>NC_056062.1:89001784-90242499 GCF_016772045.2 Ovis aries | reverse complement strand
AAATGTCCGGAGACTGTCACGTGGGTTTACCAGGCTAGACCGTAATGTGCAAATAGTAAGCATGTGGGAGGTAAGCCGTACTAGCTAAGGTGGAGGTGTAGGAGGGGGTGGCTAGGTAACATAATGTGAACTTTAGGGGATTTGTAGTTTGGAAGACGATGGGGACCACATACAGTAACTGTAGCAGGTTACTATAATCACATGGGGGATCTTTGAGAAAGATAATGAATCAACTCAGGTCCATAAAATGAGAATATTAGGGTGACTTAGAAAATAAATGAAAGCTCCTCAGATGGTTACTATTTTCCAGATTTGGGAGTCACTTTTGAATATAGATTCCTGGCTAGGGAATTCTATTATTTCACTCATGGAAAGTCTGTTAAGTGCTTATTACATAACAGATACTAGGCTAATTACTGAAAATACAGAAAGGAAGTCAACAGATACTGTCATTGATCTCACGGTTTGTGGTCTGGCCAGGTTAACCAACACAAGATGAATAATTGCACACATTACAACTGTATGAAGTACTGTCAAGAAGTTTAGGGTGCCGCGAGAGCATGTAATGAGTTGGCCTGATAACTCTGGTTTGGGGAGAAATCACCTTCAGGAAGAGGAACTTTAGTCAATTTCAGGGCTTAGGTCAGGGAAAAGTTTGAAATCTGTTTTGGTAATTTAGGGTAAAACAATAAAGACCTGTGCTACCTGTGGGCTTCCCAGGTGGTGCTAGTGGTAAGAACCTGCCTGCCAGTGCAGGAGACTAGAGAGACATAGGTTCGATCCCTGGGTCGGGAAGATCCCCTGGAGAAGGAAATGGCAACACGCTCCAGTATTCTCGCCTGGGAAATCGCATGGACAGAGGAGCGTGGCAGGCTACAGCCGTTGGGGCTGCAAAGAGTCGTGGACATGACTGAGCACACACACAGGCAATCCAGAGCTGAAATAGTAAAGGAGGGGATGGCTGTGCTTCATTTTCTGTCTGCTGAGCCTGTGAAACCAAGGGGAAAATATTACAAGAAAAGAACCAGGAGGTAAGGCAAAAAAATAAAAAAATAAAAATAAAAGCATGAGCAATAGGCAAGTGAGCCAAATTCCTGATGGGACTATAGCTTACACAGGTCTTTAAAGAGACTTGATACCATTGTCTGAGTGCCTAAATTTTGACTTGGGACTTTGCTCTCTGGAATTAAATCCTTTTTTTAGCACAACAGAAAACTACATGTCTACTAGAGTTAGGAATTGAGAGTTTACAGATCATTCTTGCACAATGCAGATTTACAAAAATACAAAAAAGGAATATATTCCTTTTCCAATTTTAGAAAGGAAAAAATGTGGCTAAACAATCTCTTAGTTTTGAGATTCTTCTCCAAATACTTCTTTTCTCTTTAGGTTTCATTGAGTCTTAGCCCTCTAAGAAAGTGATAAGTGTTACCAAGGAGATTCCTTTTCCTTTACTTGTTTTTCAAGTTGCAGAACTTTCTGGGCTCCAAATTTTTGTGGGACCAGAAAGGCCACTGTTTTATCTATGTTCCGTCTGAGAGCTTAGATTTCCCTTTGGATTAGTTTTCTGGGGATCATAACTTGTTGTTTTTTTCTTTGGACCTAGCTTAATGATTAGCTCTTACACTTACAAAATAAAAATAATTTCTTTACCTGCTATTCTATTCATATGGTGAGTGACAGGAAATTGCTGTGTTTGATGCCCAAGTGACATGGTAAGTTTCTGACATTGCATATCTTAGGGAACATTCGAGATTCCCGAGTCAGAGATGTCTTTCTACAATAAGGCCAGTTTGAACTTTACCTGCAAGTCTAAAGTTTTCTTTTCTTTGTTCCTAACCTTTGGAGCAATGGTAACCCATTTTGGGCTTTCCATTTGGCTCCCAATGATGCTCTAAACCACATTTGCTCCTGGAGCCTATGTGTTCTTGGAAGCCCCTGAATTTAATGAGACCCTCCCCCTGCCCAGTGCCCAGCCAGACTTTACAGGAACAAGGCTGAGCTCCATCTAAGCTGGGTCAGTTGGAGTCCTTTTCCTAGGAATCTGCAACTGGGACTAGAAAAATGCAGGGAATTTAGCTTTGTCTGAGAGCATTTTGCTTTTAATGACAGTGTTGGCCTAAAACAAATAGAATTCAAGTTATTTGTTCAGAGAAAAACGAATGGTTATTTGCGATCAGCAGAGAAGTACATTTCAGGGCCTGCAACCATAGTGAGCCAAGTGCAAGTCCCCACACAGCAAAGGAAGGGGAATTCTTTTATAAAAAGGAGAAGACAGTTGGGAGGGCTACGGTAAACAAAAAGTTCATGGTTTTCATAGGCTGAGATTTTCCCGAGAAAGAAGAGGAGTCGGTCTTCTTTCTTGTTGGGCTCTCCCTTCTGGTCTCCTCACTCTATTTGACAAGGTTTCTATTGACTCATTTTTTACATTTCCCCATTTGATCAAGAGCTTTCTCTGAAAGAGCAGCGTTGATCAAGCGGTAGGACTCCTCGTGTCAGTAACCTTCTGTCCCTCAATAATAGAAAGAAGACTTCCTGGGTGTAGTGTCTCATGTTGAAGGGAAAGTGCACAGACTGGAACTTATTGAGGTCACATTTGAGTAAGAAGGAAGGGTAAGAGGGAAAACTCTCAAGCATGTTTTATCTAAAAATCCACATGCTATCATGATCAAAGGTCAGCATCTAACTAGGGATCACCTAAAGCATTATGTCATAATCGAAGGGCTGGGGACACACTGCTCACAGGCCTGGTCTGGATGCCTCTGGAAAGCCATGTCACCAGATGTCACCCACTCCAGTTCTGGATAATGTTTACTTTCAGGCCCCAGACCATGTGCTGCTCCAGCCGGGGTCCAGTGCCTTCTCTAGGTGTGTGCCTTGAATCCAGGCATCTATTCCGTGGAGTCTGATAGCGCAAGGACTGGATAGCAGTACCTGATAGGAAGCTTGACTGGTAAGACTGAAGAGAGTTTTAGAGGTGTCTTTTCCAATAGGCAAAAATCTACAAATTGCATGGTCTATGTCTCCTGAGAGCATCCTATGAAAAGATTGCTCTACCAAAACACAGTTATTTTTAACAGAAGCATTCAGGCCTTTGCAACCACTGAAATCGCTCTCTTTTTATGGGTTGTGGGTCAAAGACCTACCGCAGGACAGCAGTACACCGGGCATTCTGTGACTACCTCAAAGTTCAAAAATTTACGGACTCTCAAAGGTGTGGATCCAGGACTTATTAAAGACAAATCACAGTTGTTTTGGCTGAGGAATTTGGAAGGCCTCTACAAATGTTGCCAGTTGTGTTTTAGTAATGTCATTAGTGTATTAGACTAGAGTATTAAGCGTGGTAAGCACAGGAAGAGCTGTAAAACTGTCCAAACAGCGCATATTTGTCAAAGTATCTGACCAGTAAAATGGTCCTTTGATCCCTATGATGTTCCAGAGGGTTTCCCCAGGTAGGGATCGTCTCCTCCAAAAGGACTTTAGCCACATAAAGGGCTGTCTTTAAGGGAAGGCTTCAGACCCGTGTAAAAACACATAGACCATGACTCAAATATATCCATTAGACAGAGGACAACGTATGAAATCCACTTGCCAAACCCCTGTATGAAATCCACTTGCCAAGCCCCCAGTTGTTCTTTAAGCAGTTTAAAATGTTTGGGAACAGCACACACAGGCCTCCCTGGGTTTTACTTCGGACAAGTGGAACCAGTGTGTGCTCTAAGCTTCAGTCGTGGCTGCCTTTGTGACCCCACCAGGCTCTTCCGTCCATGGAAGTCTCCAGGCAAGAATACTGGAGCGGGCTGCCTTGCCCTCCTGCAGGGGCTCTTCTTGACCCAAGGCTCAAACCTGTGTCTCTTAAATCTCCCGCATTGGCAGGTGTGCTCTTTACCACCAGTGCCACCTGGGAACTAGTGAGGCAGGCACTTTTTGTGGCTTTGTTAATGTTTTCCCGCTGATATTGATGCATGCAGGCTATCACTTTGTAGTAGAACAATGATTTAATGCATGCACAGTGGTGAGGAGTGAGAATTTTAGGGTCTCCTGCAGGACTATGTTGTTATTTGGTCTAAAACAAAGCCTTCTCTTTTTATAAAACCAGCAATTGTTGAATTTTCAATTTTTCCCCCCAAGACCAATTGTTGACCTTCTCTATTCAGTTTTTCTGGTTACTTGGGGAAATATCTCTTTGGAACATCACCGAGGTTTGACTGCTGTTGGTCACTCTAAGGGTGTCATTCCTTGCAGAAACATCAGGAAGGTGATATCCTTTAGCTTCAAGAGTCAAGTTGAGAATGTCCCTAAATCTTAATACCTAAAAGCAGCAGGTAAAAGTATTGGGTCTAAGAATTCCTGACTATGGGTGCTAATTAAAATTTTATTTTTATTGGCATTAGGGAGCTATGCTGTTCCCACATTTCAAAGTCATGAGATACTCCAAAAGTATATCCACTATTAGTATAAATGCTGGCAGTTTTGTTGTTGGCTAAAGTACAAGCCCGTGTAAGAGTGTATAATTCAGCCTGTTGGGCAGAAGTAATTATAAGTGAAAGAGCTGCCTCAACAACATCAAAAGGAGTTGCAATAGCATGCCTGGCACAATAGTCACCATTGTCATCTTTTAAATAGGAACCACCAGTGAACCATGAAAAGCTAGCATTACTCAGAGGAATTTCCTGCAGATCAACACTAAGAGTCAGGAGGGGACCTGTCAGTGCTAAGCAATTGTGAAGGACTTCATCAGTGACTGAAGGGGAAAGAGTAGGAGAATTAAGGTCATCACAAGGTATGAGATTTATGTTAGGAAGAGTTAACAAAAGAACTTTGTAGAAGGTGAGGGAGCTGACTAACAAACGTTGAGTATAATTGAGAATTTGGGACAGCTTCTACAGCGTGAGACATACAAATGATTAAAGGGGATCTCACAACGATTTTCTTGGCGGCCTTAATAAAAAGGGCAGAGGCTATAATGGCGATAAGGCAAGAGGACAGTCGTATCTCAGAAGCTCCATTTGCTGGCTAAAATACTATGTAGGTCAATGGTGGTTCCCTCATTTTTGGGGTGAGTATCCAAGGGCATTCCCTTCCTCTTCATACACAAAAAGTAAAAAGGAATCTGATATTTGGGATGCCCAATGCTAGGTGGCTTCATCAAACTCCTCTTTAAAGGATTAAAAATTACCTGGTTTTTCCCATTAGACTGGGTCACTGTTGCTACTGTTTAGTAAAACATGCAGAAATCTGAATATGAGAGAGAAATTTAGAATACAATTTTGGCAACAACCAGCTAGCCCAAGAAAACCTTGCAGTTGCCACTTTGTTTTGGGTTTTGTGGAACTCGGGACCCTATGAGGTCTGTCTGGATTTGGGAGCAGAACTTGTTCTCATATCAGACGCCACAAATACTGAACCTGGGTTGGCAGTGTTTCTTTGGTGACTTTATGTTCCTTTCGGGCTCAAGGCTTTAGCGAATGGATGTGGTCTTCCTCCATGAAGAGGTTTGAAATGGAGAACAAAAAAGCAAATTATCTATATATCGCCATAAAGTAGAACCCCTAGGGGACTTTATATCCTACAGATCAGCCTTCAGGTCAGTAAGAAATGAGGGTTCTCAGGCCAGGTGAATTGTTTTTCTTCCAAGAGAAAGCAAAAAAAAAAAAAAGTGTTGGCAAGCTTCATGAACTAGAATATCAAAGAATGCACTGCTTAAATCAATTACAGTAAAAATTTTATTTCCAATGGGAAAGGATGTCAGTAGCAGAATGGGGCTTAGGGACCACAGGGTATCAAGGAATGGAAATGCGATTTGCTGCTCAGAGATTCTAGACAAACTCCCACCCTTGACCCTCAGGTCTTCTCAGTGATGAAATGGGAGCATTACACGGACTGGTACAAGGAATAACATGATCCTGTGCCTTGTAATCTTCTGTTATGGACTTGACGCCTTGAAGAACTCCTTTACTCATAGATTAATTCTGGGGAGAGGTTTGGAGGGATGTATTCGACTCTTGAATGGAGGTGAGCTGTGAATGTTGCTTCAGTCTGGGGAATGTAAAAAATTAAAGGTTTAACTTCTGGATCCTCAGAAGGCTTAATTTTAAACGGGATAGGCTCTGATAAGTTTAGAGAAAAAGGGAGTAGGGAGAGTTTCACAGAGAAGGGTAAGTTTGATGAGAGAATTAGTACAGGGAAACGATGTACAGAAGAGGTGTCGGCAGCAGATGGCAAGGAGGAAGACGATGCTAGCTGCTAGACTGGCGCCTGAGCTCGAGGACCAGAGGGAGAGACGGTGGCACCGCCAGCGAGCCCGAGACGCGGCGGTCACAGAGGGGGGCCGGCGGGAGGCGGTGGGAGCCATTCTATCACTCTCTAACAGCGTGTTCGCCTCGGTCACCCTTAGAATCTCATTTTGCAGAGAGGCAAATTTAGGCTCCCGACAATGTTTGGACAGCTCCAAATACCAATCAAAATAAACATCCTGTTCAGTTCTGGAAATTTTAACACTATTGTTGTCCAATTTAGCTTTAAGGAATGCAAGCCTGGGGGTTTCCAAAGTTCCCCGTTGTGGCCATTGCTATTCTAAATTGTCTTTGGTCGGATAGGTCCACTTAGCTAGAAACGCACACACGAAAGGGCATCAGTTTTTAAACATAAAACCCACTGGACTTTCTGTGGGAGGGGGTGCACCTTCAAAACTGCAATTCCATTTCTCAGAGTTTTTTTTTTTTTTTCTTCAAGGAAAATAGGTATTTTCAAAATCTTCAACAATTCAGATAGCTTAGAGCTCAAACAACTCAATTCAAACAGCTTACGATTCTAACAGCCTGCAGACCTAAAACCAGTCAGTTCTAAGGGAACAACTTGGTTTTCTAGGAGCCAAGCCAAAGGCTTTTCAGCCAGTTTCCATAGAATAGCCCCTATTTCAAAGGAGTGGGCTGATGGCTTAACCAGCACAGTTGCCCTTGAAACAGACTTATATAAAAATCAGACAAAGTGCCGGATGAGTTATCACAAATAGAACAAAGTCTTAACCGGAAAGGATGAAACCTTGAAACAGATTCTGGATAAAGCCTGAAGAACTTCAAATACAGGAATGGTGTAAGCTTGGACTCAGGAGACAGCAAACCTCCAGGCTCCAGGGTCAGCGAGCCAAGCAGTGAGCTCAGTTGGCTCAGTGACGGGGGTCCTACCTGTTTGCTCTTGAGCCCCAATACCTATGGGCATCTTTTCTGAATGTTGACCTAATCCAAAGAGACTGCCAGCTATTTCCCTACGAAAAAAGGAAAACAAAAGTTTATTTAAGATCAGCAAAGAATTGCAACTCGGGGTCTGCAGCCTTGGCGAACCATGTTCAAGTCCCCCCCGCACCCCCACGCATGACAAGGGAAGAAGGCTTTCACAGGGAGGGGAGGGAAGTTAGGCTCCAGGAAACAGAACCCACTGCTCTCCACCGACCGGGTCCTCGTCAGGGAAGGTAGGTCTTTGGCTCCACTTCTTGCTGGGCTCTGCTGTGGTCACAGGACGCGAGAGCACCCTATTCTGGTCTCAGGACTCCATTCTGGTGAGGTTTCTGTTTACTAGCTTTTTGGAATAGACATAGAGGGTTATAGTGTTTGAAATGTTGGAACCAAAGGAATCACTTCAAGCGCAGAGGTGGCATCAGTTAGTCAGGGCCACGTTTGACCTTTTCCACCGTGCTGGAGGCTCAGTGGCAAGAATCCTCCTGCCAAAGCAGGAGATGCAGGTTAGACCCCTGGGTTGGGAAGAGCCCCTGGAGAAGGAAATGGAAACCCACACCAGTGTTCTTGCCTGGGAAGTCCCATGCACAAAGGTGCCTGGTGGGCTGCAGTCCATGGGGTTGCAAAACATTTGGACACGACGTAACAACTAAACAGCACCACCACCAACCGTGCAGTTGGTCCCTGGGCTACAAGCGAATCCCTCTGTCTGTCAGCGCAGGCCCCACTGGGGCTGGTGGGCCCCAGATCCGGCGGGTAGAGGGGGGCTCCAAGAGTTGTGTTTTGAACAGGTTGAGATGTCCTTGTGACAACTACGTGGAGACAGAAAAGCACAGTGAAAGTCACTCAGTCGTGTCCAATTCTTTGCCACCCATGGACTATACAGTCCTTGGAATTTTCCAGGCCGGAATACTGGAATGGGTAACCTTCCCCTTCTCCAGGGGATCTTCCCAACCCAGGGATTGAACCCAGGTCTCCCACATTGTAGGCAGATTCTTTACCAATTGAACTAAAGTGGAGACATCAGACAGGCAACTGGAGGAGAGCATTCGAACCTTGATCTCAAACGAAAATATAAATTTGAGAAATCATAAATGTAAAAAAATTAAAATTTCATACCCTTTGAAACCAGAGTAATAGGTAATGTGTAATAATCACATTACAGCAAGTCTAGAACTGTACAATTTAAATTTCGTTTCCTACATTGAACCTAGGGTTTACTTAATTTTTGGTAAAAAAATTTCCTCTGGAATGCAACTTTTGCATTATTCACGAATGGACAGACTGCTTTTTCCAGCAGTGTATGGCAGCTCTTATTTCTTTATATCACTGACAACTCTGTGTATTATTTAAAAAATATTTACCAATGTTATATCAGAGAACATTGTGTTTTTTTTTTTAAATTTTAGTTTTTTATTTTTTAAATTTTAAAATCTTTAATTCTTACATGCATTCCCAAACATGAACCCCCCTCCCACCTCCCTCCCCATAACAACTTTCTGGGTCATCCCCATGCACCAGCCCCAAGCATGCTGCATCCTGCGTCAGACATAGACTGGCGATTCAATTCACATGATAGTATACATGTTAGAATGTCATTCTCCCAAATCATCCCAGAGAACATTGTTAAAGCTATACTTCTTTGATGATGAAGATTGAACATGTTTTTACATATTTGTCAATTATTTGTCTTCTTTACGGAGTTGCCTATTTTTATCTTCTTGCTAGTTTCTCCAAGGAATTCGATATTTATGTTGGCAAATAATGAAAACCCTTTCTATATCAAAGGCCTTGTTCCTGTGGCTGGCATTTCTATTGAAAACTTTCCTCCAGTTACCACTTTCCTTTTCATTAAATATTTCTTTGTTATTGTTGTTTGACCTACATATTTAGGATATTTCTCAGTGTGTGCCTTTGGTGTTTGAGAAAAAGTTCTTCTCCTACCATATATTTAAATATTTGCTTATTTTTATAGCACATTATTTCATTGAAAAATCTAATCCATCTTGGGTTTATTATGGTGTATGAGTGAGATACACCAAAGTAACTAATTTTCTAGCTAATTTTTTCTGAGTAACTAAACACTGTTCCTGCATGGTATGCTTGTTTTTGCTGGCAGTTTGGGTGATTTAATAACACGATGGAAAATAACACATCCAAATAGCTTGGCTTGTATCTGCTTCTAAAAGGGTATTAAAATATTTGCTGATGGTTTGGGGAAGTTATATTCTCTAGTCTTTGAGGGGAAAGAATAAGGCCACTCAAACGCTATTCCTCTCTGACATAATTGCTATTTCTACCTTCTCATAGTAAGGGGATTAGCCTACATGCCTTTCGGAGAATCCTCTAGTGAGTGCACTTGGGCTCTGAGCATTCTAATGCTTGCAAACATTACCCTTTGTCCATGGGTTTCCTTTTAGGATAAAGATACTAAAGATACTTGTAAAGATTCAAAATGAGGGTATGCACATATCTTTAAGACTCTAGGTTATTCCTATGAATTACTTCTCTGTTAAAAGTGGTATTTGTAAGCAGAAATACGTGAGGCCATTTCTCCTAACTTCTTTCAAGTATGTTACATTTCTATTAAGATCTTTTTTATTTTATACATTTCCCCCTTAGCTTTATAAATGTGTCCATAGAAGCCTAGGAACATAAAATCCACTCTTTTCTTGCAGTAGGTTAAATATCCATATCCGTGTTTCCATTATGTCAAATGGAGCAGTCCTAGAATAAACTCAGCTTTTCATGTTTATCTATGCCTGTCTTTCCCTTTGTCTACCTTGTGAAATTTAAAATCGCCAAATCTAATGAGTAACAGGGGAATCCTAGTACAACCCTAACTAAGTATTTGGTGTTTATAGATAATCATGAAGATAATGTTCAGAATGTATTTCCTTATGCTTTTCTGGTCTTAGATACAAAGAGTGTCAATGACTTACAGAGTGATTTGAACCCATTATTATCTGATCTCTTCCTCAAAAGATTTTTTCCTTCTAAACCTTTTTACTCTCATTGTAATTCTTGGTTAGTCTGGCCACAAATAAATGAACAAATTTAAAGAGGTTTGGATTATCTTTTTTTATTTTATTTTTCATCCCTTTTACAATGGGACCTCATACCAACTCAAAATAATATTTGGAAAACAGAAAAACAGCAAAGGGATAATTCATGAGCTATACTGGAAATACACTGTTCTTCTAAGGACCTGCTATAAAAAATGAGGCACAAAAGCAAAAATAAATGTTAAGAAGTGAGATAAAAAGAGACCTGGAGTCCGTGGTAGCTCAGTTATTTCTTTATAGTTTAGAGCAAGGATCTCGTCCTGGGGTCCAGGATTGACTTTGTTATGAGGAACCAAAGAAGGGCATGAGTCCCTAAATACTCTAGAAATCTACGTCAGATTTCACATACATAGGATTCTTTTCATTTTGTGGCCAGGTGGGGAGACGTTTCATAGCTTTACTCACATATTTATAGGAATCCACGATCACAACGGGGGGAAGAACCAGTAATACAGAACAATCAGAATTACAAGAAAGGACAATTTTCTCCCTTGAGTTCCGTCAGGAGATTAAGTCTTTCAACATTTCCCCCCTTCCCTTCCTTTGCCCTAATTCTCTTTGATGAATTGAATGCTTTCAGAGTTGTTTTGCTGAAGCTTATGGAAATGAGTAACTTAGAAAACAGCTGGAGGTACCTGGACTCATTTTACCTAAAGGGTTTCATTAAAGCTCAGCGTGATGTTTATGAAGAGGGGGGTCCTAAGACAAAAGACACCAGGGAGTAGAAGCACCTTTCCACTTTGAACCTCTTGCTGAGCCCATCAGCTGCCATTGTTATTCTGGATGGTTAGAAGCCCCGGAGATTTGGCATAAAGAAAGTCAGCGGCCAAACATGGCGGAAGAGACAGAGAATCCTTGCGGGACGTTCAAATCCTCCACCTAAGTTGGCAACAAAGGGAGAGGGCGCAACACAGGAACGTGAGTCAAAGGAGCACCCGAGCTGCCTGCTTAGCTGATCCGATGTCTCGTCCACATGCCTCCTCTCAGCAGCTGCTTTTCTCGGCTACTTCACAGAAACGTGGGCCGCTCCCCTAATGCACCTCGCGCGTTCTGCCAAATGTGGGAAATTCTGGCAGAAGCCAAGTAACCGGGAACCACGCTTTCCAACTGGCATTTAGCTAAGGGATAAGGTTTGATGACCATCATATATCTTCAGTCACTTCTTTGCCCTTTCCGTGCTGAGACTTACAGACGTATTTAAATCCTGGAACCCATTTTTAAATTTCTTTAAAAAAAGTGGGTCATCAAGTCAGGTCCTTTTCTTATCCTCGCCATGAGATTTATTTTTAAATTGTTCAATTTATTTTCAGAAAATACGTTCAAGTGTTGTAGGTCCTGAGCGTCTTTTGCAAAGGTATTTCTTAAAATCATACTCTTTCTTTGGCCCTCATGATACCTTTGATAACTTTAGATGAAAATTTTATCGAGCCTGTTCCAGGCCTTCTCAATATCTGGCAAATACATATTAACACACACAGTCAGAGTAGGTTTGCAAAGAAAGTATTTAATTCTTTAGAATGCTTATGGGGGCTGAGATAAATGAAGTGCTCCTTGGCCCTTCCATTTTTAATAAAGATTCACTTAAATTCTGGGCTCCAAATAAAAATTTCCAAAGATGTCTCCTAGGATTTTTAAGTACAAAGATGTCTCCTAGGATCTTTATTGCCCTCAGAGCAATAAAGAATCTGGTTTGTCTGTCTTTTTAACCATGATTGCAGTTGTGAGAAGTTTTGACTGACTCTGTGACATTAGACAAGACTGAGACATGGGAATGGATGTGGGTTTTGATTGCCATTATGATTTCTCAGAGAAGAGAAAGTAAAGAAAGCACAAAACTAAATGCTGGACACAAGATGTGTAGAATTCTGAGTGTAGATATGGCTTCAGAAAGAACCGACTTCAGGTTAAGTACACACCAGACTAAAAGATTATGTGATGTTTCTATATGATTCTAAGTCAAGTGATTCCTTCATTATTTTTAAAAATAACTCACAGGTGACTTTTCTTCCAAATTTGACATACAGAGTCTTCATATAAGCTAACTAGTTATAATAATGAAACAACCCCATTGGCCTTGCTGTTGGGTGGAGGAATAACCAGAAGTGTCAGTTCTTAAATGAGATGCATCGTTTTCATAACAGAGCACACAGATGGTAGCAATGTTGGGCCATTTATTTGACCATAATATAAAATCCAGTTGTCATTTTAGCTGCATATTTGTCTTCAAGTGTAAGCAAATGAATTCTTAACATTTCATCTCAAGCTGCTCTTAGGTCATTATATTTGAGTAATAGACCTGATATCGCATCAGAATAATGTTGCAAATGAAAGCGTTTAAGATTCTTGAATGTAAATGGAGTAGCACCTAATGCCATTTAAACGTATAGTATGTAATAGACAAGAAGAAAGGGATAAAATGATTTTTGGTCCAATTAAACTGAATAAAATGGGAAGGGATGAAGTCATGAAGAAATCAAGTATGCCTTAATTGCAATGATAAGAAAGTCAATGCAATAGATTGAATTTAAGCACAAGTTTAGTGAACTTACAGATTACTGTTTGAGTTCAACATAAAGAAGAAAAAGATTTTGCGTTCTGCAGAGTAAATTCGCAAGCAGGCTATCATACTAGTATTGAAATAAACATATTTCTTAAAGCTAGTTTTGTTGGATTATGTCAGAAGCAGAGCTGTGCTTCTTGAGGGAAGATGAGCTTCCTCTAGGGCCCATCAGAATGAAGCTTTCACTGTCCTGCCCTTCAGAGGCTGGGGTGGTCGGTAGTTCTGCTTGATGCAGACTTCTTTATCGCCTTCAGCATTTGCTAGCAGACTGCGGAACTGCGCCAGCTTGGGGGAAGGATAACATGTTTAGAGAAGCAATAGCTCTTGATGTCACACAGAACACTTTTTTTTTTTTCTAATATGATTGATGCACTTTTATGTAGAAAATCAGGTTGAAGACTGCAATGGTTTCACTGATGGAAAGGGAGGAAGCCAACAGTTCTTGCACATGTCTTTGCACCAAGTATTTGGCTTCAATTATCAATGACTGACTGGATTAGCATTCCAGCTTTCTCACACTTGAGTAAGAGACTTCCTTGCTTGGCACCTCAGTTTCCATATGGTATTATTTCACTGTGTTTTGGTGAAGGCTAAATGGCTCAACAGAGATAAGGTTCTTAGAATGGCATTTGGCATGTAGTATATGCTAAAGAAGTGTTAGCTCTTATACCGACAGGTCACACTGCAGGTTTGCTGTGAGACTTGACTGACAAAATGTATGTAAGGCACCTGATGAAAAGAGCTGCTCAATCAATGGCAGTTTTTATTATAATTATAAGTGATAATTAATGAGATATTTTACTGAATATTGAAGAGCTTAAGCTTTAAAAAAAAATGAAAAACCAACATCAACGATCAAGGTATGCCACTCAAGAGTCACAGTTCCCCAAAGAGGGTGGATTTTCCCTTATTAAGGTGAAAAGAAGAGCGGGAATTCTGAATCTCTTCATAAAGAAAAAAGTGCTTATAAGTACATTCTACTTTTTGGCTATTAATAGACCTGATGTCACTAATAAATCTTTCTCAGTTGAAAGGGGACTCTCCAAAATCGAATGGCAATAATAATTTCCCTCAGTATGAATTGAACTGACATCCTGCCTTGCACTTCCAATTCCCCCACATGCCGCTCTGATACGCTACCTGTTCTGCGCTCACACTGATGGTCTCTTTAAAGATGATCCAGGTGACACTCTCATGAAGAGGAGGGTGAGTCAGTGAACCAAAGTAGGCCCAGTAATCCGGGCATGAAGGCAAGAGGACAGAGGGGTCGAAATTTGTGAATGGAGCTTTCTTGTTCTGAAAGAAAACAATAAGCGATGTATCATGCCCTGATGTAAAATATTTACATCATTGCATATATGACATACATATTATTTGGTAGATAGGTCTTAGCAAAGAATTTAATGAATTTTTCTACTGTATAGTATTTCATGACTGGTATGTTTGTGGGTGGCTTAGCTGCCCATTAATGCAGGAGACACAGGTTTGATCCCTGGGTGGGGAAGATCCCCTGGAGAAGGACATGCAACCCACTCCAGTATTCTTGCCCGAAGAATCCCATGGATGGAGGAGCCTGGTCAGCTACAATCCGTGGGGTCACAAAGAATCGGATACCACTTAGTGACTAAACAGCGACAACAGCGTGCTTGTAAATATAAACAGTGCAAGCGACAGATGACAGGAAATACGCTACGCCAGGACTGTGACTGGTCTCTCTTCTTCCTTCCTCATTTGGCTAAGCATAAGCAAAGGCTTTCTTATTTCTTTACTGGTTGGTCATTCATGTAGGGGTTATTGGTGCTGACCTCTTGAGCAGTTAGAAATCCACACATAAGTTTATGGTCGTCACTCATAATCGTGGGTGTGCATCAGCAGGTTTATTTAAGGGCCAATTCTGTGGTGCTAGAGCAAGCATTTATCAGAAGAATAATCCACAGGTTACTGGACCTGTGCCGTTCAAACCCATGTTGCTCTAGGGTCGACTGTACGAGCTTTTCTCTCTTAAAACTTCTAACGCATCTTTGGTTATGACCCATTTCCTTATTTGTAATCATTTGTTGTGTTTATATTCCCCCCTCCCTCCATCATCAACCTTGCCAAAAATGTCTTTTTTTGGTTGTTTTTTCCCCAAAGAATTAGTTTTTCACTTTATTAATAACATTTGACCTGCATTTATTCATTTTCTTTCTTATTTTATTAATGTTTTACTTCATCTTAATCATTTCCTTCTACTTTCTTTTCATGTATCATTTTTTACATTCTTGAATTGAGTGCTTATTTATCTTTAAACTTTCTCACTTTATAAAAGTGTAATTTTGGGGGCCTCAACACGAACTAGATTTATTTTACATAAAGGTATGGTAGTTCTACAAAGTGTGAATGACAATGGCAAATCTCTGATATATGATTTAAGTCTTTATTATCAAAATGGTGAAGCTAAGAGTAAATATATCAGAACAATCCATCTTTTTCTAAGCTGACAGTGGGCATCATAGTTACGATGCATGAAACAGCTATGAAAACCATGCTTCTACAGGCTTCATCTTGCTGAAATAGATCAGTGGTAACTATGAAAAACGAAACCAAAATAAATCACTGCGTCAGAGAGCTCAGAAACGAGGACTGTGTAAGCAGTACCTTGATTTTCAGATTGATGGGTTTGCTGAGGACTTCCTACTCCTCATATCAAATATGCAATTAAATGATTTCTGAGGTTCTGTAGATTCTTGTTCTCTGATTTAAACTAACTTAATGAGTCTATTTACCTTAGTTTTAACTGTTTTTAGGGCATCAAGTACTTTCTGAAGGTTTGGGTTGGCCTGACCCACCTGGAGATTAAAAAAATAAAGTGTGAGATAACAATTGTTAGCTAGTAAAATCCTATTTAGTTAATTTTTAAAAAATTAAACACAATAACTGAAGAAAAGATATACAAGTCAAAATACAGGCATTTAGCACAACTAAAATACAAAAGCAAGCCTCTTTGGTCTGTTCTATTAAAATTCTAATCAGTCAAATGAATGGTATGTTACAAGTGTTCAATAAAGATTAACTAGAATTACTATAATTCCAAAAGTTAGTCACCCAAATATACTCCATTTAAGAGTAACTTCCCTATAGGACTTTTCAGGGACTCTCCTACAGGAGATTTGAATCTTCCATATTAAATATCAAGTGAACTTTCTTTATGGGACAAAAGTCCTCTTCATATTTTTTCCTGATGAAATATTAAACTCCTGACTCTGTGATGTAGAAAGTTTAGACGAAAAGTGAAAGATGAGCTGAAAAATAAAACAATTAGCCCATCAACACCTTCCCATTTCATCTCTGCCTGAAATGTCTTTCTCTCTTCACAAGGGGAAAGTCAAGCAAAGCAAACATATACCGGAGACCAGCTTGTTCACCTGCACTTTCGCTAGTAGAAGGAGACATTTCAAAAGCAGAGAGACGCCAACACCTGTCTGCTGTATTTCACCCTAGCTTGTGGTCTGATTGGTAAGGGAATAATTGTAGCAGAGCTCCGAGGCTCTCTAGGACTCACCTTCATCAACACGCCGACAACCACCAAACCATCAGCCTGTGAGGCGGCATCAGCAAAGCTGGGGTACTTGGCAGAATTCCAGTGAACTAAATGAAGCTAAAACACACAAGGTGATGGAGCAGTTATTCAAACCACGGTGAAGGGAAAAGCAAGTTAGACCTTAACATGTGGATCTATACAGCTATTTCTTGGCTTCGATAGATAAAACTTGTGCAACCCTTTATCCAAGGCATGGGAAGGGCTATGTTTGCACCCTTAAGAAGGATTTTCTTAAGAAAATGGAGTTGAAGAGAGTGGGCACGTTGCAAATCCTGGAACCAGTAAGTAGAACTTCTTTTTCCCACAATATCATAACTATTCAATATTACTTCTTAAAACAAAACAAAACAGAAAAAACAGACACCTCTCTGTTTGATGAGAGAAGATGAAGTATTTCCAGCTAGTTTGGAGACAAAAACTGCAATAATTTTCTAACTTGAGGCACCCGGTAACTTTGTGAGAAGGTGCTCCTGAGATGTCTGGAGTCTTGGCCAAGGGCAGGTTCTCCTGAGCGGATCCAGACACCTTTCAAACCAACAGCCCCTTCCTAAGTTCTCTGTGAAACTCTAGACCTGTATATCCAAGGCCGTGTGCACGTCTTCCTGATTCTTTCCTGATATCTCCACATGGATGCCTGACATGCATCTCAAACTTAACACGGCCAAAGTAGCACTCTTGACTTTCTCTTTTCCAGACGCATTTCATCTTCCCGCTTTAGCAAAAGGCATCACCTTCCCTCTAACTGCTCAACCGAACACTGCAGCCCTCGTTCCTTTCTCACTTTTCTCCACTTACTGGCATCCATCCTTCTTCGCAGTGCATAGATGTTAGCCTTGCACTTAGTCCAGAGCTCTAAGGCTTGGCATAACTGCTGATTTTCCTCTGGGATGGCAAGTCAAAATGGCAGGATTTTGACTCGAATTATGGCTGAAATCAAATGCTACTCCTGAAAAAGTCTTTTTCTGACCACCTAATGTCAAGTGATCCCGGGTCTCCCCGCCACCCATAGGTCTCCTCTCTGTCTCCGCTCTTTCTCCCCACCACTCCCCTGGTCTCCCTCCCACCCTCCCTCCTACCCTCTCTCATAAGCCGAACTTAGTGACTGAGAGCCTGTCACCTCCAACCTGGATTAACTCCACTTTTCTCAAATGAGATAAGACGTTCATTGATTCAGATTTCTTCAGATCAGTTCAGTTCATTCAGTCACTCGGTCGTGTCCGACTGTTTGAGACCCCATGAACCGCAGCACGCCAGGCCTCCCTGTCCATCACCAACTGCCGGCTTGCTTAGATACAGCCAAATATCCTCCCCCAGACATAATACTATTATTAATTTAGACTTTCAGCCCATTTGATTTCAGTCCACTTTCAATTTTATGAAAAATAAATAGGAAAAAACAAAACATTTAATAGATTTCTGCACCATTGAAAGTTCCTAGCCTGGCTTTCTAGTGTAACATAAAGTAAGTTTTATTTGTACACTATTTCCAAGTCTTCTATCAAAATGAATACTACACATACTCTGTACCTAACAATAGCTCTTACAAAAATCTGCCCTACACAATTGCTTTCACCAGTGTAAGATATTTGTATGAATGTAGTTATTACCCATTGTTTTTTGCAAAGAAATAAAAACCACAACAGAATGAAATGGAAAAGGCATTGCAATTGTTCCCATGTAGGAATTAGTTAATAAATTCTAACATATGCATACATGGAAATACCGTGCAGACTTTAGGAATTCCTGCTGACTTGGAACAATGACCATGATCATTGGTAAAGGAAAAAAAAAAAACAAAAAACAAAAAAAAAAACCCTGCGTATTATAGATTCGTTCTACAAGAGTAAAACAAAAATGCCAACCCGTCTGCATTGGTACAAACTTATTGAACAGTCATGCATACAAAGAACAAAAGGTTTTTGATTTCAGTCTCCATACCCCTGTTGAGAATTTGATGCACATTTTCTTGATTTTATCGTGATACACAGGCAGAATGTCTTGAACTGAATCACAGACTTCCATGTGGAGGCAAGTCAAGAGGCCAGAGGGTAGTGGCCTGCTGCCAGGGAGCCCCAAACCCTCATCTAGAGGCGGCTACTCGTTGTGATGACTCCTGAGGTTAAACTGGCCCTCTTAGTAGAATCTTAATGGAGTGCCTCAGCCTGGCTATACCTCTGCTGCGGGTGTGTGCACCCTTGACCCTTTAAATGAGAAGAGAATGATGGTGTGTTCCCCCTGGGGCTCAGAGCTTTAAAAGGAGAGCAGCAACTCCCCTTGAGGTTAGCCTGATGTCAGGCAGCAGTTTCCGAGACATTCTGAAATGAAAGCACATTCGAGGCTCAGGAGTTTGACTGCAAATTCACCTGCCTCCCTCACGTGAACAATTGTCCTCCATTGCCAAACACAGTGTGTCACTGTTTAAGTTTAATGGAGCCTAGGAATTCTTTACAGACCGCAAAATGCTCATTCCTTGGAGCCGTTGAAATTGTGTCTTAAGTGATAAGGGGGCTTCCCTGGTGGTTCAGACAGGTAAAGAATCTGCCTGCAATGCAAGGGACCCTGGCTTGATCCCTGAGTGGGGAAGATCCCTTAGAGAAGGGATAGGCTACCCACTCCAGTAGTCTTGCCTGGAGAACCCCATGGACAGAGGAGCCTGGCGGGCTTTGTGAGCCCGGGGTCACAAAGCGCTGGACATGACTGAGCGACTAACACACACCCCCGTGTTATGAGGGGGCCACTTCTGGGAGGACTCTTGGCGTAGCTCCTCTCACTCACTCAGCTGCATTACCTCTGCAGAAAATGTGGCTCCATCCACTAAGTGCTCAGAGCCACAGTCATCAGTGCTGCCCCAGTGAAAATGGAACTGACGCAGCCTGTAGCTCTCAGGTAGAGGACCGCCTTTCAGCACTAGGAGGAAAGCAAAGCGCTGTTAGTGCCACAGTCACGACCTCCAGCTTGTCTTTGCATTGAATCCAAATTAGCATTAAATTGGGTCGAGTAGTAACGGAAATAAACCGTAGTCCAAAGTTCCCATCCTGTTGGTCTTTCCCCCATGCCCACAATGATGGGCTCAGATGTGTGCTGCACCTTAAGATTGTGGGTGACTTATACAGTTCCCAGCACATGGGATATAATTTTATCTTTTCCTGTTTTCAGGAAAACATATTGGAAGATGAGTGAATTATAGGATGAGAGGTCTTTCCTTGAACCTGCTTTAGTTTATAAGTTCATTATTCTTTCAACAGACAGTAATGGACAGCATGCATTAAGATATCTAGCAATTTATTTTTAGCAACAAATCACTCTGCACATATCTTGTAACTGATCAAGATACAAGAGGGTATTCTGACAGCTTTGCTGAGAATTCCTAGCCAGGGACGAAAAAAGTTCCAGCAGGAGGGTAGGGTCAATTTTAAAATTCTCATACTGAAGGATGATTTTGCTTTAGAGAACCTATCCAACCATGTGATTAAAACACACACACAGTACCAGACCTAATCCAATATTAACAAAGGACATAGCCCCAAGATGTCTGAAATTTAGGCTCTGAACCTTGTAGGAAAGTGCTATGACTAATTTTGCCTTTTGACAGTAGAGCTGATTCATGAAACTGCTATTTAGAAAATTATTCAGTAAAAAGTTTTGAGAATTTTCCTGTGAACAAGGAAGTGTGCTAGATTCTGGGAGATGAAGATAATTCAGTTACTATGATCTAATAGGGAGAGGGGAAGCTAGACAAAAATACTTATGCACAGAATCGTTCCATGCAAGATACACCCAAGACCAGTATTTTTTTTTTTTAACTAGTACCCAAGCCCTTCACAAGCTGGTGATGGACTGGGCGGCCTGGCATGCTGCGATTCATGGGGCTGCAAAGAGTCGGACACGACTGAGTGACTGAACTCAACTGAACTGAAGCACTTCATTGGCATGGAGCCATTTTCCTGGCCACAAAAAATAAATCTACTCTTCGTGTGTAGTTCTTCCCTAATGCGCTCCTCCAACCTCATCTCAATTAGAAAATATTTGCCTTTTCAGTTTTTATATTCATGATGGTTCACAGAATTTTGTGAAAAAGGACTGTTTATTCAGAGGGTGTAAAGTTAGCATAAAGACATTGGAAACCGGAAGAGAGGAAATAGAGTCACTGAGAAGGAGAAGGGCTGAAAGAAGAGCGAGCTGGGAGTCCCCAGAATCATCCTTAACACTTAGAAATATTTTAAAACTTCAAGACTCCTCAGTAGATGGCCTCAATGCTACACATGTGCGCAAAACACGGAACATGGGTGTCCGTGTTCTGCAAGCCCTACTGTTTAAATTTCCCAGCAAGTCAAAGACAGAAATCAGGAGGGTCTTTGGGCTCACCTGATCTATTATCACTGTCCTCAAAGTTTACATGGAAGGAATGTCCCACGTTGACGATTTCTTTGGCTGTGGCTGGATTGTAGGAGATACTGAGAGGTTTCAGAGAGGGATCACGCTTGGTTTCACTGGTTTTAATGTCGATTGGAGACTGGTTGTTTCCATTCGCAATGGGATGCAGCTTGCACCAGTGTTCAGGACCTGCCAGGAAAAACGCGATTACAACCCAGACTGCTCTGATGCTGGACTCCAGGTTTTAGGAATGCAATTTTCCTAGATTAGGATTTATTCATGTATCTGAAATGGTATTCTGGTTAGCTTAATGGAAATCCAAGGTTTGAGAATGCCCCTTTCCTATGCTACACTGTAAAATAGTGTCTTTGTCAACAGAGTTGGGATCAGACTATACATATTTTGCTGTTAGCAATAGTCCTCTCTATACATAGGGAGGGAGAGAGGCTGAGAGGGAGAGAGGAGAAAAGAGGCAGAATACATTCTGTAGACAATCATGGCCCAAAGGACAACTGTTGAGAATGCATGCAAAGTTGGTATAAGTCAAAGGCACTTCAAACCATTAATCTATGCCTTTACCGTTATTTTAAGTGCTCAATATCTCTTTTCCTGGAAAAGGGAACAAGCTGTTGTTTGAGCTACATGAGCAGAAGAATGCTTACCGTTTTCACCATCATATCCCCAGTCAGGACTTGCCATGATCTTCTAGTTTTCTTTTTCTGAACACAAAGAGAATACCTGGAATAACTGACTGTCACTGAACGTGCAATAGATGACTGAATCCACAGTTCGCAGGGTTTTTATAGAAACGTCTCTGCCCCTGTGCATGAGTGTTACTCACTCAGCCCGCTATTTCATCATCTTTATCTATCAGGAAGTATATGCATGCTAAAAAAAGGTATTGTTTAAAAAGCTCACAAAGGTAAGGGCAGTTCCAATTGATTTATTCTCTTATATTGTTAAAGATAAATTTCAAAATCTTAGCTTCTGCAAAACCAAGCCCTGTTATTCTCATGCTAGTAGAAGATATGGCTGAGTTATCACACCTGATGCTTTGAATATCTAGTTACAAAGGACTGTGCATTTGAGACTCCCAGCTTTTACCCTTGCTGGATACTTAAGCAATGCTGCTGCTGCTAAGCCACTTCCGTCGTGTCCGACTCTGTGTGACCCCATAGACGGCAGCCCACCAGGCTCCCCCGTCCCTGGGATTTTCCAAGCAAGAGTACTGGAGTGGGTTGCCATTGCCTCCTCCCCTTAAGCAATACTAGCAACAGTAATTCAGTCAGGAGAATAATTTGCATATTTACAGGCAGATCAGAACCAATGTCGTGATGTTAATTTAAAATCAGATAAGAGAATCACTAATCATTTGGAATACATTGGGTTTGCAGTTTGTAGTATATTGTAAGATCTTAGGGAAAAACACAAACTTTTTGGCAACTCAATATATTATTCATGACAGTACATTTCAAAGACATACAAGATGAGAGTAAAAGTCCTCATTTTTAAGCAGTATTGGAATTCACAAATGGAGATTTGTCTTCTGTGTGAGCACAGTCGTGTCTGACTCTTTGCAACCCCCTGGACTGTAGCCCACTCCCGCCCTTCTCTGTTGCCTCACAGTCTGCCAGCTTTGATTTGTGTGTGCTCATTCATGCACTCAACAAATCATTGTGTGTGTGCTCCGTCATGTCTGACCCTTTGCAACCCTGTGGACTATAGCGCACCAGGCTCCTCTGTCCATGGAATGTTTCCGGGCAAGAATACTGGAGTGCGTTGCCATTTCCAACTCCAGGGGATCTTCCTGGCCAAGGGGTTGAACCTGTGTCTCTTGCATCTTCTACACTGGCAGGTGAATTCTTTACCACTGCTGCTGCTGCTGCTGCTCCTGCTAAGTCACTTCAGTCGTGTCTGACTCTGTGCGGCCCCATAGACGGCAGCCCCTCAGGCTCCTCTGTTCCTGGGATTCTCCACACAAGACACTAGAGTGGGCTGCCAGTGCCTTCTCCAACGCATCCAAACATGCTAAGTCGCTTTAGTCATGTACGACTCTGTGTGACCCCATGGACAGCAGCCCACTAGGCTCTTCTGTCCACGGGATTCCTCAGGCAAGAACACTGGAGTGGTTGCCATTTCCTCCTCCCTAGACCTACCACAAATGGAGAACATTTTATTAAGACTGAAATTAAATACAGCCCAGTATTTATTTTACACCTGAAATATTGAAATAGAAGCCTTTCTTTCGTATAGTTCTATATAATCTATAGGAAAAAAAAACAAACAGAGGGGCGGTCCTAAGATGGCAGAGGAATAGGACGGGAAGACCACTTTCTCCCTCACAAATTCCTCAAAAGAACTTTTCAACGCTGAGCAAACTCCACAAAACAACTTCTGAATGCTGGCAGAGGACATCAGGCAACCAGAAAAGCAGACCATTGTCTTTGAAAACAGGTAGGAAAAAATATAAAAGAGGAAAAGAGAGACAAAGGAGGTGGGGAGGGAGCTCCCTCCCAGGAAGGGAAGCCTGTCCTGGGAAGGGAATTTTAAGAAGAGAGGTTTCCAAACACCAGGAAACACTCTCCCTGCCGAGTCTGTGGCGAGCCTTGGAAGCACAGAGGGCAACATAACAGGAAGGAAAAATAAATAAATAATTAAAACCAACAGATTACAAGCCCAACAGTAACTCCCCCAGCGGAAAAGCAGCACAGACGCCTGCATCCACCACTAGCAAGTGGGGGCAGGGCAGGGAAGTGCAGGAGGCGCAGGCTGCAGAGATTTGTAAGAATCGGGCAGAAATGCCCCACACGTAACCAGAACGATCTAAATGGGCTAGCAAACCAGACTGTGGGATAGCTACCACGTGAAAAGCTCGAACATAAGACACCGCCAGGACCGCGCACAGAACAAAGCACGGAACAGAAATAGCCGGCTGCAGACCACCCCCCGCCAAGGATGGGCAGCCAGAGCCGTAAGGGCTGGAAAGGGGCAATTGGTAGGAGAGACTCTACCTACTAAACTGCAGGCAGGCTTCTTTGCTAAGACTTCTGGGGGTGCTGGACAGTCACCATCTGCCTCACAAGGGGTGCCGGTGGTACACCCAGAAAACTGAGCAGCAGAGACAGAAAAGGTGACAAGTCGCAGCAACCGCACTCACCAAACTCCTGAGCTACTCGCACCTGGGAAGGGCACAAAATGCAGTCCCAACCGAATCTGAGACTCTGAGGGCTACCTGAGTGCCGAACCTGAGCGGCTTAGACCAGGGAAGTGCACGCAGCCTAGGGCCGGCCTCAGACGGTTCCCAGCTGAGCATCGTAGAACCGGAGCGGTTTGTGTGCTGTGAGAAGGGACAGGTCCAGCGGGGCTGAGACACTGTGTGCACATGACAGTGCTATTTGTTTGCAGCATCCCCCCCTCCCCACAGCGTGACTGAACTACTGAGCCTAAAAAACCAGCAAACAGAAGAAGTTAAACAGAGGGAACCGCCTTGGAAGTGACCCCACATGGCCCACAACATCAGAGAAGGGCCAGATATATCTTTACTATTTTTACAATCATTCCTTTTTTTTTCTCTTTTTTTCCTTGCCTTTTTTTTCTAACATTTTTAAAAATTGTTAAGTCTTCTATTTCTCCTCTAATTTTTATTTCTATAACCTACTATTACTTTTCAAAAAAAAGACTATTTTTTTAAGGCAAACACCATATATAGTGTTTATGTGGTTGTTGGAGTTTTTAAATAATTCTTGTGGCTTTTTTTTCCTTTTTTTTCCCTTCTGCTTCTTTTCTTTAATATTGTATTTTTGAAAATCCAACCTCTACTCTAGAATTTTAATCTTTGCTTTTTGGTTTTTGTTGTCAATTTGGACATTTAAAAGCCCAAACTTCACTACCCAATTTTACCTGAGAGAGAGATTACTGGCTTGACCACTCTCTCCTCCTTTGGACTCTCCTTTTTCTCCACCAGGTGGCCTCTGTCTCTTTCCTCCCCCATCTCTTCTCTATCCAACTCTGTGAATCTCTGTGTGTTCCAGACGGTGGAGAACACCTAAGGAACTGGTTACTGGCAAGATTTGTCTCTCTCCTTTTCATTCCTCTCTCTTATTCTCCTGGCCACCTCTGTCTACTTCCTCCCTCTCCTCTTCCCTGTATAACTCCGTAAACACCTCTGAGCGGTCCAGACTATGGAGCGCACATAAGGAAGTGACTACTGGCTAGCTTGCTCTCTCCTATTTTGATCTCACCGCATCTCATTCCAGTCACCTCTAACTACCCCCTCCCTCTTCTCTTCTCCATGTAACTCAGTGAACCTCTCTGGGTGTCCCTCAATGTGGAGAAACTTTTCATCTTTAACCTAGATGTTTTCTCATCGGTGCTGTATAGATGGAGAAGTCCTGAGGCTACTGTAAAAATAAAACTGAAAACCAGAAGCAGGAAGCTTAAATCCAAAGCCTGAAAACATTAGAGAACTCTTGAATTCAGGGAACATTAAGCAATAGGAGCTCATCAAATGCCTTCATACCTACACCGAAACCAAGCTCCACCCAAGGGCCAACAAGTTCCAAAACAAGACATACCATGCAAATTCTCCAGCAACACAGGAACACACCCCTGAGCTTCATTATACCGGCAGCTCAAAGCTACTCCAAAACCTTTGACGTCTCATAACCCATTACTGGTCACTCCACTGTACTCCAGAGAGAAGAAACCCAGCTCCACCCACCAGAACTCCAACACAAGCCTCCCTAACCAGGAAATCTTGACAAGCCACTGATAGAAGCCCACCCACAGTGAGGAAGCTCCATAATAAAGAGAACTCCACAAATTACCAGAATATTAAGAGGTAGCAAACGCAGCAATATAACCAAGATGAAGAGACAGAGGAATACTCAGCAGGTTAAGGAACAGGAGAAATGCCCACCAAACCAAACAAAAGAGGAAGAGATAGGGAATCTACCTGAGAAAGAATTCTGAATATTGATAGTGAAAATGATCCAAATTCTTGAAATCAAAATGGAATCACAGATAAATAGCCTAGAGACAAGGATTGAGAAGATGCAAGAAAGGTTTAACAAGGACCTAGAAGAAATAAAAAAGAGTCAATATATAATGAATAACGCAATAAATGAGATCAGAAACACTCTGGAGGCAACAAATAGTAGAATAACGGAGGCAGAAGATAGGATTAGTGAAATAGAAGATAGAATGGTAGAAATAAATGAATCAGAGAGGAAAAGAGAAAAACAAACTAAAAGAAATGAGGACAATCTCAGAGACCTCCAGGACGATATGAAACGCTCCAACATTCGAATTATAGGAGTCCCAGAAGAAGAAGACGAAAAGAAAGACCATGAGAAAATCCTTGAGGAGATAGTTGAAAAATTCCCTAAAATGGGGAAGGAAATAATCACCCAAGTCCAAGAAACACAGAGAGTTCCAAATAGGATAAACCCAAGGCGAAACACCCAAAGACACATATTCATCAAATTAACAAAGATCAAACACAAAGAACAAATATTAAAAGCAGCAAGGGAAACACAACAAATAACACACAAGGGGATTCCCATAAGGATAACAGCTGATCTTTCAATAGAAACTCTTCAGGCCAGGAGGGAATGGCAGGACATACTTAAAGTGATGAAAGACAATAACCTACAGCCCAGATTACTGTACCCAGCAAGGATCTCATTCGAATACGAAGGAGAAATCAAAAGCTTTACAGACAAGCAAAAGCTGAGAGAATTCAGCACCACCAAACCAGCTCTCCAACAAATTCTAAAGGATATTCTCTAGACAAGAAACACAAAAAGGGTGTATAAACCCGAACCCAAAACAATAAAGTAAATGGTAATGGGATCATACTTATCAATAATTACCTTAAACGTAAATGGGTTGAATGCCCCAACCAAAAGACAAAGATTGGCCGAATGGATACAAAAACAAGACCCCTCTATATGCTGCTTACAAGAGACCCACCTCAAAACAAGGGACACATACAGACTGAAAGTGAAGGGCTGGAAAAAGATATTCCACGCAAATAGAGACCAAAAGAAAGCAGGAGTGGCAATACTCATATCCGATAAAATAGACTTTAAAACAAAGGCTGTGAAAAGAGATAAAGAAGGCCACTACATAATGATCAAAGGAACAATCCAAGAAGAAGATATAACAATTATAAATATATATGCACCCAATATAGGAGCACCGCAATATGTAAGACAAATGCTAACAAGTATGAAAGGGAAATTAACAATAATACAATAATAGTGGGAGACTTTAACACCCCACTCACACCTATGGACAGATCAACTAAACAGAAAATTAACAAAGAAATGCAAACTTTAAATGATACATTAGACCAGTTAGACCTAATTGATATCTATAGGACATTTCACCCCAAAACAATGAATTTCACCTTTTTCTCAAGTGCTCATGGAACCTTCTCCAGGATAGATCACATCCTGGGCCATAAATGTAACCTTGATAAATTTAAAAAATCGAAATCATTCCAAGCATCTTTTCTGACCATAATGCATTAAGATTAGATCTCAATTACAGAAGAAAAACTATTAAAAATTCCAACATATGGAGGTTGAACAACACACTTCTGAATAACCAACAAATCACAGAAGAAATCAAAAAGAAATCAAAATATACACAGAAACGAATGAAAATGAAAACACAACAACCCAAAACCTGTGGGACACTATAAAAGCAGTGCTAAGAGGAAAGTTATAGCACTACAGGCATGCCTCAAGAAACAAGAAAAAGTCAAATAAATAACCTAACTCTACACCTAAAGCAACTAGAAAAGGAAGAATTGGAGAACCCCAGAGTTAGTAGAAGGAAAGAAATCTTAAAAATTAGGGCAGAAATAAATGCAAAAGAAACAAAAGAGACCATAGCAAAAATCAACAAAGCCAAAAGCTGGTTCTTTGAAAGGATAAATAAAATTGACAAACCATTAGCCAGACTCATCAAGAAGCAAAGAGAGAACAATCAAATCAATAAAATTAGAAATGAAAATGGAGAGATCACAACAGACAACACAGAAATACAAAGGATCATAAGAGACTACTATCAGCAATTATATGCCAATAAAATGGACAACGTGGAAGAAATGGACAAATTCTTAGAAAAGTACAATATTCCAAAACTGAACCGGGATGAAATAGAAAATCTTAACAGACCCATCACAAGCACAGAAATTGAAACTGTAATCAGAAATCTTCCAGCAAACAAAAGCCCAGGTCCAGACGGCTTCACAGCTGAATTCTACCAAAAATTTCAAGAAGAGCTAACACCTATCCTACTCAAACTCTTCCAGAAAATTGCAGAGGAAGGTAAACTTCCAAACTCATTCTATGAGGCCACCATCACCCTAATACCAAAACCTGACACAGACGCCACAAAAAAAGAAAATTACAGGCCAATATCACTGATGAACATAGATGCAAAAACCCTCAACAAAATTCTAGCAATCAGAATCCAACAACACATTAAAAAGATCATACACCATGACCAAGTGGGCTTTATCCCAGGGATGCAAGGATTCTTCAATATCCGCAAATCAATCAATGTAATTCACCACATTAACAAATTGAAAAGTAAAAGCCACATGATTATCTCAATAGATGCAGAGAAGGCCTTTGACAAAATTCAACATCCATTTATGATAAAAACTCTCCAGAAAGCAGGAATAGAAGGAACATACCTCAACATAATAAAAGCTATATATGACAAACTCACAGCAAACATTATCCTCAATGGTGAAAAATTGAAAGCATTTCCCCTAAAGTCAGGAACAAGACAAGGGTGCCCACTTTCACCGCTACTATTCAACATAGTTCTGGAAGTTTTGGCCACAGCAATCAGAGCAGAAAAAGAAATAAAAGGAATCCAAATTGGAAAAGAAGAAGTAAAACTCTCACTGTTTGCAGATGACATGATCCTCTACATAGAAAACCCTAAAGACTCCACCAGAAAATTACTAGAGCTAATCATGAATATAGTAAAGTTGCAGGATATAAAATCAACACGCAGAAATCCCTCGCATTTGTAGACACTAATAATGAGAAAGTAGAAAAAGAAATTAAGGAAACAATTCCATTCACCATTGCAACGAAAAGAATAAAATACTTAGGAATATATCTACCTAAAGAAACTAAAGACCTATATATAGAAAACTATAAAACACTGATGAAAGAAATCAAAGAGGACACTAATAGATGGAGAAATATACCATGTTCATGGATTGGAAGAATCACTATAGTGAAAATGAGTATACTACCTAAAGCAATTTACAAATTCAATGCAATCCCTATCAAGCTACCAGCGATATTTTTCACAGAACTGGAACAAATAATTTCAAGAGTTGTATGGAAATACAAAAAACCTCAAATAGCCAAAGCAATCTTGAGAAAGAAGAATGGAACTGGAGGAATCAACTTGCCTGACTTTAGGCTCTACTACAAATCCACAGTCATCAAGACAGTATGGTACTGGCACAATATACACAATGGAGTATTACTCAGCCATTAAAAAGAATACATTTGAATCAGTTCTGATGAGATGGATGAAACTGGAGCCGATTACACAGAGTGAAGTAAGCCAGAAAGAAAAACACCAATACAGTATACTAACACATATATATGGAATTTGGAAAGATGGCAATGATGACCCTGTATGCAAGACAGCAAAAAAGACACAGATGTGTATAGCAGACTTTTGGACTCAGAGGGAGAGGGAGAGGGTGGGATGATTTGGGAGAATGGCATTGAAACATGCATACTATCATGTAAGAATCGAATCACCAGTCTATGTCCGATGCAGGATACAGCATGCTTGGGGCTGGTGCACGGGGATGACCCAGAGGGATGTTGTGGGGAGGGAGGTGAGAGGGGGGTTCATGTTTGGGATCGCATGTACACCCGTGGTGGATTCATGTCAATGTATGGCAAAACCAATACAGTATTGTAAAGTAAAATAAAGTAAAACAAACGAACAAACAAACAAACATGCCTGCTAATGTAGGAGATTAAGAGTCATGAGGGTTTGATCCCCAGGTCGTGAAGATCCCCTGGAGGAGGAAACAGCTACCCACTCCACTCTTCTTGCCTGGAAAAATTCCACGGACAGAGGAACCTCGTGGAATACAGTCCATGGGGTCCCAAAGAGTGAGGCATGACAGAGCACTCACACGTGTACGATTTATAGGAACTTTCATATTATTTTACCATCAACACCACACATACAAATCCTACACAATGAGTTATGATTTTGCAGCTGAGAGAAGTTGAGGGGTTCACCACAACCAGGGAGAAGCCAAGACTCCAGCCTCCATGTCTAGTTGCTTTCTTTGCCTCCATCTCCGCAGAAGGCTGCACTGGCTGAGCCTGGAGGCGGCTGATCCCATTTCCCTTCTCCGCCCACGATCCTCTTAAGTCCAGCTGAAGCCTGGACAGAGGTGAGACTTGCCAGCTGTTGAGTGATGAGAGGATTCACAGGACTTGTCAAGGAGGCAAAGAAGAGTGATTAATATGTGCCAGATTTTGGCTAGGTCTGCATTTCCAAGGCTCTAAATGTGCTGACAGGAAATGCAACCTGATAAAATAAGCTTTCATAGTAACACTTTCCATGCCCTGGGAGTCGTACCTCCTTCCATATTCGTGTATTGTCAGAGCTCCGTGGGTTTTCTAGGAATTGGGTCTGTCGCAGCTCTTAGTCAGGCTTATCAGAGACACGTTTTCAGCCCCTTTCGGGTGATGACAGCCCACCGGCTCAGACGTAGAATGGGAAGACACCTGAGTTTCCATTCCTCACGTTAGTAAGTGGAAAGAATTATTACATAAAGGGAACTTTTAAAGAAACTATTTATTGAGGATCCAAGATAACTCAAATGCTATGCTAAAAGTTTATATGCAGCAAATCATTTTATTCTCACAATAACCCAGTCAGGCATTAAAATTGTATCCCACATAAGGAGAAACTGAAGACAACTCCTCAGGTTATAAATGCTTCTAAGTGGATGCGTACATGGTGTCAGGCTAGGGTTTAAACCTAGATCTGTTTGTTTCCAATGCTTATCTTCTTTCTTGCCTTTCCACTGTCAACAAATACCCACTAGTCTCTACTTGATTCTGTTTGCAGGAGGGTTGACTTGGTGGATCCAGACTGGTCTGTCTCAAGATGACCAATAGTCAGTGTTGACCCTTGGGTTACTTTATTTTAGATTTAGAGTCTCAGGTTGTCCAGAAGCTCATAGAGGGATAGAAATAGGCTACCCTTTGTCAGTTATTGCTCTTATTTCTTTGTTTAGTTGCTAATTTGTGTCTAGTTAAGTTGCCTGCTGACTGATACTTTGTTAAAAGTAACTTTAAGTTGAACTACTGTATTAATCCACCTATTTGAGAAAGGAAAACTCCCTTTTTCTTACATGATTACATGATAATTCATCACATGAATGTTTAACATTCATAGAGGAATGGTAATTTATTTAAAGTTGAGGCACAAAATTGGCTTGAATCCTAACCATTATGACCCTTTATTCGATTATGTAGCTAGGGAATGTTTGTTACCACCACAAGCAGAAAGCTATACAGAGAAGGATGTACAATTTAATGGGCATCTATGGTTCGCGTCCTGACATGCCTCTCATTCACTTATATCAGTTTTTCTGCTTACATACTTCACCTTTCAGCTTAATATCTGTACTAAACCCAAATGGCTCCCTTTGTGTTCCTCCCACTTTCACCTGTAGCATCCTCACAGGACATTTTTCTAAGCCTATAATCTTTGGACTGCTTTTGCATATTGAAGAGTTCAGTCTGCACTGAACTCTGCTTTCTAATTTAAACAGTTTATTCCTTAAAATTCATCAAGGATGCAAGCAAATGCTGCAGAAGGGTTCCCAGGCCTGTTAGAACATTCCACAGAAACCCACAGGTCCTGGCACTGGACCAGGAGCATGTAACCCGATCGGACATCAAATATATTTTAAAAAAGTAATGCAAAAGTGCAGAAATAAATTTTGATAGTACAGTTCATTTCAGTCGCTCAGTCGTGTCCAACTCTTTGCAACCCCATGAACTGCAGCACGCCAGGCCTCCCTGTCCATCACCAACTCCCAGAGTTCACTCAAACTCACGTCCATCGAGTCAGTGATGCCATCCAGACATCTCATCCTCTGTCGTCCCCTTCTCCTCCTGCCCCCAATCCCTCCCAGCTCAGAGTCTTTTCCAATGAGTCAACTATTTTCATGAGGTGGCCAAAGTACTGGAGTTTCAGCTTTAGCATCATTCCTTCCAAAGAAATCTCAGGCCTGATCTCCTTCAGAATGGACTGGTTGGATCTACTTGCAGTCCAAGGGACTCTCAAGAGTCCTCTCCAACACCACAGTTCAAAAGCCTCAATTCTTCAGTGTTCAGCCTTCTTCACAGTCCAACTCTCACATCCATGCATGGCCACAGGAAACACACCATAGCCTTGACTAGATGGACCTTAGTCAACAAAGTAATGTCTCTGCTTTTGAATATACTATCTAGGTTGGTCATAACTTTTCTTCCAAGGAGTAAGCGTCTTTTAATTTTATGGCTGCAATCACCATCTGCAGTGATTTTGGAGCCCCCAAAATAAAGTCTGACACTGTTTCCACTGTTTCCCCATCTATTTCCCATGGAGTGATGGGACCAGATGCCATGATCTTTGTTTTCTGAATGTTGAGCTTTAAGCCAACTTTTTCACTCTCCTCTTTCACTTTCTTCAAGAGGCTTTTTAGTTCCTCTTCACTTTCTGCCATAAAGGTGGTGTCATCTGCATATCTGAGGTTAGCAATCTTGATTCCAGCTTGTGTTTCTTCCAGTCCAGCATTTCTCATGATGTACTCTGCATATAAGTTAAAAAAGCAGGGTGACAATATATAGCCTTGATGTACTCCTTTTCCTATTTGGAACCAGTCTGTTGTTCCATATCCAGTTCTAACTGTTGCTTCCTGGCCTGCATACAGATTTCTCAAGAGGCAGGTCAAGTGGTCTGGTATTCCCATCTCTCTCAGAGTTTTCCACAGTTTCTTGTGATCCACACAGCCAAAGGCTTGGGCATAGTCAATAAAGCAGAAACAGATGTTTTTCTGGAACTCTCTTGCTTTTTCCATGATCCAGCAAATGTTGGCAATTTGATCTCTGGTTCCTCTGCCTTTTCTAAAACCAGCTTGAACATCAGGGAGTTCACAGTTCACGTATTGCTGAAGCCTGGCTTGGAGAATTTTGAGCATTAGTTTACTAGCATGCGAAATGAGTGCAATTGTGTGGTAGTCTGAGCATTCTTTTGCATTGCCTTTCTTTGGGATTGGAATGAAAACTGACCTTTTCCAGTCCTGTGGCCACTGCGGAGTTTTCCAAATTTGCTGGCATATTGAGTGCCGCACTTTCACAGCATCATCTTTCAGGATTCGAAATGGTTCAACTGGAATTCCATCACCTCCACTAGCTTTGTTCCTAGTGATGCTTTCTAAGGCCCACTTGACTTCACATTCCAAGACGTCCGGCTCTAGATTAGTGATGACATCATCGTGATTATCTGGGACATGAAGATCTTTTTGTACAGTTCTTCCGTGTATTCTTGCCACCTCTTCTTAATATCTTCTGCTTCTGTTAGGTCCAGACCATTTCTGTCCTTTATCGAGCCCATCTTTGCATGAAATGTTCCCTTGGTATCTCTAATTTTCTTGAAGAGATCTCTAGTCTTTCTCATTCTGTTGTTTTCCTCTATTTCTTTGCATTGATTGCTGAAGAAGGCTTTCTTATCTCTTTTTGCTATTCTTTGGAACTCTGCACTCAGATGCCTATATCTTTCCTTTTCTCCTTGGCTTTTCACCTCTCTTCTTTTCACAGCTATTTGCAAGGCCTCCCCAGAGAGCCATTTTGCTTTTTTTGCATTTCTTTTCCATGGGGATGGTCTTGATCCCTGTCTCCTGTGCAATGTCGTGAATCTCATTCCATAGTTCATCAGGCACTCTATCTACCAGTTCTAGACCTTAAATCTATTTCTCACTTCCACTATATAATCATAAGGGATATGATTTAGGTCATACCTGAATGGTCTAGCGGTTTTCCCTACTTTCTTCAATTTAAGTCTGAATTTGATAATCAGGAGTTCATGATCTGAGCCACAGTCAGCTCCTGGTCTTGTTTTTGTTGACTATATAGAGCTTCTCCATCTTTGGCTACAGAGAATATAATCAATCTGATTTCGGTGTTGACCATCTGGTGATGTCCTTGTGTAGAGTCTTCTCTTGTGTTGTTGGAAGATGGTGTTTCCTAAGACCAGTGCATTTTCTTGGCAAAACTCTATTAGTCTTTGCCCTGCTTCATTCCACATTCCAAGGCCAAATTTGCCTGTTACTCCAGGTGTTTTTTGACTTCCTACTTTTGCATTCCAGTCCCCTATAATGAAAAGGATATCTTTTTTAGGTGTTAGTTCTGAAAGGTCTTGTTGGTCTTCATAGAACCTTTCAACTTCAGTTTCTTCAGCATTACCGGTTGGGGCATAGACTTGGATAACTGTGATATTGAATGGTTTGCCTTGGAGACGAACAGAGATCATTCTGTTGTTTTTGAGATTGCATCCAAGTAGTGTATTTTGGACTCTTTTATTGACCATGATGGCTACTCCATTTCTTCTGAGGGATTCCTGCCCTCAGTAGTAGATACAATGGTCATCTGAGTTAAATTCACCCATTCCAGTCCATTTTAGTTCACTGATTCCTAGAATGTCGACGTTCACTCTTGCCATCTCTTGTTTGACCACTTCCACTTTGCCTTGATTCATGGACCTGACATTCCAGGTTCTTATGCAATATTGTTCTTTACAGCATCAGATCTTGCTTCTATCTTATAAAATGGACTTTTAGTAGTCAAATATTTACTGAAAAAAACTTAAAGCTAAAATGTTGATATTATCTTTACTCTTAAGCCATATGCCCTAATTTTATCTCTTAACCATCCTTTGCAATAAATAAAATTCTTGCAGCAAACACACAAAGGAACTAAAAGAGGCTAAAATATTTACTGTGCTTCCTAAGATGGCCCGATGATATCACCCACTCAGTGGACATGAATGAGTTTAAGTAAACTCCGGGAGTTGGTGATGGACAGGGAGGCCTGGTATGCTGGGGTTCATGGGGTCGCAAACAGTCGGACACGACTGAGCGACTGAACTGAAATGAACCGATATAAGTGGTGCTAGTGGTAAAGAATCCGCCTGCCAATTCAGGGGGCATAAAGACGTGGGTGTGATCCCTGGGTTGGGAAGATTCCCTGGAGGAGGAAATGGCTCCCCACTCCAGGATTCTGGACTGGAAAATTCCATGGACCTAGGAGCCTGGCGAGCTAGAGTCCATGGGTGCAAAGAGTCAGACATGACTGAGCATCTGAACACAAAACATGTACTGTGATTAAGATGAACTATTTCACTATGCATGCATTTAGGAGTATTGCAATAGGCTAGAAAAGATTATGGTTCACTGAATAACATTAAAAATGATGATCTAATTCAGTTCTCACAGTAGACTTGGGGTTAGGTTAGTCTCATTCCTCCTGCCTGGAAAATTCCATGGATGGAGAGGCCTGTCAGGCTACAGTACATGGGACTGCAAAGAGTTGGACACGACTGAGTGATTCACTTTCACACCATTTTTAAAGAGGACTAACTGAGGCTCAGAAAATTCCAGTGAACGAGGCAGGATTTGAATGCAGAACCCAAAAGCACATCCTCTTCTGTATTTTATCACATGACCATCTTTAACAGGCTGTCTGTAAAATGTTGGCTTTAAACTTACTTAATAGCTATGGTTTTTCCAGTGGTCATGTATGCATATGTGAGAGTTGGATTGTGAAGAAGGCTGAGCACCGAAGAATTGAGGCTTTTGACCTGTGGTGTTGGAGAAGACTCTTGAGAGTCTCTTGGACTGCAAGGAGATCCAACCAGTCCATTCTGAAGGAGATCAGCCCTGGGACTTCTTTGGAAGGAATAATGTAAAAGCTGAAACTCCTGTACTTTGGCCACCTGATGGGAAGAGTTGGCTCATTGGAAAAGACTTTGATGCTGGGAGGGATTGGGGGCAGGAGGAAAAGGCGACGACAGAGGATGAGATGGCTGGATGGCATCACGGACTTGATGGATGTGAATCTGAGTGAACTCCGGGAATTGGTGATGGACAGGAAGGCCTGGTGTGCTTCGATTCATGGGGTTGCAAAGAGTCGGACACGACTGAGCAACTGAACTGAACTGGATAGCTGATGACATTTAATTATTGAATAGCATCAATTAACTTTACCGAAGATAATTTAGTGCCCTAGAATGTTTTCAATGGAGCAGAGACATTTTCTCAGTGTTTCACAAAATTTGAAAACCATTTTTAGCCAACTCTAAATTATATCTTAAAGTCTTTTTGTTTCTTATCTGATTTTTTCTCTTAGTCTCCTAAATGAACATTTTCCTTTGATTCCTACTTTAATATTTTAAAATTGGGAACATCAACTATTATGAAGGGAAATAAATTATGATGAGTTCCAAGTTTACATTTATAATTAAAAATAGTTCTTTGGTAGAGAACTAGTGAAAGAATGATGTCTTATTATGGTAGAAATCTGTTAAATGCCACCGAAAAGAAATTCCAAAAGACAGTAGCAGTTCTATAATGCATACTCCATAGGATATGTGGATTGCCTGGAACCCATATTTTTCCTAAAATAAGGAAATATACATAGTGAAAATCAAGTGTCATGTTTATTACATTTGGCATAACTCTCACATCGTTTCTTAACTTCCCTGCTTCTCCAGAATTGATATTGTTTAGGGTGACAAGAGAAAGCTTAATTGTAGTGGAGACGTGGGACATGGAAAATGGTAATATTAGCTTGATGATTTCTGCAGTAACAGAACTGGAAATTCTGCTGAATCAGTTTAAATGGCTGGGTTATTTCTTCCAAATTGGTCTTTCTCTCCCCTTGGAACAAGCTGTTGTACCAGCTTCATTCTTTCCAATGGAAGTCTGTGTCCACCCATTCCATGCTTGTTCCCATTTTAGGACTTTGCACTTGCTCTCCCCTCTGTCCGAATTTCTCTGTATCCAGATCTTTTCACAGGCTCAGATATCACCTTCTCAGAGACAGGTTTCCTGACCTCCAAATTTAACATATTCCCCAGTTCTCAGTCACTCTATTACTTCCTTCCAACATAGTTCTTTCATTACATTTGTTGCATCTTGAAATTATTAATTTTTTCCATTCTGAAATTTATTTGTTTACTTGCTTGATAGCTATAACCATCTCTATACTGACAGCTTGACAACAATGGGCTCTATAATTGTTTTTTCTCTCACTATGTTAACTTTAATTATAACATGCATGGTAAATGGTGGTGTTCAATAAACACTTTAGAGAGAACAATTAAGTGATCATTTTGAACTTTAATTATTGTATTTTTTTAAAGACTTGGAAGAATAGAACCCTCATCGGGGACTACACCCACCCAAACGCACTGGTCTGAACTCAGGTGTGAATGAGCTTTGCTGGAGGTAAACTCATGTTCATATTTGGAACTCAGAAAACAACTTTCCCTTTTCAGTTCTATTAATGGAGGAATGAAGTAACTTGTCAGTGTCTGTCAGTCACTGCTGGGAGAGTGAAAATGTTGGTCTTTATAAGTGTTAAATTTTTTGATATCTTGTAAGTGTCACATATATATGGAATTTAGGAAGATGGCAATGACGACCCTGTATGCAAGACAGGGAAAGAGACACAGATGTGTATAACGGACTTTTTGGACTCAGAGGGAGAGGGAGAGGGTGGGATGATTTGGGAGAATGACATTCTAACATGTATACTATCATGTGAATTGAATCGCCAGTCTATGTCTGATGCAGGATGCAGCATGCTTGGGGCTGGTGCATGGGGATGACCCAGAGGGATGTTGTGGGGAGGGAGGTGGGAGGGGGGTTCATGTTTGGGAATGCATGTAAGAATTAAAGATTTTAAAATTTAAAAAATAAAAAACTAAAAATAAGTAAAAAAAAAAAAGTTAACTCTTGAAATGTGGTTTGAAGTTTTGACATACAAATTTCATAAATCCATGAACTTAAAGAAAAACTTTTAACTTAATATTTCCTGCTTTGGAACATTTTATTTTTATTTTTGAAGGCAGTTGTAAAATTCACTAATGAATATTTTTCTAATAACCAAGTCAACCAAGGTGACTATTTTAATCCACAGCATAGAGGCTTTTGGTTTCTTACAATTTCTTGCTTTTGAAAACATTTCATTTTAAATATGTCTAGTTGATTGTCATACATGTTAAAAATCTCCGATTGGAAAGATACATACCGAACACACTGAAAATATAGGCTTATGCACTTTAAAGCTAATTGTTGAGCCTCTTCTACTAGATGAATGGGTTACTTGAGCAGGTTAGATGCATCATCCTTGTATTTATTTTAAAACAGACAAAATAATATTTATGTCTTATCTCTTATAATGCTTAGGGAATTAATGAGCTCCTCTATAGCAGATGACATAGTTAAACAATATTTTTCATCTAAAAAGAAAATAGCATGCATAATGCTTTACAAACCTTAAAATACTGCACAAATGTAAATGATTAACTTCAGCCTCAAAAAAGTTTGATTTTTAACTCTCAGGTAAATACATAATATAAATACATGAAATTAAGTAAAATAGTTCAAGTGATTGTGTATGGCCTGCAGTTCAAACAGTTGTGTAACAGAAATCTGCTTGCCACAGATTAAACTAAATCCCACATGTAAACATGAAAGGAGGTAGGTACTCAAACTTCAGTATTAAAGGGGGTGAAAGTCAGTCACACCAATTGCCTTGTTGTAACATCTTTCATGCAAACTTTGCTGGGGTCCATCTACCAAAAAGTTATTTGAAGATTTAAAAACATTTTCTCCTGACTTCCCAAATAATTCTCTTAGCTCTCACACCATTTTTTATCAAAGGCTAGATTTCTAAAACACATTTGCAACTGAATATGTCCTCTCTTGATCCTGTGGTTTTTAATATGCAGACTGTGGATCACTGGCTTTAGAGTCACAGATATGTGGATGAAAATGAACGTGCATGTCTCCTCTAGCCCCTCACTTTTGTGAGAGGACCTGAGCCAGGTTGGACTGCTAACAAACTGCAGGCTCTTTCAGGGCATTGCATTAGTGGTATCGCAGCCTTTTCTGATGCATCTGGGGGCTGTATGAATCTGCCTTCACAATCTTATAACCGAAAGATATGCTTCAGTGAAAAGATCTCTGATCGAATACATTTAGACACTTTTACAAACACACTTTTAAGAGAAATGTCATCTTCCTGACATTTCCACCTTTAGGAAGAATACAAATATTAGCAGCCACTGAAAGAAATATTTACTGTTTTACTAGTTTTTATTGCCTCTAAGATTTTAAAAGTCCTTTGAAGCTTTTTACTAGATCCTGACTTCAGAAAGAAGTCTTGCCTTTTAGTAGTGGAAATATCCACGGCTGCATGCCCGAGGTTGCCATTTTAATTTACTGTTAACTTATCCTTGTCTTGCTGAGGCTACTAAAGAAGAGTGGCAATAGCGGTGTGCAGAGTGACTCGGAGTGCACAGAGCACGCACGTTGCCGAGAGTCTGTTTATTGATCTTCATCCAGTGAACACAGCCAGCTCAGGGGGATGAAGCCATTGCTATGAACACAATGCTCCTTAGGTCTCTAAAGACTTTCATTTGCTTCACGACTATTTTCAGGCGTTAGCATTAACCAAAAACTTTTAATCCCAATTTCTCTGAATCATTGTATTATTTCTTTTGAGCTGGTTTAATGATAGCACTCTCTTGAAGGTGTTTCTTTTCTTATCAGGATTAGAGATACAGGCGCGTAGCTGATGCACAGTGAAGCACAGCTGTGATCTTTCCGCTGGGTGTACTGCTGATAATGGGAAACTGCGTGGACTGCGGTTCACTTGGACAGGAGGGTTAAATGCCCGGGACACTCTTTCATGCCCACGCTTGCAACATGTCTTTGGAGAAACCAAGCTCCACATGACTTCAACTCCCTGCTTCCGGTATAGGTGGTAAACATATTTCTACATTCACACAAAAATCTACTTTATTTCTTCTAGTCCTAAGGGTGAAGGATTAGAGTACAGGATGGACCTTAATATACCCTCCTCTCTTCTATTCCTAGGGCTAAAAGAAGAAAAAGAAATTTTACATTAGAATCCCTAGAACAGGCTTTCAGGAAAGATTCTTGTCCTTTGCGCTAAAGGCCAAATAGCAGTCTTGTCCCCCATGTGCAGATCTCTTGTTTAGTTGCTAGAGGCTTTATTGTGAATCTTTTCTGCTGTTATTTACATTTCTCAGTTGTGTCTGACTCTTTGTGACCCCATGAAATGTAGCCCTCCAGGCTCCTCTGTCCTTGGGATTCTCCAGGCAAGAATCCTGGAGTAGTGTACCTTTTCCTCCTCCAGGGCATCTTCCCAACCCAGGGATCAAACCCGTGTCTCTTACATATCCTCCATGGGCAGGTGGATTCTTTATCACTAGGGCCACCTGGAAAGCCCTGAGGCAAATGAGAGCTACCTAATATAGAACTTACATTAAGCTCATTTCTAAGAGGGACTTGGCCATAAGTGAAGGATTTTAAGGACTCTTAAGCATCTCTGATAAAATACTCCTCCTTTAGCAATGACTCCACGGCAAGAGTGTGCAGGGTCCTTCCCTGCGGTTTCTTACGGCTCCTTTTTGGGATCAAGAAATGTTGACGAGGTAGAGCAGAAGTTCTCAACTGTGACTTGAAAGGGCTTGGGTTTCCAAAGGTCACGATTGAGAGTGAAAAGGCGATGATTGCCTTCCCTTATACCTAGTTTACCTGGCCGGTGGTGGAGTTCCTTAAGATGCAATACTTGGGTAGTGCCCTTAACAGTCCTAAATCCTTTAAGACTGCCCGGGACTGTGCCTTTGACTCCTTGGTAAAGTTCCACTGAACCTTTGTGCAACTGCCTGATGATTACAAAATGAGGGGATGACATGCTGGCTAGCGCCTTCCTTTTCCATCATCACCCGGGAGGCAGCCAGAACCAGTCTGGTGAGAAAGAACTCCAGGAAAACCTCCCAGCTTCATGTCAATAATGCTTTTGAAATGGAGACCCACAGAGTCCGTAGGAATCCTTAGGGGCCCCGGTGGCTAAGAACCAAGCTCCAGTTAAGATGAAGTTCATGTGTGTGGACTTCCTAGAACAAATAGGGCTGATTTTGTGCAGTGATTGGATCTAAGAAGATGAATGCCTCCTGTTGCCGAATTCTGGGGGTGCTAGCTGGCTGGGTTTAGGTGTGACATTCTTACAAAGTGGTCTTTTGTTCCTCTTGTTCCAGGCACCAAGAGACCTCAGACGTCCGTCTGCAGAGTTGGACAGGATTCCACTGTGCAGTTGCTCGCAGCTGCTTCCAGCTGTTGCTACCCCTTTCGATCCTGTTTTGTTTTTTGGTGAAGATTGTGTTTCTAGTCCTTCCTCTCCCCGCTTACAATACTACACAGACAGTGCCGTGTGGTTTGCTGGGGAAGCTGACAGTATTAGTAAAGGCCAGTGGCTCCTTCCAAAGGCACACCGACTATTCACATAAAGTTACTTCCGGAAATAAAGCTCTTTACTTTGGTTGCTATCTTTGTAAAAGAATCACTTTAAAATGAGAGGTGGAAAATAAAACTTTGCTGAAGGATTCAAGTGCTTAGAACACAAAGTTGGAATGATGAGGAAGAAAGGAATGATCATCTAACAGCAACTAGACATCATGAAGCCTGAAGAAAAGATAGATCAAATATTAGCAGCAGCGTTCTGGCATGGAGAACATGCCTTCTGCATGAGATGAGTATGACGTCCACTCAGAAAGCAGCTTGGCAGGGAGAGAAACGCCAGCCTTTATAGACGTGACCTTTCAGTGCGTTGACCGATCAGCCCTGTGGGAGGGTAATCCTAGATCACCCATGTTTCCATTTGGATGGAGCAAAGACTGACAGGGAAGGTGTCCTGCCTCAGCCAACAGATTTATGGTCTGCTCTAGGTCTCCTTCCCGCTTGCCTCTTTCAAAGTGAGCTTGAGGGTCCAGTTCTTTCCATTCCCTCTGCAGAGAAACTAGAGGTGAGGGAGGCAGCATTATATTATTTTTGTAAGGCTCCTGTTGAGCCAGTGCAAAGATGGATGATAAACGGAGGCCCCTGAGAGATTTTTGAATCTATTACATTTAGGAGGATTGAAGTACAGCTATGTACAAGCCTTGAATTGCAGTGTTTACATAAAGCTAAACTGAGCCCAGCTTAATCCCCTCATCACAATATGAACAAAGCGTAAGACAAATGGTACCACGGCAGCTGGGCGCCACGACTTCTGGTTGTTGAAATGAGCTGTGCATTGAGTGTGTGACTCACCGTTGCACCCACACTGTCGCTGAGGTCACCAGCCTGCCTCCTTAGCCACCAAGGCTGCCCCCAGGTCATTCCAACCCAACTTTAGGGGAAGTGAAGTGAAATGAGTCGCTGTCATGTCAGACTCTGTGAGACCCCATGGACTGTAGCCTACCAAGCTCCTCTGTCCATGGGATTTTCCAGGCAATAGTACTGGAGTGGATTGCCTTTTCCTTCTCCAGAGGATCTTCCTGATGCAGGGATCAAACCCGGGTCTCCCGCATTGTAGACAGACACTTGACTGTCTGAACCACCAGGGAAGTCTTTAGGGAAAGGACAACGCAAGTTTGCAGGGGTTTCCGGGACCTGTTGCTTCTTGGAGTATAACACTGGGCGGGACCGGCCTTTGTGAGGGAGGGGAGGGAATCATGTCCACTATGTGTTACAAGCAGCAGGTATAGAATCCTGACCTTTCTCATTTTCCTCAGGGGGAAAAGTGCTTAAACCAGTCCAGTTCAGTTCAGTTCAGTTGCTCAGTCATGTCTGACTCGTTGCATCTCCCAGAGTTTGCTCCAACTCATGTCCATTGAGTTGGTGATGCCATCCACCCATCTCATCCTGTGTCCTCCCCTTCTCCAGCTTTCAATCTTTCCCAGCATCGGGGTCTTTTCCGATGAGTCCTTTTTCCACACCAGGTGGCCAAAGTATTGGAGCTTCGTCTTCAGCATCAGTCCATCCAATGAACACCCAGGACTGGGTCTCTTTTAGATGGACTGGTTGGATCTCCTTGCAGTCCCAGGGACTCTCAAGAGTCTTCTCCAGTCCAGTGGGAATGCTATAGCTCCATTCTGGCATAAACACATATGAGCCTGTCTTTTCTGGAAGGTGAACTCTGTTCTTTGTGCCCAGCTTGAACGTCCAGCCGACACTTGCACCCCAGCTTCAGTCCCGGGTGCAGCCACAGTAGCTCTGCCCTCTGCACCGTAGGCCCTGTTCCCGAGCTGCGCCCCGCCTTGGCCTTGTCTGGAGCTGCCCATCTCAGCCCGACTGCTGCCTGCCGAGACCCGCGGGCCTGCTCTGACCACCCCTGCTCTCCAGCTTTGCCCAGCCTCCTGTTCAGGACCCTCTCATCCTGCCCTGGCTCAAGTGACCACTTAGGCCAGGGGCTGAGAGCTCTGGCCAGAGAAGAATACTGTCCGGGGACTGAAGGGGCAGAGAGGGCAGGCTGGCATGAGGCAGAAACAAAGGCCAGCGCGTGCTCTTCAGGGATGGAAGATGAGCGGAAACACCTGTCCTAAACGGGAAAGGGAGAAAGCAAGAGACACACGGGCCATTAGCTGTGTGCTGCGTGAATGACTGACACCAGGCTGTGAGCTGTAACTCTGCTGATTCCGCACCTGGGTCTCGAGTCTCTCACACATTGTGAAAAATCATTCATGAGTATGTTTACTTACAAATTTAAGTTTCTCGGTGGATATAAGTCCACGTGGTTCTAAACTTAAAGGTATAAAAGGGTACCAAAAAAAAAAAATCTCCCTCAATCATCGCAGAGCAAACCACAGTCATCAATTTTGCTCATACTTTTCTAGTTGATAAATACATATGAAAAAAGTGCAGATTTTCTCTTTCAAAGAATACAGTTAGTATATTCTGCATACATTTTTGGCCTTTACCTCCCTTTTTTAGCATGTTATTAATTTTTAAAATTGATTTTTTTTCTCAGACAAATAACTGCAAAGTTTTCTTGACATCAAGTACAGCTAATACCTTGAAACCACAGAATGAAGTGGCTTTGTAGAAAGCAAGAAAATATGGCACATTAGAAATTTTCCTCAATTCCTCTTTGGGTGTGAGAAGAGGATAAGAAAAAATTCCTTCCGCTTTGTAAAAGCTTTGTGGACGACAAGATCACTCATAAATATAACAGATTCCCGGTTGCTCATCGGAAACTCCTGGGAACACGTGTGCTTCAGAGTCTAGAACTTTTCAGATCTTATAGGAGCATTACAGGGCAGGTATTAGATATTTAATGTCCTAATGGGGCACTAAGAGGTGAAAAAGCACCCTGTAATTTAACATTTTATTACTTTTATACCAAACTGCATGACTAGTGATAATAAGTGGCATAGGTAAGGAGTATAATTAGCTTCATATCAGTTCAGGTCAAGTTCTGTTCACAAATGAGTTCAGGCCAAGTCAGGTGAGATTTTTGCAGAAAAGTGTTTGGTTTGCAGAAAGTTCTGGAGTCCAGGGTTGGGAGCAAGTCATGGTGGATCTGAATTTCCCTCTCGTGTGTGAAGTGGGTCAACATAATGGCAACGTGGGTGGCAGGGACACCATCAGCTCTGGACTCAGGAGTCGGATTATCTGCTCTACCACTTAACCCTGAGATGACACTGTGGACGTTTCTTGACCTCTGACAGTCTGTTTCCCCACCTGGAAAACGAGGAAAAGAATTTCTACCTTGCAGGATTGAAGGGAGGGCTACTAATATTATGCCTCAAGTGTCTGCTATCTGGTAAGCAAAGTAGGGTGATTGACCACTGTTATCATTGTTCATGGGAGGAGGAGGTGTCTAAAGATACAGAATTAAAATCTTTTTCTTTTTTCCCCATGAAGAATTTTGAAAGTAGCAGGAGAGAGAGGTAGGAATTTTGTAAAGGAATCTCTGGGGAGTTTTTAAGGAAACTGACTCCCAAGTTTCCTTTCTGGGTTTTAAAATGATGGAAACCTGTTGAGGTAGATGGGGCAGCTTTGACCAAGACTCAGAGTCCAGGAAGCTCCAAGGAGTTTTGAAAATGAAACCTCCCTAAAGCGGATGGCCCCAAACCAGCCTATAGGACCGCAGCAGCCTGGACTCATCAAGAATCAGACTTGGGAACCTGTCTCACGCCAGGCATTTGTGGTCATCCTTTCAGACTGAGACTAGCTTAATTCATTTATGTGTATGCTTACCAAATATTTGAATGCTAAATAATCATAGTTCTATCCGGTGGCATCCGTGACTCCATGGACATGAGTTTGGGTAAACTCCGGGAGCTGGTGATGGACAGTGAGGCCTAGCCCGCTGGGGTCCATGCAGTCGCAGAGAATCAGACACACGTGAGCAACTGAACTGAACTGACTGAAGAAATTATTCAAGAAACACTGGGACATGATCCTATTTTCTTGGGAATTATAGCTTATTGAGGACTTGCAACAAGTAAACAACGACCAAATACCTGAAATGTGTAAGTTCTTTAAAAGACTAAGCTAGGTAGGGGCTGGTGAGGGCAAGATAGGCTACTTTAAGTTAGGCAGACAGAGGGAGCCAACCGAGAGAGGTGGTCTTCAGGTCGAGAGGAGCCGGCGCCCGCTGTGTAAAGACGTGGCTTGAGAGACCGGCACTGGCGGAGGGCAGGCTGTGCCGCTCCGGGCCGGCTCCTTCTCATCCTGCAGACCAGATCCCGAGCCGTCTCTCAGGTCTTCCTGATCTACTCAACTCACCTTCTCCACCTCTGCCCAGTCACTTTCTGCCCGCGACCCTGACTGATTTCTGCAGAGCTCTTATAACCTCTGAAACTACCTGGCTTACTTTTGCACTTGCTAGTTGTGTTTCCCCTCTTAAAAGGAAAACTTCATAAGGGCCCCGATCTTGGTACCTGAGGTATCTGAATATTTGTGGATTGATTAAAGGAGGAAACCTTGCAACCTAGGGTAGAAAAGAACCTGGTGAACTCTAGGAAATGAAATCAGGCCTTTGTGTCTAGTCACATTAATGGCCCCCAATGAGCCCTGCCCACTGGCGTTCATGCCCTTGTGAAATCCACTCCCGCCCCCCATTGACTTTGAGCTTGGCTGCATGACTTCCTTGGCTCATGGGACATCAGCGAACAACAGGAGCTTGATAAGCACTTACTTGGAACACAGGTGGGCCTTGAGAGAGAGCCTGCCTGGTCTTGCCTCCTGCAAAGGGAAACACCACTTGGAGAGCCAAGCCTGATCACCCAAGGGTGCCAACAGAGTTTAGCTTCCTGCTGAGCCTCCGGTTAAACACAGCTGCAGGAGTGGCCCAGGCAAGCCAGAAGAACAGTCCTGCTACCGCTGATCCCCCACACTGCACAACTGTGAGATAAAAACACAGTTGCCTTAAATCAGAGATTCTGGGGGGTGGTCTGCTACCTGCCAAAGAATGGAAACAAAAACTGAAGCACAGTGAACAGGGGAAGCTGATATGAAATGCCTTTAGGGAAGTAGACATGGAAACAGTCCTTCAGGGCCGAATATGTGTAAAGTTCTGGTATACTAAATGAGGTGGAACATTATTAATAGGTTTGAAGGAAGGAGAGCATCATGATTGATGAGATCACTGAATAGACTGTTCCCGTCCTCTAGTCCTGCTTTGACGAGTAGGATTGGGTGAAAGAGACAGCACCGATTTCCAGGCTCAGGCCTTGAGGCTGATGACTTCAACTTTCTTTATCCAGGAATAAGCTCTTGGAGGCATGAGTCTGCATTTAAAACGTTGATTGCCCTGCTAGAGAAATGATTTTCAGAGGTGCTAAGTCAGAGCTCCCGAGATTCAACAGGAGGGGACATACTCCAGTTTTCTTTGCTGTTGCTGCTAAGTCGCTTCAGTCGTGTCCGACTCTGTGTAACCCCACAGACAGCAGCCCACCAGGCTCTGCCATCCCTGGGATTCTCTAGGCAAGAACACTGGAGTGGGTTGCCATTTCCTTCTCCAATACAGGAAAGTGAAAAGTGAAAGGGAAGTCGCTCAGTCATGTCCGACTCTTAGCGACCCCATGGACTGTAGCCCACCAGGCACCTCTGTCAATGGGGTTTTCCAGGCAAGAGTACTGGAGTGGGGTGCCATTAGGATCAGTCTAATCTGCCTAGAGATCCCAAATATTATCTCTCACTTTTCACAATAACACTCTTAAGTTATTAATATTATTTTAAATTTTATAGATGAGAAAAATAAAGTTTGGTGGGTTTCTACCACTTTGTTCAAATTTCATAGAGGTGGAAATTCCAAATGCAGACTATTTCTATTAGAAGAGTTTAGGCTGGCTCTTGTGGTTACTTGGGAGAGTCTTGGTGGCAGAAAGAGAGGAGGCAAAAGTTGTCAGAGTCAGGAAGAAGGTACGAGAAAGGAGGGGATATTCTAGGAAAACAATTCTTTCTTACCACCCTTCTCTTACCCCAACCCAAGTACTCTGACCTTCAGCAACAACCATAACCACAGTCTCTGAAGAATACCTCCTTATTCTAAGTTTTCCACACTATAATTGCTTTAAATTCCATTAGAGGGAAAAAAATTATTATTGCATTATTTTCAGTGGTTAATAGCTAAAAGCTGGAAACAAATATCATCCAACCAGGAAAATGGACAAATTCATGTCAAACAATGGAATATAAACAGAACTATATGCATCAACACAGATAAACCTCAAAAGCATAACTAAGCAAAAAAGTTAAATTGGATAAAAATAGATATAGTATAATACCAATTACATAATTACACGCCCTTCTCCTCCTGCTCTCAGTCTATCCCGCATCACAGTCTTTTCCTTTGAGCTGGCTCTTCACATCAGGTGGCCAATCAGTCCGTCCAATGACTATATAGGGTTGATTTCCTTTAGGATGGACTGGTTTGATTTCCTAGGAGTCCAAGGAACTTTCAAGAGTCTTCTCCAACACCGCAGTTAAAAAGCATTGATTCTTTGGTGCTCAGCCTTCTTTATGGTCCAACTCTCACATCCATATACAATTACTGGAAAACCATAGCTTTGCCTATATGGACATTTGTCCACAAAGTGATGTCTCTGCTGTTTCATATGTTGTCTATGAAACAGTGGCAGATTTTGTATTCTTGGGGTCCAAAATCATTGCAGACAGTGACACAGCCATGAAATTAAAAGACACTTACTCCTTGGAAGAAAAGCTATGACAAACCTAGAGGACTCCAAGGATGAATGGGGGGGTGAGGTTTCATTTGGGTTCAGAGTGTAGGAAATCTTATTCCAGCAGGTCCAATCAAGAAATCAGTGACTTAATTTGTCCTTACAGGTTGGTGGGTGAGGCTTTGGGAAATATAAACTACAGTAAAAAACAGATATGCTGGAAATAGTGAACAAAGCAAAATGAGGTTCAACGAAGTGCGTATGATCCCATCAGGACCTTTCTTATTTTAACTGGTGGGGAGAGTTTGAAAGGAGTAAAACACTGGGTTTCAAACTAAAAGAAAGTCTGACATGGAGATAGAAGTGAGGCTGAGGGGAAGCTGGAGAAACAGAAGACTGATTGTATCCTAGGTTCTGTCCTCTCCTCTGGGCAGGAACCCAGTGGAAGCTGCTTGCAATGGTACCTTACATCTAGTTGACAACATGGTGGAAGTTATAACACATCTTATTCAACCATGGCCCATATGACCTCCTTCAGTTACCCTGGGATGTCTAGACTCTCTGAACACTGTCTTGGAAGGAAAGTTATGACCAACCTAGATAGCATATTAAAAAGCAGAGACATTACTTTGCCAACAAAGGTCCATCTAGTTACGGCTATGGTTTTTCCAGGTGTCATGTATGGATGTGAGAGTTGGACTGTGAAGAAAGCTGAGCACCAAAAATTTGATGTTTTTGAACTGTGGTGTTGGAGAAGACTCTTGAGAGTCCCTTGGACTGCAAGGAGGTCCAACCAGTCCATTCTAAAGGAGATCAGTCCTGGGTGTTCATTGGAAGGACTGATGCTGAAGCTGAAAGTCCAATACTTTGGCCACCTGATGCAACGAATTGAGTGATTGGGAAAGACCCTGATGCTGGGAGGGATTGGAAGCCAGGAGGAGAAAGGGACGATAGAGGATGAGATGGCTGGATGGCATCACTGACTCGATGATCACATGAGTTTGGGTGAACTCCGGGAGTTGGTGATGGACAGGGAGGCCTGGAGTCCTGCAATTCATGGGGTTGCAAAGAGTCGAACATGAACTTTGCCTTTTCTGGATTCTAGGTGTACTGCCAGCACTTCTTGACTCAGGGCCACTTTCCTATCTTTAAAGCCAGATGCTTAGCATCTTTTCTCTTTCTGCTCTCTGTCTCATAAGGAACCTTGTGATTATATCAGGCCCACCTGGCTAATTCAGAATAACTGCAATCTCAGGATTATTAATCTGAAATTAACTAAGGATTAGCTAAAATCATGGCACCTGGTCCCATCACTTCATGGCAAATATATGGGGAAATAATTGAAACAGTGAGAGAGTTTATTTTTTAACTAAGAATCTTAGTTAACTAAGGATCTTAGTTAACTAAGGATCTTAGTTAATGCAAAGTCCCTATAAAGTACCAAATTCATAATTTCTGAGGATTAGGGCTTGAGAATCTTTGGACGCCATTATTCAGCTGACCAGTAACCAGCTGTGGGTGTGTCTGGTGGTCAAAGTAAAGCCTGATGATGTAGGGCACAATATTGCATGGAAACCTGAAAAGTCAGGTCCATGAATCAAGGTAAACTGGACATGGTCAAGCAGATGGCAAGAGTGAACACTGACATCTTAGAAATCAGTAAACTACAATGGATGGGAATGGGTAGATTTAATTCAGATGACTGTTATATCTACTACTATGGGCATGAATCCCTTAGAAGAAATGGAGTAGCCATCATAGTCAACAAGAGTCTGAAATGCAGTACTTGGGTGCAATCTCAAAAATGACAGAATGATCTTGGTTCATTTCCAAGGCAAACCATTCAGTATCATGGTAATCCAAGTCTATGCCTCAACCACTAATGCCAAAGAAGCTGAAGTTGACCAGTTCTATGAAGACCTACAAGACCTTCTAGAACTAACACCAAAAAAGGATATCTTTTTCATCATGCTGCTGCTGCTGCTATTAAGTCACTTCAGTCTTTGTGCGACCCCCTAGACCACAGCCCACCAGACTCCACTGTCCCTGGGATTCTCCAGGCAAGAGCACTGGAGTGGTTGCCATGTCCTTCTTCAATACATGAAAGTGAAAAGTGAAAGCGAAGTGGCTTAGTTGAGTCTGACTCTTCGCGACCCCATGGACTGCAGCCTATCAGGCCCCTCCATCCATGGAATTTTCCAGGCAAGAGTGATAGAGTGGGTCGCCATGGGACTGGAATACAAAAGTAGGAAATCAAGAGGTACCTGGAGTAACAGGAAAGTTTGACCTTGGAATACAAAATGAAGTAAGGCAAAGTTTAATAGAGTTAGGGCTTCCCTGGTAGCTCAGAGGTTAAAGCGTCTGACTCCAATGCAGGAGACCCGGGTTTGATCCCTGGGTCAGGAAGATCCCCTGGAGAAGGAAATGGCAACCCACTCCAGTATTCTTGCCTGGAGAATCTCATGGACAGAGGAGCCTAGTAGGCTACAGTCCACGGGGTCGCAAAGAGTCGGACACGACTGAGTGACTTCTCTCTAAGAGAAAGCACTGGTCATAGGAAACATCCTTTCCCAACAACACAAGACATAACTCTACACAAGCACATCACCAAATAATCAATACCGAAATCAGTATACAGTCAGCAAAAACAAGACCTGGAGCTGACTGTGGCTCAGATCATCAGCTCCTTAGAACAAAATTCAGGCTTAAATACAGAAAGTGTGGGACACCACTAGGCCATTCAGGTATGACCTAAATTAAATCCGCTGTAATTATTCAGTGGAGGTGATTGGTAGATTCGAGGGATTAGACCTGATAGACAGAGTGCCTGAAGAACTATGGACAGTGGTTTGCAACATTGTACAAGAGGCAGTGACCAAAACCATCCCAAAGAAATAGAAATGCAAGAAAGCAAAGTGGCTGCCTGAGGGGGCTTTACAAACAGCTCAGGAAAGAAGAGAAGCGAAAAGCAAGGGAGAAAGGGAAAGATACACCCGATTGAATGCAGAGTTCCAGAAAACAGCTAGGAGAGAGAAGAAAGAAAGTGAAAGTGAAAGTCACTCTGTCCTGTCCAACTCTTTGAGACCTCATGGACTATACAGTCCATGGAATTCTCCAGGCCAGAATACTGGAGTGGGTAGCCTGTCCCTTCTGCAGGGGATCTTCCTGACCCAGGAGTCAAACCAGGGATCAAATCTGCATTGCAGGCAGATTTTTTACCAGCTGAGCTATCAGGGAAGCCTGATAGATAAGAAGGCATTCTTAAATCAACAATGCAAATAAATAGAGGAAAACAATAGGAAGGGAAAGACAAGAGATCTCTTCAAGAAAATTGCTGCAGTCCATGTGGTTGCAAAGAGTTGGGCATGACTTAGCCACTGAACAACAAAAACAATTCAGCTGACCACAGATAGGGAGCATGGAAAAGCTTCTCAGATTCATTAATAGGGGTGCACATTGATAGAGATGGTAGGGTATTGAGGAGGAAGCTGACTAAATGGGGAAAAGAGATGGATTTCAGCCCTGGACATGATTGCCTTGCTACATTTAGGGAAGGAAAGTCAAGGAAATTAACTTCATCTGGAGTTTCAAATGATCCAGAGATTTTGCTTTCTAAAATGCAGGTTTAATTTTGTGTGTGTGTGTGTGTGTGTGTGTGTGTGTGTGTGTGTGTGTGTGTGTATGTTGGGGGCAGGCCTAGGGTGCTTGAAATAAGATATTAAAGTAATACTTCCATTAGTATTGTAAAGAATATTGCTCTTTGGCTATTTTTTTTTGTGGTTTGTTAGATTTTTAATGGGAGGATAATTGCTTTACAATGCTGTATTGGTTTCTGCTGTAGAACAACGTGAATCAGCTATAAGTATAATATGCCCCCTCCCTCCCGAGCCTCCCTGCCCACCTTGTGGGTCTAGGTCAGCACAGAGCTGAGCTCCCTGTGTTCGGCAGTAGCTCCCACTAGCCACCTGTGTTAAACGTGGCAGCGTATCTATGTCAGCGCTGCTCTCCTTGCCCTCTCATTCACCGAGTGTCCACAGGTCCAGTCCCAACATCTCCACCTCTATTTCTGCCTTGCAAATAGGGTCATCAGTGCAGTTTTTCCTAGATTCTATATATATGCATTTATATACAAATAAAAACAATATTTGGTTGGTTCTCTCTGACTTACTTCCCTTTTATGACAGACTGTAGGTTCATCCACATGACTACAAAAGACCCAATTTCATCCCTTCTTGTGGCTGAGTAATACTCCTTGGTATATATGCACCCCAACTTCTTTATCCATTCATTTGTCAGTGGACGGCTAGATTACTTCCATGTCCTGGATATTATAAACAGTGTTTTAATAAACATTGGGGTTCATGTGTCTTTTGGAATTGTGATTTTCCTCAGGGTATATGCTCAGTAGTGGGAATTCTGGGTCATATGCTAGCTTTGTTCCTGGCTCCTAAAGGAATCTCCGTACTTTCTCCACTGAGGCTGTATAAATCTACCCTCCCACCAAAGGTGCAAGAGGATTCCCCTTTCTCCACATTGTCTCCAGCATTTATTGCCTGTAGACTTTTGAAGAGAGCCATTCTGACCAATGTGAGATAATGACCTCGTTATAGTCTTGATTTGCATTTTTTAATTGATTGTGGCTGATACAGCAGAAGAGAATGGATTTTTCCACATTTTATTTCTTCTGGAGATCTGACTGGATTTTCAAATTCTAAGTAGTCACCCATTGATTCTTTTGGATTTTCTAGGAAGATATCATACATCATATATTATTTTGCAAAAATTATCAATACTGATGCCGATACTAGGTATATAAGAGGAAGTGGTTAAGAAAACCTGAAAACGTGTGGCTTGGCAACACGATTACCAATGAAGTCATTTACGTGCACTGTTCATCTTAATTCCCCTGTGGCACCGTTGCATAAAGGTGAGTCAGGTTGATTTTGATGTGAGTTTTCTTTTATAAGCACTGTTATAAACCCACGCAGGTTTGCTCCGTCATCATGACTGGTGTTTGGGGGCATGTTCATCTCCTCACAGTTTAAGGAGAAAGTGAAAGAAATGCTTTCACTTTTCAACGCTTTGGCTTCAGGCAGCCCCTTGTTACTTTTCCTAATAATGGGAGAAACTCCAACTTCTTAGCAGCTAACTTGTACCGATATCTTTTCCACTGCTGATGGAGTGCCATGCACTGGAGGAGAGCACCATAAATATTTCCCTTCGTGCAGGTGATGAATGCTGCCAAGTGTCCCACCCGTTAATCACTTAAGAGGTGTAGACTTAAGTACTTGCAATGCATCGCTATGAAAATATCACTCTTTATTTTCCCCCAAATCCTATAATCAACTTTATTCAAAAGTTTTTAGAAAGGTACCTCTGACAACAGCCAGTGCCATTGATAACTGATATCCAACAATAGCCAATGCTGTATTTCAGACCTGCTACCTCTATTGGTTGTAAGTGAACTCAACCTCATGCTTAGTTAAGCAAGGCCCAAGGTGAGTTTTACATGCGTTACTGAATCCTCATTGCAACCATCTTCATTGTGATTGAACAAATATTCCTGTCCCTGTGAAGCTTACATTCTTCCAGGAAATAGACACGTGCTATACAAATAAGTAACTCTAGTCTGTCTCAAACCCCTTTAACAAAATGTTCCTCTTTTAACTGAGAGTTCCTCTTGAGAGGGTAAGAGGCAGGAAGGCCAGGAGTCTCCAAACAGACGAAATAAGCTGCAAGTGTCAGACATTTTTCATCTCTCTCTTAAGCTGCAGGAGGAAACAAATTAGTGATATATATATTTTCCCCCTTCTCTATACAAATTTAAAGACTTCCCTGGTGGCTCAAACTGTAAAGCGTCTGTCTACAATGCGGGACACCTGGGTTCGATCCCTGGGTTGGGAAGTTCCCCCGAAGAAGGAAATGGCAATCCACTCCATGACTATTGCCTGGAAAATCCCATGGACAGAGGAGCCTGGTAGGCTACAGTCCATGGTGTCGCAAAGAGTTGGATACGACTGAGTGACTTCACTTCATACAAATTTAAAAGGAGGTTTCTCTTTAAATACTGTGTTTTCATAATGACACCTGGTCCCACCTGAAGTTAACTATTCTCAAACCTTGAGTTAACCAATGCATTTTTCTTATGGAGAGGTTTGTCTTAAGGTACGTTAGTGTACTATGCATTTACTCTAGACTCTGTCTTCAAGTCGGTTCCATATGGCTCAGAACAGACTTGACAAACCGTTATGTTATACTCAGATGTTGTTCCCCTAATCTGTGTAAATGAAACTATTTGTATGGTAAGCTTCCCCTTCTACAAGATTCAAGTCAATCGTTTTATGGCCCAGGATGACTGGTCTGGTGCCAAGATTATCCCAAAATGCATCTTATGGATGTGAGGCCTGGTGCTATTCTGAGTTTTAAGACATTCCTTTCTTTCATTAACAGACTGCGTTAACAGAGCTCCTAATACTTTTCACAAAAGGTGAGCATCACAACCTGCACTACAAACATCTTTCTCCAGTCTTACATCTTGCTAGTTCCTTTTATATTGTTTACATTTTAGTAAAACAGGATTATATGTTCTCTTCGAATTGATTTTGTGTTTCTCTCCACCTTCAGGCTTTGCTGTGTGCTGCGTTTACGTGTAGGACATCCAGCTTTCCAGTCCAAACACACAAATCCACTTGGGAAAATCCAGCCATTATCCAACGTAAATCTCAGATGATAAGTATTTCCTTAATGAAGTCTTTCATGAAATTAGCAATTCTCCCAAGTTGGGAAAGATCTCTGGGTGGCTGTAGAATTTGTTTTATATCTTTCTTATGACATTTTTCATATGAAAACCTTGGTTATGACTATGTGTATACTTGTCTTTCTACTAGATGATAAGATGTTAGTAATCTTCCACTACTCTTAACAGATCCTCAGTAATTATTTGTCAAATGTTGGGATGGATAAATGAGTGACTTGAGTCTGTTCTTTATTTCTGTGTGACATTTGTGATGCTGTGAACAAGCAATGTGAGGCGACCAGAATATGTAGCTGGAGTTGGAATGACAGCAATTTCAATCAAGGAAGACCGCTGCAATACACACAAAGCTAAGAATCATCTCCTCTCAGGAAAATGGGCCAGAATCTTGGGACACCATTTTCAGGAAAGGGATACTGTCTCTTTGCTTAAGACTTGCTCTAATCTTAGTACTAGAAACCTGAAACCTAGCTGAAGAATAAATGTTTCAGCGTTCAATATGTCATAAATTGTGACCGAGGTGAAAGTATTAAATTACCCTGAACACCAGCCACCTTGCAGTGCCAGCCAAGGGGTACGTGGTGAGGGAGCAGCCTGAGAAGGCTGGAGGGGGGTCTTCAGCTTATGATCACAGGACTGGCAGCAACAACTGCTGCTGGCTCTGAAGGTGGCCCTCTGCCCTCTCTGTATTGCCAAAGGATGGATGCAAAAAGCCCCAGCAGCTAAGAGACCCAAGCTGCACAGGGGAGGTGGGCAGAAACATGGGCAGGGGCTCGAGGAAGACTCTGGCCTCAGAGGGGCCCCTGAGCCGCAGGAAGCAGAATGATTCATTCGATCATCTTCATCCTATAAAGGGTGACAATCTCTGAACTGATTCATAATATCTGCTCGAGAGACTATACTGCATCAGTTTGAACAACCACTTCTATATTCCAGAGACGTGGCTTTATCTGGGGTGTAAACTTACTCCTCATTTTGGAGCAACATGCAAAAATCACAGGCACATAAATCTAGAAGTAGATAGTTTAGGCTCCACCTTAATGGATGATGAAAGGTGAGATTCAATGATGCTGAAACTTTACCTGACCAGATAAACCTCTATGAGTTAAGAAAGTGAACCCTGCTTGGCTGGACACAGCCTCCCTAATACTATTACAGTAGAAGGAATTTCTCACATTGCAGCACGGGGAAGCCAAATATGGTCTTCATGCCACAGCAGCCTGCACCCGTTCGTACCCAGAATGTAACTTCAAGATTAACATTTGCAAGAATCGGTAAGTCGCTTAACAGACTTTGTTTGAGTTTTATTCTAGATAACTTTATAAAAAGTTGGTTCACTTTAAGTATTTAAAAACTTTCTCCTCTTTACCTGCTACACAACCTGGATGATGAACTTGTTTATGAGATGATGGAGAACAACTGTCGCCATAATCTCTGAGCACAGATATGAAGAAGACACAAGAAATTGGGGAAAATGATACTCTGATCGCAAATGCATGATCCTCTCTTCTTGTCAATGCCTTGCTGTCAAGATTCAACATGTTGAATTACCAATGCCTAAGGGTTTCCACAATTGCACTCATCTCACATGCTAGTAAAGTAATGCTCAAAATTCTCCAAGCCAGGCTTCAGCCATACATGAATCGAGACTTTCCAGATGTTCAAGCTGGTTTTAGAAAAGGCGGAGGAATCAGAGGTCAAATTGCCAACATCCACTGGATCATGGAAAAAGCAAGAGAGTTCCCGAAAAACATCTATTTCTGTTTTATTGACTATGCCACAGGCTTTGACTGTGTGGCTCACAAGAAACTGTGGAAAAGTCTGAAAGAGATGGGAATACCGGACCACCTGACTTACCTCTTGAGAAACCTGTATGCAGGTCAGGAGGCAACAGTTAGAACTGGACATGGAAGAACAGGCTGGTTCCAGATAGGAAAAGGAGTATGTCAAGGCTGTATATTGTCACCCTGCTTATTTAACTTATATGCACTGTACATCATGAGAAATGCTGGGCTGCAAGAAGCACAAGCTGGAATCAAGATTGCTGGGAGAAATATCAATAACCTCAGATATGCAACTGACACCATGCTTATGGCAGAAAGTGAAGAGGAACTAAAAAGCCACCTGATGAAAGTGAAAGTGGAGAGTGACAAAGTTGGCTTAAAGCTCAACATTCAGAAAATGAAGATCATGGCATCTGGTCTCATCACTTCATGGGAAATAGATGGGGAAACAGTGGAAATAGTGTCAGACTTTATTTTTTGGGCTCCAAAATCACTGCAGATGGTGACTGCAGCCGTGAAATTATAACATGCTTACTCCTTGGAAGAAAAGTTATGAGCAACCTAGACAGCATACTGAAAAGCAGAGACATTACTTTGCCAACCAAGGTCCATCTAGTTAAGGCTATGGTTTTTCCTGTGGTCACGTATGGATGTGAGAGTTGGACTGTGATGAAAGCTAAGCCCCGAAGAATTGATGCTTTTGAACTGTGGGGTTGGAGAAGACTCTTGAGAGTCCCTTGGACTGCAAGGAGATGCAACCAGTCCATTCTCTAGGAGATCAGCCCTGGGATTTCTTTGGAGGGAATGATGCTGAAGCTGAAATTCCAGTGCTTTGGCCACCTTATGTGAAGAGTTGACTCATTGGAAAAGACTCTGATGCTGGGAGGGATTGGGGACAGGAGAATAAGGGGATGACAGAGGATGAGATGGCTGGAGGGCATCACTGACTTGTTGGATGCAATTCTGAGTGAACTCCAGGAGTTCGTGATGGACAGGAAGGCCTGGTGTGTTGCAGTTCATGGGGTCGCAGAGTCGGACACGGCTGAGCGACTGAAGTGAACTGAATTGAAGGGTTTCCACAAGCGCGGGTGGCTGCGACGGCGCACAAGCGCGGTGGAGAGGAGCTACCCGACTTCCGAGGGTAGGGGCAGTGTCCCAGAGTGCCAGGCTGTAAACGCGCAGGAACGGCGGGCCAAGCCCAACTACCCCACATTCAAGGTAAGAGGCGGTGGCTGGGAGGAGCTACTCCACGTCGGAGGGCAGGGGCGGCGCCGAGAGGAGCTACCCGGCATCCGAGATTAGGGGCCGTGGGCAAGAGGAGCTATAGCACGTCCGAGGTCAGGGGCGACGGCCGGGAGGAGCTACCCCACACCCGAGGAGCGGTGTTGGTGTAGGCACAGGAGGGTCTAGAGGAGCTACTCCATGTTCAAGGTCAGGAGAGGGCGGCAGTGAGGAGTTACCCCTTGTCCAAGGTAAGGAGCAGCAGCTGTGTTTTGCTGGAGCAACCTTGAAGAAATACCCCACGTCCAAGGTAAGAGAAACCCCAGTAAGAAGGTAGGTGTTGTGAGAGGACATCAGAGGGCAGACACACTGAAAACATAATCGCAGAAAACTAGTCAATCGAATCACACTAGGACCACAGCCTTGTCTAACTCAGTGAAACTAAGCCATGCCCTGTGGGGCCACCCAAGGAGGGCAGGTCATGGCAGAGAAGTCTGACAGAATGTGGTCCACTGGAGAAGGGAATGACAAGCCACTTCAGTATTCTTGCCTTGAGAACCCCATGAACAGTATGAAAAGGCAAAATGATAGGATACTGAAAGAGGAATTCCCCAGGTCAGTAGGTGCCCAATATGCTACTGGAGATCAGTGGAGAAATAACTCCAGAAAAAATGGAAGGGATGGAGCCTAAGCAAAAACAATACCCAGTAGTGGACATGACTGGTGATAGAAGCAAGGTCTGATGCTGTGAGGAGCAATATTGCATAGGAACCTGGAATGTCAGGTCCATGAATCAAGGCAAAGTGGAAGTGGTCAAACAAGAGATGGCAAGGGTGAATGTCGACATTCTAGGAATCAGCGAACTAAAATGGACTGGAATGGGTGAATTTAACTCAGATGACCATTATATCTACTACTGCGGGCAGGAATCCCTCAGAAGAAATGGAGTAGCCATCATGGTCAACAAAAGAGTCCGAAATACACTACTTGGATGCAGTCTCAAAAACGACAGAATGATGTCTGTTCATTTCCAAGGCAAAGCATTCAAATCACAGTAATCCAAGTTTATGCTCCAACAGGTAATGCTGAAGAAGCTGAAGTTGAATGGTTTTATGAAGACCTACAAGACCTTTTAGAACTAACACCAAAAAAAGATGTCCTTTTCATTATAGAGGACTGGAATGCAAAAGTAGGAAGTCAAAAAACACCTGGAGTAACAGGCAAATTTGGCCTGGGAATATGGAATGAAGTAGGGCAAAGGTTAATAGAGTTTTGCCAAGAGAACGCACTGGTCATAGCAAACACCCTCTTCCAACAACACAAGGAAGACTCTACACATGGACATCACCAGATGGTCAGCACCGAAATCAGATTGATTATATTCTTTGCACCCAAAGATGGAGAAACTCTATACAGTCAGCAAAAACAAGACCGGGAGCTGACTGTGGCTCAGATCATGAACTCCTTATTCCCAAATTCAGACTTAAATTGAAGAAAGTATGGAAAACCGCTAGACCATACAGATATGACCTAAATCACATCCCTTATGATCATTCAGTGGAAGTGAGAAATAGATTTAAGGGCTCAGATCTGATAGAGTGCCTGATGAACTATGGACTGAAGTTCGTGACATTGTACGGAGACAGGGATCAAGACCATCCCCATGGAAAAGAAATGCAAAAAAGCAAAATGGCTGTCTGAGGAGGCCTTACAAATAGCTATGACAAGAAGAGAAGTGAAAAGCAAAGGAGAAATGGAAATAGATAAGCATCTGAATGCAGAGTTTCAAAGACTAGCAGGAAGAGACAAGAAAGCCTTCCCAGGCAATTAATGCAAAGAAATAGAGGAAAACAACAGGATGGGGAAGCCTAGAGATCTCTTCAAGAAAATTACAGAAAGAAAGATCATGAGAAAATCCTTGAGGAGATAATAGTTGAAAACTTCCCTAAAATGGGGAAGGAAATAATCACCCAAGTCCAAGAAACACAGAGAGTTCCAAATAAGATAAACCCAAGGCGAAACACCCAAAGACACATATTAATCAAATTAACAAAGATCAAACACAAAGAACAAATATTAAAAGCAGCAAGGGAAAAACAACAAATAACACACAAGGGGATTCCCATAAGGATAACAGCTGATCTTTCAATAGAAACTCTTCAGGCCAGGAGGGAATGGCAAGACATACTTAAAGTGATGAAAGACAATAACCTACAGCCCAGATTACTGTACCCAGCAAGGATTTCATTCAAATACGAAGGAGAAATCAAAATCTTTACAGACAAGCAAAAGCTGAGAGAATTCAGCACCACCAAACCAGCTCTCCAACAAATTCTAAAGGATATTCTCTAGACAGGAAACACAAAAAGGGTGTATAAACCCGAACCCAAAACAATAAAGTAAATGGTAATAGGATCATACTTATCAATAATTACCTTAAACATAAATGGGTTGAACGCCCCAAACAAAGGGCAAAGACTGGCCGAATGGATACAAAAACAAGACCCCTCTATATGCTGCTTACAAGAGACCCACCTCAAAACAAGGGACACATACAGACTGAAAGTGAAGGGCTGGAAAAGATATACCATGCAAATAGAGACCAAAAGAAAGCAGGAGTGGCAATACTCATATCCGATAAAATAGACTTTAAAACAAAGGCTGTGAAAAGAGACAAAGAAGGCCACTACATAATGATGAAAGGAGCAATCCAAGAAGAAGATATAACAGTTATAAATATATATGCACCCAATATAGGAGCACCGCAATATGTAAGACAAATGCTAACAAGTATGAAAGGGGAAATCAACAATAACACAATAATAGTGGGAGACTTTAATACCCCACTCACACCTATGGACAGATCAACTAAACAGAAAATTAACAAAGAAACGCAAACTTTAAATGATACATTAGATCAGTTAGACCTAATTGATATCTATAGGACATTTCACCCCAAAACAATGAATTTCACCTTTTTTTCAAGTGCTCATGGAACCTCCTCCAGGATAGATCACATCCTGGGCCATAAATCTAAACTTGATAAATTCAAAAAAATCGAAATCATTCCAAGCATCTTTTCTGACCATAATGCATTAAGATTAGATCTCAATTACAGGAGAAAAACTATTAAAAACTCCAATATATGGAGGTTGAACAACACACTTCTGAATAACCAACTAATCACAGAAGAAATCAAAAAAGAAATCAAAATATGCATAGAAATGAATGAAAATGAAAACACAACAACCCAAAACCTGTGGGACACTATAAAAGCAGTGCTAAGAGGAAAGTTCATAGCATTACAGGCATACCTCAAGGAACAAGGAAAAAGTCAAATAAATAGCCTAACTCTACACCTAAAGCAACTAGAAAGGGAAGAATTGGAGAACCCCAGAGTTAGTAGAAGGAAATAAATCTTAAAAATTAGGGCAGAAATAAATGCAAAAGAAACAAAAGAGACCATAGCAAAAATCAACAAAGCCAAAAGCTGGTTCTTTGAAAGGATAAATAAAATTGACAAACCATTAGCCAGACTCATTAAGAAGCAAAGAGAGAACAATCAAATCAATAAAATTAAAAATGAAAATGGAGAGATCACAACAGACAACACAGAAGTACAAAGGACCATAAGAGACTACTATCAGCAGTTGTATGCCAATAAAATGGACAAAGTGGAAGAAATGGACAAATTCTTAGAAAAGTACAATATTCCAAGACTGAACCAGGAAGAAATAGAAAATCGTAACAGACCCATCACAAGCACAGAAAGTGAAACTGTAATCAGAGTTCTTCCAGCAAACAAAAGCCCAGGTCCAGATGGCTTCACAGCTGAATTCTACCAAAAATTTCGAGAAGAGCTAACACCTATCCTCCTCAAACTCTTCCAGAAAATTGCAGAGGAAGGTAAACTTCCAAACTCATTCTATGAGGCCACCATCACCCTAATACCAAAACCTGACACAGATGCCACAAAAAAAGAAAACTACAGGCCAATATCACTGATGAACATAGATGCAAAAATCCTCAACAAAATTCTAGCAATCAGAATCCAACAACACATTAAAAAGATCATACACCATGACCAAGTGGGCTTTATCCCAGGGATGCAAGGAGTCTTCAATATCCGCAAATCAATCAGTGTAATTCACCACATTAACAAATTGAAAAATAAAAGCCATATGATTATCTCAATAGATGCAGAGAAGGCCTTTGACAAAATTCAACATCCATTTATGATAAAAACTCTCCAGAACGCAGGAATAGAAGGAACATACCTCAACATAATAAAAGCTATATATGACAAACCCACAGCAAACATTATCCTCAACGGTGAAAAATTGATAGCATTTCCCCTAAAGTCAGGAACAAGACAAGGGTGTCCACTGTCACCGCTACTATTCAACATAGTTCTGGAAGTTTTGGCCACAACAATCAGAGCAGAAAAAGAAATAAAAGGAATCCAAATGGGAAAAGAAGAAGTAAAACTCTCATTGTTTGCAGATGACATGATCCTCTACATGGAAAACCCTAAAGATTCCATCAGAAAATTACTAGAGCTAATCAATGAATATAGTAAAGTTGCAGGATATAAAATCAACACACAGAAATCCCTTGCATTCCTATACACGAATAATGAGAAAGTAGAAAAAGAAATTAAGGAAACAATTCCATTCACCATTGCAACGAAAAGAATAAAATACTTAGGAATATATCTACCTAAAGAAACTAAAGACCTATATATAGAAAACTATAAAACACTGAAGAAAGAACTCAAAGAGGACACTAATAGATGGAGAAATATACCATATTCATGGATCGGAAGAATCAACATAGTGAAAATGAGTATACTACCCAAAGCAATTTACAAATTCAATGCAATCCCTATCAAGCTACCAGCGATATTTTTCACAGAACTAGAACAAATAATTTCAAGATTTGTATGGAAATACAAAAAACCTTGAATAGCCAAAGCAATCTTGAGAAAGAAGAATGGAACTGGAGGAATCAACTTGCCTGACTACAGGCTCTACTACAAAGCCATAGTCATGAAAACAGTATGGTACTGGCACAAAGACAGACATATAGATCAATGGAACAAAATAGAAAGCCCAGAGATAAATCCACAGACCTATGGACACCTTATCTTTGACAAAGGAGGCAAGAATATACAATGGAGTAAGACAATCTCTTTAACAAGTGGTGCTGGGAAAACTGGGCAACCACTTGTAAAAGAATGAAACTAGATCACTTTCTAACACCGCACACGAAAATAAACTCAAAATGGATTAAAGATCTAAATGTAGGACCAGAAACTATAAAACTCTAGAGGAGAACATAGGCAAAACACTCTCCGACATAAATCACAGCAGGATCCTTTATGATCCACCTCCCAGAATTCTGGAAATAAAAGCAAAAATGAACCAATGGGATCTAATTAAATTAAAAGTTTCTGCACAACAAAAGAAAATATAAGCAAGGTGAAAAGACAGCCTTCTGAATGGGAGAAAATATTAGCAAATGAAACAACTGACAAACAACTAATCTCAAAAATATACAAGCAACTCATGCAGCTCAATAAACGACCCAATCAAAAAATGGGCCAAAGAACTAAATAGACATTTCTCCAAAGAAGACATACGGATGGCTAACAAACACATGAAAAGATGCTCAACATCACTCATTGTCAGAGAAATGCAAATCAAAACCACAATGAGGTACCATTTCACACCAGTCAGAATGGCTGCGATCCAAAAATCTGCAAGCAATAAATGCTGGAGAGGGTGTGGAGAAAAGGGAACCCTCCTACACTGTTGGTGGGAATGCAAACTAGTACAGCCACTATGGAGGACAGTGTGGAGATTCCTTAAAAAATTGCAAATAGAACTACCTTATGACCCAGCAATCCCACTTCTGGGCATACACACCGAGGAAACCAGAATTGAAAGAGACACATGTACCCCAATGTTCATCGCAGCACTGTTTATAATAGCCAGGACATGGAAACAACCTAGATGTCCATCAGCAGATGAATGGATAAGAAAGCTGTGGTACATATACACAATGGAGTATTACTCAGCCGTTAAAAAGAATTCATTTGAATCAGTTCTGATGAGATGGATGAAACTGGAGCCGATTATACAGAGTGAAGTAAGCCAGAAAGAAAAACACCAATACAGTGTACTAACACATATATATATGGAATTTAGAAAGATGGCAATGACGACCCTGTATGCAAGACAGGAAAAAAGACACAGATGTGTATAGCGGACATTTGGACTCAGAGGGAGAGGGAGAGGGTGGGATGGTTTGGGAGAATGGCATTCTAACATGTATACTATCATGTAAGAATTGAATCGCCAGTCTATGTCTGACGCAGGATACAGCATGCTTGGGGCTGGTGCATGGGGATGACGCAGAGAGATGTCATGGGGAGGGAGGTGGGAGGGGAGTGCATGTTTGGGAACATATGTAAGAATTAAAGATTTTAAAATTAAAAAAAAAAAAAAGAAAATTAGAGATACCAAGGGAACATTTCATGCAAAGATGGGCTTGATAAAGGACACAAATGGTATGGACCTCACAGAAGCAGAAAATATGAAAAAGAAGTGGCAAGAATACACAGAAGAACTGTACAAAAATATTCTTCATGACCAACATAATCATGGTGCTATGATCACTCACCAAGAGCCTGACATCCTGGACTGTGAAGTCAAGTGGGCCTTAGAAAGATCACTATGAACAAAGCTAGTGGAGGTGATGAAATTCCAGTTGAGCTATTTCAAATCCCGAAAGATGATACTGTGAAAATGCTGCACTCAATATGCCAGCAAATTTGGAAAACTCAGCAGTGGCCACAGGACTGGAAAAGGTCAGTTTTCATTCCAATCCCAAAGAAAGGCAATGCCAAAGAATGCTCAAACTACCACACAATTGCACTCATCTCACATACTAGTAAAGTAATGCTCAAAATTCTCCAAGCCAGGCTTCAGCAATACGTGAACTGTGAACTTCCAGATGTTCAAGCTGGTTTTAGAAAAGGCAGACGAACCAGAGATCAAATTTCCAACATCCGCTGGATCATCGAAAAAGCAAGAGTTAAAAAAAACACAAAAAACCACATCTATTTCTGCTTTATTGACTATGCCAAAGCCTCTGACTGTGTGGATCACAATAAACTGTGGAAAATTCAGAAAGAGATGGGAATACCAGACCACCTGACTTTCCTCTTGAGAAACTGTATGCGAGTCAGGAAGCAACAGTTAGAACTGGACATGAAACAACAAGCTGGTTCCAAATAGGAAAGGGATTCCGTCAAGGCTGTATATTGTCATCGTGCTTATTTAACTTATATGCAGAGTACATCATGAGAAATCCTGAGCTGAAAGAAGCACAAGCTGGAATCAAGATTGCCAGGAGAAATATCAATAACCTCAGATATGCAGATGACACCGCCATTATGACAGAAAGTGAAGAGGAACTAAAAGCCTCTTGATGAAAGTGAAAGTGGAGAGTGAAAAAGTTGGCTTAAAGCTCACCATTCAGAAAACGAAGATCATGGCATCTGGTCCCATCACTTCATGGGAAATAGACGGGAAACAGTGGAAACAGTGTCAGACTTTATTTTTGGGGGCTCCAAAATCACTGCAGATGGTGACTGCAACCATGAAATTAAAAGACGCTTACTCCTTGGAAGAAAAGTTATGAGCAACCTAGATAGTATATTGAAAAGCAGAGACATTACTTTACCAACCCAGGTCTGTCTAGTCAAGGCTATGGTTTTTCCTGTGGTCATGTATAGATGTGAGCGTTGGACTGTGAAGAAGGCTGAGCACTGAAGAATTGATGCTTTTGAACTGTGGTGTTGGAGAAGACTCTTGAGAGTCCCTTGAACTGCAAGGAGATGCAACCAGTCCATTTTAAAGGAGATCACCCCTCAGTGTTCTTTGTAAAGAATGTTGCTAACGCTGAAACTCGAGTACTTTGGCCACCTCATGTGAAGAGTTGACTCATTGGAAAAGACTCTGATTCTAAGAGGGATTGGGGACAGGAGGAGAAGGGGACGACAGAGAATGAGATGGCTGGATGGCATCACTGACTCGGTGGACGTGAGTCTGAGCGAACTCCGGGAGTTGGTGATGGACAGGGAGGCCTGGTGTGCTGTGATTCATGGGGTCGCAAAGAGTTGGACATGACTGAGCGACTGAACTGAACTGAACAGAACTGAAGGGGTTCCAAAATATAAGTTTTATGAACACATGTCAGGTGTGGAGCCTAAGTGTTTCTAGAACTGGGGCAGGCAGTGGCTCCTGGCTGGAAACAGGCGTGATATTTTAGGGTGAGAAACTCAGAAACTTTGGCTCCCAGAGTGGGGACAACCAGTTCAGCCTAGTGGATCTTTCTTGGTCTCTGGAGAAAATTTGCTTTGCTACTTGCCAGTGTGCTGCCTGCTTCTTAGAGGTCAACGTCAGCAACTCTGGGGAAGACCTGCAGCCTGGTGCAGAACTTGCTAATCTAGACAGCTGGGGAGGGGAGAACCCACCACACCCTTTCTTATCCCGAACACAGAAAGGTCACCTTTTCCCTTGCCTCCGAAAGAAGAGTGTTTAGACTCTGCTCACCAATGGACAGTGGTGTGTGAAAAGACTTTCTATGTGACCATTGAGTCAGAAAATGAAATTCAAAGCAATGAGAAACAGAAAGGATGGAGGGCAAAATGCAAACCATTGACGATATTCCTTAAGGAAGCATGAGGTGGTACAATTATTAGTGTGTAGTGCTCATGTGAATCATAAATGGATAGAGACTGGGTTTTCTAAATGTGATGTTGAGAACTCCATGCTACTGAAGAATTAATAATAATTGATTGTTCAAATAATTTGAAGTATAAGGATGTTAATTGAATCGGAGATTGTAAGAAGAGGCATTTCAAAATGACCAAAGGCGTATAGCTAAACTAATGGTTCTAGATGACAGCATTGACAATATTTTAAGTGTGTAAAGTGAATTGCAGAGCAAAGGCAAAAGATGATCCTGATTTTGTATATAACACATTTCTGCATGTATACATGCGAGTGCATTCATTGACAAGTGAGTGGCAAAACACCAACATGGTATCACTTGTTGCCTGGAAGGGAATATGCTTGGAGGGAACAAGAGACAAGGGACTCTTGACTTTTGTAGCTGATCATATTAGAAAATAAATAAAAACACAAAGGATTGGAGGGAAAAATGCGGAATATTTGTAAATTGCATTTGTAATTTTAAAAATCTTCTCTGTCTTTAGTTGAGATACATAATCACGTATTGTTTCCATTTTGCTTGTATAAATCAAACATAAATACCATTTGATAATTGTGTTTCATTCTAACTGAGGCAGTTGACAAGCACAGGAGTCTCTTTTGGGTTTCCTTATAGGTTTTCAAAATTGACCCTCCGTCTTTCTTAAAAGTTAACTGCTTTTGAAAGAGAGGAACAAACTAGAGAATTCCAGGTTGATAGAATTGTGTGATATTGGGGTTGGGTCTCCTATTCCTCAGATGGTCCAATAGCCCTGCATCAGAGCCAAGACGCTCCAGGCTTGTCACTGTCATGTCAGCCTCACCACACTCCCAACACAGTCCTGCCTCCCAGAATGTAAATCAGGCTTTCTTCTTGGGACAGTACCAAGCCTCTGGACGCAGCTTCAGGGGGCGGCTTTTGAGGTCATGAGTTCTCTCCAGGGAGGCTCAGAAAATGCTTCCCTTGCAGCTGGAGTTTGAAGCCTGCCAATCAGTGGCAGACCAAGTGAGTTAAGACATTTTCAAGCAAAAGTAGCCACTTTCCTTCTCCCCTTACAGCCTCATAGCTTGGTCTCTGTGCTCTTCCCACTGAAGCTCTCCCATCATCGATTTAAACGGCGCATCATGACTGCGTGGTCGTCTCAGATACTCTTTAAAATGACATGTTTACTTTGTGAAAGATCTGATCTTTATGGAAATCAGAGGTCAAGATTGCAATTGGTTGACACAGTTGTGAAATGGCTTCCCCCCCCTACTTCCTGTTCACATCCGTTGCATCTCGCATGTATTCTCTCTTTTCCAAGCTTATGGTTTCCTACCACTACTTCACGTCTATCCCACTTTGGCCATTGGACTGCCTGGGACGCATATCTCTAGCTTCTCACCCTGTATTCAAGTGTTGAGGGCCCTCTGCAAGTTGGAATATACTTAGCACCCATTAGTTGACTATTGGAGAGGGCAATGGCTATTATCAAAAGCCAAGGAAAATAATCTCTGTCACCCACTGCCACATAAAAAAAAAAAAAACCTCAGAAAATAACAAGTGTTGGCAATGATGTGGAGAAATTAGAACCTCTTGTGCATTGCTTATAGACATATAAAGCTTGCAACTGTGGAAAATGGTATGGTGGTTCCTAAAATATTAAATGTAGAGCTACCGTGTAAACCAGTGTTTCCACTTCTGGGTATGAACCTAAAAGAATTGAAAGCAAGGACGAGAACAAATATTTGTATACCTATGTTCATAGCAGCATCGTTTATAATAGCCAAAAGGTGTAAACAACCCACACGTCCATTGACAGATGAATGGACAAACAGAATGTGGTATATGCATACAATATACTGTTATTCAGCCTTCAGAACGAATGGTACAACATCGGTGAACCCTGAAGACTAAGCAAGTGAAAAGCAGACACAAAAGGACAAAGGAATAATGCAAATACGGTTCCACTTACACGAGGCGCCTACAATAGTGAGATTCACAGAGCTGGAAGGCACAATAGCAGTACCAGGGGCTGAGGAAGGAGAACCTGGGGAATTACTGAGAGTAGAAAGATAGTTTAATGGGAATGGACTTTTAGGCGGAGAAGGTGAAAGAGGCCTGGAGATGGATACAGAGGGGACAATTGCATAACAAGGTGAGCGTACTTCATGTCACAGAACTGTTTGCCTAAATTGGTAAATTTAATTTTACCACAAAAAATACAAAAGTAATAATTAAAATCCATTTCTGAGATGAATATCTACTAAGAACAAAAGGTCATAACAAACAATTAAAAAAATTTAGTAAATAAAAACATCACAAAATCCAGAAAAAATACAATATTTTTTATTAACAAACTGCCTGATACAACTCCATAATGCCTTTTCCTTACATTTTTGTTTCATAACCTTCAATTATCTCTTTATATGACAAAAATGTATCTCATTTTCTGTACAAAGAATAGAAAGGTAATTTAGTCTTCCAGGATACTTGAGTAAAATTTGTTTTTTGTTATTCACAATGAGGTGCCTAAAACTTCACATACCCTTGAAGTACTGCTTCACATTTGTGCCTGACTAACAGGATTCTAATCATTTTAATTTTGTATTATTCCCATGAAAACATGATGTGCTTTTAAGTGTATATAAGGCATTCTTAGATCTCTTCCTTAGAGGAAAAAACTATCTGCCTTGATTAGGATAAGGATCAAATTCTCTGTTTACAATTTTATATATTTGGTGATTGAAAAAAAAATTTTGACAATCTACTCTGTCTCTACATTTCATAATCTCTTTCTTTTCACAACCCAGCAATTTCTGAAGCTGGGAGCCACTAGGACACTTTTGCACTTTGGGTTCTGCATGTTTGTTTTGACATAGTGTGTGCTATACTAATAGCTCACAATAAAGTATCAATATATGGAAATGACCATGAATCACATAAATCTATCCCATCAAACCCAAACTGACGTTCAACATTCCCTTATCTGGATCTCAAAATACCTGGAGCCTGTTTAACATTTGACACAGGAAATATAATGATGGTAAGATCTCAAAGTGTAATTGTGGTTAAATATCTTCTGTAAATTTTACGTGAACATATGACTACCTGAAGACATTGCTAGGGCCCTTCCAGGATCTTGGAAGTGGATTAAAGGAAATGGAGTGTCTGGAAACTTCAGCATAACACAGAACCATCATCTCTATCCAAGCCTCAGCATTTTTGTTTCTCAAGGTGGACAAGGCTAGTCCCTCAGAGAGTTATGAAGTACTGAGGCAAGGGCAACAATAGAAACCCAAGTAGACATTAAAAACACATGAACAAAAGACATAAAACAGGCTGGATCAAGGAAGGCTTTGGAGTGAAGAATTCAGCTACCTTGTGCTGGCCTGTACTAGGACAGCATGGCCCTATTTCAAGCCTTTTAGCTCCACTTTCAGAAAATTAGCACTAAGTACCTCTATTCTATATCCTGTCCACCTGCCTTGTCCTGCCCAAATGTGCATGAAAGATCTGTTTAGAGTTATGATTGGAACACATATTTTACCAGAACTGAAAAGATTAAAACAATGACTGACATGACAGAAGCAAGAAATAAAACAGGCAAAAACTTCCTAAGGGAAGAGCGTCATGCTTTCAATGAATTTATGTTTCTTCAAGAGGAATAAGGCGCACGGTACTGAGGGGATGTTCGATAAGATGGATGAACTGCAACCAGGAACTCAGAGATACCGTGGAGCCTCCTGCACGACCACCGTACACTGGGACTTATAGCCCAGATTTCAGAGATGGAAGAGTGCATGTAGCTGAGCTACAGACCTTGGGCTCAGTGCAAACCTAGATAATACTCCAAAATAAATATCAAATCGGTTGTTTATCAGGGAGGGAGTGGTCTATAAAACAACAATAGGATTATCGATAAACCAAATATGTAACGGATAAAAACATGCAGATTCCAATCATGCCATGAAGAGAAGTTAAATTTACTCAAGTGCTGAAGAATATTGGCTTATAGAGAATCAACTACTAACCAGAAAAAGGTTATGAGATTGATCGTGAAGACTGGGGAAAGATACATGTCATGTACCAGGTTGTAGAGTGAGCTTGAAACATTCTACTGCCTCCAGGACACACCCCACAGGTTGACCTTTGGCACATGAGGAGTCAGCCTGGCCCCTCATAGCAACAAAGTGGGTCCTTGTTCCTCCCTGGAATTCTTTAATTGGCATTGATCTTCTGATCAGTAACCTCAGCCCAATGAGATCATATGTCTCTTCTGTTTATTTTAGCACGCAACTCTGAAAATCAGGGAAAAAAAGATAAAATGATGAATTAATTGTAATGATAACATCAATTAAAATGAGAGTATTAACAGGTTTGTACTAGGTTTAGAAATTATTTAATCATTGGACTAACCTATGAAATATTACCTTTAAGGTGCTTGAAATAATGAACAGAACCTGACATTTTACAGTATTACATATATTGCTGGGGTCCAGCCCCGGGGATCCAGGGTAATTTGAAGTGGGGTTGGAGCTGGCATCCTAGGAAAGAACCATTTTAATTACAGATATAAAGAGAGATTAGAAAAGGATAGCATAGTAGGAAATATTAGTGGAGAAAAAGAGGCTGAATAACTTGGTTTACGTGGGATACCAATAAAGCTTCGAGACAAGAAGCTTGCAGCCCCCACTTGTATAGCGGAGGGTGCCCCACCTTGGGCTCCCTCTCACGTGGAACTTAAATGCCAGGGCAAAATTAGCAGGCTTGGTGAGCACCCATGCTCCAGATGGGAATTTAGCCAGAAAAACAGAGAACAAGAAAGAATGACACAGGGGAATCAGTCTTTCCAGAAACTGATCCGTTTTCTTTATTTTCAGGTTTGCTTATATACCTTTTTTTACACATAGAGACAAATGGAAATTTTAAAATCATGCGGGGGTCAGCAGTCCTGATCTTTATCAAAATCAGGTGCTTCATATAAATGTATACAAAAAGGCCTTAGGGGTTTTACATCATCTTCTGGCCATGAGGCCTGCTGACATTTTATGATCCTTTCTTTCTGATAATGGTCTTTCAATCAGAAACTTATTTTCTAGGGGTGATTTTCCTTAAACCAGGCACCACCCTCTGAAGGTTCCAGATAAAGTTGCATTCCTATAGGGTGAGGATGTAGTGGGTTACAATCAAGAAAGGAATTTACTTAGCCTAAGGTTAACATGATTAGTCTTAAAGGTTAATACTTATTTCTTCTATATGCTAGTTATATTCATTATAAGGGCAGGGAATATGGAGACTTAGCAGCAAATATTGGCCCAACAAATGAAAAACCCTTCACCAATATAACTCCTAATCAACCCACTATACTAATAATTTCTGACTTCCTAAAAGAATCTGCCTTTAGTAAGTCTAAAACATCTCATGCTTCTCACGGTTGGGAGGTTATAAACAATCACATGTGGCCGGACGAACCCGTAGAGGCAGGCTAGATAACCTTCAGAGGAGTTCGTAAGTTGAAACACTCTTGTCACGCCCGGGAATTTGTATTAACTGGAGCTGTAGGTTAACTCCTTCTCCGAGAGAGGTGATGGGGGAGAGCGCCCCGTAAAGTCAGAGGTGTAGGTGAGAGCATAAAACAGTAATGTAGGCAGACTCTGGTTTTGGGGGTAGATGCTCGGGAACAGGGGGTTTCCTGAGGCTCGATTCCACCTTTGCCTATGCCGAAGCCTCCTTCCTCATGACCTTTGCCATGGGGGGAGTTCCTCACTCTGGCTCCCAGCAATATATGAGACTTTTGATTTCAGAGGTTTAGGAGAACTTTCTTAAGTTTGTACAGTATTTAAATTTTTAAGAGAAGATAACTTACTAATGCGTATATTTGACTTATTTCTTTTATCAGAGTTACTTTATGAGAAAAGCCCATCCCCCACTCCACTCCAGCCTTTACTTGTTAAGTGTATAAAAGACCAACATGTTAGACATTTGAGATGCTTGACAGACTCCATAGACTAAATCTATATTGATATATTTTAAAATGTTTAAAAGGATTTCATTAAGCAGGCCTATTAATTTCACTAACTGTTTAGAGGAACTAACATTGGACTGAATCTGCATCAATGATTAAATATAAGTAATAACTTGTATTTCCAATCTAAATTTCCAGATTTATAAATTTTTGTTTGCTAAATGCTAAAGCTTCAGAAATGGAATTAAAAGATGCTTACTACTTGGAAGGAAAGTTATGACCAACCTAGATAGCATATTCAAAAGCAGAGACATTACTTTGCCAACAAGGTCCGTCTAGTCAAGGCTATGGTTTTTCCAGGTGTCATGTATGGATGTGAGAGTTGGACTGTGAAGAAAGCTGAGCACTGAAGAATTGATGCTTTTGAACTGTGGTGTCGGAGAAAACTCTTGAGAGTCCCATGGACTGCAAGGAGATCCAACCAGTCCATTCTAAAGGAGATCAGTCCTGGATGTTCTTTGGAAGGACTGATGCTGAAGCTGAAACTCCAATACTTTGGCCACCTCATGAAAAGTGTTGACTCATTGGAAAAGACTCTGATGCTGGGAGGGAGTGGGGGCAGGAGGAGAAGGGGACGACAGAGGATGAGATGGCTGGATGGCATCACCGACTCAATGGATATTAGTTTGAGTGAACTCCTGGAGTTGGTGATGGAAAGGGAGGTCTGGCGTGCTGCGGTTCATGTGGTCGCAGAGTCGGATGTGACTGAGGGACTGAATTGAGCTGAACTGAAAGCTTTAGAAAAGCTTATTTTTAAATTTGGCAGCTTTTAATAACTGTGGTGTTGGAGAAGACTCTTTAGAGTCCTTTGGACTGCAAAGAGATCCAACCAGTCCATCCTAAAGGTAATCAGTCCTGAGTGTTCATTGGAAGGACTGATGCTGAAGATGAAGCTCCAATACTTTGGCCACCTGATGCAAAGAGCGACTCATTGGAAAAGACTCTGATGCTGGGAAAGACTGAAGGCAGGAGGAGAAGGGGATAACAGAGGATCAGATGGTTGGATGGCATCACCAACTCAATGGACATGGGTTGAGGAAACTCCGGGAGTTGGTGATGGGCAGTGAGGCCTGGTGTGCTGTAGTCCATGGGGTGGCAAAGAGTCGGACACGACTGAGCGACTGAACTGAACTGAACTCAGAGAAAAGAGTAGGGAACAAAGTCTTAACTGGAAAGAATGAAACCTTGAAACAGATTCTGGATAAAGCCTGAAGAACTTCAAATACAAGAATGGTGTAAACTTGGACCCAGGAGACAGCAAACCTCCAGGCTCCAGGGTCAGCAAGACAAGCAGTGAGCTCAGTCGGCTCAATGGTGAGGGTCCTACCTGTTTGCTCAGGAGCCCCAGTACCTATGGGGATCTTTTCTAAATGTTGACGTAAACCGAAGAGACAGCCTGCTATTTCCCCATGAAAAAAAGGAAAACAAAAGTTTATTTAAGATCAGCAGAGAATTGCAGTTCGGGGTCTGCAGCCTTGGTGAACCATGTTCAAGTCAGCCCCAACCCCCTCATCCCCTACCCCCACCCCTGCCCCCGACCCGCATGGCAAGGGAAGAAGGCTTTTACGGGGAGGGGAAGGAAGTTAGGAGGCTCCAGGAAACAGAACCCACTGCTCTCCACTGACCGGGTCCTCGTCAGGGAAGGTAGGTCTTTGGCTCCACTTCTTGCCGGGCTCTGCTGTGGTCACAGGACGCGAGAGCACCCTATTCTGGTCTCACAACTCCATTCTGGTGAGGTTTCTGTTTACTAGCTTTTTGGAATAGACATAGAGGGTTATAGTGTTTGAAATGTTGGAACCAAAGGAATCACTTCAAGCGCAGAGGTGGCATCAGTTAGTCAAGGTCACATTTGACCTATTCCACCCTGCTGGAGGCTCCGTGGCAAGAATCCTCCTGCCAAAGCAGGAGATGCAGGTTAGACCCCTGGGTTGGGAAGAGCCCCTGGAGAAGGAATACAACTTTTGCATTATTCAGGAATGGACTGACTATGCTCTTTTCAGCAGTGTATGGCAGTTCTTATTTCTTTATATCACTGACAACTTGTGTATTATTTTAAAAATATTTTTAAAAATATTTTAAAAATATTATTTTAAAAATATTTACCAATATTATATGCAAAGAATCAGAGAACATTGGTAAAGCTATACTGCTTTGATGATTAAGACTGAGGATTTTTTTTAACACATTTGTCAATTATTTGTCTAAAGAAGACAAATAATTTGTCTTCTAAAGAAGACAAATAATTTCATTATAACTTTTTGTTATTGTTGTTTGACCTACATATTTAGGTTATTTCTCAGTGTATGCTTTGGTATTTGAGAAAAAGTTCTTCTCCTACCATATATTTAAATATTTTCTTATTTTTATAGCATATTATTTCATTGAAAAATCTAATCCATCTCAGGTTTATTATGGTGTATGAGTGAGACACACCAAAGTAACTAATTTTCTAATTAATTTTTTCTGAGTAACTAAACATTATTCCTGCATGGTATGCTTGTTTGTTTTTGCTGGCAGTTTGGGTGATTTAATAACACGATGGAAAATAACACATCCAAATAGCTTTGCTTGTATCTTCTTCTAAAAGGGTATTAAAATATTTGCTGATGGTTTGGGGAAGTTATATTCTCTAGTCTTTGAAGGGAAAGAATAAGGCCACTTAAACGCTATTCCTCTCTGACATAATTGCTATTTCTACCTTCTCATAGTAAGGGGATTAGCCTACATGCCTTTCGGAGAATCCTCTAGTGAGTGCACTTGGGCTCTGAGCATTCTAATGCTTGCACACATTACCTTTTGTCCATGGGTTTCCTTTTAGGATAAAGATACTAAAGATACTTGTAAAGATTAAAAATGAGGGTATGCACATATCTTTAAGACTCTAGGTTATTCCTATGAATTACTTCTCTGTTAAAAGTGATATTTGTAAACAGAAATACCTGAGGCCATTTCTCCTAACTTCTTTCAAGTATGTTACCTTTCTATTAAGATCTTTTTTATTTTATACATTTCCCCCTTAGCTTTAGAAGCCTAGGAACATAAAATCCACTATTTTCTTGCAGTAGGTTACAATTCCACATCCATGTTTCCATTATGTCAAACGGAGCAGTCCTGGAATAAATGCAGCTTTTCATGTTCATCTATGCCTGTCTTTCTCTTTGTCTACCTTGTGAAATTTAAAATCGCCAAATCTAATAAGAGTAACAAGGGAATCCTAGTGCAATGGCTCATAGAAAACAGTAGGTAACTAAGTATTTGGTATTTATAGATAATCATGAAGATAATGTTCAGAAGGTAAGTATTTCCTTATGCTTTCCTGGTCTAAGATACAAAGAGGGTCAATGACTTACAGAGTGATTTGAACCCATTATTATCTGATGATCTCTTCCTCAAAAGACTTTTTCCTTCTAAGCCTTTTTACTCTCATTGTAATTCTTGGTTAGTCTGGCCACAAACAAATGAACAAATTCACAGAGCTTTGGATTATCTTTTTTTTTTTTTTAATTTTTTCATCCCTTTTACAATGGGACCTCATACCAACTCAAAATAATATTTGGAAAACAGAAAAACAGCAAAGGGATAATTCATGAGCTATACTGGAAATACACTGTTCTTCTAACGACCTGCTATAAAAAATGAGGCACAAAAGCAAAAATAAACGTTAAGAAGTGAGATAAAAAGAGACCTGGAGTCCATGGTAGCTCAGATATTTCTTTATAGTTTAGAGTCAGGATCTCGTCCTGGGGTCCAGGATTGACTTTGTTATGAGGAACCAAAGAAGGGCATGAGTCCGTAAATACTCTAGAAATCTATGTCAGATTTCACATATATAGGATTCTTTTCATTTTGTGGCCAGGTGGGGAGACGTTTCATAGCTTTACTCACATATTTATAGGAACCCACGATGACAACAGAGGGAAGAACCAGTAATACAGAACAGTCAGAATTACAAGAAAGGACAATTTTCTCCCTTGAGTTCTGTCAGGAAATTAAGTCTTTCAACATTTCCCCCCTTCCCTTCCTTTGCCCTAATTCTCTTTGATGAATTGAATGCTTTCAGAGTTGTTTTGCTGAAGCTTATGGAAATGAGTAACTTAGAAAGCAGCTGGAGGTACCTGGACTCATTTTACCTAAAGGGTTTCATTAAAGCTCAGCGTGATGTTTATGAAGAGGGGGGTCCTAAGACAAAAGACACCAGGGAGTAGAAGCACCTTTCCACTTTGAACCTCTTGCTGAGCCCATCAGCTGCCATTGTTATTCTGGATGGTTAGAAGCCCCGCAGATTTGGCATAAAGAAAGTCAGCGGCCAAACATGGCGGAAAGACAGAGAGTCCTTGCGGGACGTTCAAATCCTCCACCTAAGTTGGCAACAAAGGGAGAGGGCGCAACACAGGAATGTGAGTCAAAGGAGCACCCGAGCTGCTGCTTAGCTGATCCGATGTCTCGTCCACATGCCTCCTCTCAGCAGCTGCTTTATCGGCTACTTCAGAGAAACGTGGGCCGCTCCCATAATGCACCTCGCGCGTTCTGCCAAATGTGGGAAATTCTGGCAGAAGCCAAGTAACCGGGAACCACGCTTTCCAACTGGCATTTAGCTAAGGGATAAGGTTTGATGACCATCATATATCTTCCGTCACTTCTTTGCCCTTTCCGTGCTAAGACTTACAGACATATTTAAATCCTGGAATCCATTTTTGACTTTCTTTAAAAAAAGTGGGTCATCAAGTCAGGCCCTTTTCTTATCCTCGCCATGAGATTTATTTTTAAATTGTTCAATTTATTTTCAGAAAATACTTTCAAGTGTTGTAGGTCCTGAGCCTCTTTTGCAAAGGTATTTCTTAAAATCATACTTTCTTTGGCCCTCATGATACCTTTGATAACTTTAGATGAAAATTTTATCGAGCCTGTTCCAGGCCTTCTCAATATCTGGCAAATACATATTAACACACACAGTCAGAGTAGGTTTGCAAAGAAAGTATTTAATCCTTTAGAATGCTTATGGGGGCTGAGATAAATGAAGTGCTCCTTGGCCCTTCCATTTTTAATAAAGATTCACTTAAATTCTGGGCTCCAAATAAAAATTTCCAAAGATGTCTCCTAGGATTTTTAAGTACAAAGATGTCTCCTAGGATCTTTATTGCCCTCAGAGCAATAAAGAATCTGGTTTGTCTGTCTTTTTAACCATGATGACAGTTGTGAGAAGTTTTGACTGACTCTGTGACATTAGACAAGACTGGAACATGGGAATGGATGTGGGTTTTGATAGCCATTATGATTTCTCAGAGAAGAGAAAGTAAAGAAAACACAAAACTAAATGCTGGACACAAGATCTGTAGAATTCTGAGTGTAGATATGGCTTCAGAAAGAACCGACTTCAGGTTAAGTACACACCAGACTAAAAGATTATGTGATGTTTCTGTATGATTCTAAGTCAAGTGATTCCTTCATTATTTTAAAAATAACTGACAGGTGATTTTTCTTCCAAATTTGACATGCAGATTCTTCATATAAGCTAACTAGTTATAATAATGGAACAACCCCATTGGCCTCGCTATCGGGTGGAGGAATAACCAGAAGTGTCAGTTCTTAAATGAGATACATGGTTTTCATAACAGAGCACACAAACAATAGCAATGTTGGGCCATTTATTTTATCATAATAGAAAATCCAGTTGTCATTTTAGCTGCATATTTGTCTTCAAGCGTAAGCAAATGAATTCTTAACATTTCATCTCAAGCTGCTCTTAGGTCATTATATTTGAGTAATAGACCTGATATCGCAGAGAATAATGTTGCAAATGAACGCATTTAATATTCTTGAATGTAAATGGAGTAGAACCTAATGCCATTTAAACGTATAGTACGTAATAGACAAGAAGAAAGGGATAAAATGATTTTGGGTCCAATTAAACTGAATAAAATAGGAAGGGATAAAGTCATGAAGAAATCCAGTATGCCTTAATTGCACTGATAAGGAAGTCAATGCAACAGATTGAATTTAAGCACAAGTTTAGTGAACTTACATATTACTGTTTGAGTTCAACATAAAGAAGAAAAAGATTTTGCATTCTGCAGAGTAAATTCGCAAGCAGGCTGTCTTACTAGTATTGAAATAAACATATTTCTTAAAGCTAGTTTTGTTGGATTATGTCAGAAGCAGAGCTGTGCTTCTTGAGGGAAGGTGAGCTTCCTCTAGGGCCCGTCAGAATGAAGCTTTCACTGTCCTGCCCTTCAGAGGCTGGGGTGGTCGGTAGTTCTGCTTGATGCAGACTTCTTGATCGCCTTCAGCATTTGCTAGCAGACTGCGGAACTGCGCCAGCTTGGGGGAAGGATAACATGTTTAGAGAAGCAATAGCTCTTGATGTCACACAGAACACTTTTTTTTTTCTAATATGATTGATACACTGTTATGTAGAAAATCAGGTTGAAGACTGCAATGGTTTCACTGATGGAAAGGGAGGAAGCCAACAGTTCTTGCACATGTCTTTGCACCAAGCATTTGGCTTCAATTATCAATGACTGACTGGATTAGCATTCCAGCTTTTGCGCACTTGACTAAGAGACTTCCTTGTTTGGCACCTCAGTTTCTATATGGTATTATTTCACTGTGTTTTGGTGAAGGCTAAATGGCTCAACAGAGATAAGGTTCTGAGAATGGCGTTTGGCATGTAGCATATGCTAAAGAAGTGTTAGCTCTTATACCGACTGGTCACACTGCAGGTTTGCTGTGAGACTTGACTGACAAGATGTATGTAAGGCACCTGATGAAAAGAGCTGCTCAATCAATGGCAGTTTTTATTATAATTATAAGTGATAATTAATGAGCTATTTTACTGAATATTGAAGAGCTTAAGCTTAAAAAAAAATGAAAAACCAACATCAACGATCAAGGTATGCCACTCAAGAGTCACAGTTCCCCAAAGAGGGTGGATTTTCCCTTATTAAGGTGAAAAGAAGAGCGGGAATTCTGAATCTCTACATAAAGAAAAAAAGTGCTTATAAGTACATTCTACTTTTTGGCTATTAATAGACCTGATGTCACTAATAAATCTTTTCCAGTTGAAAGGGGACTCTCCAAAATCGAATTGCAATAATAATTTCCCTCAGTATGAATTGAACTGATATCCTGCCTTGCACTTCCAATTTCCCCACATGCCCCTCTGATACGCTACCTGTTCCGCGCTCACACTGATGGTCTCTTTAAAGATGATCCAGGTGACACTCTCGTGAAGCGGAGGGTGAGTCAGTGAACCAAAGTAGGCCCAGTAATCCGGGCATGAAGGCAAGAGGACAGAGGGGTCGAAATTTGTGAATGGAGCTTTCTTGTTCTGAAAGAAAACAATAAGCGATGTATCATGCCCTGATGTAAAATATTTACATCATTGCATATATGACATACATATTATTTGGTAGATAGGTCTTAGCAAAGAATTTAATGAATTTTTCTACTGTATAGTGTTTCATGACTGGTATGTTTGTGGGTGGCTTAGCTGCCCATTAATGCAGGAGACACAGGTTTGATCCCTGGGTGGGGAAGATCCCCTGGAGAAGGACATGGCAACCCACTCCAGTATTCTTGCCCGAAGAATCCCATGGATGGAGGAGCCTGGTCAGCTACAATCCATGGGGTCACAAAGAATCGGATACCACTTAGTGACTAAACAGCGACAACAGCGTGCTTGTAAATATAAACAGTGCAAGCGACAGATGACAGGAAATACGCTACGCCAGGACTGTGACTGGTCTCTCTTCTTCCTTCCTCATTAGGCTAAGCATAAGCAAAGGCTTCTTATTTCTTTACTGATTGGTCATTCATGTAGGGGTTATTGGTGCTGACCTCTTGAGCAGTTAGAAATCCGCACATAAGCTTATGGTTGTCACTCATAATCATGGGTGTGCATCAGCAGGTTCACTTAAGGGACAATTCTGTGGTGCTAGAGCAAGCATTTATCAGAAGAATAATCCACAGGTTACTGGACCTGTGCCGTTCAAACCCATGTTGCTCTAGGGTCGACTGTACGAGCTTTACTCTCTTAAAACTTCTAACGCATCTTTCGTTATGACCCATTTCCTTATTTGTAATCATTTGTTGTGTTTATATTCCCCCCTCCCTCCATCATCAACCTTGCCAAAAATGTCTTTTTTTGGTTGTTTTTTCCCCAAAGAATTAGTTTTTCACTTTATTAATAACATTTGACCTGCATTTATTCATTTTCTTTCTTATTTTATTAATGTTTTACTTCATCTTAATCATTTCCTTCTACTTTCTTTTCATGTATCATTTTTTACATTCTTGAATTGAGTGCTTATTTATCTTTAAACTTTCTCACTTTATAAAAGTGTAATTTTGGGGGCCTCAACACGAACTAGATTTATTTTACATAAAGGTATGGTAGTTCTACAAAGTGTGAATGACAATGGCAAATCTCTGATATATTATTTAAGTCTTTATTATCAAAATGGTGAAGCTAAGAGTAAATATATCAGAACAATCCATCTTTTTCTAAGCTGACAGTGGGCATCATAGTTATGATGCATGAAACAGCTATGAAAACCATGCTTGTACAGGCTTCATCTTGCTGAAATAGATCAGTGGTAACTATGAAAAACGAAACCAAAATAAATCACTGCGTCAGAGAGCTCAGAAACGAGGACTGTGTAAGCAGTACCTTGATTTTCAGATTGATGGGTTTGCTGAGGACTTCCTACTCCTCATATCAAATATGCAATTAAATGATTTCTGAGGTTCTGTAGATTCTTGTTCTCTGATTTAAACTAACTTAATGAGTCTATTTACCTTAGTTTTAACTGTTTTTAGGGCATCAAGTACTTTCTGAAGGTTTGGGTTGGCCTGACCCACCTGGAGATTAAAAAAATAAAGTGTGAGATAACAATTGTTAGCTAGTAAAATCGTATTTAGTTAATTTTTTAAAAATTAAACACAATAACTGAAGAAAAGATATACAAGTCAAAATACAGGCATTTAGCACAACTAAAATACAAAAGCAAGCCTCTTTGGTCTGTTCTATTAAAATTCTAATCAGTCAAATGAATGGTATGTTACAAGTGTTCAATAAAGATTAACTAGAATTACTATAATTCCAAAAGTTAGTCACCCAAATATACTCCATTTAAGAGTAACTTCCCTATAGGACTTTTCAGGGACTCTCCTACAGGAGATTTGAATCTTCCATATTAAATATCAAGTGAACTTTCTTTATGGGACAAAAGTCCTCTTCATATTTTTTTCCTGATGAAATATTAAATTGATAAACTCCTGACTCTGTGATGTAGAAAGTTTAGACGAAAAGTGAAAGATGAGCTGAAAAATAAAACAATTAGCCCATCAACACCTTCCCATTTCATCTCTGCCTGAAATGTCTTTCTCTCTTCACGAGGGGAAAGTCAAGCAAAGCAAACATATACCGGAGACCAGCTTGTTCACCTGCACTTTCGCTAGTAGAAGGAGACATTTCAAAAGCAGAGAGACGCCAACACCCGTCTGCTGTATTTCACCCTAGCCTGTGGTCTGATTGGTAAGGGAATAATTGTAGCAGAGCTCCGAGGCTCTCTAGGACTCACCTTCATCAACACGCCGACAACCACCAAACCATCAGCCTGTGAGGCGGCATCAGCAAAGCTGGGGTACTTGGCAGAATTCCAGTGAACTAAATGAAGCTAAAACACACAAGGTGATGGAGCAGTTATTCATACCACGGTGAAGGGAAAAGCAAGTTAGACCTTAACATGTGGATCTATACAGCTATTTCTTGGCTTGGATAGATAAAACTTGTGCAACCCTTTATCCAAGGCATGGGAAGGGCTATGTTTGCACCCTTAAGAAGGATTTTCTTAAGAAAATGGAGTTGAAGAGAGTGGGCACGTTGCAAATCCTGGAACCAGTAAGTAGAACTTCTTTTTCCCACAATATAATAACTATTCAATATTACTTCTTAAAACGAAACAAAACAGAAAAAACAGACACCTCTCTGTTTGATGAGAGAAGATCAAGTATTTCCGGCTAGTTTGGAGACAAAAACTGCAATAATTTTCTAACTTGAGGCACCCGGTAACTTTGTGAGAAGGGGCTCCTGAGATGTCTGGAGTCTTGGCCAAGGGCAGGTTCTCCTGAGCGGATCCAGACACCTTTCAAACCAACAGCCCCTTCCTAAGTTCTCTGTGATACTCTAGACCTGTATATCCAAGGCCGTGTGCACGTCTTCCTGATTCTTTCCTGATATCTCCACATGGATGCCTGACATGCATCTCAAACTTAACACGGCCAAAGTAGCACTCTTGACTTTCTCTTTTCCAGACGCTTTTCATCTTCCCGCTTTAGCAAAAGGCATCACCTTCCCTCTAACTGCTCAACCGAACACTGCAGCCCTCGTTCCTTTCTCACTTTTCTCCACTTACTGGCATCCATCCTTCCGGGCAGCACATAGATGTTAGCCTTGCACTTAGTCCAGAGCTCTAAGGCTTGGCATAACTGCTGATTTTCCTCTGGGATGGCAAGTCAAAATGGCAGGATTTTGACTCGAATTATGGCTGAAATCAAATGCTACTCCTGAAAAAGTCTTTTTCTGACCACCTAATGTCAAGTGATCCCGGGTCTCCCCGCCACCCATAGGTCTCCTCTCTGTCTCTGCTCTTTCTCCCCACCACTCCCCTGGTCTCCCTCCCACCCTCCCTCCTACCCTCTCTCATAAGCCGAACTTAGTGACTGAGAGCCTGTCACCTCCAACCTGGATTAACTCCACTTTTCTCAAATGAGATAAGACGTTCATTGATTCAGATTTCTTCAGATCAGTTCAGTTCAGTTCAGTCACTCGGTCGTGTCCGAGTGTTTGAGACCCCATGAACCGCAGCACGCCAGGCCTCCCTGTCCATCACCAACTGCCGGCTTGCTTAGATACAGCCAAATATCCTCCCCCAGACATAATACTATTATTAATTTAGACTTTCAGCCCATTTGATTTCAGTCCACTTTCAATTTTATGAAAAATAAATAGGAAAAAACAAAACATTTAATAGATTTCTGCACCATTGAAAGTTCCTAGCCTGGCTTTCTAGTGTAACATAAAGTAAGTTTTATTTGTACACTATTTCCAAGTCTTCTATCAAAATGAATACTACACATACTCTGTACCTAACAATAGCTCTTACAAAAATCTGCCCTACACAATTGCTTTCACCAGTGTAAGATATTTGTATGAATGTAGTTATTACCCATTGTTTTTTGCAAAGAAATAAAAACCACAACAGAATGAAATGGGAAAGGCATTGCAATTGTTCCTATGTAGGACTTAGTTAATAAATTCTAACATATGCATACATGGAAATACCGTGCAGACTTTAGGAATTCCTGCTGACTTGGAACAATGACCATGATCATTGGTAAATGAAAAAAAAAAAAAAAAACAAAAAACAAAAAAAAAAACCCTGCGTATTATAGATTCGTTCTACAAGAGTAAAACAAAAATGCCAACCCGTCTGCATTGGTACAAACTTATTGAACAGTCATGCATACAAAGAACAAAAGGTTTTTGATTTCAGTCTCCATACCCCTGTTGAGAGTTTGATGCACATTTTCTTGATTTTATCGTGATACACAGGCAGATTGTCTTGAACTGAATCACAGACTTCCATGTGGAGGCAAGTCAAGAGGCCAGAGGGTAGTGGCCTGCTGCCAGGGAGCCCCAAACCCTCATCTAGAGGCGGCTACTCGTTGTGATGACTCCTGAGGTTAAACTGGCCCTCTTAGTAGAATCTTAATGGAGTGCCTCAGCCTGGCTATACCTCTGCTGCGGGTGTGTGCACCCTTGACCCTTTAAATGAGAAGAGAATGATGGTGTGTTCCCCCTGGGGCTCAGAGCTTTAAAAGGAGAGCAGCAACTCCCCTTGAGGTTAGCCTGATGTCAGGCAGCAGTTTCCGAGACATTCTGAAATGAAAGCACATTCGAGGCTCAGGAGTTTGACTGCAAATTCACCTGCCTCCCTCACGTGAACAATTGTCCTCCATTGCCAAACACAGTGTGTCACTGTTTAAGTTTAATGGAGCCTAGGAATTCTTTACAGACCGCAAAATGCTCATTCCTTGGAGCCGTTGAAATTGTGTCTTAAGTGATAAGGGGGGCTTCCCTGGTGGTTCAGACAGGTAAAGAATCTGCCTGCAATGCAAGGGACCCTGGCTTGATCCCTGAGTGGGGAAGATCCCTTAGAGAAGGGATAGGCTACCCACTCCAGTAGTCTTGCCTGGAGAACCCCATGGACAGAGGAGCCTGGCGGGCTTTGTGAGCCCGGGGTCACAAAGCGCTGGACATGACTGAGCGACTAACACACACCCCCGTGTTATGAGGGGGCCACTTCTGGGAGGACTCTTGGCGTAGCTCCTCTCACTCACTCAGCTGCATTACCTCTGCAGAAAATGTGGCTCCATCCACTAAGTGCTCAGAGCCACAGTCATCAGTGCTGCCCCAGTGAAAATGGAACTGACGCAGCCTGTAGCTCTCAGGTAGAGGACCGCCTTTCAGCACTAGGAGGAAAGCAAAGCGCTGTTAGTGCCACAGTCACGACCTCCAGCTTGTCTTTGCATTGAATCCAAATTAGCATTAAATTGGGTCGAGTAGTAACGGAAATAAACCGTAGTCCAAAGTTCCCATCCTGTTGGTCTTTCCCCCATGCCCACAATGATGGGCTCAGATGTGTGCTGCACCTTAAGATTGTGGGTGACTTATACAGTTCCCAGCACATGGGATATAATTTTATCTTTTCCTGTTTTCAGGAAAACATATTGGAAGATGAGTGAATTATAGGATGAGAGGTCTTTCCTTGAACCTGCTTTAGTTTATAAGTTCATTATTCTTTCAACAGACAGTAATGGACAGCATGCATTAAGATATCTAGCAATTTATTTTTAGCAACAAATCACTCTGCACATATCTTGTAACTGATCAAGATACAAGAGGGTATTCTGACAGCTTTGCTGAGGATTCCTAGCCAGGGACGAAAAAAGTTCCAGCAGGAGGGTAGGGTCAATTTTAAAATTCTCATACTGAAGGATGATTTTGCTTTAGAGAACCTATCCAACCATGTGATTAAAACACACACACAGTACCAGACCTAATCCAATATTAACAAAGGACATAGCCCCAAGATGTCTGAAATTTAGGCTCCGAACCTTGTAGGAAAGTGCTATGACTAATTTTGCCTTTTGACAGTAGAGCTGATTCATGAAACTGCTATTTAGAAAATTATTCAGTAAAAAGTTTTGAGAATTTTCCTGTGAACAAGGAAGTGTGCTAGATTCTGGGAGATGAAGATAATTCAGTTACTATGATCTAATAGGGAGAGGGGAAGCTAGACAAAAATACTTATGCACAGAATCGTTCCATGCAAGATACACCCAAGACCAGTATTTTTTTTTTTTAACTAGTACCCAAGCCCTTCACAAGCTGGTGATGGACTGGGAGGCCTGGCATGCTGCGATTCATGGGGCTGCAAAGAGTCGGACACGACTGAGTGACTGAACTCAACTGAACTGAAGCACTTCATTGGCATGGAGCCATTTTCCTGGCCACAAAAAATAAATCTACTCTTCGTGTGTAGTTCTTCCCTAATGCGCTCCTCCAACCTCATCTCAATTAGAAAATATTTGCCTTTTCAGTTTTTATATTCATGATGGTTCACAGAATTTTGTGGAAAAGGACTGTTTATTCAGAGGGTGTAAAGTTAGCATAAAGACATTGGAAACCGGAAGAGAGGAAATACAGTCACTGAGAAGGAGAAGGGCTGAAAGAAGAGCGAGCTGGGAGTCCCCAGAATCATCCTTAACACTTAGAAATATTTTAAAACTTCAAGACTCCTCGGTAGATGGCGTCAATGCTACACATGTGCGCAAAACACGGAACATGGGTGTCCGTGTTCTGCAAGCCCTACTGTTTAAATTTCCCAGCAAGTCAAAGACAGAAATCAGGAGGGTCTTTGGGCTCACCTGATCTATTATCACTGTCCTCAAAGTTTACATGGAAGGAATGTCCCACGTTGACGATTTCTTTGGCTGTGGCTGGATTGTAGGAGATACTGAGAGGTTTCAGAGAGGGATCACGCTTGGTTTCACTGGTTTTAATGTCGATTGGAGACTGGTTGTTTCCATTCGCAATGGGATGCAGCTTGCACCAGTGTTCAGGACCTGCCAGGAAAAACGCGATTACAACCCAGACTGCTCTGATGCTGGACTCCAGGTTTTAGGAATGCAATTTTCCTAGATTAGGATTTATTCAGGTGTCTGAAATGGTATTCTGGTTAGCTTAATGGAAATCCAAGGTTTGAGAATGCCCCTTTCCTATGCTACACTGTAAAATAGTGTCTTTGTCAACAGAGTTGGGATCAGACTATACATATTTTGCTGTTAGCAATAGTCCTCTCTATACATAGGGAGGGAGAGAGGCTGAGAGGGAGAGAGGAGAAAAGAGGCAGAATACATTCTGTAGACAATCATGGCCCAAAGGACAACTGTTGAGAATGCATGCAAAGTTGGTATAAGTCAAAGGCACTTCAAACCATTAATCTATGCCTTTACTGTTATTTTAAGTGCTCAATATCTCTTTTCCTGGAAAAGGGAACAAGCTGTTGTTTGAGCTACATGAGCAGAAGAATGCTTACCGTTTTCACCATCATATCCCCAGTCAGGACTTGCCATGATCTTCTACTTAGTTTTCTTTTTCTGATCACAAAGAGAATACCTGGAATAACTGACTGTCACTGAACGTGCAATAGATGACTGAATCCACAGTTCGCAGGGTTTTTATAGAAACGTCTCTGCCCCTGTGCATGAGTGTTACTCACTCAGCCCGCTATTTCATCATCTTTATCTATCAGGAAGTATATGCATGCTAAAAAAAGGTATTGTTTAAAAAGCTCACAAAGGTAAGGGCAGTTCCAATTGATTTATTCTCTTATATTGTTAAAGATAAATTTCAAAATCTTAGCTTCTGCAAAACCAAGCCCTGTTATTCTCATGCTAGTAGAAGATATGGCTGAGTTATCACACATGATGCTTTGAATATCTAGTTACAAAGGACTGTGCATTTGAGACTCCCAGCTTTTACCCTTGCTGGATACTTAAGCAATACTGCTGCTGCTAAGCCACTTCCATCGTGTCCGACTCTGTGTGACCCCATAGACGGCAGCCCACCAGGCTCCCCCGTCCCTGGGATTCTCCAGGCAGGAACACTGGAGTGGGTTGCCATTACCTTCTCCAATGCATGAAAGTAAAAGTGAAGTTGCTCAGTCGTGTCCGACTCTCAGTGACCCCATGGACTGCAGCCCACCATGCTCCTCCGTCCATGGGATTTTCCAAGCAAGAGTACTGGAGTGGGTTGCCATTGCCTCCTCCCCTTAAGCAATACTAGCAACAGTAATTCAGTCAGGAGAATAATTTGCATATTTACAGGCAGATCAGAACCAATGTCGTGATGTTAATTTAAAATCAGATAAGAGAATCACTAATCATTTGGAATACATTGGGTTTGCAGTTTGTAGTATATTGTAAGATCTTAGGGAAAAACACAAACTTTTTGGCAACTCAATATATTATTCATGACAGTACATTTCAAAGACATACAAGATGAGAGTAAAAGTCCTCGTTTTTAAGCAGTATTGGAATTCACAAATGGAGATTTGTCTTCTGTGTGAGCACAGTCGTGTCTGACTCTTTGCAACCCCCTGGACTGTAGCCCACTCCCGCCCTTCTCTGTTGCCTCACAGTCTGCCAGCTTTGATTTGTGTGTGCTCATTCATGCACTCAACAAATCATTGTGTGTGTGCTCCGTCATGTCTGACCCTTTGCAACCCTGTGGACTATAGCGCACCAGGCTCCTCTGTCCATGGAATGTTTCCGGGCAAGAATACTGGAGTGCGTTGCCATTTCCAACTCCAGGGGATCTTCCTGGCCAAGGGGTTGAACCTGTGTCTCTTGCATCTTCTACACTGGCAGGTGAATTCTTTACCACTGCTGCTGCTGCTGCTGCTCCTGCTAAGTCACTTCAGTCGTGTCTGACTCTGTGCGGTCCCATAGACGGCAGCCCCTCAGGCTCCTCTGTTCCTGGGATTCTCCACACAAGACACTAGAGTGGGCTGCCAGTGCCTTCTCCAACGCATCCAAACATGCTAAGTCGCTTCAGTCATGTACGACTCTGTGTGACCCCATGGACAGCAGCCCACTAGGCTCTTCTGTCCACGGGATTCCTCAGGCAAGAACACTGGAGTGGTTGCCATTTCCTCCTCCCTAGACCTACCACAAATGGAGAACATTTTATTAAGACTGAAATTAAATACAGCCCAGTATTTATTTTACACCTGAAATATTGAAATAGAAGCCTTTCTTTCGTATAGTTCTATAATCTATAGGAAAAAAAACAAACAGAGGGGCGGTCCTAAGATGGCAGAGGAATAGGACGGGAAGACCACTTTCTCCCTCACAAATTCCTCAAAAGAACTTTTCAACGCTGAGCAAACTCCACAAAACAACTTCTGAATGCTGGCAGAGGACATCAGGCAACCAGAAAAGCAGACCATTGTCTTTGAAAACAGGTAGGAAAAAATATAAAAGAGGAAAAGAGAGACAAAGGAGGTGGGGAGGGAGCTCCCTCCCAGGAAGGGAAGCCTGTCCTGGGAAGGGAATTTTAAGAAGAGAGGTTTCCAAACACCAGGAAACACTCTCCCTGCCGAGTCTGTGGCGAGCCTTGGAAGCACAGAGGGCAACATAACAGGAAGGAAAAATAAATAAATAATTAAAACCAACAGATTACAAGCCCAACAGTAACTCCCCCAGCGGAAAAGCAGCACAGACGCCTGCATCCACCACTAGCAAGTGGGGGCAGGGCAGGGAAGTGCAGGAGGCGCAGGCTGCAGAGATTTGTAAGAATCGGGCAGAAATGCCCCACACGTAACCAGAACGATCTAAATGGGCTAGCAAACCAGACTGTGGGATAGCTACCACGTGAAAAGCTCGAACATAAGACACCGCCAGGACCGCGCACAGAACAAAGCACGGAACAGAAATAGCCGGCTGCAGACCACCCCCCGCCAAGGATGGGCAGCCAGAGCCGTAAGGGCTGGAAAGGGGCAATTGGTAGGAGAGACTCTACCTACCAAACTGCAGGCAGGCTTCTTTGCTAAGACTTCTGGGGGTGCTGGACAGTCACCATCTGCCTCACAAGGGGTGCCGGTGGTACACCCAGAAAACTGAGCAGCAGAGACAGAAAAGGTGACAAGTCGCAGCAACCGCACTCACCAAACTCCTGAGCTACTCGCACCTGGGAAGGGCACAAAATGCAATCCCAACCGAATCTGAGCCTCTGAGGGCTACCTGAGTGCCGAACCTGAGCGGCTTAGACCAGGGAAGTGCACGCAGCCTAGGGCCGGCCTCAGACGGTTCCCAGCTGAGCATCGTAGAACCGGAGCGGTTTGTGTGCTGTGAGAAGGGACAGGTCCAGCGGGGCTGAGACACTGTGTGCACATGACAGTGCTATTTGTTTGCAGCATCCCCCCCTCCCCACAGCGTGACTGAACTACTGAGCCTAAAAAACCAGCAAACAGAAGAAGTTAAACAGAGGGAACCGCCTTGGAAGTGACCCCACATGGCCCACAACATCAGAGAAGGGCCAGATATATCTTTACTATTTTTACAATCATTCCTTTTTTTTTTCTCTTTTTTTCCTTGCCTTTTTTTTTCTAACATTTTAAAAAATTGTTAAGTCTTCTATTTCTCCTCTAATTTTTATTTCTATAACCTACTATTACTTTTCAAAAAAAAGACTATTTTTTTAAGGCAAACACCATATATAGTGTTTATGTGGTTGTTGTTGGAGTTTTTAAATAATTCTTGTGGCTTTTTTTTCCTTTTTTTTCCCTTCTGCTTCTTTTCTTTAATATTGTATTTTTGAAAATCCAACCTCTACTCTAGAATTTTAATCTTTGCTTTTTGGTTTTTGTTGTCAATTTGGACATTTAAAAGCCCAAACTTCACTACCCAATTTTACCTGAGAGAGATATTACTGGCTTGACCACTCTCTCCTCCTTTGGACTCTCCTTTTTCTCCACCAGGTGGCCTCTGTCTCTTTCCTCCCCCATCTCTTCTCTATCCAACTCTGTGAATCTCTGTGTGTTCCAGACGGTGGAGAACACCTAAGGAACTGGTTACTGGCAAGATTTGTCTCTCTCCTTTTCATTCCTCTCTCTTATTCTCCTGGCCACCTCTGTCTACTTCCTCCCTCTCCTCTTCCCTGTATAACTCTGTAAACACCTCTGAGCGGTCCAGACTATGGAGCACACATAAGGAAGTGACTACTGGCTAGCTTGCTCTCTCCTCCTTTGATCTCACCACATCTCATTCCAGTCACCTCTAACTACCCCCTCCCTCTTCTCTTCTCCATGTAACTCAGTGAACCTCTCTGGGTGTCCCTCAATGTGGAGAAACTTTTCATCTTTAACCTAGATGTTTTCTCATCGGTGCTGTATAGATGGAGAAGTCCTGAGGCTACTGTAAAAATGAAACTAAAACCAGAAGCAGGAGGCTTAAGTCCAAAGCCTGAGAACATCAGAGAACTCCTGAATTCAGGGAACATTAAGCAATAGGAGCTCATCAAACGCCTCCATACCTACACTGAAACCAAGCTCCACCCAAGGGCCAACAAGTTCCAGAGCAAGACATACCATGCAAATTCTCCAGCAACACAGGAACACACCCCTGAGCTTCATTATACCGGCAGCTCAAAGCTACTCCAAAACCTTTGACGTCTCATAACCCATTACTGGTCACTCCACTGTACTCCAGAGAGAAGAAACCCAGCTCCACCCACCAGAACTCCAACACAAGCCTCCCTAACCAGGAAATCTTGACAAGCCACTGATAGAAGCCCACCCACAGTGAGGAAGCTCCATAATAAAGAGAACTCCACAAATTACCAGAATATTAAGAGGTAGCAAACGCAGCAATATAACCAAGATGAAGAGACAGAGGAATACTCAGCAGGTTAAGGAACAGGAGAAATGCCCACCAAACCAAACAAAAGAGGAAGAGATAGGGAATCTACCTGAGAAAGAATTCTGAATATTGATAGTGAAAATGATCCAAAATCTTGAAATCAAAATGGAATCACAGATAAATAGCCTAGAGACAAGGATTGAGAAGATGCAAGAAAGGTTTAACAAGGACCTAGAAGAAATAAAAAAGAGTCAATATATAATGAATAATGCAATAAATGAGATCAGAAACACTCTGGAGGCAACAAATAGTAGAATAACGGAGGCAGAAGATAGGATTAGTGAAATAGAAGATAGAATGGTAGAAATAAATGAATCAGAGAGGAAAAGAGAAAAACAAACTAAAAGAAATGAGGACAATCTCAGAGACCTCCATGACGATATGAAACGCTCCAACATTCGAATTATAGGAGTCCCAGAAGAAGAAGACAAAAAGAAAGACCATGAGAAAAATCCTTAAGGAGATAGTTGAAAAATTCCCTAAAATGGGGAAGGAAATAATCACCCAAGTCCAAGAAACACAGAGAGTTCCAAATAGGATAAACCCAAGGCGAAACACCCCAAGACACATATTAATCAAATTAACAAAGATCAAACACAAAGAACAAATATTAAAAGCAGCAAGGGAAAAACAACAAATAACACACAAGGGGATTCCCATAAGGATAACAGCTGATCTTTCAATAGAAACTCTTCAGGCCAGGAGGGAATGGCATGACATACTTAAAGTGATGAAAGACAATAACCTACAGCCCAGATTACTGTACCCAGCAAGGACCTCATTCGAATATGAAGGAGAAATCAAAAGCTTTACAGACAAGCAAAAGCTGAGAGAATTCAGCACCACCAAACCAGCTCTCCAACAAATTCTAAAAGATATTCTCTAGACAAGAAACACAAAAAGGGTGTATAAACCCGAACCCAAAACAATAAAGTAAATGGTAATGGGATCATACTTATCAATAATTACCTTAAACGTAAATGGGTTGAATGCCCCAACCAAAAGACAAAGATTGGCCGAATGGATACAAAAACAAGACCCCTCTATATGCTGCTTACAAGAGACCCACCTCAAAACAAGGGACACATACAGACTGAAAGTGAAGGGCTGGAAAAAGATATTCCACGCAAATAGAGACCAAAAGAAAGCAGGAGTGGCAATACTCATATCCAATAAAATAGACTTTAAAACAAAGGCTGTGAAAAGAGATAAAGAAGGCCACTACATAATGATCAAAGGAACAATCCAAGAAGAAGATATAACAATTATAAATATATATGCACCCAATATAGGAGCACCGCAATATGTAAGACAAATGCTAACAAGTATGAAAGGGAAATTAACAATAATACAATAATAGTGGGAGACTTTAACACCCCACTCACACCTATGGACAGATCAACTAAACAGAAAATTAACAAAGAAATGCAAACTTTAAATGATACATTAGACCAGTTAGACCTAATTGATATCTATAGGACATTTCACCCCAAAACAATGAATTTCACCTTTTTCTCAAGTGCTCATGGAACCTTCTCCAGGATAGATCACATCCTGGGCCATAAATGTAACCTTGATAAATTTAAAAAAATCGAAATCATTCCAAGCATCTTTTCTGACCATAATGCATTAAGATTAGATCTCAATTACAGAAGAAAAACTATTAAAAATTCCAACATATGGGGGTTGAACAACACACTTCTGAATAACCAACAAATCACAGAAGAAATAAAAAAAGAAATCAAAATATACACAGAAACGAATGAAAATGAAAATACAACAACCCAAAACCTGTGGGACACTATAAAAGCAGTGCTAAGAGGAAAGTTCATAGCACTACAGGCATGCCTCAAGAAACAAGAAAAAAGTCAAATAAATAACCTAACTCTACACCTAAAGCAACTAGAAAAGGAAGAATTGGAGAACCCCAGAGTTAGTAGAAGGAAAGATCTCTTAAAAATTAGGGCAGAAATAAATGCAAAAGAAACAAAAGAGACCATAGCAAAAATCAACAAAGCCAAAAGCTGGTTCTTTGAAAGGATAAATAAAATTGACAAACCATTAGCCAGACTCATCAAGAAGCAAAGAGAGAAAAATCAAATCAATAAAATTAGAAATGAAAATGGAGAGATCACAACAGACAACACAGAAATACAAAGGATCATAAGAGACTACTATCAGCAATTATATGCCAATAAAATGGACAACGTGGAAGAAATGGACAAATTCTTAGAAAAGTACAATATTCCAAAACTGAACCAGGATGAAATAGAAAATCTTAACAGACCCATCACAAGCACGGAAATTGAAACTGTAATCAGAAATCTTCCAGCAAACAAAAGCCCAGGTCCAGACGGCTTCACAGCTGAATTCTACCAAAAATTTCAAGAAGAGCTAACACCTATCCTACTCAAACTCTTCCAGAAAATTGCAGAGGAAGGTAAACTTCCAAACTCATTCTATGAGGCCACCATCACCCTAATACCAAAACCTGACACAGATGCCACAAAAAAAGAAAATTACAGGCCAATATCACTGATGAACATAGATGCAAAAACCCTCAATAAAATTCTAGCAATCAGAATCCAACAACACATTAAAAAGATCATACACCATGACCAAGTGGGCTTTATTGCAGGGATGCAAGGATTCTTCAATATCCGCAAATCAATCAATGTAATTCACCACATTAACAAATTGAAAAATAAAAGCCACATGATTATCTCAATAGATGCAGAGAAGGCCTTTGACAAAATTCAACATCCATTTATGATAAAAACTCTTTAGAAAGCAGGAATAGAAGGAACATACCTCAACATAATAAAAGCTATATATGACAAACCCACAGCAAACATTATCCTCAATGGTGAAAAATTGAAAGCATTTCCCCTAAAGTCAGGAACAAGACAAGGGTGCCCACTTTCACCGCTACTATTCAACATAGTTCTGGAAGTTTTGGCCACAGCAATCAGAGCAGAAAAAGAAATAAAAGGAATCCAAATTGGAAAGGAAGAAGTAAAACTCTCACTGTTTGCAGATGACATGATCCTCTACATAGAAAACCCTAAAGACTCCACCAGAAAATTACTAGAGCTAATCATGAATATAGTAAAGTTGCAGGATATAAAATCAACACGCAGAAATCCCTCGCATTTGTATACACTAATAATGAGAAAGTAGAAAAAGAAATTAAGGAAACAATTCCATTCACCATTGCAACGAAAAGAATAAAATACTTAGGAATATATCTACCTAAAGAAACTAAAGACCTATATATAGAAAACTATAAAACACTGATGAAAGAAATCAAAGAGGACACTAATAGATGGAGAAATATACCATGTTCATGGATTGGAAGAATCAATATAGTGAAAATGAGTATACTACCTAAAGCAATGTACAAATTCAATGCAATCCCTATCAAGCTACCAGCGATATTTTTCACAGAACTGGAACAAATAATTTCAAGAGTTGTATGGAAATACAAAAAACCTCGAATAGGCAAAGCAATCTTGAGAAAGAAGAATGGAACTGGAGGAATCAACTTGCCTGACTTTAGGCTCTACTACAAATCCACAGTCATCAAGACAGTATGGTACTGGCACAATATACACAATGGAGTATTACTCAGCCATTAAAAAGAATACATTTGAATCAGTTCTGATGAGATGGATGAAACTGGAGCCAATTACACAGAGTGAAGTAAGCCAGAAAGAAAAACACCAATACAGTATACTAACACATATATATGGAATTTGGAAAGACGGCAATGATGACCCTGTATGCAAGACAGCAAAAAAGACACAGATGTGTATAGCAGACTTTTGGACTCAGAGGGAGAGGGAGAGGGTGGGATGATTTGGGAGAATGGCATTGAAACATGCATACTATCATGTAAGAATCGAATCACCAGTCTATGTCCGATGCAGGATACAGCATGCTTGGGGCTGGTGCACGGGGATGACCCAGAGGGATGTTGTGGGGAGGGAGGTGAGAGGGGGGTTCATGTTTGGGATCGCATGTACACCCGTGGTGGATTCATGTCAATGTATGGCAAAACCAATACAGTATTGTAAAGTAAAATAAAGTAAAACAAACAAAAACAAACAAACAAACATGCCTGCTAATGTAGGAGATTAAGAGTCATGAGGGTTTGATCCCCAGGTCGGGAATATCCCCTGGAGGAGGAAACAGCTACCCACTCCACTCTTCTTGCCTGGAAAAATTCCACGGACAGAGGAACCTCGTGGAATACAGTCCATGGGGTCCCAAAGAGTGAGGCATGACAGAGCACTCACACGTGTACGATTTATAGGAACTTTCATATTATTTTACCATCAACACCACACATACAAATCCTACACAATGAGTTATGATTTTGAAGCTGAGAGAAGTTGAGGGGTTCACCACAACCAGGGAGAAGCCAAGACTCCAGCCTCCATGTCTAGTTGCTTTCTTTGCCTCCATCTCCGCAGAAGGCTGCACTGGCTGAGCCTGGAGGCGGCTGATCCCATTTCCCTTCTCCGCCCACGATCCTCTTAAGTCCAGCTGAAGCCTGGACAGAGGTGAGACTTGCCAGCTGTTGAGTGATGAGAAGATTCACAGGACTTGTCAAGGAGGCAAAGAAGAGTGATTAATATGTGCCAGATTTTGGCTAGGTCTGCATTTCCAAGGCTCTAAATTTGCTCACAGGAAATGCAACCTGATAAAATAAGCTTTCATAGTAACACTTTCCATGCCCTGGGAGTCATACCTCCTTCCATATTCGTGTATTGTCAGAGCTCCCTGGGTTTTCTAGGAATTGGGTCTGTCGCAGCTCTTAGGCTTATCAGAGACACGTTTTCAGCCCCTTTCGGGTGATGACAGCCCACCGGCTCAGACGTAGAATGGGAAGACACCTGAGTTTCCATTCCTCACGTTAGTAAGTGGAAAGAATTATTACATAAAGGGAACTTTTAAAGAAACTATTTATTGAGGATCCAAGATAACTCAAATGCTATGCTAAAAGTTTATATGCAGCAAATCATTTTATTCTCATACTTACCCGGTCTGGCATTAAAATTGTATCCCACATAAGGAGAAAGTGAAGACAGCTCCTCAGGTTATAAATGCTTCTAAGTGGATGCGTACATGGTGTCAGGCTAGGGTTTAAACCTAGATCTGTTTGTTTCCAATGCTTATCTTCTTTCTTGCCTTTCCACTGTCAACAAATACCCACTAGTCTCTACTTGATTCTGTTTGCAGGAGGGTTGACTTGGTGGATCCAGACTGGTCTGTCTCAAGATGACCAATAGTCAGTGTTGACCCGTGGGTTACTTTATTTTAGATTTAGAGTCTCAGGTTGTCCAGAAGCTCATAGAGGGATAGAAATAGGCTACCTTTTGTCAGTTATTGCTCTTATTTCTTTGTTTAGTTGCTAATTTGTGTCTAGTTAAGTTGCCTGCTGACTGATACTTTGTTAAAAGTAACTTTAAGTTGAACTACTGTATTAATCCACCTATTTGAGAAAGGAAAACTCCCTTTTTCTTACATGATTACATGATAATTCATCACATGAATGTTTAACATTCATAGAGGAATGGTAATTTATTTAAAGTTGAGGCACAAAATTGGCTTGAATCCTAACCATTATGACCCTTTATTCGATTATGTAGCTAGGGCATGTTTGTTACCACCACAAGCAGAAAGCTATACAGAGAAGGATGTACAATTTAATGGGCATCTATGGTTCGCGTCCTGACATGCCTCTCATTCACTTTCATCAGTTTTTCTGCTTACATACTTCACCTTTCAGCTTAATATCTGTACTAAACCCAAATGGCTCCCTTTGTGTTCCTCCCACTTTCACCTGTAGCATCCTCACAGGACATTTTTCTAAGCCTATAATCTTTGGACTGCTTTTGCATATTGAAGAGTTCAGTCTGCACTGAACTCTGCTTTCTAATTTAAACAGTTTATTCCTTAAAATTCATCAAGGATGCAAGCACATGCTGCAGAAGGGTTCCCAGGCCTGTTAGAACATTCCACAGAAACCCACAGGTCCTGGCACTGGACCAGGAGCATGTAACCCGATCGGACATCAAATATATTTTAAAAAAGTAATGGAAAAGTGCAGAAATAAATTTTGATAGTACAGTTCATTTCAGTCGCTCAGTCGTGTCCAACTCTTTGCAACCCCATGAACTGCAGCACGCCAGGCCTCCCTGTCCATCACCAACTCCCAGAGTTCACTCAAACTCACGTCCATCGAGTCAGTGATGCCATCCAGACATCTCATCCTCTGTCGTCCCCTTCTCCTCCTGCCCCCAATCCCTCCCAGCTCAGAGTCTTTTCCAATGAGTCAACTATTTTCATGAGGTGGCCAAAGTACTGGAGTTTCAGCTTTAGCATCATTCCTTCCAAAGAAATCTCAGGCCTGATCTCCTTCAGAATGGACTGGTTGGATCTACTTGCAGTCCAAGGGACTCTCAAGAGTCCTCTCCAACACCACAGTTCAAAAGCATCAATTTTTCAGTGTTCAGCCTTCTTCACAGTCCAACTCTCACATCCATACATGGCCACAGGAAACACACCATAGCCTTGACTAGATGGACCTTAGTCAACAAAGTAATGTCTCTGCTTTTGAATATACTATCTAGGTTGGTCATAACTTTTCTTCCAAGGAGTAAGCGTCTTTTAATTTCATGGCTGCAATCACCATCTGCAGTGATTTTGGAGCCCCCAAAATAAAGTCTGACACTGTTTCCACTGTTTCCCATCTATTTCCCATGGAGTGATGGGACCAGATGCCATGATCTTTGTTTTCTGAATGTTGAGCTTTAAGCCAACTTTTTCACTCTCCTCTTTCACTTTCTTCAAGAGGCTTTTAGTTCCTCTTCACTTTCTGCCATAAAGGTGGTGTCATCTGCATATCTGAGGTTAGCAATCTTGATTCCAGCTTGTGTTTCTTCCAGTCCAGCATTTCTCATGATGTACTCTGCATATAAGTTAAAAAAGCAGGGTGACAATATATAGCCTTGATGTACTCCTTTTCCTATCTGGAACCAGTCTGTTGTTCCATATCCAGTTCTAACTGTTGCTTCCTGGCCTGCATACAGATTTCTCAAGAGGCAGGTCAGGTGGTCTGGTATTCCCATCTCTCTCAGAATTTTCCACAGTTTCTTGTGATCCACACAGCCAAAGGCTTGGGCATAGTCAATAAAGCAGAAACAGATGTTTTTCTGGAACTCTCTTGCTTTTTCCATGATCCAGCAAATGTTGGCAATTTGATCTCTGGTTCCTCTGCCTTTTCTAAAACCAGTTTGAACATCAGGGAGTTCACAGTTCACGTATTGCTGAAGCCTGGCTTGGAGAATTTTGAGCATTACTTTAGTAGCATGTGAGATGAGTGCAATTGTGTGGTAGTTTGAGCATTCTTTGGCATTGCCTTTCTTTGGGATTGGAATGAAAACTGACCTTTTCCAGTCCTGCGGCCACTGCTGAGTTTTCCAAATTTGCTGGCATATTGAGTGCCGCACTTTCACAGCATCATCTTTCAGGATTCGAAATAGTTCAACTGGAATTCCATCACCTCCACTAGCTTTGTTCCTAGTGATGCTTTCTAAGGCCCACTTGACTTCACATTCCAAGACGTCCGGCTCTAGATTAGTGATGACGTCATCGTGATTATCTGGGACATGAAGATCTTTTTGTACAGTTCTTCCGTGTATTCTTGCCACCTCTTCTTAATATCTTCTGCTTCTGTTAGGTCCAGACCATTTCTGTCCTTTATCGAGCCCATCTTTGCATGAAATGTTCCCTTGGTATCTCTAATTTTCTTGAAGAGATCTCTAGTCTTTCTCATTCTGTTGTTTTCCTCTATTTCTTTGCATTGATTGCTGAAGAAGGCTTTCTTATCTCTTTTTGCTATTCTTTGGAACTCTGCACTCAGATGCCTATATCTTTCCTTTTCTCCTTGGCTTTTCACCTCTCTTCTTTTCATAGCTATTTGCAAGGCCTCCCCAGAGAGCCATTTTGCTTTTTGCATTTCTTTTCCATGGGGATGGTCTTGATCCCTGTCTGCTGTGCAATGTCGTGAATCTCATTCCATAGTTCATCAGGCACTCTATCTACCAGTTCTAGACCTTAAATCTATTTCTCACTTCCACTATATAATCATAAGGGATATGATTTAGGTCATACCTGAATGGTCTAGCGGTTTTCCCTACTTTCTTCAATTTAAGTCTGAATTTGGTAATCAGGAGTTCATGATCTGAGCCACAGTCAGCTCCTGGTCTTGTTTTTGTTGACTATATAGAGCTTCTCCATCTTTGGCTACAGAGAATATAATCAATCTGATTTTGGTGTTGACCATCTGGTGATGTCCATGTGTAGAGTCTTCTCTTGTGTTGTTGGAAGATGGTGTTTCCTAAGACCAGTGCATTTTCTTGGCAAAACTCTATTAGTCTTTGCCCTGCTTCATTCCACATTCCAAGGCCAAATTTGCCTGTTACTCTAGGTGTTTTTTGACTTCCTACTTTTGCATTCCAGTCCCCTATAATGAAAAGGATATCTTTTTTAGGTGTTAGTTCTGAAAGGTCTTGTTGGTCTTCATAGAACCTTTCAACTTCAGTTTCTTCAGCATTACCAGTTGGGGCATAGACTTGGATAACTGTGATATTGAATGGTTTGCCTTGGAGATGAACAGAGATCATTCTGTCGTTTTTGAGATTGCATCCAAGTAGTGTATTTTGGACTCTTTTATTGACCATGATGGCTACTCCATTTCTTCTGAGGGATTCCTGCCCTCAGTAGTAGATACAATGGTCATCTGAGTTAAATTCACCCATTCCAGTCCATTTTAGTTCACTGATTCCTAGAATGTCGACGTTCACTCTTGCCATCTCTTGTTTGACCACTTCCACTTTGCCTTGATTCATGGACCTGACATTCCAGGTTCTTATGCAATATTGCTCTTTACAGCATCAGATCTTGCTTCTATCTTATAAAATGGACTTTTAGTAGTCAAATATTTACTGAAAAAAACTTAAAGCTAAAATGTTGATATTATCTTTACTCTTAAGCCATATGCCCTAATTTTATCTCTTAACCATCCTTTGCAATAAATAAAATTCTTGCAGCAAACACACAAAGGAACTAAAAGAGGCTAAAATATTTACTGTGCTTCCTAAGATGGCCCGATGGTATCACCCACTCAGTGGACATGAATGAGTTTAAGTAAACTCTGGGAGTTGGTGATGGACAGGGAGGCCTGGTGTGCTGGGGTTCATGAGGTCGCAAACAGTTGGACACGACTGAGCGACTGAACTGAAATGAACCGATATAAGTGGTGCTAGTGGTAAAGAATCCGCCTGCCAATGCAGGGGGCATAAAGACGTGGGTGTGATCCCTGGGTTGGGAAGATTCCCTGGAGGAGGAAATGGCTCCCCACTCCAGGATTCTGGACTGGAAAATTCCATGGACCTAGGAGCCTGGCAAGCTAGAGTCCATGGGTGCAAAGAGTCAGACATGACTGAGCATCTGAACACAAAACATGTACTGTGATTAAGATGAACTATTTCACTATGCATGCATTTAGGAGTATTGCAATAGGCTAGAAAAGATTATGGTTCACTGAATAACATTAAAAATGATGATCTAATTCAGTTCTCACAGTAGACTTGGGGTTAGGTTAGTCTCATTCCTCCTGCCTGGAAAATTCCATGAATGGAGAGGCCTGTCAGGCTACAGTACATGGGACTGCAAAGAGTTGGACACGACTGAGTGATTCACTTTCACACCATTTTTAAAGAGGACTAACTGAGGCTCAGAAAATTCCAGTGAACGAGGCAGGATTTGAATGCAGAACCCAAAAGCACATCCTCTTCTGTATTTTATCACATGACCATCTTTAACAGGCTGTCTGTAAAATGTTGGCTTTAAACTTACTTAATAGCTATGGTTTTTCCAGTGGTCATGTATGCATATGTGAGAGTTGGATTGTGAAGAAGGCTGAGCACCGAAGAATTGAGGCTTTTGACCTGTGGTGTTGGAGAAGACTCTTGAGAGTCTCTTGGACTGCAAGGAGATCCAACCAGTCCATTCTGAAGGAGATCAGCCCTGGGATTTCTTTGGAAGGAATAATGTTAAAGCTGAAACTCCCGTACTTTGGCCACCTGATGCGAAGAGTTGGCTCATTGGAAAAGACTTTGATGCTGGGAGGGATTGGGGGCAGGAGGAGAAGGGGACGACAGAGGATGAGATGGCTGGATGGCATCACGGACTTGATGGATGTGAATCTGAGTGAACTCCGGGAGTTGGTGATGGACAGGAAGGCCTGGTGTGCTTCGATTCATGGGGTTGCAAAGAGTCGGACACGACTGAGCAACTGAACTGAACTGGATAGCTGATGACATTTAATTATTGAGTAGCATCAATTAACTTTACCGAAGATAATTTAGCGCCCTAGAATGTTTTCAATGGAGCAGAGACATTTTCTCAGTGTTTCACAAAATTTGAAAACCATTTTTAGCCAACTCTAAATTATATCTTAAAGTCTTTTTGTTTCTTATCTGATTTTTTCTCTTAGTCTCCTAAATGAACATTTTCCTTTGATTCCTACTTTAATATTTTAAAATTGGGAACATCAACTATTATGAAGGGAAATAAATTATGATGAGTTCCAAGTTTACATTTATAATTAAAAATAGTTCTTTGGTAGAGAACTAGTGAAAGAATGGTGTCTTATTATGGTAGAAATCTGTTAAATGCCACCGAAAAGAAATTCCAAAAGACAGTAGCAGTTCTATAATGCATACTCCATAGGATATGTGGATTGCCTGGAACCCATATTTTTCCTAAAATAAGGAAATATACATAGTGAAAATCAAGTGTCATGTTTATTAAATTTGGCATAACTCTCACATCGTTTCTTAACGTCCCTGCTTCTCCAGAATTGATATTGTTTAGGGTGACAAGAGAAAGCTTAATTGTAGTGGAGACGTGGGACATGGAAAATGGTAATATTAGCTTGATGATTTCTGCAGTAACAGAACTGGAAATTCTGCTGAATCAGTTTAAATGGCTGGGTTATTTCTTCCAAATTGGTCTTTCTCTCCCCTTGGAACAAGCTGTTGTACCAGCTTCATTCTTTCCAATGGAAGTCTGTGTCCACCCATTCCATGCTTGTTCCCATTTTAGGACTTTGCACTTGCTCTCCCCTCTGTCTGAATTTCTCTGTATCCAGATCTTTTCACAGGCTCAAATATCACCTTCTCAGAGACAGGTTTCCTGACCTCCAAATTTAACATATTCCCCAGTTCTCAGTCACTCTATTACTTCCTTCCAACATAGTTCTTTCATTACATTTGTTGCATCTTGAAATTATTAATTTTTTCCATTCTGAAATTTATTTGTTTACTTGCTTGATAGCTATAACCATCTCTATACTGACAGCTTGACAACAATGGGCTCTATAATTGTTTTTTCTCTCACTATGTTAACTTTAATTATAACATGCATGGTAAATGGTGGTGTTCAATAAACACTTTAGAGAGAACAATTAAGTGATCATTTTGAACTTTAATTATTGTATTTTTTTAAAGACTTGGAAGAATAGAACCCTCATCGGGGACTACGCCCACCCAAATGCACTGGTCTGAACGCAGGTGTGAATGAGCTTTGCTGGAGGTAAACTCATGTTCATATTTGGAACTCAGAAAACAACTTTCCCTTTTCAGTTCTATTAACGGAGGAATGAAGTAACTTGTCAGTGTCTGTCAGTCACTGCTGGGAGAGTGAAAATGTTGGTCTTTATAAGTGTTAAATTTTTTGATATCTTGTAAGTGTCAAAAGTTAACTCTTGAAATGTGGTTTGAAGTTTTGACATACAAATTTCATAAATCCATGATCTTAAAGAAAAACTTTTAACTTAATATTTCCTGCTTTGGAACATTTTATTTTTATTTTTGAAGGCAGTTGTAAAATTCACTAATGAATATTTTTCTAATAACCAAGTCAACCAAGGTGACTGTTTTAATCCACAGCATAGAGGCTTTTGGTTTCTTACAATTTCTTGCCTTTGAAAACATTTCATTTTAAATATGTCTAGTTGATTGTCATACATGTTAAAAATCTCTGATTGGAAAGATATATACTGAATACACTGAAAATATAGGCTTATGCACTTTAAAGCTAATTGTTGAGCCTCTTCTACTAGATGAATGGGTTACTTGAGCAGGTTAGATGCGTCATCCTTGTATTTATTTTTAAAACAGACAAAATAATATTTATGTCTTATCTCTTATAATGTTTAAGGAATTAATGAGCTCCACTATAGCAGATGACATAGTTAAACAATATTTTTCATCTAAAAAGAAAATAGCATGCATAATGCTTTACAAACCTTAAAATACTGCACAAATGTAAATGATTAACTTCAGCCTCAAAAAAGTTTGATTTTTAACTCTCAGGTAAATACATAATATAAATACATGAAATTAAGTAAAATAGTTCAAGTGATTGTATGTGGCCTGCAGTTCAAACAGTTGTGTAACAGAAATCTGCTTGCCACAGATTAAACTAAATCCCACATGTAAACATGAAAGGAGGTAGGTACTCAAACTTCAGTATTAAAGGGGGTGAAGGTCAGTCACACCAATTGCCTTGTTGTAATATCTTTCATGCAAACTTTGCTGGGGTCCATCTACCAAAAAGTTATTTGAAGATTTAAAAACATTTTCTCCTGACTTCCCAAATAATTCTCTTAGCTCTCACACCATTTTTTATCAAAGGCTAGATTTCTAAAACACATTTGCAACTGAATATGTCCTCTCTTGATCCTGTGGTTTTTAATATGCAGACTGTGGATCACTGGCTTTAGAGTCACAGATATGTGGATGAAAATGAACGTGCATGTCTCCTCCAGCCCCTCACTTTTGTGAGAGGACCTGAGCCAGGTTGGACTGCTAACAAACTGCAAGCTCTTTCAGGGCATTGCATTAGTGGTATCGCAGCCTTTTCTGATGCATCTGGGGGCTGTATGAATCTGCCTTCACAATCTTATAACCGAAAGATATGCTTCAGTGAAAACATCTCTGATCGAATACATTTAGACACTTTTACAAACACACTTTTAAGAGAAATGTCATCTTCCTGACATTTCCACCTTTAGGAAGAATACAAATATTAGCAGCCACTGAAAGAAATATTTACTGTTTTACTAGTTTTTATTGCCTCTAAGATTTTAAAAGTCCTTTGAAGCTTTTTACTAGATCCTTACTTCAGAAAGAAGTCTTGCCTTTTAGTAGTGGAAATATCCACGGCTGCATGCCGGAGGTTGCCATTTTAATTTACTGTTAACTGATCCTTGTCTTGCTGAGGCTACTAAAGAAGAGTGGCAATAGCGGTGTGCAGAGTGACGCGGAGTGCACAGAGCACGCACGTTGCCGAGAGTCTGTTTATTGATCTTCATCCAGTGAACACAGCCAGCTCAGGGGGATGAAGCCATTGCTATGAACACAATGCTCCTTAGGTCTCTAAAGACTTTCATTTGCTTCACGACTGTTTTCAGGTGTTAGCATTAACCAAAAACTTTTTATCCCAATTTCTCTGAATCATTGTATTATTTCTTTTGAGCTGGTTTAATGATAGCACTCTCTTGAAGGTGTTTCTTTTCTTATCAGGATTAGAGATACAGGCACATAGCTGATGCACAGTGAAGCACAGCTGTGATCTTTCCCGCTGGGTGTGCTGCTGATAATGGGAAACTGCGTGGACTGTGGTTCACTTGGACAGGAGAGTTAAATGCCCGGGACACTCTTTCATGCCCACGCTTGCAACATGTCTTTGGAGAAACCAAGCTCCACATGACTTCAACTCCCTGTTTCCGGTATAGGTGGTAAACATATTTCTACATTCACACAAAAATCTACTTTATTTCTTCTAGTCCTAAGGGACAGGATGGACCTTAATATACCCTCCTCTCTTCTATTCCTAGGGCTAAAAGAAGAAAAAGAAATTTTACATTAGAATCCCTACAACAGGCTTTCAGGATTCTTGTCCTCTGCGCTAAAGGCCAAATAGCAGTCTTGTCCCCCATGTGCAGATCTCTTGTTTAGTTGCTAGAGGCTCTACTGTGAATCTTTTCTGCTGTTATTTAAATTTCTCAGTTGTGTCTGACTCTTTGTGACCCCATGGAATGTAGCCCTCCAGGCTCCTCTGTCCTTGGGATTCTCCAGGCAAGAATCCTGGAGTAGTGTACCTTTTCCTCGTCCAGGGCATCTTCCCAACCCAGGGATCAAACCCGTGTCTCTTACATATCCTCCATCGGCAGGCGGATTCTTTATCACTAGGGCCACCTGGAAAGCCCTGAGGCAAATGAGAGCTACCTAATATGGAACTTACATTAAGCTCATTTCTAAGAGGGACTTGGCCATAAGTGAAGGATTTTAAGGACTCTTAAGCATCTCTGATAAAATACTCCTCCTTTAGTAATGACTCCATGGCAAGAGTGTGCAGGGTCCTACCGTGCAGTTTCTTAGGCTCCTTTTTGGGATCAAGAAATGTTGAAGAGGTAGAGCAGCAGTTCTCAACTGTGACTTGAAAGGCCTTGGGTTTCCAAAGGTCACGATTGAGAGTGAAAAGGCGATGAGTGCCTTCCCCTATACCTAGTTTACCTGGCCGGTGGTGGAGTTCCTTAAGATGCAATACTTGGGTAGTGCCCTTAACAGTCCTAAATCCTTTAAGACTGCCCGGGACTGTGCCTTTGACTCCTTGGTAAAGTTCCACTGAACCTTTGTGCAACTGCCTGATGATTACAAAATGAGGGGATGACATGTTGGCTAGCGCCTTACTTTTCCATCATCACCCGGGAGGCAGCCAGAACCAGTCTGGTGAGAAAGAACTCCAGGAAAACCTCCCCAGCTTCATGTCAATAATGCTTTTGAAATGGAGACCCACAGAGTCCATAGGAATCCTTAAGGGCCCCGGTGGCTAAGAACCAGGCTCCAGTTAAGATGAAGTTCATGTGTGTGGACTTCCTAGAACAAATAGGGCTGATTTTGTGCAGTGATTGGATCTAAGAAGATGAATGCCTCCTGTTGCCGAATTCTGGGGGTGCTAGCTGGCTGGATTTAGGTGTGACATTCTTACAAAGTGGTCTTTTGTTCCTCTTGTTCCAGGCTCCAGGAGTGCTCAGACGTCCATCTGCAGAGTTGGACAGGATTCCAGTGTGCAGTTGCTCGCAGCTGCTTCCAGCTGTTGCTACCCCTTTCGATCCTGTTTTGTTTTTTGGTGAAGATTGTGTTTCTAGTCCTTCCTCTCCCCGCTTACAATACTACACAGATATGCCGTGTGGTTTGCTGGGGAAGCTGACAGTATTAGTAAAGGCCAGTGGCTCCTTCCAAAGGCACACGGACTATTCACATAAAGTTACTTCTGTAAATGAAGCTGTTTACTTTGGTTGCTATCTTTGTAAAAGAATCACTTTAAAATGAGAGGTGGCAAATAAAACTTTGCTGAAGGATTCAAGTGCTTAGAACACAAAGTTGGAATGATGAGGAAGAAAGGAATGATCATCTAACAGCAACTAGACATCATGAAGCCTGAAGAAAAGATAGATCAAATATTAGCAGCAGCGTTCTGGCATGGAGAACATGCCTTCTGCATGAGATGAGTATGACGTCCACTCAGAAAGCAGCGTGGCAGGGAGAGAAATGCCAACCTTTATAGACGTGACCTTTCAATGCGTTGACCATTGGCCTTGCGGGAGGGTAATCCTAGATCACCCATGTTTCCATTTGGATGGAGCAAAGACTGACAGGGCAGGTGTCCTGCCTCAACCAACAGATTTATGGTCTGCTCTCGGTCTCCTTCCCGCTTGCCTCTTTCAAAGTGAGCTTGAGGGTCCAGTTCTTTCCATTCCCTCTGCAGAGAATCTAGAGGTGAGGGAGGCAGCATTATATTATTTTTGTAAGGCTCCTGTTGAGCCAGGGCAAAGATGGATGATAAACGGAGGCCCCTGAGAGATTTTTGAATCTATTACATTTAGGAGGATTGAAGTACAGCTATGTACAAGCCTTGAATTGCAGTGTTTACATAAAGCTAAACTGAGCCCAGCTTAATCCCCTCATCACAATATGAACAAAGTGTAAGACAAATGGTACCACGGCAGCTGGGAGCCACGACTTCTGGTTGTTGAAATGAGCTGTGCATTGAGTGTGTGACTCACCGTTGCACCCACACTGTCGCTGAGGTCACCAGCCTGCCTCCTTAGCCACCAAGGCTGCCCCCAGGTCATTTCAACCCAACTTTAGGGGAAGTGAAGTGAAATGAGTCACTGTCATGTCAGACTCTGTGAGATGCCATGGACTGTAGCCTACCAAGCTCCTCTGTCCATGGGATTTTCCAGGCAATAGTACTGGAGTGGATTGCCTTTTCCTTCTCCAGAGGATCTTCCTGATGCAGGGATCAAACCCGGGTCTCCCACATTGTAGACAGACGCTTGACTGTCTGAACCACCAGGGAAGTCTTTAGGGAAAGGACAACGCAAGTTTGCAGGGATTTTCGGGACCTGTTGCTTCTTGGAGTATAAAACTGGGCGGGATCGGCCTTTGTGAGGGAGGGGAGGGAATCACGTCCACTATGTGTTACAAGCAGCATGTATAGAATCCTGACCTTTCTCATTTTCCTCAGGGGGAAAATTGCTTAAAGCAGTCCAGTTCAGTTCAGTTCAGTTGCTCAGTCATGTCTGACTCGTTGCATCTCCCAGAGTTTGCTCCAACTCATGTCCATTGAGTCGGTGATGCCATCCACCCATCTCATCCTGTGTCCTCCCCTTCTCCAGCTTTCAATCTTTCCCAGCATCGGGGTCTTTTCCGATGAGTCCTTTTTCCACACCAGGTGGCCAAAGTATTGGAGCTTTGTCTTCAGCATCAGTCCATCCAATGAACGCCCAGGACTGGGTCTCTTTTAGATGGACTGGTTGGATCTCCTTGCAGTCCCAGGGACTCTCAAGAGTCTTCTCCAGTCCAGCGGGAATGCTATAGCTCCATTCTGGCATAAACACATATGAGCCTGTCTTTTCTGGAAGGTGAACTCTGTTCTGCGTGCCCAGCTTGAACGTCCAGCCGACACTTGCACCCCAGCTTCAGTCCCGGGTGCAGCCACAGTGGCTCCGCCCTCTGCACCGCAGGCCCCGTTCCCGAGCCGCGCCCTGCCCTGGCCTTGTCTGGAGCTGCCAGTCTCAGCCCTACAGCTGCTTGCCGAGACCCACGGGCCTGCTCTGACCACCCCTGACTGCCAGCTTTGCCCAGCCTCCTGTTCAGGACCCTCTCATCCTGCCCTGGCTCAGCTGACCACTTAGGCCAGGGGCTGAGAGCTCTGGCCAGAGAAGAATACTGTGCGGGGACTGAAGGGGCAGAGAGGGCAGGCTGGCATGAGGCAGAAACAAAGGCCAGCGCGTGCTCTTCAGGGATGGAAGATGAGCGGAAACACCTGTCCTAAACGGGAAAGGGAGAAAGCAAGGGACACCAGGGCCATTAGCTGCGTGCTGCGAGAATGACTGACACCAGGCTGTGAGCTGTAACTCCGCTGATTTCGCACCTGGGTCTCGAGTCTCTCACACATTGTGAAAAATCATTCATGAGTATGTTTACTTACAAATTTAAGTTTCTCAGTGGATGATAAGTCCACGTGGTTCTAAACTTAAAGGTATAAAAGGGTACCAAAGAAAAATCTCCCTCAATCATCGCAGAGCAAACCACAGTCATCAATTTTGCTCATACTTTTCTGGTTGATAAATCCATATGAAAAAAACTGCAGATTTTCTCTTTCAAAGAATACAGTTAGTATATTCTGCAGACATTTTTGGCCTTTACCTCCCCTTTTTAGCATGTTATTAATTTTTAAAATTAATTTTTTTTCTCAGACAAATAACCGCAAACTTTTCTTGACATCAAGTACAGCTAATACCTTGAAACCACAGAATGAAGTGGCTTTGTAGAAAGCAAGAAAATATGGCACATTAGAAATTTTCCTCAATTCCTCTTTGGGTGTGAGAAGAGGATAAGAAAAAATTCCTTCCGCTTTGTAAAAGCTTTGTGGACGACAAGATCACTCATAAATATAACAGATTCCCGGTTGCTCATCGGAAACTCCTGGGACCACGTGTGCTTCAGAGTCTAGAACTTTTCAGATCTTATAGGAGCATTACAGGGCAGGTATTATATATGTCCTAATGGGGCACTAAGAGGTGAAAAAGCACCCTGTAATTTAACATTTTATTACTTTTATACCAAAATGCATACTAGTGATAATAAGTGGCATAAGTAAGGAGTATAATTAGCTTCATATCAGTTCAGGTCAAGTTCTGTTCACAAATGAGTTCAGGCCAAGTCAGGTGAGATTTTTGCAGAAAAGTGTTTGGTTTGCAGAAAGTTCTGGATTCCAGGGTTGGGAGCAAGTCATGGTGGATCTGCATTTCCCTCTCCTGCGTGAAGTGGGTCAACATAGTGGCAATGTGGGTGGCAGGGACACCATCAGCTCTGGACTCAGGAGTCGGATTATCTGCTCTACCACTCAACCCTGAGATGACACTGTGGACGTTTCTTGACCTCTGACAGTCTGTTTCCCCACCTGGAAAATGAGGGAAAGAATTTCTACCTTGCAGGATTGAAGGGAGGGCTACTAATATTATGCCTCAAGTGTCTGCTATCTGGTAAGCAAAGTAGGGTGATTGACCACTGTTATCATTGTTCATGGGAGGAGGAGGTGTCTAAAGATACAGAATTAAAATCTTTTTCTTTCTTCCCCATGAAGAATTTTGAAAGTAGCAGGAGAGAGAGGTAGGAATTTTGTAAAGGAATCTCTGGTTAGTTTTTAAGGAAACCGACTCCCAAGTTTCCTTTCTGGGTTTTAAAATGATGGAAACCTGTTGAGGTAGATGGGGCAGCTTTGACCAAGACTCAGAGTCCAGGAAGCTCCAAGGAGTTTTGAAAATGAAACCTCCCTAAAGCGGATGGCCCCAAACCAGCCTGTAGGACCGCAGCAGTCAGGACTCATCAAGAATCGGACTTGGGAACCTGTCCCACGCCAGGCATTTGTGGTCACCCTTTCAGACTGGGACTAGCTTAATTCATGTATGTATATGCTTACCAAATATTTGAATGCTAAATAATCATAGTTCTATCTGGTGGCATCCATGACTCCATGGACATGAGTTTGGGTAAACTCCAGGAGCTGGTGATGGATAGAGAGGCCTAGCCCACTGGGGTCCATGCAGTCGCAGAGAATCAGACACACGTGAGCAACTGAACTGAACTGACTGAAGAAATTATTCAAGAAACACTGGGACATGATCCTATTTTCTTGGGAATTAAAGCTTATTGAGGACTTGCAACAAGTAAAAAATGACCAAATACCTGAAAAGTGTAAATTCTTTAAAAGACTAAGCTACGTAGGGGCTGGTGAGGGCAGGAACAGGCTACTTTAAGTTAGGCAGACAGAGGGAGCCAACCAAGAGAGGTGGTCTTCAGGTCGAGAGGAGCCGGTGCCCGCTGTGTAAAGACGCGGCTGGAGGGACCGGCACTGGCGGAGGGCGGGCTGTGCCGCTCCGGGCCGGCTCCTTCTCATCCTGCAGACCAGATCCCGAGCCGTCTCTCAGGTCTTCCTGATCTACTCAACTCACCTTCTCCACCTCTGCCCAGTCACTTTCTACCCGCGACTGACTGATTTCTGCAGAGCTCTTATAACCTCTGAAACTACCTGGCTTACTTTTGCACTTGCTAGTTGTGTTTCCCCTCTTAAAAGGAAAACTTCATAAGGGCCCCGATCTCCGTACCTGTGGTATCTGAATATTTGTGGATTGACTAAAGGAGGAAACCTTGCAACCTATTGTAGAAAAGAACCTGGTGAACTCTAGGAAATGAAATCAGGCCTTTGGGTCTAGTCACGTTAATGGCCCGCAGTGAGCCCTGCCTCCTGGCGTTCATGCCCTTGTGAAATCCACTCCCACCCCTCATTGACTTTAGGCTTGGCTGCATGACTTCCTTGGATCCTGGGACATCAGCGAACAACAGGAGCTTGATAAGCACTCATTTGGAACACAGGTGGGCCTTGAGAGAGAGCCTGCCTGGTCTTGCCTCCTGCAAAGGGAAACACCACTTGGAGAGCCAAGCCTGATCACCCAAAGGTGCCAACAGAGTTTAGCTTCCTGCTGAGCCTCCGGTTAAACACAGCTGCAGGAGTGGCCCAGGTAAACCAGAAGAACAGCCCTGCTACCGCTGATCCCCCACACTGCACAACTGTGAGATAAAAACACAGTTACCTTAAATCACAGATTCTGGGGTGTGGTCTACTTCCTGCCAAAGAATGGAAACAAAAACTGAAGCACAGTGAACAGGGGAAGCTGATATGAAATGCCTTTAGAGAAGTAGACACGGAAACAGTCCTTCAGGGCCGAATATGTGTAAAGTTCTGGTACACTAAATGAGGTGGAACATTATTAATAGGTTTGCAGGAAGGAGAGCATCATGATTGATGAGATCACTTAATACACTGTTCCCGTCCTCTAGTCCTGCTTTGATGAGTAGGATTGCGTGAAAGAGACAGCACCGATTTCCAGGCTCAGACCTTGAGGCTGATGACTTCAACTTTCTTTATCCAGGAATAAGCTCTTTGAGGCATGAGTCTGAATTTTAAACATTGATTACCCTGCTAGAGAAATCATATTAAGAGGTGCTAAGTCACAGAGCTCCCCAGACTCAACAGGAGGGAACATACTCCAGGTTTCTTTGCTGCTGTTGCTAAGTCGCTTCAGTCGTGTCCGACTCTGTGCAGCTCCACAGATGGCAGCCCACCAGGCTCTGCCATCCCTGGGATTCTCTAGGCAAGAACACTGGAGTGGGTTGCCGTTTCCTTCTCCAATGCAGGAAAGTGAAAAGTGAAAGGGAAGTCGCTCAGTCATGTCCAACTCTTAGCGACCCCATGGACTGTAACCCACCAGGCTCCTCTGTCCATGGGGTTTTCCAGGCAAGAGTACTGGAGTGGGGTGCCATTAGGAACAGTCTAATCTGCCTAGAGATCCCAGATATTATCTCTCACTTTTCACAATAACACTCTTAAGTTATTAATATTATTTTAAATTTTATAGATGAGAAAAATAAAGTTTGGTTGGTTTATACCACTTTGTTCAAAGTTTCATAGAGGTGGAAATTCCAAACGCAGACTATTTCTACTAGAAGAGATTAGGCTGGCTCTTGTGGCTACTTGGGAGAGTCTTGGTGGCAGAAAGAGAGGAGGCAAAAGTTGTCAGAGTCAAGAAGAAGGTACAAGAAGGGAGGGGATATTCTAGGAAAACAATTCTTTCTTACCACCCTTCTCTTACCCCAACCCAAGTACTCTGATCCTCAGCAACAACCATAACCACAGTCTCTGAAGAATACCTCCTTATTCTAAGTTTTCCACACTATAATTGCTTTAAATTCCATTAGAGGGAAAAAAATTATTATTGCATTATTTTTAGTGGTTAATAGCTAAAAGCTGGAAACAGATATCATCCAACCAGGAAAATGGACAAATTCATGTCAAACAATGGAGTATAAACAGAACTATATGCATCAACACAGATAAACCTCAAAAGCATAACTAAGCAAAAAAGTTAAATTGGATAATAATCGATATAGTATAATACAAATTACATAATTACACGCCCTTCTCCTCCTGCTCTCAGTCTATCCCGCATCATAGTCTTTTCCATTGAGTTGGCTCTTCACATCAGGTGGCCAATCAGTCCTTCCAATGACTATATAGGGTTGATTTCCTTTAGGATGGACTGGTTTGATTTCCTAGGAGTCCAAGGAACTTTCAAGAGTCTTCTCCAACACCGCAGTTAAAAAGCATCAATTCTTTGGTGCTCAGCCTTCTTTATGGTCCAACTCTCACATCCATATACAATTACTGGAAAAGCATAGCTTTGCCTATATGGACATTTGTCTGCAAAGTGATGTCTCTGCTGTTTCATACGTTGTCTATGAAACAGTGGCAGATTTTGTATTCTTGGGCTCCAAAATCATTGCAGACAGTGACACAGCCATGAAATTAAAAGACACTTGCTCCTTGGAAGAAAAGCTATGACAAGCCTAGAGAACTCCAAGGATGAATGGGGGGGTGAGGTTTCATTTGGGTTCAGAGTGTAGGAAATCTTATTCCAGCAGGTCCAATCAAGAAATCAGTGACTTAATTTGTCCTTACAGGTGGGTGAGGCTTTGGGAAATATAAACTACAGTAAAAAACAGATATGCTGGAAATAGAACAAAGCAAAATGAGGTTCAACGAAGTGCGTATGATCCCATCAGGACCTTTCTTATTTTAACTGGTGGGGAGAGTTTGAAAGGAGTAAAACACTGGGTTTCAAACTAAAAGAAAGTCTGACATGGAGATAGAAGTGAGGCTGAGGGGAAGCTGGAGAAACAGAAGACCGATTGTATGAAAGGTTCTGTTCTCTCCTCTGGGCAGGAACACAGTGGAAGCTGCTTGCAGTGGTACCTTACATCTAGTTGACAATGTGGTGGAAGTTATAACACATCTTATTCCACCATGGCCCATATGACCACCTTCAGTTACCCTGGGAGTCTAGACTCTCTGTCTTGGAAGGAAAGTTATGACCAACCTAGATAGCATATTAAAAAGCAGAGACATTACTTTGCCAACCAAGGTCCGTCTAGTCAAGGCTATGGTGTTTCCTGTGGTCACGTATGGATGTGAGAGTTGGACTGTGATGAAAGCTAAGCCCCGAAGAATTGATGCTTTTGAACTGTGGGGTTGGAGAAGACTCTTGAGAGTCCTTTGGACTGCAAGGAGATCCAACCAGTCCATTCTCAAGGATATCAGCCTTGGGATTTCTTAGGAGGGAATGATGCTGAAGCTGAAACTCCAGTGCTTTGGCCACCTTATGTGAAGAGTTGACTCATTGGAAAAGACTCTGATGCTGGGAGGGATTGGGGGCAGGAGAATAAGGGGACGACAGAGGATGAGATGGCTGGATGGCATCACTGACTTGTTGGATGCAAGTCTGAGTGAACTCCAGGAGTTGGTGATGGACAGGAAGGCCTGGTGTGCTGCAATTCATGGGGTCGCAGAGTCGGACACGGCTGAGCGACTGAAGTGAACTGAATTGAAGGGTTTCCAAAGCGCGGGCGGCTGCGACAGCACGCAAGCGCAGCGGAGAGGAGCTACCTGACGTTCGAGGTTAGGGGCAGCGGCAGAGAGTGCCAGGATGTAAACGCGCAGGAATGGCCGGCCAAGCAGAGCTACCCCACGTTCAAGGTAAGAGGCGGTGGCTGGGAGGAGCTACCCCACGTCCAAGGGCAGAGGTGGCCCCGAGAGGAGTTACCCGGCGTCCGAGATTAGGGGCCGTGTGCAAGAGAAGCTATAGCACGTCCGAGGTCATGGGTGACGGCTGGGAGGAGCTACCCCCCCACCCGAGGAGCGGTGGCTGTGCAGGCACGGGAGGGCCTAGAGGAGCTACTCCATGTTCAAGGTCAGGAGGGGTGGCAGTGAGGAGTTACCCCTCGTCCAAGGTAAGGAGCAGCAGCTGCGCTTTGCTGGAGCAACCTTGAAGAAATACCCCACGTCCAAGGTAAGAGAAACCCAAGTAAGAAGGTAGGTGTTGTGAGAGGACATCAGAGGGCAGACACACTGAAAACATAATTGCAGAAAACTAGTCAATCGAATCACACTAGGACCACAGCCTTGTCTAACTCAGTGAAACTAAGCCATGCCCTGTGGGGCCACCCAAGAAGGGCAGGTCATGGTGGAGAGGTCTGACAGAATGTGGTCCACTGGAGAAGGGAATGACAAGCCACTTCAGTATTCTTGCCTTGAGAACCCCATGAACAGTATGAAAAGGCAAAATGATAGGATACTGAAAGAGGAATTCCCCAGGTCAGTAGGTGCCCAATATGCTACTGGAGATCAGAGGAGAAATAACTCTAGAAAAAATGGAAGGGATGGAGCCAAAGCAAAAACAACACCCAGTTGTGGACGTGACTGGTGATAGAAGCAAGGTCTGATGCTGTAAGGAGCAATATTGCATAGGAACCTGGAATGTCAGGTCCATGAATCAAGGCAAAGTGGAAGTGGTCAAACGAGATTGCAAGAGTGAATGTCGACATTCTAGGAATCAGCGAACTAAAATGGACTGGAATGGGTGAATTTAAATCAGATGACCATTATATCTACTACTGCTGGCAGGAATCCCTCAGAAGAAATGGAGTAGCCATCATGGTCAACAAAAGAGTCCGAAATGCAGTACTTGGATGCAGTCTCAAAAACGACAGAATGATGTCTGTTCATTTCCAAGGCAAAGCATTCAAATCACGGTAATCCAAGTTTATGCTCCAACAGGTAATGCTGAAGAAGCTGAAGTTGAACGGTTCTATGAAGACCTACAAGACCTTTTAGAACTAACACCCAAAAAAGATGTCCTTTTCATTATAGGGGACTGGAATGCAAAAGTAGGAAGTCAAGAGACACCTGGAGTAACAGGCAAATTTGGCCTGGGAATATGGAATGAAGTAGGGCAAAGGTTAATAGAGTTTTGCCAAGAGAACGCACTGGTCATAGCAAACACCCTCTTCCAACAACACAAGGAAGACTCTACACATGGACATCACCAGATGGTCAACCCCGAAATCAGATTGATTATATTCTTTGCACCCAAAGATGGAGAAACTCTATACAGTCAGCAAAAACAAGACTGGGAGCTGACTGTGGCTCAGATCATAAACTCCTGATTCCCAAATTCAGACTTAAATTGAAGAAAGTATGGAAAACCACTAGACCATACAGATATGACCTAAATCAAATCCCTTATGATCATACAGTGGAAGTGAGAAATAGATTTAAGGGCCCAGATCTGATAGAGTGCCTGATGAACTATGGACTGAAGTTCGTGACATTGTACGGAGACAGGGATCAAGACCATCCCCATGGAAAAGAAATGCAAAAAAGCAAAATGGCTGTCTGAGGAGGCCTTACAAATAGCTATGAAAAGAAGAGAAGTGAAAAGCAAAGGACAAATGGAAATAGATAAGCATCTGAATGCAGAGTTTCAAAGACTAGCAGGAAGAGATAAGAAAGCCTTCCCAGGCAATCAATGCAAAGAAATAGAGGAAAACAACAGGATGGGGAAGCTTCGAGATCTCTTCAAGAAAATTAGAGATACCAAGGGAATCCACAAATGGTATGGACCTAACAGAAGCAGAAAATATTAAGAAGAGGTGGCAAGAATACACAGAAGAACTGTACAAAAAATATCTTCACGACCCACATAATCACGGTGCTATGATCACTCACCAAGAGCCAGACATCCTGGACTGTGAAGTCAAGTGGGCCTTAGAAAGCATCACTATGAACAAAGCTAGTGGAGGTGATGAAATTCCAGTTGAGCTATTTCAAATCCTGAAAGATGATACTGTGAAAACGCTGCACTCAATATGCCAGCAAATTTGGAAAACTCAGCAGTGGCCACAGGACTGGAAAAGGTCAGTTTTCATTCCAGTCCCAAAGAAAGGCAATGCCAAAGAATGCTCAAACTACCACACAATTGCACTCATCTCACATACTAGTAAAGTAATGCTCAAAATTCTCCAAGCCAGGCTTCAGCAAAACATGAACCATGAACTTCCAGATGTTCAAGCTGGTTTTAGAAAAGGCAGACAAACCAGAGATCAAATTGCCAACATCCGCTGAATCATGGAAAAAGCAAGAGAGTTCAAAAAAACAAAACAAAACAAAACATCTATTTCTGCTTTATTGACTATGCCAAAGCCTCCGACTCTGTTCATCACAATAAACTGTGGAAAATTCTGAAAGAGATGGGAATACCAGACCACCTGACTGACCTCTTGAGAAACCTGTATGCGAGTCAGGAAGCAACAGTTAGAAATGGACATGGAACAACAAGCTGGTTCCAAATAGGAAAAGGATTATGTCAAGGCTGTAAATTGTCACCCTGCTTATTTAACTTATATGCAGAATACATCATGAGAAAGGAAGAAGCACAAGCTGGAATCAAGATTGCCAGGAGAAATATCAATAACCTCAGATATGCAGATGACACCACCGTATGACAGAAAGTGAAGAGGAACTAAAAGCCTCTTGATGAAAGTGAAAGTGGAGAGTGAAAAAGTTGGCTTAAAGCTCAACATTCAGAAAACGAAGATCATGGCATCTGGTCCCATCACTTCATGGGAAAAAGATGGGAAAACAGTGGAAACAGTGTCAGACTTTATTTTTGGGGGCTCCAAAATCACTGCAGATGGTGATTGCAGCCATGAAATTAAAAGATGCTTACTCCTTGGAGGAAAAGTTATGAGCAACCTAGATAGTATATTCAAAAGCAGAGACATTACTTTACCAACCCCGGTCTGTCTAGTCAATGCTATGGTTTTTCCTGTGGTCATGTATGGATGTGAGAGTTGGACTGTGAAGAAGGCTGAGCACTGAAGAATTGATGCTTTTGAACTGTGGTGTTGGAGAAGACTCCTGAGAGTCCCTTGAACTGCAAGGAGATGCAACCAGTCCATTCTAAAGGAGATCAGCCCTCGGTGTTCTTTGTAAAGAATGTTGCTAACGCTGAAACTCAAGTACTTTGGCCACCTCATGTGAAGAGTTGACTCATTGGAAATGATTCTGATGCTGGGAGGGATTGGGGGCAGGAGGATAAGGGGATGACAGAGGATGAGATGGCTGAATGGCATCACTGACTCAGTGGACGTGAGTCTGAGCAAACTGCGGGGGTTGGTGATGGACAGGGAGGCCTGGCGTGCTGTGATTCATGGGGTCGCAAAGAGTTGGACATGACTGAGCCACTGGACTGAACTGAACAGAACTGAAGGGGTTCCAAAATATAAGTCTATGAACACATGTCAGGTGTGGAACGTAAGTGTTTCTAGAACTGGGGAAGGCAGTGGCTCCTGGCTGGAAACAGGCTTGATGTTTTAGGGTGAGAAACTCAGAAACTTTGGCTCCCAGAGTGGGGACAACCAGTTCAGCCTAGTGGATCTTTCTTGGTCTCTGGAGAAAATTTGCTTTGCCACTTGCCAGTGTGCTGCCTGCTTCTTAGAGGTCAATGTTAGCAACTCTGGGGAAGACCTGCAGCCTGGTGCAGAACTTGCTAATCTAGACAGCTGGGGAGGGGAGAACCCACCACACCCTTTCTTATCCCGAACACAGAAAGGTCACCTTTTCCCTTGCCTCCAAAAGAAGAGTGTTTAGACTCTGCTCACCAATGGACAGTGGTGTGTGAAACGACTTTCTATGTGACCATTGAGTCAGAAAATGAAATTCAAAGCAATGAGAAACAGAAAGGATGGAGGGCAAAATGCAAAACATTGACGATATTCCTTAGGGAAGCATGAGGTGAAACAATCATTAGTGTGTAGTGCTCATGTGAATCATAAATGGATAGAGACTGGGGTTTCTAAATGTCATGTTGAGAACTCCATGCTACTGAAGAATTAATAATAATTGATTCTTCAAATAATTTGAAGTATGTTAATTGAATCGGAGATTGTAAGAAGAGGCATTTCAAAATGACCAAAGGCATATGGCTGAAATAATGATTCTATATGACAGCACTGGCAATATTTTAAGTGCGTAAAGTGAGTTGCAGAGCAAAGGCAAAAGATGATCTTGATTTTGTATATAACACATTTTTTTACATGTATACATGTGAGTGCATTCATTGACGAGTGAGTGGAAAAACACCAACATGGTATCACTTGTTGCCTGGAAGGGAATATGCTTGGAGGGAACAAGAGACAAGGGACTCTTGACTTTTGTAGCTGATCATATTAGAAAATAAATAAAAACACAAAGGATTGGAGGAAAAAATGCAAAATATTTGTAAAGTGCATTGGTAATTTTAAAAATCTTCTCTGTCTTTAGTTGAGATACATAATCGCATATTGTTTCCATTTTGCTTGTATAAATCAAACATAAATACCATTTGATAATTGTGTTTCATTCTAACGGAGGCAGTTGACAAGCACAGGAGTCTCTTTTGGGTTTCCTTATAGGTTTTCAAAATTGACCCTCCATCTTTCTTAAAAGTTAACTTTTTATGAAAAAGATGAACAAGCTAGAGAATTCCAGATTGATAGAACTGTGTGATATTGGGGTTGGGTGTCCTGTTCCTCAGATGGTCCAATAGCCCTGCTTCAGAGCCAAGACGCTCCAGGCTTGTCACTGTCATGTCAGCCTCACCACACTCCTAACACAGTCCTGCCTCCCAGAATGTAAATCAGGCTTTCTTCTTGGGACAGTACCAAGCCTCTGGACGCAGCTTCAGGGAGAGGCTTTTGAGGTCATGGGTTCTCTCCAGGGAGGCTCAGAAAATGCTCCCCTTGCAGCTGGAGTTTGAAGCCTGCAAATCAGTGGCAGACCAAGTGAGTTAAGACATTTTGAAGCAAAAGTAGCCACTTTTCTTCTCCTCTTACAGCCTCGTAGCTTGGTCTCTGTGCTCTTCCCACTGAGGCCCTCCCATCGTCCATTTAAACTGCACATCATAATTGCGTGGTCGTCTCAGATACTCTTTAAAATGACATGTTTACTTTGTGAAAGATCTTTACTTTATGGAAATCAGAGGTCAAGATTATGGCTTTCCCCTCCTACTTCCTGTTCACATCCGTTGCATCTCGCATGTATTCTCTCTTTTCCAAGCTTATGGTTTCCCACCACTACTTCACGTCTATCCCACTTTGGCCACTGGACTGCCTGGGACACATATCTCTAGCTTCTCACCCTGTATTCGAGTCTGCCCAACCTGAGCTAATGAGCCATCTTGAAATGGATTCACTTCAGTCTGTCAGTGGCAGAAAATGGTTCAAAACTTCTTTAGCTTCTTTCAGTCCCATCTGTGTTTTGTATCCTGGTTTTAAACTCGAGCGAAGGGGTGTATTTTCAGCAACATTTTCATGGACTAGCACAGGCTGGAGAAGGGGGGATTTTTGACTTCAGCAGCTTCTTAGGGTCCCTCACATTGTAGTAGGTACCCCAGAGTGGCATGCTGCAAAAGTTGTACTTGACAGGAACAAATGAACAATGGTCTTTTTAAAAGTACAGCCTCAGCCTCTAACTGAAATGGATGGGCACCTGGCACTATGATGGACTGATCTCAACATCCTCCATTCATCCCCTGCCAGGGTCCAGCCCTGGTGGATCCCGGGTGATTCGAAGGTGGGGACGGAGTTGGCGTCCTGGAAAAAACTTATTTAATTACAGATATAGAGGGCAATTAGAAACAGATAGTGTAGTAGGAGAATTAGTGGAGAAAAGAGGCTGAGCAACTGGTTTACATGGAATACCAATCACCACCTATGTAGGCCACAGGCGTCTTTCCATTCTCCCAAAGGAGAGGAGGCACTGAGGCCCCCCTGGTCCGATCTCAGAAGCCCAGACAGAATTAGCAGGCTTGGTGAGTACCCACATTTCAGATGGTAATTCAGCCAGAAAAGTGGGGAGCAAGAAAGAAACGACACGGGGGAATCAGTCTTTCCAGAAACTGATCCGATTTCTTTATTTTTCAGATTTGTTTATATACCTTTTCGTTATACATAGGGATGAATACAGAGTCACGCGGGGGTCAGCAGACCTGACCCTTGTCACAATCAGGTACTTCATATAAAATTATACAAAGGTCTTATGAGTTTCATCATCTTTTAGCCATGAGGTCTGCTGACATTTTATGGCTCTTTCTGATACCGGTCAGTTAACCAGAAAACTTATTTTTCCAGGGGTGATTTTTTCTTAAATCAGGCGCCACCCTCCAAATAAAGTTGCATTCCTATAGGGTGAGGGTGTAGTGAGTTACAATCAGGAAAGGAATTTACTTAACCTAAGGTTTAACATGATTAATCTTAAAGGTTAATACTTATTTCTCCTATATACTAGTTATATTCATTATAAGGGCAGAAATTTGGAGATTTAGCAGCAAATACTGGCTCAACAAATGTAAACCCTTCACCAATGTTCCCCTTAAGTTCTATTTTGTTTTAAGATGGAGATAAAGTTACATTTTTGCATAGCAAGGACACAGTGATTTATAGTGATTTATAACAAAGTACAGTGATCTATAACAAAAGAGAAGATTCATTAACTCAAAAAGTCTAGTATTGCTAACATCAAAAACTACTATATTTCCTTTTCTATATTCCAAATACATTGATTAATATATTCTCAGGTGCCTAAGGATATGGAGGCCTGATGGCAATCATCGACTCATCAATGAAAAAAGCCCTATGCTAATACTCCAAACTCTGTGCTGTTTATGGTTGAGAGGCTGTCACACAAACTAGTCTGTCAGCAGAGAGGTTTGACCTGAGACGTCCTTGTCACACCCAGGGCAGGGAATTAGCAGTAATTATTGGCAGGATAAATGAAAAAACCCTTCACCAATATAATTCCTAATCAACCTACTAATACTATACTAATGATCTTCTAACTTCTCAAAAGAGTCTGTATTTAGAAAGTTTTAAAACATCCTGTGCCTCTCACAGTTGGGAGGCTGTAAACAATCACATGCGGCTGGATGAGCCTGATCAGGCAGGCCAGAGAACCTTCAGAGTTCGTAAGTTGCAATACTCTTATCATGCCCAGGAATTTTTATTAACAGGAGCTGCAAGTTAACTCCTTCTCTGAGAGAAATGGTTATGGGGGAGAGCTCCCCGTAAAGTACTCTGGTTTTGGGGTAGATGCTGGGGAACAGGGGGTTTCCTGAGGCTTGATCACACCTTTGTGTATGCCAAGCTTCCTTCCTCATGACCTTTGCCATGGGCGGAGTTCCTCACGCTGGCTCCCAACAATCCCCCATCCATTATTCATGTTATTTAGTTCCTTATTGGTTGAAAGCTATGTTCCCTTGTGTGATCCCTGCATGCTTCTTTGTATAGCCCCCCGCTCTCATGACTTTTCTACCGACTTTAGCACCAATCTACAGGCTGTGGATCAATGCTCTGCATTGATGAAGTTAAAGGAGGTTTAAAGGAGGGAGTTTAAAGAAAGTGAAAGTGAAGTCACTCAGTTGTGTCTGACTCTTTGCGACTCCATGGACTATTGCCCACCAGGCTCCTCCATTGACGGAACTTTCCAGGCAAGAGTACTGGAGTGGGTTGCCATTTCCTTCTCCAGGGGATCTTATTGACCCAGAGATCGAACCCGGGTTTCCGGCATTGCAGGTAGAAGCTTTACTGTCTAAACCACCAGGGAAGCCCCACCAGTTTCAGTGATTGGGCTGGGGAGGTCTGTGGCTTATTCCTAGCTAAGACCTGAACTTATATCACAATATGTATAAAGAGCTCTATTTCTTTTTTCTTTCTTGTCTATTTCTTTCTTCTTCTCTATTTCTAATTCTTCTTTCTTCCTATTTCTTTTCCTTAATTTCAGACTCTGGTTTGATAATAAGTCAGATGCCCGAGACCTTCTAGATTTGTCATTCTTAACACTTTTTTGGCCATAAACTCCTTTCAAATTCTGATGAAAGTCGGATCTATGTCTCTCAAAACTGTCCATATTCTCTCACACACACTCTATGCAATTGTAGATACAGTTTTAGGGTGTTTATAAACTCTAAGGCCCACCTAGGATTGGGATCCCCAAATCTCACCCAGGCTTTAGTGTCACAGAGAGCGCAGGCAAGCAGAAACCAGCCCAGCTGGGGCAGCTCACTAAAACATATGTCACTTACTTCATCTGCCCTTGGAGCACCAAAATCTTTTCAGCACTAAGTAGGGTTCTTCCAGTAGAAATACTTGTCTAAAGTAATACCCAGAGAGGTTCTTTGAGTTATAACAGTATGAGAAAAAGAAAATCTCTTGCTGGGCATGAGTGAGTATTAGAGAAAGAGAACCATAAAGAGTTTACTATGTTGATAAGCCTTGAATTGCACACAGTGAGTTACAGAGCAGCAGAATTCTGATATGCACTTTCAGTTCTGCATAAAGAACTTCTAAACTCCTACAGTCACCCTGGCTAAAAAGGGTTGTGACCTGTGTTCTGCAGACTATTTAAAGCTCAGTCCTCAAACACTTATTAAACCCTGCCTGTGTGTCAGGCCCCCAGCTAGGTTTTATAGATAAAAATACGAGTGAGCAGCTCAGTACAGCACAGGAGAAAGATGTACCAATATAAATAGTAGAAGCACTGCGGCCTCCTCAGTGTAGGCGCTGGGTTAAGGGCTCCACATATATCACTTCCTCAGATCGTCAAAACAGTTCTAGAGGCAGGCTTATTATTATCCTCATTTTATAAATGAGTCAACAAAACAACAGAGAAATTGAGTCAAGTGACATATACCACGGTGGAACTGAAGTTCTGACCTGACTCGAGGGAAGACTCAAGTGTTGAGGGCCCTCTGAAAGTTGGAATATACTTAACACCCATTAGTTGACTATTAGAGAGGGCAATGGCTATTATCAAAAAGCAAGGAAAATAATCTCTGTCCTCCACTGCCGCAAAAAAAAAAAAAAAACAAAACTCAGAAAATAACAAGTGTTGGCAATGATGTGGAGAAATTAGAACCTCTTGTTCATTGCTTATAGGCATATAAAACGTGCAACTGCGGAAAATGGTATGGTGGTTCCTAAAATATTAAATGTAGAGCTACCGTGTAAACCAGTGTTTCCACTTCTGGGTATAAACCTAAAAGAATTGAAAGCAAGGACGAGAACGAATATTCGTATACCTATGTTCATAGCAGCATTGTTTATAATAGCCAAAAGATGTAAACAACCCACACGTCCATTGACAGATGAGTGGACAAACAGAATGCGGTGTATGTATACAATATACTGTTATTCAGCCTTCAGAATGAATGGTACAACATCGGTGAACCCTGAAGACTAAGCAAGTGAAAAGCAGACACAAAAGGACAAAGGAATAATGCAAGTACGGTTCCACTTACACAAGGCACCTACAATAGTGAGATTCACAGAGCTGGAAGGCACAATAGCAGTACCAGGGGCTGAGGAAGGAGAACCTGGGGAATTATTGAGGGTAGAAAGATAGTTTAATGGGAATGGACTTTTAGGCGGAGAAGGTGAAAGAGGCCTGGAGATGGATACAGTGGGGACAGTTGTATAACAAGGTGAGCATACTTAATGTCACAGAACTGTTTGCCTAAATTGGTAAATTTAATTTTACCACAAAAAATACAAAAGTAATAATGAAAATTCATTTCTGAGATGAATATCTACTAAGAACAAAAGGTCATAACAAACAATTTAAAAAATTTAGTAAATAAAAACATCACAAAATCCAGAAAAATTACAATATTTTATATTAACAAACTGCCTGATACAACTCCATAATACCTTTTCCTTACATTTTTGTTTCATAACCTTCAATTATCTCTTTATATGACAAAAATGTATCTCATTTTCTGTACAAAGAATAGAAAGGTAATTTAGTCTTCCAGGATACTTGAGTAAAATTTGTTTTTTGTTATTCACAATGAGGTGCCTAAAACTTCACATACCCTTGAAGTACTGCTTCACATTTGTGCCTGACTAACAGGATTCTAATCATTTAAATTTTGTATTATTCCCATGAAAACATGATGTGGTTTTAAGTGTATATAAGGCATTCTTAGATCTCTTCCTTAGAGGGAAAAACTTTCTGCCTTGATTAGGATAAGGATCAAATTCTCTGTTTACAATTTTATATATTTGGTGATTGAAAAAATTTTTTTTGACAATTTACTCTGTCTCTACATTTCATAATCTCTTTCTTTTCACAACCCAGCAATTGCTGAAGCTGGGAGCCACTAGGACACTTTTGCACTTTGGGTTCTGCATGTTTGTTTTGACATAGTGTGTGCTATACTAATAGCTCACAATAAAGTATCGATATATGGAAATGACCATGAATCACATAAATCTATCCCATCAAACCCAAACTAACATTCAACAGTCCCTTATCTGGATCTCAAAATACCTGCAGCCTGTTTAACATTTGACACAGGAAATATAATGATGGTAAGATCTCAAAGTGTAATTGTGGTTAAATATCTTCTGTAAATTTTACGTGAACATATGACTACCTGAAGACATTGCTAGGGCCCTTCCAGGATCTTGGAAGTGGATTAAAGGACATGGAGTGTCTGGAAACTTCAGCATAACACAGAACCATCATCTCTGTCCAAGCCTCAGCATTTTTGTTTCTCAAGGTGGACAAGGCTAGTCCCTCAGAGAGTTATGAAGTACTGAGGCAAGGGCAACAATAGAAACCCAAGTAGACATTAAAAACACATGAACAAAAGACATAAAACAGGCTGGATGAAGGAAGGCTGTGGAGTGAAGAATTCACCTACCTTGTGCTGGCCTGTACTAGGACAGCATGGCCCTATTTCAAGCCTTTTAGCTCCACTTTCAGAAAATTAGCACTAAGTACCTCTATTCTATATCCTGTCCACCTGCCTTGTCCTGCCCAAATGTGCATGAAAGATCTGTTTAGAGTTATGATTGGAACACATATTTTACCAGAACTGAAAAGATTAGAACAAAGACTGACATGACAGAAGCAAGAAATAAAATAGGCAAAAACTTCCTAAGGGAAGAGCGTCATGCTTTCAATGAATTTATGTCTCTTCAAGAGGAATAAGGTGCACGGTATTGAGGGGATGTTCGATAAGATGGATGAACTACAACCAGGAACTCAGAGGTACCGTGGAGCTTCCTGCACGACCACTGTACACTGGGACTTATAGCCCAGATTTCAGAGATGGAAGAGTGCATGTAGCTGAGCTACAGATCTTGGGCTCAGTGCAAACTTAGATGATACTCCAAAATAAATATCAAATCGGTTGTTTATCAGGGAGGGAGTGGTTTATAAAACAACATTAGGATTATTGATAAATCAAATATGTAACGGATAAAAACATGCAGATTCCAATCATGCCATGAAGAGAAGTTAAATTTACTCAAGTGCTGAAGAATACTGGCTTATAGAGAATCAACTACTAACCAGAAAAAGGTTATGAGATTGATCTTAAAGACTGGGGAAAGATACATGTCATGTTCCAGGTTGTAGAGTGAGCTTGAAACATTCTACTGCCTCCAGGACACACCCCACAGGTTGACCTTTGGCCCATGAGGAGTCCGCCTGGCCCGTCATAGCAACAAACCGGGTCCTTGTTCCTCCCTGGAATTCTTTAATTGGCATTGATCTTCTGATCAGTAACCTCAGCCCAGTGAGATCATATGTCTCTTCTCTTTATTTTAGCACGCAACTCTGAAAATCGGGGAAAAAAAGATAAAATGATGAATTAATTGTAATGATAACATCAATTAAAATGAGAGTAATAACAGGTTTGTACTAGGTTTAGAAATTATTTAATCATTGGACTAATTATGAAATATTACCTTTAAGGTGCTTGAAATAATGAACAGAACCTGACATTTTACAGTATTACATATATTGATGGGGTCCAGCCCCGGGGATCCTGGGTAATTTGAAGCGGGGTTGGAGCTGGCATCCTAGGAAAGAACCTTTTTAATTACAGATATAAAGAGAGATTAGAAAAGGATAGCATAGTAGGAAATATTAGTGGAGAAAAAGAGGTTGAATAACTTGGTTTACGTGAGATACCAATAAAGCTTCGAGACAAGAAGCTTGCACCATCTACGTAGGCCAGCGGTGCCCACTTGTATAGTGGAGGGTGCCCCACCTTGGGCTCCCTCTCACGTGGAACTTAAATGCCAGGGCAAAATTAGCAGGCTTGGCGAGCACCCATGCTCCAGATGGGAATTCAACCAGAAAAATGGAGAACAAGAAAGAATGACACAGAGGAATCAGTCTTTCCAGAAACTGATCCGTTTTCTTTATTTTCAGGTTTGCTTATATACCTTTTTTTACACATAGAGACAAATGGAAATTTTAAAGTCACGCGCAGGTCAGCAGTCCTGATCTTTATCAAAATCAGGTGCTTCATATAAATGTATACAAAAAGGTCTTAGGGGTTTTAGATCATCTTCTGGCCATGAGGCCTGCTGACATTTTATGATCCTTTCTTTCTGATAACGGTCAGTCAACCAGAAACTTATTTTCTAGGGGTGATTTTTCTTAAACCAGGCACCACCCTCTGAAGGTACCAGATAAAGTTGCATTCCTATAGGGTGAGGGTGTAGTGGGTTACAATTAAGAAACGAATTTACTTTGCCTAAGGTTAACATGATTAGTCTTAAAGGTTAATACTTATTTCTTCTATATGCTAGTTATATTCATTATAAGGGCAGGGAATATGGAGACTTAGCAGCAAATATTGGCCCAACAAATGAAAAACCCTTCACCAATATAACTCCTAATCAACCCACTATACTAATAATTTCTGACTTCCTAAAAGAATCTGCCTTTAGTAAGTCTAAAACATCTCATGCCTCTCACGGTTGGGAGGTTATAAACAATCACATGTGGCCAGACGAACCCATAGAGGCAGGCTAGATAACCTTCAGAGGAGTTTGTAAGTTGAAACACTCTTGTCATGCCCGGGAATTTGTATTAACTGGAGCTGTAGGTTAACTCCTTCTCAGAGAGAGGTGATGGGGGAGAATGCCCCGTAAAGTCAGGGGTGTAGGTGAGAGCATAAAACAGTAATGTAGGCAGACTCTGGTTTTGGGGGTAGATGCTTGGGAACAGGGGTTTCCTGAGGCTCGATTCCACCTTTGCGTATGCCAAAGCCTCCTTCCTCATGACCTTTGCCATGGGGGGAGTTCCTCACTCTGGCTCCCAGCAATATATGAGACTTTTGATTTCAGAGGTTTAGGAGAACTTTCTTAAGTTTGTACAGTGTTTAAATTTTTAAGAGAACATAACTTACTAATGCATATATTTGATTTATTTCTTTTATCAGAGTTACTTTATGAGAAAAGCCCATCCCCCACTCCACTCCAGCCTTTACTTGTTAAGTGTATAAAAGACCAACATGTTAGACATTTGAGATGCTTGACAGACGCCATAGACTAAACCTATATTGATATATTTTAAAATGTTTAAAAGGATTTCAAATTGTTTAGAGGAATTAACATGGACTGAATCTGCATCAATGATTAAATAAAGGTAATAACTTGTATTTCCCATCTAAATGTCCAGATTTATAAATTTTTGTTTGCTAAATGCTAAAGCTTCAGAAATGGAATTAAAAGACACTTATTCCTTGGAAGGAAAGTTATGACCAACCTAGATAGCATATTCAAAAGCAGAGACATTACTTTGCCAACAAGGTCCGTCTAGTCAAGGCTATGGTTTTTCCAGGTGTCATGTATGGATGTGAGAGTTGGACTGTGAAGAAAGCTAGGCTCTGAAGAATTGATGCTTTTGAACTGTGGTGTCGGAGAAGACTCTTGAGAGTCCCATGGACTGCAAGGAGATCCAACCAGTCCATTCTAAAGGAGATCAGTCCTGGATGTTCTTTGGAAGGACTGATGCTGAAGCTGAAACTCCAATACTTTGGCCACCTCAAGAAAAGAGTTGACTCATTGCAAAAGACTCTGATGCTGGGAGGGATTGGGGGCAGGAGGAGAAGGGGAGGACAGAGGATGAGATGGCTGGATGGCATCACTGACTCAATGGACGTTAGTTTGAGTGAACTCCTGGAGTTGGTGATGGACAGGGAGGCCTGGCGTGCTGCGGTTCATGTGGTCGCAGAGTCGGACGTGACTGAGGGACTGAACTGAACTGAACTGAAAACTTTAGAAAAGCTTATTTTTAAACTTGGAGCTTTAATTCGTTAAACTGCAATTAAAACCTATGTAGCACTGCAGATGACACCACCCTTATGGCAGAAAACTAAAACCTAAAGAGCCTCTTGTTGAAAGTGAAAGAGGAGAGTGAAAAAGTTGGCTTAAAGCTCAACATTCAGAAAACGAAGATCATGGCATTTGGTCCCATAAGTTCATGGCAAATAGATGGGGAAAGAATGAAAATAGCCACAGAGTTTATTTTGTAGGGCTCCAAAATCACTGCAGGTGGTAACTGCAGCCATGAAATTAAAAGACACTTGCTCCTTGGAAGAAGAGCTATGACCAATCTAGACAGCATATTAAAAAGCAGAGATATTACTTGTCAACAAATGTCTGTCTAGTCAAGGCTATGGCTTTTCTAGTAAACATGTATGGATGTGAGCATTGGACTATAAAGACAGTTGAGCACAGAAGAATTGATGCTTTTGCACTGTGGTGTTGGAGAAGACCCTTTAGAGTCCTTTGGACTGCAAAGAGATCCAACCAGTCCATCCTAAAGGTAATCAGTCCTGAGTGTTCACTGGAAGGACTGATGCTGAAGATGAAGCTCCAATACTTTGGCCACCTGATGCAAAGAGCTGACTCATTGGAAAAGACTCTGATGCTGGGAAAGACTGAAGGCAGGAGGAGAAGGGGACAACAGAGGATCAGATGGTTGGATGGCATCACCGACTCAATGGACATGGGTTGAGGAAACTCCGGGAGTTGGTGATGGGCAGTGAGGCCTGGTGTGCCGTAGTGCATGGGGTGGCAAAGAGTCGGACACGACTGAGCAACTGAACTGAACTGAACTGAACTCAGAGAAAAGAGTAGGGAACAAAGTCTTAACCAGAAAGAATGAAACCTTGAAACAGATTCTGGATAAAGCCTGAAGAACTTCAAATACAAGAATGGTGTAAGCTTGGACCCAGGAGACAGCAAACCTCCAGGCTCCAGGGTCAGCAAGACAAGCAGTGAGCTCAGTCGGCTCAATGGTGGGGGTCCTACCTGTTTGCTCAGCAGCCCCAGTACCTATGGGGATCTTTTCTAAATGTTGATGTAAACCAAAGGGACTGCCCGCTATTTCCCCATGAAAAAAGGAAAACAAAAGTTTATTTAAGATCAGCAGAGAATTGTAGTTCGGGGTCTGCAGCCTTGGTGAGCCATGTTCAAGTCAGCCCCAACCCCCTCATCCCCTACCCCCACCCCCGCCCTCGACCCGCATGGCAAGGGAAGAAGGCTTTTATGGGGAGGGCAAGGAAGTTAGGAGGCTCCAGGAAACAGAACCCACTGCTCTCCACTGACCGGGTCCTCGTCAGGGAAGGTAGGTCTTTGGCTCCACTTCTTGCCGGGCTCTGCTGTGGTCACAGGACGCGAGAGCACCCTATTCTGGTCTCACAACTCCATTCTGGTGAGGTTTCTGTTTACTAGCTTTTTGGAATAGACATAGAGGGTTATAGTGTTTGAAATGTTGGAACCAAAGGAATCACTTCAAGCGCAGAGGTGGCATCAGTTAGTCAGGGCCACGTTTGACCTATTCCACCCTGCTGGAGGCTCCGTGGCAAGAATCCTCCTGCCAAAGCAGGAGATGCAGGTTAGACCCCTGGGTTGGGAAGAGCCCCTGGAGAAGGAATACAACTTTTGCATTATTCAGGAATGGACTGACTATGCTCTTTTCAGCAGTGTATGGCAGTTCTTATTTCTTTACATCACTGACAACTCTGTGTATTATTTAAAAAATATTTACCAATATTATATGCAAAGTATCAGAGAACATTGGTAAAGCTATACTGTTTTGATGATTAAGACTGAGGATTTTTTTTAACACATTTGTCAATTATTTGTCTTTTAAAGAAGACAAATAATTTCATTATAATTTTTTGTTATTGTTGTTTGACCTACATATTTAGGTTATTTCTCAGTGTATGCATTGGTATTTGAGAAAAAGTTCTTCTCCTACCATATATTTAAATATTTACTTATTTTTATAGCATATTATTTCATTGAAAAATCTAATCCATCTCAGGTTTATTATGGTGTATGAGTGAGATACACCAATGTAACTAATTTTCTAATTTTTTCTGAGTAACTAAACATTATTCCTGTATGGTATGCTTGTTTGTTTTTGCTGGCAGTTTGGGTGATTTAATAACACGATGGAAAATAACACATCCAAATAACTTGGCTTGTATCTTCTTCTAAAAGGGTATTAAAATATTTGCTGATGGTTTGGTGAAGTTATATTCTCTAGTCTTTGAGGGGAAAGAATAAGGCCACTCAAACGCTATTCCTCTCTGACATAATTGCTATTTCTACCTTCTCATAGTAAGGGGATTAGCCTACATGCCTTTTGGAGAATCCTCTAGTGAGTGCACTTGGACTCTGAGCATTCTAATGCTTGCAAACATTACCTTTTGTCCATGGGTTTCCTTTTAGGATAAAGATACTAAAGATACTTGTAAAGATTCAGAATGAGGGTATGCACATATCTTTAAGACTCTAGGTTATTCCTATGAATTACTTCTTTGTTAAAAGTGGTATTTGTAAGCAGAAATACATGAGGCCATTTCTCCTAACTTCTTTCAAGTATGTTACCTTTCTATTAAGATCTTTTTTATTTTATACATTTCCCCCTTAGCTTTAGAAGCCTAGGAACATAAAATCCACTATTTTCTTGCAGTAGGTTACATATCCACATCCATGTTTCCATTATGTCAAACAGAGCAGTCCTGGAATAAATGCAGCTTTTCATGTTTATCTATGCCTGTCTTTCTCTTTGTCTACCTTGTGAAATTTAAAATCGCCAAATCTAATAAGAGTAACAAGGAAATCCTAGTACAATGACTTATAGAAAACAGTAGGTAACTAAGTATTTGGTATTTATAGATAATCATGAAGATAATGTTCAGAAGGTAAGTATTTCCTTATGCTTTCCTGGTCTTAGATACAAAGAGGGTCAATGACTTACAGAGTGATTTGAACCCATTCTTATCTGATGATCTCTTCCTCAAAAGACTTTTTCCTTCTAAGCCTTTTTGCTCTCATTGTAATTCTTGGTTAGTCTGGCCACAAATAAATGAACAAATTCACAGAGGTTTGGATTATCTTTTTTTATTTTATTTTATTTTTCATCCCTTTTACAATGGGACCTCATACCAACTCAAAATAATATTTGGAAAACAGAAAAACAGCAAAGGGATAATTCATGAGCTATACTGGAAATACACTGTTCTTCTAAGGACCTGCTATAAAAAATGAGGCACAAAAGCAAAAATAAATGTTAAGAAGTGAGATAAAAAGAGACCTGGAGTCCGTGGTAGCTCAGTTATTTCTTTATAGTTTAGAGCAAGGATCTCGTCCTGGGGTCCAGGATTGACTTTGTTATGAGGAACCAAAGAAGGGCATGAGTCCCTAAATACTCTAGAAATCTACGTCAGATTTCACATACATAGGATTCTTTTCATTTTGTGGCCAGGTGGGGAGACGTTTCATAGCTTTACTCACATATTTATAGGAATCCACGATCACAACAGGGGGAAGAACCAGTAATACAGAACAATCAGAATTACAAGAAAGGACAATTTTCTCCCTTGAGTTCCGTCAGGAAATTAAGTCTTTCAACATTTCCCGCCTTCCCTTCCTTTGCCCTAATTCTCTTTGATGAATTCAATGCTTTCAGAGTTGTTTTGCTGAAGCTTATGGAAATGAGTAACTTAGAAAGCAGCTGGAGGTACCTGGACTCATTTTACCTAAAGGGTTTCATTAAAGCTCAGCGTGATGTTTATGAAGAGGGGGGTCCTAAGACAAAAAGACACCAGGGAGTAGAAGCACCTTTCCACTTTGAACCTCTTGCTGAGCCCATCAGCTGGCATTGTTATTCTGGATGGTTAGAAGCCCCGCAGATTTGGCATAAAGAAAGTCAGCGGCCAAACATGGCGGAAGAGACAGAGAATCCTTGCGGGACGTTCAAATCCTCCACCTAAGTTGGCAACAAAGGGAGAGGGCGCAACACAGGAATGTGAGTCAAAGGAGCACCCGAGCTGCCTGCTTAGCTGATCCGATGTCTCGTCCACATGCCTCCTCTCAGCAGCTGCTTTATCAGCTACTTCACAGAAACGTGGGCCGCTCCCATAATGCACCTCGCGCGTTCTGCCAAATGTGGGAAATTCTGGCAGAAGCCGAGTAACCAGGAACCCCGCTTTCCAACTGGCATTTAGCTAAGGGATGAGGTTTGATGACCATCATATATCTTCCGTCATTCTTTGCCCTTTCCGTGCTAAGACACAGATGTATTTAAATCCTGGAACCCATTTTTGAATTTCTTTTAAAAAAAGTGGGTCATCAAGTCAGGTCCTTTTCTTATCCTCCCCATGAGATTTATTTTTAAATTGTTCAATTTATTTTCAGAAAATACTTTCAAGTGTTGTAGGTCCTGAGCCTCTTTTGCAAAGGTATTTCTTAAAATCATACTCTTTCTTTGGCCCTCATGATACCTTTGATAACTTTAGATGAAAATTTTATCGAGCCTGTTCCAGGCCTTCTCAATATCTGGCAAATACATATTAACACACACAGTCAGAGTAGGTTTGCAAAGAAAGTATTTAATTCTTTAGAATGCTTATGGGGGCTGAGATAAATGAAGTGCTCCTTGGCCCTTCCATTTTTAATAAAGATTCACTTAAATTCTGGGCTCCAAATACAAATTTCCAAAGATGTCTCCTAGGATTTTTAAGTACAAAGATGTCTCCTAGGATCTTTATTGCCCTCAGAGCAATAAAGAATCTGGTTTGTCTGTCTTTTTAACCATGATTACAGTTGTGAGAAGTTTTGACTGACTCTGGGACATTAGACAAGACTGGGACATGGGAATGGATGTGGGTTTTGATTGCCATTATGATTTCTCAGAGAAGAGAAAGTAAAGAAAACACAAAACTAAATGCTGGACACAAGATGTGTAGAATTCTGAGTGTAGATATGGCTTCAGAAAGAACCGACTTCAGGTTAAGTACACACCAGACTAAAAGATTATGTGATGTTTCTGTATGATTCTAAGTCAAGTGATTCCTTCATTATTTTCAAAAATAACTCACAGGTGACTTTTCTTTCAAATTTGACATACAGAGTCTTCATGTAAGCTAACTAGTTATAATAATGGAACAACCCCATTGGCCTTGCTATCGGGTGGAGGAATAACCAGAAGTGTCAGTTCTTAAATGAGATGCATCGTTTTTATAACAGAGCACACAGACGGTAGCAATGTTGGGCCATTTATTTTATCATAATATAAAATCCAGTTGTCATTTTAGCTGCATATTTGTCTTCAAGCGTAAGCAAATGAATTCTTAACATTTCATCTCAAGCTGCTCTTAGGTCATTATATTTGAGTAATAGACCTGATATCGCATCAGAATAATGTTGCAAATGAAAGCATTTAAGATTCTTGAATGTAAATGGAGTAGCACCTAATGCCATTTAAACGTATAGTACGTAATAGACAAGAAGAAAGGGATAAAATTATTTTTCGTCCAATTAAACTGAATAAAATGGGAAGGGATAAAGCCTTGAAGAAATCAAGTATGCCTTAACTGCAATGATAAGAAAGTCAATGCAACAGATTGAATTTAAGCACAAGTTTAGTGAACTTACAGATTACTGTTTGAGTTCAACATAAAGAAGAAAAAGATTTTGCGTTCTGCAGAGTAAATTCGCAAGCAGGCTGTCTTGCTAGTATTGAAATAAATGTGTTTCTTAAAGCTAGTTTTGTTGGATTATGCCAGAAGCAGAGCTGTGCTTCTTGAGGGAAGGTGAGCTTCCTCTTGGGCCCGTCAGAATGAAGCTTTCACTGTCCTGCCCTTCAGAGGCTGGGGTGGTCGGTAGTTCTGCTTGATGCAGACTTCTTTATCGCCTTCAGCATTTGCTAGCAGACTGCGGAACTGCGCCAGCTTGGGGGAAGGATAACATGTTTAGAGAAGCAATAGCTCTTGATGTCACAGAGAACACTGGTTTTTTTTTTCTAATATGACTGATGCACTGTTATGTAGAAAATCAGGTTGAAGACTGCAATGGTTTCACTGATGGAAAGGGAGGAAGCCAACAGTTCTTGCACATGTCTTTGCACCAAGCATTTGGCTTCAATTATCAATGACTGACTGGATTAGCATTCCAGCTTTCTCACACTTGAGTAAGAGACTTCCTTTCTTGGAACCTCAGTTTCCATATGGTACTATTTCACTGTGTTTTGGTGAAGGCTAAATGGCTCAACAGAGATAAGGTTCTTAGAATGGCGTTTGGCATGTAGTATATGCTAAAGAAGTGTTAGCTCTTATACCAACAGGTCACACTGCAGGTTTGCTGTGAGACTTGACTGACAAAACGTATATAAGGCACCTGATGAAAAGAGCTGCTCATCAATGGCAGTTTTAATTATAATTATAAATGATAATTAATGAGATATTTTACTGAATATTGAAGAGCTTAAGCTTTAAAAAAAACTGAAAAACCAACATCAATGATCAAGGTATGCCACTCAAGAGTCACAGTTCCCCAAAGAGGGTGGATTTTCCCTTATTAAGGTGAAAAGAAGAGCGGGAATTCTGAATCTCTTCATAAAGAAAAAAGTGCTTATAAGTACATTCTACTTTTTGGCTATTAATAGACCCGATGTCACTAATAAATCTTTCTCAGTTGAAAGGGGACTCTCCAAAATTGAATGGCAAGAATAATTTCCCTCAGTATGAATTGAACTGATATCCTGCCTTGCACTTCCAATTCCCCCACATGCCCCTCTGATACGCTACCTGTTCCGCGCTCACACTGATGGTCTCTTTAAAGATGATCCAGGTGACACTCTCGTGAAGAGGAGGGTGAGTCAGTGAACCAAAGTAGGCCCAGTAATCCGGGCATGAAGGCAAGAGGACAGAGGGGTCGAAATTTGTGAATGGAGCTTTCTTGTTCTGAAAGAAAACAATAAGCGATGTATCATGCCCTGATGTAAAATATCTACATCATTGCATATATGACATACATATTATTTGGTAGATAGGTCTTAGCAAAGAATTTAATCAATATTTCTACTGTATAGTATTTCATGACTGGTATGTTTGTGGGTGGCTCAGCTGCCCATTAATGCAGGAGACACAGGTTTGATCCCTGGGTGGGGAAGATCCCCTGGAGAAGGACATGCAACCCACTCCAGTATTCTTGCCCGAAGAATCCCACGGAAGGAGGATCCTGGTCAGCTACAATCCGTGGGGTCACAAAGAATCGGATACCACTTAGTGACTAAACAGCGACAACAGCGTGCTTGTAAATATAAACAGTGCAAGCGACAGATGACAGGAAATACGCTACGCCAGGACTGTGACTGGTCTCTCTTCTTCCTTCCTCATTTGGCTAAGCATAAGCAAAGGCTTCTTATTTCTTTACTGATTGGTCATTCATGTAGGGGTTATTGGTGCTGACCTCTTGAGCACTTAGAAATCTACACATAAGCTTATGGTCGTCACTCATAATCGTGGGTGTGCATCAGCAGGTTCATTTAAGGGACAATTCTGTGGTGCTAGAGCAAGCATTTATCTAAAGGATAATCCACAGGTACTGGACCTGTGCCGTTCAAACCCATGTTGCTCTAGGGTCAACTGTACGAGCTTTTCTCTCTTGAAACTTCTAACGCATCTTTGGTTATGACCCATTTCCTTATTTGTAATCATTTGTTGTGTTTATATCCCCCCGCCCCATCATCAACCGTGCCAAAAATATCCTTTTTTGGTTGTTTTTTCCCCAAAGAATTAGTTTTTCACTTTATTAATAACATTTGACCTGCATTTATTCATTTTCTTTCTTATTTTACTAATGTTTTACTTCATCTTAATCATTTCCTTCTACTTTCTTTTCATGTATCATTTTTTACATTCTTGAATTGAGTGCTTATTTATCTTTAAACTTTCTCACTTTATAAAAGTGTAATTTTGGGGGCCTCAACACGAACTGGATTTATTTTACATAAAGGTATGGTAGTTCTACAAAGTGTGAATGACAATGGCAAATCTCTGATATATGATTTAAGTCTTTATTATCAAAATGGTGAAGCTAAGAGTAAATATATCAGAACAATCCATCTTTTTCTAAGCTGACAGTGGGCACCATAGTTACAATGCATGAAACAGCTATGAAAACCATGCTTCTACAGGCTTCATCTTGCTGAAATAGATCAGTGGTAACTATGAAAAACGAAACCAAAATAAATCACTGCGTCAGAGAGCTCAGAAACGAGGACTGTGTAAGCAGTACCTTGATTTTCAGATTGATGGGTTTGCTGAGGACTTCCTACTCCTCATATCAAATAAGCAATTAAATGATTTCTGAGGTTCTGTAGATTCTTGTTCTCTGATTTAAACTAACTTAATGAGTCTATTTACCTTAGTTTTAACTGTTTTTAGGGCATCAAGTACTTTCTGAAGGTTTGGGTTGGCCTGACCCACCTGGAGATTAAAAAAATAAAGTGTGAGATAACAATTGTTAGCTAGTAAAATCCTATTTAGTTAATTTTTAAAAAATTAAACACAATAACTGAAGAAAAGATATACAAGTCAAATTACAGGCATTTAGCACAACTAAAATACAAAAGCAAGCCTCTTTGGCCTGTTCTATTAAAATTCTAATCAGTCAAATGAATGGTATGTTACAAGTGTTCAATAAAGATTAACTACAATTACTATAATTCCAAAAGTTAGTCACCCAAATATACTCCATTTAAGAGTAACTTCCCTATAGGACTTTTCAGGGACTCTCCTACAGGAGATTTGAATCTTCCATATTAAATATCAAGTGAACTTTCTTTATGGGACAAAAGTCCTCTTCATATTTTTTTCCTGATGAAATATTAAATTGATAAACTCCTGACTCTGTGATGTAGAAAGTTTAGACGAAAAGTGAAAGATGAGCTGAAAAATAAAACAATTAGCCCACCATCAACACCTTCCCATTTCATCTCTGCCTGAAATGTCTTTCTCTCTTCACAAGGGGAAAGTCAAGCAAAGCAAACATATACGGGAGACCAGCTTGTTCACCTGCGCTTTCACTAGTAGAAGGAGACATTTCAAAAGCAGAGAGACGCCAACACCTGTCTGCTGTATTTCACCCTAGCTTGTGGTCTGATTGGTAAGGGAATAATTGTAGCAGAGCTCCGAGGCTCTCTAGGACTCACCTTCATCAAAACGCCGACAATCACCAAACCATCAGCCTGTGAGGCGGCATCAGCAAAGCTGGGGTACTTGGTAGAATTCCAGTGAACTAAATGAAGCTAAAACACACAAGGTGATGGAGCAGTTATTCATACCACGGTGAAGGGAAAAGCAAGTTAGACCTTAACATGTGGGTCTATAGAGCTATTTCTTGGCTTGGATAGATGAAACTTGTGCAGCCCTTTATCCAGGGCATGGGAAGGGCTATGTTTGCACTCTTAAGAAAGGTTTTCTTAAGAAAATAGAGTTGAAGAGAGTGGGCACGTTGCAAATCCTGGAACCAGTAAGTAGAACTTCTTTTTCCCACAATATCATAACTATTCAATATTACTTCTTAAAACAAAACAAAACAGAAAAAACAGACACCTCTCTGTTTGGTGAGAGAAGATGAAGTATTTCCGGCTAACTAGTTTGGAGACAAAAACTGCAATAATTTTGTAACTTGAGGTACCCGGTAACTTTGTGAGAAGGGGCTCCTGAGATGTCTGGAGTCTTGGCCAAGGGCAGGTTCTCCTGAGCGGATGCAGACACCTTTCAAGCCAACAGCCCCTGCCTAAGTTCTCTGTGAAACTCTAGACCTGTATATCCAAGGCCGTGTGCACGTCTTCCTGATTCTTTCCTGATATCTCCACATGGATGCCTGACATGCATCTCAAACTTAACACGGCCAAAGTAGCACTCTTGACTTTCTCTTTTCCAGACGCGTTTCATCTTCCCGCTTTAGCAAAAGGCATCACTTTCCCTCTAACTGCTCAACCGAACACTGCAGCCCTTATTCCTTTCTCACTTTTCTCCACTTACTGGCATCCATCCTTCCGCACAGCACATAGATGTTAGCCTTGCACTTAGTCCAGAGCTCTAAGGCTTGGCATAACTGCTGATTTTCCTCTGGGATGGTGCCGGGGTCCAGCCCCGGTGGATCCAGGGAATTCGAAGGGTGGACGGCGTTGGCATTGAAAGACTTGTTTATTTATTAATATAAGATTAGATTAAGAAACTATAGCGCAGTAGGAAGATTAAGTGGAGGAAGAGGGCTGAATAGCTTAGTTTACGCGGAAGGCCAATAAAATTCCAGACAAGGAATTTGCACCATCTACGTTGGGCCACCAGTGCCCGCTTGAATATCTAAGGGTGCCTCGCCTTAAGCTCCCTTTCATGCGGGTCTTAACAGCCAGGGCAAGTAAGTAGACCTGGCGAGCCTCCGCGCCCCAGGTGGAGATTCAGCCTGAAGTTAAAGTAAAGAGCAGAGAGAGGGAAAGGGAGAGAAGAAGAGAGAGAGAAAGACACGGGGGAGCCAGAGTCCCAAGAAACCAGGCCGAGAGTCTAGTTCGAGAAACTGGTCCGAGAAGCTGGTCCGAGAAACTGGCCCCATCCTTTATTGTTCAGAAGGCCTTTTATACTTTTGATAAAACATGGAGATCAATGGATAACACAAAATTATGTAGCATTCTCAACCCAGATTCTTTGCGTATATCATTTTGTATACAAAAGGTCTCAGGTGATTTACATTATCTTCTGGCCAAGAGGCTTGTTAACACTTTTGGCTCTCTTCCTTAATGTATGTTAATTTTGTTTCCCCTGAAGTGTTTTTCTTTAATCTACATTTCCTTAAAGCACTAAAGTTACATCTCTATAGAACAAAGGTGCAGTGGGTTATAACAAAGAAGGTACTTAACTCAAAGATCTAATGTTGCTAATACCAGGTCTACTACTTGTTTTTCTGTATACCAACTATATCTAAAAATAAAGGATATGAAAATTTGGCAGCAAGCATTGACTCAACAAATGAAACGTTTAATCAGTCCTATTCTAAAGATTTTGACTCCTCGGAAGCTCCTACATTCCTAGGATGTTTTAAGCTTCCTGTGCCTCCTGTGGTCAGGAGGCCTCAAACAATCACATGCGCAGCTGTACGAGTCCTGCAGGCAGGCTGGAAAGCCATCAGAGGGGTTTTTGGATTGAAACACTCTTTCAAATGCAGAAGACTAAAGCTCTGAATTGACTTTTACCAGAAAATGTCAGAAGAGTGGAAAAGCAGAGCACAAAAGCCGGCAGATTTTTGTTGGGGTACATGCTTAGGAATTTCCAGAGGGGTCCCTGAAGTCTGAGCACGCCTTGCGTATGTCAGCTTCCTTCCTCATGACCTTGTCACGGGCAGGATTCCTCACACTGGCTCCCGGCAGGATGGCAAGTCAAAATGGCAGGATTTTGACTCGAATTATGGCTGAAATCAAATGCTACTCCTGAAAAAGTCTTTTTCTGACCACCTAATGTCAAGTGATCACGGGTCGCTTCAATGACTCTAAACCAAAGCCGTCCGCTCCCCACCACCCACAGGTCTCCTCTCTGTCTCCGCTCTTTCTCCCCACCACTCCCCTGGTCTCCCTCCCACCCTCCCTCCTACCCTCTCTCACAAGCTGAACTTAGTGACTGAGAACCTGTCACCTCCAACATGGATTAACCCACTTGCCTCAAATTAGATAAGACGTTCATTGATTCAGATTTCTTCAGATCAGTTCAGTTCAGTCACTCAGTCGTCTCCGACTGTTTGCGACCCCATGAACCGCAGCACGCCAGGCCTCCCTGTCCATCACCAACTGCCGGCTTGCTTAGATACAGCCAAATATCCTCCCCCAGACATAATACTATTATAAATTTAGACTTTCAGCCCATTTGATTTCAGTCCACTTTCAATTTTATGAAAGATAAATAGGAAAAAACAACATTTAATAGATTTCTGCACCACTGAAAGTTCCTAGCCTGGCTTTCTAGTGTAACATAAGTAAGTTTTATTTGTATACTATTCCCAACTCTTCTATCAAAATGAATACGACACATACTCTGTGCCTAACAATCCCTCTTACAAAAATCTGCCCTACACAATTGCTTTCACCAGTGTAAGATATTTGTACAAATGTAGTTATTACCCGTTGTTTTTTGTAAAGAAAAAAAAAAAACACAACAGAATGAAATGGGAAAGGCATGGCAATTGTTCCTATGTAGGAATTAGTTAATAAATTCTAACATATGCATACATGGAAATACCGTGCAGACTTTAGGAATTCCTGCTGACATGGAACAATGACCATGATCATTGGTAAATGAAAAAAAAAAAAAAAAAAAAGCATGTTGCAAAACTGTGTATTACAGATTCGTTCTACAAGAGTAAAACAAAAAACCCAACCCGTCTGCATCGGTACAAACTTATTGAACAGTCATGCATACAAAGAACAAAAGTTTTTTGGTTTCAGTCTCCATACCCCTGTTGAGAATTTGATGCACATTTTCTTGATTTTATCGTGGATATACGGGCAGAATATCTTGTACTGAATCACAGACTTCCATGTGGAGGCAAGTCAAGAGGCCAGAGGGTAGTGGCCTGCTGCCAGGGAGCCCCAAACCCTCGTCTAGAGGATGCTACTCGTTGTGATGACTCCTGAGGTTAAACTGGCCCTCTTAGTAGAATCTTAATGGAGTGCCTCAGCCTGGCTATACCTCTGCTGCAGGTGTGTGCACCCTTGAACCTTTAAATGAGAAGAGAATGATGGTGTGTTCCCCCTGGGGCTCAGAACTTTAAAAGGAGAGCAGCAACTCCCCTTGAGGTTAGCCTGATGTCAGGCAGCAGTTTCCAAGACATTCTGAAATGAAAGCACATTCGAGGCTCAGGAGTTTGACTGCAAATTCACCTGCCTCCCTCACGTGAAAAATTGTCCTCCATTGCCAAACACAATGTGTCACCGTTTAAGTTTAATGGAGCCTAGGAATTCTTTACAGACCGAAAAATGCTCATTCCTTTGGAGCTGTTGAAATTGTGTCCTAAGTGATAAGGGGGGCTTCCCTGGTGGTTCAGACAGGTAAAGAATCTGCCTGCAATGCAAGGGACCCTGGTTTGATCCCTGAGTGGGGAAGATCCCTTAGAGAAGGGATAGGCTACCCACTCCAGTAGTCTTGCCTGGAGAATCCCATGGACAGAGGAGCCTGGCGGGCTACAGTCCCCGGGGTCACAAAGCACTGGACATGACTGAGCGACTAACACACACCACCGTGTTATGAGCGGGCTACTTCTGGGAGGACTCTCGGCGTAGCTCCTCTCACTCACTCAGCTGCATTACCTCTGCAGAAAATGTGGCTCCATCCACTAAGTGCTCAGAGCCACACTCATCGGTGCTGCCCCAGTGAAAATGGAACTGACGCAGCCTGTAGCTTTCAGATAGAGGACCACCTTTCAGCACTAGGAGAAAAAGGAAAGTGCTATTAGTGTTACAGTCATGAGCTCCCGCTTATCTTTGCATTGAATACAAATTAGCATTAAATTGGGTCGAGTAGTAATGAAAATTAACCCTAGTCCAAAGTTCCCATCCTGTTGGTCTTTCCCCATGCCCACAATGATGGGCTCAGATGTGTGCCGCACCTTAAGATTGTGCGTGACTTATACGGTTCCCAGCACATGGGCTATAATTTTATCTTTTCCTGTTTTCAGGAAAACATATTGGAAGATGAGTGAATTATAGGACGAGAGGTCTTTCCTTGAACCTGCTTTAGTTTATAAGTTCATTCATTCTTTCAACAGACAGTAATGGACAGCATGCATTAAGATATCTAGCAATTTGTTTTCAGTAACAATCACTCTGCACATATCTTGTAACTATCAAGATACAAGAGGGTATTCTGACAGCTTTGCTGAGAATTCCTAGCAAGGGATGAAAAAAAGTTCCAGTAGGAGGGTAGGGTCAATTTTAAAATTCTCATACTGAAGTGTCATTTTCCTTTAGAGAGCTTATCCAACCATATGATTAATAAAACACACACAGTACCAGACTTAATCCAATATTAACAAAGGACATAGCCCCAAGATGTCTGAAATTTAGGCTCCGAACCTTGCAGGAACGTGCTATGACTAATTTTGCCTTTTGACAGTAGAGCTGATTTTTGAAACGGCTATTTAGTAATTATTCAGTAAACAGTTTTGAGAATTTTCCTGTGAACAAGGAAGTGTGCTAGATTCTGGGAGATGAAGATAATTCAGTTACTATGATCTAATAGGGAGAGGGGAAGCTAGACAAAAATACTTATGCACAGAATGATTCCATGCAAGATACACCCAAGACCAGTATTTTTTTTTTTTTTTTTACTGGTACCCAAGCACTTCACAAGCTGGTGATGGACAGGGAGGCCTGGCATGCTGCGATTCATGGGGCTGCAAAGAGTTGGACACGACTGAGCAACTGAACTCAGCTGAACTGAAGCACTTCATTGGTATCGAGCCATTTTCCTGGCCGCAAAAAAATAAATAAACTCTTCATGTGTATCTTCCCTAATGCGCTCCTCCAACCTCATCTCAGTTAGAAAATATTTGCCTTTTCAGTGTTTATATTCATGATGGTTCACAGAATTTTGTGGAAAAGGACTGTTTATTCAGAGGCTGTAAAGTTAGCATAAAGACATTGGAAACCAGAAGAAGATGAAATAGAGTCACTGAGAAGGAGAAGGGCTGAAAGAAGAGCGAGCTGGGACCCCAGAATCATCCTTAACACTTGGAAATGTTTTAAGACTTCAAGGCACCTCAGTAGATGGCGTCAATGCTACACATGTGCGCCAAACACTGAACATGGGTGTCCGTGTTCTGCAAGCCCTACTGTTTAAATTTCCCAGCAAGTCAAAGACAGAAATCAGGAGGGTCGTTTGGCTCACCTGATCTATTATCACTGTCCTCAAAGTTTACATGGAAGGAATGTCCCACGTTGACGATTTCTTTGGCGGTGGCTGGATTGTAGGAGATACTGAGAGGTTTCAGAGAGGGATCACGCTTGGTTTCACTGGTTTTAATGTCGATAGGAGACTGGTTATTTCCATTTGCAATGGGATGCAGCTTGCACCAGTGTTCAGGACCTACCAGGAAAACGTGATTAAACCAAAACTGATCTAATGCTTGACTCCAGGTTTTAGGAATGTAATTTTCCTAGGCTAGGATTTATTCAGGTATCTGAAACGGTATTCTGGTTAGCTTAATGGAAATCCAAGGTTTGAGAATGCCCCTTTCCTATGCTACACTGTAAAATAGAGTCTTTGTCAACAGAGTTAATATACTCATAGTCTATGGGATCAGACTATACATATTTTGCTGTTAGCAATAGACCTCTCTGTACATAGGGAGGGAGAGAGGCTGAGAGGGAGAGAGGAGAAAAGAGGCAGAATACATTCTGTAGACAATCATGGCCCAAAGGACAACTGTTGAGAATGCATGCAAAGCTGGTATAAGTCAAAGGCACTTCAAACCATTAACCTATGACTTTACCGTTATTTTAAGTGCTCAATATCTCCTTTTCTGGAAAAGGGAACAAGCCGTTATTTGAGCTACATGAGCAGAAGAATGCTTACCGTTTTCACCATCATATCCCCAGTCAGGACTTGCCATGATCTTCTACTTAGTTTTCTTTTTCTGAACACAAAGAGAATACCTGGAATAACTGACTGTCACTGAACGTGCAATAGATGACTGAATCCACAGTTCGCAGGGTTTTTATAGAAACGTCTCTGCCCCTGTGCATGAGTGTTACTCACTCAGCCCGCTATTTCATCATCTTTATCTATCAGGAAGTATATGCATGCTAAAAAAAGGTATTGTTTAAAAAGCTCACAAAGGTAAGGGCAGTTCCAGTTGGTTTATTCTCTTATACTGTTGCAGAGAAATTTCAAAATCTTGGCTTCTGCAAAACCAAGCCCTGTTATTCTCATGTTAGTAGAAGATATGGCTGAGTTATCACACCTGATGCTTTGAATATCTAGTTACAAAGGACTGTGCATTTGAGACTCCCAGCTTTTACCCTTGCTGGACACTTAAGCAATAGTGCTGCTGCTAAGTCACTTCCATCATGTACGACTCTGTGTGACCCCATAGATGGCAGCCCACCAGGCTCCCTCGTCCCTGGGATTCTCCAGGCAAGAACACTGGAGTGGGTTGCCATTTCCTTCTCCAATGCATGAAAGTGAAAGTGAAGTTGCTCAGTTATGTCCGACTCTCAGTGACGCCATGGACTGCAGCCCACCAGGCTCCTCCGTCCATGGGATTTTCCAAGCAAGAGTACTGGAGTAGCAACAGTAATTCAGTCAGGAGAAAAATTTGCATATTTACAGGCAGATCAGACCAATGTCCTGATGTTAATTTAAAATCAGATAAGAGAATCACTAATCATTTGGAATACATTGGGTTTGCAGTTGGTAGTATATTGTAAGATCTTAGGGAAAAACACAAACTTTTTGGCAACTCAATATATTATTCATGACAGTACATTTCAAAGACATACAAGATGAGACTAAAGGTCCTCGTTTTGAAGCAGTATTGGAATTCACAAATGGAGATTTGTCTTCTGTGTGAGCACAGTCGTGCCTGACTCTTTGCAACCCCCTGGACTGTAGCCCACTCCCGCCCTTCCCTGTTGCCTCACTGGCTGCCAGCTTTGATTTGTGTGTGCTCATTCATGCACTCAAAAAATCATTGTATGTGCGGTCCGGCATGTCTGACTCTTTGCAACCCTGTGGACTGTAGCCCACCAGGCTCCTCCGTCCATGGAATTTTTCTGGGCAAGAATACTGGAGTGCGTTGCCATTTCCAACTCCAGGGGATCTTCCTGGCCGAGGGGTTGAACCTGTGTCTCTTGCATCTTCTACACTGGCAGGTGAATTCTTTACCACTGCTGCTCCTGCTGCTGCTGCTGCTGCTAAGTCACTTCAATCGTGTCCGACTCTGTGCGATCTCATAGACGGCAGCCCCCCAGGCTCCTCTGTTCCTGGGATTCTCCACGCAAGAGACTGGAGTGGGCTGCCAGTGCCTTCTCCAATGCATCCACGCATGCTAAGTCGCTTCAGTCATTTACAACTCTGTGTGACCCCATGGACAGCAGCCCACCAGGCTCTTCTGTCCATGGGATTCCACAGGCAAGAACACTGGAGTGGTTGCCATTTCCTCCTCCCTAGACCCACCACAAATGGGGAACATTTTATTAAGACTGAAATTAAATACAGCCCAATATTTATTTTACACCTGAAATATTAAAATAGAAGCCTTTCTTTCGTATAGTTTCATATAATCTATAGGAAAAAAATAAACAAACATGCCTGCTAATGCAGGAGATTAAGAGTCATGAGGGTTTGATCCCCAGGTCGAGAAGATCCCCTGGAGGAGGAAACGGCTACCCACTCCAGTCTTCTTGCCTGGAAAAATTCCACGGACAGAGGAACCTCGTGGAATACAGTCCATCGGGTCCCAAAGAGTGAGGCACGACTGAGCACTCACACGTGTGTACGATTTATAGGACACTTTCATATTATTTTACCATCAACACCACACATATAAATCCTACACAATGAGTTATGATTTTGCAGCTGAGAGAAGTTGAGGGGTTCACCACAATCAGGGAGAAGCCAAGACTCAAGCCTCCACATCTAGTTGCTTTCTTAGCCTCCATCTCCGCAGAAGGCCACGCTGGCTGAGCCAGGAGGCAGCTGATCCCCAGTTTCCCTTCTCTGCCCACGATTCTCTTAAGTCCAGCTGAAGCCTGGACCGAGTTGAGACTTGCCATCTGTTGAGTGATGAGAAGATTCACAGGACTTGTCAAGGAAGCAAAGAAATATGTGTCAGATTTTGGCTAGGTCTGCATTTCCAAGGCTCTAAATGTGCTCACAGGAAATGCAACCTGATAAAATAAGCATTCATAGTAATGCTTTTCATGCCCTGGGAGTCATACCTCCTTCCATATTCGCATATTGTCAGAGCTCCCTGGGTTTTCTAGGAATTGGGTCTGTCGCAGCTCTTAGCCAGGCTTATCAGAGACACGTTTTCAGCCCCTTTTGGGTGATGACAGCCCACCGGCTCAGACGTAGAATGGGAAGACACCTGAGTTTCCATTCCTCACGTTAGTAAGTGGAAAGAATTATTACATAAAGGGAACTTTTAAAGATACTATTTATTGAGGGTCCAAGATAACTCAAATTCTATGCTAAAAGTTTATATGCAGCAATTAATTTTATTCTCATAATTACCTGGTCTGGCATTAAAATTTGTATCCCACCTAAGGAGAAACTGAAGACAACTCCTCAGGTTATAAATGCTTGTAAGTGGACACGTACATCGTGTCAGGCTAGGGTTTAAACCTATATCTGTTTGTTTCCAATGCTTGTCTTCTTTCTTGACTTTCCACTGTCAACAAATACCCATTAATCTCCACTTGATTCTATTTGCAGGAGGATTGACTTGGCATTCCAGACTGGTGTCTCAAGATGACCAATAGTCAGTGTTGACCCGTGGGTTACTTTATTTTAGATTGAGAGTCTCAGGTTGCCCAGAAGCTCATCAGTTCAGTTCAGTTGCTCAGTCATGTCCAACTCTTTGTGACCCCATGAATCACAGCATGCCAGGCTGCACTGTCCATCACCAACTCCCGGAGTTCACTCAGACTCAGGTCCATTGAGTCCGTGATGCTATCCAGCCATCTCATCCTCTGCCGTTCCCTTCTCCTCCTGCCCCCAATCCCTCCCAGCATCAGAGTCTTTCCAATGAGTCAACTCTTCGCATGAGGTGGCCATGTGCTAAAGTACTGGCGTTCCAGCTTTAGCATCATTCCTTCCAAAGAAATCCCAGGGCTGATCGCCTTCAGAATGGACTGGCTGGATCTCCTTGCAGTCCAAGGGACTCTCAAGAGTCTTCTCCAACACCACAGTTCAAAAGCATCAATTCTTCGGCGCTTAGCCTTCTTCACAGTCCAACTCTCACATCCATACATGACCACAGGAAAAACCATAGCCTTGACTAGACGGACCTTAGTCGGCAAACTAATGTCTCTGCTTTTCAATATGCTATCTAGGTTGGTCATAACTTTTCTTCCAAGGAGTAAGCATCTTTTAATTTCATGGCTGCAGTCACCATCTGCAGTGATTTTGGAGCCCCCCAAAATAAAGTCTGACACTGTTTCGTTTCCCTGTCTATTTCCCATGAAGTGATGAGACCAGATGCCATGATCTTCTGAATGTTGAGCTTTAAGCCAACTTTTTCACTCTCCTCTTTCACTTTCATCAAGAGACTTTTTAGTTCCTCTTGACTTTCTGTCATAAGGGTGGTGTCATCTGCATATCTGAGGTTATTGATATTTCTCCCAGCAATCTTGATTCCAGCTTGTGTTTCTTCCAGCCCAGCGTTTCTCATGATGTACAGGGATAGAAATAGGCTACCCTTTGTCAGCCATTGCTCTTATTTCTTTGTTTAGTTGCTAAGTTGTGTCTAGTTAAGATGCCTGCTGACTGATACTTCGTTAAAAGTAACTTTAAGTTGAACTACTATATTAATCCACCTATTTGAGAAAAGAAAACTCCCTTTTTATTACATGATTACATGATAATTCATCACATGAAGGTTTAACATTCATATAGGAATGGTAGGTTATTTAAAGTTGAGGCACAAAATTGGCTTGAATCCTAACCATTATGACCCTTTATTTGATTATATAGCTAGGGTGTGTTTATTTCCCACCACAAGCAGAAAGCTATAGAGAGAGATGTAAAATTTAAGGAGCATCTATGGTTTATGTCCTGACATGCCTCTCATTCACTTTCATCAGTTTTTCTGCTTACATACTTCACCTTTCAGCTTAATATCTGTACTAAATCCAAATGGCTCCCTTTGTGTCCTTCCACTTTCACCTGTAGCATCCTCACAGGACATTTTTCTAAGCCTATAATTTTGGACTGCTTTTGCATACCGAAGAGTTTAGTCTACATTGAACTCTGCTCTTCTAATTTAAACAGTTTATTCCTTAAAAACCATCAAGGATGCAAGCACATGCTGCAGAAGGGTTCCCAGGCCTGTTAGAACATTCCACAGAAATCCACAGGTCCTGGAACTGGAGCAGGAGCAAGTAACCTGATGTAAAAACATATGTATCTTTAAAAAATAATGTAAAACTGCATAAATAAATTGTGATAGAGAATTGGTTAATTGCTAACATTTAGAAGTATCAAGCTATATGCAAGAAAGTGGAGAAAATAAAAATAAAATATTGTAGTATTTTAAATAAAAATTTTTAAATGTTGAAAGAATGATGTGCAGAATGTTTAATTTTAACAATTACATTGGCTTAATTTTCAAATTTGATGAAAATGTATTAGTGGGCTGGGGGAGAAGGAAGAAAGTTTGCTTTCTTTACCTTATAAAATGGAATTTTAGAAGTCAAATATTTACCGAAAAACTTAAAGCTAACATGTTGATATTATCTTTACTCTTAAACAATATGCCCTAATTTTATCTCTTGACCAGCCTTTCCAATAAATAAAATTCTTGCAGCAAACACACAAACAAAAAAAACTACGAAGAGGCTAAAAGATTTACTGTGCTTCCTAAGATGTCTGGATGGTATCACCAACTCAGTGGACATGAGTTTGAGTAAACTCCGGGAGTTGGTGATGGACAGGGAGGCCTGGTGTGCTGCAGTACATGGGGCTCAAAGAGTCAGACACAACTAAGCGACTGAACTGAACTGAACCGAACTAAGTGGTGCTAGTGGTAAAGAATCCTCCTGCCAATTCAGGGGGCATAAAGACATGGGTGTGATCCCTGGGTTGGGAAGTTTCCCTGGAAGAAGAAATGGCTCCCCACTCCAGGATTCTGGACTGGAAAATTCCATGGACCTAGGAGCCTGGCGGGCTACAGTCATGGGTGCAAAGAGTCAGACATGACTGAGCATCTGAACACAAAAGATTTTCTGTGATTAAGGTGAGCTATTCACTATGTGTGCATTTAGGAGTATTGCAATAGGCTAGAAGAGACTATGGTTCACTGAATAACATTGAAAATGATGATCTAATTCAGTTCTCACAGTAGACTTGGGGTTAGGTTAGTCTCACTCCACTTTTAAAGAGGAATAACCGAGACTCAGAAAATTCCAGTGGAAGAGGCAGGATTTGAATCTAAAACCCAAAAGCGCATCCTCTTCTCTGTTTTGTCACATGACCATCTTTAACAGGCTGTCCATAAAATGTTTGCTTTAAACTTCCTTAATAGCTGATGACATTTATTTATTGAGTAGCATCAATTAACTTTACTGAAGATAATTTTAATGCCCTAAAATGTTTACAATGGAGCAGAGACATTTTCTCAGTGTTTCACAAAATTTGAAAACCATTTTTAGCCAACTCTAAATTATATTTTAAAGTCTTAGTGTTTCTTATCTGATTTTTTTCTCCTAGTCTCTTAAATGAACATTTTCCTCAGATTCCTACTTTCATATTTTAAAACTGAGAACATAAAGTATTATGAAGGCAAGTAAATTATGATGAGTTCCAAGTTTACATTTGTAATTAAAAATAGTTCTTTGGTAGAGAAGGAACTAAGAATGTGAAAGAATGGTGTCTCATTATGGTAGAAATCTGTTAAATGCCACTGAAAAGAAATTCCAAAAGACAGTAGCAGTTCTGTAATGCTTAGCATTCCATAAGATGCATGGATTTCCTTCGACCCATATTTTCCCTAAAATAAGGAAATATACATAGTGAAAATCAAGCGTCATGTTTATTAAATTTGGCATAACTCTCCCATCGCTTCTTAATTTCCTTAGTTCAGAATTGATATTGTTTAGGGTGACAAGAGAAAGCTTAATTCTAGCGGAGACGTGGGACATGGAAAATGGTAATATTAGCTCGGACGTTTCTGCAGTAAGACAATTGGAAATTCTGCCAAATCAATTTAAATGGCTGGATTATTTCTTCCAAATTGGTCTTTCTCTCCCCTTGGAACAAGCTGTTTACCAGCTTCATTCTTTCCAATGGAAGTGTGTGTCCACCCATACCATGCTTGTTCCCATTTTAGGACTTTGCACTTGCTCTCCCCTCTGTCTGGATTTCTCTGTATCCAGATCTTTTCACAGGCTCATTATATCACCTTCTCAGAGACAGGTTTCCTGACCTCCAAATTTAACACATTCCCCAGTTCTCAGTCACGCTATTACTTCCTTCCAACATAGTTCTTTCATTACATTTGTTGCATCTTGAAATTATTAATTTTTTTCCATTCTGAAATTTGTTTGTTTACTTGCTTGATAGCTATAACCATCTCTATAGTGACGCTTTGATAACAATGGGCTCTATAATTGCTTTTTTCTCTCACTATGTTAACTTTAATTATAACATGCATGGTAAATGGTGGTGTTCAACAAACACTTTAGAGAGAACAATTAAGTGGTCATTTTGAACTTTAATTATTATATTTTTATAAAGACTTGGAAGAATAGAACCCTCATCGGGGACTACGCCCACCCAAACGCACTGGTCTGAACTCAGGTGTGAATGAGCTTTGCTGGAGGTAAACTCATGTTCATATTTGGAACTCAGAAAACAGAGCTTTCCCTTTTCAGTTCTATTAACGGAGGAATGAAGTGACCTGTCTGTGAATGTCAGTCACTGCTGGGAGAGTGAGAATGTTGGTCTTTATAAGTGTCAATTTTTTTTGGTATCTTGTAAGTGTCAAAACTTAACTCTTGTAAGTGTCAAAACTCACTCAAATGTGGTTTGAAGTTTTGACATACAAATTTCATAAATCCATGACTCTTAAAGAAAGACTTTTAACTTGATATTTTCTGCATTGGAACATTTTATTTTCATTTTTGAAGGCAGTTGTAAAATTCACTAATGAATGTTTTTCTAATAACCAAGTCAACCAAGGTGACTATTTTAATCCACAGCATAGAGGCTTTTGGTTTCTTACAATTTCTTGCTTTTGAAAACATTACATTTTAAATATGTCTAGTTGATTGTCATACATGTTAAAAATCTCTGGTTGGAAAGATACATACCGAACACACTGAAAATATAGGCTTATGCACTTTAAAGCTAATTGTTGAGCCTCTTCTACTAGATGAATGGGTTACTTGAGCAGGTTAGATGCGTCATCCTTGTATTTATTTTTAAAACAGACAAAATAATATTTATGTCTTATCTCTTATAATGTTTAGGGAATTAATGAGCTCCACTATAGCAGATGACATAGTTAAACAATATTTTTCATCTAAAAAGAAAATAGCACGCATAATGCTTTTCAAACCTTAAAATACTGCACAAATGTAAATGATTAACTTCAGCCTCAAAAAAGTTTGATTTTTAACTCTCAGGTAAATACATAATATAAATACATGGAATTAAGTAAAAAAGTTCAAGTGATTGCATGTGGCCTGAAGTTCAAACAGTTGTGTAACAGAAATCTGCTTGCCACAGATTAAACTAAATCTCACATGTAAACATGAAAGGAGGTAAGTTCTCAAACTTAAGTATGAAAGGGGGTGAAGGTCAGTCACACCAACTGCCTTTTAACATCTTTCATGCAAACCTTGCTGGGGTCCATCTACCAAAAAGTTATTTGAAGATTTAAAAACATTTTCTCCTGACTTCCCAAAAAATTCTGTTAGCTCTCATACCATTTATATCAAAGGCTAGATTTCTAACACACGTTTGCAACTGAATATGTCCTCTCTTGATCCTCTGGTTTTTAATATGCAGGCTGTGGATCACTGGCTTTAGAGTCACAGATATGTGGATGAAAACGCACGTGCATGTCTCCTCCAGCCCCTCACTTTTGTGAGAGGACCTGAGCCAGGTTGGACTGCTAACAAACTTCAAGCTCTTTCAGGGCATTGCATTAGTGGTATCCCAGCCTTTTCAGATGCATCTGGGGGCTGTATGAATCTGCCTTCACAATCTTATAACCAAAAGATATGCTTGTGTGAAAACATCTCTGATCAAATACATTTAGACACTTTTACAAACACTCTTTTAAGAGAAATGTCATCTTCCTGACATTTCCACCTTTAGGAAGAATACAAATATTGGCAGCCACTGAAAGAAATATTTACTGTTTTACTAGTTTTTAATGCCTTTAAGAATTTAAAAGTCCTTGGAGCCTTTTACTAGATCCTGACTTCAGAAAAGAAACTCTTTTTTCCATTCTTTTTTTTTATGCTTTTTTATTTATTGGGTCAACATGCTAAAAACAACAGAGTGATGCTCTGCAGGGGATTTTGAATCGAGTGTTCAAGTCAGGTCCATGATTAGGTGCAGACAAGCCTAATAACCAAATGCCTTTTAGTAGTGGAAATAGCCACGGCTGCATGCCAGAGGTTGCCATTTTAACTTACTGTTAACTGATCCTTGTCTTGCTGAGGCTAGTAAAGAAGAGTGGCAAGGCCACTCACTGAAATAGCGGTGTGCAGAGTGACTCGGAGTGCACGGAGCACACACGTTGCCGAGAGTCTGTTTATTGATCTTCAGCGAGTGAACACAGCCAGCTCAGGGGCATGAAGCCATTGCTATGAACACAATGCTCCTTAGGTCTCTAAAGACTTCCATTTGCTTCACGACTGTTTTCAGGCGTGAGCATTAACCAAAAACTTGTCTATCCCAATTTCTCTGAATCATTGCATTATTTCTTTTGAGCTGGTTTAATGATAGCACTCTCTTGAAGGTGTTTCTTTTCTTATCAGGATTAGAGATACAGGCACGTAGCTGCTGCACAGTGAAGCACAGCTGTGATCTTTCCCGCTGGGTGTGCTGCTGATAATGGGAAACTGCGTGGACTGCAGTTCACTTGGACAGGAGAGTTAAATGCCCGGGACACTCTTTCATGCCCACGCTTGCAACATGTCTTTGGAGAAACCAAGCTCCACATGACTTCAACTCCCTGTTTCCGGTGTAGCTGGTAAACATATTTCTACATTCACACAAAAATCTACTTTATTTCTTCTAGTCCTAAGGGAGAGGATGGACCATAATATACCCTCCTCTCTTCTATTCCTAGGGCTAAAAGAAAATTTACATTAGAATCCCTACAACAGGCTTTCAGGAAAGATTCTTGTCCTCTGCGCTAAAGGCCAAATAGCAGTCTTGTCCCCCATGTGCAGATTACTTGTTTAGTTGCTACAGGCTTTATTCTGAATCTTTTCTGCTGCTTTTTACATTTCTCAGTTGTGTCTGACTCTTTGTGACCCCATGGACTGTAGCCCTCAAGACTCTTCTGTCCATGGGATTCTCCAGGAAAGAATCCTGGGGTAGGGTACCCTTTTCCTCCTCCAGGGGATCTTCCCAACCCAGGGATCAAACCTGTGTCTCTTACATATCCTCCATGGGCAGGTGGATTCTTTATCACTAGGGCCACCTGGAAAGCCCTGAGGCAAATGAGAGCTACCTAATATGGAACTTACATTAAGCTCATCTCTAAGAGGAACTTGGCCGTAAGTGAAGGATTTTAAGGACTCTTAAGCATCTCTGATAAAATACTCCTCCTTTAGCAATGACTCCACGGCAAGAGTGTGCAGGGTCCTTCCCTGCGGTTTCTTACTGCTCCTTTTTGGGATCAAGAAATGGAGAGGTTAGCCAAGCAGCAGTTCTCAACTGTGACTTGAAAGGCCTTGGGTTTCCAAAGGTCACGATTGAGAGTGAAAAGTTGATGACTGCATTCCCTTATACCTAGTTTACCTGGCCGGTGGTGGAGTTCCTTAAGATGCAATACTTGGATAGTGCCCTTAACAGTCCTAAATCCTTTAAGACTGCCTGGGACTGTGCCTTTGACTCCTTGGTAAAGTTCCACATAACCTTTGTGCAACTGCCTGATGATTACAAAATGAGGGGATGACATGTTGGCTAGCGCCTTACTTTTCCATCATCACCTGGGAGGCAGCCAGAACCAGTCTGGTGAGAAGGAACTCCAGGAAAACCTCCCCAGCTTTATGTCAATAATGCTTTTGAAATGGAGACCCACAGAGTCCATAGGAGTCCTTAAAGGCTCCAGTGGCTAAGAACCAAGCTCCAGTTAGCATGAAGTTCATGTGTGTGGACTTCCTAGAAGAAATAGGGCTGATTTTGTGCAGTGATTGGATCTAAGAAGATGAATGCCTCCTGTTGCCGAATTCTGGGGGTGCTAGCTGGCTGGGTTTAGGTGTGACATTCTTACAAAGTGGTCTTTTGTTCCTCTTGTTCCAGGCTCCAAGAGTGCTCAGACGTCCGTCTGCAGAGTTGGACAGGATTCCACTGTGCAGTTGCTCGCAGCTGCTTCCAGCTGTTGCTGCCCCTTTGGATCCTGTTTTGTTTTTTGGTGAAGATTGTGTTTCTAGTCCTTCCTCTCCCCGCTTACAATACTACACAGACATGCCGTGTGGTTTGCTGGGGAAGCTGATAGTATTAGTAAAGGCCAGTGGCTCCTTCCAAAGGCACACCGACTATTCACATAAAGTTACTTCTGGAAATAAAGCTCTTTACTTTGGTTTCTATCTTTGTAAAAGAATCACTTAAAAATGAGAGGTGGCAAATAAAACTTTGCTGAAGGATTCAAGTCCTTAGAACACAAAGTTGGAATGATGAGGGAGAAAGGAATGATCATCTAACAGCAACTAGACGTCATGAAGCGTGAAGAAAAGATAGGGTGTCTTTTATTAGATCAAATATTAGCAGCAGCGTTCTGGCATGGAGAACATGCCTTCTGCATGAGATGAGTATGACGTCCACTCAGAAAGCAGCTCGGCGGGGAGAGAAACGCCAGCCGTTATAGACGTGACCTTTCAGTGCGTTGACGGTCGGCCTTTCGGGAGGGTAATCCTAGATCACCCATGTTTCCATTTGGATGGAGCAAAGACTGACAGGGCAGGTGTCCTGCCTCAACCAACAGATTTATGGTCTGCTCTCAGTCTCCTTCCCACTTGCCTCTTTCAAAGTGAGCTTGAAAGTCCAGTTCTTTCCATTCCCTCTGCAGAGAACCTAGAGGTGAGGGAGGCAGCATTATATTATTTTTGTAAGGCTCCTGTTGAGCCAGGGCAAAGATGGATGATAAACGGAGGCCCCTGAGAGATTTTTAAGTCTATTAGATTTAGGAGGATGGAAATACAGCTATGGACAAGCCTTGAATTGCAGAGTCTACATAAAGCGAAACTGAGCCCAGCTTAATCCCCTCATCACAATATGAACAAAGCGTAAGACAAATGGTACCACGGCAGCTGGGAGCCACGACTTCTGGTTGTTGAAATGAGCTGTGCATTGAGTGTGTGACTCACCGTTGCACCCACACTGTCGCTGAGGTCACCAGCCTGCCTCCTTAGCCATCAAGGTTGCCCCCAGGTCATTTCAACCCAACTTTAGGGGAAATGAAGTGAAGTGAAGTCGCTCAGTCGTGTCAGACTCTTTGCGATGCCAGGCACTGTAGCCTACCAAGCTCCTCTGTTCATGGGATTTTCCAGGCAATAGTACTGGAGTGGATTGCCTTTTCCTTCTCCAGAGGATCTTCCCGACGCAGGGATCGAACCCGGGTCTCCCACACTGTAGACAGACGCTTAACTGTCTGAACCACCAGGGAAGTCTTTCGGGAAAGGGCAACACAAGTTTGCAGGCATTTCCGGGACCTGTTGCTTCTTGGAGTATAAAACTGGGTGGGACCGGCCTTCATAAGGGAGGGGAGGGAATCATGTCCACTATGTGTTCCAAGCAGCAGGTACAGAATCCTGCCCTTTCTCATTTTCCTCAGGGGAAAAGTGCTTAAAGCAGTCCAGTCAGTTCAGTTCAGTGGCTCAGTCATGTCTGACTCTTTGCAACCCCATGGACCGCAGCATGCAGGCCTCCCTGTCCATCACCATCTCCCAGAGTTTGCTCCAACTCATGTCCATTGAGTTGGTGATGCCATCCACCCATCTCATCCTCTGTCGTCCCCTTCTCCAGCTTTCAATCTTTCCCAGCATCGGGGTCTTTTCCAGTGAGTCCTTTTTCCACATCAGGTGGCCAAAGTATTGGAGCTTCATCTTCAGCATCAATCCTTCCAATGAACGCCCAGGACTGGTCTCTTTTAGATGCACTGGTTGGATCTCCTTGCAGTCCCAGGGACTCTCAAGAGTCTTCTCCAGTCCAGCGGGAATGCTATAGCTCCATTCTGGCGTAAACACATATGAGCCTGTCTTTTCTGGAAGGTGAACTCTGTTCTGCGTGCCCAGCTTGAACGTCCAGCGGACACTTGCACCCCAGCTTCAGTCCCGGGTGCAGCCACAGTGGCTCCGCCCTCTGCACCGCAGGCCCGGTTCCCGAGCCGCGCCCCGCCCTGGCCTTGTCTGGAGCTGCCCATCTCAGCCCGACCGCTGCCTGCCGAGACCCGCGGGCCTGCTCTGACCACCCCCGCCCGCCAGCTTTGCCCAGCCTCCTGATCAGGACCCTCTCATCCTGCCCTGGCTCAGCTGACCACTTAGGCGAGGGCCTGAGAGCTCTGGCCAGAGAAGAATACTGTCCGGGACTGAAGGGGCAGAGAGGGCAGGCTGGCATGAGGCAGAAACAAAGGCCAGCGCGTGCTCTTCAGGGATGGAAGATGAGCGGAAACACCTGCCCTAAACGGGAAAGGGAGAAAGCAAGGGAAACACGGGCCATTAGCTGTGTGCTGCGCGAATGACTGACACCAGGCTGTGAGCTGTAACTCCGCTGATTTCGCACCTGGGTCTCGAGTCTCTCACACGTTGTGAAAAACCATTCATGGGTATGATTACTTATGACTTTAAGTTTCTCAGTGGATGATAAGTCCACGTGGTTCTAAACTTAAAGGTATAAAAGATACCAAAAAAAAAAATCCCCCTCAATCATCCCAGAGTGAACCACAGTTATCAATTTTGCTCATACTTTTCTAGTTGAGAAATACATATGAAAAAAACTGCAGATTTTCTCTTTCAAAGAATACAGTTAGTATACTCTGCATACATTTGTGGCCTTTACTCCTCCCACACCACTTAGCATGTTATTAATTCTTAAAATTAAATTTTTTTTCTCAGACAAGTAACCGCAAACTTCTCTTGACATCAAGTACAGCTAATACCTTGAAACCACAAAATGAAGTGGTTTTAAAGAAAGCAAGAAAATATGGCACATTAGAAATTTTCCTCAATTCCTCTTTGGGTATGACAAGAGGATAAAAAAAAATTACTTCCACTTTGTAAAAGCTTTGTGGACGACAGGATCACTCACAAATATAACAGTTTCCCAGCTGCTCATTGGAAACTCCTGGGACCACATGTACTTCAGAGTTTAGAACTTTTCAGATCTTATAGGAGCATTATAGGGCAGATATTATATATATATTCTCCTAACGGGGCACAAAGAGGTGAAAAAGCACCCTGCAATTTAACATTTTATTATTTTTATACCAAAATGCATGACTAGTCATAATAAGTGGCATAAGTAAGGAGTATAATTAGCTTCATATCAGTTCAGATCAAGTTTTGTTCACAAATGAGTTCAGGCCAAGTCAGGTGAGATTTTTGCAGAAAAGTGTTTGGTTTGCAGAAAGTTCTGGATTCCAGGGTTGGGAGCAAGTCATGGTGGATCTGCATATCCCTCTCCTGCGTGAAGTGGGTCAACATAATGGCAACATGGGTGGCAGGGACACCATCAGCTCTGGACTCAGGAGTCGGATTATCTGCTCTACCACTCAACCCTGAGATGACACTGTGGACGTTTCTTGACCTCTGACAGTCTGTTTCCCCACCTGGAAAACGAGGAAAAGAATGTCTACCTTGCAGGACTGAAGGGAGGGCTACTAATATTATGCCTCAAGTGTCTGCTATCTGGTAAACAAAGTAGGATGATTGACCACAGTTATCATTGTTCATGGGAGGAGGAGGTGTCTAAAGATACAGAATTAAAATCTTTTTCTTTCTTCCCCATGAAGAATTTTGAAAGTAGCAGGAGAGAGAGGTAGAAATTTTGTAAGAGAATCTCTGGAGAGTTTTTAAGGAAACCGACTCCCAAGTTTCCTTTCTGGGTTTTAAAATGATGGAAACCTGTTGAGGTAGATGGGTCAGTGTTGACCAAGACTCAGAGTCCAGGAAGTTCCAAGGAGTTTTGAAAATGAAACCTCCTGAAAGCGGATGGCCCCAAATCAGCCTGCAGGGCCACAGCAGTCTGGACTCATCAAGAAATCGGACTTGGGAACCTGTCCCACGCCTGGCATTTGTGGTCACCCTTTCAGACTGGGACTAGCTTAATTCATGTATGTATTTGCTTACCAAATATTTGAATGCTGAATAATCATAGTTCTATCAGATGGCATCAGTGACTCAGGGACATGAGTTTGGGTGAACTCCAGGACTGCTGATGGACAGGGAAGCCTAGCCTGCTGGGGTCCATGGGGTCACAGAGAGTCGGACACACCTGAGCGACTGAACTGAACTGACTGATGAAATTATTCAAGAAACATTTGGACATGACCCTATTTTCATGGGAATTATAGTTAATTTGGGACTTGTAACAAGTAAACAGCAACCAAATCCCTGAAATGTGTAAGTTCTTTAAAAGACTAAACTAGGTAGGGAGTGGTGACGGCAAGAACAGGCTACTTAAGGTTAGGCAGACAGAGAAACCCAAACGAGAGAGGTGGCCTTCAGGTGGAGAGGAGCCTGCGCCCGCTGCGTGAAGACGCGGCTGGAGGGCCCTGGCCTGGCGGAAGGCGGGCTGCTCCTCTGCCTGGAGCCCTCCGCGCCTGCGCCGCTCCGGGCCGGCTCCTTCTCATCCTGCAGACCTGATCCCGAGCCGTCTCTCAGGTCTTCCTGACCTACTCAACTCACCTTCTCCACCACTGCCAGTCACTTTCTACCCGCGACCCTGACTGATTTCTGCAGAGCTCTTATAACCTCTGAAACTACCTGGCTTACCTTTGCACTTGCTAGTTGTGTTTCCCCTCTTAAAAGGAAAACTTTATTAGATCCCGGATGTCCGGTACCTCTGGGTATCTGAATATTTGTGGATTGATTAAAGGAGGAAACCTTGCAACCTAGAGTAGAAAAGAACCTGGTGAACTCTAGGAAATGAAATCAGGCCTTTGTGTCTAGTCACGTTAATGGCCCCAGTGAGCCCTGCCTCCTGGCGTTCATGCCCTTGTGAAATCCACTCCCGCCCCCCATTAACTTTGGGCTTGGCTGCATGACTTCCTTGGCTCCTGGGACATCAGCAAACAACAGGAGCTGGATAAGCACTTATTTGGAACACAGGTGGGCCTTGAGAGAGAGCCTGCCTGGTCTTGCCTCCTGCAAAGGGAAACACCACTTGGAGAGCCAAGCCTGATCACCCAAGGGTGCCAACAGAGTTTAGCTTCCTGCTGAGCCTCTGGTTAAACACAGCTGCAGGAGTGGCCCAGGCACACCAGAACAGCCCTGCTACCGCTGATCCCCCACACTGCACAACTGTGAGATAAAAACACAGTTGCCTTAAATCACAGATTCTGGGGGGTGGTCAGCTTCCTGCCAAAGAATGGAAACAAAAACTGAAGCACAGTGAACAGGGGAAGCTGATATGAAATGCCTTTAGAGAAGTAGACACGGAAACAGTCCTTCAGGGCCGAATATGTGTAAAGTTCTGGTACACTAAATGAGGTGGAACATTATTAATAGGTTTGCAGGAAGGAGAGCATCATGATTGATGAGATCACTTAATAGACTGTTCCAGTCCTCTAGTCCTGCTTTGACGAGTAGAATTGGGTGAAAGAGATGGCTCCAATTTCCAGGCTCAGGCCTTGAGGCTGATGACTTCAACTTTCTTTATCCAGGAATAAGCTCTTGGAGGCATGAGCCTGCATCTAAAACGTTTATTGCCCTGCTAGAGAAATCATATTAAGAGGTGCTAAGTCACAGAGCTCCCCAGATTCAACATGAGGGGACATACTCCGGTTTTCTTTGGGAAGAGTCTAATCTGCCTTAAGATCCCAGATATTATCTCTCACTTTTCACAATAACACTTTTAAGTTATTAATATTATTTTAAATTTTATGGATAAGAAAAATAAAGTTTGATTGGTTTCTACCACTTTGTTCAAAGTTTCATAGAGGTGGAAATTCCAAACGCAGACTATTTCTACTAGAAGAGATTAGGTTGGCTCTCGTGGCTACTAGGGAGAGTCTTGGTGGCAGAAAGAGAGGAGGCAAAAGTTGTCAGAGTCAGGAAGAAGGTACAAGAAAGGAGGAGATATTCTAGGAAAACAATTCTTTCTTACCACCTTTCTCTTACCCTAACCCAAGTACTCTGATCCTCAGCAACAACCATAACCACAGTCTCTGAAGAATACCTCCTTATTCTAAGTTTTCCACACTATAATTGCTTTAAATTCCATTAGAGGGAAAAATATTATTATTGCATTATTTTCAGTGGTTAATAGTTAAAAGCTGGAAACAAATATGATCTAACCAGGAAAATGGACAAATTCATTGTCAAACAATGGAGTATAAACAGAACTATATGCATCAACACAGATAAACCTCAAAAACATAACTAAGCAAAAAAGTTAAATTGGATAATAATAGATATAGTATAATACGAATTACATAATTACACGCCCTTCTCCTCCTGCTCTCAGTCTTTCCCAGCATCAGTGTCTTTTCCAGTGAGTCAGCTCTTCTCATCAGGTAGCCAAAGGTTTGGAGTTTCAACTCCAGCATCAGTCCTTCCAATGACTATATAGGGTTGATTTCCTTTAGGATGGACTGGTTTGGTTTCCTAGGAGTTCAAGGACTCTCTAGAGTCTTCTCCAACACCGCGGTTAAAAAGCATCCATTCTTTGGTGCTCAGCCTTCTTTATGGTCCACATATACAATTACTGGAAAAACCATAGCTTTGACTATACGGACCTTTGTCAGCAAAGTGATGTCTCTGCTGTTTCATATGCTGTCTAGGAAACAGTGGCAAGTTTTGTTTTCTTGGGCTCCAAAATCATTGCAAACAGTGACACAGCCATGAAATTAAAAGACACTTGCTCCTTGGAAGAAAGCTATGATAAACCTAGAGGACTCCAAGGATGAATGGAGGGTGAGGTTTCATTAGGGTTCAGAGTGTAGGAAATCTTATTCCAGCAGATCCAATCAAGAAATCAGTGACTTAATTCGTTCTTACAGGTTGGTGGGTGAGGCTTTGGGAAACATAAACTACAGTAAAAAACAGATATACTAGAAATAGCTAACAAATCAAAGTGAGGTTCAACGAATTGTGTATGATCCCATCAGGACCTTTCTTATTTTAACTGGTGGGGAGAGTTTGAAAGGAGTAAAAGATTGGGTTTCAAAATAAAAGAAAGTCTGACATGGAGATAGAAGTGAGGCTGAGGGGAAGCTGGAGAAACAGAAGACCAATTGTATCATAGGTTCTGTTCTCTTCTCTGGGCAAGAACCCAGTGGAAGTGGCTTGCAATGGCACCTTACATCTAGTTGACAACGTGGTGGAAGTTATATCACATCTTATTTCACCATGGCCCATATGACCTCCTTCAGTTACCCTGGGATGTCTAGACTCTCTGAACACTGTCTTGGAAGGAAAGTTATGACCAACCTAGACAGCATATTAAAAAGCAGAGACATCACTTTACCAACAAAGTTTGGTCTAACAAGGCTATGGTTTTTCCAGGTGCCATGTATGGATGTGAGAGTTGGACTATGAAGAAAGCTGAGCACCAAAGAATTGATGCTTTTGAACTGTGGTCTTGGAGAAAACTCTTGAGAGTCCCTTGGACTGCAAGGAGGTCCAGCCAGTCCATTCTAAAGGAGATCAGTCCTGGGTGTTCATTAGAAAGACTGATGCTGAAGCTGAAACTCCAATACTTTGGCACCTGATGCAACGAATTGAGTCATTGGAAAAGATCCTGATGCTGGGAGGGATTGGGAGCAGGAGGAGGGGACAACAGAGGATGAGATGGCTGGATGGCATCACCGACTCAATGATCACATGAGTTTGGGGGAACTCCGGGAGTTGGTGATGGACAGGGAGGCCTGGCGTGCTGCAATTCATGGGGTTGCAAAGAGTCGAACACGAACTTTACCTTTTCTGGATTCTAGGTACTGCCAGCACTTCTTGACTCAGGGGCACTTTTCTATCTTTAAAGCCAGATGCTTAGCATCTTTTCTCTTTCTGCTCTCTGTCTCATGCTTTTAAGGAACCTTGTGATTATATCAGGCCCACCTGGATAATTCAGAATAACTACAATCTCAGGTTTATTAATCTGAGATTAACTAAGGATTAACTAAGATCATGGCACCTGGTCCCATCACTTCATAGCAAATATATGGGGAAACAATGGAAACAGTGAGAGAGTTTATTTTTTTAACTAAGAATCTTAGTTAACTAAGGATCTTAGTTAATGCAAATTCCCTGTAAAATACCAAATTCATAGTTTCTGAGGATTAGGGCTGGAGAATATTTGGAGGCCATTATTCAGCTGACCAGTGACCAGCTGTGGATGTGTCTGGTGGTGAAAGTAAAGCCTGATGATGTAGGGCACAATATTGTATGTTCAGTTCAGTTGCTCAGTTGTGTCCGACTCTTTGCGACCCCATGAATCACAGCACGCCGGCCTCCCTGTTCATCACCATATACCGTAGTTTACTCAGACTCACGTCCATTGAGTCTGTGATGCCATCCAGCCATCTCTTCCTCGGTCGTCCCCCTCTCCTCCTGCCCCCAATCCCTCTCAGCATCAGAGTCTTTTCCAATGAGTCAACTCTTCGCATGAGGTGGGCAAAGTACTGGAGTTTCAGCTTCAGCATCATTCCTTGCAAAGAAATCCCAGGCCTGATAGCCTTCAGAATGGACTGGTTGGATCTCCTTTCAGTCCAAGGGACTCTCAAGAGTCTTCTCCAACACCACAGTTCAAAAGCATCAATTCTTCAGTGCTCAGCCTTCTTCACAGTCCAACTCTCACATCCATACATGACCACAGGAAAAACCATAGCCTTGACTAGACGGACCTTAGTCGGCAAAGTAATGTCTCTGCTTTTGAATATACTATCTAGGTTGGTCATAACTTTTCTTCCAAGGAGTAAGCGTCTTTTAATTTCATGGCTGCACTCACCATCTGCAGTGATTTTGGAGCCCCCAAAAATAAAGTCTGACACTGTTTCCACTGTTTTCCCATCTATTTCCCATGAAGTGACGGGACCAGATGCCATGATCTTCATTTTCTAAATGTTGAGCTTTAAGCCACTTTTTCGCTCTCCTCTTTCACTTTCATCAAGAGGCTTTTAGCTCCTCTTCACTTTCTGCCATAAGGGTAGTGTCATCTGCATATCTGAGGTTATTGATATTTCTCCCAGCAATCTTGAGTCCAGCTTGTGCTTCTTCCAGCTCAGCGTTTCTCATGATATGTTCTGCATATAAGTTAAATAAGCAGGGTGACAATATACAGCCTTGACGTACTCCTTTTCCTATTTGGAACCAGTCTGTTGTTCCATGTCCAGTTCTAACTGTTACTTCCTGACCTGCATACAGATTTCTCAAGAGGCAGGTCAGGTGGTCTGGTATTCCCATTTCTTCAGAATTTTCCACAGTTTCTTGTGATCCACACAGTCAAAGCCTGTGGCATAGTCAATAAAGCAGAAATAGATGTTTTTCGGGAACTCTCTTGCTTTATCCATGATCCAGTGGATGTTGGCAATTTGATCTCTGGTTCCTCTGCCTTTTCTAAAACCAGCTTGAACATCAGGGAGTTCATGGTTCACGTATTGCTGAAGCCTGGCTTGGAGAATTTTGAACATTACTTTACTAGCCTGTGAGATGAGTGCAATTGTGCGGTAGTTTGAGCATTCTTTGACATTGCCTTTCTTTGGGATTGGAATGAAAACTGACCTTTTCCAGTCCTGTGGCCACTGCTGAGTTTTCCAAATTTGTTGGCATATTGAGTGCAGCACTTTCACAGCATCATCTTTCAGGATTTGAAACAGCTCAACTGGAATTCCATCACCTCCACTAGCTTTGTTCGTACTGATGCTTTCTAAGGCCCACTTGACTTCACATTCCAAGATATCGGCTCTAGATGAGTGATCACATCATCATGATTATCTGGGTCGTGAAGATCTTTTTTGTACAGTTCTTCTGTGTATTCTTGCCACCTGTTCTTAATATCTTCTGCTTCTGTTAGGTCCATACCATTTCTGTCCTTTATCGAGCCCATCTTTGCATGAAGTGTTCCCTTGGTATCTCTAATTTTCTTGACGAGATCTCTAGTCTTTCCCATTCTTTTGTTTTCCTCTATTTCTTTGCATTGATCGCTGAAGAAGGCTTTCTTATCTCTTCTTGCTCTTCTTTGGAACTCTGCATTCAGATGCTTATATCTTTCCTTTCCTCCTTTGCTTTTCTCCTCTCTTGTTTTCACAGCTATTTGTAAGGCCTCCCCAGACAGCCATTTTGCTTTTTTACATTTCTTTTCCATGGGGATGGTCTTGATCCCTGTCTCCTGTACAATGTCACGAACCTCATTCCATAGTTCATCAGGCACTCTATCTATCAGATCTAGGCCCTTAAATCTATTTCTCACTTCCACTGTATAATCATAAGGGATTTGATTTAGGTCATACCTGAATGGTCTAGTAGTTTTCCCTACTTTCTTCAATTTAAGTCTGAATTTGGCAGTAAGAAGTTCATGATCTGAGCCACAGTCAGCTCCTGGTTTTGTTTTTGTTGACTGTATAGAGCTTCTCCATCTTTGGCTGCAGAGAATATAATCAATGTGATTTTGGTGTTGACCATCTGGTGATGTCCATGTGTAGAGTCTTCTCTTGTGTTGTTGGAAGAGGGTGTTTGCTATGACCAGTGCATTTTCTTGGCAAAACTCTTTTAGTCTTTGCCCTGCTTCATTCCTCATTCCAAGGCCAAATTTGCCTGTTACTCCAGGTGTTTCTTGACTTCCTACTTTTGCATTCCAGTCCCCTATAATGAAAAGGACATCTCTTTTTGGTGTTAGTTCTAAAAGGTCTTGTAGGTTTTCATAAAACCGTTCAACTTCAGCTTCTTCAGCATTACTGGTTGGGGCATGGACTTGGATAACTGTGATATTGAATGGTCTGCCTTGGAGATGAACAGAGATCATTCTGTCATTTTTGAGACTGCATCCAAGTACTGCATTTCAGACTCTTTTGTTGACCATGATGGCTACTCCATTTCTTCTGAGGGATTCCTGCCTGCAGTAGTAGATATAATGGTCATGTGGGTTAAATTCACCCATTCCAGTCCATTTTAGTTCACTGATTCCTAGAATGTCGACGTTCACCCTTGCCATCTCTTGTTTGACCACTTCCAATTTGCCTTGATCATGGACTTGACATTCTACTTTCCTATGCAATATCTCTCTTTATAGCATCAGATCTTGCTTCTATCACCAGTGACATCCACAGCTGGGTATTGTTTTTGCTTTGGCTCCATCCCTTCATTCTTTCTGGAGTTATTTCTCCACTGATGTCCAGTAGCATATTGGGCACATACTGACCTGGGGAGTTCTTCTTTTAGTATCCTATCATTTTGCCTTTTCATACTGTTCATGGGGTTCTCAAGGCAAGAATACTGAAGTGGCTTGCCATCCCCTTCTCCAGTGGACCACACTCTGTCAGACCTCTCCACCATGACCCGCCCATCTTGGATTGCCCTGCAGGCATGGCTTGGTTTCATTGAGTTAGACAAGGCTGTGGTCCTAGTGTGATTAGATTGACTACTTTTCTGTGAGTATGGTTTCAGTGTGTCTGCCTTCTGATGCCCTCTTGCAACACCTACCATCTTACTTGGGTTTCCTTAATTTGGGCGTGGGGTATCTCTTCACAGCTGCTCTAGCAAAGCACAGCTGCTACTCCTTAGCTTGGACAAGGGGTATCTCCTTATTGCCGCTGTTCCTGACCTTGAATGTGGTATAGCTCCTCTAGGCCCTCCTGCACCTGGGCAGCCACCACTCCCTGGGATGCTCCTCCTGGCAGACGGCCTTGGCCTCAGACGTGGGTGGCTCCTCCCAGCTGCTGCCTCTGGCCTCGGGCTCGGGGTGGCTCCTCAGGTACACCGCCCTTGGCCTCGGGTGCAAGGTGGCTTCTCCCGGCCGCCCCTGACTTCGGACGCAGGGTGTCTCCTCCCAGCCGCCCCTAACCTCGAATGGAGGATAGCTCCTCCCGACCTCTGCCCCTGACCTCGGTCGCAGGATAGCTCCTTCCGGACTCCGCCCCGACCTCGGACGCGGGGTAGCTCCTGTCGGCCACCATCCCTGACCTCGGACGTGAGGCGTCTCTTTCCCGCCGTTCCTGTGCAGTTGCAGCCTGGCACTCTAGGCCACTGCCCCTGACCTCGGACCTGGTGTAGCTCCTCTCGCAGGTGCCTGCGCGCAGTGCACCACTCTCACAGCTGCCTGCGTTTCTGGGAACCTGGAAAGTCAGGTCCATGAATCAAGGTAAACTGCACATGGTCAAGCAGATGGCAAGAGTGAACACTGACATCTTAGAAATCAGTAAACTACAATGGATGGGAATGGGTAGATTTAATTCAGATGACTGTTGTATCTACTACTATGGGCATGAATCCCTTGGAAGAAATGGAGTAGCCATCATAGTCAACAAGAGTCTGAAATGCAGTACTTGGTTGCAATCTCAGAAATGACAGAATGATCTTGGTTCATTTCCAAGGCAAGCCATTCAGTATCACAGTAATCCAAGTCTATGCCTCAACCACTAATGCTGAAGAAGCTGAAGTTGACCAGTTCTATGAAGACCTACAAGACCTTCTAGAACTAACACCAAAAAAGGATGTCTTTTTCATCTTGCTGCTGCTGCTAATAAGTCGCTTCAGTCGTGTCTGACTCTGTGCAACCCCATAGACCACAGCCCCCCAGGCTCCTCTGTCCCTGGGATTCTCCAGGCAAGAGCACTGGAGTGGGTTGCCATGTCCTTCTTCAATGCATGAAAGTGAAAAGTGAAAGCGAAGTAACTCAGTCGTGTCCAACTCTTCGTGACCCCATGGACTGCAGCCCATGAGGCTCCTCCATCCACGGAATTTTCCAGGCAAGAGTGATGGAGTGGGTCGCCATGGGACTGGAATACAAAAGTAGGAAATCAAGAGGTATCTGGAGTAACAGGTAAGTTTGGCCTTGGAATACAAAATGAAGTAAGGCAAAGTCTAATAGAATTTTGCTAAGAGAAAGCACTGGTCATAGGAAACATCCTTTCCCAACAACACAAGACATAACTCTACACAAGCACATCACCAAATAATCAATACCGAAATCATATATAGTCAGCAAAAACAAGACCTGGAGCTGACTGTGGCTCAGATCATCAGCTCCTTAGAACAAAATTCAGGCTTAAATACAGAAAGTGTGGGACACCACTAGGCCATTCAGGTATGACCTAAATTAAATTCCCTATAATTATTCAGTGGAGGTGATTGGTAGATTCGAGGGATTAGACCTGATAGACAGAGTGCCTGAAGGGCTATGGACATAGGTTTGCAACATTGTACAAGAGGCAGTGACCAAAACCATCCCAAAGAAGTAGAAATGCAAGAAAGCAAAGTGGCTGCCTGAGGGGGCTTTACAAACAGCTCAGGAAAGAAGAGAAGAGAAAAGCAAGGGAGAAAGGGAAAGATACACCCAATTGAACGCAGAGTTCCAGAAAACAGCTAGCAGAGAGAAGAAAGAAAGTGAAAGTGAAAGTCACTCTGTCCTGTCCAACTCTTTGAGACCTTATGGACTATACAGTCCATGGAATTCTCCAGGCCAGAATACTGGAGTGGGTAGCCTTTCCCTTCTGCAGGGGATCTTCCTGACCCAGGAGTCAAACCAGGGATCAAATCTGCATTGCAGGCAGATTTTTTACCAGCTGAGCTATCAGGGAAGCCTGATAGATAAGGAGGCATTCTTAAATCAACAATGCAAATAAATAGAGGAAAACAACAGAAAGGGAAAGACAAGAGATCTCTTCAAGGAAAGTGCTGCAGTCCGTGTGGTTGCAGAGCTGGGCATGACTTAGCCACTGAACAACAAAAACAATTCAGCTGACCACAGATAGGGAGCAGGGAACAGCTTCCCAGATTCATTAATAGGGGTGCACATTGATAGAGATGGTAGGGTATTGAGGAGGAAGCTGACTAAATGGGGAAAAGAGATGGATTTCAGCCCTGGACCTAATTGCCTTGCTACATTTAGGGAAGGAGAGTCAAGGAAATTAACTTCATCTGGAGTTTCAAATGATCCAGAGATTTTGCTTTCTACACCGCAAGTATAATTGTGTGTGTGTGTGTGTGTGTGTGTGTGTGTGTGTGTGTTGGGGGCACGCCTAGGGTGCTTGAAATAAGATGTTAAAGTAATAGTTCCCTTAGTATTGTAAAGAATATTGCTTTTTGGATACTTTTTGTGGTTTCTTAGATTCTGAATGAGAGGATAATTGCTTTACAATGCTGTATTGGTTTCTGCTGTAGAACAACGTGAGTCAAGGATAATATGCCCCCTCCCTCCTGAGCCTCCCTGCCCACCCTGCTGCTCTAGGTCAGCACAGAGCTGAGCTCCCTGTGCTCGGCAGCAGCTCCCACTAGCCACCTGTGTTAACCGTGGCAGCATATCTATATCAGCGCTGCTCTCCTCGCCCTCTCATTCACCGAGTGTCCACAGGTCCAGTCCCAATATCTCCACCTCTATTTCTGCCTTGCAAATAGGGTCACCAGTGCCGTTTTCCCTAGATTCTATATATATGCATTAATAGACAAATAAAAACAATATTTGTTTTTTCTCTCTGACTTACTTCCCTTTTATGACAGACTCTAGGTTCATCCACATGACTACAAAAGACCCAGTTTCATCCCTTCTTATGGCTGAGTAATACTCCTTGGTGTATATGCACCCCAACTTCTTTATCCATTAATTTGTCAGTGGATGGCTAGATTACTTCCATGTCCTGGATATTATGGATAGTGTTTTAATAAACACTGGCGTACATGTGTCTTTTGGAATTGTGATTTTCCTCAGGGTATATGCTCAGTAGTGGGATTTCTGGGTCATATGCTAGCTTTGTTCCTAGCTCCTAAAGGAACCTCCACACTTTCTCCACTGAGGCTGTATGAATCTACCCTCCCACCAACGGTGCAAGAGGATTCCCCTTTCCTCACATTGTCTCCAGCATTTATTGCTTGTAGACTTTTGAGGATGGCCATTCTGACCAATGTGAGGTGATGACCTCATTATAGTCTTGATTTGCATTTTTTAATTGACTGTGGCTGGTAGAGCAGGAGGGAATGGATTTTCTATATTGATTCTTCTGGAGATCTGACTGGATTTTCAAGTTCTAATTAGTCATCCTTTGATTCTTTTGGATTTTTTAGGAAGACAATATATATCATATATTATTTTGAAGAAAATATCAATGCTGATACCAATATTAGATATGTAAGAGGAAGTGGTTAAGACGAGCTGAAAACGTGTGGTTTGGCAACACGATTACCAATAAAGTGATTTATGTGCACTGTTCATCTTAATTCCCCTGTGGCACAGTTGCATAAAGATGAGTCGGGGTGATTTTGATGTGAGTTTTCTTTTATAAGCGCTGTTATAAACCCACACAGGTTTGCTCCGTCATCGTGGCTGGTGTTTGGAGGCATGGTCATCTCCTCACAGTTTAAGGAGAAAGCGAAGGGAATGCTTTTGTTTCTCAACGCTTTGGCTCCAGGCAGCGCCTTGTTACTTTTCCTAATAATGGGAGAAACTCCAATTTCTTAGCAGCTAATTTAAGCACTAACTTGTACCGATATCTTTTCCACCGCTGGTGGAGTGCCATGTACTGGAGCAGAGCACCATAAATATTTCCCTTTGTGCAGATGATGAATGCTGCCAAGTGTCCCACCCGTTAATCACTTAAGAAGTGTAGACTTACATACCTGCAAGGCATCGCTAAGAAAATGCTAGTCTTTATCTCCCCCCCAAATCCTATAATCAACTTTATACATAAGTTTTCAGAAATGTACATCTGACAACAGCCAGTGCCATTGATAATTGATATCCCACAATAGCCAATGCTGCATTTCACACCCGCTACCCATACTGGTTGTACATGAACTCACTCTTACACTTCGTTAAGCAAGGCCCAAGATCAGCTTTACATGTGTTACTGAATTCTCATCGCAACCATCTTCATTGTGATTCAACAAATATTCCTGTCCTTGTGAAGCTTACGTTCTTCCAGGAAATAGACACGTGGTATAGAAATAAATAATTCTAGTCTGCCTCAAACCCCTTTAACAAAATGTTTCTCTTTTAACTGAGGAGAGCTCCTCTTCTCAGTCTTTGTGCTGTGATATCGGCACTCAGTCTTCCTGCCTGCAGATGGTCTCTTGGCCCTTCTCCTGCCTCTGGTGTATCAGTTAATGTTGCCCCCAAAGCCGGGAGGCTCCCCCACACCTTTCCTTAGGCTTCCAGGCGTGAAAGCTGGGCTTCCCTCACAGCTCAGTCAGTAAAGAATCTGCCTGCAATGCAGCAGACTCGGGTTCTATTCCTGGGTTGGGATGATTCCCTGGAGAAGGCAATGGCAACCCACTCCCATATTCTTGCCTGGAGAATCCCATGGACAGAGGAGCCTGGTGGGCTACAGTCCACAGGATCAAAAGAGTCGGACACGACTGAGCGACTAAACCACCACCAACCACCACACGTGAATGCTGCAAATTCTACCTCCACAACACCCTGGCACGCCTTCCTACCCTTCCCTTTGCATTGCCTTTCACTTGTTGACTAGACTTTGCATTCCCCCAGGCCTCACTGCCTGAGCCTCTGTCCTGTTCAATGCAGCTCAGGCCCTCCTGTAACGATCATTGCCCCGAAGCCTGGTTCCATTCAGCTCATTTCTGGACTGTTAACTCGACAGCTCCCAATACTTTTCATAAAAGGTGAGCACTACAGCCTGCGCTACAAACGTGTTTTCTAGTCTTGTATCTTGCTAGTTGCTTTTATATCGTTTATGTTTTAGTAAAACAACATTACATGTTCTCTTCAAATTGATTTTGTGTTTCTCTTCACCTCCAGCCCTTGCCGTGTGCTGCTTTCACGTGTGGGACATCCAGCTTTCCAGTCCAAACACACAAATACACTTGGGAAAATCCGACTATTATTCAACATAAATCTCAGATGATAAGTATTTCCTTAATGAAGTCTTTCATGAAATTAGTAATTCTCCCAAGTTGGAAAAGATCTGTGGGTGGCTGTAGAATTTGTTTTATATCTTTCTTATGACATTTTTAATATGAAAACCTGGGTCATGACTATGTGTATACTTGTCTTTCTACTAGATGATAAGATGTTAGTAATCTTCCACTACTCTGAACAGATCCTCAGTAATTATTTGTCAAATATTGGGATGGATAAATGAGTGATTGAGTCTGTTCTTTATTTCCGTGGGACATTAGTGATGCTCTGAACAAGCAGTGTGAGGCGACCAGAATATGTAGCTGGAATGACAGCAATTTCAATCAAGGAAGACCGCTGCAGTACACACGAAGCTAAGAATCATCTCCTCTCAGGAAAATGGTCCAGAATCTTGGCACACCATTTTCAGGAAAGGGATACTGTCTCTTTACTTAAGACTTGCTCTAATCTTAGTACTAGAAACCTGAAGCCTAGCTGGAGAATAAATGTTTCAGCGTTCAATATGTCATAAATTGTGACCGAGGTGAAAGTATTAAATTACCCTGAACACCAGCCACCTTGCAGTGCCAGCCAAGGGGTATGTGATGAGGGAGCAGCCTGAGAAGGCTGGAGGGGGGTCTTCAGCTTCTGATCACAGGACTGGCAGCAACAGCTGCTGCTGGCTCTGAAGGTGGCCCTCTGCCCTCTCCGTATGGCCAAAGGATGGATGCAAAGAACCCCAGCAGCTATGCGACCCAAGCTGCGCAGGGGAGGTGGGCAGAAACATGGGCAGGGGCTCGAGGAAGACTCTGGCCTCAGAGGGGCCCCTGAGCCACAGGAAGCAGAACGATTCATTCGATCGTCTTCATCCTATAAAGGGTGAAAATCTCTGAACTGATTCATAATATCTGCTTGAGAGACTACACTGCATCAGTTTGAACAACAACCACTTCTGTATTCCAGAAACATGGCTTTATCTGGGGTGTAAACTTACTCCTCATTTTGGACCAACATGCAGAAATCACAGGCACATAAATGTAGACATAGAGGGTTTAGGCTCCACCTTAATGGATGATGAAAGGTGAGATTAAATGATTCTGAAACTTTACCTGACCTGATAAACCTCTATGAGTTAAGAAAGTGAACCCTGCTTGGCTGGACACAGCCTCCCTAATACTGTTACTGTAGAAGGAATTTCTCACATTGCGGCCCGGGGAAGCCAAATATGGTGTTCATGCCACAGCAGCCTGCACCCGTTCGTACCCAGAATGTAACTTCAAGATTAGCGTTTGCAAGAATCGGTAAGTCGCTTAATAGACTTCGTGTGAGTTTTATTCTAGACAACTTTATAAAGAGTTGGCCCACTCTAAGTATTTAAAAAATTTCTCCTCTTTACCTGCTACACAGTCTGGACTTATGGACTTGTTTTTAAGTTCATGGAGAACAACCATAGCCATAATCTCTGAGCACAGAGATGAAGAAGACATAAGAAATTGGGGAAAATGATAACCTGATCTCAAATCCATGACCCTCTCTTCTTGTCAATGCCTTGCTGGCAAGATTCAACAAGTTGAATAAGCAAGGCCTAAGAGTTTCCAAAATATAAGTCTTATGAACACACGTCAGGTGTGGAGCGTAAGTGTTCTAGAACTAGGGAAGACAGTGGCTCCTGGATGGAAACAGGCTTGATATTCCAGGGTGAGAAACTCAGAAACTTTGGCTCCCAGAGTGGGGACAACCAGTTAAGCCTAGTGGATCTTTCTTGGTCTTTGGAGAAAATTTGCTTTGCCACTTGCCAGTGTGCTGCCTGCTTCTTAGAGGTCAATGTTAGCAACTCTGGGGAAGACCTGCAACCTGGTGCAGAACTTGCTAATCTAGACAGCTGGGGAGGGGAGAACCCACCACACCCTTTCTTATCCCGAACACAGAAAGGTCACCTTTTCCCTTGCCTCCAAAAAAGAGTGTTTAGACTCTGCTCACCAATGGACAGTGGTGTGTGAAACGACTTTCTATGTGACCATTGAGTCAGAAAATGAAATTCAAAGCAATGAGAAACAGAAAGGATGGAGGGCAAAATGCAAACCATTGACGATAGTCCTTAGGGAAGCATGAGGTGGTACAATCATTAGTGTGTAGTGCTCATGTGAATCATAAATGGATAGAGACTGGGGTTTCTAAATGTCATGTTGAGAACTCCATGCTACTGAAGAATTAATAATAATTAATTCTTCAAATAATTTGAAGTATAAGGATGTTAACTGAATCGGAGATTGTAAGAAGAGGCATTTCAAAATGACCAAAGGCATATGGCTGAAATAATGATTCTAGATGACAGCATTGGCAATATTTTAAGTGCATAAAGTGAATTGCAGGGCAACAGCATAAGATGATCCTGATTTTGTATATAACACATTTTTTTACATGTATACATGAGAGTGCATTCGTTGATGAGTGAGTGGCAAAACACCAACGTGGTATCATTTGTTGCCTGAAAGGGAATATGCTTGGAGGGAACAAGAGACAAGGGACTCTTGACTTTTGTAACTGATCATATTAGAAAATAAATAAAAACAGGAAGGATTGGAGGAAAAAAATGGCAGAATATTTGTAAATTGCATTTGTAATTTAAAAAGTCTTTTCTGTCTTTAGTTGTGATACATGATTGCTTTAAACATATGAAAGTATTGTTTCCATTTTGCTTGTATAAAACAAACATAAATACCATTTGATAATTGGTTTCATTCTAACTGAGGCAATTGATAAGCGCAGGAGTCTCTTTTGGGTTTCCTTATAGTTCTTCAAAATTGACCCTCCATCTTTCTTAAAAGTTAACTGTTTTGGAAAAAGAGGAACGAGCTAGAGAATTCCAGATTGATAGAACTGTGTGATATTGAGGTTGGGTCTCCTGTTCCTCAGATGGTCCAATAGCCCTGCTTCAGAGCCAAGACGCTCCAGGCTTGTCACCGTCGTGTCAGCCTCACCACACTCCCAACAGGGTCCTGCCTCCCAGAATGTAAATCAGGCTTTCTTCTTGGGACAGTACCAAGCCTTTGGACGCAGCTTCAGGGAGAGGCTTTTGAGGTCATGGGTTCTCTCCAGGGAGGCTCAGAAAATGCTTCCCTTGCAGCTGGAGTTTGAAGCCCGCCAATCAGTGGCAGACCAAGTGAGTTAAGACATTTTGAAGCAAAAGTAGCCACTTTTCTTCTCCTCTTACAGCCTCGTAGCTTGGTCTCTGTGCTCTTCCCACTGAGGCCCTCCCATCATCCATTTAAACGGCACATCATAATTGCGTGGTCGTCTCGGATACTCTTTAAAATGACACGTTTACTTTGTGAAAGATCTTTACTTTATGGAGATCAGAGGTCAAGATTGCAGTTGGTTGACACAGTTGTGAAATGGCTTTCCCCTCCTACTTCCTGTTCACATCCCTTGCATCTCGCATGTATTCTCTCTTTTCCAAGCTTATGGTTTCCCACCACTACTTCACGTCCATCCCACTTTGGCCACTGGACTGCCTGGGACACATATCTCTAGCTTCTCACCCTGTATTCAAGTCTGTCCAACCTGAGCTAATGAGCCATCTTGAAATGGATTCACTTCAGTCTGTCAGTGGCAGAATATGGTTCAAAACTTCTTTAGCTTCTTTCAGTCACATCTGTGTTTTGTATCCTGGTTTTAAACTCAAGCAAAGGAGTGTATTTTCAGCAACATTTTCATGGACTAGCACAGGCTGGAGAAGGAGGGATTTTTGACTCCAGCAGCTTCTTAGGGTCCCTCACGTTGTAGTAGGTACCCCAGAGTGGCATGCTGCCAAAGTTGTACTTGACAGGAAACAAATGAACAATGGTCTTTTTAAAAGTACAGCCTCAGCCTCTAACTGAAATGGATGGGCACCTGGCACTATGATGGACTGATCTCAACATCCTCCATTCATCCCCCATCCGTTATGCACGTTATTTCATTCCTTATTGGTTGAAAGCTGTGTTCCCTTGTGTGATCCCTGCATGCTTGTTTGTATAGCCCCCCACTCTCATGACTTTTCTACCAACTTTAGCATCGAACTACAGGCTGTGGATCAATGCTCTGCACTGATGGAGTTAAAGGAGCTTTGAATTATCCCTCCAGTTCAATGATGGGGCTGGGAGGTGATTCTGTCACTTATTCTTAGCTAAGACCTGAACTTACATCACAATTTTTATAAAGAGCTCTATTTCTTCTCCTAAACTTCAGACTCTGGCTTGATAATGGGTCAGATGCCCGAGGCCTTCTAGATTTATCATTCTTAATCCTTTCTTGGTCATAAACACCTTTCAGATTCTGATAAAAGTCAATCTGTATCTCTCAAGACTGTCCATGTTCTCACTCTCATATACACCCTACCTAATTTCAAATACATTTTAGGGTTTTTATGAACTCTAAGGCTCACCTAGGACTGGGATCCCCAAGTCTCACACAGGCTTTAGTGTCACCGAGAGTGCAGGCAAGCAGAAACCAGCCCAGCTGAGGCAGCTCTCTAAAACATGTCACTTACTTCATCTGCTCTTGGGGCGCCAAAATCTTTTCAGCAAAAGCAGAGTCCACCCAGAACAGATATTTGTCTAAAGTAATACCCAGAACGATTCTTTGACTTATAACTATGAGAAAAAGAAAATCACTTGCTGGGCAGGAGTGAGCATTAGAGAAAGAGAACCATAAAGAGTTTACTATGTTGATAAGCCTTGAATTGCACACAGTGAGTTACAGAGCAGCAGAATTCTGATATGCACTTTCAGTTCTGTGTTAAAGAACTTCTGAACTCCTACACTCATCTTGGCTAAAAAAATTGTGACCTGTGTTCTGCAGACTATTTTAAGCTCAGTCCTCAAACACTTATTAAACCCTGCCTGTGTGTCAGGCCCCCAGCTAGGTTTTATAGATAAAAATATGAGTGAGCAGCTCAAGGGCAGCACAGGAGAAAGATGTACCAATATAAATAGTAGAAGCACTGCGGCCTCCTCAGTGTAGGCACTGGGTTAAGGGCTCACATATATCACTTCCTCAGATCGTCAAAACAGTTCTAGAGGCAGGCTTATTATTATCCTCATTTTATAAATGAGTCAACAAAACAACAGAGAAATTGAGTCAAGTGACATATACCACAGTGGAACTGAAGTTCTGACCTGACTCGAGGGAAGACTCAAGTGTTGAGGGCCCTCTGAAAGTTGGAATATACTTAACACCCATTACTTGGCTATTATCAAAAGCCCAGGAAAGCAATCTCCGCTCCCTCTAAAAAAAAAAAAAAAAAAAAAACTCAGAAAATAACAAGTGTTGGCAATAATGTGGAGAAATTAGAACCTCTTGTCCATTGCTTGTAGGCATATAAAACCTGCAACTGCAGAAAATGGTATGGTGGTTCCTAAAATTTTAAATGTAGAGCTACCGTGTAAACCAGTGTTTCCACTTCTGGGTATAAACCTAAAATAATTGAAAGCAAGGACTAGAACAAATATTCGTATACCTATGTTCATAGCAGCACCTTTCATAATAGCCAAAAGGTGTAAACAACCCACACGTCCATTGAGAGATGAGTGGACTAACAGAATGCGGTATATACATACAATATACTGTTATTCAGCCTTCAGAACGAATGGTACAACATCGGTGAACCCTGAAGACTAAGCAAGTGAAAAGCAGACACAAAAGGACAAAGGAGTAATGCAAATACGGTTCCACTTACACGAGGCACCTACAGTAGTGAGATTCACAGAGCTGGAAAGCACAACAGCAGTACCAGGGGCTGAGGAAGGAGAACCTGGGGAATTACTGACAGTGGAAAGATGGTTCAATGGGAATGGAATTTTTGGTGGAGAAGGTGAAAGAGGCCTGGAGATGGATACAGTGGGGACAGTTGTGTAATAAGGTGAGTGTACTTCATGTCACAGAACTGTTTGCCTAAAATGGTAAAGTTATCTTTACCACAAAGAATACAAAAGTAATAATGAAAATTCATTTCTGAGATGAATATCTACTTAGAACAAAAGATCATAACAAACATTTTAAAAGTTTAACAAATTAAAACATCACTAAATCCAGACAAATTATAATATTTTATATTAACAAACTGCCTGATACAACTCCATAATACCTTTCCTTACATTTTTGTTTCATAACCTTCAATTATCTCTTTATATGATAAAAATGCATATCAGTTTTTGTACAAAGAATAGAAAGGTAATTTAGTCTTCCAGTATGTCTGAGTAAAATTTGTTTTTTGTCATTGACAATGAGTGCAATTATGTGGTAGTTTGAGCATTCTTTTGCAGTGCCTTTCTTTGGCATTGACATGAAAACTGACCTTTTCCAGTCCTGTGGCCACTGCTGAGTTTTCCAAATTTGCTGGCATATTGAATGCAGCACTTTCACAGCATCATCTTTCAGGATTTGAAATAGCTCAACTGGAATTCCATCACCTCCACTAGCTTTGTTCGTACTGATGCTTCCTAAGGCCCACTTGACTTCACATTCCAGGATGTCTGGCTCTAGGTGAGTGATCACACCATCATGATTATCTGGGTCATGAAGATCTCTTTTGTACAGTTCTTCTGTGTATTCTTGCCACCTCTTCTAATATCTTCTGTTTCTGTTAGGTCCCTACCATTTCTGTCCTTTACTGAGCCCATCTTTCCATGAAATGTTCCCTTGGTATCTCTAATTTTCTTGAAGAGATCTCTAGTCTTTTCCATTCTGTTGTTTTCCTCTATTTCTTTGCATTGATTGCTGAGGAAGGCTTTCTTATCTCTTCTTGCTATTCTTTGGAACTCTGCATTCAAATGGCTATATCTTTCCTTTTCTCCTTTGCTTTTCGCTTCCCTCCTTTTCACAGCTATTTGTAAGGCTTCCCCAGACAATCATTTTGCTTTTTTGCATTTTTTTTTTCCTGGGAATGATCTTGATTCCTGTCTCCTGTACAATGTCATGAACCTCCATCCATAGTTCATCAGGCACTCTTTCTATTTCAAATCCTGAAAGATGATGCTGTGAAAGTGCTGCACTCAATATGCCAGCAAGTTTGGAAAACTCAACAGTGGCCACAGGACTGGAAAAGGTCAGTTTTCATTCCAATCCCAAAGAAAGGCAATGACAAAGAATGCTCAAACTACGGCACAATTGCACTCATCTCACATGCTAGTAAAGTAATGCTCAAAATTCTCCAAGCCAGGATTCAACAATACATGAACCGTGAATTTCCAGATGTTCAAGCTGGTTTTAGAAGAGGCAAAGGAACCAGACATCAAATTGCCAACCTCTGCTGGATCATGGAAAAAGCAAGAGAGTTCCAAAAACATCTACTTCTGCTTTATTGAGTATGCCACAGGCTTTGACTGTGTGGATCACAATAAACTGTGGAAAATTCTGAAAGAGATGGGAATACCAAACCACCTGACCTGCCTCTTGAGAAATCTGTATGCAGATTAAGAAGCAACAGTTAGAACTGGAAATGGAACAACTGGTTCCAAATAGGGAAAGGAGTACTTCAAGTACTTCAAGTACTTCAAGTACTTCAAGCCTGCTTATCTAACTTATATGCAGAGTACATCGTGAGAAATGCTGGGCTGGAAGAAGCACAAGCTGGAATCAAGATTGCTGGGAGAAATATCAATAACCTCAGATATGCAGATGACACCACCCTTATGGCAGAAAGTGAAGAAGAACTAAAGAGCCTCTTGATGACAGTGAAAGAGGAGAGTGAAAAAGTTGGCCTAAAGCTCAACATTCAGAAAACAAAGATCATGGCATCTGGTCCCATCACTCCATGGGAAATAGATGGGGAAACAGTGGAAACAGTGGCTGACTTTATTTCTCTGGGCTCCAAAATCACTGCAGATGGTGACTGTAGCAATGAAATTAAAAGATGCTTACTCCCTGGAAGAAAAGTTATGACCAACCTAGATAGCATATTAAAAAGCAGAGACATTACTTTGCCAACAAAGGTCCATCTAGTCAAGGCTATGGTTTTTCCAGTGGTCATGTATGGATACAAGAGTTGGACTATAAAGAAAGCTGAGTGCTGAAGAATTGATGCTTTTGAACTGTGGTATTGGAGAAGACTCTTGAGAGTCCCTTGTGCTGCAAGGAGATCCAACCAGTCACTCTAAAAGAGATTAGTCCTGGGTGTTCATTGGAAGGACTGATGCTGAAGCTGAAACTCCAGTACTTTGGCCACCTGATGTGAAGAGCTGACTCATTTGAAAAGACCCTGATGCTGGGAAAGATTGAGGAAAGGAGGAGAAGGGGACGACAGAGGATGAGATGGTTGGATGGCATCACCAACTCGATGGACATGGGTTTGGGTAAACTCTGGGAGTTGGTGATGAACAGGGAGGCCTGGCGTGCTATAGTTCATGGGGTCGCAAAGAGTCGGACACGACTGAGCGACTGAACTGAACTGAACTGATTGACAATGAGGTGCCTAAAACTTCACATACCCTTGAAGTACTACTGCTTCACATTTGTGCCTGACTAACAGGATTCTAATCATTTTAATTTTGTATTATTCCCATGAAAACATGATGTGCTTTTAACTGTACATAAGGCATTTTCAGATCTCTTCCTAAGAGGAAAAAAATTTTTGCCTTGACTAGGATGAGGAGCAAAATCTCTATTTACAATTTTATATATTTGCTGATTGAATTTTTTTTTTTTGGACAATTTTCTCTGTTTCTACATTTCACAATCTCTTTCTTTTTACAACCTAGCAATTTCTGAAACTGTGAGCCACTAGGACACTTTAGCATTTTGATAAAATTTTGGGTTCTGCATGTTTGTTTTGGCTTAGTGGGTGCTATACTAATAGCTCACAATAAATTATCAATATATGGAAATGACCATGAATCACATAAATCTATCCCATCAAACCCAAACTAACGTTCAACATTCCCTTATCTGCATCTCAAAACGCCTACAGCCCATTTAACAACATTTGACGCAGGAAATCTGACGATGGTAAGATCTCAAAGCGTAATTGTGGTTAAATATCTTCTGTGAATTCTATACGACCTTATGACTACCTGAAGACATTTCTAGGGCCCTTCCAGGATCTTGGAAGTAGATTTAAGGAAATGGAATGTCCTGAAACTTCAGCATCATTCAGTAGCATCACCTCTGTCCAAGCCTCAGCACTTTCATTTCTCAAGGTGGACAAGGCTACTCCCTCAGAGAGTTATGAAGTACTGAGGCACGGGCAACAAGAGAAACCCAAGTCGACATTACAGATACATGAACAAAAGACATAAAACAGGCTGGATGAAGGAAGGCTGTGGAGTGAAGAATTCACCACCTTGTGCTGGCCTGTACTAGGACAGCACGGCCCTATCTCAAGCCTTTTAGTTCCACTTTCAGAAAATTAGCATTGAGTACCTCTAATTCCATATCCTGTCCACCTGCCTTGTCCTGCCCAAATGTGCATGAAAGATCTGTTTAGAGTTATGATTGGAACACATATTTTACCAGAACTAAAAAGATTAAAACAAAGACTGACGTGACAGAAGCAAGAAATAAAATAGGCAAAAACTTCCTAAGGGAAGAGCGTCATGCTTTCAATGAATTTATGTCTCTTCAAGAGGAATAAGGCGCACGGTATTGAGGGGACGCTCGATAAGATGGATGAACCGCAACCAGGAGCTCAGAGGTACCCTCCTGCACGACCACCGTCAGCTGAGACACTCTAGCCCAGACTTCAAAGATGAAAGAGTACGTGTAGCTGAGCTATAGATCATGAGCTCAGTGCAAACCTAGATAATACTCTAAAATAAATATCAAATCAATTGTGTTTATCAAGTAGCGAGTGGTCTATAAAACAATAGGATTATCAATAAACCAAATATGTAAAGTTTAAAAACATGCAGATTCCAATCAAGCAGTGAAGAGAGAAGTTAAATTTCCTCAAGTGGGGAAGAACATTAGCTTGTAGAGCATCAGTTACAAATCAGACAAAAGTTATAAAAGAGATTAATATTAAAAACTGGGGAAAGATACACGTCATGTACCAGGTTGTACAGGATGGAGTGAGCTTGAAACATTCTGCTGCCTCCAGGACGCATCCCACAGGTTGACCTTTGACCCATGAGGAGTCCCCCTGGCCCCAGCTAGCAACAAACTGGGTCCTTGTTCCTCCCTCGAATTCTTTAATTGGCATTGATCTTCTGATCAATAACCTCAACCCAGTGAGATCATATGTCTCTTCTGTTTTTTTTAGCACGCAACTCGGCAAAATCGGGAAAACAATGATAAAATGATGAAATTAATTGTAATGATAAAATCAGTTAAAACGAGAGTATTAACAGGTTGGACTAATCTATGAAATATTACCTTTAAGGTGCTTGAAATAATGAACAGAACCTGACATTTTACAGTATTACATATATGAGCCTTTTAATTTCAGAGGTGTAAGAGAACTTTCTTAAGTTTGTACAGTGTTTAAATGTTTAAGAGAACATAACTTACTAATAGTATTTACTAATAATGCATCTATTTTATTTCTTTCACCAGAGTTACTTTACTAGAAAAGCCCACTCCCCACTCCACTCCAGCCTTTACTTGTTAAGTGTATGAAAGACTAACTAACATGTCAGATTTTGAGATGCTTGAGAGACTCCATAGACTAAACTTATAATTGACATATTTTAAAATGTTTAAAGAGATTTCATTATCCAGGCCTAATAATTCCATTAATTGTTTAGAGGAATTAACATTGGATTGAATCTTCATCAAGAATTAAGTATAAGTACTTCCCACCTAAATTTCCAGATTTATAACTGTCTGCCTGCTAAATGCTAAAGCTTCAGAAAAACTTGTTTTTAAACTTGGCAGCTTTAATACATTAAACTGCAATTAAAACCTATGTAGCACTGCAGATACCACCACCCTTATGGCAGAAAACTAAAACCTAAAGAGCCTCTTGTTGAAAGTGAAAGAGGAGAGTGAAAAAGTTGGCTTAAAGCTCAACATTCACAAAATGAAGATCATGGCATCTGGTCCCATCACTTCATGGGAAATTGATGGGGAAACAGTGGAAACAGTGACAGACTTTATTGTGGGGGGCTCCAAAATCATTGCAGCTGGTAACTGCAGCCATGAAATGAAAAGACGCTTGCTCCTTGGAAGAAAATTATGACCAAAGTAGACAGCATATTAAAAAGCAGAGACATTACTTTACCAACAAAGGTCCATCTAGTGAAAGCGATGGGTTTTCCAGTAGTCATGTATGGATGTGAGAGTTGGACTAAAAAGAAAGCTGAACGCCGAAGAATTGATGCTTTTGAACTGTGGTGTTGGAGAAGACTTGAGAATCCCTTGGACTGCAAGGAGATCCAACCAGTGAATCCTAAAGGAAATCTGTCCTGAATATTCATCGGAAGGGCTGATGCTGAAGCTGAAGCTCCAATACTTTGGCCACCTGATGCGAAGAGCTGACTCATTTGAAAAGACCTTGATGCCGGGAGAGATTGAAGGCAGGAGGCGAAGGGGACAACAGAGGATGAGATGGTTGGATGGCATCACCGACTCAATAGACCTGAGTTTGAGAAAGCCCCGGGAGTTGATGATGGACAGGGAGGCCTGGTGTGCTACAGTCCATGGGGTCGCAAAGAGTCGGACACGACTGAGAGACTGAGCTGAACTGAGAACTGTTTTATAAGATTTAAAGATTCCTTTGGTTGTGGGACACAGCCCTTGGAAAGACAGAACTTTTTGTTACTTACAGCTCCAAAAGAGAGAGGGCTCCCAGGCAGGGCCAAGCAGAAGGTTGCACTTGGGGACAAGGTAACAAGTTGGAGCTGGAGGGGCAGCTTAAGTATTGTGAGCAGGGCGGGGTAAGACCACAAACATCTCCTTGATCAGCTAGGACAAATCTATTGTCAAAAGCTATTTTTGCCAGAGTCCTTTGGCCTTGATTAAGCAGACTTAATATTTGTTATACTTGAAAAATTTGAGATGCTAGAATTTCGGACTTTCCCAGTGGCAATGATTTCTGCCTGTTGGATTAAAGCAATGGCCTAACTCTCTGGCTATTCCCGCAAGTCTCAGAGGTGTGGTGAGCACCAGTATTACAGGTATGAATGCTGCATGTCCATCATGTGTGGTCAGGGTCAGGAAAAACTGTTTAAGTTTATAAAAATGGAAGATCCTTAGAGGGTGAAGTGCATCCGTGTGGTCTGTGTCCAGGAGATAACAGAAGGGCAAAGCTGAAGAGATGAGACCCTCATTAGTCGGACCACGATGTAGCCCTCTGCTGTCGTCTTTAGATGGAAACACCGTACCTTGCTTTTTGTAAATGGGAATGGTCTGAGAACGGACCGGAGGAAGACAGCGATTTTTGTCCGGTAGTATGTTGAGGTCGCTCCCCGTGTGGTGTGTACTGAGCTGGTGCCACTCGCCATGAGGGGGCGCCCTAGGCACAGGGGAGACGGGTGTGTGCACTAGGTTTTAACTTGCAGTTCTTTTCCTTTTCTGGACCAGGTGTCAGCTGGATAAATGTGTGGTGTACTATATGTGAAAGTGGACTGATGGCAAATCCAACAGCTACAGCTAGTCCGTGTATGAGAGGCTGTTTCAGTATGTATATATGAGACATGTAACTTTGCGAGTTTAGGGCACTGGGTTTGTGTTTTGCTTGCATTGCCATCTTTGAAGGCAAGAGGGCTGGACATTGTTAGGGTAAGACAGACTAAAGTGTGAGTCTGGGTGCAGAAAGCTGGAGGGAGAGGGGAAGAGGGTGAAGGGGAATGCGTGTTTGAACATTGAGAGGCCAGCAGAATTCTCCCATTAAAAGTCAGAGAGCACACAGTGTGGATACTTTGGTAAACCTGCCCTTTAAGGAGAGGTGGATGGTCATAGAGCAACCAAACCTTGGGAGCACTGTGGAGACACTGGGCTTGGTCCCATAGGGACTTAACATGGTGTAGGTTGAATTCTAACTATAGGGGCAGAGTGTATTCTTTTTGCAGGTATGAAAAACCAAAGTTGGGTCATACAGCAAGCAAATTGCAACGTCTAGAAAGTCACTCCAGTCTGGTGGGTCCCATCTTTTAAAGCAGGACTCAAGAGTAATTAATCACTAGAAAATCAAGTCTGGGTCTTCTGTGGGTGGTGAGGCCTTTCCAGCTCTGGTGTAGTTGGGACTTCTGGTATCTGGTTGGGAGGCAGAGGTAAAATCATCACCAATGACAAGCTCTTGGGCACCGCAATACTATAGTATCCTTCCCATGGAGATTTCCACTGAGGTTGATGTAGATCGTATCTTTGCGGCTCTACGGTATTATACTGAACCTAAGCGCCTTATAGAATTCGAAGATAGTGTTGGGCCCTGAAAGGTTCACTTGCAAATATCCTTTATGTCAAAGGTTTTGTGGGTGCAAAGCTAGCATGGAGCTGGCATCCTGAAACCACTGGCATTAGGGCAAAGCACCAGAACTTGAATAGACATCATTAAAGCCCCACTTGAAAGTAGCTGAATTTAAAGGTCCTCAGTAATCCCAGGTTTTGCCCAGATAGGTGATGAAAGGGGTTCTGCTGCAAATAAATTTTAAAGCTTAAGGCCTGATTTGGGCACATGTGGATAACAAGCTGTTAGGTTGTTTGACAAAATATCCATGGCTGAGGTGGGATTTCCAGCATTACCTTCAGATGAGCTCTCCCGCCCCCCACCCCCTGCCCCCAGCCCTTGCCAATTTAACCAATTACTATGGGGCTTTTGTCTCAGTTATTTATTTGTTGATTGGTGTTGGGCAAGCCATTGGGATCTGGAGCTACAGATTAGTAAAATTCAGTGGCATCTAGGCTTCAGAATTTGCCATATTTTGTTGAAATAATGGCTTATTTGGAGAGTTTGAATATCTGGATTGCAAACCAATGAAAGCACCTAGACCCATGATAATACCCAGGTGCAGCAGAACGTTGTGGAGCTACGTCTTGAAGGCTATTTGTTTCTTGGTGTTTCTTCCTCTCTGGCATGAATTATCACCAAGCAGGGAATTCTAGTTTTGTTGTGATGGGGTAGAGTGTTGATTCTATCATTATTTTAATTTTTTATTTTTTTAATTTTTTATTTTATTTCATTTTATTTTTTTTTTAGGGAGGGCTTTCTGTCATAGAGCCCTGTTTGGTGTGCTGTTCTGCCCAGGAATGATGGCAATCGAACATATTCTATGTGGGTTCTTTTTTTTTTTTTTTAATTTTATTTTATTTTTTTTAGTTTTTTATTTTTTAAATTTTAAAATCTTTAATTCTTACATGCATTCCCAAACATGAACCCCCCTCCCACCTCCCTCCCCATAACATCTTTCTGGGTCATCCCCATGCACCAGCCCCAAGCATGCTGCATCCTGCGTCAGACATAGACTGGCGATTCAATTCACATGATAGTATACATATTTTCCCTTTCTTTTTTATTTTTAGATCATGAAACTATGATAACACATTTACAGGAGACTTAGAAAATACAAGACAAAATTGTATGTAGTTCCAGTATATATTACAATTATTTTAAGTAGGTGAGATTTTTAGTTGGACTTTCAATATCAAACTCTCAAAAATTAATAGAATGAATATACAGAAAAGTAGATATATATATAGTAGACCTGAAAAGCACCATGAACCAACTCAACATAACTAAGACAATTTTCACACAACAGTAGAATACAAATTCTATTCAAGTTCCCATAGACTGTAAACTAGGAGACACTGGAACATATTCAGGGACATAAAACAAGGCGTAGAAATTGCATTTCAAGGTCCAAAGTCTGTTCTCTTATCACAGTGGAATTATGTTTAAAATCAATATAAAAATATACTTGGAATTATTTTCAAGTGCAATGTAACATTTAGGAGACACTAGAACATATCCAGGGACATAAAACAAGGTGCAAAATTTCATTTCAAGGTCCAAAGTGCAAAGTAACATTTACCAAGAGAGATCTTTCACTTAACCATTGAAAGTCTCAATAAAGTTAGAAGACTGAAAAATCACCGAGGATGATTGCAGAGAAGAAAGCATTCAAAGGAGAAATTAATATCAAAATGGGAAATTAATATCAAAGATACTTTAAAACTAGGAGAAGGGAATGGCTACCCACTCCAATATGCTTTCCTGAAGAACTCCATGGATGGAGGATCCTGGTGGGTTATAGTCCATGGTGTTGCAAAGAGTTGGACATGACTAACACCTTGTCTTCCCTTGTGGCTCAGATGGTAAAGAATCCGTTTGCAATGCAGGAAACCCAGCTTTAATCCCTGGGTCAGGAATGTCCCCTGGAGAAGGAAATGGCGACCCACTCCAGAATTCTTGCCTGGAGAATCCCATGGACAGAGGGGCTTGGCGGGCTGCAGTCCGTGTGGTCACAAAGACTCAGACACGACTGAGCAACTGACTAATATACTTTAAAAACCTCATGTATTTGGAAATTAGATGTCCATTTTTAAATGATGGGTGTATCTAAAAAGCCCAAACAAGGAAATTTAGAAAATACTTGTAACATAATAAGAATGAAAAGAAAATTTACTGGAATTTGTTGCACGCAGCTGAAGCTGCTCAGTGCAACTAAATACAATGTGGAATGTTGAACAAGGTGTGAAAGCAAATAATGGACACTAGCATAAGATTCTGTGAAATTTGAACAAAATTATGGGTCACAATTGTGACCAAAGATGTGGGTCACAAATCAAGCCAGGGTCTGCCCTGGAGAATGTTCCTTATACACCTTAAAGAAAGTGTATTTCATCTTTTGGATGGAATATCTTACAGATATCAATTAAGTCTATTGGTATAATGTGTCATTTAAAGCTTGTGTTTCCTAATTAATTTTCTCTGTGGATTATCTGTGCATTGGTCTAAGTGGGGTGTTAAAGTCTCCCAATATTGTGTTACTGTTGACTTCTCCTTTTATGGCTGTTAGCTTTTGCCTTATGTATTGAGGTGCTCCTATGTTGGGTACATACATATTTACAATTATTACATCTTCTTCTTGGATTGATCCCTTGATCATTATGTGGGGTCTTTCTTTGTCTCTTGTAACAGTCTCCGTTTTAAAGTCTATTTTGTGTGATATGAGTATTGTTACTCCCACTTTCGTTTGACTTCCATTTGCATGGAATATCTTTTCCATCCCCTCACTTTCTGTCTGTATGTGTCCCTGGGACTGAAGTGGGTCTCTTGTAGATAGCATATTTATATGGGTCTTGTTGTTATATCCATTCAGCCCGTCTATGTGCTTTGATTGGAGTGTTTAATCCATTTAAGTTTGCAGTAATTAAAGATATATATGTTTCTATTGCCATTTTCTTAATTGCTTTGGGTTTGTTTTTGTGAGTTTTTATTCTTCCTTTTCTCTTTTGTTATCTTCTCTTGTGTTTCTTACCTAGACACGTTCCTTTAGCATTTGTTGTAAAGGTGGTTTCATGGTGCTGAGTTTTCTTAGCTTTTGTTGGCTGTAAAGCTTTTGATTTTTCCATCAAATCTGAATGACAGTCTTGCTGTGTAGAGTATTCTTGGTTGTAGGTTTTTCACTTTCATCACTTTAAATATGTCCTGCCACTCCTTTTTGGCTTTCAGAATTTCTGCTGAAAAATCAACTGATAACTTTGTGAGGATTCACTCTTTTATTATTTGTCACTTTTAATATTTTTCTTTGTATTTTATTTGTGTTAGCTTGATTAATATGTGCCTTGGCATTTTCCTTTTTGATTTATCCTGTATGGGACTCTCTGTGCTTCCTGGACTGGGGTGACTACTTCCTTTCTCATATTAGGGAAATTTTCAGCTATAATCTCTTGAAATATTTTGTCAGGCCCTTTTTATTCTTCTTCTAGTACCCTTATGGACTTCCCTGGTGGCTCAGATGGCAAAGCATCTGTCTACAATGTGGGAGACCCAGGTTCAATCCCTGGGTCGGGAAGATCTCCTAGAGAAGGAAATGGCAACCCACTCCAGTGTTCCTGCCTGGAAAATCCCATGGACGGAGGAGCCTGGTAGACTACAGTCCATGGGGTCACAAAGAGTCAGACATGACTGAGTGGCTTTGCTTCCAATTCTTCTTCACTTCCAGTACCTTATAAGTCATATGTTGGTGTATTTAATGTTGTCTCAGAGGTCTCTGAGACTGCCCACTTTTCTTTCCATTGTTTTTTCTTTATTCTGCTCCCCAGCAGAGGTTTCTGCCATTCTGTCTTCAAGGTCGCTTATCCATTCTTCTGCCTCAGTTATTCTGCTATTGATTCCTTCTAGTGGTTTTTTTTTTTTTTTCCATTTCAGTTATTATCTTGTTCATGTCTCTTTGTTTGTTCTTTAGCCCTTCTAGTTCTTTGTTAAACTTTTCTTGTGTCTTCTCAATCCATGCCTTCAGTCTTCATCCAAGATCTTGGATCTTCTTTCCCATCATTACTGAGTGCCTTTTCAGATAGATTGCTTATTTCCTCTTCATTCAGTTGTACTTGTAGGTTTTTATCTTGCTCCTCTGTCTGCATCATATTTCTTTGTCATCTCACTTGGTCAGACTTACTGTGCTTGTGGTCTTTTTTTCTGCAGTCTGCAGGCTCATGGTTTCTTGCTGCTTCTGGTGTCTGCTCCCTGGTGGCTGAGGTTGGTCCAGAGGCTGGTGCTCTCCCCTTGACAGGGGCTTTGACTGGTGTTGTGGTGATCGGAGCCTCCCCTGGACATTGAGTGGAGCCTCCCCTCTGCTCTGCGGTTGCCCTGTCAGGCCTGCTCCCTAGTTGTTGGAGTAGAGTCCCCAAAATCTATTTCTTAGCTGTGTTTCTGACCCATGGTGTAAGGTAGGCAGGATTGGGGCACTCCCACTGGGAGAAAAGTCACTGAGTATTCCTCCTTTGGAGCTGTTCACCTCTGAATGCGCTCTGCTGTGTCCTCTTTCACCCCATGTGTGGACTCACAATGTGACTGTGGTTGGCACCTCTCTTGGTCCTGTCTTAACTGTGAGAATGCCAGCAATTGGCCCTGGGGACACTTACTGATTTGCAGATGTTAAGCCATCCTTGCACCCCCCCAAATAAATCCCACTTGATCCTGGTGTATGATATTCTCAATGTGCTGTTGAATTTGTTTTGTTAGTATGTGGTTGAACCTTTCTGCATCTATATTCATCAAGGATATTGACTTACAGCTCCTCTCCTTGTACTGTCTTCATCAGGCTTTGGTGTCAGTAAAATGCTGGACTTTAAGATAAGTTTGAGAGTGCTGCCTCCCCTTCAGTTTTCTGGAAGAGTTTGAGGATTGGCATTAATTCTTCTTTAAATGTCTGGAGAATTTACCAGTGAAACCATCTGGTTCTAAGCTTTTCTTTGATGGGAGGTCTTTGCTAGTAATTGGCATGCTTGGATTTTCTCTTTCTTCATTTTTCAAGTTTGGTAGTTTGTATGTTTCTAGAAATTTGTCTGTTTCTCCTAGGTTTCCAATTTGTTGGCATATAATTGTTCATAGTAGTCTCTTATGAGGTTTTCTATTTCTGTGGTATTGGTTGTGCAAATCAATTAGCATGATATACCAAACTAATAGAAAGAAATATAAAAATCAGTTTATCTCAGTAGATGCAGAAAAAGAATTATTTTACAAAATTTAATGTCCTTTTCCATTCCTGATTTTGAGTCTTCTTTTTTTTCTTGCTTTCTTCAAATTCTGACTATTTCGTGCAGCTTCTCAGTGTTTCAGTGAGTTTTCCCTATTGTTTAGTCCCTATTCCATGTCTCTTAACTGATGAATTTAATTAATTTGACATTATATACCTGAGAAAAGTATATAGCTAAGGAAACAAAATACTGTCCCTGTCTCCATGGGACTGTCTAGCAAGGAGATAAGCAGAGATGTGATTACCTCAATGATGAACATAAGCATCAGTTCAGTTCAGTTCAGTCACTCAGTCGTGTCTGACTCTTTGAGACCACATGAATCGCAGCACGCCAGGCCTCCCTGTCCATCACCAACTCCCGGAATTCACTCAGACTCATGTCCATCGAGTCAGTGATGCCATCCAGCCATTTCATCCTCAGTCGTCAAGGGCTTCCCAGGTGGTACTAGTGGAAAAGAATCCTCCTGCCAGTGCAGGAGATGTAAGAGATGCAGGTTCGATTCCTGGGTTGGGAAGATCCCCTGGAGGAGGAAATGGCACCACACTCCAGTATTCTTGCTGGGAGAATCCCATGGACAGAGGAGCCTGTCGGGCTACGTACAGTCCATGGGGTCACAAAGAGTTGGACCCAAATGAGCACATCTGAGCTAGTTCATTCGAGACTATTTTATTAAGCACTTACTTTGTACCCAAGTGCTTACATGAGCAACTGAGATTCAGATGATTTGTATTTTGCCTAAAATCAAAGGTATCATAAGAGTTGAAAGAACCAGAACCAGGATTCAGACCCAGCTCTTCTGATTTCACAAATTTCATGGCTCTTTCCCTCTCTTTCCTCTTTCCACAAATGGTAGAGAAAGAATTCTTGAATTAGATGGAGAGTTGGACCAAATGACCTATGAGATTTGGGATTGTGTCTCATGAAAGTGAAAAAAAGTGAAAGTGAAGTTGCTCAGTCATGTCTGACTCTTTGTAACCCCATGGACTGTAGCCCACAAGGCTCCTCCACCCATGGGATTCTCCAGGCAAGAGTACTGGAGTGGGCTGCCATTTCCTTCAAGATTACTAATCCTTTAATGGCTTCTGACAGTCTTGGATGGTCCCTCCATGACACCTCTCTACAGACACTTTAAAGATAGAGTGGTTGTCCTAAAATGTCTCTGAAATAACTGAGCAGTGAGTATCATCTTCAAACATACACAAGGGAATGTTTTAATATCCTGTTCTTATGTAAATGCCAGGGCTAGGTTGGTTGAATGCCATTGAAGAGGACACAGAGCTGGCTTAGAGAACCTGATCTGGGCAATATGTGCAAGCCATGGACGATGATGCTACTTAGGGGTGGGAGCAGTGCGCTGGCCTGGGATTGAGGCCGACACTCAAAAGAGGGAAAAGGTAGAAGGGCCAAAGCACTGGGAGTCAGCAGCAGTGTGGAAATAAATTTCCAGATTTACTTTAACTGATCTACAGCCTGAAATCTCTTTTATGACAAAGCGGATTACTGATCAATTTATCACCAAAAATGAAAAAGAATACTCTGAATCATTCCAATGATTTTATCCATATTTTTTCTTCTATCAGTGACATCCTTATTTCTTAAAGAGAACAGTTGTGCTCACTGAAATCCATCTTTACGTAACTTTGTTTACATTTTAGAATACAAATTCAGATATTTACCCAGCCTCTTTATCAGAGGTTAACAGACACAGGGAACAAGCCTGTTAAAAATTTAATCTATAAATAACTGAAAGGCAGAAGCCACCATGGTGGCTCAGTGGGAAGGAATGCGCCTGGTAATGCAGGAGACACAGTCTGATCCCTGATTCGGGAAGATCCCACAGGCCGCGGAGCAACCAAGTCGGTGCGCGGCAACTACTGAGCCTGCGCTCTGGAGCCTGGGAGTGGCAACTACTGAGCCCGCGCACCAGGGCTCCTGACCAGGCGCCCGGGAGCCTGTGAGAAGCCTCTGCACCCGAACCGGGACCAGCTCTGCTCTCCACAGCTATAGAAACGCCCAGCAAGCGACAGAGATACAGCTCAGCCAAAAATAAATAAAAATTTAAGAGCTGGATACAGTCACGTTCAAGTTCTTTTCTTTTTAAAAATAATAAGCATCATTCTTTCCCTGTTTCCTCATTCTCCCTGAAGCTTTTAATAGCTAGGGCCAGCAGCCAGGTGAAAACAACAGAAGAGACACAAAATCTAGATAATTTGTAAATTCTACCTAGAAGTAAAGCTTTTTTTACTCTAGTTTAGAATTATTTATTAATACTTTAGGGGCAATTTAGTTTATATTTTTATTATTATAGTATTTTAAAAATATGTTATTATGGAAAAAAAATACTGGTTGTTTGAATCAGCTCTCAGGTTCGATAGAGTGACACTAATGCTAAGCATCATTTCTCTGTATGTAAGAAAACACTCCAAAAATCAAAATATTCTTCATAAACTCTGGAAGAAAGGAAGATGTGAAAGTTGATTGTTCTAAATCATCATTGCAAAAGCTGCCAAGTCTGCAAAGTGAACGATCAGTCAATCTTGTGGTTAAATTCAGTGCCATGACTCTGCAGAATTCAAACAAAGCTATTTCTGGTCTTAGATTTTAATGGGCCATTTGGAACAATCACTCATGATCCATCACTCTGATGTTAAAGTCTAAGAATCCTTATTGTCAATGCTGACATTTCTCTCAGCAGACTAGTGACTCCACCTGAAATTTAGTCTGCCTTGATGCTATATTTAAAGTCCAGGGTCATCACCATCACTGACTTTCTCTGATCATCTTGCCTTATCTAAAAAAGAGTGGTTATAAACACCAGCTATGTGGGGTGCTTGTAAAGCTTAAATAAGATAATGTTTTAAAGTACTAACACAGTGCCTACAATCTAGAAGGTCTCAATAAACTTTAGCTTCTATGTTCTGAAAAAATATGAGGACTTTGTGTATATGTATGCATGATGTTTGTGCTGAGTTAGTTTTTTATCTAGCATCTTTGTTTAGAATGACTTTTTGTCCATAAATAACCATGACTTCAAGGCCAGAGTCTATTTAAAGGTTAAAGACTGCCTGTTTTTATTTTGTTCATTTGTAAATTTGGGGATTCTTACACAAGTTTTCCCTTCTTTCACCAAATCTTCTGAAATTTACTTTGCTATATATAAACAAGATATTCTATATTTCCAGTTTAAATACTTGGCAAGTATTGCAATTTTAACTATAATCCTAACATAGGTTTATTATACATTGTGTGAAATTCTTTAACAGCTCTTTCTATAAGATCTCTTTTAAACTTTTAAAATATTAGTGACAAAAAAGAAGGTGTTGTGTCCCCCAAGGAACTGATCAACTTTCACCTTTCTGAAAGCTAGAACTCTGCAACGGATCCCGATTTCCTTTCTGTCCCTGGCTTCCAAATGCCCATTTTACCATTTCTTGATCTTGATTTCATAGTTCTGTCTTCTTAAATTCATGTCATATAGTTTAATGCAGACAATTTCCATTTTGTGTGTGGGGGGGACATATCTAGTACATTTTATTAAAGAGTCTTCTAGTCACAATCACATGGGTTCAATATGGGTTTCTAGCACTTTTAGGAAAATTTCAAGGTTTTTAGGACATTTCAGAGAAATCCCACATTTTGAAGTCCTTCTTCTTCATTTAAAAACAACTTCATTGGATTTAACTCAAATACTATCAGTTCAGTTCAGTTCAATTCATTTGCTCAGTTGAGTCTGGCTCTTTGCAACCCCATGGACTGTAGCACACCAGGCCTCCCTGTCCATCACCAACTCCCGGAGTTCACCCAAACCCATGTCTGTTGAGTCGGTCATGCCATCCAACCATCTTATCCTCTGTCACCCGGTTCCCTTCTCACCTTCAATCTTTCCCAGCATCAGGGTCTTTTCAAATGAGTCAGCCCTTCACATCAGGTGGCCAAAGTATTGGAGTTTCAGCTTCAACATCAGTCCTTCCAATGAACACCCAGGACTGATCTCCTTTAGGATGGACTGGTTGGATCTCCTTGCAGTCCAAGGGACTCTCACGAGTCTTCTCCAACACCACAGTTCAAAAGCATCAATTCTTCGGTGCTCAGCTTTCTTTATAGTCCAACTCTCACATCCATATATGACCACTGGAGAAACCATAGCCTTGACTAAACGGACCTTTGTTGACAAAGTCATGTCTCTGCTTTTGAATATGCTCATAGGTGGTCAATTAGGAAAGTGGTAAAGGACAACTGGGGTCTCAACCAGAGGTGTATTCTCAGGCAACAAACACTAGGAAAGGCAGGCATGGAAGGCGAGGACCTAGAAGCTGATTTCCTGGACACACTTTGTGTCCTTGAACTCCTTCCATGTACACCTAAGGGCTGTGCACTCCAGTTTGAAGACCTGAAGCCATAATACAGCTTGACTAATTTTTCATAGAAATTAAAGAAAAACTCAATATAAGAAAGAGCATTGGACTGGAAATATTGCCTCTTCCAGTCAGTGGCTCTGAGACCTTAGGCAAGTGATTAAGGCTGTGAAAGCTGATCTCTGATACAGTTGGCAGATAATCCCTAAGTCCCTTCCTGGTATAATGTAGCAATGTATGTTTGCATGGGCAAATCGAGGTCATTTGAGAGGTCTGAACAGAGTCAATGCCTTTAAGCAAAAGCATTGCCCGTCCATGAGGAGAAAAGAGAAAACTGCAAACCTCAGCTGATCTATAAAGAATCAAGAATGAGGACGGGTACATCAATGGAGAGATTATAGGTGTGCCAGGGAACTATAGAGATGCAGACTAAACGTTGCACTCATAAGTCTTTCAAGCATCAGTGTCATCAGAACCATTTGGGTGAAGGGGATTAAAAGGTACGTACTTCCGGTTCAGTTCAGTCGCTCAGTCGTGTCCAACTCTTTGCAACCCCATGGACTGCAGCACGCCAGGCCTCCCTGTCCATCACCAAAACCTGGAGTTACTCAAACTCATGTCCACTGAGTCGGTGCATCTCATCCTCTGTCATCCCCTTCCCCTCTCACCTTCAATCTTTCCCAGCATCAGGGTATTTTCAAATGAGTCACCTCTTTGCATCAGATGGCCAAAGTATTGGAGTTTCAGCTTCAGCATTAGTCCTTCCAATGAATACTCAGGACTGATTTCCTTTAGGATGGACTGGCTGAATCTCCTTGCAGTCCAAGGGACTCTCAAGAGTCTTCTCCAACACCACAGTTCAAAAGCATCAATTCTTCAGCGCTCAGCTTTCTTTATAGTCCAACTTTCATATCCATACATGACTACTGAAAAAACCATTGTCTTGACTAGATGGACCTTTGTTGGCTGCTTTTGAATATGCTATCTAGGTTTGTCATAACTTTTCTTCCAAGGAGTAAGAGTCTTTTAATTTCACGGCTGCAGTCACCATCTGCAGTGATTTTGGAGCCCCCCAAAATAAAGTCTGCCACTGTTTCCACTGTTTCCCCATCTATTTCCCATGAAGTGATGGGACCACATGCCATGATCTTTGTTTTCTGAATGTTGAGCTTGAAGCCAACTTTTTCACCATCCTCTTTCACTTTCATCAAGAGGCTCTTTAGTTCTTCTTCACTTTCTCCCATAAGGGTGGTGTCATCTGCATATATGAATGAGGTTATTGATATTTCTCCCAGCAATCTTTATTCCAGCTTGTGCTTCATCCAGCCCAGCATTTTTCATGATGTATTCTGCATATAAGTTAAATAAATAGGGTGACAATATACAGCCTTGACATACTCCTTTTCCTATTTGGAACCAGTCTGTTGTTCCATGTCCAGTTCTAACTGCTGCTTCCTGACCTGCATACAGATTTCTCAAGAGGCACGTCAGGTGGTCTGGTATTCCCATCTCTTCCAGAATTTTCCATAGTTTCTTGTGATCCACACAGTCAAAGCCTGTGGCATAGTCAATAAAGCAGAAATAAATGTTTTTCTGGAACTTTCTTGCTTTTTCCGTGATCCAGAGGATGTTGGTAATTCAATCTCTGGTTCCTCTGCCTTTTCTAAAACCAGCATGAACATCAGGGAGTTCACGGTTCACATATTGCTGAAGCCTGGCTTGGAGAGTTTTGAGCATTACTTTACTAGCATGTGAGATGAGTACAATTTTGCAATAGTTTGAGCATTCTTTGGCATTGCCTTTCTTTGGGATTGGCATGAAAACTGACCTTTTCAGTCCTGTGGCCACTGCTGAGTTTTCCAAATTTGCTGGCATATTGAGTGTGGCACTTCCACAGCATCATCTTTCAGGATTTGAAATAGTGCAATTGGAATTCCATCACCTCCACTAGCTTTGTTCGTAGTGATGCTTCCTAAGGCCCATTTGACTTTGCATTCCAGGATGTCTGGCTCTAGGTGAGTGATCACACCATCATGATTATCTGTGTGGTGAAGATCTTTTTTGTACAGTTCTTCTGTGTATTTTTGCCACCTCTTCTTAATATCTTCTGCTTCTGTTAGGTCCATACCATTTCTGTCCTTTATTGAGCCCATCTATGCAAGAAACGTTCCCTTGGTGTCTCTAATTTTCTTGCAAAGATTTGTAGTTTTTCCCATTCTATGGTTTTCCTCTATTTCTTTGCATTGATCACTGAGGAAGGCTTTCTTATCTCTCCTTGCTCTTCTTTGGAACTCTACATTCAAACGGGTATATCTTTCCTTTTCTCCTTTGCTTTTCACTGCTCTTCTTTTCATAGCTGTTTGTAAGGCCTCCTCAGACAGCCATTTTGCTTTTTTGAATTTCTTTTTCTTGGAGATGGTCTTGCTCCGTGTCTCCTGGACAATGTCAGGAACCTCCACCCATAGTTCATCAGGCAGTCTGTCTATCAGATATAGTCCCTTAAATCTATTTCTCACTTCCACTATATAATCATTAGGGATTTGATTTAGGTCATACCTTGATGGTTTTCCTTACTTTCTTCAATTTAAGTCTGAATTTGGCAGTAAGGAGTTCATGATCTGAGCCACAGTTCACTCCCGGTCTCGTTTTCGTTGACTGTATACAGCTTCTGCATCTTTGGCTGCAAATATTATAAGCAATCTGATTTCAGTGTTGACCATATGGTGATGTCCATATGTAGAGTCTTCTCTTGTGTTGTTGGAAGAGGGTGTTTGCTATGACCAGTGCGTTCTCTTGGCGGAACTCTGTTAGACTTTGCCCTGCTTCATTCTGTGCTCCAAGGCCAAATTTGCCTGTTACTCCAGGTGTTTCTTCACTCCCTACTTTTGCATTCCAGTCCCCTATAATGAAAAGGACATATTTGGGGGGTGTTAATTCTAGAAGGTCTTGTAGGTCTTCATAGAACTGTTCAGCTTCAGCTTCTTCAATATTACTGGTCGGGGCATAGACTTGGATTACCATGATATTGAATGGTTTGCCTTGGAAATGAACAGAGGTCATTCTGTCATTTTTGAGATTGCATCCAAGTACTGCATTTCAGACTCTTTTGTTGACTATGAGGGCCACTCCATTTCATCTAAGAGATTCTTGCCCACAGTAGTAGATATAATGGTCATCTGAGTTAAATCCACCGATTCCAGTCCATTTTAGTTCGCTGATTCCTAAAATATTGACAATCATTTTTGTCATGCCCTGTTTGATCACTTCCAACTGGCCTTGATTCATAGACCTAACATCCCAGGTTCCTATGCAATATTGCTCTTTGTAGCATTGGAGTTTACTTCCATCACCAGTCAAGTCCACAGCTGGGTGTTGTTTTTGCTTTGGCTCCATCTCTTCATTCTTTCTGGAGTTATTTCTCCACTGATCTCCAGAAGCATATTGGGCACCTACCGACCTGGGGAGTTCATATTTCAGTGTCCTATCTTTTGCCTTTTCATACTGTTCATGGGGTTCTCAAGGCAGGAATACTGAAGTGGTTGCCATTCCCCTCTCCAGTGGACCACATTCTGTCAGACCTCTCCCCCATGAACCGTCTGTCTTAATTGGCCCTAGATGGCATTGCTTATAGTTTCATTGAGTTAGACAAGGCTGTGGTCCATGTGATTAGGTTGGTTAGTTTTCTGTGATTGTGGTTTTCAGTCTGTATGCCCTTGGATGGAGAAGAATAAGAGGATTATGGAAGCTTCCTGATGGGAGAGACTGAGGGGGAAACTGGGTCTTGTTCTGATGGGTGGGGCCATCCTCAGTAAATCTTTGACCCAATTTTCTGTTAATGGATGGGGCTGTGTTCCCTCCCTGTTATTTGAGCTGAGGCCAAACTATGGTGGAGGTGATGAAGATAATGCGACCTCCTTCAAAATGTCCCATGCATGCGCTGCTACACTCAGCGCCCCGAGCCCTGCAGCAGGCCGCCTCCAACCCACGCCTCCGCCGGAGACTCATGGACACTCACAGCAAGTCCCGGACAGTCTCCTGTGGGGTCACTGCTCCTTTCTCCGGGTCCTGGTGCACAAGGTTCTGTTGTGCCCTCCAAGAGTCTATTTCCCTGTCCTGTGTAAGTTCTGGCAGCTCTATGGTGGGGTTAGTAGCGACCTCCTCCAAGAGGGCTTATGCCACACTGGGTCTGCTGCACCCAGAGCCCCTGTCCCTGAGGCAGGCCACCGCCAGTCCGCACCTCCACAGGAGCCGCTCAGACACAGTTCTGTCTCAGTCTCTGCGGGGTCTCTGGGTCCTGGTGCACACAAGGTTTGCTTGAGCCCTCTGAGCATCTCTGGTGGGGATGCGGTTTGATTCTGAATGTGAATTCGCCCCTCCTGCCATCTTGCTGGGGCTTCTCCTTTCCCCTTGGACGTAGGGTAGCTCCTCACAGCCGCTCCGGCACCTACCATCTTACTGAGGTTTCTCTGACCTTGGACGTAGGGGATCTCTTCATGGCTGCTCCAGCAAAGCGTAGCCACAGCGTCTGACGTTGAACGTGGGGGATCTTCCGGTTATAAAATAAATAAGTCATGGGGTAGGATGTGTGGCATGGCGGCTGTGGCTAATAATGCTGTATTTTGTATGTTTGAGAGTTGCTGGGAGAATGGATCTTCAAAGTTCTCATTGCAAAAAGAAAGAATTTTTCTTCTGTGGCTGTGTGTGATGACAAATGCTGAAAAAAAGAAAAATGGAGAATATGAAGAAAAACAATGTCTAAAATCAGAGTCAGGACAGAGGACACAGAGCTATCAATGAAAACAGAATTTAGGAGGAACATGATGGGCGAGTGTTCATCTTACTTATTGTACATACGACTCTTCGGTAGCTTTTGCCTGTGTTTGACCTCACTCAGGATGGTTATTCTGATATGCATGTGCAGCGTTTGTAGTTCTGTTCATTTTACAGGGCTGCAGGAGTTTCTATCTGAACTTTGTCTTCTCTTAAAGCTGGGTTAGGAATCAGTAGTGTGCCTCTCCAGTAGGAAGCTGGAAGTACCAGTCCATGCCATTCTCTCCTTCTTACACATCAGGTTTCTTCACTTTTCTTTATGAAAAATCTATCTTTCTTTCTCTTTTCCTAATGTTATTATTTTCCTTTGTTCCTGTGTCTTCTCATACAATGTTTACTCAGAAACAAAAAAGGGACAGAGCTACATTTTCCCACTTAATTCATTATAATTGGGAAAGCAAAGCTGCAATAGGGTATTGTATATTCTATTCTTAAATATGTCCATAATGAAACTTGTAATCACAAAGAACTATGTATTAAAGATTAGCAGTTGCCTAGAGCCGACTGAAGGAATGGGGGGAAATACGAATTTCTGCTAATAGGTATGGGGGTCTCTTTGTGGATGATGAAAACATTCTAAACCTTATTGTGCTGAGAGATAAACAACTCTGAATATACTAAGAGTCATTGAAATGTATACTTTAAAGAGGTGGATTATATAATATGTGAACTGTATCTCAATAAAGCTGTTAAAAACAAAGTAAACAAAATTTATGGCTAAGAAATAATAATAATTTTTTCTTTGATCAATTCAATAGAAATTGAGTTGAGAAATTATTAGGGGAGTTCTAGGAATGAAGTGAAGTGAAGTTGCTCAGCTGTGTCCGACTCTTTGCGACCCGTGGACTGTAGCCCATCAAGCTCCTCTGTTCATGGGATTCTCCAGGCAAGAATACTGGAGTGGGTTGCCATTGTGTGCTATTTCCAAATGGTGAATTCAGTTTTTTAAAATGTGATACACATGGGGGGAAATGACTTTATTATTTTCCAGGACTTGCTAGATCATTTAGCTTCATTTTTATGTTTTCTCATTTTTGATTGAGGAAACTGGAGCTTCCTGGTACTCACTCTGGATGCATGTGTGTTAAGTTGCTTCGGTTGTGTCTGATTCTTTGCGACTTCATGGACTGTAGCCCTCCACGGGATTCTCCAGGCAAGAATACTGGAGTGGGTTGCCGTTTCCTTGTCCAGGGGATCTTCCTGACCCAGGGATTGAACCCATGTCTCCTGCATCTTCTCCATTGCAGGTGGACCCTTTACCTGAGAGCCACTGGGGAGGCCCTCATTTTGGGCAGTTGTTTAATTATTACACACTTTACCAAAATCAGCCAATTTTGGCTTTAGTTTTCAAAGTGCACACCACTCATAGTGTAGTTCAGTGATAGGTTACTGATGAGAAAACATGCATATTCAAAGCTTTCATTCTGCTTGCTCCACTTAAAGGGAGATACTCTTGAAACAAGGATTTGCAATTTCCCCTATGGATTTCAAAATACCAGTGTGGATCTGGAAACTAGTTTATTATTTGAGATGTGCTTAGGTGAGTAACTAGCATTTCAGTTTATTTCTATCCAGGGGGTTGGAGTAGTGTAGGTTTTTCATTTAAAAAGCCAAGCTCTTTTTTCCTTCCTTTCTGAGAATAGAACTCTACTAATCAGATCTTGATATTTGGGTGAGATTGTATTTCCCAAGTGTGTTCAAAAACATGACATCCTCACCCCATCAGAACACACGCATTTGTAGAGCAAACATCTTTTCTTTCCTCAGATACAGCACATCTTATGCCCAATGCTTGCTCAGTGTCACCCCTTGTGCGTTCACCTCTTAAGAATTAATAGTTTTTTCTTTGCTACCTATTAAATTCAGTCTTAATTCACAACCTCATTAAATTGAGATTGGTTAATTCAAGAGACCTTAAAGATAAGAGCAACATAGCTTTCATCCTTTCAGGATACACTCCCACCTTTTAGACATGCTGTGCTATGCTATGCACACACGCTCAGTCATGTCTGGCTCCTTGTTTTAGACACAGAACTAAAACCTGGGGTTGAATACATATGTTAAGCTTGTTTATCCTGACCACCAGTAGCCATGAAAAAAACTGAACATTTCTTACTGAAGCCTGTCTAGACAGCAGCGTGGAAACTAAAAGATCAACAAGACAGGTGGAGCCAGCCTATAGTATGGCAGGTGTGGTTGTGCTGAAGACTCAAATAGCGAGAGTTGTGACTCTTGAAGCAGGATTTCAGCACACTGGATGAGGGGGAGAAAAATCACTTCTTTTGGCATTTCTTCTGGGAATAAGTGTGCTAAATCCTTCATGGAGTATCCCTTTTATTCCTCACAATTCTTTAGCTTCGAAACAAGGAATAGGTACTCCTACAGTTGTATTTTGTGTATAACAAAATAAAGTTGAGCAACTTGCCACAGGCAAACAGAAATTGGTAGAGCTGAATTCAAATCAAGACTGTCTGATGAGAAACTAGAAAAGAGTAGTTAAACGAGTAAGCTGTGTAGCAAGAGAAGGCTACCAAAGACATCACACCCTGGACTGGACACTTAGAAAGCCTAAGACTTCTGGAAACTAATAGGATTTGGAAGTTCGGCCTGATATTTCCCCCTACTGCTGTTAAAAGGCCAAAAAAAAAAAAAAAAAAAGATTCTTATGTGTAGAAAGACCCTTAGAAATTACCTAGGATACTGAGGTCAATAGAGGTTTAATGATTAGCCAAAGTCACCAAGGCATTTCTGGAGAAGGAAATGGCAACCCACTCCAGGATTCTTGCCTGGAAAATCCCATGGATGCAGGAGCCTGGTGGGCTACAGTCCGTGGGGTCATGAAGAGTTGGAGGTGGCTTAGCGACTAAAAACAGCCACCACCAAGCCATTTGGCTGGAGAGCTAGCACTAGGCTGTTAGGTTTGGGCCCCTCTTTCCAGCACTTTCCACTGCTTCAGTGTAGTGCACCTTGGGTGCCAAACAGCACAGGACAAATACGCAAAGGACAAGCTCTTAGAAGGGAGCAAGACTGAGGCTGGGTCATCGAGGGAAGAGCAGCAAGTCATGGACACAGCCTTGCAGAACAGGCGGAACATATATACATATAGTTATATATATATATATATATATATATATATATATATATATATATATATATATACTTTACTGAAATATAGTTGACTTACAATGTTTCGGGTGCATAGCAAGGTGATTCAGTTACACAAATACACATATATTATTTTTGAAGTTATTTTCTATCATAGGTTATTACAAGATATTGACTATAGTTCCCTATGCTATACAGTAAACCTTTGCTGTTGCATATCTAATTTTTACTTAGAAATCTAGCATTCTATTCATACTAAGTCAAGCAGGTGGATTCAAAATGTCATAATTTTTTTTAGTTTGGCAAATTTCATAAGTTTTTAAAAATATATACATTATGCATATTTATATATATATGTATACAAAAGCTTTTCTACTATACTTGATAAAGACTTGAGAAAGAACTTCAAAAAAAAAAAGAAGAAGAAGAGATGGAGAAATGGAACAATGAAATGGGAGCATGGAATATGAAATAGAAAAAGTGAAGCAAACGAGTTAAAAGTAAAAGATCATCATATAATCCAGCTGTTTTTAAACATGACTGCTCATTAGAAGCATATCTGGAGTTCTGGAGAAAAAAGGCAATACCTGAGCATTTGTATTTTTCAAAACATTTCAAGATAATTCTGATATGCTTCTGGATTTTAAAAAAGTGATTACAGGTTTTTCTATTAGATCCTAGTTTTGGTGACTTAAGAGTTCTATTATTTTCCTGTTGACCAATTGTGATAGAATGGTATTGAGTGAGTAATAGTTACATAATCACAAGAGTAAAAGATGTTTATCAGTTTTCACAATCAATAGCTAGACAAAAAATAAAAGATAATCATAATTGCAAGCCATAATGGAACATAGTTAACAATATAAAATAATTATGTACAGTTTGCGGGGGGGGGGTTGTCAAGCAGAGTGAAGTGGTGAGTGGAAGTACATCCACGCACATGTGTCATGGGCTCAGCCAGCCTATGTCTTTTGGCTGGTGCATTAAATCCATGTACATTTAAAGTAATAATTTATATGTATGATCCTATTACTGTTTTCTTAATTGCTTTGGGTCTATTTTCTGTAGGCATTTTCCTTGTCTTGTTTTCTGCCTGAAGTTCCTTTAGCATTTCTTGTAAAGCTGGTTTGGTGGTGCTCTTAAACTTTTGCTTGTCTGGAAAGCTTTTGATTTCTCCATCAAATCTGAAGAAGAGTCTGGCTGGGTAGAATATTCTTGGTTGCTGGTTCTCTCCTTCCATCATTTTAAAGATATCATGCCATTCCCTTCTGGCTTGTAGAGTTTCTGTTGGGAAATCAGCTGATAGCCTGATGGGAGTTCCCTTGTGTGTTATCTGTCATTTTCCCCTTGGTGCTTTTAATATTTTATCTCTGTCTTTAATTTTTGTCAGTTTGATTACTCTGTGTCTCTGTGTGTTCCTCCTGGGTTTTATCCTGCCTGGGACTCTGTGCTTCCGGGACTTGATTGACTATTTCCTTTCCCATGTTAGGGAAGTTTTCAGCTATTAGCTCTTTAAATATTTTCTCAAGTCCTTTTTCTCTCTCTTCTACTGGGACCCCTATAATGTGATTGTTGGTGTGTTTAATGCTGTCCAAGAGGTCTCTTAGGCTGTCTTCGTTTATTTTGGGGTTTTTTTTTTTTTCTGTGTTCTGTTCTGTGGCGGTGATTCCCACCATTCTGTCCCCCAGGCCATTTATCCATGCCTCTGCCTCAGTTGTCCTGCTATGGATCCTTCTAGCGCATCTGTCACCTCTGTTTGTTTGTTCCTCTTAGGCCTTTGGTAAATGTTTCTTGCATCGTCTCAGTCTTTGCCTCCCTTCTTTCCCCAGGATTCTGGATCGCCTTCTCTATCCTTATTCTGAATTCCTTTTCTAGGAGACTGCCTATCTCTACCTTGTTTAGTTGTTTTCTGGGTTTTACTTTGTCTCTTCATCTGGGACATAACTTCCTGCTTTTTCATTGTGATTAGCATTCTATAATATGGCTGTTGTTTTAGCTGCTGTGAGACTGTGCTTCTTGCTTCCTCTGTCTGCCCTCTGATGGAGGAGGCTAAGAGGCTTGGGTAAGCTTCCCGATGGAGGGACTGGCAGTGGGAAAACCTGAGTCTTGCTCTGCGGGCAGGCTGCTACTGTTAAATCACTTCAGTTGTGTCTGACTCTGTGCGATCCCACAGACAGCAGCCCACCAGGCTCCCCCGTCCCTGGGATTCTCCAGGCAAGAACACTGGAGTGGGTTGCCATTTCCTTCTCCAAGGCATAAAAGTGAAAAGTGAAAGTGAAGTCGCTCAGTCGTGTCCGACTCTTAGTGACCCTATGAACTGCAGCCTACCAGGCTCCTCCCTCCATCCGTGGGATTTTCCAGGCAAGAGTACTGGTATGGGCAGGGCCTGCTAGTAGAGCTTTCATCCAATTATCTGCTGATGGGCGGGGTTGCACCCCCTCCCTGGTAGTTGTTTGGTCTGAGGTGACCCAGCCCTCAGGTCTGCAGCTCTGTGGTAGGGTCAGTGGCGACCTTCAAGAGGGTTCATGCCAAGGGAGCCCTTCCAGTGCCCCGGCCCTCAGTGATCAGCCCTGCCAACCCACACCTCCACAAGAGGCCCTCCAACACTAGCAGGTAGTTTTGGTTCAGCCTCCTGTGGGGTCACTGCTCCTCTCTTCTGGGTCTTGGTGTGTGCAAAATTTTGTGTGTCCCCTCCAAGACTGGTCACTCAGATGATAAAGCGTCTGCCTACAATGCGGCAGGCCTGGGTTCAATCCCTGAGTCGGGAAGATCCCCTGGAGAAGGAAATAGCAACCCACTCCAATATTCTTGCCTGGAAAATCCCATGGATGGAAGAGCCTGGTAGGCTACAGTCCATGGGGTCGGGAAGAGTCAGACATGATTGAGCGACTTTTTTCTTTCTTTCTTTCTTTCTTCCAAGACTGGAGTCTCTGCGTCCCCCAGCCCTGTGGAAGGCCTGCGATCAAATCCCGCTGGCCCTCAAGGTCAGATTCCCCCGGAATTCCCAGTCCCTTTTTCGGGTCCCCAGGCTGGGAAGTCTGACATGGGGTCCAGAAACTTCACAACAGTGCAAGAATTTCCTTGGTATTACTTTTCTCCAGTCTGTGGGTCACCCGCCCGGTGGGTGTAGGGCTTGATTTTCCCATGATTGCCTCCCTCTTTCCATCTTGCTGTGGCTTCTTCTCTGTGTCTGCATGTGGGGTGTCTTTGGTGGGTTCCAGCTAGTTTTTTGCTCTCGCAGGAGGTGAATGCATGTCTTTCTATTCTGCGATCTTGAACCAGAAGGAACATATATTTTTAAAAAGAGGAGAAATCAAGGAGATTTCAAGCAAGAGAAACTCTTTTCTTTCACTGTTCTATCTAACAGACTTACAATATGATCACTAATATCTTCCATGAAATTCCATTGCCATAATCTTTAGTTTTCACCACTACGTGAATGCTCTTTTCTTGTTAATTTAAATACCTTTCCATAAGATTTGCCTCAATTCTCTCCTCCATGAAACCCTACCCAGGCCAATTTAACTGCCAGATTATTCTTTTCTTCACCTGAAATGCCTTCAGTTCTCACAGACAAAATTGACAGCATAGCACCTTGGACGTCTTTACTTGCGCTACAGTAACTCCTCAACTGTGCAGTGTCTGTGAGTCTTCTCTATTCAGACTCAAGGGCAAGACTTCTCTCTTTTACCTCTTTTGTTTCTTAAGGATCTTTTATGTATGTTTTCACAAGCTATTTAACGAGTGGCTCCTAGAAGTCAGGCGCTTGACTAGACGCTGGATACAGAATGGCGAATCAGGCCCTGAGCTGACCCACAATGAGGGTGCAAAAGCAATGGAGGAAAAAAGAATGCAAATTCTTATCATTAGATTACTAAATATTTCATAATAAAAGTTAAACCTTGATTGTGGAGATATTTTCTAGACACAGTCGAAAGCTGTTGTTGTTGTTCAGTCAACAACTGAACAGTCTGTTCAGTCACACAACAGACAGACTGACTGCGATCCCATGGACTGCACACTCCAGGCTCCTCTGTCCTCCACTGTCTTCCCAAGTTTGCTCAGATTCATGTCCAGTGAGCCTGTGATGCTGTCTAACCATCGCAGTGTATGCTGCCCCCTTCTCCTTTTGCCTTCAATCTTTCCCAGCATCAGGGTCTTTTCCAGTGAGCTCTCCACATCAGGTGGCCAAAGTATTTGAGCTTCAGCAACAGTCCTTCCAGTGAATATTCAGGGTTGATTTCCTTTAGGATGGACTATTTGATCTCCTTGCAGTCCAAGAGATTGTCAAGAGTCTTCTCCAGCACCACAATTTGAAAGCATCCTTTCTTTGGTGCTCAGCCTTCTTTGGAATTGGAAATAGTCAACTCTATTTTTTTTCTATAACTCTACCCTTCAGGATATGTTGGGACATGGCAACTAAAACATCAGACACAAATGTCTTGTATTGTGAATGTAATTCTCTATGTGTGACTCCATAACAATTTGATAAAGTAGAATGTTGGAAGAATTTCTGACTATTCATTATAAAGTTGCAAAATTTGTACTCAAAATCCTGTCAAGACTAACTTTTTTTTTTTTTTTTCATTTCTCTGGTTTTTAGTATTCTCGAGTGTCTCTGTGACTGAAAAGCTCTCAATCAGACCTTCAGGGTCAGTTGGTTTGAAGATAGATTCCAGGTTTAAAGATAGATTTCAGAATTGAAAGAGGCTGAGAATAAACCCCAGGGGGAGCCCCTCATTCTGCCCAGACAATATAGATGTATTTTCCTGTAGAAACTAGACACAGAAAAGAAGATCTTTTTCCTCCATTTATACTAGGGAATTGAGAAGAGAGAAATGAATTCATTCAGACATACTCAGGGTCAAGTTTGGGAGAGGGGACAGAGTTCTGGGCCCGTAGTAAATGTTTAATAAACTCTTGGTCATGAGTGCCCTTAAGTCATATGCCCCCTCTCTCTCCTGGGTTATAGTTTTATAAAAGGCTCTCAGTCCCTCTTAACTCTCTGGCTTAGGAGTGCTAGTGCTTGGAGGTTTAAGCTCTGTTCTAGAGTGGCTAGCAGAGCATGCTTAAATACATTGGCACAGGAACCTGCTTTGTATTCTAGGAAGCCGCCTGCACAGGGTGTCAGACAGGTTCGAGAAAACAGATTTGTGAAAGTGGGAAGGAAGCTGCCAGCCCTGGAGAGGTTTCAGAATCGCCATGGTTGGCTGCCAATGGCTGTATAAGGCATTGTAAGGGTAAGAGGGGACAGAGAGCGATCATCTAACTGCACAGAGCCTGTCCGAAAAGGGCCCATGGAACAGGCTCTTTTCTCCACCATGGGATTATAGAGGCTTATTGAAAAGGAAAGAGTTACTTTAGATCCCTTTATTATTAGCTGTTAAAGGAGCCACCAGAATGGCTACAATGTATCATAACATATGACAGCTATAATGTATAGCTATCAGAATTATGGATAAATTATAACCCACAGTACATTCTGCAGGGACACTGTTTCTGCACTGTGAGGTAATTTTTCTGAACCTGATATTTTGATTAATAAACTTAGCTATCATGGAAACACAGTACATACATTATTAACCTAATGTGTATGCTGGAGGAGGATATAAGAAAAATAGGGCCTAAGAGAAACATTTGCAAAGTTTCTAAATGTTATAAATTATAAATGCTGAAATTATTGGAATCTCATAAGTGAGAAAAAATTGTAAAGGCATGAGATATGAGAACATGTTGGATACACTAGACAGGATATCATTTTTGCAACGAACAGAAACTTATGTTGGTTAACTTAAGCAGAAAATAATGTATCAAATGATATTTCCATACTCCCAGAATCCTCAGGAAGTCTAAAGAACTAAATTCATAGTAGGGAAAAAACAAGAGGAGGCTGGCTGGCTAGCAGCACACTGGCAGACCTTGGAAGCCTCCACTGGTGGTCTTGCCATTAGTGGGCTTGTCGGCAGCGGCCTTGTTGTTGGCGAGCTTGTTGTTAGTGGTCTTGTGGTCAGTGGCCTTGCCGTGGGCACCGTCACTGCACTTCCCGAGACTACTGCCTCCCTGCACTGGACTCTGCTGCTGCCAGAGCCACAGCTGAAGTAAATTCTCTGTACAGTCCCCTTATCTTTTCATTTCTCATTCCAGGGACCGAGTCCTGAGAGGGATATTCTTTGGGGTAAAGGTAGGTGCTCTAACTGCATAGAGCTCGGAAAGGGAGGAGCACTCTTTCCGTTCATCTTTCAGAGTTAGAAACACTGCTCTGCTTTGCTTCAGTCTTCTCATCTCTCAAGTAGGAAGGCTGATTGGATGCTGGTTATTAAGCCACTGTCCTCTTCTCTGTTTCGTGGTGCTGGGGCTGAGGCTCCGCAAGCCCCATTTCTTCTTTGCCAGCTGGACCCCCGATAAATTCCGCTAACAGGGGTAACAGAGGAAGACTAAAAGGTTGCAGGATGAGAGGGGCTTCTTTCTTCCTCTTTGGCACCATCCTCCTATCAGAGTCACCATAGAAATTGTTGTCCAACCTGATAAGGGCAGCTGATTGCAGTACTGAGTTTTTCCCCCAGTCCAAAAAGCAGTGCCATAATGAGATACTTGCTCTAAACAGCCAGTGCCCCCCGTTCAGTAATCTGGGACTAAGCTTCGTGGAGACGTATGCCTAAGATACTAAGGCAGCAGGGGGGCTGTCCCCCCTCCTGGGATTTCTGGGTCCCAACTCTACATCCCCCCCCTCAGCCACAGGCTGGCAGACGGTTCCTGCAGTTGCCAAGGCTGTGTTGCCTCAGCTGTCTCCTTTGCCTTTTCAGCCCCACAGCACATGTTCAAATGATTAATTCCATTGAATTCTTCCTATTAACAAAACTAGTGTGGGTCTTGGTTTTTTCCTAGTTGCCGTTGAGCATCCAAGAAGACAAATGTTCTCTAGAGCACATATGTATAGTAATTTAGTAATTCTGGAGCATACAGTGTGATAGCAAGCACAGCAGGAGACTAAGATGAAGAGTCAGATAAAAGCTAGATGAGGAAGGGTTTGTTTGATTTCTAAGAAGTTTCTACTTCATTCTATAGGTAGCAGAGTACTTCATTCTATAGGTAGCAGAGAGCTATCAAATATTTCAAAATAGAGAGGTGAAAGTCAGATTTATTTGTTAGCATAACAGCTCCGACAGTGCTTTATGGGTGATGTGAGGAGGACTGAGTATAGAGTATAGATTATAGAGAGAAGTGTGGTGGAGTGTTGCAGAGGTGGGCTTTTCCGGTCGCGAGTGGTAAAGAACCCGCCAGACAATGCAGGAGACATAAGAGATACAGATACTGGTTCGATTCCTGGGTCTGGAAGATCCCCTGAGGAGAGCATGGGAACCTACTCCAGTATTCTTGCCTGAAGAATCCCACGGACAGAGGAGCCTGGCAGGCTATGATTCACAGGGTCACAAAGAGTTGGACACGACTGAAGCAACTTAGCACATTGCAAAGGAACTGGAACTGCTGAAGCAAACACTTGGGTGTGGGTAACTAGAAATTCATTCATCATGAAAGGGAACGTTGTGAGTTCCAAGTCTGTGAGCTTTGAAGCTTATAAGTTGGAGCTGAAGTAATCTGATTAGATGAGATAAAGTTAGATATCCTGCCACCCATCAGTAGGGTGAGGGTGTGCTCGACTAATATGTCAACGGCGCAGGTTGATATCACAGAACAATAGTTAGGTCTCAGTAGCCCAGCAGAGGCCTCGAGAAGAAAGACCAAGCAGAGAAAGAATCCACAAAAAAGACATAAATGAGAGAGGAGAGGCAAGTCAGGAACTGGGGTGGGAGTAGGGGTAGGGTCCAAATGGGGGTAGTAGTCAGAGTGAGGCCTGGAAGCATTGGAACAGAGCCATGGCAAGGCTGAGGAGCAGTCACTGAGTTTTGCATTAGAGGTTAGCTGCAGACCCCAGAGAACACAGATTCAGAGGAGAAAGGGCACAGAGGTCAGCGGGGAGGACAAGCTTACGAGAGCAAGCCACGTTAGCAGAGTGGACCTACTGCTTCTAAGAGAGAAGCTATGGAGGAGAGAGAGAGCTGCTGCTGCTGCTGCTGCTAAGTCGCTTCAGTCGAGTCCGACTCTGTGCGACCCCATAGACGGCAGCCCACTAGGTCCCGCCGTCCCTGGGATTCTCCAGGCAAGAACACTGGAGCGGGTTGCCATTTCCTTCTCCAATGCGTGAAAGTAAAAAGTGAAAGTGAAGTCGCTCAGTCATGTCCGACTCGTAGTACTCCATGGACTACAGCCTACCAGGCTCCTCCGTCCATGGGATTTTCCAGGCAAGAGTACTGGAGTGGGGTGCCATTGCCTTCTCTGAAGAGAGAGCTAGGGCAGGGTAATTGAAGGCTTTTAGTGTTGCTTGCTTTCAGATGCGAGTGATTTAAGCTTTTTACTCACTGAGAAGAGGAAATTTTTGAAGACATAAAGAGAAAACAGAAAACTATGTGGTTAGATTGAGGTTCAGAGCTCAGATAAAAAAAATTATGCTTGGTTGGAAGAGAGAGAAACTCTGTGTGTGTGTGTGAGAGAGAGACAGAGAGAGAGTGTGTGTGAGCGAGAGAGCAAGAGAGTGACAAAGCAAAAGAAGATGGATGGAAAAGAGCAGGTTATTTTACCGCTAGAAACTCTTGAAGTAGCTCAGTTCAGAATGCCTCATTTTCTCTGAAATCACAACCTCAGGTGTGGATGGGGAGTGGACGAGATACAGAGACTGCAAAGTTGTTGTGAAGAATAAGAAAAAGAGAAAGACACGCAATAGAAGGGGACATTCAAAGACTGACTAGGGCAGAGCCGAGTCATTGTACATCTCCGCTGATTCCATGCTTCAGAGAAGATGGCTTTAATATTCTGAGAGCAGTTTCTTATAAAACTAAGCATACCCCTACCCTGTGATGCAGCAATAGCTTGGTATTTGCTCAAAAGAGTTGAAAATGTACGTTTACCCCCAAAATCTGCATTTGGATGTTGATAGCAACTTTTGGCACCCCACTCCAGTACTCTTGCCTGGAAAACCCCATGGACGGAGGAGCCTGGTAGGCTACAGTCCATGGGGTCGCTGAGAGTCGGACATGACTGAGCGACTTCACTTTCACTTTTCACTTTCATGCACTGGAGAAGGAAATGGCAACCCACTCCAGTGTTCTTGCCTGGAGAATCCCAGGGACGGGGAAGCCTGGTGGGCTGCCGTCTATGGGGTCGCACAGAGTCGGACACGACTGAAGTGACTTAGCAGCAGCAGCAGCAGCAGCTTTACTCGTAATTGCCTGAACTTAGAAATAACCAAGATGTCCTTCACCGTAAGTGAACGGATAAATAAAAATAAACTGTAGTACACTCAGACAATGGAAGAGTATCCAATGCTAAAAAGAAATGAGCTAACAAGCCATGAAAAAAATATGGAGGAAGCAGAAATGCACATTACTGAGTTAAAGAGGCCAATCTGAAAAGGCCACAGAGCATATGATTCCAGCTACATTACCTTCTAGAAAAGGCAAAGGTTTGGAGACAATGAAAAGACCAGTGGTTGACAGGAGTTAGGAAGGAGAAGAGGTGAACAGGAAGAGAACAGAGGATTTTAGGGCAGTAAAACTGTTCCGTAAGATGCTATAATGGTGGATACACGTCATAAACTTACAACCCATGTAATGTACAAGAGTAAACCCTAATATAAGCTGTTTTTGAATGATATGGCATGTCAATGTAGGTTCATTGATTATAACCACTCTGGTGGGGGATATTGATACTGGGAGAGACTGCACTTGTGTAGCCAGGGGATATAAGGGAAATCTCTATACTTTTGACTCAATTTTGCTGTGAACCTAAAACTGCTATAAAAATTGTCTATTTTTTTAAAAAGTCAACCAATCAAGATCTTAAAATTGTGTTCCTTTCTTCTCTTCTTTTCCTTTGAAACAAAGGCTAAACTAATAATGAGTATTGAAGGCGCAGAGGAAATACGCATTTCATTCTTCAGTCTTAAGCTAATGAACCACTGCTTTCCAAAGGAACGAGGGAGCCAGTCTGGGGGCTGGGCCCCAGTTTGAGTGGAGAACCGCGGTGGGCAGGCTGAAGGCGGAGCCGCTCTGTCAATCAGATGACTCTTCTTGGCGGGCTGAATGCACAAACAGGAAGTGGATCAGCCCTCCGGAGGGGAGCAGAAGTGAACAGGCCCCTCGGAGCGAGGCTGTGAGTATGCCAGCAAGGTGGTGAGTTTCGTTTCGGCGGAAGCCGGACGCGGGGTCCGGGAAGACGGGCGTGGGCCCCCAGCCCCAGGGTGAGACCAGCAGCGGGGCGGGTGGCGGGTCACGGGGACCCCTCGGGCTGACGGGGCACATCAGCCACGTGGCGGCCAGCCTTCCGCAGCCCTTCTCTGTGGCATCGCTGCCCCGGGGCTCCTGTTCTCAGAGTTTTTCAGATAAGGATCCTGCTGGCCTCGGTCTTAGCATCCTGACAATTACCTTCCTCCCTGAGCTATTGCATCCCAAAGCACCTGTTTAACACGGGCGCCACACAAAAGGAGCGCTCACACGGCAGGATTAGAGCAAGTTCCGTTCACATTACGCGTTTTTCAAGTCCTCTCTCCTAGTCAGAAGATACGCTCTTTGAGCAGGAATCAGATACAGTAATCAAATGTGTTTGCCAGGACAGAATTACGAGACGGTGAAAACAATTTTCTGCCCCGTATCTTCCTTCTTATGTGTAGCAGTTCCAGTAAGAATATACCTTCTGGTTTCTGAATAAAGTAAACATTTCATAATTCAGATCATGCAGGGGTTGACTATCCCACAAATCTTTATGATGACATTAAACCGTCTCTTTTATAGGTTTAATGGCCTGTTTTTTATTTCCTTAATGCTAGCATAGTGCTAACATATGATTGCAAATTAATTTATGGTCCTCACTTGCATTGTGTAATACTTCCATGTCTTTATTTTATGAATGTAGAAATTGATAAGGAACCAACTCGTAGTAGGAAGTTGACAGAGCCGTGCAACTGAAGTGTGTAGACCTGTCCTAGGCCCTGGCTACTGCAAAAGAGCCTCCCCTCTCCTCTCAAGGAGCTTATAGTTCGGTGTAGGAGACAGAAATGCAAAATAAACTCAGTATAAAGTGACAGCTGCTAGAATCGAGGTAGGTGCGAAATGCTGAGAAGCCTAGAGAGAGAGTAACCGAGGAAAGAGGCCGGAAGGATGGCAGAGAGTTCAGTTCAGCCCACAATTGCTGGGGTTTTGGGGGCACTTGAAAAGGGAGTGGAAGCATCTCCTGCTGAAAAAGCAGGGGCGGGGGGGATGAATGCTGGAGAGTGTGGACGGCCTATTAATGACTGTGGAGCAAACTGAGACTTACTCCAAGCAGAGTGAATAGCGTCTTTAAAAACAGTGGCGAGCTGAAGGTCATCTGTGTTCAGGGAGTATAAGTAGTTTGGCATGTAAGTTAAGTCTCCCCATTTCTCTGTGAACAATCACTACTCTTCCCAATCCAGTGGCTTGAAGCCGTGGACGGGCTGGGGGATTCTGTGGATCTGGCTGCACTGTGCCCACCTGGCTGCATTCTGCCCATCTCAGCAGTTCACCTTGGCATCTGAGATCCGCTGGCCTGCAGCTGGGAGCTGGCTTGTCTACAGTGATCACCTAGGATGACTTGTCCACGTAAGGCCTTCTGAGGACTGGATATGAACCCCAGGCCCCTTCACGTTCGATTAGGCGAAGCAAGTAGGAAAATCAGTGGGTGCTGCTTAGTCACGTGGCAGAGTGTGGCGGGCTAGGGGACCGGGTCATTCTTGCTGACGCTGATCGGCATGGAAATGTCACACAATACGAGTGAAGACCGTGCCACTACCCAGGAATGGAAGGAGCACGTGAGAGGGTGGGAGAGATGAGTCAGGGAAGTTTATAGCTCCCTGGGCCTTGTAAGTGGACGTAAGACATGCAAACTGTGGGTCAAGTAAGACTTGGGAGGACTGCAGGCAGGGCTGTGATGGGATCTGTTTCTCCCTTTAGGGAAATAACTCTGGCCGCGTAGAGAGGATGGATTGGAGGCTTCAGACCTTAGCCTTGTAAACAAATATCTGAGATGGAGCTCTGCGTAGTTACCTATTTATTTATATCCCACCTCATTCCAGGAAAGATATGATGCCACAACTCTCCCATAGTTGCTATCAAAAATATATGTATTTATGCCCTGTCCACGTCTAAAAAGAATCTGAAGCAGCTCTAATTGAATTCAGCCCAGAAACCATCTTGGAGGTATGTCGTGGTCTGTCTTAACTGAGCCACCAGCAAATGAAGCTCCCAGAGCTTCTAGCCAAAGGATATTCCTGGAGGTGAAATAAACAGAGGTGAATTTGGCTGCTTAAAAACACATGTAAGTTCTTTATTTAGAACTCTGATTCCATGGCGGCTGAAGAGAAAGAAAGGTACCGCGGGCAGGGTGAGTTCAAAAGAAATATTTACCATGCCAGCCCATCTTAGGACACACAGCAATCATTTCTGCTTAGCAAACACAAAATAGGCTGGTAAAACTGATACCCTGCCTGCAGAATAAAGCTGAAATCACCAAAAAGGCTCTGCAGAGATTAAACAAGTAACTGGCAAAGCTAAAGTGGATCGAAGTCTGTCCTTAACGTTGAGATAAGATCTATTTTGCTCCCATTCTTATATTTGCATATGAAAGCAAAGTGGAGCAAGTGAGGGTCAGAGGCACTCGGATTTTCTAAGAAGGTTCTTCCTGACACTCAATCAGTTGGGTCTTCAGTAACCAAGAGGGAAAATTCATTTCTTAAGTTCCATGTTAGTCAATGGAGTAAATCCTACAGTTTTCAGGATTAAGAATCTCGATCCTACCATTTTCATTCAACATACCTCTGCGTCTACTGAAGACTCACTACGCGGCTCTGTGCTGAATCCCATCTCATCTTGTTTCATCTCATCTGGGCTCCAGAGTTGAGTAAGATAAATGCTCTTTGTTCTAAAGTTGCTCTTATATAGGGAATAAGATGAAGGGCCACAGATCTTATTAAGTAGTAGTATCTAAATTGGAGAAGACAGTGGCACCCCACTCCAGTACTCTTGCCTGGAAAATCCCATGGATGGAGGAGCCTGGTGGGCTGCGGTCCATGGGGTCGCTAAGAGTTGGACACGACTGAGCGACTTCACTTTCACTTTTCACTTTCATGCACTGGAGAAGGAAATGGCAACCCACTCCAGTGTTCTTGCCTGGAGAATCTCAGGGACGAGGGAGCCTGGTGGGCTGCCGTCTATGGGGTCGCACAGAGTTGGACACAACTGAAGCGACTTAGCAGCAGCAGCAGCAGTATCTAAATATGAACGAAATGCCACGAGGCTCCAGGGAAGAGGGCGAAAGTCATGGTTTACTCCATATCACTGCCCTTTGGTCTTGGAGTTTGTATTCTTGTGACAAAAGGTAAAACAGAACCGTGGTCTTGCTTTCTGCATGCTAATACAGGCTGAGGTTCATTTAATCGTGGGTCTCGACTCCCCAGACCACAGACAATGTTTCTGTCTGGAATTATCATATAGCTTCTTTAGTCCAAAATGATCCCAGAGAGGCTGTGACAGACACTTCATAGTGCATATGCGCTGCTGAGATGCTTATCTTATTTACAGACATGATACTAATAAGAGTCCTGCACTTCCGGGGGCAACCCCAGTTTACGCCTGTTATCCCAAGGTGTTTGTTAATAACAGTCCCCTCTAAAGAGCTCTAGTTTGGAGGATAAATTGTATAGTTGTCATGAAAAGTGAAAAGTGAAAAATGTTAGTTCCTCAGTGTAGCGGCCCAGCGATTGAACCTGGGTCTCCTGCCTTGGAGGCAGATTCTTGACCATCTGAGCCACCAGGGAAGCCTGATGGTCACGGTACTGATATTAAAGACAATCCCTGGTTAAACCTCAGTGACGGAGCTGGTTTTCCACTCATGGTTCTTCTTGGTGGGCTGCAAGTCATCCCCACTCCCATTCACAACTGCTCTTTGGACCAGGAATGTGAACTCACGATGTCTGGCCTCATTTGAGTGCTGTTGGTGGTTACACAACATGTTTTCTCAGAGCGGGGCTAACTATTCTCTGTAGAGGCAAAGCCCACAGGACCTGGGATCACGCCCTTGCACCAACCAAGAGGGAAGCTGACTCCAGCAACAGCTCGATAATTGCAATCTTGGCAATGATGAGACAGACACTCCCTCCATATACTCTGCACCCGAACAAAAATTCACACGTCACTCTTGAATGCTCACCACTGTGTTAGTCAACGTGTATTTCAATACACGAGTATTTGTTGAAGGTTTGTCATTGCTTCTTAAAATATGCTGAAAATAAAGGTTTTAAAGAGAATTTTATAAGGTCCTAGGACAAAATCTTTCCTGCTCTGTGTGTTTTGGGGGGGATACAAGGATTTTGACCCTTGATCTCTTTTCCAGTCACGAATTCTACATCTATTTTTCATGTAAACGGATGGCTCTTCAGTGAACTATCCTTAGGCACTTTAAGAACTGGATGCGACTCAACGGTTCTTTGGTTAGTAAATTGTTACGGCTTGGATTTCTATAATAATTACTCTTTAGAAAGGGGGTTGTGTGAGTTCTATTATTATATGAACTACTGGAAAGACAGACCGGTTTTTGAGTCTGAACTTTGCCAGTCTACAACTGTGTGACCTGAAGGTTACTTACCTTCTTAGACCACAGATGCATCATTTGTCCAATGGGTATGTTACAGTCTAGCTCGTTACAGTGCTGCGAGGACCATCATTGAGCTTTGTATCTAGTAGAAGCTGAAGGCATGCTAATTCCCTTCTCTTTGCATCCTACTGGGGAAAGTATCTCTCCCGAACTGTGACTCAATGATTTTAGGAATTGTTTCTTACCATCATGACACTACATATAATGAAATTCTTTGAATATAGATGTCCTTAGATAGTATAAATATTCTTGGGAAAATGATACCAGTATTTCTTCAAGCTTCATATTTGGGGGACTCTTTTGCTAATTCAAATGCTAGTGTCTGGTAAACTGCTTTCTATTTGTACACATAAAGTATTGGAGTGAACATTGGTAACCAACTTAAACATAGCTTTCTAAAGTTAGCTGCAATTATTTCTGTTTTTTTGTTTTTGGTTTGGTTTTCTTTTTTTTGTTTTGTTTTGTTTTGGTCACACTGTGTGGCAGGCCTGTGGGATCTTAGTTCTCTGGCCAGGGAGCAAACCCATGCTCCCTGCATTAGAAGCATGGAGTCTTAACCACTGGCCCACCAAAGAAGTCCCATAGCTGGGATTACTTTTGTAAAAATGTTAAAAATATATAAAAAGACAGATTCCTCAGGTAATAGAGAATAATGGTCTACATAAAAAATAACAGAGACTGGCAGCTTGATCTGGAAGAAACAGGCACTATGGTAGGAAAGGGCAATTTAGAAGAGTGGACTTGGAGAGTGCGTCCAAAAGGGGAAACTGTTTAGAGGACATTATTATAAGACATTCACGATAGAAGTCAAATGTTTTTTAAAAATGCCATGTAGAGGAACGAATGTCTCTCCTGCTGGGAGAACACACCCTCCATTGTAGGCGCACTGGAAAGATATTTGATGAGGACTGGAAAAGGGACAAGAATGCATGGAGGTGCTGGAAGAGGAAGAACAGCGCACAGGAACACGGGCTGTTTCACACGGGCAGAAAGGCAGGTGCTGCGTGCCCAAGGGAGACTTTGAAGGGGAAACATCATGACACCAACTCGACAGAGAACCTAATTCATGGAGACATCTTCTAATCGTTTGTAAAAACGTCATCCTTGCAGGGAAGAAAGTGACCACCCACTGGGAAACCAGGCTCTCCCATCTCTCACCGTTTTTTAAAATTGGCATCTCACTTTTTCCTTTTTCTCAAAAGTGCTAATCACATTTGCAATTGCTGTACAATTTACTTATCACTTTCGTGAACTGTCCATTTCCCTCAGCTAGAATAAATGAGGGCAAGTATGTCTGTCCAGTTTTTCTTTTGTTCAGTTTTATATTCCTGGTATATACTAATACACATTTTTGAATGAATCAGTGCTCACATAAGCCAGCAATTATAGGACTGGAAAGGTGGTATCTTTTAAGAGAAAGGAATACTGCATGTTAATTCTATTCAAAGTTTATTGTGTTATACGCTGACATTCACAAACACTGGCAGAGTGTGATGTAGATGGGAGAGCTCCAAAAACTGAAACCTCAGATTCTAAACAGATACCTAGTAAAGATTCCTTAGAGTGGCTTCTTCATGATCCTGATCTGGGGGCATTTTGGTGGTTTTCGTTGCTTTCTTTCTAGATGTAGATATTACTGATATGGCATCGAATAGTACCAAGTGTTAGCTGCTCAGGTGTGTTCGACTCTTGTGAATCCACGGGTTGTAGCCCGCCAGGCTCCTCTGTTCATAGGCTTTCAGAGCACTGGAGTGGGGTGCCATTTCCTCCTCCAGGGGATCTTCCAGACCCAGGGATTGAACCTGGGTCTCCTGCACTGGAGGCAGATTCTTTACCAACTGAACCACAAGGGAAGCCCCATAAAAAATACACAAAGCTGATAAGAAAATAGGGTTTGGAATATAACACTCATAAACTTCCCAGTGGCGCATTAAAACCAGTAGCACAGTTTTACACAGGCTAAGTGATTAAGGAATGAGTAAGCACCGTAATACACAGGGCACTTTACCTTGAAAATTATCTGCAGTTTGCTTGTTCAAGTGGGTGCCTTCACGCTCACTGGCACGCCTTGGCTCTCACTTCTATTACCACGTGTATGCCCTTTTCCTAAACGATACCCCCTTCTCCCTCCTAAGATCACTGACTTATGAGAGCATAACAGAGGGAAAAATAAACTGAGAGGCAACGGGGATGTTAAGAGAGCTTAGGGCAGGAACCATGTGCCATTGGCCATCAGAAGGCTCATAGCTTGAGAGTTTCTGAGAACTGGTGACAGGTGTTAAAAGGAAGCTTATAACATCAGATGTGAAAGGATGTGGCCCAGTGTACTCACGAAGTATTGCCTAGGTGCATTTTCTAGAGCCCTGCACAGCTCCATTCAGCTGGCTGCGGTTTATTGCCCTCTTCGAATGGTTTGGTTACAACAACTTTAGATTTTTAAAACAGAACTGACTACATTTTAACAGGCTTTTTGTATAATTATGGCTAATTTTTTAATATTACCCTAAAACTCAGCAAATAGGAGATTCTTAAAGATTAGCTTCAATGTAGAATCTAAAACCATATTAATAAGTTTTTCATGTCCTGTCACATTAAAATCCATGGCCTATCTTGTACTTTAAATAGACTGTTTACCCATGCATGATTTTGTAATATCATCCTTCAGCCATTTGGAAAATATTGGTTCATTGAGTTACTAGCAAACTGAATCCAGTGACATTTTAAAAAAAGGATTATATTCCATGACCACATAAGACTTATCCTAGAATGCAAGGTTGTTTCAACATATGAAAATAAATCAATATAATGCACCATATTAATAGCAAAAAGGACAAAAGCCGCATGGTCACCTCAATAGATACAGAAAAGCTTTTGAAAAAAATCCAGTACCCTTGCATGATAAAATATATATATATATTTAACAAATCAGGAACAGAAAGAAACTTCCCCAACTTGATAGACGGCATCTATGAACTCCCATAGCTAATATCATACTTAATCATAAAACAATGAAAATTTTTCTCCAAATCAGTAATAGGAAAAGGATATCCACTCTCACCAGTTCAACATTCAACATATAATACAACATTGTACTGGAGATTCAGCAAGCATAATTAAGCAAGAAAGGGAAATAACAGGCATCAAAATCAGAAATGAAGAAGTAAAATTATCTATAGTTACGAAAGACATCTTACATAGAAAAGAGCCTAGGGAAGATGCATAAAAGAATCTCTTATTACAGCTAATAAATAAGATTCCAGCATACAAGGAATAATGCAAAAATCTGTTACGTGTCTATAACACTAGCAATGAACAGTCTGAAAGGAAATTTTTAAAAAATTCATTTACAATGGCATAAAAAATAATAAAATTGTTACAAATAGAATTAACAAAAAAGTTCATGACTTATACACTGAAAGCTACAAAACATCATTGAAATAAATGAATACCTAATACATGGTTTGAAAGCTTGATATTTTTAAGATGGATTCTCTCAGTAATGCAGTTCCTATTAAAATCCTAGCTGTATTTTTTTTTTCACAGAAATAGGCAATCTATTCTAAAATTTACATTAAAATACAAGAGACCCAGATAGTTTCAACAGTCTTGAAAACCAACAAAGATGGACTCACATTTGTCAATTTCAAAACTTTCTACAAAGTTACAGTATCCAAAACAGTGTGGTCCTGGCATAATGATAGATGCGTAGGGCACTGGAAGAGAATTGGAAGTATAGTAAAAAAAAAAAAAATTACAGTCGATTGATTTTCAACAAGGATTCCAAGAATATTTAACATAGAAAAATCAACCTTTTTGACTAACTGTTCTAGCACAACTGGCTACTCATATCCTGTAGAATGAAGAAAGACTGCTATCTCATGCCATGTACAAAAATTAATTCCAGATGGTTACAGACCTCAGACAGTGCAAAACTGTAAGACTCTTAGAAGAAACCATAAAATAAGAAAGACACGTAACTTTGTAACTTTGGATTAGGCAATGGTTTCTCACATATGACTCTAAAAGCAGAAGAATAAGATTCATGCATATATACATACATAAAACATCATCAATTTTAAAAAAAAATTGTGTTTCACCAGAATTGAAAGAGACACGTGTACCCCAATGTTCATCACAGCACTGTTTATAATAGCCAGGACATGGAAACAACCTAGATGTCCATCAGCAGATGAATGGATAAGAAAGCTGTGGTACATTAACACAATGGAGTATTACTCAGCCGTTAAAAAGAATTCATTTGAATCAGTTCTAATGAGGTGGATGAAACTGGAGCCGATTATACAGAGTGAAGTAAGCCAGAAAGAAAAACACCAATACAGTATATTAACGCATATATATGGAATTTAGAAAGATGGTAAGGATAACCCTGTATGCGAGACAGCGAAAGAGACACAGATGTTTAGAATGGACTTTTGGACTCTGTGGGAGAGGGAGAGGGTGGGATGATTTGGGAGAATGGCATTGAAACATGTATACTATCATGTAAGAAACAAATCACCAGTATATGTTCGATACAGGATACAAGATGCTTGGGGCTGGTGCACGGGGATGATCCAGAGAGATGATATGGGGTGGGAGGTGGGAGGGGGGTTCAGGACTGGGAACTCATGTACACCCATGGCAGATTCATGTCAATGTATGGCAAAACCAATACAGTATTGTAAAGCAAAATAAAGTAAAAATAAAAATTAAAAAAATTATAATGAGAAATAAAAAACAAATAACTATAATAAAATAATTCATAATATCAAAAAAATTGTTTCAAAAGACATTGACAAAAAAGTTAAAAGATAGCCTATGGAATGGGAGAAAATACTTACAAATCATACATCTGATAAAGGGCTAGTATCCAGATATAAAAGACCTCTTACAACTCAACAATAAAAAGGCAAAATTGAAAAACGAGCAAATACTTTGGATAGGCATGTTTCAAAGAAGGTATACGAATGGAAAGGAAGCACAAGAAAAGATGCCTAGCAGCATTTGTTCTCATGGAAATACAAGTCAAAACCACAGTGCGGTAGCATCAGACACACACTAAGATGTCTACAGACAAAAAGTTGAGCAATAACAAGTGTTGTCTAGACATGGAAGCCTAAATGTCCATCAACAGAGGAGTAGGTAAAGAAGACGTGGTGCATGTATGCAGTGGGGTATTACTCAGCCATGAAGAAGAATGAAAGAATGCCATTTGCAGCAACATGGATGGGTCTAGAGAGTGTCATCCTGAGTGAAGTAAGCCAGACTGAGAAGGTGGAATATCACATGACTTCCCTTACCTGTGGACTCAGTCCAAAAAGAAATGATACAAGTGAGCTTATGCACAAAGCAGAAATAGACGCACGGGCTTCAGGAATGAGCTTTTGGTTTCTGAGGGGAAGGCTGAGGGGAAAGGGATAGTTAGGGAGCTTGGGATGGACACATACATGCAGCTGTACTTAAAATGGATAACCAGCAAGGATCTCCTGTGCAGCACGTGGAACTCTGCTCAATGTTACGTGACAGCCTGGATGGGAGGGGCGTTCGGGGGACAATCGGTCCACGTGTTTGTATGGTGGAGTTTCTTCGCTGTTCACCTAAAACTATTACAACGTTGTTTGTCAGTCGGCTGTACTCCAATACAAAATAAACAATTTTAAAAGAAAAAAAAAATCAATGTTTAAAAAAAGAGCATATGTTGGTTAACATGTGAAGAACTTGGAACCCTCCTGCATTGCTGATGGGAAGGTAAAATGGTATTGACAGCTGCTTTTGAAAACAATGCCTTAATACGTTAAATAGAGAAAACCTGTAACCAATAAGTTAACTCATGGATATACATCTAAGAGAAATGAAAACATCAGTCAGTCAGTCAGTTCAGTCGCTCAGTCGTGTCCGACTCTTTGCAACCCCGTGAATCGCAGCACGCCAGGCCTCCCTGTCCATCACCAACTCCCAGAGTTCACTCAAACTCACATCCATCGAGTCAGTGATGCCATCCAGCCATCTCATCCTCTGTCGTCCCCTTCTCCTCCTGCCCCCAATCCCTCCCAGCATCAGAGTCTTTTCCAATGAGTCAACTCTTCGCATGAGGTGGCCAAAGTACTGGAGTTTCAGCTTTAGCATCATTCCTTCCAAAGGACACCCAGGGCTGCTCTCCTTTAGAATGAAAACATATGTCCATCCAATAACTTCTGTGCAAATGCTCATAGCAGCATTATTCATAATAGCCAAAAGTTGAAACAACTCCCATGTCTACAAACTAGTGAGTGGATAAATAAAACATGGTACGTCCATACAGTACTAGTTGTCCCTAAAGGAATGAAGTACTAATACAGGCTACAACCTGGATAAACACTGAAAAAATTAAGTGAAAGAATGCAACCACAGAAGACAACTTATTAAATGATTCTGTTTACCTAAAATGTTAGATAACAGGCAAATCTGTAGAATCAGAAAGTAGATTGGTAGTTGTCTAGGACTGAAAGTTCGAAAGAAATTGGGAAGTGACTCCTAACGGATACAGGATTTCTTTTCCAGATAAAAATGTTCTGAAATTGATTTTTGATGTTTGCACAACTCTGAATGTACTAAAAGCCACCAGATTGTGTACTTTAAAAGGGTAAATTTTATAATATGTGGATTATTTCTTAATAAAAATAGAGAGATACAGTGATTATTAGGAGCTAAATGGATAATTTAAGAATAATACTTTAATAATAATCTCATTTACTATCTTTTTCCGTAAGTGGACCAGACAAATAGATCAGAGATGGATGTAGGCAATGTATGTTGATCTGAATAAGCAGTTTGACTCAATCACAGTTCCCTTATTTATTCAGCAGTTCATTCTGCAGATTTACTGAGAATGTGCCTAAAGTATGCGGGCTATTGGAGGTAACACAGGTGACGCTACTGGTGAAGAACCTGCCTGCTAATCCAGAAGATGTAAGAGACACGGGTAGAACCCCTGGGTCAGAAAGGCCCCGTGGAGGAGGGCACAGCATCCCACCCAGTATTCTCGCCTGGAGAATCCCACGGATGGAGGAGCCTGATGGGCTACAGTCCACGGGCTTGCATAGAGTTGTACACAACTGAAGCGACTCAGCACACAGATCAACAAGACACAGCTCTTCATGGAATTAGCTTACTAGTCAAAAACTATTTTGTAAATTAGGCAATAGAAGTTCAGCGAGGTTAAATAAATGGCCCAACATTACACAGGTAGTCAGTGACAAAGTGAGGATTTGAATCCACTTATATCTGAGCCCAGGCTTCCCTGGCAGCTCAGCTAGTAAAGAATGTGCCTGCAACGCAGGAGACCCTGGTTTGATTCCTGGGTCGGGAAGATCCCCGGAGAAGGGATAGGCTACCCACTCCATTATTCCTGGGCTTCCCTGGTGGCTCAAATGGTAAAGAATCTGCCTGCAGTGCTGGAGACCTGGGTTCCATCCCTGGGTTGGGAAGATTCCCTGGAGGAGGGCCTGGCAACCCACTCCAGTATTCTTGCCTGGAGAATCCCCATGGACAGAGGAGCCTGGTGGGCTACCGTCAATGGGGTTGCAAAGAGTTGGATACGACTGAGCGACTAAGCACAGCACAGCACATATTTGGGCCCAACGCCCCTGATGGTCCATTTAGTCACATATCCAACAGCAGCGTGCTTGTAAGTAAGAATAGGAACATTGTAATTAGGGAGATTTGCAGAGAGAATAACTGTCCGCAGAGAATGTTAATTCATGGACTGACCTCGACCCGGAGGGATATCCCCAGAGTGGTCAAAGAGTTCTTCCCATAGCTGGATCCGATTTGACAGACTTAGCGACAACATAAATGAAGACACAGAGGCAAGCTGACCGCATCTGCTGTTGACACAAAGCTGGAAGTGATAGTTAATACACTCAAAGAAGGAATCAGGATTCAGAAAAGATTTCATCAGACTGGAACTATGGGCTGATAGGAATACAGGATGCAGGGAGAACTGGCTTAACAGGAATTTGCATGAAAAAGACTTGGACATTTAATTGAGAATAAGCTCAGTATCATTCAAAGGTGTGAGCCAAGACAGCTGAGGCATTCTTATCTTGCATTAAACACAAAGCAGCGTCCAGGGAAAGGAATGTAATTGCACTTCCAGTCACTGCTCTTGTCAGACAAATTTCGAAGTATTTTGTTCAGTCATCATTAGGAAGAGTATCAGCAAAGTGGAATATGTTTGGAGGAGAGAGATGAGAAAAATGAAACTGTGTCACTGAAGCTGTTTAGCTTCAGTTGTTCAGTTCAGTTCAGTCGCTCAGTCGTGTCCGACTCTTTGCGACCCCATGGACTGCAGCACGCCAGGCCTCCCTGTCCATCACCAACTCCCAGAGTCTACCCAAACTCATGTTTAGCTTAGTATGAAGAATTGGGCCGTACCATGGAGGTAGGGGAAGTGTAATGGATTAACTTTTTTCAAAGACTTGAAAGCATATCTTAGGGCTGGAGGTTTAGTTTAATTTTACTCACTCTCGCAGAACTAGAACCCCACACAAGATAGGGAGACAGATTTGTGATTAAATTATTTTCAGATAGGTGGAGTTGTGGGAAAGGGAATAATCTACTTTGTAATTTACTGAGCAGTTACTTGTGCAAATCATTCAAGAGGACTCTGGATGACTACTTGTAATTGGAGGTCCCTGGATCATCACTGAGGTTGGGACTTGAGGATTCATGGGGTCCATTTGAAATCAAAGACCCAATAACAATGATAACAATCATTATTGTTGTATCAGCTAATATGTATTAGTGAAAGTCGTTCAGTCGTGGCAGACACTTTGTGACCCCATGGTCTATACAGCCCATGGAATTCTCCAGGCCAGAATACTGGAGTGGGTAGTCTTTCCCTTCTCCGGGGGATCTTCCTGACCCAGGAATTTAACCAGGGTCTCCTGCATTGCAGGTGGATTCTTTACCAACTGAGCTATCAGGGAAGCCCTGATATGTATTAAGGAAGCTACTATGGAAAATATTCCGCGTGCATTAGCATATTTAGGTCTGACAAGATCTTAATGAAATACTTTATTATCTGCATTTTGTAGATGAAGATATAGCTTCATCTACAGTTATGGAGTTTCCTTACCCAAGGATACTTGGCTTGTTAGCGCTAACACTCAAACTCAGGTTGCCGGATTTCAGAGCCGCAGATCTTAAAGCTTTCCTAAAAACTCTTTTAAATTCCATGTTATTTAATGAGTTATAACAGACTGACTTTGATTGTGAGATAATGTGGCTCAAATTCTCTCTGTTCAGAGTGAATACATTGGAGGGTATTGTGTTGCTAGACATCTGAATAATTCAAGGTCAGCAGGAACTCTTATCTTTGCGGGGAGTAAAAGCCTGTCCAGTGGAATTTCAGGATCGACACGTTCGGTGTTTAAAAAAGCAAACAGCTTAGCTCATATTTTCATTCTTGGATAATTTTAAATAAGACAGTGCCAGAGTACACAAAAGCAGATAGCATGGTTTCAGGTTTTCATTCCTGAATTGGGATTTCGTTTTGCATGCCATGATGGCAGATGCCTACCAGAGAGTGGAAGGGGTAAGAGATGGAAATTACCGTAATTACCCTTGCGGTAGGCAGATGACTTTTCTGAAGCGTGCAGAGTGGTTTTAATTCCCTATAAATAGGGAACCTGTGACTAACAGGTGCTCTCTGATATGCTGCTCGGAAAAACATGTGTTTAATTTGAACTTGTAGGTCCCACCACAAATTTTAAGTCTTTGGAAGAAACAAAGGACAATAGTGTTTTCAATAAATTCTCATCTGGTTTATTTTTAGGACAGTCAAATCAGAAATAAATTCATCCATTCATTTCAAGAAACAAACATAAATTACTATGTATTTTAATAAGTAGAAGAAAGAAAATAGACACGATGTTTTTGCAAAAATGAAGGGGAATCTACTTGGGTGAGATGGCCAAGAATGGGCACTCTGAGTTGGTGACATGGTTTTTTATTGATGCATATAAGGGGCTTCCCAAGTGGTAAAGAATCCATCTGCCAATGCAGGAGCTGCAGGACACCGGTTGAATCCCTGAGTTGGAAAGATCCCTTAGAGGAGAAAATGGCAACCCACTCCAGTATTCTTGCCTGGAAAATCCCATGGACAGAGGAGCCTGGTAGACTGCAGTAGTCCACAGGGTCGCAAAGAGTTGGACACAACTGAGTGACTGAACATGCACGCATATACATATATATACATACATGTGCATATATATGTATATTATTTTTCAGATTATTTCCCTTATAGGTTATTACAAAATGTCGAGTATAGTTCTCTGCGCTGTACGGTTGGTCCTTCTTGGTTATATATTTACAGAGTGTGCTTATGGAAATCCCTGTCCTCTGCCTTGCCCTTTGATTACCATAAGCTTTTTCCCTGTGTCTCTGGGTCTCTTTCTGATTTGTAGAGAGATCTGTTTGTATGTTTTTCCTGGAATCCATATGTAAGCTGTATCATATGATATTTGTTCTCGTCTGCATTCAATCAGTATGATAATCTCTTAGGTCCATCCGTATTGCTGCAAATGGCATTATTTCGTTCTTTTTTTTAATGGCGGAATAATGTTGGACGAATGGGCTTGCCAGTTAACTCAGTGGTAAAACAATCCATCTGCCAATGCAGGAGATGCAGGTTCGATCCCTAGGTTGGGAAGATCCTCCAGAGAAGGAAATGGCAACCCACTCCAGTATTCTTGCCTAGGAAATCCCATGGACAGAGGAGCCTGGCAGGCTACAGTCCAAGGGGTCGCAAAAGAGTCAGGAACATCTTAGCAGCTAAGCAACAGCAACAAATGTTCCATCGTATTCATACGCCACATCTCTCTACCCACTGATCGGTCCATGGACATCCAAGTAGTCTCCACATCTTGGCTGTCATAAGTAGGGCTTCAGTGAACAATGAGGTGCGTGTTTTTTCAAGTTATGATTTTTCTCTGGATATCTGTCCAGGTGTGTTATTGAAGGACCATATGTAATTCTACTTTTAGTTTTTAAAGGAGCCTCCTTCCTGTTCTCCTTAGTGGTTGCACCAAGTTTCATTCCCAGAGCTGGTGACATTTAAGCTGAAGCCTGAGTAAAGAGAAAGAGCCCAGAGGAAGAGCATTCCAGACAGAAGATCCGCCAAGCTGAAAGGCACTGTGGCTGGAAGGAGTTTAGCGTTTCCTTGGCACACCCAGAAGACACAGCAGTAGTCCAGGGGAGGGACGTCTGTGACTTCTGCTAAGATATTAACAGTGGAAATGACGGTAAATGGATACCTTGGAGGTATATTTTGGAAATTGAAATCAGACACTAGAGTGGACATTATATACGTGCAAATCCTAAGTGCAACATAGATGCTTACAAATATCTCTAGAACCTCTGTTCTAGTTATATATAATCTCAAGCAATCTTCAACATGTTGCCGTCTCTTATCATGTTTGGAATATAAGCAATTTCTTTCCTTCATGGGATCCTTCTTCAGACAATTCACTTTCTATTATTAAAATCTCCCTCCCTGCCTCCCTCCCTTTCTTCCTGCCCGCCTCCCTCCCTTCTTGCCTGCCTGCCTTCAGTAATCTGTATCAGTATTACAAGGTGGCCTGGTGTCTAGCTATCAGCTGTTTGGCATACAGTTCCGAACAAGACAGTCCTGGTTCCTGCCTTCATGAAATTTTCTTTTAATTGAGAGCTAATTAACCCAGGGGAAAAGTTTATCTCGTTTACATTTCTGTGTTTTTTAAGCTAGTAATTATTGAATGCTTCTTAATCCCAGGTAGTATTTCAAGTACTTTAGAGGTGTTATGTTAATTAATCCTTAAAGCAAACACACCCCTGTTCTATTAAAGCGGAAGCTGGTGCTCAGGAAACTTTCTGGCCCTAAGAGGCAGAGCTGAGGTTGGCACCTATTTCGGAACTAACTGAATATATAAACAAGAGCAAATGAACGAACTTGAGAAACTAGTTCAGGCATCAGCTGTTTCCTGCCACAGCCGATCTGTGGCCTTCCTTTGGTTGGGAGGGAAGTGCAGAGCAGCATACTTCCTTTCCTTGGCCTGCTCTGGTGCACATGCATTTGAGATATATTTTAAAACATAAAATGGAGATCATCAGGGGCAATATCAGTGATCTATCAGCTAAGCTAAATCTCTGATAACCACTCCCAGTCTCCTAATGTGGAAGAAAGCAAGGTACTTTTCTATATTTCCACTGTCTCATTCTAAAGGTCACCAAGTTGGAATGTAGAACTGAGTTTTGTTTCTTGCTTCTTCCTCCTTGTGCAGTCAGACAAATTTCACTAGCGGTACTACTACAAACGCTACTGAGATCTGTAGCTTCATCACATGAGGCAAATGTCTTGCTAGACTCATAACACTGCAAATTAATGTTCCTCTCTTGCTTTTTACCTCCATTTTCACCCCATGAAGTAGTCAGAGTGATCTGCAAAAGCGAATCAGGTCGTAGTCCTCATCAGCATTACATTCTCCAGCAGCAGCTGTTGCACTGAAGCAAAAGATCAGCTCTTCTCTGTGGCCTGTGTGGCCCGGCCCCTACCATCCCTTCTATCCCCACATTGTTACCACCCCCTCCCCTAACTGACAACCTCTAGACAAAGTGCTCTTGGCGCTTCTTCAGATTTTAAATGCACTTTCTTGAATTCTTGCAATGGTTAATACCTCCTCAGGAAACTCTTCCATAATTATCATATCTAAATGAAGATCTTTCTTTTCCAATCTCTCCAGTGGATTTTCCATATAAGCCAATTGTTATTGTCTGTTTACTTGCCTTTCGCCAGTACCAACCAACCAGACTGTACGCTCAATGAAGTGCACGCTCTCTCTTGCTCCTTAATTTATCCCCAGTGTTTAGAATAGAGCTCATAGGAGCACGCAGGAGGAATTAAAAACTGTGTTGAAGGCATGAATAAGTGATATTCTTTCAACTGCATTCTTTAGGTCTGTGTTAAAAACTTATTGGATATTGATAAAATATTATTAGATTTGGAATTTACTGAATTGGGTATGTCCAATACTTTGGCTACCTCATGCAAAGAGTTAACTCATTGGAAAAGACTCTGATGCTGGGAGGGATTGGGGGCAGGAGGAGAAGGGGATGACAGAGGATGAGATGGCTGGATGGCATCACTGACTCGATGGACATGAGTTTGAGTGAACTCCGGGAGTTGGTGATGGACAGGGAGGCCTGGCGTGCTGCGATTCATGGGGTCACAAAGAGTCAGACATGACTGAGCGACTGAACTGAACTGAAAGTACTAATGGACTTCTCTGGTGGCTCAGACGGTAAAGAATCTGCCTGCAATGCTGGAGACCTGGGTTCCATCCCTGGGTTGGGAAGATCCCCTGGAGGAGGGCATGGCAACCCACTCCAGTATTCTGGCCTGAAGAATCCCATGGACAGAGGAACCTGGCAGGCTATAGTCCATGGTGTCACAGAATCGAACATGACTGAGCAACTATCACTTTCAATATACTAATAGGAACCTCAAAAGTAATAGCTGCTATGATTAGTCACTTGTATTATAGGCTGGAGGACAGGGTTGGCCAGTCATTGAATAAAAATTTTTTTAAATTTTATTTAAAATTTTATTTAAAATTTTTATTTTATTTAAATTTTTATTTTAAAAATGTGTTTTATGTTTATAAAATAAATTTTTGCATGTTAATAACTTAAAAACTATGAAATGAAATGTGATGGCCTCAGAAGTTTCTATCTATTGGCAAAGAAACCATTTCTGAGAGACAGGATTTGCACTAAGATTTGTGATATATCATTTATCTTTATCTGTAGCAAATTCTAAACTGAAGATATATGCTCAAGTCAAAGAATATCAAATTTCTGAAATAAATGATTACAATGTATATTTTCCATGCAATTCAACATTTATATTTCTGGATTTTTAAAATTACCTTGTTCTTGTTAAAAGGGCAATAAAATTCTTTACAAAGCAAATAATAATGAACAGCTCTAAGTTATCACTGATGAAGAAAGAAACTTCTTCATTTCCTTAGATAATGTACCTTAAAGAAAATCAGTGTAGATTTTAGTAACAACATTTCGGCAGTGTGAAGGTGTGAAGAAATGATTGTTTCTGAATCAGCACTGATAGATTCATTTTTTTAAAAGTCAGTTTTGGGCTCATGCCAGTTTTAAACTATGGCAAGAAGAAAGTTTGTGCGATATCAGACATGCTAGGCTGCCACGTACGTCTCTCATCACCTCGTCCCAGAGTAGGCAACGTTGCTGGTTGCAATCTGAGTACTGAACCCTGGACAGCAATGCTCATTAGTCATCCTCTCAATCAAATATCAATGTGGGAAGTTAGTGACTTAGGCCAAAGATGAAAAGATCTGACCAGCTGTTCCTCCCAGGCTCAGTTCTGATCCCTGTGTGAAGAAAGAATACCTTAGAAAAGTAATTGTGAGTCCGAACACAGCCAATTGCCAAGCAAAGCATCTCGCCCTGTTTATTTTGGAAGGGCCGTGTGCATCAGTCTGGCTGTGAGCAAGGTATTTCTGTTTGTGCTTCTGCCCATGGGGGACGGCAAGGTTCATCCATCTCATTGGAATGGAGGTTCCTCTGCGTGAAGCTTTCCTTCTCTACCCTGTCCTTGACACCCTCTGCAAGGAGGAATGTCTTTAAGGTCAATAATAAATGATGACGAATTATGGGTGAAATTGAAAACTCCAAATCTGGTCAGAATGGAGACCCTTGAGGATTCAAGCTCTGACAGTACAGAGGGATAAAGTGTCCTAAGCATTACTGTCAGTGGAACATCAGAGTTTAACGAGGGATTAACCGGGAGCCGCGGGATAGATCTCCAAGCGGGCGTAGGACACCCTTGGTCTCTGATGATGTTATTCCTCAGCCGACTCACCGCTTTCCCACTGGCTCTTGTCTGTTCTCCTTACACGTCAAGTCCAAGTTGGAACTTTCTTGGCCTAAAGTGTGGATATGCTTTCCAATTTTCCATGCTCTTTGACATTCATAAATGCTAACTAACAGTGATTCGGTTCTCTGGTCTGAAGAGTGAGACGTAATATGCCTTCACTGCCCTGAGAAAGAAGTTCTGACTCTTCCATATTGACATTTGCTTTTACACATCATACAAGTACTTTTCATTCAGTTATATTCTATTTTCAGGAGGACATTCTGAAAAATTAAGCTGTAAAGACTAATTCTGGCTTCTATTACGTAGTTAAGTGTATTTCAAGGTTAAGCATATTGGATCTTAAAGAAGAATTTTTTAAAGGTTAAATATATTGGCTCTTACAAAAGAAGTTTTTAGTGTTAAATATAACTCCCTGAAAGTATTTGGAATTCACATGATATTTATGATGTATGAGGAAAAGCACATTTTACTAAAGATATTTCTGATATGGAACTTTAATTCTAAAAGTTTCCATTCCAGTTACACATTCCATTGGCTCCAGGAAAATATTTATTCTAGCATGTAACAAAACCACTTGCTTTAGACATACATATATATGTTGATCTCTTTCAACATTTTTAGTTGTACAGGGTTTCATTTGATTAGCTATTTATATTGCAGTATGCTTTTCAAGGTCATAGGAAGCGAATACTACACTTTTTTTCTTAGGGATATGGTGAGCTGGCATTTCACAGAGGATATATTAAAATTCTACCCTAAACATTCCTCTGCTGAAACAAGGCAGGTAAGTTATGCGATAGAGCACAATATAAAAACAATAGTTCAGTGCGGCTCCAAGTGGAATTTCCTAATTTTGCATTTCATATGAATGAGTATACATTATAATTGCCTTGAAGACAATGTAGCTTTTGTGTTCTATAGTTGCATTTTTCTTTACAATGACAGTGGTCAACTAAAGAAGTTTCTGGTTTGAGAAAATTAACCTCAAATTTTCACACTGGTTTTAGGACTTCCCTAGAGGTCCAATGGTTAAGAGTTCACCTTCCGGTGCAGCGGCTGCGGGTTCAACCCCTGGTCAGGGAGTTAAGATCTCACATGCCTCATGGCCCAAAGAGAGAAAACATAAAACAATATTATAACAAATTCAGTAAAGACTTAAAAATGGTCCACATTAAGAAAAGTCTTTAAAAACATTTCATATTTGCTTCAAGTTAGTAGTACACCAAAAACTAAACAATATGTCAGGGATTTCAGCTGATTGTGATTTATAAGAAAAATCACCATTATATCACAGAAAATAATTAATTTTCCCCATATCATTACACATCAAGAGGATATATTAGGTTGAGTGAAACAAAATAACAATACGGTAAAGCTGTATCTGAATGGGAATTAGATTTTCTGCTGTTATTTTTTTGTTTGTTTTAATGATAATAAGTATTATATAGGTTTTAATGCACACATTAGAGCCTTATAACCTGTGAGAAGCATTCATTTCTCCAAATACTAAGGCCTATTAACTTAGAGAATTCAAATGTTATATGTGATAATCAATGACCATAGATGTGCAGAGATGAAGGGACATTCCCTGTCTCTAGCCTACCCTTTTCACTTAGACATAAGAAAACATTTCTTGGGATGTTAGGCGACTTTGCAAGGTTACACACATAGTTAAGGATGAGACTTGAGACCAGAATCCGGGTTTCCCATGAAGTTTAATGCTCTTATTAGCTCCAAAAGTGGCTCGCTTATACTCCAAGTTAATGCTGTCAAGCGAGTTTTCTATCATGTAGAGAAATGTGAGATTCATGGCTACGAATGTATTAGAAGTTACGTTCACTACATGAGAAAGTGGTCTTTCTCACTTAGCATCGAAATCAGAAGTGTCCGAATAACTTTCTCTAAAGACAGCAGATAAAGTCAATATCTTAGTGTACGAGACACTATTGAATGAATTTTTAAAATATTGTGTCTGATGGCTTAATTGACAGCATTTTTTCTTAGCGGGTCATAAATTAACAATTTATCTTAGAATCAATAGCATCTACAAAGGGGGAAATGAAGACATTAATTTATTTTTATAGATGGAATTTTTACTTTTAAAATATTGAAAATTGGAAATAGGAAGAGGTTAATAAAGGGTTATAAACTTTAGCTATAATATGAATAAAAACAAGGATTTAATGTATAATGTGGTGACTAGGGTTAACAGCAGTTGTATAACTGAAATTTGCTAAGGGAGAAGAACTAAATGTTCTAGCATATAGAAAAAGATAAAAAGGCGAGGCAATGGATGTGCCAACGAACCAAATGGGAGAAATCTTTCACAGTCTATCAGCTCAGTTCCGTCGCTCAGTCATGTCCAACTCTTTGCGACCCCATGGACTGAAGCATGCCAGGCCTCCCTGTCCATCATCCAACTCCTGGAATTTACCCAAACCCATGTCCACTGAGTCGGTGATAACATCCAACCATCTCATCCTCTGTCGTCCCCTTCTCCTCCTGCCCTCAATCTTTCCCGGTATTAGGGTCTTTTCAAATGAGTCAGCTCTTCACATCAGGTGGCCAAAGTATTGCAGTTTCAGCTTCAGCATCAGTCCTTCCAGTGAATGCTCAGGACTGATTTCCTTTAGGATGGACTGGGTGGATCTCCTTGCAGTCCAGTGGATTCTCGAGAGTTTCTCCAACACCACAGCTCAAAAGCATCAATTCTTTGGCACTCAGCTTTCTTTATTGTCCAACTCTCACATCCATACATGACCACTCGAAAAATCATAGCCTTGACTAGATGGGCCTCTGTTGGCAAAGTAATGTCTCTGCTTTTGAATATGCTGTCTATGTTGGTCATAACTTTTCTCCCAAGGAGCAAGTGTTTTTTAATTTCATGGTTTCAGTCACCATCTGCAATGATTTTGGAGCCCAACAAAATTAAGTCTGTCACTGTTTCCATTGTTTCCCTATCTATTTGCCATGAAGTGATGGGACTGGATGCCATGATCTCAGTTTTCTGAATGTTGAATTTTAAGCCAACTTTTTCACTCTCCTCTTTCACTTTCATCAAGAGGCTTTTAGTTTCTCTTCACTTTCTGCCATAAGGGTGGTGTCATCTGAATATATGAATGAGGATATTGATATTTCTCCCGGCAATCTTGATTCCAGCTTGTGCGTCTTCTAGCCCAGCATTTCTCATGATGTACTCTGCATATAAGTTAAATAGCAGGGTAACAATATACAGCCTTGACATACTCCTTTTCCTATTTGGAACCAGTCTGTTGTTCCATGTCCAGTTCTAACTGTTGCTTCCTGACCTGCATACAGATTTCTCAAGAGCCAGGTCAGGTGGTCTGGTATTCCCATCTCTTGAAGAATTTTCCACAGCTTGTTGTGATCCACACAATCAAAGGCTTTGGTGTAATCAATAAAGCATAGGCGTTTTTCTAGAACTCTCTGGCTTTTTTTGATGATCCAATGGATGTTGGCAACTTGATCTCTGGTGTTTCTGCCTTTTCTAAATTCAGTTTGAACTCTGGAATTTCACAGTTCATGCTTTGTTGAAGACTGACTTGAAGAATTTCGAGCATTACTTTGCTAGCATGTGAGATGAGTGCAATTATGCAGTAGTTTGAGCATTCTTTGTCTATGCCCCGACCAGTAATGTTGAAGAAACTGAATTTGAATGGTTCTATGAAGACCTACGAGGTCTTCTAGAACTAACACCCCAAAAACATGTCCTTTTCATTATAGGGGAGTGGAATGCAAAAGTAGGAAGTCAAGAAACACCTGGAGTAACAGGCAAGTTTGGCCTTGGAGTACAGAATGAAGCAGGGCAAAGGCTAATAGAATCTTGCCAAGAGAACACACTGGTCATAACAAACACCCTCTTCCAACAATACAAGAGAAGACGCTATACATGGACATCACCAGATGGTCAACACCAAAATCAGACTGATTATATTCTTTGCAGCCAAAGATGGAGAAGCTGTATACAGTCAACAAAAACAAGACCAGGAGCTGACTGTGGCTCAGATCATGAACTCCTTATTGCCAAATCCAGACTTAAATTGAAGAAAGTAGGTAAAACCACTAGACCATTCAGGTATGACCTAAATCCAATCCCTTACAATTATACAGTGGAAGTGAGAAATAGATTCAGGGGATTAGATCTGATAGACAGAGTGCCTGAAGAACTGTGGATGGAGGTTCGTGACATTGTACAGGAGACAGGGAGCAAGACCATCCCCAAGAAAAAGAAATGAGAAAAGGCAAAATGGCTATCTGGGGAGGTCTTACAAATAGCTGAGAAAAGAAGAGAAGTGAAAGGCAAATGAGAAAAGGAAAGATATACCCATTTGAATGCAGAGTTCCAAAGAATAGCAAGGAGAGATAAGAAAGCCTTCCTCAGTGATCAGTGCAAAGAAATAGAGGAAAATAATAGAATGGGAAAGTCTAGAGATCTCTTCACAATGTATACATGTACTAAATCATTGCAATATAGTTTAAATAACTTATAATTTTGTCACTTAAACCTCATTAAAGTGCAAAAGTACAAGAAATTCTGCAATTATATCAACATAAAATATTTTAAGAATACATTATTTAAATTTTATTGTTTATTTGGAATACATATGAAAAGACTGCTGTGTGGTATATATGATGCTATTTCAGAGATATCTATTAGCCATGATTATTCAATTTAGGGAAAATAATACTCAATATTAAAAGGCTACAATATTCAAACAATTAATGCAGATATTTTTCTGCTCTGTTATTCAGAAATTTGATGAAAAGCAATCTCTAACGCCTCTTAATGCCTTTAAAAGCCATGATTTGGGGCATACATAAAGGCAGTTTAGTGCTTTACAATTAATAAAAAGAAAATGACACTGTATTGTTGGAGAAGACTCTTGAGAGCCCCTTGGACAGTGAGGATATCCAACCAGTCCATCCTAAAGGAAATCAACCCTGAACACTCTTTGGAAGGACTGATGCTGAAGCTGAAACTCCAATACTTTGGCCACGTGATGCAAAGAACTGACTCATTGGAAAAGACACTGATGCTGGGAAGGATTGAGGACAGGAGGAGAAGAGGGCAACAGAGGATGAGATGGTTGGGTGGCATCACCGATTCAATGCACATGAACCTGGGCAAACTCTGGGAGATTATGAGGGATATGGAAGCCTGGTGTGCCGCAGTCCATGGGGTCATGAAGAGTCAGGCAGGATTCGGCGACTGAACGACAGCAACAAAGGCAGGTGTGTACTTTACAGTAAAAAACAGATGACCCTGAATTTCTTTCCTGCGTGTAAACTCCATGGCTCTTGAAGTTATTCAGTTAACTGTTAAAGTGAATTTAGTTACAAACATGAAATGTTAGTTTTCAAGTGTTTGCACATGTATTACTTTTTTTGGTGCTAATAATCAAGTGTTGTATGCCAGCCAGTTATTACTATTCTGAGAAGCTCTCTGACCGGCCTAGGCTAGCAATGCTTTACGGGAAGAGCCAGAAGTGGACCTGGGGTTTTGCTAGGTTTCAGAGAAGTGAGGCTGATGACTGATTTTTCTCAGGGAAGCAAACAAGTATGTATGTTGTTTTGAAAACAACCCCGACCCAATAAAAATAATACAAAAAACACGTCCATGCAATTCTACCAGTGGCTTGGCCTTGAGTTAAAATGGCAGCAGAGAGGAAAAGAAGGTACATTGACCTTAAAGATGAAGTCTTTTCAATGTAAAATCTTACATCAACACTCACTATGCAGTCTGTGGAGCTGTTGCAATAAACAGCTTAGCTTTACCAGGTACAGACGATAGAAAGGATAGTGGAGTCAAAGATAATAGTGTGTGAAAAGGCACAAAGGTGGGAAAAACAATTGTGTTATGGGAAGAGTGAAAGACACTCTGTAACTGAAGCAGAGGGTGGGTGAATTTGGAAGGTAAGCTAGGGATAAAATGGAAAAACAGTTTGTATAGACATCTGAAGACCCTGAATGTCATTTAGAGGAGACTGCATTTCATTTCGAAAAACTCATTGAACAAATAACATATCAAAGAACTGTTTAAAACTTGTAGGAATAGGAGTCTCCGTAGCTCTTATCACAGTACTTAGAGTTTCAGTTACTTTTGTTAGATTAATACATTTTGCTCATGATTGGTCACATATATTTAAAAAGGTTTGCTGTGATTCCCACTGCAAGAAGGGTCCGTTAGATCAGGCAGCTCAAAATAGGCCAAGGAGAAGGTGAATGCAGTGGGTATTAATTTTATCTTATATCAGCTGAAGGCATCCTTTGCGATGTCTGTGGGTTAGCTTCTGTGCTCCATGACACGCACAAAGGGCAGGATGGAGCTTCCCTGGTGGCTCAGATGGTAAAGAATCTGCCTGCAATGCAGGAGACCCAGGTTCAGTCCCTGGGTCGGGAAGATCCCCTGGAGAAGAGAATGGCAACTCACTCCAGTATTCTTGCCTGGAGAATCCCATGGACAGAGAAGACTGGTGGGCCACACTCCATGAGGTCACAAGGAGTCAGACATGACTGAGCGACTCACAGTTTTAGTTAGACATGAATAAACAGGCAATTTATCTTTTTTTTTTTTTGGTTTCTAATGCACTAGAAACACCACATGGCTATCAGCTTGCAGAAGATTTATATTACCTAGCATCCTGCAAAATAAAATGCTAAATCAAGACTAAAAATAGGCTTAAAATTGATCACCTTAGAGCTCTCAAGTTTATAATTTTAGTATATCACCTAGTTGAAACTTCTGCATCCAGACACTCCCAACCCCCAGTGATTTTGCTGACCCAAATTACCTTCCTTGGTTACTCTCTCCCTGCCTCTTCGGTTCTCTGCATGAACACACTCATCTTACAGACTGCCCAGCACCCCAGCTTTTCAGTACTAGTGCTGGGAAGAATCCTGTGCTCATGCTCAGGGATAATTTGTGGCTCTTTTTCTGGCATTCTTTTCCCTTGGTGTAGAACCTAACAATCTTCTTTTTTAAAAGCCAGCTCCAGAAATCTCAGCGTCTTGGACACAATTTAGAATTTTCTCTTTGCTTTATGGATACAGAATTTTGAAATTTGTGGACAAATATGCCCGAGCAAATGAATCAAAATGCAGATGGTTAATTTGGGGCTTTTGAAAAACATTATGGTCTAAAAACTGTCTTGAAATTCCAATTTTGCTTAACTCTCATAAGAAAGTGGAATGAAAAACCAGTCAACAGTTTTCAAGACCATAAACCCCAAACAATTAAATATTTCACTTTGCAAATTCCAACCAGTGTTGATGTGAAAATTTGTGCTACTGTGCAAGTGTTTGCTATTGATGTGCTGTGTACAGTCTTTTAAAATGTTTAATTAATGAAAACCCATTTAAACACTTTTTATGCAGAAATGGTAACAGTGTGATGAATTCCAGTACCAACAAAGCAATACTGTTGGCCTTGCTTGATATAAGTTTATTGAAAACTTTGTTGAAAACTTTATCTGTATCATTGCTGTATCAAATGACTTGAAACTTAGTTACCAATCCTCTAACCATATATAGCAGAAAAAGAGGAATGGAAACAATTTAATGAATTGGAACAGGATCATAGTTTACTAATACAGATAATTATGTAGAATATAACCTCCATTAACTACAAACTACAGCAGCACACAACTAATCACATTAAAGCAGAAAACTGGCCCAGATATGCCAACTCAGTAGCCTTTCTAATCCAACACTGACATAATTGAGCTCAGAGGCTAAGAGCACTTGCATTGCTGTTTGCCTGGATTTTCCAAACCATGTCAGTTCTTGATTCAGCGCCGCTATTGTGTGGATCAAATAATCCCTGGGCACAAAAATACGCTGGGGGAGTGACTCCCCTGGCGTCCAGGTTATGAGTGCAGTCAGTCATTCCACATGCCTTAGGCGTGAGCTATCTTTACCATGATAAGATATTTCCTTTTCAAGTTTTGTAATCCCCAAACACAAGATCCTAACATCAATAAAAGTCAAAGAAATTTAAAAAGTGTTATGTTACAACCCTGTTCAAGACAGCACTGAAAATAGGTTTATCTCTTCTTGCTGCCTGTTCTTTTTTAAATAAAATTAATACTGACCTGGAACCAAAACATATTGTTCTTTTACAATGTATTCTCAAAATTGTAAATATCTACTACTCTGGTTCTTTGATGTGAACTACAACCAGATATTTACAAATACGTCTTTGACATGTGCACACTGCGTATACCAGTTCTATTCTCTTTTTGCATGGGTCATCAAGCTATAAAACAAGTTGGGAGGAGGAGAAAAAAAATACAAAGCAATTTTGGAAAAATTTCCCTCTCTTTTCTTCGAATCTTTCACTATGCCTTGGAAAATAAGGTCATACATTTTAAACAATATCACTCCCTTTATGTTCCTGACTCTCCAACACTCCAGAATGTTCTGGACTTCTCGTGAGCAGAGGTACAGCTCACCGAGTCGGTGGATCAGAACGAGGCTCCTGCTCCTCAGTAACCTGGGTCCAGTCCTCACCTAGATTCGCGAGAGCCAGCCCCCGGCGTCCTGCAGACCGAGGGGACCCGCGAGGTCAAGAAACGTCTGGTTCCAGGGACCTGGCACCATCTCTCTCTTAAGGATAACGGAGTTGAGAGAACCTGCCCTCCTGCCTGCTTTTTCCCATCCTTTGTGCCTAGGATTTTGCAAGTTGCCTGCGAAGGAGTCAAACATGGGTCAGGCAAACGTGTTCTTTCCAGCCACAGTAACCGGATCGCTGGAGTGAAATCAACCCGCAGAAGCATCCAGAGACCGCAGCCAGCCAGACAGGCAGCGCTGAAAGCAACTTCCAAGCAAGGCTGCAAGCGCCAGCCCTCGGGGCGCAGCTTTCAGTTTGGAGGCGAAGCGCAAAGGCCGCCCCTCACCCCACAAAAAAAGGTGGGGGGCCTTGGAGGAGGGGGGCCGAGAGGGCCGGCCTCTGCACTTCGGCTCTAGGTTAGGGGGGCCTGGCGCTTTGGGAGCCGCGAGGGAGCCCCCCTTCCAGGGCCAGGGGGCGGGGACCCGTCTCCCCCCATCCCGACAGCTGTCCAGCCCGTGGAATTCATTGGCTTCCCCCAGCCCGCCTCCCGAGCACCACCCGGTCTCTTTAGCCCCCCGCCCACCCTCGCTGACCTAATAAGGCCATGAGGGAGCGAGGGGGCCCGGCATAAAAGGGGCGCCGGCGGGCCGCGCACGGCGGGAGCGGAGGCAGCGCCCGGCACCGCCATGGCCAAGGAGTGGGGCTACGCCGACCACAACGGTGAGTGTCCGGCGGCCCGCCGGGGCGCGGGGGTCGGGGGCGCTCCCCCCGCGCCCGGCCCTTCCCTCGGACCCCGCACGGCAGGCCGGCTCACCTTGATCGCGTTCATCTGGAGCGGCTGGTATGCCCACCGCAGGAACCGGTAACGTGCCCAGATCTCAGTGCCTCTGACGGAGAAGCCCACCCACCCAGGGCCGCTTCTGGGGGTCCCCCTCTCTCGGAGACTGGCTGGGCAAGCTCTTCACCTCTCTGAGCCTGGTGTTGGTACGAGCTGCTCTGCCTGCAGTTTCTGCCTCCACAAGGGGAAAGGGATACGGAGATGCTCTGAAACCCACTTGGGGCAGTGCTGTTTGATTCCAGCTCTATGATAGGAGAGGGCATTGGTGAAACATTCGATGAAGTTCACTTCAAAAATAAGTATTTTAGGCTGTATTTGAGCCAATACAGAAACGCTTTGGGGAAATACACACAGAGTTAAACATAGCCTTACAGGTATGCTATTAACAACACTATGAACAGGTCTTTGCCCCCAAGCCTTGTATTGCCCAATCTGATATCCAAGACCTTTTCATAATCACTGCCCAGCCTCCGTGTATTTTGCTGATTTAGTCACTTAGAGAGAGGACTTTGATTGCGCCACCAGATAAATGAATCCCCTCAATTTGATTTCCTAGGTCCTGACCATTGGCATGAACTTTACCCGATTGCCAAGGGAGAGAACCAGTCGCCCATTGAACTGAACACTAAAGAGATCAGCCACGACCCTTCCCTGAAGCCATGGACAGCATCCTATGACCCAGGCTCTGCCAAAACCATCCTGAATAATGGGAAGACCTGCAGAGTTGTGTTTGACGATACTTATGACAGGTCAAGTAAGTATGACACCTAGGTAGAGAGGACATTTTCCATGGCTGTATTGGCAAAATGTGATTTATGTCACAGCAACAGAATCGGTGGGACAAGGGGGCACTTCTTATCTGAAAATGGAGATGACACTTGACTTTGTGCTCGTCTGAAGGATTATATTTATTCAGTGAAGAAGAATGTCTCACTCTTTAACCCCGGTCACGCTGGCTGCTCCAAAATGGCCCAATGCCCAAGCTAAAAGTTGGCAGTGTACCCCTGAAATGAAGCTTAGTAGAGAGGTGCTGGTAATGAGTCCAAAGCAGTGTTCTTTGGGCTCTGATGTCTATACTTGAGGGGGGTTTTGCATCCTAACGAAGATGCAAGGCTGGAGAGCAAGGCCCACATTCTCAGATGTGGCATAGATTCCATCCTGCAGAGCAAGAAATGGCCAAGAACCAAGTAGGTATTCTCTTCTGCTGGTGTGGGGGTGGGGCCAGTCCGAGGGAGAGAGCAGACCCATGGCAGAAGCAAGAAGACGGGCCTTCAGTGGGGCTCACCTGATTAATCATTTTGGTATTTTGGTGAGGGGTTTTGAAGACTGACAGTTTCTCCTTGAGTTCTGATTTGTTTCTGTCCGCGGGGTCACAAAGAGTTGGATGCCACTGAGTGAACTGAACTGAACAGAACTGAACTGAAAATGGAAAGTCACATGCTTTAAAAAAAAGTCTATTTCATTTATAACCATTAAGCAAATCAGTGAAATAAAAGAAGGCTAATTAGAAATACTTTATTTTACTGTGAATGAGGTAAGAATCTACCTTTAGCATTTTGGTCCTTGAAATACAATGTATATTTTCCTATAACCACATTTGTAAAAAAGTTAAAATTATCCTTACTGATGTACATGAATGAATATTTTCAGTGATCCTGTAATTAAAGAGTAATAGCTATAATTTCTACCTACTAGCAGGTTCCAGGTAAGGAATATCATAGACATGTATATTCTTTACATAATTATCTCATTGGTATCTGTTATTTTTTTCTCCATTTAAATCAAGTTCCATTCTGAAGGATGAGTAATAAAATTAAACGGGAATCTCTTAGGTTGAATCACATGAAGAAGCCGTTTTGTAAGCAAATATGATTGAATGTTGACACTTTCATATGATTCATCCTAATAAATTGGACTCATATCACTGAATTATAACGGTTCTTAGTGGATGGTAAAAGTGCAAAGAGCAATTAATCAAACAGAAAAAATGGACAGAAAAAAAACGCAATTAAAACACTCATTTCTATGTGAACAAGCTCACCTAGTCTCGTTCTCTCAGTTTAGACCTGTCTCATGACGTTCAGTCTGCCATTTCAGCACCAATAGTTGCTCTGTCTTCTCTAGAATGGCTATCGTCTGAATTCTATTTTGATCTAGCTTACATTGGTAAATTTTGACTTTAGGGCTTCTGTATAGTTTCAATATCCTTTAGAAAATATTTGAACTTCTAAATCACTCTCCAGGCTAAATGAAGTGAAACCGAGTTCAGTGCCCAGTTGAGATATTTGGACAACAAACTCATATTCATACTATGGAGAATCATCTCGTTTAAGGGTCAACATTGATTGATTCCCTGGGAAACCTCAGAATTTCTCATTCCATCTCATTTGAATAAACACAGTCTGAATTAGCTGTGGATGTGAGCTCTTGTCTGTAGTCTTGAAGAAAAGTGTAGTTGGAGGCAAGACACGGAGAAGGAATTCACATTTGCTCAGTGACGACTGTGCCAGGCACTGTGATGAGCAGTTTAAAGTCCTTAATCTCATTTAATCCTCACAGCAGCTCTGAAAGGTTAGTATTATTATCACCTTTGGCGAGATGCAGAAACAGGTTCAGAGAAGTTTAGCAACTTGCCTGAGATCACACAACTCGCAAGGGATGGGGTTGGGATTGGACCCTGAGTCTGCCCAGCTCTTAACTGTCCTGTTCTCCCCAGTGCAGCCCACAACAGATTTTGATTTTGATTTTAGGGTTTAGTTGTTTTCATTGCCCATCTGCTGGCTTAATTTTATTTTCATGCATGTGAAATTGACATGTAAAAAATCACAAAACAAGCGAACACAATCAGAAAGAGAAAAGAAAGCATTTATTCTGACCCACCCCAAGGCTTCACTTTGTGAGAAAGAGACCAGTGTACTTGGGAATGCCACCACCAGCCCAGCCCATCAAGCTTTGGCTCTAAGGTAGCTGTTTAAAGCAGGGCTCTGTCCAAGAAGTGCGAGCTCACTGCTGACCTAGCTTCTCTGACACGCAGTGCTGAGAGGTGGTCCCCTTGCTGCGCCCTACCGGCTCCGCCAGTTCCACCTCCACTGGGGCTCCTCGGACGATCACGGCTCGGAGCACAGCGTGGATGGAGTCAAGTACGCAGCAGAGGTAAGGGGACCTGACCAGACCCACTCTGCCTCTCACCCAGCGAGAGCTGAGCTGAAAGGTCGAGACGGAAGAGCATCCACGGCATGTCCTTCAAGCCTGTAGTTATGAAAAGAGCTGCAGGAGTTTTAGCATAAACCGAAGCTGCCAGACATTCTGGGTTAGACAGTTGAGAGAGTGGAGGTGAGTTAGTGTCATGCCTGAAGACGTGCAAGGTTATATTTAGAAACTGGATGGCTGCTTAATAATAATAATTTTATAAAACCAGGGCTCTGAATGGAACTGAAAAGAGAAGGGGAGCCAATGCTTATTCAGTGCCTGCGGGTATTAACCCATGTAATCCTCTCGGCATGCTATGGGGTGGGCTACAGGTGAGGAAACTGAGGTGCCAGAAGGTCACGTAAAGAAGTCACACAGCATCGGTGCTGGACTGGTGCTCTGCTTCGTGCTGACTGGCTTCATCATCCTGCCCAGCGCCCTACGCCGCCTCTTTTATGAGAGTGTGGTGCTTTAAAAATAGCACTTAGCAATGCTGGCTGATGCCCAGGCTCTAGTCTCTTAAGGAAGGGGGTGCGTCAGTATAGGTATACGTGTGATTTTATATGTACACGTGGACTTATGCACGCAGAGAGATAGCTAGCTATAGATACACACAATTTAAAATGAGCAGATACTATATACTCTGTTCCTGAGAACCCATTAAAGGGAGCGCATGATTGCAGCTCAGATCAAGGCATCATATTACAAGGAGACAAGCCTCCTGCATGCTCTCTGTATAAAGCCAAGCCTATAAGGGGCGACGCGCGCCCTGGAGGTGAGGATAATTGCATTTGCACTGCCAGCCTCTTCCAGAGGCGGGCTCTGGTCAACACAGGAGGCAGGGACCTTGAGCCATCTGTGGACAGCTCTTGGGCAGAATCATAAGGCAGCTTAACTCAACTTAACAAAACAGCTCAATTGAACTGTGAGAGACTCAGAGGACTTCCCCGTGACCATTCTGTTTCTCTGCAGGCCATCTAGACAGCCAGTGACAGGATAAATTAATTGAGAATGCCTTTCAGATGTCTTTCCCCACAAAAGGGTGAAAATTTAGTATATTCCTTCTCAATAGGGCCAAGCCTTGCAGTTTGGTCTTGACATGCGGGATTATCACAGTTTTGTTCTTGAAGACAGTACTTTTAAGCTACCATGAACAATGGTATTCTCTTGCTATTCTGTGTAATTCAATGTGGAAATTTTGACTAATTTAACTAGTGCATATGTAAGCATCTTAACCTTATTAAGATAAGGTTACCAACTGGTTCTAGAGCGCTTGTTACTGAGAGAGCCATGAAAAACATCCAAGAATTTGTCCCCTTATTTTTCCTCTCCTACTTCCCAGTTAATTGTGACTTTAAAGTGTTAGCAGATTCCTGTTTATAGCTCTGTGTTTCATTGTTTGATTTGGTCAGAGAAAGGACTAATATTATACAAAGCTAACATTATGAATTGATTTAGCGACAGTTTGGTTTTCACCAATTCTACCTGTCATAACTTTTTATTTGAGCCGTCAAAAGTCTTGCCAAAATATCTCATGTTAACTTTTAGAATTCTGTCAACTTCTATGAGAGTGTTCAGCAATCTTAGACTGTAAAATCATTGGGTTTATTGTGAATAATTTCACACTTATTTCCTTATTTTAGGTATATACCTCCTAACCTCTCTTCTGTGGTTTCAGCTTCATTTGGTTCACTGGAATTCAAAGTATAACAGTTATGCAACTGCTCTGAAGCATCCCGATGGTATAGCTGTAATTGGTGTTTTCCTGAAGGTAAGGTAAAAATTGAATGCATATTTTTTTTCAAAGTTTAGTTCCTTATCAATCCTTAGGTTTCACATCATTTTATTTATAGGGGAGAGAGGAATGAAGTTCAAGATTCATTCAACTAATCAAGATATTTCCGATAAGATCAGCTCAAAAGGTTTTGTTCTCCCTTAAAAGAGTACCTTTAGCTACACTTCGGTCCCCCTAGCCCTTCTAAATTTTCTCAAGGTGCAGGTGCAGGGTGTGTGTGTGTGTGTGTGTGTGTGTGTGTGTGTGTGTGTGTGTTGGGGCAGTGGGGATGGAGCCTTTGAAGGAGCTTATTTCAGCGGCAGTGAAGGCAAGGGCAGCCTTATTCATGACGCTTTCTGGCTCCTCCACATCAGTTGCAGTGGAAACCAGAAAAGCCAGTGTTGGAAATCACGGTGATGCCAAGTCCCTGGCTGAACATCCTCTCAGCTTAGGGTGGCCACCACTCACATGATCCCAGGCTAAGATAGCACATGGAATGTGTGTGTTGTTGAGCCAGCCTTGGTTTAGAGAGGACTTAGTGTCATTAACACATGAATTTAGTGGTAACATGATCTAGGTTTTAAGCCAGAGGCGAAAATCTGGCTTCTTTCTTTTTGAATGACCTAGTTTGTTTTATGTTCTGAATTCATTGGGTCCTTTTCAGCGCTTGAGCACAACTCTACAGGAAGTGGAGTGGGTCTGAGCAGAAAGACAATAGGTTTAGTTTTAGGTACATTGAGTCCTCTTAGCTGCAATTATATTAAAAAGAAAAGCAGAATGATTTCACAGAGAAGGTCAAGGACTTAGATGTAAATCAACATGTAATTTTGTGGTTTTGTACTTCAGAGACCCAGAGTCCAAGTTTAGTTCAGAAAATACATACTCTAAAATTTCGGGGGAGGGATAAACTTATGTTTTTGCTTCATGCAATATATTCTGGCAGATTTATAAACACTGGTTGTAGAGGGATGGATTAAAATCAGCTTTTAAGACAATCCTAAATTATGGAGAAGAGAAAAATATAATCGTTAGTTTTCTTTCTCTCTCTCTCTTTTTCTTTTTACAGATAGGACGTGAGAAGGGCGAGTTCCAGCTGTTCCTTGATGCACTGGACAAAATTAAGACAAAGGTAAAAAATGTCATTTTCCCTCTTAGAACAAAAAGTCAGGTTATGCCAATTTTTTTCTCTTTACATTTTTCAAGTGTGCTTCTTTCACCTAAAATCCATTAGTAAATTGTTCAATGACTATGCTAGGCATACATACAAAAGCAAATGCTGTTCAAGTTCAAGTTCAGTCACTCAGTCGTGTCTGACTCTTTGTGACCCCATGAATCGAAGCACACCAGGCCTCCCTGTCCATCACCATCTCCCGGAGTTCACTCAGACTCACGTCCATCGAGTCCATGATGCCATCCAGCCATCTCATCCTCAGTCGTCCCCTTCTCCTCCTGCCCCCAATCCCTCCCACCATCAGAGTCTTTTCCAATGAGTCAACTCTTCGCATAAGGTGGCCAAAGTACTGGAGTTTCAGCCTTAGCATCATTCCTTCCAAAGAAATCCCAAGGTTGACCTCCTTCAGAATGGACTGGTTGGATCTCCTTGCAGTCCAAGGGACTCTCAAGAGTCTTCTCCAACACCACAGTTCCAAAGCATCAATTCTTCGGCGCTCAGCCTTCTTCACAGTCCAACTCTCACATCCATACATGACCACAGGAAAACCACAGCCTTGACTAGACGGACCTTAGTCAGCAAAGTAATGTCTCTGCTTTTGAATATGCTATCTAGGTTGGTCATAATTTTCCTTCCAAGGAGTAAGCGTCTTTTAATTTCATGGCTGCACTCACCATCTGCAGTGATTTTGCAGCCCCCAAAATAAAGTCTGACACTGTTTCTACTGTTTCCCATCTATTTCCCATGAAGTGATGGGACCGGATGCCATGATCTTCATTTTCTGAATGTTGAGCTTTAAGCCAACTTTTTTGCTCTCCTCTTTCACTTTCATCAAGAGGCTTTTTAGCTCCTCTTCACTTTCTGCCATAAGGGTGGTGTCATCTGCATATCTGAGGTTATTGATATTTCTCCAGGCAATCTTGATTCCAGCTTGTGTTACTTTCAGTCCAGCGTTTCTCATGATGTACTCTGCATAGAAGTCAAATAAGCAGGGTGACAATATACAGCCTTGACATACTCCTTTTCCTATTGGGAAACAGTCTGTTGTTCCATGTCCAGTTCTAACTGTTGCTTCCTGACCTGCATACAGATTTCTCAAGAGGCAGGTCAGGTGGTCTGGTATTCCCATGTCTTGAAGAATTTTCCACAGTTTATTGTGATCCACACAGTCAAAGGCTTTGGCGTAGTCAATAAAGCAGAAACATAAATGCTGTTATGTTTGTATATTTTTGTGGTTTGCTGGTTTTAGAGCAGTTTCACACATATAAGCTTATTTAATCCTCATAGTCAATCTGTCAGATAATTATGTTTTTAATGAAATGTTTGAGAGAGAAGTTGAGTGGTGTTTCCCTGCCCAACACACACACACACACACACACACACACACTCTTACACACTTGCAGAGGTACTAAATGTTTGGGTCCTAGTGTTTCCCTTTCTCTCCTGGATTGCACCTGTATATTTTCAATCTTAATAGTAAATTCTTCTGCTTTACAGACTCACTTTAATTCTTTGAGACTGTTCTAGTCATCACTTTCAGTTTTACCACTAGGTAAATTATTCTGAGGATGACATTTGATAAAAGTGCAAGCCTATTTGATATCATCAGGAACCACAGCATTAGTTTATATGAAATATTTCTGTTAGTTTAGAATGAGTTTGTCCTTTTTTCTTGAGAAATGGTAGATTTATAGTTCTACAGACAGCAAATAAGGGATAAAATATTACAATGATTGTGCCAAAGTCATGTCATGCAAACCTGCCCAGCTCCTCCACCCCCCCCCCTCCTTTTATTTCTAAAAGACATGGATTTGATCCCAAGCTTGTTTTCTCCATTGCCTTTGAAATCCACCCGCCTCAAGCTGAGATGCAGGGCGCCCTGAGCGCCTGTTCACCCCCGCTCTCTCGCAGGGCAAGGAGGCGCCCTTCAACAACTTCAACCCGTCCTGCCTGTTCCCCGCCTGCCGGGACTACTGGACCTACCACGGGTCCTTCACCACGCCGCCCTGCGAGGAGTGCATCGTGTGGCTGCTGCTGAAGGAGCCCATCACGGTCAGCTCCGACCAGGTGAGCGCCCGCCGTGGGGCGCGGGGCTCCGGGTCTGCAGGGCCCCGCGGGGGGCCGGCGCCAACCGGAAAGCGTGTGTGTGTGTGTGTGTGTGTGTGTGTGTGTGTGTGTGTGTGTGTGTGTGTGAAAGGCGCGCAGTCCTGTCTGGCTCTTGGCGACCCCATGGACTGTAACCCGCCAGGCTCCTCTGACCGTGGGATTCTCCAGGCCAGAATCCTGCAGTGGGTAGCCTTTCCCTTCTCCAGGGGATCTTCCAACCCAGGGATCAAACCCAGGTCTCCCCCAATGCAGGCGGATTCTTTACCAGCTGAGCCACCAGGGAATCCCTAAGAGTAGACGGAGTGTGTGTGTGGAAGTCTCTGAAAATATAAAGCTGCTAAATAGGTGCTTACCCAATCTCTACCGCTGGCGCTTTCATGGTTTGGCAAGGTTAATTACGATCAGCCTGTTTACTTCCTAAAACTCAGCTTCCAGAGGGTACCAGGCTAAGTGCACAACATTTATAAATGATGGTGGGTGGTGCTGTTGAGTCAGTCGATCAGTCGTGTCCACCTCTCTCTGACCCCATGGACTGCAGCATGCCAGGCCTCCCTGTCCATCACCAACTCAAAGTTTGCTGGAACTCATGTCCATTGAGTTGGTGATGCCATCCAACCATCTCATCGCCCTTGCTAATTTGGAGAACCCTAAATACTGAGGACTGCTTAGCAGATGGGATGGTAAATACAGCCTTGGGGAAAGCATGGGAAGAGATTGAACATCCTTGTGAGGTGTCAGCTTCCCTGGTGGCTCAGAATGTGAAGAATTTGGCTGCAATGCAGGAGACCCGAGTTCAATCCCTGGCTCAGGAGAATCCCTAGAAAAGGGAATGGCAACCCACTCCAGTATTCTTGCCTGGAAAACCCCATGGACAGAGGCACCTGGTGGGCTACAGTCCATGGATTGTAAGAGTCAGACACAACTAGTTCCTCAGTTTTACAGCTAAGGAGGCCAATGCCCAGAAAGGTTAAGTAATTTGCTTATGACCACACAGCCAAGGGTAGCATCTGAGATTCCACCTCCCCTCTGTCTGCTTTCAAATGCCTTTGGTCTTCTGCTCAGGCTTCCCTTCCTGTAAATTACAGTCATGCAAATTGACTCCATCAACTTATGCAGTGAAGGCCAGTTGAGCTTATTACTTGCCCTAACACTGTCTTCCACTCATATATAATTCATCAGATTAAGATAATTGTTTCAGAATTCCAGATGAAAAGGTTTTAATTACAGGGCATAGTGATCCTCTACAAAAGGAAGAAAAATGTTTTTTGTTTGTTTGTTTGTTTTTTACCAAAAAGAGGTTGTTCTTACTCGGGAACTGGCAACCAGTGACTCTAGACTGATATGGGTTTTGTGGTTGGCTCGTTCAGAAAGCCAGCGATCTCTGTCCCACGCTTAGCGTCCGCTGGGGCTGGACTTGGTGTGACATCTCCCCTTCCCGCCTGCAGATAGCCAAGCTGCGCACCCTGTACTCCAGCGCGGAGAACGAGCCCCCGGTGCCCCTGGTGAGGAACTGGCGCCCCCCGCAGCCCATCAAGGGCAGGATCGTGAAGGCCTCCTTCAAGTGAGGCTGCTGGAGCTCGCCCTCTTCAGGAAAGGAAGCCGACCCTGCAGAGCTTGGTCCCTCTCCTCCTCTTGGTGCTTCTGACTCCGGTATACTCCAGGTCCATCCCCGTGTTTCCACGCAGAGCAGAGCGGATGAGAGACGCCATCACCAGGAAATCAGAGCTACTATTCCCAGGATCTGATGTGAGAGCGCTTGGCCTCTGTGATAATCACCTTGCCTATAAAAGTAGCATTTCTAGTAAGGTTTCAAAGAAGAAGAAGAAGCAGGGTGAGGAGAGTAAAGACAGGGAAAAAGTGGCTCCTGGGCACCGTTTCTGTGTCATCTTAAATTTCACAGAACTTCCGGCGACCCTTTTCCTATGTATGATGCCTTATCCATCTTAAAGAAATAGTACTTCTATATGTGGGTGTAGAGGGGTCTGCAGATCCTGTAGCAGGAATTAAAGTGACTGTGAACATCAAGGATGGAGATGATTATCTGTTTTAACCCTTAAATAAACCAATAAGAAGTGCCTCATTTATTAACATTTAAAACCGCTGTAGAGATTGCCTGGTTTTTATTATCAGTGAAAGTAAAACACACTGACCAGGAATTCTTTTTAAAATTTGACCCATTATTTGAATGTTTTCTTCATGAAGATAGTCGACTTTATCCTGATATTTTTCTTTACCTGAAGGAGGGCCATTTATTTTTCATTTTATTACTTTTATCTTTGCATGCTTCTTAAAGTAAAAAATGTCTCTGATGTATTTCCAACGTGAGGGTGGGATTAACAAGCCCTAGAGCTCGCAAGAGTGAATGACTGCCCTTGAAGTAAAAGCAGTTGTGCTGATCATCAAGACTAATAAAGACACGGATGCAGACACTTGAGAGTCGTGTCTTTTGTGGAGGGGGAACTTTGTGAGTTTGTTTTCATAACTGAAGGGACTCATTCTGAGTTTGACTGGAAGTTGCATTCCTTGAAGAGTGGCTGAAGCACTTCCTGGGGGCCTTCCAAGGAAACTGCAGACCAGAAGGGGCTCGTGTAGCCACAAATTTGACAGTGTGGACTGGTTAGGTTAGGGGGTCCTTATCAGCACCAGTTGCTAACTTAGGGGCATGGAATCGTCAGACTGTAGCCTTTATGTCATTATTTTTTTTAATGAGCATTGAGATGACGTCTGTCTGACACTGCAAACATCCATACATTTGAGACCTTCAAAAGTGAAATATCGTTAGACATAAAGTCCAATTTTGCCGTTCGTAGCCTTGATGAACTCTCATCATGTCACTGGCTAATCTGTTAACTTACTTTTGAAAAGGGCAGCAGTAATTGAATTACCCTAAGGAATGAGAATGGTGTTGGGTCAGGAGAGTCCTGTAGAGCTGGAAGTCAAGTCACGTGACAGAGTCCTGGGAGGCTAACTTATTTAATAGATTACCACTTGGGTGAGGTGAAACCAGGTTGGTCAGTGCAAACGGTGTGTTAATTAAATCCCTTGAAATTAGGAGGTGTGGCGTTTTCATCAATTAGTGGTAATACACAAGCTGATTCTCTCAGGGTACTTACTTGGTAATGCAGGGAGCACTGCAAAAACACTGTGGTGGAGGAACGTAGGGCTTAATTCCAGCTACAGCGGCACTTGTTGAAGGATGGGCTGGACAAAGCTGCAACAGTGTTGAGGGGAAATATCTAATCCAGGAAAGGTATCTCCCTAGACCACGAGCTCCCTCATGGCATAGACTTGAATCTCATATGCTAACATTCCCCCCTTTTTTTGCCTGGCATGGTGTCTGACACTTAATAAGCCCTCGGCAAATATTTGGTGAATAAATAATGTCATGAACATGGATAAACCCAGGACAAATACTTAGCTTCTTGAACAACACAGGATGAAGATTCATACTGTTTTTTTCTTCATTTCATTTAGTTTGGGTCTCCTTGGAACGTGATCTCTATAGCTTTAGGTCGTAGCTTTCCAGTAGAATATACATTCCCCGCCCCTCACCCGTCATTGCCAATGATCACAATTATCACTCAACGTAAAACTTCCTCTCAACTTCTGCCTGCAACTCAACAGTGCTGAGTTCCTATAAATGTCCACTAGAACATCGAAACCACACTTGTAGTCTGTATTCAGTGGGAGGATCATTTTTTCTGATCATGGACAGGCTTCCAAACAAAGACGTTTTAGGCATATATAACCTACAGAGGTGACTTGGGTAGGAGCTGCTGTGGTGAAAATGTTTCACATCTGTGAACTCTTGTTCTTGAGGACATAATCATTTCAGGTATTTTAAAACTTCAACAAAGGGCAAAAAGTAATTTTAAGGAAGGGTGTTACAATAGTCAGATGATGACAACCTTAAAAGTCTATGAGTGGGGCATCAATAAGAATTTACTGAATATAGGGCCTTGTTACCTTTTGAGGCCACAAATATAATTCCCACCCATTTAATGGGGAGACAGAATATATTTATGAAGAGGTAAATAACTGTTCAGGACCACCGGTTCAGAATTCTTTATGTGCAATCGGTGAATATTTATGTAGATAAATGGCAAGAATTCTACACGGAACGTGTAAAATGGCAGATTTCAGTGTCTAACTACAATCATTTATATAATTCAATAAATATGGGTGAAATTGATCAACTGTAAACAAGCTTGGAGAGAGATGGAAAATTAGTATGTTACTCAAGCAAGAATAGGTGCAAATAAAATCGTTCTAACCATACAATCCAAAACCGCATCGGACACCACGCATAAATAAAATTAATTAGATTTTAGTGTCTCCTCTAAAACCTGCTTATTTGATATTTTAATATCAAATTAAAATGGACTGTGGACATGAGCAAAATACATTATTTTAGCAGAGAAAGAATAAGTGAGAAGTAAGAAAAAACAACTGCAGATGTTATTTTTTTAGAATTTTGGATTTAGTATATGAATATTTAATGATTTTTTAAAAAAATGACTCCTAACCAGGTAGCTCAGCGGTAAAGAATCCACATGCCAAGCAGGAGACGAGTTTGATCTTTGGGTCAGAAAGATCTGCTGAAGAAAAGAAATGGCACCCCTCTCCAGTATTCTTGCCTGGCAAATCCCATGGAAAGAGGATCCTGGCAAGAAACAGGCCGCGTAGTAGCAAAGAGTCAGACGAGACTCAGGGGCTAAACAACTTCAGCAAGGTAACACTTAAGACTTAAAATGCAAATGAGAAGGCAAAATCATTTGCGTGTTATTTTCATTGCGATCACTAGATGGCAGCAACATATTAAAAATTTCATTTGGGTCACTAGATGGCGGCAGAATAATGACAAAAATGGCAAATGAAATGCCATTCGTAGAGCGATAGGGTTTTTATTTTTAAGTCCTGAACATCCTATCTCCTTTTCTCAAATGTTCAGCATTAACCATCAGTACCTATCTGCAACAGAAAAGATGGTGAGGGTCTCACACAGTTCTGAGAATTTTCGTAGCCTGAGCCCGGGCTTCTCCGGTGGCCCAGCAGGCAGAGAGTCAGTCTGCCTACAGTGCAAGAGACACAGGCGATGTGGGTTCGATCCCTGGGTCGGGAAGATCCCCTGGAGAAGGGAACGGCAACCCACTCCAGTATTCTTGCCAGGAGAATCCCATGGACAGAGGTATAGTCCGTGGGATCACAAAAAAGTCGGACATGACTGAGCGACTAACACTTTCACTTTGTGAAGCCTATGAGTTAGTAGTTGCTACACTGAAATTAAGACATATGAGAAACGAGCTTTTTACAGCCCCGTTCAGCCTTCTGGAGACCTGGGGGCAAGGTACACAGCACTCCCCAGATACATGCCCTCAGGCAAGTTAACTTCTCTCTGCCTCACTCTCCTGTCTGTGAGCAGGAATGATAATAGTAACTGCTAGAGGGTTATTTTAAGAATTAAATGAGTTACTATACCTAAAATTCTTCAGTAACTTTTCTAGCATTTAACAAAACTTTGGGCTTCCCTGATAGTTCAGTTGGTAAAGAATCTGCCTGCAGTGCAGGAGACCCTGGCTTGATTCCCAGGTCAGGAAGATCCCCTGGAGAAGGGATAGGCTACCCACTCCAGTATTCTTGGGCTTCCCTTGGGGCTCAGCTGGTAAAGAATCCACCTGCAATGTGGGAGACCTGGGTTTGATCCCTTGGTTGGGAAGATCCCCTGGAGAAGGGAAAGGCTACCCACTCCAGTATTCTGGCCTGGAGAATTCCATGGGCTGTACAGTCCATGGGGTCGCAAAGAGTTGGACACAACTGAGTGACTTTCACTTTCATCTTAAGGGGCTTCCCAGGTGGTGCTAGCGGTCAAGAACCCGCCTGCCAATGCTGGAGAACTAAGAGCCGCTGGTTTGATCCCTGGGTCAGAAAGATCCCCTGGAGGAGGAAATGGCAACCCACTCCAGCATTCTTGCCTGGAGAACCCCATGGACAGATGAGCCCGAGACAGTCCATGGGGTTGCAAAGAGTCAGACACAACTAAAGAGACTTAACACTAACCATTATTTTCTGTGAGTTAATTTTACTTCAACCAAGAAAAAATTCCAATGGCTTCTTCAACACCTAAAACCATGCTTCTTTCTTTATGTAAGGTCATGAATCCATATCTTAGCATTTCAGAGGATACTTGGGAGTTACTATAGTGAGCTCCCTAATGAGTTTCCTCTGTGCGTGGCATTAGGGAAAATGCTGTTTGATAACTCTTGTCACAGTCTTTTCAGCAGGAAAACCAAGCTGTGGCCACACTGAAAACAAGCGCAAAGCTAGAAGGAGTGATTTGGGGAAGGCTCAGAAAATGTTTCTGGAGGAAGGTTCCATTCTGAATCTCTACACCTGAGCTTCTGAGAACACGTATGATTAGCAAAACATTCAAAGACTAAACCAAAATAGACAGGTGGGGAACCGAGATGGTCATTCTGCTTTGCTGACTTAGCAATGTTGGCAGAATAGAGTCCCTTGGAGTGCTCCGTAAAGTGGAAAATCTCTCCTTGTGGTAAGTACGGAAAATCTCCTGCCATGAAATTAATCTGGGGCTTGTCTGGGTATGACATAAAATCAGAATCCTGAATGAGGTGCACAAGTCATCCATCCAGCAGGAGGCAACTCAGCTCCAATTGTACGGAAGGAAGCAAAACAGTCAAGGCATAAAATCCAGGATCCGGGAGATGATGAGAGAGCCAGTTAAGTCCTTTGGATTTGAAGGCATTTAATGGCAGCCACTTGACAACTTGACCAGGCAGATAATCACAGGTAATCAGCAGGGTAAGAGCGAGAGTAACTGTGCAGTCACTGGGGACCGCATGCACGGCAGCGGTGTAGAACCCGGTGATTTAAAAGCTAATTTTAGCCAGGTGAGAATCGACTGTGTGCAGTAAACAAGGAATCAGATTCTCCCTTGTATTTAAGTTATTCCCAGGTAGCGCAGCCTGGAAGCTCAGGAAAAATATTTTGGTCATTAAATGTTTAAGCATGTCCATGTATTTCTACCATACTCCCTCAACTCATGTGAAATTTGGGTGGTTCCAAACACGTTAGTTCAAGGGAAGTCATTGCCCCAAGGGCACTTGAATCCCTTGAAAGTATATTACAAATGGAAGTCCTTGAAAATACCAGGCAACCTGGGCTTAAAGAATTCACCCTTCTCGCTCCTGTGTGTGAGATTAGTTTAATGGGACACAAGACCCCGGTGTAGCAACCTGTCATGGGCAGGGAGATTGAAGAAGCCAAGCAGAGAAGACAGAAGGGTGGGGTCCAGCCCAGCAAAGAACTGAGAAGCAAGCAGGAAAATGTGCAGTTAGAAATTGAGCAATAAGGAAGCTCCAGTCCAGCGACGCGGAGAAGGCAGTGGCACCCCACTCCAGTACTCTTGCCTGGAAAATCCCGTGGACGGAGGAGCTTGGTAGGCTGCAGTCCATGGGGTCGCACAGAGTCAGACTCGACTGAAGCGACTTAGCAGCAGCAGCAGCAGCAGTCCTGTGACAACTTAGGGCTTGGGTTCTCGCACCAGGAATTAATTTTAAGAGTTAACAAGCTAACTTGTCAATTCTATCTGTAATGTAAGTTGGTGTGTGTGTGTGCAGACATGTGTTTGTGTGATGACCAGTCTGGGCAAAGAGGTTTTAGGAGGATAAGGACTTTGTCTTGTGATACCGCAGAGGCCCCAGGACTCAGCAGTTACCTGGATCATAGGGCCTGAGAATTATCTGTTGCATGAAAGGAGGAGAGAATGGACAGATGGACAGATGGACAGATGGAGGAGGCAGCGGGGATCCGAAAACAGTGCATGCCGGTCCAAGCCCATGAGCTGGCGGGAGCTCTGTGCTTATCCAGGGACAGGGAGTGACATCCCAAGGGGTGTCGACAAAAGAGCGGTTTCTGCTGCTGTCCGGGCGTGTCTGCACAGAGAATGGGGAGTGGGCAGAGACAGCCGTTTTATAGACACCCAACCCTCATAATCTTGCAAATTCAACTAGGGAGAGAAGAGACATATTTTATAATATAAAAGAGAGATATGAAAGGAGACTCCACCAGAACATTTATCTCTTAGCACCCACGCTTCTCATATGCAGTTTGAAGGTAGCTGGCAGTGAGCCTGCGACTCTGGGCTCTGGCGATACGAATTGGCACTGTTTATGCTAGGGCTTGAACTTTTATAAATTTGCCTTTATTTTCTTATTTGCGATTTTTAGTTCTCCTTTTCCTTCACCTTTGTGCCCACTGCAATTCCACACACATTATAAAGATAATTCTTTAACTCAAATGCTTGTGGTGTGGCCAGCAATGACCCAAGTGTGATAGTTTTGAAAATTCAATAAACATTTTCAACTGACACATTCTGCCCCACCCCAAGCAAACTGGTAAATGTCCTGCCCTCCATAAACAATACAGACAAATATACCCTATAAATCCTTATGCACTTGTAGTTACTACTTGGAGCTTATTTTACAGTAGAATGGAATATTTGGGGGGGAAAAAAAAGCTTACCCAGACAGTAAATTTACCAGAAATCAAACTCAAGTTATCTCTTGATGGATGGGGAGGGGAAGAAGAAATGGTACTAGGCAGCTGAATATATAACTTGAAGAGTAAATCTCTGGTTGCCTGTATAATTGTTTTGTGTTTTTTTTTTCTTTTACTTAAAGAAGTATTTTAGTGATATTTCATCAGAGGTCTGATTTATTTCTTTCAGTTTGTTTTCTCTAACAGAAGGCCTGTTGTCAAGATTGTGAGGTGTACTAAGCCTCTTGCCCTTAGCAGCTTAATTGATATGAAACATTGATTAGGCCCCAGGAGGGCTGGGGAGTTTCAGAGGAATTATGAAATAACCATAAGGAGCAAAGAAGAAAGTTTGAGCTTGGTAAGAATGAAGTGGTTTTGGCTGGGCAAAAGCATTCAATATTTGATGTATAATTTTATTTTTTTAGAGACTTTTTTAAATTTAATAGGTATTGTTTTCTAAAGTCTCTGTCGAATCTGTTACAGCATTGCCTCTGTTCATTTTTGGCTGCGGAGCACGTGGGATCCCAGCTCCTCCACCAGGGATCAAACCCATACCCCCTCCCCACCCCACCCTGCAGCACTGGAAGATGAAGTCCCAACCACCAGATCACCAGGGAAGTCCTTTGATGTGCAATTTTGAAAGTATACACAAGACACTAAACTGCCTTTTTCTTGGAAGGATTTCATGCTTTCTGCAAGCAGTTAGGTATAGAGGCGAGATACAGAAGTAGTCGAGGGGCTACCTGGAAGCGTCACAGAGGAGGAAAGAAATGGAAAACAAAAAGCTTCAGGCGCTGCTCAAGAGAAACTGTGCCAACGTGGCTGTGCTGCTGAGGGGAAGGCCTTATCGGGCATGGCCAAGGTGCCCAGCACACAGGGCACAAAATACGCAGTAAACAGTGATATCAGTGTCACTGGAGAGAGGGGGAGATAGCAGGGCCCAGGGCAAAGGCAACCTGCACAGCCTGGGCCTCTGCGCCAACAGTGACCCAGACTCCCTGTGGCTGATGGAGCCACAGGGCCCAGTTTTAGAACACGAACCACCGATACAGAATTTCTAAAAATAAATTTTAAGCTCACAGCATTATACTCCTGTATATGCTATAAAATATAAACAAAGTGGACATTTTCAGGGGGCCAAAAAATCACTCTGAAGAGAAACAGTCTTTTTTCTCTACTCTGGAGCAGGCCCTGACGTGCACACCTACGTGTGTGCCCCGCACGCGAGGTGGCTGGTCGGGGGCCTTGCACGCGCAGGGTCAGCTCAGGCAGGCTCCGGCCAGCCCGTCAGCTCTGTCTGTTCTGTAATTCCGCACCTCCCCGGGTAACTGCTGTATTCACTGTCTCCCCGAGTGGGGAGGAGCTGAAAGTAGAAGGGATAGCCATCACAGGTGTTAGAAAAACAGTGCAAACAGGCCCTGCTGCGGCTTGTGAGCAGTGTAGCACACGGTTTCCACCGACCAGTTTTGACCTTGGGTTGGTTGTTGTTTTTTGTTTTCTTGACTTGGTTATAAACTCTTTTAGCATCATCAAAGATAAGACAAAGGGAAAAAACAAGGAAGAGAGGAAAAAGACATCCCATCACATCAAAGGATGTTGGCTATACTGTTCCTTTTTTACCTTAAAATATTAACGTGCAGAAATTTATTCATCCAAGTGTATATTACGTTCCCTGCTCAAGTGGAAGAGAAACAGAGAGAAAGGGGAAGGGAGAGGAAGGGGGGAGGAGGAGAACAGGAAGGAAAGACACAGGGACGGGAAGTGCTGAGAACAGCGGAGGTGGTTCACACAGAGTGACTGAGAACGCTGCGGCCTGTGAAACAGTTCTGGTGAAGTGGTAAAGCAAACTCACGAGTGATATGAAGCAACGAAGCATAAAGAAAGTGCCGTGGAGATTCAACATCAGGGGCGGTTTTTTCAGATTATAGACTGCTTGTCTCCTATCCCCAAATCCTCATTGAGCAGTCCAAAACTTTCAAGATATCTTTCCTTGCATAAAATAGACTTAATTTCTCTTTAGAGTTAACCGGATAAGTAAAAAATTAACAAACTACAGGGTTATAAAATATAACCATTTCTGTATCCTGTGGCCTATCTATATATTTCCTAGGGTAATAAAAATGCCCTTTTCCCATCTATATACTTTTAAGACAGTTTTCAGAAAACCAGATTGACCTGGATCGCGGCCTTCCAGGGAGGCCTGGAGTGCTGCAGTCCATGGCGTCACAAAGAATCGGGCACGACTGAGTGACTGAACAACAAGCCTTCCACGGGCTATTCTGGCGTGAGTGAGGCCCCAGAACCATACAGTGACTAACTCCTGCTTTTAGGAGGCATAAAAGCCAGGTTCTCATTGGCTGAAAAATTACGTGGAGACACTTGAGGGCACCCTAAACAACAGCCCAACACAGCAACAACAAAGTCATTAAAAGTAACATTCAAATTTAACATTTGGGGTGGGAAAGACTGTTTTGCTCTATGATAACAGTGAAGCCTGACTCTTGCCCTTGGTAAGGGGGAAAAAGTTACTTGTCATGCCTATAATTCCCTTTATATGGAAAAATTAAATTGTTCTTGTTTCTAAAAGGAAGTCAAAAATTCCCCATACAACCTGGTGATTTATAAGCAAATGAGAAGTTGAGCCATGTGATGAAGTTACTACTAACATATCCCAACTATCATGACTCAGATAGGAGAGCTGTTATTGGAGATATGCTGAAGCAAAGTGAACAAACAGTCGCTGGAAGGTATAGGGGTGAGATTTTACATTTTCTATCCCATCCAAACAAGAAAAATGAGTGAAGGCATATTGTGGGCAAAGAACTGTCCCAGGGCTCTTATCTTGCTGGACCCATATATAATTTTTACAAGAGCATTACTTTATGGATACTCTTAAGGCAGGGTTTCATGATCAGGGTACTATGAACATTTGGGACTGAGTAATTTTTGTTACAGGGAGCTGCTCTGTGAATTACAGGGTGTTTTACAGCATTATGGAGGCCTATAGCACACTGGCCCTCACCAGTGGTGACTGGTTGACTGAAACAATATTTGAATTTACCAACTACTTTTAAAAGCTAAATAGACTTAGCTATAAGGAAAAGCTGAGATGTTACTAGGTTATCATGAAAGAAAAGGACACATTGAGGAACTAACACTTTCAAAGTCTGAAGAGCAGATTCCTGAGGGAAGTTGAACTCACCCCTTTATCAGATGTACGCTGTGCTGTGCTTAGTCACTGTCGTGCCCGACTCTTTGCAACCCCGTGGACTGTAGTGCCAGGCTCCTCTCTCCATGGGCTTCTCCAGCCAAGAGTACTGGAGTGGGCTGCCATGCCCCCCTCCAGGGGATCTTCCCCACCCAGGGATGGAACCCAGGTCTCCAGCATTGCAGGCAGATTCTTTACCAGCTGAGCCACAAGGCAAGCCCCATTAGATGTATACTTGGTGCTATCTTCTGCCACTTCAGTGATTAGAGGGGCTTTGGCAGAAAACCCTAAAAATGACCAATATGTCGATATAACTTTGTTTCACAGAGTAGTGTGTGTGCTAAGTCACTTCAGTTGTGTCTGACGCTTTGCGACCCTATGGACTGCAGCCCCCCAGGCTCCTCTGTCCTTGGGGTTCTCCAGGCAAGAATCCTGGAGTGCGTTGCCATGTGCTCCTTTAGATCTTCCGGACTCAGGGGTCGAGCCCTCAGCTCCTGCAGCTCCCGCACTGCAGGCAGATTCTTGACCACTGAGCCACCGGGGAGGCCCTTCCCAGAGTAGCACGTCATGCATTATCTGGACGCATTGCTTCTGTGACACCGTGAGGCAGCCCAGCGGATAGCTAGGAACCCACACTGTCCTGGGACAACCTGGGGCAGGCTGAGCCACATCGGTGCCTCAGGGCTATGTAAAATCCCCAGAATCGTGCTTGCAGCATTATCAGATTTCCAAAAATGTCTTTTTCTCTGTAAGAGAAGGAACTCCGAATGTACTCCTTAAGTAAATGTGAGCTTCTTCATCCAACTTAGAGCAACAGAAAAACCAGTTCATGATTTTACAATAGGAAGTCCTGTAATAACACTTAAACCATTTATTCAATAAAGAAAATGTTCCAGAACCATATTATGCTGCATATTATCCATATCATAATGCTTCAGAAGCAGAATTTCTCACTAATTTAAATAAGTAGCGTTCAGAAGGATCCCGAAGCTCACGCAGGGTGACGGTGATGCGGCCCGTGAGTGACGGAGCCGGATTCTGGACGCGGGTTCCTTTTCTCACGACGTTGATCCCCACCGCACAGGTCTAGCCTCTGTGCCGCGCTGCAGACAGTCTTAACGGAGCAGCTGACCACCGGGCATCGTGCTAGCTTACGGGCCTCAGTCACACGAACTAGCTCCTCTGACACTCCCGCAGCCCTAGGTGCTCTTATCACGTTCTGGATGTAGAAACAGACTTGAGGAGGTGAACAAACAAATCATCCAAGGCCGAGTAGAGGGCAAAGTTTGGATTTACCTTTGAGTCACATTTGAGGGCTTCCCTGATAGCTCAGTCGGTAAAGAATCGCCTGAAATGCAGGAGACCCCGGTTTGATTCCTGGGTCGGGAAGATCCCCTGGAGAAGGGATAAGCTACCCACGGCAGTAGTCTTGGGCTTCCCTGGTGGCTCAGCTGGTAAACAATCCCTGGGTTGGGAAGATCCCCTGGAGAAGGGAAAGGCTACCCACTCCAGTATTCTGGCCTGGAGAAGTCCATGGCTGTATAGTCCACGGGGTTGAAAAGAGTCGGACACGACTGAGCAACTTTCACTTTCACAGCCTTTGTGTAGAAGCTGAGTTTGAATTTGGAAAACTCAATCCAAGTTCAGGAGACCGGAGCCCTAGGCCACTCCTCCTCTCCCCTTACTGCAGAATGTTAAGAGACACGGAGGCCAAGGGGAAGGCCAGAGCCAGGATTAAAACGGGTCAATTATGGGTCAGGAAATGGCACCCCACTCCAGTACTCTTGCCTGGAAAATCCCATGGATGGAGGAGCCTGGTGGGCTGTGGTCCATGGGGTCGCAAAGAGTCGGACACGACTGAGCGACTTCACTTTCACTTTTCACTTTCATATGTTGGAGAAGGAAATGGCAACCCACTCCAGTGTTCTTGCCTGGAGAATCCCAGGGACGAGGGAGCCTGGTGGGCTGCCGTCGATGGGGTCGCACAGAGTCGGACACAACTGAAGCGACTTCGCAGCAGCAGCAGCATGGGTCAGGAAAAGGAGCTTAAGTCTTTTGTGAAAATTCACTGTCAGATGGTCCAAGGCAAGGAAGTGAGGGATAGTGAGGGATCCGTCAGTACGTTTTGGGAACGTCTACCAGTGAACTCCCGCTGGTTCTGAAGACCGTCGGGTCACTGTGGTTTGCACCTCTCCCTTGCTTCCAGCCTCCCGGCAGCTTCCCTGTGCCATCGCATAAAGTCCCTCCAGGGGAGGGGGCTGCTAGCACCCCACAGGCGGCTGTCCCTGCCTGCCCCTGACTCCCCGCCTTGTCTTCTCTTCCTCAGTCCAGTGCTCACGTCACAAGCGTCTCTGCGCTGGAAATGTCCTAGATCAGGCCCTTTATACTTCTCCTCTGCCTGGAATGTCCTTCCCTGGATCTTTCTTTAGAGGTTTCTGAAAGGCCACGGCTTTCAGTAGGTCTTCATAACTAACCGCGGTGCCTATGGTAACATCCACTGCCTTGTTCTTCTCTACTTCACTGGAAGTCCACGTCCCTTGTTGCTTATTCATTTCTCGTATTCTCCGCCTATCCGTCCCCAGGTAAGCTCTATAAGAGCAGGATCCTGCCCGTCTGGTTCGTGGCTGCAGCCCCTGAGCCTGGCCCATTCCAGTACTTGATAGGTTTGTTGAATGAATGAGTGGACAGGTGACTATGGCTTTGACCGCCCACATGGTACCTAAAAATAATAAGCACGTAACAGGAGTTCAAAACACATAACAGCAGTCATGAGAGCTAGGGTTTAGCAAGCTCTAAATACGGGCACCATGCTAAATCTCTTTTTTTTTTTTTTCAAATTAGTCCCCTTAAACATTAGTCCTTGCCACAACTCCAGAATGTGGGTAATATTATTTTGGCTTTTCAAATGAGAAAATGGAATCTTTCCAAGACCAAGCAATTGGCCCGAGGTCAGAGAGTTAGTCAATTAGCCCAGTTTCAAAACCAAGTCCAATTTCAGCACATTGTTACTTGTTACCGGCTTCTGTGAAGAAAGGTTGCTATTGCCTCCATCTGGATCAGTGACTTCGTAATTCCAAACAGCATTACTTGGATAGTTACTACTTGCGTCCTGGAGCTCAGGCCAGAGACCAGTGATAGATACCTAGGACTCACAGTTGAGTAATGTGATACAGCTTTCAATTTCAGATGCCTTAGTTTAATAACAACTACTATGCAATTGTCCTAAAATGGACTTCTCTATGACAGGAACACTCCTTGTCACGCCTACAAAAAGCCCACACTGCTGGAGCCTCAATGCTTCTTAATTGTTCCCCTGAACCTTGCCCGGGTATTTAATTTTGCATTTATTACATTATATTCTAATAATGCAGCAATGTCTGGGATGAACTGAGTGCCTTTATGCGGCAGGTGATTTATATACAGTCCCTAATTAAGTCCTTATAACAAGCCTGAGATTGGTGTCATTACTCCTACTTTACCAATGAGCAGCCAGAAACTTACTGAGGTGGTAGATTACAACCTGCTGATCATAATACAGTGTCGGATTAGAACGTGATATGGAAAATACTAGGATAGATGGATATGCGTGCAAAGACCTTATGGGAGCCCCAAGAAGGGAACAGTTCTTAGCCCCCATAGATATTTACTTGAAAACTGTAACAAACAAGAGACTAGTCAACTATTTATCATCTTATTAGTTTTTTAGTTAAATGTCTAATAAACTATGTATATTTCACTTTGTAAAATATATTACCAACACATTTACTGGAGGGAACAAATACTTTACCATTTTATTTTATATTTTTATGAAGATAAATATGTTAGAAACCTTTTTATTATGATAATTGGAGCACAGACTTTAAGATTTTTGTATTATAATTTCCTGATATATAGCCTGCCATTTTTTCCTTCTGGGGCAGAAAAAAAGTACCTTTCTTCAGGTACTGTAACAGTTTCTTTATTTAGAATTATTCTTAAATGAACAGGTCTTCCTGTCCAGTAGAAACACGAGTGTAGGATAACTAATATTTTTGACATTTAAAAATCCAATCTTAGAGCAGTCTTTTGAACATAACTGAATCATGACTGCCTGCTAAGAACGCCTCAGTAAAATAAAGTTCCATTCTGAATGCATCTACATGAAGGCACAAAGCCATCTCTATCTTTAAAAAAAAAAAAGGACAGAAAAAAGTGCTAAGACAGTCAATGTAATAAAAAAGAAGTTAACAAAAAAATGTAGATCTCTACTGAATATCCAAAGGTGAAATATTTTCTGCCTGAAGTGAGTATGCAAGTCCTCTCCAAGCTCAGCTCTGTGGGGAGGGCCTGCCCCACTAAAAATGAGGTCATTTTCCAGAAGTGAGAGAGGAAGGGGGAAACTCACTTGAATAGTAAGAATCTCTTTCCTGAACTGCAGTTTGGTGGTGTTTGAAGTTTTTGAAATATTTAATAATCAAAATGTGCTTCTTAAGTAAAGCCACAGTCTAGCTTCACAGAAAATAAGAGACAAGGATTCCAGCAAGTCTGAAAACCTAGCTACGTTCACAGAATCTTTAGAACCCACTTTATATTCATAGACTTAGTATTCAGCTCTTAACACTTACCAATAATACATCCCCAGGGCCTAGTGAAGAATCTCATATCAACGGCAAGGCCCTCTTCTTTTCAATTAAGTAAATGTTTGAAAATTATGCAAAGAATCAAAATTATTTTACTGGACTCCACAATATGTAGCTAGAGAGTCATAAATAAGAGGTTCTTTGCAACTACAAACTACATTTTGTGATCGTGTGCTTGAGTGTGCACTCAGTTATGGCTGACTCTTTGCGATCCCATGGTCTGTAGCCCACCAGGCTCCTCTGTCCATGGAATTTTCCAGGCAAGGAAACTGGAGTGGGTTGCCAGGCCCTCCTCTAGAGGATCTTCCCAACCCAGGGATTGAACCTGCATCTCTTGCATCTCCTGCAGTGGCAGGCATATTCTTTAGCACTGTGGCGTCTGGAAAGAATTGTGATGGTGCTGGAAACCAAAAATACTCATTGCCTAAGAATTCATGGCCACATCAACCAAAAGACTCCAGCACAAACAGGTACGCACTCTCTTGGAATCTTAGGACAATAACAAGTACATCTAACTGTGAATCATATTTGTTTGTGCAGAATTGACTGAAATAAATAGCATATAATGATTTTTGAGATCAATATTGCAAAAGTTTGCACTAATATTATAATTTATCTTTTTATTTATCTGTATAAGTAGTATGTTTAGGCTGATAGGATTGTGTAAAACTGTGTCCAGCTGCCCCAATGTTAACTCTAATACTATGCTCTCAAAGATCACAGCGATCCTCAGGACAGAAAATCCTCCTCTTTTTGTGGCAAAGCCCGTTGAGGGAAATGAAATCAGGCCCTACCAGAAAACAGTCCTGACTTACGCATTAGGTACTAGGAAACAGAGCTTCAGGCCCACAGTACTTTTAGATATCCATGAAAATGTTTTCTTTTAAAACCAGAAGAAAAAAATGAACATTTAAATCAAAAAATGTTTAAAATACATAATATTAAAATATTAATCTTTATGTCAATGCAGCAACAAATTCATGTGTGTATGTGTGCCCTTGTGTGTATGTGTGTGTGTGTGTGTGTGTGTGTGTGTGTGAAGAAGGGATCCATAAAGGCAAACTGCCTAAGGCCCAGAAAAGCCATAATGTTGCCTTGCCTCAAAAAATATCCTGTTAAATTTCTTTGAATTGATTCTTAGGTCTGCCAGATGCCAAGTTTCCTTTGGCAGCCAACTTCTGAGTTTTCACCTGCTTGCAAGTTCTCATCTTTTTACCCAATTCCTGTTAGAAGAGTGATTCTTTAGAAGTCTTGATTGCTTTAAATCAGTATTTACTCGCCTAGGTAATCTTCCCCCTCTTCCCCCCAAGTTAATTTTTTAAAGAGAGGAAAGGAGGTAGGAAGAGATGTCAGGGTGTCCATATGATACCTGCGAACTGACAGTTCGCAAGGAAATGGCCCTCTCCCGTGCATTCGCCCAAAGGAAATCAGTCCTGAATGTTCATCGGAAGGACTGATGCTGAAGCTGAAGCTCCAATACTTTGGCCACCTGATGCGAAGAGCTGACTCATTGGAAAAGACCCTGATGCTGGGAAAGATTGAGGGCGGGAGAAGGGACGACAGAGGATGAGATGGTGGGATGGCATCACCGACTCAATGGACATGAGTTTGGGTAAACTCCGGGAGTTGGTGACGGACCGGGAGGCCTGGCGCGCTGCGGCCGAGGGGGTCGCAGAGAGTCGGACACGACCGAGGGACTGACGGGGAAGCACGCTGGCCTCGGTGCGGACTCTGTGCGGGAGACCGCCGTCCTCCTCGGTGCGCGCACGGCCGCCCGGCAGGGGGCGCGCGGCGCCCGGCCCTCCGCGCCCCTCCAGGACCGCAGCCCCGTCCGCCCCAAGGTCACGCTCCCCGCCCGGCGAGCGGGCGCAGGGCCGGGACCCCGCGCGGCGAGCCCCCCGGGGCTGGGGCCGCGGCGCGCGCGGGGCCGATGGGGCGCGGCGGCAGGGCGCGGGGGCCGGGGGTGCGCTCACAAAGGGGGCGCGGGCGGAGAGGCGCCGGGCCCGAGCGGTCCGCGCCCCGCGGGGGCTCGGGGCGCGCGCAGACGCTCCGCAGCCCAGTCCGCGCGGGGAGCGCGGGGAGCGCGGAGCCTCGCGGCCGCCCCGCGCGCGCTCCGAGGGAAGCCGGGCGGCCCGAGCGGAGCCCCGGAACCTGGCGCAGCGCCCCGCCGGCAGGGCGCTCTCCCCGCCCCCGGAGCCTCGCCCGCCCGGCCCGCCCCGAGCGCGCGGAGCGCACCTCCGCCCGCGCCCTCCTCCCCGCTGCGCCCGGGGCCGCCCGGGGCCCCCACCCCGGGGCCGCCCCCACGCGCGAAGGTGGCGGGCGCCTATAAGAGCCGACGACGGCGCGGCCCGCGGACACACGGCGCGGACACCTGAGCAGCAGCCCCCGGACCCCGGCGCGACCATGTCCCATCACTGGGGATACGGCGAGCACAACGGTGAGTGCGGAGCCCCCGGGCGCGGGGTCCCAGGCCGCTGTGGAGGAAGCCCCGCGCCCCGCGCCGGGCCGGGGAGGGGGGCGCGCATCGCCGCGGGACCCGCGCGCGGCCCCTCTCGGGTCGATCACCACCCTGTCCCGACCCAAGAGGACGCTAGGAAGGGGTGCAGCGAAACACTTTGAAATTAGGAGAGAAATTAGGAGACTCCCCCCTCCCACCGCCTTCATCCCCTCTCCCCTCGCATCCCCCGCCCCCGCTTCATTCTCAGCACCACCTGTGGCTAAGATTCTCAGCATGAACTGTTCCCGGGCTGGTGGTTTGAGTGCTTTGCGCTGACTTCTGAGTTTTCCTGATTTCCTGACTTCTGAGGTCAGGAGGTCCCCAGGAACCGAGTTTTTCGGGGCCACAGGTCTGGGTTCCCCCAGGCCAGCGGACGTACGAGCAAGATGTGTCTGGGGCATCTCTGAGCGTCTTGCGGGGTCTGGGGCTTGCCAAGTGACGGAGATTCCGACGCTTCAAGGCGAGGGGGCTGGCGGGGCGGTGACTCAGTCCTTGCCTCTAGCAGAACTGAGGAAGGAGTCTCCCTCTTCGGGAGAGTCTTTAGGAAGCTTGCTCATTCAAATCCTAATCACAAACCCAGGGTCAGCTGCTCAGTTTCAGTAAAAGAAGCATAAAAATAGCTAACATGTATGTGACGCTCACTGCTTGTTCTAAAAGCGTTACATGGATTGATGTTCTCATACCAACCTTTATAAGCCAGATGCTATCGGTACCCCATAATACAGAGGGGAAAACTAAGGCACAGATCAAATGTTTTCCCAAGGTTGCTTGCTAAATCATTTTAGTGGTGTCCTACTTTTTGCGACCCCATGGACTGTAGCCCTCCAGGCTCCTCTGTCCATGGGATTCTCCAGGCAGGAATACTGGAGTGGGTGGCCGAGCCCTTTTCCAGGGGATCTTCCTGACCCAGGGATTGAACTGGCGTCCCTTGCGTCTGCCTGCATTGGCAGGCGGGTTCTTTACCACTAGCGCCACCTTGTATACAGCTCTGAAGTGCTATCGCCAGAATTGGAGCCAAGCAGGTCCAAGAATCATTGCCCTTTCCCCGGAGGTGGGGTGTGCCCTTCCCCACATTGTGGGGGTTCACACGTCTCTGCTCAACCCCAGGCCCTGAACACTGGCATAAGGACTTCCCCATTGCCAACGGAGAGCGCCAGTCACCCGTTGACATCGACACCAAGGCCGTCGTTCCCGATCCTGCTCTGAAGCCTCTGGCCCTTCTCTATGAGCAAGCAGCTTCGCGGAGAATGGTCAACAATGGTCACTCTTTCAACGTGGAGTTTGATGACTCGCAGGACAAAGCAGGTCAGTGTTTACAAAATAACTTGTATGTCAGTAGCCGCTCTTTTCCCAGCTTAACAGGCGCAGGACCCCCACTTAATACTACTGATCGTCTTCGTTGGATTTCAGCCTCTGGGAAGCAGGCTAATTTCTTTGAAGTGGCAGGAGCTGTTTCTCCCTGTCCGCTTCCCGGTTTCTATGTAGGGCATTGAATAACTGTGCTATGCCTGAGAAAAGTCGAAAAAGGGCAGGGCCCCTTGGCAATAGAGATCAGCAATGAGGAGACTTGCAAAAGGTGGACTGTTTAGGATTGGTCTTCAAGGTAGCATGCAGAAGGGCGATGAGAACCTGCTCCTTCAAAATCCTGAAATTCTCAGAAACACTGTGTGTGAATATTTTCTCAGCCTTGGGCCAGGGTGATAAAGCTGGCTGTGTATCTCGGCGTCCACCCAGAAGTTCATTCCATAAATGAAGATGCTTTAGACTTGGTGGACATACCTTGCTGACAAAACCAGTTACTGTAATTTATTTGTGGTAGTGCTGTTTACAGAACTCTCTTTGACTGCTGCTTCTTTTTATAATTTTTTTCTTGCTTAGAAGTAGGAGAACAATCCCCTTCAGACACAGTAGCAGCCTTCTTTGCCCAGTGGTCGATTTCCTGGCCAGCGCCCTGTTTTCCCGAGTGCTTTCCTCTGAAGGGCCCTGAGTGCACGGTGCTACAAACACGTTATGTGTGGTGGGGGTGTGGGCCTGGGGGTGTGTGGAGCATTGCGCAGAAGGAGAAGAGACAGATCCAACGTTCAGCAACGCTGTCAAAATGTTCGCGTAATGGCCTTCAGTGCGAGTATATAAATGTAATTAGAATCATTATAGTTGAGTTGCCTTGCCTTTTTCTGTATCCGATGTATTCAGTACCGTTTTGAAAAAATTCTTCCTTCCTCCTCTCCTGGGAATGATAGTAACTTAACCTCTCTACGTTTTTGTTTTCTTAACTGTAAAATTGGAGTATCTGTTGCAGCAGAAGGGTTAAATGGGACAGATATATAAAGCCCAGCGCCTGGCACCTGAGATTCCTCTGTAAATGGCCATTGCTGTTGTCGGCTCTTCACACCACTTGGCTGCCTTTGTCACGCAACTGCTGTCGCTGTTGCACCTCTGATGAAAACTTTTGTTTTGTTTTGTTTTTTCATGGTAGCTAGTGAATAGGATTTATTAAAGAGAAAAAAAGTAAAGGTTTTCCGTTCAGTTCAGTCGCTCAGTCGTGTCCGACTCTTTGCGACCCCATGAATCGCAGCACGCCAGGCCTCCCTGTCCATCACCAAATCCCGGAGTTCACTCAGACTCACGTCCATCGAGTCCGTGATGCCATCCAGCCATCTCATCCTCGGTCGTCCCCTTCTCCTCCTGCCCCCAATCCCTCCCAGCATCAGAGTCTTTTTCCAATGAGTCAACTCTTCACATGAGGTGGCCAAAGTACTGGAGTTTCAGCATTAGCATTATTCCTTCCAAAGAAACCCAGGGCTGATCTCCTTCAGAATGGACTGGTTTTTAAATTGCTTTAAAATTACTTCTTACCACTTGATGATATTTTAAAATCTTATAACACTTCCATATTTTTCCAAACATGCCAGTTATTATGTTAAACTGTGGACTGATTTTACATATGACATTATTACATAGTAATATGTTTTACCGTGAATATGTCCAGTTCTGATGGATTTCTACATGAGCAGTAACTGATGAGAGCTGGCTGCCTTTTTCTAACTACTCCTCTTGGTGAATAACACACACATTACTAAAGCACCTGGCTGGGTTTGATTGTGAAACAGATGAAAACCAAGTGGTTCCAACAGAGGCTCAAGTCCATGTCTTTAGAGACAGATGTATTATTCACTTAGTTTTTATAAAAGAAAAGAAAAATCTCACTAGCACCACCGTTACGTAAGACAAGCCAGGCACCCCGAGGTCAGGATGGAGCCGTGGTCCCTCGCTCGCCTCCCCTGAGCCGGTGCTGGGGATGCCTCAAGTAGGAAGACAAGAGCAATAGGTGCTGACAGTCACTTTGGCGGGTGCAACAAGGTGTTCCAAGGAAACATGGAAAGCAGGTTTGGAGTTGGCCCGCACAAGTAAGAAAAGACTTTTCAGGGTGAATAAGGTTTGAGCCTGAAGGATGAGGCCTGAAGGATTTCAGCGTCTTGGAGGAGACTCCCAGCAAAAGGAAGCAGGAAACAAGGAGGGCCTGGGAGAGCCAGGCGGGAGGCACGCTGAAAGCAAGAGGATCGAGCGCTGGAGAGGCTTGTTCCCCTTTACAGGCGAGAGGATCCTTTGTGACTTTGCCTGATACCTTCTTCAGCATTTGCAGGTGTTTTGATGAAACAAGGAAGCATTTTTCTCTAGAATATGAATATATTAAATGTTGATGTTAAGGGAAAACACAAAAATAAAACACAACCAAAGATAGCATGCAGAGAAACACCCTTTGAACTTTTTTTTTTTTAAGATCCTAGACTCTCAAGTTGGAACACACGGTGGAGATACTCTAGGCAAACCCACTTAAAATAAACATGAAGAAACGAATGCTCAAGAGTTTAGGTTACTTGCTAGTCGTCTCCTTCCTAGTTTGCTGGAATGAGACTAAATGGCAACCACTTAAAAAATGGAAACTGAATGAGAATCTTTAAATGACAGTCATAGGTAATGTCTAGTGTGTTCATCCCCATGCCATACTTTGAAAAACTGATATACTTTTCTGTTCTAAGTCTAAAAATTATGGTCATTCAGGTTTTTAAAATCTGTAGTCTATCATCTCTATTAGGAATTATTTTCACTGTGTTAATATTTTAAGATATCCTTTATTTTCTGTATTTAAATACTTCAATTGATTTACTCCCCTCCCCCGCAACCCAGTGAGGTATCAGTCTTCAGGAACTTTTCATAGGCTCAGATTTTCGGATAGATCCTAAATGCTCTTGAAGTGAAGTGAAGTGAAGTCGCTCAGTTGTGTCCGACTCTTTGCGACCCCATGGACTGAAGCCTACCAGGCTCCGCCCTCCATGGGATTCTCCAGGCAAGAGTACTGGAGTGGGGTGCCATTGCCTTCTCCAAGGGATCTTCCTGACCCAGGGATCGAACCCAGGTCTCTCGCATTCCAGGCAGACACTTTAACCTACCCACACTTACTTGGGTATGATGAACTGAACTGGTAGAATTTATTGTTATGTTTAAGCTTTCGAGAATTCTTTTTAAATATGGAGTTAATAGGCTTTAACTAGGAACTTGGGTTAAAGCTCTCCTCAACCTTCTAAGTGCCTTTAAAAAGAAGCCACCTGAAATTGATGGAAAAATGTTAATCCTGTTAGGTTTTTAAAATTATTAAAAAATAACTCCCCCTGTTGAGATCTTTTATTGCATTCTTTATCTGGGAGGAAAAGAATAGTAGTCAAATTATTAACTCCTGCTCACTTATTAACTTTTACTAATGAGTTTAAAACTCTCTTGCTGTATTGCAAAGTTAGAGGCAAATATTGAAAAACAGAGTTCGAATTCTTGGGCCAACCCATGAACAGTTGTGAGCAAAACCCTAAGCTTCTGTAAGATAAACTAAAGCATTCTAGACCCCATATTTAATTGTGTTCATGTCAAAGGGTTACTTAAAAAAAAAAAAAAAAAAAAAAAAGCTGTCAAATAATTGCCGTAAACCTGAAACTAAAAACTGCTGTCCTCTCTGTCTTCATTGTGGTTATGTTAGTGAAAGTAACAGCGAAACATCTCACTACTGAAAAAGAAATGGAATATGGGCATCTTTCCCTCAGATTTGTCTCTACTGACACTTGCTTTTTTAACCTTAGTAGGTAGCCCTAGAATGGCTGACCACTGCCAAAACCCCAGAATAGATTAAGTTTCAGATTCTCCATAGAAATGATTATTCACCTGCTAGAAATGTGTTTTTTAGTAGACTGTTTACTTCATTAATAGGAATCCCTTAAATTTTAATCTAAGGATTATTGGGAATGGTTTATTTATATTTTGAATTTAGGAGAGATTATTGACATTCAGCAAGGTCTGTAGTTGATTTGGATACATCTTATATCATGTGTATGCATGTTAGTAGCTCAGTCATGCCTGACTCTTTGTGACCCCATGGATGGTAGCCCTCCAGGCTCCCCTGTGCATGAGATTCTCCAGGGAAGAATACAGGAATGGGTTGCCATTTCCTTCTCCAGGGGATCTTCCCAACCCAGGGATTGAACCTGTGTCTCCCGCATTGCAGGCAGATTCTTTACCAGCTGAGCCACCAGGGAAGCCCTCACATCTTATATTAAGTAATATTAAAGTGATCAAGAAGGAAAAAATGTTAATGTTACATTTATAGTTTTTAATTTGTATTAGTAGCTAATTTGTTTCAATATTACTAAAATGAATCTTTCACAAGTAACATAATTTATGTAAGTAATATATATGAGGACAGATGATAATATTACATTCAGTGCTTCTGTTGTGTTTTATATATAGTGTGTATAACTAATGGAAGATCATGAAAGGTAAAATCTTCTCAGGCTCTTGATTCTGTGGTTTGGATTTAAATGAAGTTTGGAGGCATCTTGAACAGGACATTGGGTCTTGGAGTAGAAAACCCCATTCTTCTATCTCCATCGCTTGTGGAACACATTTCTGTGGTACAACAGATGATGGACTCTACACACACAAATGGCTGGATTTTTCCAGAGGGGAAAAAATGCCGTGAATAGCATTTGAAAAATAGCAATTTCTGCTATTCTTTAAAACTTTTTTTTTTTAATTAGAAAAACGAGTTTTTAAAGTGGAGTAGTTTAGAAAATGGCATGGAGCAATCAAATTAAGTAAAAGGAAGTAGACCCAGAATACTGTGTAAGTTTCCTGTCTTGAATCTCATCTTTCCTATTTCTCAAGTAGAAAGATGCACGCTGCCTTTATGAGTGTGTGGTGTTGCTCAATCGTGTCTGTTCTTTGCAACCCCATAGACCGTATGGAGTTGGAAATGACATTCCTTCCCCTGGAGAAGGAGATGACAACCCACTCCAGCGTTCTTGCTTGGAGAATCTCATGGACAGAGGAACCTGGCAGGCTACAGTTCATGGGGTCACAAAAAGTCAGACATGACTGAGTGACTAACATGCTAACACCTTTCCTAATTACAGTAGGGGCTTCCCAGGTGGTGCTCGTGGTAAAGAACCCACCTGCCAAGGCAGGAGACCCAAGAGACACTGGTTTGATCCCTGGTTTGGGAAGATCCCCTGGAGAAGGAAATGACCATCCACTCCAGTACTCTTGCCTGGAGAATCCCATCGGCAGGGGAGCCTGGTGGGCTACAGTCCACGGGGTTGCAAAGAGCTGGACATGATTGAGCGACCCAGTATACACTGTTTACAGTGGACTTCTCAGCTACATAGTAACATAGTCTCTTTTAACAGAAGCTTAAACAGATATCTGGTAATAGTAGGTTAGTCCTGAAAGTGTTTAATCATTGAACACTCAGGCATTTCTTTTTGTTTGTTTGTTTTAGTATTAGAAAGCCTTATATAATAAAAGCTCATGTTACTCTTGCCTAATTCTAAATCTTTATAAACTGTATAAACATGTATTTTTTAATGGTATATACAGTTATGAATTATATTTTCATCTTGGAAAAGTCTATTTGGGGGGCATAAGGATAATTATTTAATTCTTTCTTTGTTATCAGATTTAATAAAAGCACTTTTACAGTAATTTTTTTAAAGTTTTAAGAGATGTGATTTTATCTGAATACATCCAAATTCATGTTTCTTAATAGATCAGTAATATAACACCATTTTTTAAAATTTATTTATTTTTTTATTGAACTTTTTTCTTTTTTAATATAAGTTTATTTAATTGGAGGCTAATTACTTTACACTATTGTATTGGTTTTGCCATCCATCGACATGAATCCGCCATGGGTGTACATGTGTTCCCCATCCTGAACCCCCTCCCACATCCCTCCCCATCCCATCCCCTGGGTCATCCCAGTGCACCAGCCCCGAGCATCCTGTATCATGCATTGAACCTGGACTGGCGATTCATTTCTTATGTGATATTATACATGTTTCAATGCCATTCTCCCAAATCATCCCACCCTTGCCCTCTCCCCCAGAGTCCAAAAGACTGTTCTATACATCTGTGTCTCTTTTGCTATCTCGCATACAGGGCTATGATTGCCATCTTTCTAAATTCCATATATATTGTTAGTATACTGTATTGGTGCTTTTCTTTCTGGCTTATTTCATTCAGTATAATTGGCTCCAGTTTCATCCACCTCATTAGAACTGATTCAAATGTATTCTTTTTAATGGCTGAGTAATACTCCATTGTGTATATGTACCACAGCTTCCTTATCCATTATCTGTTGATAGACATCTAGGTTGCTTCCATGTCCTGGATATTATAAACAGTGCTGTGATGAACATTGGGGTACATGTGTCTCTTTCAAATCTGGTTTCCTCAGTGTGTATGCCCAGCCGTGGGATTGCTGGGTCATAAGGCAGTACTATTTCCAGTTTTTTAAGGAATCTCCACACTGTTATCCATAGTGGCTGTACTAGTTTGCATTCCTATCAACAGTGTAAGAGAGTTCCTTTTCCTCCACACCCTCTCCAGCAAGTATTGTTTGTAGACTTTTGGGTCACTGCCATTCTGACTGGTGTGAGATGGTACCTGATTGTGGTTTTGATTTGCATTTCTCTGATATTGAGTGATGTTGAGCATCTTTTCTTGTGTTTGTTAGCCATCTGTATGTCTTCTTTGGAGAAATGTCTATTTAGTTCTTTGGCCCATTTTTTTACTGGGTTGTTTATTTTTCTAGAATTGAGCTGCAGGAGTTGCTTGTATATTTCTGAGATTAATTCTTTGTCAGTTGCTTCATTTGCTATTATTTTCTCCCATTCTGAAAGCTGTCTTTTCACCTTGCTTATAGTTTCCTTTGTTGTGCAGAAGCTTTTAATTTTAATTAGGTCCCATTTGTTTATTTTTGCTTTTATTTCCAATATTTTGGGAGGTGGGTCATAGAAGATCCTGCTGTGATTTATGTCGGAGAGTGTTTTGCCTATGTTCTCCTCTAGGAGTTTTATAGTTTCTGGTCTTACTTTTAGATCTTTAATCCGTTTTGAGTTTATTTTTGTGTATAGTTATAACACCATTTTAACTTGTTCTCGCTTTTTTTAAAACAAATTCTTTCTTCTTCCTGGCCTATTGTAAGGCAGAGCTGTCAGCCAGAGGTTGTATCAGGAGCCACAGAAGGGTCCAGCCGCCTAGATATCTGCCAGCCAGCTCTATCTTTTCTTTGAAGAGTTGAACGTGTGCTGCTACCAGTTAAGCATATTTAGGTGAAGTTGTCCAAACAAACTTTATCATCAAGACCTTGTCCTTTGGTTTTCAGCCAAAGCTGAAGTTATCTTGGACTCATTACTCTGCAGAATTATAAGCCCAAACTAATAAAATTCATTTACGGCAAAAGGGGTTCTATTCCCAGTTCTAGAGAAATAAAACTGAAGTAGTAGAACTACCCTAATTTTAAAAGCTTTTAAATACGTCACTTTGTTGTTCAGTTGCTAAATCGTGTCCGACTGTTTATGACCCCACAGACTGCAGCACGCCAGGCTTCCCTGTCCTTTGCCATCTCCCAGAGTTTGCTCAAATTCATGTCCATTGAGTCAGTGATAATATCTAACCATCTCATCCTCTGCTGCCCTCTACTTTTGCCCTCAATCTTTCCCAGCATCAAGGTCTTTTCCAGTGAGTCAGCTCTTCACATCAGGTGGCCAAAGTATTGGAGTTTCAGCTTCAGCATCAGTCCTTCCAATGAATATTCAGGGTTGATTTCCTTTAGCACTGACTTATTTTATCTTACAATCCAAGGGACTCTCAAGAGTCTTCTCCAACACCACAGTTCAAAAGCATCAATTCTTCGGTGCTCAGCTTTCTTTACAGTCCAACTCTCACATCCATACCTGACCACTGCGAAAACCATAGCCTTGACTAGACAGACCTTTGTTGGCATGCTTATTGTTTGACAGATTCTAGTGAGAAGTGACATCAGAGGTTGGCAAAGCCGGCTGAAGGTCGCTCTCTGGGCCGAGGCAGAGCAGAGGTTCCTGAGTTTGCAGGTGTGCGATGGCCCAGCGTTGGAAGGCGGCTGCCAGCGCCTCCTCACTGATTCACAGAGGAATTCGTAGTCCCCTGAAAATCTCCTCTCTCTGAAACCTGAACCTCTGACTCCCGAACAAACCTGGAAGGAAAGTGTCCTGTGCTCAGAAAACAGATGGGAAAAGCATCCATCCTTCTAGTCGGTACAAGTAAAGGCAAGAAAAAGGAACCAACAGTTGCCATGATTTCATCAGCTCTGCAAACTAAGCCGAGTCTAGATTTAATTTTCACAGAGTGAAAATGTTGCCTCAGGCATAAATTTAGTACTATAAAAGAAGACTGAAGACTGTGACATTCAGTACTGTGTGTGTCCCACATGCATATGGATGAGTTTGTGTGTGTGTAAGTGTGTGTGTGCCACCAGGCTCCTCTGTCCACGGGATCCTCCGAGCAAAAACACCGCGTCTCTTATGTCTCCTGCATTGGCAGCTGGGTTCTTTACCACTAGCGCCACGTGGCAAGCCCACATAAATATTATATGTATTTTTTTTTCATTTTAGTACTGAAAGACGGACCTCTTACTGGCACTTACAGATTGGTTCAATTCCACTTTCACTGGGGTTCATCTGATGACCAAGGTTCTGAGCATACTGTGGATAGGAAGAAATATGCTGCAGAGGTAAGAAACACTTTTTTCTCCTTCCAAAAGCTTAATTTGTAAATTTTAGTTCAGTTCAGTTCAGTTCAGTCGCTCAGTCATGTCCGACTCTGCGACCCCGTGAATCACAGCACGCCAGGCCTCCCTGTCCATCACCAACTCCCGGAGTTCACTCAGACTCGTGTCCATCGAGTCCGTGATGCCATCCAGCCGTCTCATCCTCTGTCGTCCCCTTCTCCTCCTGCCCCCAATCCCTCCCAGCATCAGAGTCTTTTCCAATGAGTCAGCTCTTCGCATGAGGTGGCCAAAGTTCTGGAGTTTCAGCTTTAGCATCATTCCTTCCAAAGAAATCCCAGGCCTGATCTCCTTCAGAATGGACCGGTTGGATCTCCTTGCAGTCCAAGGGACTCTCAAGAGTCTTCTCCAACACCACAGTTCAAAAGCATCAATTCTTCAGCACTCAGCCTTCTTCACAGTCCAAATCTCACATCCATACATGACCACTGGAAAAACCATGGCCTTGACTAGACGGACCTTAGTCGGCAAAGTAATGTCTCTGCTTTTGAATATGCTGTCTAGGTTGGTCATAACTTAAATTTAGCTCAAACCATTTTCTTTACAAAGGCTCTTTATATTTGCTTCTTATACCTTTATTTGTGATATTACTGTTAATGCCCCAAAGCTTTCTCTAAGACGTCCTAAGAACAACATTTGCGTAAAAATGAATTCAACTTGGAGGATCGTGTTTTAATGTAAAATCTAGAAATAAATGTTCCTCAAAGGTATGCAACGCTTTGTCTTAGAGTTGTTGAAGGAATCACTTGCTATTATGCCAAGTCGTGGACAATTAGAATTAAAATACAAGTTTAGATTTATAATTCTCCACGTTTTCACTTTCTTTCGTGAGCTCTAGCTGTGAAGATGACTGTGTAGGCTCTTACCACGTTTAATCATTTGCTGTCTGTGTTTCTGCTTCAGCTACACCTGGTTCACTGGAACACCAAGTACGGGGACTTTGGAACAGCAGCACAACAGCCTGATGGACTGGCTGTTGTGGGTGTTTTTCTGAAGGTTAGTTGATGGCCCAGTTCTTTCCCCAACCCCCTCACCTGTTTCCAAAACAGGTGAACTGGACAGAACATGCATGACAAATAGGACTTTCTACAAAAAGCCTAGGAAATGCCTTTGGCTCTGAAGTATTTAGGGGGTTATTTTCCTACATATCTGCTAACCGCAGTGGAGATAGAGACAAAAAGACAATTCCAGAGGTATTTCTTAGGTAGTATTTGGATGTAAATGTGAAGGATGTTTACACATGAAATATGAAATGAGAAAAAGCAATACTTGGGATAAATGCTAGTACTTTTTTTTTTTTTCCTTATTCAGCCTTAAGCTAGGTAGTACTATTCCGTGATAGAGGATGCTAAATTAAGACCAGGTTTTGGAGGAGTGAAGGACAGTGGCTCCACGTTGCAGAATCCAGGCAGCGTGAGTGGGACACACCGACTGAGCTGCCCCCTGGATAGTTATGAACCCAGTGGAGAAAGGGCTGGGCTACAGATTCGTGGTCCTGGAAATCCTGTGTCAAGGTGCCAGCCACACACACAAGTGACGAGTGAAGTGGAAGTGGCTCAGTCGTGTCCAACTCTCTGTGACCCCATTGACTACAGTCCCTGGGATTCTCCAGGCCAGAATACTGGAGTGGGTATCCTTTCCCTTCTATGGGGGATCTTCCCAACCCAGGGATCGAACCCAGGTCTCCCGCTTTGCTGGCAGATTCTTTACCAGCAGATTCTTTATCAGCCGCCAGAGAAACCCAAGAATACTGGAATGGGTAGCCTATCCCTTCTCCAGAGGAATGTCTCGACCCGGGAATCACACCGGGGTCTCCTGCATTGCAGGCAGATTACCAGCTGAGCTACTATGAGTGTCAATGAGATCATGCAAGGAAACCCTGACGAGAGGGGTTGACACTACTCAGCAAGCAACCCTGAGAAACTGCAGACTGGGAGGAAAGACCCTGATTAAATGATCAGTGGGGAATACAGGAGTCAAGGGAAATTTGGGAGGCTGGAGGACAGAAGGAAAGGTCGAAAGAAGGGGGATTTTGCAAAGGAAGGAAGACAGTAGCGCAAAATTCTGCATGAAGCTTAACTCGAGCATTTGAACAGTGCTGTTGACTTTGGCAGTTGGAGGTCACTGGTGACATCCGAAAGGGTAATTTCAGGTGAACCGCAGGGCCAGAAGCAGGTTGTCAGTGAAAATAGGGGAATCAGACTAAGTCTGATGGGTGGCATGTAGCTAGTGGTGGGTTTTGTTTCACCATTTGGAGAAATTATACCTTAGAGCTGCCCTAATCAAAAAACGGTGTGGTGCCAACTGTACATGCTGTCTTGTCCTTTGTGTCTTTCTGTAGGTTGGTGATGCTAACCCAGCTCTCCAGAAAGTCCTTGACGTGCTGGATTCTATTAAAACAAAGGTACAGTTCAGTTTTTTTGACACCTGAATAGGGTACCTATCTTCTATACCGAACGTATTTTTAAAAATTCTTTTGCTCAAGCTGAGCAGTCTCGGTTTGATGGGTGGTGCTTAGATGAGCCCTTAATAAAGGTAACATGTTGCTCATATGTTTATGTAACTTAATCTTTATCCCAAAGTTGATCCTAATGCTTGTATAATTATCTGACTTGTATTTATTTAATCTTGCTTCATTTGAACATCCATATGTAAGAGTCAGAGAAAACCATGATTGCAAGGAGGCTGGACCACCTGATCCAGTTATTGACTCTTCATAGCGCAGATATTTCTTGAGTACTTACTATATGCTGGTCACTTTGTTAGTCTAGGAAATGCAATGGAGAACACGATGAGTAAGGTCCTGCTTTGTGACCTCTTTGAATTCGTGTTTACATCTACTGCACAGCATAGCTGTGCTGAGGTCATGGGGCATCTGCTTATAAATACTGCTTTCAGCAGCAGCAACCTGGCTTTATCAAAGTAGCATCTATCTTCTGAAGCCTTGCCTGTTACCCTGAGCTTGACTCCCTTGATGGTATAGAATAAACCTGATCCTACAACACTAGTTCAGAAGGCTATAGGCACCACCACCCCCACCACCATGTTCACTGCGGCTTTATTCACAATAGCCAAGACAGAAAGAGCCTAAGTATCCAGTAACAAGTGCATGGAGAAAGAAGACGTGGGTAGATAGAGATAGATGGGGCTCCCCAAGGGTTCAGTGGGTGCAGAATCCGCCTGCCAAAGCAGGAGGCGTGGGTTTGATCCCTGAGTTGGGACGATCCCCTGGAGGAAGGCATGGCAACCCACTCCAGTATTCTTGCCTGGAGAATCAGTCCCATGGACAGAGGAGCCTGGTGGGCTACAGACCATGGGCTTGTAAAAGAGTCAGACAGGATTGAAGTGACTAAGCTCAAGATATAGAGAGATAAAATGGACTCAGCTGTACAAGAGAATGAAATCATGCCATTTGTGACGACATGGATGGGCCTTGAGAGTATTAGGCTAAGTGAGATAAGTCGGATAAAGAAGAACAAATCCCAGATGAACTAGTGGAATCTAAACAAGTAAGCAAAGAAAACAAACACAAAACCAGCTCACAAATACAGGGAATCGATGGTGGTTGCCAGAAGTGGCAGCGGGGAGGCCAAAAATGGATGAAAGGGGTCAAAAGGTACAAATTTCCAATTATAAAATAAAGATGTTTGGGGATTGACTTATAAGTAAATCAAAATCAATGCTATAGTGACTGTAGTTAATAACATTGTATTGCCACTTTGAAAGTTGCTAAGAGAAGATTTAAAAGTTCTTATCACAAGAAAAGGAAATTCTGTAACTGTTTATGTTGAGAGATGTTCACTAGACCTATTATGATCATTCGATAATATATTCAAATATTGAATCATTACATTGTATTCCTGAAACTAACATATGTCAACTACATCTCCAAAAAACCAACTAAACCATCCTTCGCTTGAGCCCGTTTTCTCGCAGCCTCTCACCTACGCCCAAGCTCATTATCTCTGTCCCCTTTAACTAGTCTTACCTGACAACTGTCTCTCTGCAGCGACCTGTCACTCTTCGGACAACTCTTTGCTGTTGCTGCTGTTTCTCTAAAGTGCAGTGTCCAGAGCTAATTGCAGCTTTTCAGTTCTGGTTGAACCACGAAACAGTACAACAGGACAATTACCTCCTCATCGAGGATACCGTCTACATATTCTGTTCCTACATCCTAAAATCGCAGCATTTTGGTGGCAGCAATTTCACTTTAAATACCGGCTAAGATCAGTTAATGACTTAATGAAAAAGATAAGGGATTGTTTGAGAGGACAGATGAGCAAATGGACAGGGGAAATTGATAGGTTCTCTTGCTTATATCTGCTAATCTAAGTTTCCCTGTCGAATGTCTTCTGTTAATTTCTTTTATTCTGTTTCCTGGTGAATATGGAACGTCTCTTTTTTAAAAAAAAAAAAAAAAAGGAAGATGTTTGACTCTCAAAGTTGAATGTTTCTGTTTCCCCTTCTCCTGCGTCCCCCCCTCCCCCTCACTCTGATCACGTGATGTTGTTTAACCTGTGTCTTTTCCTTGTGTTCCAGGGTAAGAGTGCTGACTTCCCTAACTTCAATCCTAGCAGCCTCCTTCCTAAAGCCTTGGACTACTGGACCTACCCCGGCTCACTGACCACCCCTCCTCTCCTCGAAAGTGTGACCTGGGTCGTGCTCAAAGAACCCGTCTCCGTTAGCAGTCAGCAGGTCCGTTTGCTCAAGTCAGGGGGAGCGCTTAGTCCAGGCGGAAGGGCTGGACCTTTGGAAGCAGACAGACCTGGGCTTCCATCCTCCTGCTGCTCCTGGCACCAGCAATAGTGCTTACAGATGTAGCTAGCACCCAGCAAGAACTTGCTGTTGCTAACCGTAACCTTAGGCAATTGCTTCTTTTTACTCTGAAGTTGGATAACATAGAAGATTACCTGAGAAAGGTGTCTGTCACCTAGTGCATGCATTTTTTTTTTTTTTTTTTTGTACATTAGGAGGAATCTGAAGCCTGGAACAAAGAGATTTTATATTCAAGGGTGCATAGCTATGGGTGATAATTTCCTGCCGATGGCTCACTCACCTAAGAGCTTACTGTGGTTTATTTATATCAGAATACATCCTGAATTCAAACAGAGTTGGGGGTCATCCCTTGGATAAAAAGCATCTATTGAAAGTCCCTCCAAGTTGCGTTAGCAGCTTAGACCAGACATATATTTCCTATAGAGCGTAGTTTGTGCTGTTCAGCGCGCCGCAATGACAATGGTTGTGTGTGTTAACAATAGTTGACTGGCACGGAAATTGACTTTCGACTTCCTTGGAGGTGACCAAGGGAATTTTGTTTGGCAAAGAGACCAGATTCAAGGCTACTGATTCTCTGGCAGCTGCCTTACTTCCCAAACCACCATTCTTCATTTAGATAAAGTCATGCTTAGTGAAAGGGAAGTGACACTTTGAGAAGCAGCCTCAGAGGAGGAGGGAGCTGGGGGAGGGCTGCCTGGGTCACGTCGCTCTGCTGGGAACTCACACGAGCTTAAAAGGAAATCAGAACTACCCAGTGATAAGGACTGGAAATCCCAGCATGGGCAGATTTAATCCTGTGTGTCTGTAAATTGAAGCAGAGACGTCAGGCATCATTCCACCCCGGAGCCTGCAAACCCGAGGTCACTTTGTCTAATTGTACCTATGCTGATGTTTATCTTCCCTGGGGCAGAAAACAAAACCTTAATTTGGATCTAGAATTGTTATTATTACTTTACATCTCCAAAATATTTTATAGACTTTTGATGTTTGATTATGTAATTAAAAGAGGAAAAAAGAAGCTCATTGTAAATTTCCTTCACATCACAGCAAGATGTTGTATTTATTCTGTAGAAATTAATTTGTTGTATAAAAGTATATATATGTAGTCTATATGTCATTATATCTCTGTTGAGAATCAAATTAAATTTTGAACATTGCCATCTGAGACTGTGAATGCTGTATTTCAGGATTTAACACAAGCATGATAATTGAATGCTCTAGTGAAACTTGTATTTTTGATGCTTTTTATCTTTAATTTTGTCTTTTAGATGTTGAAATTCCGCAGTCTTAACTTCAACGCAGAGGGTGAGCCTGAACTCCTGATGTTGGCCAACTGGCGTCCGGCTCAGCCGCTGAAAAACAGACAAGTCAGAGTTTTCCCCAAATAAGGCGGCCCCGGGGTGGCATCGGGGGGAGAGCCTTTGGGCCTCCCTTTAGCTTAGCACAAGCCCACCTTGGTGAACTGGGCCCTCGCTGCTTTGCATCTGGCTTTCTTGACCCTTCATCTCTCACCTGACGTGCTTACTACTAAAATGTGAAAACCTAGGCCAATTGTCATGATTGACAGATTTGCTGTGACTGGTGCTTTGCTTATGATAGTAGCCTTTATGGGACAGAGAATATAAGAACCTAGATTTTGCTCACAGAATGTAGGGTAATGAGCACTCACGATGGTTCAGTAAAATGCTATTTTTAAAATATAGGAAGGTAGGCTGATTGAGTGCAAATCTATATATGGGGGTAAACTGAACTGTGTAGTATGAATCAGGCAAAATGGTGATGGACAGGGAGGCCTGGCATGCTGTGATTCATGGGGTCGCAAAGAGTCGGACACATGACTGAGCGACTGACCTGAACTGAGCTGAACTGAAAATAGTCTTGATCCTATGTAATGTAAATCAGATAAATGTTTGTGATTCCAAGATGGTATAATAAAGAAAAACTTTAAATTCGTATATATTTGTAGCAATGGTATTTTAATTATGCTGTGATTTAGTGATTTTTGAACTATAGAGATGTAAATGAATTATCTATAAAAATTGTTATAGTTGTGATACAGAGTATATTTCCATTCAAATAATATATCATAACTTAATAAATACTGTATTTTAGATACATTCTCTAATAAAATCTGGAATTCTACCTTGTATTATTTTATTTTATGCTGGGCAGTGGGGAACGGTGAAGGAGCAAATGTACACTTTTTTAATTCATATGAATTCACTGTAAATAATAAGCCATCATAATTGGCTTACTCATAATCAAGAGTCTCCACAGAAGGACACACCCTGAAGGTTATCTGTATTTGCCATGCGCTCTTGTGAGGTTCCTGAGCCCTGGCTCATGTGATCTCCATGAGGGTAGATCCTGAGAAAGGAGAGGAAGTGGTTACTAGAACAGCAGGAGGGGGGAGGGGAGACTTCCCGAATCAAGATATGCTCCCGGGAAATGCAGCAAATAAAAATCCATTTTATTCGAAAGAGGAATCCCAGTGGTCCCCAGAAGTGAGAGTCATCTGAATCTTCGGAAGGTGAGTCATACCTGCTCCAGGTGGGAAGAAGCAGGGTGAGCAGATGAAATGCCAGTCTCCTGCGCCCGCGGCTGTCTTGGATTTAGCTCCACACCCAGACCCTGGGGTGTCTGGCTAATGAGTTACTCTTGCAAGCCAAGTTTAACACACGACTCAGGTTCCACACTTTGTGGGGTTGGGGGGCGGGGAGGCAGGGGGAAACCTCTTTGTTACCAGAGATAGAGAAGTCACTAACTCACTCTCACCTGCTTTGCTAAAGAACTGAGCTGAGTTTTCTGTAAAAGAACGATCACAAACTTTGGAGTTTGATGGTCTGTTTTGAATCCCTTCTCAATCTCTATGACCCTGGGTGTAAAGAGAGGATAACACCCAGGATATTCATATTATATGAGGTAATGTCTGGTGTATAGGAGGTGGTCGAAAATAATGCATTTTAAGCCCGTGTGTGTGTGTTTAAGCCCGTGAGTCTGTTAACTTAGTTTCCTGGAACAAGGCTTCTCTAATTTGTTGTTTCTTGTTTTGAGTGGGGGACCCACAGGACAACCTTAAACAGAACTGTGTATGAATTAAAACTAAATCTACTCCAGGTGAACTGCAGAGGGCTCTTCTAAATATGAAAAATTTAACTAGTGTATATTTTTACACATTGGTTTTCAGTTATATGCTGAAGCAGAAACTTGTCAACACTGAGTTCTATATATAGGTGAGTTATGATGTTCTTGGTGTACAATGATCTCTAAATTTTGTAATAAAGATATTTTATACCACTCATAGCCAGAAACACATGTAATCAAGGAATACTATTTTCTTGATCTTTTGGGGGGGAAAGACTCACAAATATTCTAATTTATTCCAGTGCTTTTCAGATGTTTCATCAAAATATCCTTTAAAGCAGAGAAGAAATTCCTTAGGCACAGTTCAGAGCAGATCATTACTTCTTTAGAGTTTCATGTTTTACAAAATTTATTCAAAATGTCCATCTTACTCTGTATTATAGCCATGTTTATTTTTAATATAAAATGTTACAACTGGCTTATTGCAGTTAATAAAATTGGCACTGGGGTATTGTTTATCCTGCAGCTTATTGTCACCTCTGGTTATCAGGTGTACTTGCTGGGACCTGGGTAGCCCCAGTTTGAGAAGCACTGTTAAAGTAATGTTGAGAGGCAGGAAAGAATAATTTAAAGCTAAATATTGAGGATTTGGATTATATTTATTTCTCCAAGGACAGCTGTTAGTTTTAAATGGCTCATTACTTTAACGGATATCATAATTGGCATTAGTATGTTTACATTTTTAAGCTACATTTGAATTTCTCTTTTGAATCTCACAAATAGGATCCTCAGTTATTCACACTGAATTAGAAGAAGGAAGGTAACCTAAATGATACTCTTGTAGGCAGAACAGTGGCCCTCCAAAGATGCCTGCATCCTGAAACTGAATGTTACCTTACCTGGTAAAAGAGACTACACGTTTAGCTACAGTAAGGGTTGTGAAATGAGGCAATTATCCATTGCAACCACTGGGGTTCTGATAACAGGGAGACACGAAGGTTGGGAGCAGAAGGAGGAGATGGGACGGCGGAAGCAGAGAGGAGGGATGAGCCCTCCGGCAGGGGAGCGGGCAGCCTCCAGACTCAGGCAGAGGCAGGGCACAGGCGCCTATCTGGAGCCTCGAGAAAGAACCAACCCGGCTGACACCTGGGTCTTCGCCTGTAAGACCCACTTTGGACTCCCGGCCTCTGGACAGGCCAAATACCACCCCTGCTGTGTTAAGCCGCCGAGTGCGTGGGGTGATTTGTTACAGCAGCGATGAGAACGTGATACTGATGCAGGAATTACTTGACCCTGCGTGTGGAAATAAACGAGGTCAGCGGCTTCCTCCGTCCAGCCTGCGAGCCCGGGGAAACCGTTCCTCAGCCCAGACTGTTCCTCGTCTCCAGCCCTAGCTGTGAAATCTTGCCTGCTCGTGGACGCCGGGCTCCCACATCAGGTCTTGACGCCGATGGCCTCCTCCCCTCGGGACTGCGGTCGGACACCTCGGTCTCCCTTCCAGCCTCGGGAGCCCCTGGAGGGCAGCTTTCATTCACTGCCCAGCGCTGTGTGCACAGCTGGGGCTTGGCGCCCGCGTGTGGGATGGAATTAGTCAGGGGGAGCCTTCGAGGGGAGTGAACTTTGTCCTAGACCTGAAGCCAGCGCAGTGGGTGGGTGTTGGAAGGGCCCCTGCTGAGGGATGTGTGCGCTGCCCTTGTGTGCAAAGAGGAGGCAGCTCTTTATTTACTGAGCCTCACCTCCGCCTCCCCCGGCCCACCCTCATCCACAGTCCTCCCAGCCGTGGTGCCAGGGCCACTGAAAACTCAAACTCGCACCTAGAGAGCATCTCAGTCTCTGCTGGTTGAGGCAGTTCATTTTCGTACGATTCCTCTCTCTAGCTCCACACCAGCCCACACAGAGGTCAGGCCTGGTGACTGGCGCCGCCCTGGGTCTGTAAGAGGTCCCCGCGGCCGCGGCCTCTGCCGGGGAGGGGCTCGCCCAGGCCGGCCCTGGCCTCGCTCTGGGTCTGCAGGAGCCTGTCTCCTCTGGTCCCTGGCGGCGTCCACAGGCGACCTCACCCCCGCCGCCGCCTGACGGAAAAGCCCTGTTATCCCCTACAGCCCTGGGGCGCCCGGGTGGATGTTGTTTCCAAAGGAAGCAGAAGGGCTTCCTGGTGCCCCGGGGGTCGGGAACCTACCTGTCCCTGCAGGGGGCACGGGTTGGATCCCTGGTCTTGGAGGATCCCACGTGCCCCCGGGCAGCTGAGCCTGAAGGCTGTGCGCCTGGAGTGTGTGCTCCGCAACCAGAGAGAAATGGTTCACAGCGAGGAAGACCCCGCAGCCGCGAATAAACAAGCAAATGAATAAAAGGACGCAGCGTGTAAGGGAAGCCCCTTTCACCGCAAAAACCACGGGATCAGCTTCTCTCCTCTGACCCGGTGCCTGCGGTGCTTGCTTCCCCTTCATCACCCAGATTTGACCCGGCAGGCAGATGGGGGAGATGAAGACGTGGGTAGCCGACCTCTTTTCTAACTTTCCCTCCCCTCCACCTCTTTCCACTGGCCAGAAAGATAGGCTGGCCCGTCTTCCTGTACAACAGGACCCTGTCTTATATACTCTCTTTTCTTTTGGAACCGACATTCACCAGGACCCTTCCCCAGAGTCATGGTAGCAGATAAAATGCACATGAAGAAAGCTGGTTTCATAGATGAAGGTCCATCAGAAAGTATTTCCACATTTCTATCCACATTGCCCCCAGCAAGATGCTGCTACTGAAGACTTCAAGAGGTTCCTTTACCCCACTTGGTAAAAATCTACAAGATATTTAACCTGTTTCTCCCCCTTTCTTCCCCATTCTTCCTCAGTCCGGGACCCTTACTTTCACTGTGAGATAAATAGCGCTTAAAAATGTCAACAAAGGTGGCAGCGTCACTTCTCATCTAGGATTTTTAACAACCTGTTTGATGGCATGAGATGAGAGAATGCTGAGGCTCTGATACTGAAAGGTTCACGTTCCACAAATAGAGGATCACATAACTTCCTCTACATGTGTGACACCCTGAGGTATGATGGTCCTTCTGCGGGAGTGTGGGTGGGTGGGAGGCGGGGAGGAAATCGCATCATGAGGATGCCTGATGGAGTTACATTCTGCAGAGGATCATGGTGGCCTCACTATTGAGGACTTGCTTCCCTGGTGGCTCAGCTGGTAAAGAATCTGCCTGCAATGCAGGAGACCTGGGTTCAATCCCTGGGTCAGGAAGATCCCCTGGAGAAGGAAATGGCAACCCACTCCAGTATCTTTGCCTGGAGAATCTCATCGACAGAGGAGCCTGGTGGGCTACAGTCCATGGGGTCGCCAAGAGTCAGACATGACTGAGCGACTTACATCCAACACACTTACAAGGAGCGACACCTGGAAGGAGGCTCAAAAGACATCCCAGCCCTCAGCCGACAGGGTCCTGCAGGCTCACTGGAGAGACTGAGCCCAGCACAGCCCTGCCCTCAGCCGACAGGGTCCTGCAGCTTCACTGGAGAGACTGAGCCCAGCACAGCCCTGCCCTCAGCCGACAGGGTCCTGCAGCTTCACTGGAGACACTGAGCCCAGCCCCCTGCACACGGGCCCCCATGGGAGCAGTGGCTGCCACCTCTGCCACCCAGGCTGCCAGCCCCAGGCATCTGCAGGTCTTGGCCACACGCCTCTGGGCTTTGGACATCTCCGAGGTTTTAGAGACGGTATTGCTCTGGGACCTCCTTTTAGAAGAGGGAGCCTAGCTTGCCTGGTCGAGGCCAGCACCGCCTCCTGGAGCAGGGCTCTCCAACCCTCGGTCACTAGTCTTTCTCTCCATCCATTCACTCCACCTGAGTTTCTACTTTGCAAAAGTTTCAAGTCTGCCAAAGCTTTCAATGCTTTGTTATCTGAAGACTATTCTCAAAAAGTTCTGGCAGGAAGAATGATGTCTTCTGGCTTTGAGACCTGTGTATGAACATAGAATTTCAAAACAATTTTTTGTTAAATACACCCCCCCACCCCCCGCAATGGTTGGCTGGGTGTGCTTCTCGAGTACAAGGTGTCTTATTTACGGCTCTCTTGGGGAAGCCACCCGGCTCCTTTAGGACCCAGTAGTGAAGTAGAGTTTTGCGCTACGTCTCTTCCCATGTCGCTCCTGATGCATGTTGTTCGGTCACTAATTCGTGTCGGACTCTTCTCGACCCCGTGGACTGCAGCACGCCAGGCCTCCCTGTCCATCACAATCCCCCAAAGCTTGCCCAAGTTCATGTCCATCGAGTCAGTGATGCCATCCAGCCATCTCATCCTCTGTCATCCCCTTCTCCTCCTGCCCCCAATCCCTCCCATCATCAGGGTCTTTTCCAATGAGTTGGCTCTTCACATGAGGTGGCCGAAGTACTGGAGTTTCAGCTTCAGCATCAGTCCTTCCAGTGAATATTCAGGACTGATTTCCTTTAAGATTGACTGGTCTGATCTTTTTGCAGTCCAAGGGACTCTGAAGAGTCTTCTCCAACACCACAGTTTAGCGGCATCAATTCTTCTCCTCATGTATACATCCTTGAAAATAGAAAATCCAGCTATTGCTGACCAATGCAAGCTGATTTTACAGAGGGAACAGAAGTGAGGTTTTCACCTCACACAGTGTAGAATTTCACCACCCAGATCCCCCTCCCCGCTCCTTCCTCCAGGACCCCACATTCCCCTGGACTGCGGTCCCGTGTCCCTGCAGCCTCCCTCGGGCCTCACTTTCGCCTTGATTTCTAATGGAGAACAATCTAGTGCCGTCTTCCCTCCTCCTCCTCATGATACAGACACGTGCAGGCCCGTATGTGCGTGCACATACGATGCGTGTGTGAACCTGTGTGCACACCTGCACACACACAGATATCCACCTCTCGATGCTGCTCTACACTTAAGCGCACGAAAGGTCAGCAGAGGGGAGTTCCTCCAGCTCAAGAGCCATGCTCCATGAAAGTGGCAGGGACAGTGAAAGTGAAGTCGCCCAGTCACGCCCGACTCTTTGTGACCCCGCAGACTGTAGCCACCACGCTCCTCCGTCCATGGGATCTCCCAGGCAAGAATACTGGAGTGGGGTGCCATTTCCTTCTCCAGGGGCTCTTCCCCACCCAGGAATTGACTCCGGGTGTCCTGCCTTGTAGGCAGACGCTTTACCATCTAAAAGTGGCAGAAGAATCACAAATATTTATTTTTCTTATGACATTGCTTCTAATTATTTTACTGTATATGTATTATCTATCATGCTGTCAATGTGTGAGTGAGTGAAAGTCGCTCAGTCGTGTTCAACTCTCTGCCACCCCATGGACTATACAGTCCATGGAACTTTCCAGGCCAGAATACTGGAGAGGGTAGCCTTTCCCTTCTCCAGGGGATCTTCCCAACCCAGGGATCGAACACAGGTCTCCCATATTGCAGGCAGATTCTTTACCAGCTGAGCCACAGGGGAAGCCCATGCTGTCAGTACAATAAAGTAAAAAGAAAGCCTCTTTCCCAAATGGAGGCTGGGGGCTCAGGCACTAGAAATATTCAGTACATCCCATTTCCCACAGCAACTGTGGCGGAAAAGGTCATAAACGCAAGCTTTGTGGTCATGCCTCCGCAGCGCTATGTGAAGGAAGACGTGCTTATCCATACTTGTGTGAGGGATGGTGGCCTGGGGGCTGTCCTGTGACGCTGTCAACCCCTAGCCCCAACCCTGCGTTTTCTCCAAACTGCTGAGGTTTGGGGACCAAACACAAGAACAGGACTCGCTGGGGCGGGCTGCCAGCCTCCAGGGCAGGGGAGGTGGTGCAGAATTTGAGAACGTGGAGTGGGCCAGGCTTGGCCGTTACAGAGCCTGGCTCAGAGCAGAGATGCAACTAGAGCTCATATAGATATTGCTGAATAAATGTACTTTAAAGTCAAATGCAATGAAACGAGTTCTAGGGAGAGACGTGGGTGACAGTTACACAACCATGTGGATAGGCCTGATACCACTGAACTGTCAACAATGATTAAAATGATATATTTCATGCGGATTTTATCACATTTTTTAAAATGTCAGATGTGCATTCTTTTTCACTTCCCACTGTTGCGTCATTCACTTTTCCCTTCTCAGTGGAAAACAGACACAAGACAGAACAGATACGCACAGTCTCACTTGAAAGGTAGGTAGGGCATGAAACAAGACTGGATCCCCAGCACGAGCAGAATTTAAGGGCAACAAATGTTGTGGTTAATTGCAATGGGTTTTGGAATTAGATTCTCTCGATTCAGAGCCTGGCTTTGGAACTCTTAGCAGCATGAACTAGGGCAAGTTATGTAATCTCTTTAAATCTCCTTTCCCTCATCTGTAAATTGAGGATTATAATACTAGCTCTCACATGAGATTTTTGGAAGCTAATCTGTGTAAAAGAAATACTATCATGCTTAGAAAACAATCAAAAACATCAGTAACAACTAGTAAGATGTTATAGACCCCCAAAATGACTAAAAATGAATTGTTTCCAGTATTAGTCCAACTCAGACCAGCCTGCGGCTCGCAGACAGCATGAATGATTCGGTTCATCATCTTCCCTCTCTTTCTCCCAGGGATCAGGACACCATCTGTGCTGCATTCTAGGACGATCCCCCCAAGAACTCTCGTGTGCCCTGATCATTCTGTGAAGTGATGCTAGACAAACAAAGAACACACTTTTTTTGCCTTTGTTTCCAAGTCGAGAGAGCCCTTGTGTGCCTGCTAAGTCACTTCAGTGGTGTCTGACTCTTTTCGATCCTATGGACTTTAGCCCGCCGGGCTCCTCTGTCCTTGGGTTTCTCCAGGAAAGAATATTAGCATGGGTTGCCATGCCCTCCTCCAGGGGATCTCCCTGACCCAGGGATCAAACCCGGGTCTTCTGCTTGGCAGGCGGATTCTTTACCACTGAGCCACGAGGGGAGCACATTGTGCAACCAGAAAAGGAGATAATGAATCCATTTCAGATGGACTTTTTTTAGTTGTTTACTTACCGACCACTCTGGAGCAGATTCACTACTACCAGGAGCACTTTCTTAGCTTATCTTAGCCTGCTGTGACCGAAAAAATAGAAATACCAGCTTTGAGGTAAGAGGCATTTCCTATGCATCACTATGATTCATAGGGTTTTATAGGTATGGTATCAGAAACAAATGAAAAATAAAGTTTAGAGCAGGACGTAGAGCCTTTAGAGTCCAACTGAGAGATGCTTTTCAGGCACGAGTTGCTCAGTGATCCAGACTTGTTCCTTCAAGTGTAGAATGATGATCATATGTGTCAGGAGGTTGATGTCAGAAGTAAATGGAGTTTGTAAGAAGAGCAGGAGCGTAACCTGGCTTGTGGGGAGTGCTCAAGAGAGAGCCACTCTTACACAAATGCTCTAATGAGATCTGCTTCCCAGCAGACAAGACTAAGGCCATCTTTTTATTGAGGGTCCCATCAGCCTCTGCTGCTTGACGTGACACAGAAGGGAGAAGCATGAGGGCCTGGCTGCTCGAGGTGAACACAGGCTCTGCTATCGCTCACCAGGGGATGAAAGGTCAGGTCTTTAACTCCTCAGAGCTCCAGTTTCCTCACCTGTCCATGCAGAGAGCAAGCCTACCTGCTTGTTATTTAGAGATAATCTAGGAAAAACTCTAATCACCATCCCTTGCTGATGGCAAGTGCTCCATACATGTTAGCCATGGTTAGTAAAAATTCATTGACTCAGCCACACAGATATCCATTGGACTTTTTTTTCCAGCCTTCTGGAAATGCATCACCATAGAGGTGCCTACGTGCTGTTCCAACAACCATGTTGGGGCTTTTCATTTCAGAACACACGTGGATCATGCTGTGAGCTCCATGCAGTGTCTGAGTCTTCTGAGTGTGATGTGTGAAACACCCACCTCAACATCTCCAACGATGGTGGCCATCCAGCAGATAAATGGTCCATTAACTGTGGAATAAAAGCATATCTATATTCTATAAAGAAAGCTGAGTGCCAAAGAATGGATGCTTTTGAACAGTGTTGTTAGACAAGACTCTTGAAAGTCCCTTGGACAGCAAGGAGATCTAACAAGTCCATCCTAAAGGAGATCAGTCCTGGGTATTCTTTGGAAGGACTAATGTTGAAGCTGAAACTCCAATACTTTGGCCAACTGATACAAAGAGCTGACTCATTTGAAAAGACCCTGATGCTGGGAAAGATTGAGGGCAGGAGGAGAAGGGGACGACAGAGGATGAGATGGTTGGATGGCATCACCGACTCAGTGGACATGAGTTTGAGTAGACTCTGGGAGTTGGTGATGGACAGGGAGGCCTGGCGTGCTGCAGTCCATGGGGTCGCAGAGTCGGACATGACTGAGCGACTGGACTAGACTGAACTGTGGAATGGACTGAGGGTGTGAAGTCACAGTATCTGGCACCTCCCTTGGTGCAGACACAGAGCTGTCGGAGCTGACAGGCTCTTCTGTTTATTTTTTCAGCTGATCTTGTGGTGTTTAAGAAACAGTTCTTCAGGCCACCCCCAAGCATTTTCACAGCCTTTTCCACTGTGCCAGTGAGCAAACCTTCAGTGTTTTTGCCAAGTTTTCATTTACCTGTTTTTCACATAAATTTACTGAGTAATTACAAAATAGTTGTTATAACCATAAGGTTACCATATGTATTTTGTAAAAAATGCCATTGTCCTTGAAATAATTTTGTATGTTATAAATGGCAGTAAATTGACTTTAAAGGTATATCAATAAGATTGCTATATCCAGATTTGCATGTAAGCTGGGAAATTTTATAATAATGTTTAAATCTTTGATGCTCCGATCTTACCTGATAGACTTGCAGAAAGTTTGATCTGTGTTGATAGATTCTTTCTTTCCAGATATTTCTTCAGATCATCTGTATTCTTCAGATGCCTACATTTATTCAGAAATTACTCCTTGGGCATTGCTTGCTGACAGAGCAGAAAATCAGACATTCCTCGTGGGCAAATTCCAAAGGTGACGCACCTCTGAGGTTTCTGCTTCTGTGTCTTTCCAGCGCTCCGGCTCCCAGAGCGGAAAGGGGAGACCTGCCATGGAAGTGGGGGTTGGGGACCCCACCTCCCTGGGGGTACTGTCAGCTGGCCAGGCCTTTCGGCTTGAGCCCTGATGGTCCCCTGGTGTTAGGGCAGACCTCCTTCAACTCACATGGATGGTGATACTCTTGGGGAAAAGAGGCATTAACCTTGCTCGGGGCTGTCCCCCTACTACAGAACTCTCTGTCCCACCCCCATCAACACTCCTCACATGTCTGTCTGCAAGAGGTTTCTGCAGCACCGGGCTGTTTGATCTTCATGCTCTGGGCAGCCCATGGCCCAGACTTCATCAGCCTTGCCCTGGCAGCGTTATCACTTCCATAGCCCATTCCGGTTTTAGTCACATGTACACAGTTGGCTCAGACGATAAAGCATCTGCCTACAATGTGGGAGACCTGGGTTTGATCCCTGGGTCGGGAAGATCCTCTGGAGAAGGAAATGGCAACCCACTCCAGTATTCTCGCCTGGAAAATCCCATGGACGGAGGAGCCTGGTGGGCTACAGTCCATGGGGTCTCAAAGAGTTGGACACGACTGAGCGACTTCTCCTTACCTTACACAGTTCGCAGGTTTTTATAAACTTGAATCCCAAAGAGGTCAGGGTTCCCAGGTCTTTTTCAAGGGCAGATTTTCAGCTCTTACGCGCATTAGCTCCTCTCTGTAGGCATGCAGGGTGCTGTCCAGCTCTGCTCCTCCAGAGCTGCAAGCCTAGCCTTTGACACATCCCTTGAATGAAGGAGATTCCTAAAGCAGTTTTCCAGCTCTGTTAGTTTGCTAGGGCTTCTGTTAACTCAGTCCCCGCAAACTGAGTGGCTTCAGTAGCACTTTATTGTCTCACAGAGTCTTAGAGGCTGGAAGTCCCAAGTCCAAGGTCAGGGCCTCTGAAAGCACTAGGGAAAGATCTGTCCCAGGTGCCTCTTGCAGCTGCTGGTAGTTCCTTGACTCATGGCGGCTGAACTCTAACCCTGTTAGTGTTCCCCTGTGTGTCTGTACCCAAATTTCCCCTTTAAATAAGTCACGTTGGATTAGGGGCCCACCCTAGTCCAGTTTGGGCTTCCCTGGTGGCTCAGCAGTAAAGAATCTGCCTGCAGTGCAGGAGACAAAGGTTGAATCCCTGGGTTGGGAAGATCCCTGGAGGAGGGAACGGCAACCCACTCCAGTATTCTTGCCTGGAGACGCCCATGCACAGAGGAGTCTGGCGGGCTGCAGTCCATGGGGTCGCAGACAGTGGGACACAACTGAAGTGACTGAACAGGCACGCACTACCCCAGTATGGCCTCATCTTAACTAATCATGTCTGTAAACCACCTGATTTCCAAACAAGGTCACATTCTGAGGTACTAGGGTTAAGACTCCAATATTTCTTTCTGAGGCAGGGAGAGACACAATTTAACCCATAAAACTACTAAATGTCCGTTTAAATAATATCTGTGTTGAATGACAAAGTGAAACTATATTCTTCAGAAATTCCTAAATATCTCTTATTTGGATGTAACTTATTTATGTTACTTCTTTCTCAAGGAGTTAATGGGCTATACATCACAAGCTTTAATCCCTGGAACAGAAATTTTCAAAAAAAATTAAAAAGAAGAGAGGAAAAAAGAAAGCACAATTTAGAGTTTCCATGTGTTTATACTGTATGTAACTTTCCTCTTTCACAAGAGGCAGACCTTTTTAAAGAATAGTTGCTTATGTGCCAAAGTGAAAAAAAAATAAACACGTATCAAGCTACACTCACATCCCCAATGTCTTCAAATGCACTTTGTTAGAAACCTTCATTTTCTCAGGAAGCGGGATATCTCTTGCCCGTATTGTGTGTTTCACCAGCATCTTTGTTATTCCAGAGTTTTAGTTATAAAACATGTTCTTTTACAATTGGGGCAAAGCTATTTCTATATACATCAGAATACTGCCTACTGCTACCAGTGTATTAAATTTCTACCTCTTAGGTAAAATAAAGCTCTAACAGCTTTGTTAGTTGAAAAGATGCTTTTTGTATAAACTAAGTAGTGCATGAATTTGATTTTGTGTCAACTCATTGAGTCTTTAGGAGAAACAATTCATTTTCAAACTTGTTTGTTAGGTGTCGAAACTTCGGGCACATCTAGATTTCAGATAAGACCCTTTTAAAAAAGACTTCTGAATCAATACTTCATATAATTTCCTTTGCTCTCCAAGGACAGGAAACAAAACCATAGACTTGTACTGAAATGACCTGGGCAGAGAATTAGCCAAACTCCATCCTGTTCTCACAAATTAAATCAGGTTATTGGGTGAAAGATCACAGGAACATCACTCTTTTTTTTTTTTTTTAATACTTCCTATGGTTTTTCCAGTAGTCATGTATGGATACGAGAGCTGGACTGTGAAGAAGGCTGAGTGCCAAAGAATTGATGCTTTTGAACTGTGGTGTTGGAGAAGACTCTTGAGAGTCCCTTGGACTGCAAGGAGATCCACCCAGTCCATTCTGAAGGAGATCAGCCCTGGGTGTTCTTTGGAAGGAATGATGCTAAAGCTGAAACTCCAGTACTTTGGCCACCTCATGCAAAGAGTTGACTCATTGGAAAAGACTCTGATGCTGGGAGGGATTGGGGGCAGGGGGAGAAGGAGACGACAGAGGATGAGATGGCTGGATGGCATCACTGACTTGATGGACGTGAGTCTGAGTGAACTCCGGGAGATGATGATGGACAGGGAGGCCTGGTGTGCTGCCATTCATGGGGTCACAAAGAGTTGGACACGACTAAGCGACTGAACTGAACTGAACTGAATACTTCCGTTGACTTCAAGGATGCCACACTCCTTAGTTTTCCTCTAAATGTGCCTCCTATCTCGTGTTAGCCTCAGTTGCTGGCTCCTTTCTCAGGCCTTATAAGGATGGAGTCCTCTACAAATATACTCTTGGCCTGTTTTCCCTCTAGCTACACTTTCTAGTTTATTTCATCCAGGATTTCAGCTTCAACGGCCACCTGCATATTGAAGACGCTCAATTTTTATTCCCCACTTGAGGCCTTTCCCCAGGACCACAGCCTTTCTTGCCCAGCCATCTTTGCAGCTTTGCCATGTGGATGTCTAGTAGGCCCCTTACACTTGAGTGTGATCAGAACGACCAGTCAGGCTCTGTAGGCCTCTCTGTCGTCGGCTTTCCCTGGTTCAGCAGAGAGCCCCACCCAACTGCTCGCACCAAGGATGAGACCTCACACCCGATTCCTCTTTCCCTAACACATTTTTCATGCAACCCTGTGCAAGTCATCGGCATGTCGCCCCTGAACAACCGCAGTAACATCTCAACGTGCCATTCTGCCTCCGTTCTGGCCACTCTGCTCTTTGCTGCTTACACAGACGCCAGCCCTGTAGACCTAAAGCATAAATCAGATCATACTGCTCTCCTCCATGAAGCCCTCCCCCGGCATCCACAAGCAAACCCAGACGTGCCCTCAAGGCCCTACTCTGTTTGGCTTCAGCCCTCGCCTCTGAACTTGCTAGCCTTTTTTCTGCTTCCACTGCATTCTGGTATTCTCCTACTTTTTGTACCTCAAGGGCTTTGCACATTTTGCTTCTTCTTCTTGGAATGCGTTTCTCTGAGATTTTCAAATGACCTTTTTCTCTCCTTTGAGGTCTCAACTGAAACGATGCCTCCTTAAAAAGTCCTTACCTTGCTCTTCCAGTCCAAACAGCCTCCCAGAGCTCGCTCTCTGTCACTGCACAGCATATCACTTTGTTTTATTCTCTGCAAAGCACCTCCTACTATTTGAAACAGATCTTATATATTTTTTTAATTTATTTTTCCCCTGTTAATGGATATTTTATTGTTTTAAAATTTTATTTATTTTAATTGGAGGCTAATTACTTTACAATATTGTAGTGGTTTATTTATAAGTTTTGGCTTCTGGTATTTCTCTGATCTAGAATGAAAGATATTTTTCTGTCAATAGCACCTAGCATAGTGCCCAGCACACAGCAGGGGCTTCTTCAGTTAATAATTGTCAGCTTGGGGGCTAGATACTTTAATTTCTCTATTAGGTTGCAAGAGAAACAAGGAATATTTTAGGATTGTTTATCAAGTGCTCAGCTGGACTTGCAGAGAAGTGTTTAGCTAATGTTAGCCTTCTTGTTTTTAAAATATAATTTTGGGGGGTGCTGCGCTGCATGGCTTGTGGGATCTTAGTTCCCTGACCAAGGGTGGAAACTTGGCCCCTGGCAGTGAAGACGTGGAGTCCTAGCCACTGGACATCCACGGAATTCCTTAAAATATCATTTTTGGTCTAGAAAATTTGCTATCTGTTATCTATGAGTGATGCTGAATAAAGGTGTTAAAACAGACATTCTCAGACATTGCTTATGGAAACAGAAACCTCTTTGAGACTTACTGGAGGAAGACCTCCAACAGTTATGTTCATACCCTTTGATTCATAAATATCCAAAAAAAATTATATCTATATTTTCATAAAGTAAATTTAATTTAAAAATGTATCTATCATTATTTGTAACGGTATGTATCCAGAAGCGACCTCAATAAGGTAATACTTAAATACAATATGGTTATAAAACTTATACAATGAAATGGTAATTTTAATTTTACATGTTCTTAAATTAAAAACTTACTTAAACTTGTACTATGGTGAGTCTCCCCCTCAAATAAAAATCCATTGAAAAATGGATATGAAAATATATAAGCAGTGATTTTTCTCTAATTTCCAACTTTATTTCAATTTTTATTATGAGCATCTGATAAGTAAACAAAAGCACATGTTCATAATAATTCTGATTAAAGCTGCATTTTTAGCACAGCCTTATGTATTTAGTAATCTAGCCTTCATTTGTCAATTACTTTTGAAATAGTGAAAAAATATAAAATACCAAAAATTGTAAATGTCCATATTCTAATCATTCTCTAACAACTGTTAATATTTCATTGGTTTTGCTTTGTCTGTTCTCCTCAGTAACTAATTTAAAACATTATATGACAAATGTTTGCAAATACACAAGTCATATTTCTTTGTTGTTGTTGGAGAAAAGCAGAGAACTAGCTCCAGAAAGAATGAAGAGGCTGAGCCAAAGTGGAAACAACACCCCGTTGTGGATGTGACTGGTGATGGAAGCAAAGTCCGATGCTGTAAAGAGCAACATTGCATAGGAACCTGGAATGTTAGGTCCATGAATCAAGGCAAACTGGAAGTGGTTAAACAGTAGACGGTAAGAGTGAACATCAACATTTTAGGAATCAGTGAACTAAAATGGACTGGAATTGGCGAATTCAATTCAGATGACCAACATATCTGCTACTGTGGGCATCCTTTAGAAGAAATGGAGTTGCCATCATGGTCAACAAAAAAGTCTGAAATGCAGTACTTGGGTGCAATCTCAAAAATGACAGAATGATCTCTGTTCATTTCCAAGGTAAACCATTCAATATCACAGTAATCTAAGTCTATGTCCCAACCAGTAACACTGAAAACGCTGAAGTTGAACCATTCTATGAGGACCTACAAGACCTTCTAGAACTAACACCCCAAAAAGATGTCCTTTTCATTATAGGGGACTGAAATGCATAAGTAGGAAGTCAAGAGATACCTGGAGTAACAGACAAGTTTGATCTTGGAGTACAAAATGAAGCAGTGCAAAGGCTAATGGAGTTTTGCCAAGAGAAGGCACTGGTCATAGCAAACACCCTCTTCCAACAACACAAGAGAAGACTCTACACATGGACATCAGCAGATGGTCAGCACCAAAATCAGATTGATTATAATCTTTGCAGCCAAAGATGAAGAAGCTCTATACAGTGAGCAAAAACAAGACTGGGAGCTGTCTGGCTCAGATCATAAACTCCTTATTGCCAAATTCAGACTTAAATTCCAGAAAGTAGGGAAAACCAGTAGGCAATTCAGGTATGACCTAAATCAAATCCCTTACGAATCATACAGTGGAAGTGACAAATAGATTCAAGGAATTAGTTCTGATAGACAGAGTGCCTGAAGAACTATGGACGGAGGTTCATGACATTGTACAGGAGGCAGGAATCAAAACCAACTCTAAGAAAAAGGAATGCAAAAAGGTAAAACGGTTGTCTGAAGAAGCCTTACAAATAGCTGAAAAAAGAAGAAAAGTAAAAGGCAAAGGAGAAAAGGAAAGATATACCCATCTGATGGCAGAGTTCCAAAGAATAGCAAGGAGAGATAAGAAAGGCAATGCCAAAGAATGTTCAAATTACTGCAAATGGAAGGTGAATGCTTAGTTGCTCAGCCATGTCCAACTCTTTGTGACCCCATGGACTGTAGCCCACCAGGCTCCTCTTTCCATGGGGATTTCTCAGGCAAGAACACTGGAGTGGATTGCCATGCCCTTCTTCAGGGGATCTTCCCAACCCAGGGATCAAACCCAGGTCTCCTGCATTGCAGGCAGACTCTTTATCCTCTGAGCCAACAGGGAAGCCCAATAATACTGAAGTGGGTAGCCTGTCCCTTCTCCAGGGAATCTTCCTCACCCAGGAATTGAACCAGGGTCTCCTGCGTTGCAGGCGGATTCTTCACCAGCTAGGCTACAAAGTAGGTCCTAACTACTGCACAGGTGCACTCATTTCACACTCTAGCAAAGTAATGCTCAAAATTCTCCAAGCCAGGCTTCAACAGTGCATGAACTGAGAATTTCCGGATGTACAAATTGGATTTAGGAAAGGCAGAGGAACCAGAGATCAAATTGCCAACATCCACTGGATCAGAGAAAATGCAAGATAATTCCAGAAAAACTTCTGCTTCATTGACTACAATAAAGCCTTTGACTGTGTGGATCACAATAAACTGTGGAAAATTCTTAAAGAGTTGGGAATACCAGACCATCTCACCTGCCTGCTGAGAAACCTGTATGCAGATCAAGTAACAACATTTGGAACTAGACATGGAATAACGGACAGGTTCCAAATCAGGAAAGGAGTACGTCAAGGCTGAATATTGTCACCCTGCTTGCTTAACTTATATGCAGAGTACAGCATGTGAAATGCAGGACTGGATGAAGCACAAGCTTGAATCAAGATTTCCAGGAGAAATATCAATAACCTCAGATATACAGATGACACCACCCTTATGGTAGAAAACAAAGAGGTATCAAGAGTCTCTTGATGAAGGTAAAAGAGGAGAGTGAAAACGCTGGCTTAAAACTCAGAATTCAAAAAGCTAAGATCACGGCATCTGGTCCCATCACTTCATGGCAAATAGATGGGGAAACAATGGAAACAGTGACAGACTTTATTTTCTTGGGCTCCAAAATCACTATAGATGGTGACCGCAGCCATCAAATTAAAAACTGCTTGCTCCTTGGAAGAAAAGCTCTGACCAACCTAGACAGCATATTAAAAAGCAGAGATATTACTTTGCCAACAAAGATCCATATATCCATATAGTCAAAGCTGTGGTTTTTCCAGTAGTCATGTATGGATGTGAGAGTTGGACCAAAAAGAAGGCTGAGCACCAAAGAATTGATGCTTTTGAACTGAGTGTTGGAGAAGACTCTTGAGAGTCCCTTGACTGCAAGGAGATCCAACCAGTCCATCCTAAAGGAAATCAGTCTTGAATATTCATTGGAAGGACTGATGCTGAAGCTGAAACTCCAAAACTTTGGCCACGTGATGCAAAGAACTGACAATGGAAAAGACCCTGATGCCGGGAAAGACTGAAGGCAGGAGGAGAAGGGGATGGGAGAGGATGAGATGGTTGGATGGCATCACTGACTCAATGGACATGAGTTTGAGAAAGCTCCAGGAGATGGTGATGGACAGGGAGGCCTGGTGTGCTGCAGTCCATGGGGTCTCAAAGAGTCAGACACAACTGAGCAACTGAAGTGATTTATAAAGGAAAAATACTTATTTTGAGTGAAGAATGTGGCAATTAAATAGCATATCTGGGATTTGTCATAAAATAATTCAAAAATGAGAAGGGAAAAATACAATAACTATGACAGTATAATTACTGATAATTATTTACTTTGAAGTTTGATGGTTCATTTTACTTCTTCTTACTTCCGTGTATGTTAGAATTTTTTTCTTGCAAAAGTGTTTTAAAAAACTACATGAACAACAGCAAAAAAGACTTCTTTAACCTCTTTCCCTTTCAAGGTTTATTCTCATTCTCTTCTTTTCTCTTGATATTTTTAGAAATAGCTGTTTGACTAACCACCTCCACTTCCTTATTTACCTACCGCAGTTTGATTTTAAACCCACACAATCTCCTTGACGCTGCTCTATCGAAAGATTGTTCGTATCTGTCATCTGCTAATTCATTCTCCACTGCACTGCGGAATAGGGAAGACAGCTTCACCGCAGAGGGAAGGAGGCATGATGTACAGTGCGGGGACAGGGGAGTGTGCCCCCAAAACTGTTGCAGGATATCCTAACCTATGGCGATCTGTTCATAAACATAAGGTCACCGGGCAGGATGTCATAGTCATTATTCTGAAGAAGTAACTGTCAGCTCTGCAAACCACAGGAGCCTTGACTGAGCAGAGGATAAATACCTTCTCTGCTTGCCAAGTGATCTTCAGCAGAAGAATAAGAGTGTGCTTAGATGTCGTCATCTGCCTCCTGGGGATGGTTTGAGGATTCCTGTCAGGGGAACAAAACATGCCCTTAAATAAAGAACAAATCCTTGCAGAGACCTCCCAGGCTTGGCTCCAGTGGCTCGCTCCAGGGCCCACTGGCTCGCTCCAGCGCCCACGTCCGCTGTGCCCTGCATGGGATGCCTCAGGCCGCTGGGTCTTTGCTTCCCCTGCCATCTCTGCCACCTTGCATTCAACTGCCTTTGCCCCAGATCTTCTCTCTCCCCAGAGCTTCTGAACTCAGCACAATCAGCCTGATCAGAATCTCCAACATTCCAGTTCTGATTTTTGCCAAGATGCAGGTGTTATCTTCAACTCTCTTCTTTCCTGACCATTTTGTAGGGTTTGACCATGTTGCCCAATTAGTTCTTATGAAAACTCTCATCTGTCATGAAAATCATCTCTCTTGGTCCTCCTTCTTTCCTCATTCCTTCTTGCATGATCTTTTTTTCTGATTCTCAAACTATTGCTTCTTCAATATCTGTCCTTGCCCAATGCTCTGTTCAATCAGTATGTCTTTCTGGGTGATTCACATGGTTAATGTAATTCCCAATTTAAATGGATTGGAGAAAGATGACCAGGCATGTCCTTCAGCGTCCACTAGCTGTGCCATAAGTTCAAATACCTACTAGTGTTTTCTCACAGCTGTAATATACAAGCTAGAAAGGACATATTATTGCCCTCTCACTTTGCCAGAGTTATCATATTTGCTTCCTCTTCTCATAATTTGTGGGCTTTTCTGGCAGCCCAACTGGTAAAGAATCTGCCTGCAGTGCAGGAGACCTGGGTTTGATCCCTGGGTTGGGGAGATGCCCTGGAGAAGGAAATGACAACCCACTCCAGTATTCTTGCCTGGAGAATCCCCTTAGAGGAGCCTGGTGGGCCACAGTCCATGGGGTCGCAGAGTCGTACACAACGGAGCAACTAAGTATGCACGCATGCTCACAAGTTATAAAACCAGTTAAGTATTATAAGACATGCTGTGATGTCCCATCATCATCTTTCCTACCGATTTTGTGATCTATGGAAAGAACTTATGTGTGCGTGTGCTCAGTCCTGCAAATGTGTCTGACTCTGTGTGACCCCATCATAGCCTATAGCTCACCAGGCTCCTCTGTCAGTGGGATTCACAGGCAAGAATCCTGGAGTGAGTTGCCGTTTCCTCCTCTGGGTGATTTTACTGACCCAGGGATTGAACTTGTGTCTCCTGCGTCTCCTGCATTGGCAGGCAGATTCTTTACCCCTGCACCACCTGGAAAGCCTAAATCGCTTCCTAAAGTTCAATCTGTTTTAATAGCTGCAAATCTGTAACTCTATGAGTAGATGGATTAAGAGCACATAGCATCTAAAATAATAGATTTTCCCCTAATCCAGAAGGACATGAATTCTAAATACCTATTTTGAAACAGTAGCCTTGCACAAAAGCACTACTTAGCTATCACATAATTATTTTCCAATTTCCAGAAAGCAACACAGTTTCAGGTTAAAAAAGAAAATTAAAAATATGCTGGTTGTATTGGAACACTCTTTTACCTTTTAATCAATGCACCCCAGGATCTCACTTTATATTCAAACTGGGTTTTTTTTGGCCACGTCTTCCAGCTTGTGGGACTGTTGTTTCCAACTAGGGATCAGACCTGGGCTCTCAGTATGAAAGTTCAGAGTCCTAACCACTGAAGGGAGTTTCCTCCAATGATTTTTGAGTCTAGTTGGTCGCCTTAGAGAGAAATGATTTATATTTGTGCAGGATTCTGCAAAGTTCTTTTCCAGTGGTATTGAAACATCTTCATCCCAGAGGGAAATAAATCAGTAGACCACTATGGAAACGTTTTTACCTGCAGAGTTTAAAACTGTTTCCTTCTCAGTTAGTGAGGTATTCCCTGAAAAATCCCAAAGAATTCCAACTGCAGCATTTAGTAAGTCTTATTATTTTTGCTTGAGTATATTTAGCACACAACTTCTGGGAAGGTAGCCAGGTTAGGAGTTGCCATAACTAACAACATATGTCCTTTAAATGTAAAAGTGGAAGTGATCACAAGATTATTACTTGTGAGGCTCCAAAGAGACAGTGGATACTGCTGCATAATAAACTTGTCCCGTGAAAATTTCAGTTTCCTGACTTGATCTTGTGCGGCAGCAGCTGATTGCTTTGTTCATGAATTAAATAAAGTTTTAGAACTACAGGCTGTTCTACTTCACAGTGGGCTACTTTGTACTAATTACCGCGTTCACTCTTGGTGAACAGGACAACAGCTCTGAAACATGTCAGTCATGGACTGGCTCTTATGTGAGTTTTTTCATCGGGTTAATGCTTTGAGGTCATCAGTGGCAGATTTTCTCTCAATTGAAGAGAAAACCTTAGTGATCTGCAGACACCTTAGGGAGACTGGAAATCTACAGAACTGCAGGCAGTGATTGGTTCTCTGGCTGCAAGAATTCCTAAGCTTTCTACTATGTTAAGTTCCTGGGGAAACTGAGTTTACAACATGCAAAGACAAACTGAGTATTACAAAAATGCAAAGACATTTCTTTGAATTAGAGCAATGGAAAAAATGTAAAATGCTACTCTCTGAATTCAACTTTAAAGTACATGGTCTAGTAGAATGGTCTACCTTCTGGATCTCTACTTTGCAGGGGAAACCCCAGCATCAGAGGTTAAGCTTGCAAAGACTGACTGATAGGGAATAAATACCAATAGAGAAATAACTGTGCTTACGCATCTATTAGGATTGTTAACTTATTAGTGCTTTGCTTGAAAAAGTTCCCTAGCTTTGGAACAATCTTCCCCAATCCTACTCTTTCCGTAAGTTTTGTTATTTTTAGTGTGTTATTTTGCAGAAGGTGAACATGCATTGTAATAGGTACACTTAAATCCATTCCATTTGATAGACAGAAGAAATCTAAATCTATGAGAGATGAAAACCAAGTCACAACCAATTCAAAGACAGAGTTAAAATTAGGGTTTATGATTAGTAATTCTTGTAGAGCTGCTTTAAGTGGCACTTGTTCATCTATACATGATCGCTGGAGAGGCAGCAGTTCAGTAGTTCAGTCTCTCAGTCATGTCCCATTCTTCAAGACCTCATGGACTGCAGCACGCCAGGCCTCCCTGTCCATCACCAGCCCCCAGAGCTTGCTCAAACTCATGTCCATTGAGTCGGTGATGCCCCAACCATCTCATCCTCTTCATCCCCTTCTCCTCCTACCTTCAATCTTTTCCAGCATCAGGGTCTTTTCAAATGAGTCAGCTCTTCTCATTAGGTGGCCAAAGTACTGGAGTTTCAGCTTCAACATCAGTCCTTCCAATGAATATTCAGGACTGATTTCCATCAGGATTGACTGGTTGGATCTCCTTGCAGTCCAAGGGACTCTCAAGAGTCTTCTCCAACACCACAGTTCAAAAGCATCAATTCCTTCGTGCTCAGTTTTCTTTATCGTTCAACTCTCACATCCATACATGGCTACTGGAGAAACCATAGCCTTGACTAGACAGACCTTTATTGGCAAAGTAATGTCTCTGCTTTTGAATACGCTGTCTAGGTTGGTCATGGCTTTTCTTGCAAGGAGTAAGCGTCTTGTAATTTCATGGCTGCAATCACCATCTGCAGTGATTTTGGAGCCCAACAAAATAAAGTCAGCTGCTGTTTCCACTGTTTCCCCATTATTTGCCATGAAGCGATGGGACTGGATGCCATGATCTTCGTTTTCTGAATGTTGAGCTTTAAGCCAACTTTTTCACTCTCCTCTTTCACTTTCGTCTAGTGGCTCTTTAGTTCTTCTTCACTTTCTGCCATAAGGGTGGTGTCATCTGCATATCTGATGTTATTGATATTTTTCCCAGCAATCTTGATTCCAGCTTGTGCTTCACCCAGCCCAGTGTTTCTCATGATGTACTCTGCATACAAATTAAATAAGTAGGGTGACAATATACAGCCTTGACATACTCCTTTTCCTATTTGGAACCAGCCTGTTGTTCCATGGAGATGCATGGCTGCCTGAATACTGAAACTCTTCCAATTATTTAATTTTCATTTTATTTTTACGTATTTATTTCCAAAGACACTGATATATCACTCAATGCTTTATGGCTTTTTCAGATCACACATGTTACACATTTTAAGACATGGTTAAAATGAAATGTATGTAATTGAAAAATACTACACAGCTTTAGGATTGTGCTACATAGCTTTTCAAAAGATAAAGCCCAACATTCCAAAGACTTTCCTACTAAGTAGTGAAAGACAGAGACATAGATTTGGCATCTGATGGTAAGCTGGTTGGCAGAGGATGGCACCTTCATGATGGATGAGGATGTCAATGGTGGAGGTGGACGCCATTGTCCTGCAGGACAGAGTGACACATGGCCAGGCCACAGATGGGCGTGATACCAAAAATCAGCCCCGGGGCCATCTTGTTGTGTGTCGCCAAGGATCTTTGCTTATGACATGTCTCTACATTAATTAATTATGCATCTGACCCGAGAAACATGTATCGTCCACCTACTGTACTCCAAGAACTGTGCCCAGCATGAGGGGCGGGGGAGAGATGAAAGAGTCTCTGCTCAAGTCCAAGCCAAACACAGTCCAGAGTGATGATGAGCATCTGGCTCTATGGGAGCAGAGGAGACACTCCTAACCTGGACCATGGTCAGGAAAGGCTAAAAAAGGTGAGGGTAATGCTTGAGTTTAGACTCCAGGAAAACTTGTAAATAAAAGGGAAGAGAAGAGCTTCCCACAAAGAGAATGGCATGGGTAAAGTCATCAAATAAAAATCAACCTGGGAGTCTGGGGAAAATCGAGTGGGTGTGAGTGAAGCCTAGCCTCTGTGTGTGTGTGTGACATGTGGGCAGTGGGATCGTGGGGAAGGAATAAGAGGTTGAAGGTTGAAGTTGAAGTCAAACAGGCAGGTAAAATGCAAGTCATAAAAGAGCCTGTCATCAAGAGATTGAGCTCTGTACTTCCGGATAACCGGCTTATCCATCCAAAGCTGCCTCCAGTGTTTGCTTTCCCTCCACCACGTCTCCAGACCTTTCCTAGACACTCAGCTGTATGAAGGCGGCGGTGTGAAGGTCTTACCCTTGACTGTATCTCTGGGGATAAGAAGAATAGCTGAAACATGGGAGGAGTTTTGTCATTACAGGTGGAATGGAGAAATTATCTCTCTTCGCAAGCTTTCAGCTCTATCAGCTCCTTCCTCCCAGAAAATAGCCTTGACTTCTTACACAGGACCTCATCACAGTCAGACACTGTATCAATTTCCTAGGGTTGGCACCACAGAATATTATAAACTGAGTGGTTTAAACAGACAAAAATTTATTGCTTCATATTTCTGGAGGCTGGAAGTCCAAAATGAAGGTGTCAGCAGAGTTGATTTCTTCTCAGAACTGTGGGGAAGAATCTGTCCCATGTCCCTTCCTAGCTTCCGGGGGTTTTGCTGGCTATCTTTGGTGCTCCTTCGCGTGTAGGAGCATCGATTCAATCTCTGCTTTTACGTGGTGACCTCAGGTTGTATGTGTGTGTGTTTAAAATTCCCCATTTTACCAGGACATCTGTGATACTGGATTTGGTCCCATGGTAATAACCTTATTTTACCTGGATTATCTCTGTAAAGGTAATCTATTTTACCTTCAAGTAAGATAACATTTTGAGGCAGTGGGGCTTAGGCGTTGAACACATGACTATTTTGGGGGTAGAAGGGCATGATTCAATCCATAATATGTATAAACTTCAAGAACTACCTTTGTCACTTCCTAATTGACAGAGAATAGAATTCACTGTTGCCATTTTTAAAAGAACACTGAGGCTTAAAGACTTCTATGAACAGATCAAATTCCCACAGTAAGCAAGTAATACAGTTTGAACATGGTCCTAACTAGCCATATTGAATCCAACTCAAAGAAACATTACAGGGAGGAATTACTTGTTCAATATGTGTGTGGATTCAATATTGAAACTGTTTGTTCATCATTTCATTTATCTGGTATTTACTGAACATCTATGATATATTAGGTACTGTGCTAGGAGCTTGGGGGAAAAGATTAGTAAGACACGAAGACTGACTTTAAAGCAATTTACCGTTTGCAGTTCCAGACTTCAGTATTAGGACAGGTCAGCATTGATTAAACATAGGAGATGCTTTTCTAGACTGACTGACAGTCTCTAACCACCCTGGCTGAAACAATTTCTCTTAGACACCTCAACAGAACGATAAAGGAAAGGGATGCATTGGGCTAATAACAAATATAACGTGGGAAGACTGGCTTCAAGTGTGTTTAAAGAGTTTTTAAAAATGGTGGACAGTTTAAAATCCTGTTCAGATAAAATAGCAGATTACTGACAAAATTACATGCATAAATGAGTCAGAATGCTTGCTAAGCCTCACGTTTACTCATTTAGTGTGCTGGGATTAGAGGGTGATGAGAAGAAACAGAATTCGTCTTAAAAGGCAGTGTATTTTCTGGCTTGGCAGGTATTTGCTGAATGCCTACCACGTGTCAGACTGCTTCACAGGTATTTCCCATTCTGTTTGCGCCACTGCAATTTACTCAGTCCCCGTGAGTCTCAGCTCCTCACCACACTGTTATAAAGACCACATGAGATATTATGAGAGAGCACATTTCAACAGATGTTCAGTGTGAATCATATAATCTTCACTATTGTTCTTAGAATAAGATTGGAGGACTTTTATCAAATCTTAAGTGCTTTAAAGCTGAAAGTTCTATAACTTTATTAAAAGTACATATTATCAGAGATATGCAAGCTTCATTTTTGGCAGTAGAGCAAACATTAATATAATAAAGAAAATGATAGCAATGGTCTGAAAGTAAAACTAAATTGTAGTCTGATTGTATAATACTTTAGACAAATTATTTGTAAATGTATTTAAGAGGAGCTTTAAAAAGTGGCATTAAAAAAAACTTTCCTCTACTATGTATTGCATTAAGATCAAAGCTACTAAGTTATTTATATTTCTTTTTTGTACACAGCTTATGGGATCTTAGTTTTCCAACTAAGGATCGAACCTGGGCCCTCAACATTGAAATCACAGAGTCCTAACCACTGGGCCACCAGAGGATTCCTGAGACCAGAGCTATTTAAATGAAGAAGTCAGTCACATTCTCTGTTTAGGGTAAGAAGGTTCAAATGTCCTGTAAATAAAGCAATGGGTTCATGCTATAAGAAACAAAATTGAGCAAGTTAATCTCACAAATATGAAACAGACACACCAACATATTACGTGAATAAGTGTGGGACAACTCTGTAGCAATTCTACACAGATGAAACTGTACCTTAATTTATTTTAGATTTATGCCCCGTTTGTTTCTGAAAGGATGTGAGGCAGTGAACAGAATTCAAATGGTTTAAAGTTGCGAAAGACACCTGAAACGTAGCACCAACAAATCAATAAATTCCATCAAAACCTAAACAGCCTGTGCTATTCAGCTCCTGGGCCAAGTTTGCTTGGCTTCTTAAGGGAAAACGGACTCAGCTTCCTCTTCTCCATTCTGGTGGGAGTCTCACAGGGAAGGGAGCGCTGTCTGGGTCGTTGTTAATAAGCACACTAACTCACGCGGGCTGGGCTTCAATCCCGCTCACAGCAGCGATGTGTCGGTGAACCTGCCCGCAGCCGTGCTGTTGCTGTGGACTTGATACAATGAGTGATGATATTCGTAAGATTTTAGATCTGGAATATATATATTTTAAAAAGTAAGATAAGGTATTCAGAATATCGCTATATATGTAAAAAATAGCTCTAGAACCTTATATTTGACTAGAAAGAACTTTATTTTTTTTATTTTTTTAGAAAGAACTTTCTACCATAATCTCTGTTATAGTAAATGACACTCCAGATGATGACTATCTCCTTTTGTAAAATGTATAAAGTTTTAATTTAGAAAATTAAATGAATTAAAAACAACAGTTATTTCCTTGTAGTGCGCAGAATTATTTTTATTGGAAACAAACAAACAAATAAGCCAGAATCGTGCATTTCTCCTTCATCCCCTTGGTCGTTTCTCCCACACACTTTTATTGAGCACGAACTATGCGCTGAGCAACAAAGCACCAGCGGAGGAGGCAGGGATGTGTGCAGCGTGGTCCCTGCCTCGGAGCGTCTTCGTGCAGGTGGGAAGTGAGGATGTCAACAGGCTTTACAACAGAACCAGGCTGGTGTCCTGGCAGCAGAGGGGGGGCACTGCACCGCGAGGAGGCATCAGGACCCTGGGAGAGCGGCTGATCTGAGGAACAAGTAGGGGGCGTGCAGCCAGTTTTCACCCTCAAGGGACACCTCGGGGAGTCTTCCCAGTTCATGCAACGCATTCAACGTAACACAGCCCCGCCCTGAAGCCCGCGGGGAACCCCTGGAGAACGGCAACAGGCTCCGCACTGAGCTTCAGAGACACCTCCCAGGCTGAGGGGGGTCGTGTGGGAAACGTGCTGGGCCTGGGAGAGGCAGGAAGAGACCGTCACAGGGAACAGAAACCTTCAGTAAGACGGCTGTAGGGATGAGACTTTAAAACTGGCTGTTACTGAAGCAGAAATGAGTCCAGGAGGACTATAAACATAGAATCCATTGGAACTCACTGAGTATCCTCAAGCAATAAAATGGTTCTGTTTTGTCCCTTATAGCTACTGGAAGTGAAAATGTGAGTCGTTCAGCCGTGTCTGACTCTTCCTGACCCCATGGGGTGTAGACAGACCATCAGGCTCCTCTGTCCATGCAATTCTCCAGGCAAGAGTACTGGAGTGGCTACACACTCACGTCTCCCAGGGATTTTCCAGACCCAGGGATCGAACCCAGGTCTACCACATTGCAGGCAGACTCTGTACCTCTGAGCCACTCTCACTCCTTTGCTCACTTACCAAGCTCCCTTCTTACAACTAAGGTTCTGAAACAGGAAAGCTGCAACATCAAAACAGTTAGCACTTCTCTCTTTTTGAGTTCCCAAAAAACACTGAGAAATGCAAAAATATATATATATGATGAGTCACTCACTATATCCTAAGAAATCTAGACTAATACATGTGATTAAAAATAAGAAAATTATAAAAAAATAAATAGTATTAGGAAAGATAGAGACCTTCCAATTAACTTCAAAATAACTGAGTTTATTGCATATATATTTTTTCAGCTCTTAAATTTCTTATCAGAAAATGGGTGGAAGAATAAACCAAAATGGACAAAATACTGAAAATTATTGAAGCTAGATGGTGTCTATAGTATTTTCTCTATACGTTTGAAGTTTTTCCATAATATAAAGTTTTTTTAAAGCATTATGGAAATATTATATGTGATGAATATCCCAAACTGGAAAGTGCTATAACAATTGTATTAAATTACTTGGACAATTTATTTGGCCTCTGAATTTGTGGGTCTATTGAATTCACACGATAAGCTTATATTATATTGCTCTAACATCTTAAGAAAGTGGTCCCCCAATTCCTTCCCCTAGAAAATAATTTACAATAAGGATTCAGTCAAATTCAACAAAAGATAATGATAAAATATTATCATTTTCTATCTGAATAATTTGAATGAAATATAAATCTTCTGTGCATCAATAGGAATTAACTTCTTGAAGAACAACAATTTGCATATATTTACATCCAAGCTTATTTCAAATTACCTGATGCAGCCTATGACATATACTAGAGTGATTTCTTATCCTAGAAAATGGGATATATGTCTCAAAATAATTGAATCTTGGAGAATAAGTTTCACAAGTAATATATAATTGTATTTCATGTTTTGCTTAATAATGCAATTTTCAAAATGGTGATGATTTATTACTATTACTTTTTAAATAAAAAAGTTTTATGAAAAAATTCAAAGTGGAAGTTGTCTTAATTAAAACTGAAGAGAAGATAGTGTGAATTAGTTTTTCCTTCTTTGTGAAAAAACATTTTAAAACAAATTAAACAAGACTTGAGAATAATAGACCTGGTACTATAGATGACTTTCCAGTACTAAGGTATATATTGGTAACACGAGAAATGAAAGGCCAGAATCTCCTTGAAGCCTAGAAGATTCAAGTAGTCTGCAATTATCCATTTTCCAAATTTGACTTCAAGAATAAAGGTAAACAGTGATGCAATATTGAGACACTATCCATGCCATATTAGGGGAAGTTTCCCCACCCAGGTTGCAAATCTATCAGGTCTGAAGAGACTGTGCTAGTATCTTATCTGGAATTTACAAAACATTTTCTTATGAAAGTAATCTTTCTTATCATGGTTTGGATCCCAGAAGAGTCCACAGATTTCTTGAACATGTAATGGGTTTGCAATAGGTACTGTTAAGGCTGTCAGCTGATGAATGCTGAAAACACCGGTAAACGCGAGTTCTCTAACTCAGTGACGTCCCTGTACCCCAGGAGTTTCCCACAATGCCTTTCTCTCTGCCCCCTTTGCTCCTCTGGGTCCTCATCTCACACCGCTCTCCCCTCCTGCTCTGTGCTAAGGTTACAGGGGTCTGCTTGAGATCCTTGAATACGTCATCTTAGGACACCGGCATGACCTGTTTTCTCGCTTAGATGCTGTTCTCTCTGATTTTCACCAAGGCTGGCTCCTTCTTGTCCTTCAACCATCCAGGAAAATGGTCCTGGGTATACCTGCCTAGTAGACTAACATTAACTGTTAGTCCCGAATACTGTTTTCCTGTTTTCATTCTTTGTCTAGCTCAAAAAAATCTACCACCTGAAACTTTCCTGCTAATTTCTTTGTATATTATCTATGTGCTCTGCTAGTGGGCTTCCCTGGTGGCTCAGAGGTTAAAGTGTCTGCCTGCAATGCAGGAGACCTGGGTTCGATCCCTGGGTCGGGAAGACCCCCTGGAGAAGGAAATGGCAACCCACTCCCGTGTTCTAGCCTGGAGAATCCCATGGACAGAGGAGCCTAGTGGGCTATAGTCCACAGGGTTGCCAAGAGTTGGACATGACTGAGCGACTTCACTTCACTTCACAATGTAAGCTCTATAAGGAAAAACCTTGTTCATCGTCACCTCCCATTGCCTAGACTATTCACGGACAATAGCAGAGCCTCGGTGCCTGAGGGACAGAATTCCATAAGCAACTCTGTAGAACTACCCTATGTAGTAGTTGAGACCCTAACTGCCGCCAGACAATTTAGTCTGAGTCGCATGTTAGGGAATCAGGAACACATCTTCCGTTTCATCCCTGATGGCATCAGGGCATTAGAGTTGTCTTCCAGCACCCTGGGATGAGGGGAGCAGCGCTGGAGATGAGCCACTAAACACAGGCCTGGGGGTGGCCGGTGTGAGGATGAAGGGTGGCTCTGAGACTGAAGCAGGGGAGGCAGTGGAGGTCTCTGGGGCAGAGCGTTCTCTCCTTCTCATTTTGTCTCTGCCTTCCCCTGCCTTCCCACCCCTCCATGCTCACTAAACGAGATCAGGGCCAGGACAGAAGCCAGCCGGCAGCACTGCTTGAACCGCAACAGACAATTATTTCTTCCTTTTCTCCCGTCTTTCTTTCCGTCTTCTGCTCTTGCTTCCTTCTTCCCACTCTAATTTTTCTAGTTCCTCCCATTCCTCACCCTCTTCTCTTACAACATTCGGTCGGTACTGCTGGGAGCGAAGCTGGAAATGTGGCCAGTGATAAGCACCATGTCGGCGTGCAGTACATGCGAAAGGAATGCTTGCCAAGTAGGGCAGAGTCTACAGCTTTGCCTAAATCCAGACAGACTGCTTCTGTGACTGGCTCTCGGCACTAACAGACTTCTCACTTGGCTACTTAAAGAATTTTGCTTAGTGGGGTATGATGTTCTTCTGTGAAGCTAACACGATTTATTAGACTCTCAACTTTAAAATGAAAAGGTTCAAATAGAAAACACTGTAAACTGCATCATTTAAAAACAATAACTTATACTGAATAGATAATGACCACTTGTATTCCTAAATTCCTAAATTTACTATTTTAGTAAGGTTAAGAAGTCTTTTTTTCTCTCAGGAGAGGTACTAGAATACCTTTCATCAGTTCATTTCAGTTCAGTCGCTCAGTTGTGTCCGACTCTCTGCGACCCCATGAATCGCAGCACGCCAGGCCTCCCTGTCCATCACCATCTCCAGGAGTTCACTCAGACTCATGTCCATCGAGTCGGCGATGCCATCCAGCCATCTCATCCTCTGTCGTCCCCTTTTCCTCCTGCCCCCAATCCCTCCCAGCATCAGAGTCTTTTCCAATGAGTCAACTCTTTGCATGAGGTGGCCAAAGTACTGGAGTTTCAGCTTTAGCATCATTCCTTCCAAAGAACACCCAGGGCTGATCTTTAGAATGAACTGGTTGGATCTCCTTGCAGTCCAAGGGACTCTCAAGAGTCTTCTCCAACACCACTGTTCAAAAGCATCAATTCTTCCGTGCTCAGCTTTCTTCACAGTCCAACTCTCACATCCATACATGACTACTGGAAAAACCAAAGCCTTGACTAGACGGACCTTTGTTGGCAAAGTAATGTCTCTGCTTTTCAATACACTGTCTAGGTTGGTCATAACTTTTCATAGATACTGTTATGATCTTTTCTAACAGTTATGGACTTCCCTGGTGGCTCAGATGGTGAAGAATCTGCCTGAAATGCAGGAGAACAAGGTTTGATCCCTAGGTGGGGAAGATCCCCTGGAGAAGGGCAACCCACTCCAGTATTCTTGCCTGGAGAATTCCACGGGCAGAGGAGCCTGACGGGCTACGGTTCACGGGGTCGCAGAGTCGGACACGACTGAGCAACTAACAGCGAAAAGATGGACAGTTCAGTAATACAGCTAGTGGTACAACCAGCTCTGCTCCAGTGTCAGAAACCACCCTCGTGGACACAAAGGCCTGGCTTACCTACTCGCGCGGCCGCCTTCTTCAGTGTATCTGTTTCTTACTTCCCAGGACCGAGGAAGATGAGCAGTTGCTGCTTTAGGTCTCTCTGTCTCCACGCTGGTGACAACGAAACTGACCGTCCCAGAAAGAAGCCTCCAGCCCGCTGAGCTGCTCCTTTGCCCTCAGATTCTTGTACAGTGACACCGCCGAGAGGCAGCTGCTTCACGGGGCTCTGCAGAGGAGGCGGGCACCCTCGAGTCTGCTGACTTTTCTGGAATGACAGGCAGCCTAAGAGCCACAGACTGGTGAACTCTTGAAAGCAAAGTTGTTTATAAACAGCGAAGCAGCAAAATGCTGTAAAGCAATAACCCTTCAATAAAAAATAAGTTAATTAAAAAAAAAACAGAGGGAAGACATGCTATAAAAAGCCACGCTTATTTTTTGATGTATAATTCTAACAGATTTCAGCTTTTGAGCCTTTGGTAAAACTTCAGAAATGGGAAATTGGAACTCACTATAAGTTTTAGGTTTTTATACACAACAATTATTTATAACTGCTATAGAGTATGACTGGGTTTCACGTTATGGTCCCCCCTTTCTCTGTGAATATAGTTCAACAGCAGCAGCAACAAAGTCTGAAAAAAGTTGAGTAACTGAAGAGCTCACGCAGCAGCCTCGCTAGCATCTGTTCCTCTTGTATCCTGTGCGGCCGCCTGCGGTCTGGGTGAGATTTGCCCCGCTACTAGGTCCGGAGGGGCTCTGTGATTGGTCCTGAACAGTCAGGCATCCTGTCCTCTGGCCACGGTGATTGGCTAAGGCACTCAGACACCAGCCAGTCAGGGTATTTTTCTTGCCACAGGAATTGATTCTGCAAGTGGCCAGGTTCTAACCAATTCAGTAAGACTTTTTGTTGAAAAGGAATTTGCTTGCTTTTCAGAGAGCCTTTCCAGGTGGCTCAGTGATAAAGAATCTGCCTGCCGATGTAGAAGCTGCAGGAGACTCGGGTTGGATCCCTGGGTTGGAAAGATCCCCTGAAGGAGGAAATGGCAACCCATTTCATGGACAGAGGAGCCTGGTGGGCTACAGTCCATGGGGTCGCATAGAGTCGAACAGGACTGAGCGCTGTCATGCAGAGTAAGTAAGTCTGATCAGCGATCTTTTACGAGACATTTTGGTGTACCAGTGTGACACCTGGAATATATGAGCCTCCTTGAAAAGAAAAGCTGTAACCAACCTAATCAGATTGTTAAAAGCGGAGACATTTACTTTGCCAGCAAAGGTCTGTCTAGTCAAAGCTATGTTTTTTCCAGTAGTCATGTATGGATGTGAGTTGGACCATAAAGAAGGCTGAGCTCTGAAGAATTGTTGCTTTTGATCTGTGGTGCTGGAGAAGACTGTTGAGAGTCCCTTGGACTGCAAGGAGAACCAACCAGTCCATCCGAAAAGAAATCAGTCCTGAATATTCATTGGAAGGACTGATGCTGAAGCTGAAACTTCAATATTTTGTCCACCTGATGAGAAGAATTGACTCCTTGGAAAAGACCCTGATGCTGGGAAAGAATGAAGACTGGAGGAGAAGAGGAGGACAGAGGATGAGATGGTTGGATGGCATCACCGACTCATGGACATGAGTTTGAGCAAGTTCTGGGAGTTGATGATGAACAGGGAGACCTGGCGTGCTGCAGTCCACGGGGTCGCAAAGGGTCTGACGTGACTGAATGACTGAACTGAACTGAAGAGGCTGAAGAGAAAAGAACCTGAAGAGAAAACTAAAGTCTAGAGGAAAGCACAGCTGAAGGAGGACAGGAAAATGAAATGGAAATGTTGAAGGCACTTGCACTGAGGACCCAGTGAATCAATCAGCTTCTTATTACTATTTAAGCCTGTTTGTGAAGGGGTGTCAGTGACTTACAACAAAAAAAGAAATTCTAAATGGCACATGTATTAGCTGTGATTATAATACTTCTTACAATTTTCATTTGTCATTAACATTGATCAGAAAGAGCTGCACAAATGATTCATGCAAAGAAATCCTTTGGTTTGAAAGGCCAACTTTACCTTGAGTAGAACCTAAGGAAGGTTGAAATTTAATATTTGATGACTTTGGTAACAGTACAAAGATTTTAATTTGGTTCCTCTTGCAAGTATATCTCAGGTTTCTTATTAGTATATAAACATGGAATTTAATTTTGAAATCATCATATCAAGCAACCAGAGTTATAGTCAGGACATTTTTTAAGTGACTGAAAATATACTCACAGATTGACAGTCGGTTCTAAATACCAGCTTCTAATTTCCATTGTACCTTTTCTTTTTGACTGTGTGCTGTGACACTCGGGGCAGGGAGCCGGGGGAACAGGGATTGAACTTAAGCCACCAAAGTGGAAGCACTGAATCGCAGCCACTGGGCCAGGAGGGAATTCCCATCCATTGGCCTTTCTTGAAGCATTTTAAGAACTTTGTTTTCCTTGACAGAATTAAGCATCAATTAAGTATCAATCCTTTCCAGAATAACTCTGAAAAACCAATAAACCTATTAATTGGAGGGGGTCTCTATTCATGGAAAAACAGTGGGTAATAGTTGCTGTAGTGTCAAAAACATCACAGTGCGTGCTATAAATAATCCAAAAGTTTAAAACATCTATCCTCTCTTTTGTAGAAAATTAAAGTTAGTTGGGGAAACGAATCCTAAATTCCTAATTTAGCTGAACTAGTCAATAACTGAAATCAACTGAAACTTTAATTCCATCTTATTCTGTGACCTCATTCGTTTGCACCATTGCTCTTGGGGTGGGAAGAAAGAGCTGACAAGCAGCTTTCTAGAAATTGTTTAATAAGTAATTCATCTTTTCAAAAGTAGCCACAGCATCAGTGAGTGAGATAAATTCTTAGGATAGCAAAACTGAAGTATAGATGTCTGCAGTGGGTAATCCTGACTTATCTCTTAGCTGCTTTCTTCTTCTCTGTGTAGAACTGGATTTTAGTCACAGCAGGCAACTCTAACTTGCCTTTGGCTCTGTTATTGCAATTCATTTTTGAAGGGGGTTATATAGAGTATAATTTATTTCCTGGCCTGGAACGCTTGGCATATTAGGCCGACAAGAAAAAATGGCTTTAAGGATTGATTAATGTCTCTAAAGATGCTGAAGACTATCTCTTGGTGCTTTGTGTTATTATAGTTGTATTCATGAATGTGTTTTGGTTGTAACTGATCTGCATGTCTCATGCATAAAATGGTTCAAACTGACAATATTCATGCACTAAGTCGCTTCAGTCGTATCCGACTGTTTGCAACCCCATAGACTGTAGCCCACCAGTCTCCTCTGTCCTTGGGATTCTCCAGGCAAGAATACTGGAGTGGGTTGCCATTTCCTTCTCCAGTTATAGTTAAAAAAAATAGATTCCAAGGCCATTGTGTGTTGTACTAATAGCTTAACTAAAATAAGGGTATCAACCCCCCCCCCCAGTTACCACTATTATATTCTCTACTTTTATGAGTTTGTCCTGGACACCTCGTATAAGTAGAACCATGCAGTGTTTGTTCAATGACTGGCATATTTCACTTAGCATAAACTCTTCTAGGTTTTTCCATGATGTTGCACGTGGCATGCTTTCCTTCTTTTTAAATGCTGAATAATATTCCATTATAGAATATGTATATGACAGAATTTCTTTATCTGCTTATTTGTCAATAGCATTTGATTTATTTCTGTAACTCAGCTAGTGGATAGTGTTGTAAAAAACACAGAAGTATAGATATCTTTTGAAATTCTGATTTCAATTATTTTAGCTATATACCCGGTAGTAGGCTTGCTAGACCCTGTGGCAGTTCTATTTTTAACTTCTTGTGTAGAGATCACATTGTGTTCCATAGCGACTTCACCGGCTTACATTTCCACCGACAGTGTAGAAGGATTCCGGTTTCTCCACATCCTCCTCAACACTTTGCCTTTTGTTTGCTTTTGGTTTTTTGTTTTTGATGAAATAGCCGTCCTGACAGATGTGAGATGAGCTTGCACAGTGGTTTCGATTTGCATTTCCCTGATGATTGGTTATGGTCATGCCTGTTGGCCATTTGTATCTCTTCCTCGGAGGAATGTTGTTTGAAGTCCTTTGTCCATTTCTTAAAATTGGGTTATCTGATTTTTGCTCCTGAGCTGCAGGAGGTTCTTACATATCTTGGAAATTAGCCCCTCATCATTACACTCATTTGGTTTCCCTGTTTTTTTCTGTTGCTTGTTTCCTTTGCCGATCAGAAGGTTTTAAATTCGATCTCATCTCACTTGTTTACTGTGTCTTTTGCTCTCTGTGCTTTCGGTGTCTTAACAAAGCAGTCCTTCCCAACCCAATGTTTTCTTCTAATAGTAATAGTTGCATATTTCAGGTCTTGTGTTTAGGTCTTTAATTCCTTTGGAGTTTATCTTATGTGGGCTTAATTCTGGCTTTTCTATTTTGCTTCCTTGGTCTATATATGTTTCTGCCAATACCATATTGTTATAGTTATTATGACTTTGCAATGTATTTTGAAATCTGGAAGTATGATGTCTTCAGTTTTGTTCTTTCTCAAGATCACTTTGGTTATTCTGAAGTTTTTGTTATTCCATATGAATTTTAGGGCTTTTTTTTTTTTTCCTATTTCTGTTTTAAAAAAAAAGTGCCTTTGTGATTTTATTGGGGCTTATATTGAATTGGTAGATTGGTTTGGATTATAAAACCATTTTACCAACATTAAGTCTTCTAATGGCCATCCCTGGTGGCTCAGATGGTAAAGTCTGCCTGCAATGCTGGAGACCCGGGTTCAGTCCCTGAGTTGGGAAGATCCTCTGGAGAAGGGAAAGGCTACACACACCATTATTCTTGCCTGGAGAATTCAATGGACAGAGGAGCCTAATGCGCTATAGTCCATGGGGTCATAAAGAGTCAGACGTGACTGAGCAAATAACGCATACACACAAGTCTTATAATAAACAAATACAAAATGTCTTTCCATTTATTTGTTTTTTCTTTAATTTCTTTTTTCCTTTGAGTTTTTTCTTTACTCTTTCATCAGTGTTTCATAGTTTTCCGTCTATAAGACTTTCCCCTCTTTTTGATGCTGTTGTGAATAAGATTGTTTTCTTTCTTTTTTTTTTCCTATACAGTCAGTTGTTAATGTAGAGAAATACAATTGATTTTTGTATATTGATTTTGTGTTCTGGAGCATTTCTGAATTCACTTATTAGTTCTAACAGATTTTTGTTTGATGGCTTTAGGATTTTCTACACATAATGCTGTACCGTTTGCAAAGAACTGGCATAGTTCAGATGCCTAAGATGCTGGGAGAGAGGACACTTCCCTGCAGGCAGTTTGGCTTGCTATAAAAGAATTAAGAACAGGAGGGCCTCAGTCACTTGACTAAGTGAGAAAGGTGCAGATACAATGAATTTAGCTGAACTCTCTCTCCGTTTGGACTAATTTCACCTGTAAACTTGGCTGGCCCCGCTTTGATAGGTTGCAAGAATGTAAACATTCTAAAATCTTTATCTAGTTTGTCTCAATGTCTTGATGAAAAGTATATACTTCAAAATTCACTGACAAAAGCTTTCTAATCTAGTATGTGCCTTCCTTCAATGCAATGTTTCTCCTTTGAGCAGCGCTACTCAAAATTTTTCCATTGATTTATTGCCTTTCTAAATTTCTTATCCCCCTATAAAAAATTCATTCCTGCGTCTCCTCAGCTTTCTCTCTGACCCTCTTCTTCTGCCAAGCCTCTTTCATTCAGCTGTACCAGTACCAGTACTTTCCAGTTCAAAAACAAGTATATTTTTGTTATTTTAAAGTTTGTTACTTGGAATCATAATGTACAGGGTCTAGTAAAATTAATGGTTGGTTTTCCAAACTAGCAAGCAAATGTTTACTTAATCTCTAACGTAGTTGTAGCACTGTTCATTTGCAATGAAATGGAGAATAAGGCAATGTTATTACAGTATTAACTACAGGAATAACTAAGCAAGAGGAAAAAACTAATGGTATTGAATAATAAATAATGATATATGCGTTAAAATTTAATTTCATTAAAGAAGCATAAGGGAACATCTTTTGTGGAGATCATAATAAGGTTAAATTTTATTATTATGAATAATTTTATCTAAAAATAATTAGTTCTCTTTTCTTGATATAAATTGACCCTGGTCCCACTTTATATCACTCAGTTCCTTTTATTTTGAGGGGATCTACATGGGCATGGAAAAAAAAAATAAGCCTTCTCCCATAATTGTGGATTTCTAATATTATTTTCTGTCTGTATTCCTGCACCCAAACCTGCTGCTGTCTCAGCGCAGCCTGAATCTGGTTTTCATGAAAAAGACAAAGTAGAAAAGACACTCTGGGCAAGCATCTCTCGGGGTTCGTGAGTTTCCTGAAGATCTAGAGGCCTCACTGGAGAGTAATCACACACTCTCACCGCCCCAGCTCACTCTTCACAGTCTGCTCCCTCACAGAGCTGTCTCTCTGCATAGGCGGATCCCAGGAAGTACCACGACCGGTCAGGTGGTCAGGTGAAACAGACCTCCCAGCGCGTCAACTTCCAGAACAGCTCCCTCCTCCTCCCACCCTGCTCCTGCCAGGTGGTCCCCCCCATGCAGCCCCCTCTCTCTCTGGGATCGCATCGCTGCTTGCGCCTTGCCCTGCAAGCCCAGGCGTGGTAAGAGCCCCTTGCTCCTACTGGTTCTGGGATGGTACCCTCCCCGTGGACAGTCCACAGCTCACCCGCACTTTCTGGAGAGTCCTTTCGTTAAACTCTCATCAAATTACTCAATCGGCACATGACTCTGTTTCCAGCCGTGACTCTGGCAGAAGTGGGATTATACTTATCGCGTGGCCTTTGGGTCAGAATTAGAGCAAATCACATCAGGGTAATGGGAAAAGACTTGTTTTTCTGTGATAAATATCTAACACATAGTTTTTCTCAGGCTATTGAGCTTGATCTTCTCAGTTTAGCAACTTGGCAATAAAAAGGAATGAGGCAATGATACTGAGAATAAAGTACCCTACAAGTGAACGTTGAAAACGTGATGCTAAGTGAACGAAGCCGGTCACTAAAGACCCATGTATTGTGTGGCTGCATTATATGGACAGTCCAGAAGAGGCGAGTCTATGGAGACAGAAGGCAGGTAAGTGCTTGCCAGGGTCTTGGGGGAAGGAAGAATGGGGAGTAATTGCTGAAGAGTATAGGGGTTTTTTGAGCCTTCCTGGTGGCTCAGATGGTGAAGACTCCACCTGCGAGGCAGGAGACCTGGGTTTGATCCCTGGGTCAGGAAGATCTCCTGGAGAAGGGAAAGGCAACCCACTCCAGTATCCTTGCCTGAAGAATCCCATGGATAAAGGAGTATGGAGGCTATAGTCCACGGGGTCTCAAAGAGTTGGACATGACCGAAGAAACCTAGGGTGCGCACACACACACACACACACACACGCACACACACATAGCAAGCTGAACACAAATTAGCGACCAACACTTTCACTTTCACAGGGTTTTCCTCAGGGCTAGTAAAAATGTTCTAAAACTAGATAATGTTGACAGTGACACAATCGTTTGAATAGACTAAACCCCACTGAGCTGTACGCTTTTCAAGAGCGAATTTTATGTTACGTGAATTATATCTAAATAGAGCTGTTATTGAGAACTTTGTCTCAACAGAAATAAAAAATCCATTGATTTCACTTCTGTCATAATACAACAGGACAATTTTTGGTTCTCTTAAGTTATATTCTAACACAGGCTGGGTAAAAATCAATATTCATTTGTGTGATATTTTTTGTTCATATGGCCTGTCTATAAAGGGCTTGAAGGTAGAGGCACTTATAAAGGAAAAATAAGTGGCAAAAATATTTCATTCCAGTTTTTAGTCAACTCTACCCTCGTGTCCAGGCAATTGTTGGAATAACACTTTAGACCGCTGGAGAAGATCTTTGACTTTCCTCCTGGCACTCACCATTCCCAGTCCTCTGCTTAATTTGTGCAGTCTTTCCGAGACCATGCCTTTAAGGCCTGCTTCTGGGGAAAACCAACATTTTGAACTGTGATAGGAGTTTCAGATTCCAGCTTTAATCCTCACTTGGGCAGATGAATGTAAGCAAGTGTTACACAGTCTCACACCAGGGCCAGGGCAGGCAATTCTTTCATAGCAAACTTTCTGAAAATCAGGTGAGAGAAAACTATTGAGTCCAAAATGTTGGTTTCTGCAGGAGCAAAGCAAGTACTCATCCAACCCAGAAGGAGACTCAATTTGAATGAACGTGTAAACAGTCTTGGGGGCTTTCCTGATAGCTCAGTTGGTAAAGCATCCTCCTGCAATGCGGGAGACCTGGGTACGATCCTTGGGATCCTCCCAACCCAAACAGTCTTGGAATGGAACATATCTGAGTTACGTGTCATTAACTGACTTTAAAAGTCATGATGAAAGCTGAATGCCAAAGAATTGATGCTTCTGAACAGTGGTGTTGGAGAAGACTCTTGAGAGTCCCTTGGACTGCAAAGAGGTCCAACCAGTCCATCCTAAAGGAGATCAGTCCTGAATATTCATTGGAAGGACTGATGCTGAAGCTGAAACTCTAATAATTTGGCCACATGATGCGAAGAACTGACTCATTTGAAAAGACCCTGATGCTGGGAAAGATTGAAGGCAGGAGGAGAAGGGAATGACAGAGGATGAGATGGTTGGATGGCATCACCGATTGGATGGACATGAGTTTAAGTAAACTCTAGGAGTTGGCAATGGACAGGGAGGCCTGGCGTGCTGCAGTCCATTGGGTCAGGTAGAGTCGGAGAGGACTGAGCAACTAAGTTCAGTTCAGTCCAGTTGCTCAGTGTGTGATTTTGGAGCCCCCAAAAATAAAGTCTGACACTGTTTCCACTGTTTCCCCATCTATTTCCCATGGAGTGATAGATGCCATGATCTTCGTTTTCTGAATGTTGAGCTTTAAGCCAACTTTTTTGCTCTCATCTTTCACTTTCATCAAGAGGCTTTTAGCTCCTCTTCACTTTCTGCCATAAGGGTGGTGTCATCTGCATATCTGAGGTGATTGATATTTCTCCCGGCAATCTTGATTCCAGCTTGTGTTTCTTCCAGTCCAGCGTTTCTCATGATGTACTCTGCATAGAAGTTAAATAAGCAGGGTGACAACAATATACAGCCTTGATGTACTCCTTTTCCTATTTAGAAACAGTCTGTTGTTCCATGTCCAGTTCTAACTGTTGCTTCCTGACCTGCATACAGATTTCTCAAGAGGCAGGTTAGGTGATCTGGTATTCCCATCTCTTTCAGAATTTTCCACAGTTTCTTGTGATCCACACAGTCAAAGGCTTTGGCATAGTCAATAAAGCAGAAATAGATGTTTTTCTGGAACTCTCTTTCTTTTCCATGATCCAGCGGATGTTGGCAATTTGATTTCTGGTTCCTCTGCCTTTTCTAAAACCAGCTTGAACATCAGGAAGTTCACGGTTCACGTATTGCTGAAGCCTAGCTTGGAGAATTTTGAGCATTACTTTACTAGCGTGTGAGATGAGTGCAATTGTGTGGTAGTTTGAGCATTCTTTGGCATTGCCTTTCTTTGGGATTAGAATGAAAACTGACTTTTTCCAGTCCTGTGGCCACTGCTGAGTTTTCCAAATTTGTTGGCATATTGAGTGCAGCACTTTCACAGCATCATCTTTCAGGATTTGAAATAGCTCTACTGGAATTCCATCACCTCCTGAACTGAAATATCATGAAAATGAAAGCCCATCCAACGGCCTTTAAAAATTCAAGTCACCGACTTCGAAAGTGTTTTCTGTATTTTTATGGCATGGGTGGATAACCCAGTGCTCAAATTGGGGGTTTCGGGGAGGGCTCTCTCAGGAAGGTTTTTTTCATCTTTTGCGAAACAGCTGAAAATTAACAAGCTGATTTCATCTGAGAGTCAAGCCTGTGCACAGATCTCGCAACATTCATTGAAAGGCATTCACAGCACAGAAGGGCCATCTGCAGACCAGCTGATAAGAAGAAAGCAAAAGCCATCACACCTTCACCTGCCTCACTGTCGCAATCAGCAGAGCAGCTGTAGGAGACACAGGGCGGACCGGCAGCACAAAACCTCAGTCCCTAAACAAGGGCTCTGAAGAAGAGCTTTCCGGGAGGAAGAGGGCAATTGTGGATCAAGGAGACTTCAACAGTGCCTGTTAAAATTTTATGGAATATTTTGTTCCCTTTTAGCCACGTCCAAGACTCCTAGGTGACTTTCACGTCATGAGGGATTTGTGGAGCAAAGGCAAATATGTTAATGGAGGAAAGATTTGGGGTCAAAGGTAACAGTGACCCAAAAAAGGACTGGAGAGCTTTTAGGCAAAAAAATAAAACAGAAAGTGAAAGCTCTCGTTTCCCGAATAGTCCCAGGAGACCCAACAAGGGCTCTGGGTAGAGAAGAGCATAGCCTGCTACTTTTCGTTTTGTTCAGGATTAAAAGGCAAACTAAGTTTTGTTTAGCATTTTATTAAATCCCTTAGAGAGTTATTCCTTACAGTGTTTTTGATTCACTCAAAAAAGTCAAATAATGTTTTATTTTTAAAAGAAAACTAAAAAGCAGAGGCTTTATTCCATGTAACACTAAAATAAATTTCTACTTTAAAATTTCAGCTACTAAATAAAGACTTCCCTTAGGGTACTTTTCAGGAAGTCTGATCAAACTGTCATCTTAACAAATATTTGAATGATAATATTACCTTTAAAAGAAGAAACTGGTGCTCAGTTTATCCTTGGTATTATGAAGAGGTGAGTGTGTGAATCAATAGATACATAGATCGGAAAAATTGGTTATCTTTGGGTTAAGGTGAAATGTTACATTTTGAGTGTGTTTTAAGTTATACAAAGCTTGATTGTGATTTGCAACCATATGTCTCAGATTTTGTGTTTTTTGGGAGGATCAAAATGTTTAATGAGTTCTGAGTTGATTTTGGAGACTTTAACAGTGTTTGAGAGTTAGGGTACAAACACCTGAAAAAGAAAGCCATTTTATTTTATCTACACATTTTTCCATTCACAAACTATTTTACCTCCAGTGGGCCAAGAGGGGGCTACGCTCAGAATTCGGGATCACTGGAGCTTCCTACATAATTACGATCTTTTCTTTGCCTGTAACAATTATGCAAGTTTGAAACAATCCCTAACCATTGCAGTACTTATCAACTTTCTCCCTTGGAAAAGTGGGACTAGCCCTTGAGATCCTGCATTATTTTTGTGTGATCACATTCCAGTGGGAAGCAGACACTTAGCCAAACTTATATCAGCACTTCCTAGGATAGTTCTTAGAAATTAAGTACAGGAAAAAATGTTGCTATCTATTGCATTTTTGTGGCTCTGTTAAAAAAAAAAGAAAGAAAAGATATATTTTGACTCTTCCTTTCCACACTTTCCCCCAATTGCAAATATTTTGAGCAAATAATGACATGTTGCATTTGATCATTCTTAAGACTCTACTAAATAAAAGAAATTGTACCATGCTATATTCATCTCCTAGGGCTGCCGTAGCAAAGTACCACAAACTGGGAGGCTGGACACAACAGACGGGTATTGGCTCACGGTGCTGGATCACGTGCTCTCTGACCCCCAGAAGGAAGAATACTTCTTGTCTCTTCCTGGCTTCCGGGGGTTGGCCAGCCACCTCTAGCATTCCTCAGTTGCAGGTGTATCACTCAGGCCCTCTGTGGTCACGTGACATTCTCCCTGTATGTCTTATCATCATCCTTCCTGTGTATCTATTTCTGTGTTCAGATTTCCCCCTTTTGTACACTAGTCAAGTTTGGTCAGGGCCGCATCCTAATGGCCTCATTTAAGCTTAATATTCTGTGGAAAGATCCTACTTCCAGTTAAGGCCATATTGTGGGGCTAAAATGTCAACATATCTTTTTGATGGGGACACAATTGAACCTATAACATGCATCATCTATACAAATGTATGAATAACCACAACACACGAGGTATTATGCTCAGATTTAAGGAATACAACGTTTGGTTTATAGCATCAAAATGTTCTATACCTATGGGAGCAGGATGTGAGTCTTGCGATAGGCGAAGAAGAATCTGATCTCGTAAGTATCTAGTGCCCCCTGACTGGTGGCATCACTAATGGTTCACCAGTCAGCTCTCCATCCCTCCAGAGAGTTAAATAATTGGCCCCAGCTTGGAGCTGGTCATTGGAGTCAGGGTTCCAATTTGGACAGTCAATCTGAGGCTTGGTGCTTGCTTACTTCAGAGTCCTAGCTTTTCATTTCACAACTTAAGAAACTACAGCTCAAAGAAGAAGCCTTTGGAGAAGAGTTACCAAGCCTTCTGAGGAGCGTTGGTCTTCATTTTCAGGCTTTAGGTGTTAGCAGATCTCTGTGCAGCTCAGGATTTCTGATCAGTCACTTAGTGGAAGTGAACAGTAGCTGTGAATGTTTCTTCATTCTGTGCTTTTCCATTCTGTCCCCTGACGACACAGTGAACTGGCTTCAGTGACTATTTCACACACACATCCTCACACACCCACATACCTGCAAATGCGCACTTTCACTGCTTCACTTACACATACTTACAAACATATACATGCACACACACACACACTCACACACACACACCCACACACTCACACCCCTCTCCTCTTCAAAGCCTCTGCCCATAACATCTCTATCATCAAGAATGTGCCTCACTGAGTCCTGGTCCACCGCTGTCTCAGTTCAGTTCAGTTCAGTGGCTCAGTCGTGTCCGACTCTTTGCGACCCCATGGACTGCAGCACGCCAGGCCTCCCTGTCCATCACCAACTCCCAGAGTCCACCCAAACCCATGTCCATCGAGTCAGTGATGCCATCCAACCATCTCATCTTCTGTCGTCCCCTTCTTCTCCTGCCTTCAATCTTTCCCAGCATCAGAGTCTTTTCCAATGAGTCAGCTCTTCGCATCACATAGCCAAAGGATTCTAGTTTCAGCTTCAGCATCAGTCCTTCCAATGAATATTCAGGACTGATCTCCTTTAGGATGGACTGGTTAGATCTCCTCGCAGTCCAAAGGACTCTCACCTCAGTCCAGTTCCTCAGAAGCATTTTACCTGGATGAACTAAGAGGTGACCTCTCCCTGAATCTCCGCCCTGCAGCCCCTGCTGGGCCCGGGCTGGGAGAGGGGCAGCTCCCCTGTGCTCGTGTCCCCCCCACCCCCAAGTTCCCTGGACAGGCTCTGTTACTAGAGCTATCAGTCTGCTTCTGTGAATCATTTCTTGGTCAGCTTCTTGAGGGCAGACAGTAGGTACTAAGTCACTCCTAGTGCTTAGCAGAGTACTTGGCACACAGTTCCCCTTAAATGGCATGTACTGAATAAATGAGTGAGTGAATAAATGAAGGAAGGGAAACGGAAAAAGGGATGAAGCTGGGAACTGACTGCAACCACGGAGCCACCGTATCACACCTAGATTTTAGCAAATGGGTCAGAAGCTATTGGTCATATATTTTAAGGGTATTTTTCCATCTGCTCAGCCAACAGACTCCATGGATGAGCAGAGACAGAGAGTCTAGAGTGAGGATGGGGAGCAGGGGCTGTCAGGAGAGAAGCTCCCTGGTCAGAGACTACATAACAAACGTTCCTCTTTTTGGTGACAGCGTCCTGAGTCAGGTTGAGGTAAGAGTTAGATGGAGCCCTGAGACAGACAGCTGGCGTTTGTCAAGTGGAGTAAAATTAAAGCTTTGCTTTCCTCCATTCTCAGAACAAAGCTAGTGGCAGAAGCTAAGCTCTGCTGAAGTAAAGAGGTAAGACGATCCCTGCTGGGGTCAAGGAAAGCTTCGCTGTCTGTACTTGCACCGGGAGGCTCCTTGGGGGTCACAAAGGGAGGAGGCGCCTCCCTAGACTAAGTGTGGACACACCCCCACAGGGCTTCCCTGGAGGCTCAGGCAGTAAAGAGGCCACCTGCAGTGCCGGAGACCCAGGTTCAATCTCTGGGTCAGGGAAATTCCCTGGAGAAGAGAATGGCAACCCACCCCAGTATTCTTGGCCAGAGAGTCCCATGGACAGAGGAGCCTGGTGGGCTGCAGTCCCTGGGGTCCCATGGAGTCAGACATAACTGAGCCACTGACATCAACCCCGCAGGCGTCTGCAGTGGAATCCATCTCAGCAAAAAGCTGCACGCATGTTGGGGAGGGTCCTAGGCCCAGCCAAGTGTGAACAAAGAAAAGAATATAGTTGGTCAAAGGTAAACAAACACCTGGAAGGATTGTCCTATATAAATGATTTATTTATGTAGGACCTTTTAAAAATTGGAGTATGGGCTTCCCCCGTGGTTCAGCAGTAAAGAATCTGCCTGCAGTGCAGGAGATGTAACATATGCGAGTTTGATCCCTGAGCTGGGATGATGCCCCAGAGGAGGGCATGGCAACCCACTGCAGTATTCTTTCCTGGAGAGTCTCGTGTACAGAGGAGCCTTGTGGGCTGCAGTCCCTGGGGTAGGAAAGAGTCGGACACGACTGAAGCGCTTAGCACGCACACACCGCTCGCACATAGTTGCTTTACAATGTCGTGTTCGCTTCTGCTGAGCCACATCGTGAACCGGCTATGTGTACACATACACCCTTTCCTTCGTGGGCACCCCTCTCGCCTCCTACACGCCGCGTTTAAACCTCAGGGGTACCGCACTCCTCATTCAGGAGGCCGGCGGTCTTCTCCAAGTGTGTATTTCTGCCTTATTCTGACCTAGACTGTTTCTCTGTGTGCTCTCCCATAAGTCCTGCTGTGTCTCTAATAATGAACTTTGTATCTGTTTCTGCAGCGTTTGCCTCCTTGAGACATTTTTCCTTTCAACCCGTGGCAGGAGCCAGGGCCCTTTGCTTCTAGCCCATGCTGGACCCACAGCTGGATTCAACTCCTGGGCAGGGAAAGAAGCGCCTGCTTCAGGACCGCCATCCCTCTGAGAGCAAGGCGAGAGGGCAGCCAACCCAAAATGCAGGGTCCCACGCAGCTGGGGAACCCCTGAAGGGCTACCCGACAGTTCTCCTGTCTTACGGGGAGCATTTCATCTCCACGTGTATGAAAATAAATGAAGCGAGAGAAAAAAAACAGTATGTAGTGACGTTTGGAGCTGTGAAGTAGAATGTTCTGAACTGTGGGAAGAAAACTCATATAACCTTCAAACCAACCTCCTCTCCACTGCTTGGCAAAGTGTTAAAGACTTTTTTTTTTTCTTTTTCAAGGACTTTTGCAAGTGGATTGATGTTTGACTAAATCAGACTCTGGACTGTGCAGCCAATTTTCGCTGCCTACTCATTGGGGTGTGTAGGGGGGGCGGTTATGCAGTAATTCTAACAAAAAAGACTGTCTATTGAGAAGCAAGGTTACAAAAAAACATTTTGAAAAATGATCATGCATTAGAAAAAAGCCTAATTTAATGTATTTTTCACCACAGAGAGAGAAAGGAGCCCCTTTTAGTCTAGTGAGGAGGAAACCGCTCTGAACATGGGCTCAGAAGTCTGGACGTAAACCTGAGTATCTGCCTTTACTGACCAGGACCTTGAATAAGTTATGAATGTCAGCTTCCTAATCAACAAAATGGTGAAATAATGCCTATTTCACAGGATTCTTATGAAGGAAAAAAATTAATGTAAGGAAAAAAGTAAGCTAGTATTTAAGATAGAGTAGTACCTTCATTATTTATTGGAAATGAAACTTACCTGCTTTAATTGCTTAAAAACTACGGTGTTTACCAAAAACATTTCTCTTTTTTTTGTTGTTGGTAATCTCAACCACAGTTTTAATCACCAATAAAGTTAAATATTAATTTCCTAGTGTTTCTAGTGGAATGTTTTTTAAAAAATCTCGCAGCAGAAGGGTCTGAGGTTGGTGAGAAATCCATGAACAGAAGAGCAATGACGTCAGTAAAACCCAAGACGGAGGCAGCAGCGGGGTCATCGCTCCGCTGCGGCCTGATTTTCCCTGGCATTTCTCAAAATATAGTGGAGGAGCAGGAGCAAAATGCAGCTAAGTGGCGTCCAGCACTCTTAAATCAGTGACTTTCAGACTTAAAAAAAAAAAGGCAACACAACCAAACACCAAGTGCAAACACCTTGGTGGTCCCCTTCAGTTCTGAGAATCAGAGGTTGCGGGATAAAGGCCAGGATATATGTGGTTTACAGAAAGCTCTCAGGTGATTCAGTCCATCTGAGGAGCTACTGTCGGAGGCAACACTTTGATATTTATAGGGAGCTTCTTCTGACATCATTAATCGTGCTTCCAAAGTGCAAGGTGTAGTGCGTGCTAAGTCAGTTGTCGTGTCTGACTCTTTGCACACCTATGGACTGTAGCCCACCAGGCTCCTCTGTACATGGGATTCTCCAGGCAAGAATACAGGAGTGGGTTGCCATTTGCTCCGCCAGGGGATCTTCCTGACCCAGGGATTGAACCCACATCTCGTATGTCTCCTGCATTGGCAGCTGGGTTTTTCACCACTAGACCACCCGGGAAGCCCTTAGGTGTAGTAGAGGATAATATTTATCAAATACATAAAATTCTACTATAGCTAAATTGTGAAGAATACTCATCTGTTATATAAGATGCCCTTCTTTTCTTTCATCAATAATATGTGATGTTCCTTTGAATTTGAATAGACCTTTAGTGGAGAAGGCAATGGCACCCCACTCCAGTACTCTTGCCTGGAAAATCCCATGGGCGGCCTGGTAGGCTGCAGTCCATGGGGTCGTGAAGAGTTGGACACGATTGAACGAATTCACTTTCACTTTTCACGTTCATGCATTGGAGAAGGAAATGGCAACCCACTCCAGTGTTCTTGCCTGGAGAATCCCAGGGACGGGGGAGCCTGGTGGGCTGCCATCTCTGGGGTTGCACAGAGTCGGACACGACTGAAGCAACTTAGCAGCAGCAGCAGCAGACCTTTAGTAATCTTGTGAACATTTTTTAATGTGGAGGTACTGCCTTCTTCATTCAAGAAATACATCTGTGAGTTGGATTCCTCATTAAACTGTTCGCAAACACCAGGCCCTGTTGAAGCTCTCCTCGTCTAGCATTTTGTCTGCGCAACAACACAGTGAAACAGGACTACTGTTATTCCTGAGCCAGCAGATACTAAGAGCTTCATGGCTTGCCTACAGTCACACAGTGTCAGTGCCGAGATATGGATAAAGGTCGTCTTGATTTTAGGGCCCTTCTGTATCGTTGTCTTAGAGGGATTAATTGCACCATGATTAAGCATAAGCCTTACAGCCAGGCCAGCTGCAGTCTCATCCAGCGGACACACAGCACATTGTGCCTCAGTTTCCTCCATTCTTAAACGCGGTCAAGTCATAGAGTTGTTATGAGAATGGAATGTGATGGCACGTGTAAATTTCAAGGCATAGAGTGAGCGCTCAATACACACTGACATCCAGTCACCATTGAATGGTGTCTAAACTGAGGCCTGCAGACTATCCTAGAGAGCCCTGTGAACAGGAAGGATCAGTTAGGGCTGCTCAATCTGGCAAACTTTTGTGTTATTAATACCCTTTTGAAATGCTAAGAGCTTCCCTCAGTAGAACCACACACATAATCCAAACCCAGAAAAACATCAGGTTCCTAGTCTGCATGCAGAGCTGAAATAATCTCATCCACTATTGATAGTCAGCTGACAAAGTGAAATAAACAAGAATGAAAAACTATTTAAGTTTTCTTATAGACTTTCCTTTTATTTATTTCTCCAGCCTTGCATTTTTTTTTTTCCTCTCTGAGAATATTTGCGTGAGACCTTTGCTATCGTTATTGATTTAGACAACGAGAACACATTTTGTAAACCTGAAAGTCTCGGGGGTTCTCTCACAATGTATTTTTCCCTCCTACCTCTCTTCCCCTCAAGGTCTATCTACTCCATGTTTATGTTTAGTTCCAGGCTTAAATCTCCAATTTACAGAAAAAATTATCTAGATGTTTAATATCTGTTTGAGAAAAGTCCTGGTCTGCATTTTCCTTGTTTTGTTACAGCCATTTGTTGGAGACTTTTAAAACTCAGTTTCCAGTGTGACTGAGAAGGCAAACACTGTTCTAACCACTTGGGCTAACCTGGATTAAAAAAGAAGTGAAAACTGAACATTTGGATGACAACATCGTGTTAATACTTAAATATTCAGTTCGGTTCAGTCGCTCAGTCGTGTCCGACTCTCTGCGACCCCATGAATCACAGCACGCCAGGCCTCCCTGTCCATCACCAACTCCCGGACTTCACTCAGACTCACGTCCATCGAGTCAGTGATGCCGTCCAGCCATCTCATCCTCTGTCGTCCCCTTCTCCTCCTGGCCCCAATCCCTCCCAGCATCAGAGTCTTTTCCAATGAGTCAACTCTTCCCATGAGGTGGCCAAAGTATTGGAGTTTCAGCTTTAGCATCACTCCTTCCAAAGAACACCCAGGGCTGATCTTCTTCAGAATGGACTCGCTGGATCTCCTTGCAGTCCAAGGGACTCTCAAGAGTCTTCTCCAACACCACAGTTCAAAAGCATCAGTTCTTTGGTGCTCTGCTTTCTTCACAGTCCAACTCTCACATCTATACATGACCACCGGAAAAATCATAGCCTTGACTAGATGGACCTTGGTTGGCAAAGTAATGTCTCTGCTTTTAAATATGCTATCTAGGTTGGTCATAACTTTCCTTCCAAGGAGTAAGCGTCTTTTAACTTCATGGCTGCAATCACCATCTGCAGTGATTTTGGAGTCCAAAAAAATAAAGTCTGACACTGTTTCCACTGTTTCCCCATCTGTTTCCCATGAATTGATGGGACCAGATGCCATGATCTTCGTTTTCTGAATGTTGAGCTTTAAGCCAACTTTTTCGCTCTTCTCTTTCACTTTCATCAAGAGGCTTTTTAGTTCCTCTTCACTTTCTGCCATAAGGGTGGTGTCATCTGCATATCTGAGGTGATTGATATTTCTCCTGGCAATCTTGATTTCAGCTTGTGCTTCTTCCAGCCCAGTGTTTCTCATGACGTACTCTGCATAGAAGTTAAATAAGCAGGGTGACAATATACAGCCTTGACGTACTCCTTTTCCTATTTGGAACCAGTCTGTTGTTCCATGTCCAGTTCTAACTGTGCTTCCTGACCTGCATATAGGTTTCTCAAGAGGCAGGGCGGGTGGTCAGGTATTCCTATCTCTTTCAGAATACTGACATCTAATAATGTAGCAGGCTTTATATATTGAGTAAAAGTAGGTAGAGCACGTGTCTGGTAGATTTATTTCTCCAGGACCAACACATTGGTGGACTGAAATCTGAGACGTAGTCAGTGATGTTCACAGATGAGACCTAATTGTCAAGTAGCTAAAAGTCTATAAATCTAAACTCTGTCCTCTCCAATCTCAGGCAAACTGAGCCCCAGGCAAAATGAAGTTAGGGGGAGACTTTGTCCTTGGTGTCCCTTCTTCCCTCTGGCCTTCTTACTCCTCTAGACATCAATTAAAATGGATGGTGTTTGTTCCTGTCAATCACCATTTAAATGATCAGTAATAACCAAAAGTTAGTTGTGGTGATGGGTAGGGAAGGCAGCTATGTTACCTACTGAGAGCATTTATTAAAAATCCAAACCTCTCCAAGACTCCCACAAATATGTTGTAAAAATTACAGTGTCAGTGGTGATCACAGTGATATTCTTCCACAGGAATCCCTGCCCCGCTTCCCTCTCAAATTCCTGCTCAAACTTCTTTAGTTGGCGCACTGTCTGCTTCTGGCATTAGCTTTATTCAGAAAATAGGAAACCGTCTTGAAAAAAAAGTGGCTCACGAGATTATCTCAAAGATAAACATTTTGAAAAGAGGGCACAGAGTTATTTGATACAAAAACATAAATTGTTTGTTCAACAAATATTTATTGTGCAAATAACATGGAACAAGCAAAATCCCTGCCTTTAAGAAATTCATTCTAGTAATTCGATAAAGGTTGTTCGAGGGAAATGGTTGGGTGGGACAGCTGCTTGCAGAAAAGCACAAAGAATTATTTGAATTTTTGCCTCTAGGCACCCTTTCCAGAGGGCTTCCCTGGTGGCTCAGTGGTAAAGAATCTGCCTGCAATGCAGGAGAGCCAGGTTCCATCCCTGGGTTGGGAAGATCCCGTGGAGAAGGGCGTGGCTACCCACTCCACTGTTCTTGCCTGGAGAATCCCATGGACAGAGGAGCCTGGTGGGCTACAGTCCACGGGGTCTCCTCCCCACTCTGGGCAGCAGGAGGTCTGACAGGATGTTTCAGGGCCCCGCCCTTCCTGGAACCACGCTTGTCACCTTCCACCAACTGCTCCCACCTTTGCTGCGATAGGGTCGAGAGCCGTGCGAGGCCTATTGCCCGTCAGGCCCCGGACAGGATGTGGGGAAGACACGAAGCTTATCTGACAGTCCGCACCGTCTACTGTTCTTCTCAGAGGCGGACTGTCTTTGCAGAAGATAGCCACAGGCCTGTCTCCCAACGCACTTGCTTTTCTTACAGTGAGACTGACATTCCGCTCACTGAGAGGTCTGCTGAGCCCGTGTCGCCTCCCCTTGAACCTGGAAAGGACATGATTACAGCCTCAGCCAGTGGAGTGTGGTGGAAACTGCACCCTGAGACCTCCCAGCAAGGCGGTAAAAGAGTCGTACACGCGGCCTTGTTCTCTGAGCCACTTGCCTTTGAGTTCTGAGCTGGAATCTAAGGGGTCTGATTGAGGCCACCCTGCTGTGAGGAAGCCCAAACCAGCGCGAGTGTGGCAGACACCCCAGGGTGGCCCCGAGGCCTCCTGAAGAGGGCCAGGTGCCCGCCCGCCCCGCTGCTGCCGCTTCTGTTCCCCTCAAGCCACTGTCCACTTGCAACTGGATGGGAGGATCCCGGGCCAGGGCCAGCCAGACCTGTCTCAAATTTCTGACTGGCAGAAACTGTCAGAGACAACAAAAGAGCTGATTTTGTTTGAAGCCACTGAAGGTTTGCAGTAACTTGTTATGAGAGAACAGATAATTGGAAGGAAATGGCAATCCCCTCCAGGACTCTCGCCTGGAGAATCCCATGGACGGAGGAGCCTGGTAGGCTACAGTCCATGGGCTCGCGAAGAGTCGGACACGACTAAGCCACTTCACTTTCAGCTTTCTTTTCCTGCCTTAATTGTCTAGCACCTGGTCAACCTGTTCTGTCCCCCAAGACCCTCAGGGGCACTTCCATTCCCAGCAGTAACAACATTAAGGGCTGTGCTGGTGGGGCTGGGGATGGCGGGGAATTATTTCCTCTGCCTCTTCAGCTGCTCTCTTTACAGCCTATTGTATGCGTTTTTATTCTGTTTTTATTTCTCTGCCCACATTTTATGTTTGAGTATCACGTGAAAGTAAAAGTGTTAGTTGCTGAGTCGTGTCTGATTCTTTGCAACCCCGTGGACTGTATCCCGCCAGTCTCCTCTGTCCATAGACTTTTCCAGGCGAGAATATTGGGGTGCATTGTCATTCCCTTCTCCAGGGGATCTTCCTGACCCAGGGATGGAACTTGTGTCTCCTGCATCGCAGGTGGACTCTTTAGCATCTGAGCCACCAGGGAAGCCTTGGGTATCAAAACTAAACACAAAAGCAAAAACCAACATTTTGTCAAAAGAAAAAAGTGACTTGTAAGACCTTTTGGGCCAGGATTCCCCAAAGCTTACTTAGAAACTTAAAAATTAAGAAATTGACTAAGTCATTGGGTGTGTTAACACTCCTGTGAGGCAAGGAGTGCTGCTAACTAAGCAAAAGCAAGGGTCAGGGGATAAATGTCTGCGAGGGAAATATGCTCATTACTATATTAATATTTGATCTTTTTGCTGTTTAAAAAAAATAAAACTACAATGAGCCTACTATAAACTGCTGCTGCTGCTACTGCTGCTAAGTTGCTTCAGTCGTGTCCGACTCTGTGTGACCCCATAGAGGGCAGCCCACCAAGCTTCCCCATCCCTGGGATTCTCCAGGCAAGAACACTGGAGTGGGTTGCCATTCCCTTCTCCAATGCGTGAAAGTGAAAAGTGAAAGTGAAATCGCTCAGTCGTGTCTGACTCAAGCGACCCCATGGATTGCAGCCTACCAGGCTCCTCCATCCATGGGATTTTCCAGGCAAAAGTACTGGAGTGGAGTGCCATTGCCTTTTCTGACTATAAACTAGTAGGCATCAGATAAGAAGAGTGAGATAATTCGATATGAATCTTGGAAAAATTGTTATGAAAGCATGTTGTAGAAAAATAAGTACCATACCATACTATTTAAATAAAAACATTTTTAAACAAAAAAGCAAAACAAATATATATATATGTATATGTCTATAGTTATTCACAAATAAATGTAGGTAAACTCTAAAGAAATCAGGAGAGAACACCAGTTTGTGAAAAAGTTAGGAACTTTATTTTGTCTGATTTGAATTCTTTATTTTTCACAATGAGTAAATGTTAATTTTGCAATAATTTTAAAAAATTATATTAAATTTAAGGATAAAAATGCCTTAAGAGAATTGAGCTATCTATCTGAAATCTGTATTAATAAATATACCTTCATATCCACAGGCATTCAGATATAGTTTATGGAGAGATAAAGCAAAGATTAAAATTCTAATCAATTTTTAGAATAATTTAAAAATCTTGTATATCTAAGTTCTAAGTTTTTGTTATAAGAAAAAATCATGACATATTTTCATGTCATGTCTTTTAGATATCATTAGAGTTTATAAATATTACTTGTTGTGTAGCCAGAATAATCATTTTTCTCCTGACACTAATTACCCTGGAATTCTTAGGATAGTTGTAATATCTTATCAAACTAGCTGTTGATTAAGTCAACATGTATTTAGTGACTTATATGCCAGGAACAGAAGTTGGGCGGATTTTAGATTAGAGATGATCCTGCCCCCGTGGAATTTACTTTCTAGTGGAAGAGACAATATTTATAATCATGGGGGGGTGGGGAAGGGAGTATGTAATTTCCTCGGTTCTGTCTCACCACAGCAAAGACTTGAAATGGCAGACCAATTTTACAGCTCAGTTACAGCTCAGTTTGACTTAGTAAGCAAAGGATAGTATATCCTCGAAGTGCGAGGGTGGGCCAGCCCCAAAGGAGAGGCTCGATCTCGGCTCCCTTTTGGTATGTTTTTTCTCCTCCCCCTGAGCCTGCCCTGGGTAAACTGGGCTAGCCAGGAGGGCTGTTGCATCACCTGAGGTTCTCACTCCAGTCCGCAGATTATCTTTGGTTCCTTTTTCACAGGCTTTTTCCTTTCTTTGCCGTTTAGCCACCACCGTTTTGGACTCCTTTTTCCTATTCTAACTACCTAACAATCACACAAATAAACATTAATTACAAATTAATTGAGTTCTTTAGACAAATGGTTTACAGTCTCAATCAGGGGTGATTGTATTCCCCAGAAGACATTTGGTAATGTCTGGAGAAACTGTTGTCACAAATAACTAGGGTGCTCTTGGCATCTAGGATGGTTTCTCAGCACCCAAAAATATATAGGACAGTCCTCTCCTGCACACTGAGTCACGTCTGAAATGTCAATAACGCCAAGGTTGAGGAACCCTACTAAAAAGAAAGACACAGAGGGTTTAGCAGTGAAATGATGAGGGGGTTAAGAATTTAGGTAAGGCCTCTCTGCCATCCGTATGGAAGTTCACACAGAGGTGAATTATGCCCCAGAGACAAAGGGCATACTTGTTCTATCCTGATTGCTTTCTTTGTCAACATACACAGCAGTATAGGCTTCAAATAGGGATGGCGTGGCATTCCCTTCTCTAATGAGACAGTCAGAAAATGAGATGATTTTTGCAGAGCCGCATCTTGAGGAATGAAAGCAGAGGATGGAACAAGATCATTCCTTGATAATATAATCATTATCAAGAATAATATTGATATATTATCATTCCTTGATAATAGAATCGGGGTAAGAAATGTGATGATAAGAAATTCGACTTTGCTTCATATTTATTTCTCTTGTCCCCAATTTTCTCAAGATTAGAAGCACAACAAAACAAAGCAAAAAGTACAAATCACCTCTCTTCCTAAACAGTGACGACCCAAAAGCGCCCACGTGGTGCGGTTGACGTTGAAAACAGCCCGGCACCGGGGACCCAGGCAGGCCGAGCCCCACTCTACAGCCAGTGCTGGAGGAGGGCAAGGCAGCAAAGAGCAGTTCTACAGGCGCGTGACGGCTGACCGACGCCATGAGTTTCCGGGACAGGAGAATGGGAATTGGCCCAGGGCTGCCTAGATAGACATCTACCCAGGGTTTGCCCGTGGAAAGCAGTGGGCCCATCGGCCTATCAGCCTTGTTTCTTTCTAGCTGATTTGGTAAGTTTGCAGTGGTTAATGGTTAATGAATTCACCAACTCCCTTGTGCAAGACTTCTCTGGTGCCTTTCTGGAATTATCCATCCGAACAGGAGGAGAAGTGTGGAGGAGCAGAGCCAGAAGAACATTCCTAACTGGAAAATACGATATAAATCTCTCCAGAGGTCATCACCAATCCATGAAATGACAAGTGCTATCTTTGTCCATGTATGGTCAAAGTGCCAAATTCCATACCAAATTCCTACCATGAATCTATCTTGGATAAAGGAAACTGTAGACTTCCCCCCTTTCTTTGTACATGTAGTTCATCACCTCCCGAGCTCTCCATACATGGCTTTTTAACCTAAGGCATTAATATCCCTGGAAAGAAGCTAACTTAGGATAAAATCTAATGGTTGATTCTTTTTCATCCTGATGGAAAATTCTCTACAGGCATGAGCTACATTGTAACAATTTTTCATAATAACCATATTGTACCACATTTTAGTTAAAAACGGTTACCAAAGTGCTTTCTTTTTAATTTGACCTTAAAAAAATGATGTATAGTGTAGGACTGTTTGTTATCACAAAAATGACGTGAAAGAACTGTAGAAAATTTGGAAAGTTCCGAAAAACACAAGAAAATAAAAGCTCCTTTCATTTCATCCCAAGGCAATAACCACTGTTAGTATTTTGATTATATCTTTAGATTATATCCTTAGTTTATATCTTTATATGTTTAGATTATATCTTTAGTTTGATTATATTCTTTAGTGGATATATTAACATACATTTTACAATGAGATGAAATAGATAAAAAGAATTCATGTTCCAAGAACATATGAAGCATTTCATTTTTGAAAGTTACAGTTTACCCTGGCATATTTCTTGTGCCCTAATACTTAAATAAGTAAGGAAGCTCAAGATCTGACTTAGAATGAAGAGTAGTGAAAATCAGTCAGATGATTTCCAAAGTTCTAAAACTATGGCTAAAATTATTTTGTATATGATTAATCTTGGATTCAGAGTTTTTAATATTTAACATGTCTATAAATGGACTGTTATAGAAACAGAATTCTGTCTCCTTTTCAGAGAGGATTATTTATTGATTAGCCCTAGCTTTGCAACTAAGCACCTGGTACTTATTTGCAGCAAATGAGTCACTTAATAGAACCACCTACACATACTTCAGTTGTCTTTGTTTTCCACAGAGAAAAATCAGTGAAAAATGTATTTGTGTTAATCTATAACCTATTGAAACTTGTGTGAGTCTAAAAATATTCATGGATAGAATAGCATTCTATTTCTCAATTATTTCACTTCCTGATACCGGCTGCCTTAGGCGCCTCTGGTGCCCAGATTCATCCCTGCTCCCAGCTTCTTCGATCTCCTCTGTGGCTGTTCCACAAGGTCTGCGCAGGCTCCGACTCGCAGAAGGGAAGGAGAAGCCCTTGACCAGGGGCTCTGTGTGTGTCTGTTCCTGCCTCCTTCCCTGGGGCCCTGCCCAGGTGCTGGCAGGGCTTTGCTTGGTTATTACATATGTTCCAACTCAGAAACTTGTGGGCAATTAACATGCCTGAGGACAACTCCCAGCCCATGGGGCCAGCAGCTACTGGAGAGTTTCTTCTGTCTTCGACCCCTCAGGGAGCAGCTCTAGGAGGTACCCAGTTCCTGCTCCTGGGAGAGCTGAGCTTCGTCGTCATCGCATGGAGACTGTTAATGGATACTTCCGCTGGCTAGTCCTCCTTCTGCGCCATGCTCCCTGGGTTCACCTCCCAAAGAAGTCGGCTGCACACAAATTCTTCATCAGGACTGTTTTCAGGTGAACCTAACTAAGATAACAGGTAAGGGTGATCTAGTAATTCATACACAAGTAATATTCTCATGGGATTGGCCCATCACCTGTATCTGAAATCACAGGTATGCTAAATGGAACCCTAGACTTTCCTCTCCCTAGGAAAAACAAATTCAAACTGAATCAAATCTCTAAAGACTTTATTCAGACTTCTAATGTGAATTCAGCTCCAACACCATTCATTCCTGACTCTGTGACCCAAACCAGGGCTTCCAACCTCATGGAAATTTAATTTGATTATCTCTATATTAAGTGTGATAAAATCTACCTCGGAGAGTAGAATTCAAGAGAAGAATCCGTGGAAGAGATCATGAAGTACCTTGTAAATCAATATACTCTCATCATGATTTACTATGTTGAAGTGAAAGTGAAAGTTTGAGTAGCTCAGTCATGTCCAGCTCTATGTGACCCCATGGACTGTAGCCCACCAGGCTCCTCTGTCCAGGGAATTCTCCAGCCAAGAATATTGGAATGGGTAGCCATTTCCTTCTCCAGGAGATCTTCCTGACCCAGAGATCGAACCTAAATCTCTAGCACTGCAGGTATATATTTTTACCATCTAAGCCAACAGGGAAGCCCCAAACCGTGATAAGAAGGTTGGGTTGGATCCTGAAGCAATGGAGAGTAATGAAGGGCTTAAAACTTAAAAATAAATGACTAGAATCATGTGTAAGACAGATGACGGGCAGTAGAGGAGAAGACAGATGTGAGGGAACTAAGAATGAGAGGTGATACGAGACTGTCGTTAAGCAAGCGAGAGGCTGGTGACACCATCCTGATGATGACCGCCTGAAGCAGAAGGCTCGTGAGGGGCTGACTGTGACTTCAGTTCAGTTCAGTTCAGTTCAGTCGCTCAGTCGTGTCCGACTCTTTGCGATCCCATGAACCGCAGCACGCCAGGCCTCCCTGTCCATCACCAACTCCCGGAGTTCACTCAGACTCGAGCCCATTGAGTCAGTGATGCCATCCAGCCATCTCATCCTCGGTTGTCCCCTTCTCCTCCTGCCCCCAATCCCTCCCAGCATCAGAGTCTTTTCCAATGAGTCAACTCTTCACATGAGGTGGCCAAAGTACTGGAGTTTCAGCTTCAGCATCATTCCTTCCAAAGAAATCCCAGGGCTGATCTTCAGAATGGACTGGTTGGATCTCCTTGCAGTCCAAGGGACTCTCAAGAGTCTTCTCCAACACCACAGTTCAAAAGCATCAGTTCTTCGGGGCTCAGTTTTCTTCACAGTCCAACTCTCACATCCATACATGACCATTGGAAAAACCATAGCCTTGACTAGACAGACCTTAGTCAGCAAAGTAATGTCTCTGCTTTTGAATATACTATCTAGGTTGGTCATAACTTTCCTTCCAAGGAGTAAGTGTCTTTTAATTTCATGGCTGCAGTCACCATCTGCAGTGATTTTGGAGCCCCCCAAAATAAAGTCTGACATCTATTTCCCATGGAGTGATGGGACTGGATGCCATGATCTTCGTTTTCTGAATGTTGAGCTTTAAGCCAACTTTTTCACTCTCCTCTTTTACTTTCATCAAGAGGCTTTTAGTTCCTCTTCACTTTCTGCCATAAGGGTGGTGTTATCTGCATATCTGAGGTCATTGATATTTCTCCCGGCAATCTTGATTCCAGCTTGTGGGAACAGGAACAGCAGAAGCAGCAGTGGCACCCTCGTGTCTGCCTAGAGCCACGGCCTGCTGTGGAGCCACCCACCAAGGCGGGGAACACAGGACGTCCATGAACAGGTTTTGCAGCCCCTGGGGGCCTCTGATCTGTGTGCGTTGAGTCTGAACTACCTACGACACTTTGCAGTGGAGAAATGCAGTTGGGAGAGGATGGAACCAGAAAGATTTTCTGTGGGAAGAGACAGCTAAGGCGAGACCTATGGAATGAGTAGAGGCTATCCTGATGAACCTGAGAGAAGTGGAAATTAGAAAAGAAAGATCTGGTAAGGACCGTGGAGGTGCATACACTGTGAATAAGGAAGAGACTCATTAGCAGTGCCGAGGAACCGAAGGCTGGCTGTCATCTAGAAGGGCTTAGAAATGTCTTTCATTACTAATACTAAAGCAAGAGACCTACCTTTGTGAAGTTTTTTCAAGTAATGATTGCACCCTAGATACAGCCTATTCTTTTTCATCACAGCTTCCTTAAAAATACGCTTCACTCCTCAAACAGCGGCATTGTAGTCCTCTTTCATGCCTTTGTGGAGAAGGAAATGGCAGCCCACTCCAGCGTTCTTGCCTGGAGAATCCCAGGGACGGGGGAGCCTGGTGGGCTGCTGTCTATGGGGTCGCACAGAGTCAGACACGACTGATTCATGCCTTTGGCTTTGTCAAGTGTACGCTCCTGAGCTGTCAAATGCAGGCTGCCAGGATGGAAATGGTCTTCTGGGCACTTTCCAGAGACAAAGACAGCAGTGTCCTTCACCTAGAAATTTCTTTAGGAATTACGCACCAGCAAAAGCACAGAGAGGGAGCCCTGAGTGGCGCACTCTGCATTAAAATTAGGGTTTGGTTGTGAAACGGCTCCCTTGTTTAAAAGCCACATCCTCTCAGAAGCACTCAGAGAAAGCCAAGAGCTCCTACCATTTTCTTCATAATAAAAAAATTGACATTTGTCTATTTGTCTTTTACGATGCCCCCTGCAGAGCTGGAACCTGCTGTAGACGTTAGAGCGTGTTTGACCCTTAGCTATGTGAGGAACCACGGAAGAATGGCGCTGCAGTGAAGCTGCTGGAACAGATGCAGTCAGACACTTGACACGGGGAAAGTCTCTTAGGTGGCAAATCTAAATGATGAGCTGAGGGACAGCTGCCTGAAAAAGGCCTGCTGTAAGAAACGCCGAGGAAGAAGGAACCACCCCTATGGACCATCGTTCAGGGCCTTTTATTGGGCGGTCACTCTCTGGCAGAACTCCCGGGGGCGGGTAAGCAGGGGAGCGAGGGGGGTCTGCGAAGCAAAGGGCGTCAGCGGGGTAAAAGGAATGTGCGGGGTAAATGGAGTCTGCGAAGTGTGAGGGGTGGGGAAGGGGTTTTATAGTCCCGGCCGGGGCTCCCATATAAGGAAGAAAAAGCGGGCTCAGCAGTGATTGGTGTCCAAGGGCTCCGTGTCAGCTCCTGATTGGACGGTGAGGGCTTCGTGTCGGCTCCTGATTGGTCGGCTTGGTTGCCAGCCCGTCTCCGCATTGTGTCTGCAGCGCCCTCTGCTGGGGCATATCCGCACATGCCCAGGCGTGCCTGACCTCGCCCTGACCTTTCTTCCTGAGCTCGCCCTGACCTTTCTTCCTGGCCTTGCCCTGACCTTACATCCTGACCTCGCCCTGACCTTACACCTGCAATAAGGAGAGGCATCCGGGACAGCCAACAGTAGGAATTCCCGTTTCACTTTGCCTTAATACAGCTGCAAGCGTCACGGAGACTTAATTATTCAGATGTGCGATCTTTCTAGCTGGAAAGCACTAATATGCTAAGGTTTCAGAGTCAGGATGTAATTCTGCCCTAAACAGACGCTGGATTTGATTTTTTTGTTGTTTTTGTAGTTAATGATATTTAAAAATATTTAATATGTACATGTGAAATCGCTCAGTCGTGTCCGACCCTTTGCAACCCCATGGACTGTAGCCTACTGGGCTCCTCCGTTGATGAGATTTTCCAGGCAAAGGTACTGGAGTGGGTTGCCATTTCCTTCTCCAGAGGATCTTCCTGACCCAGGGATCGAACCCAGGTCTACCTGCATTGAAGGCAGACGCTTTACCCTCTGATGGGAAGCTATACATACACACATAAATATACCTATACATTGAGACACATATTCATATATACACATATATACACACATAAACGAAAAAATACGTATGTAATTTCATGACTTCTAGGCAAATACTGGAAGTGGTCTCAACATAGTTAAATCATTCAGAGAATTATAATCTTGAATAGCTTGAATGTATATTTATTAAAGAACTAGTTGAGCTAATTACTGGTCTATGGTGATTTCTTAAAAATAGCATAAAATAATTTCAGAAGATCGCCAAAAAAAATTGACTAAGACTCTTTTAAAAAGGGTGTCATAATTTTGGACGCATAGAGATTTTGTCAAGGTATAAACAAGCTTGGTTTGGTTGACCTAAATATGTTGTATGATCTCTTGAAGTTTCTTATTTGCTTGTCCTTTCCAGGTTTTCAAGTGTTCCCTGATTTTGTCAACACAGGCACACTCCAAAAGGTCATCTCGATAGACTGGCGTTTCATTAGCGTTTGAACTTGCTGTTATGAAATACATTTCCTCCCAATAAAGAGTTTTAGATGGACACATTTTCTGTGAATGTCTCTGAGCTAATTAAAAATTATGGGCTTTTCCAGGGAGTTAATTCATGTTCACAAGATCATTGCTTGCTGTTGTTTTTCTTTTAATGATTGCAAAATTACTGGTTAAATAAAAGACACTCAGCAAAGACATTTGTCTTTGTTCAATGGTTGTTCCCTGCTACCTTCCAGGGTAGTAAATGATTCTATAGTATATGATTTTTGTGGATATATTTTCATCTATATAGTTTTTGTTTCTGAAAGACAAGGTTTCATCCTCCGAGACCCCAAAGTCTTTCTTTTTCTGTATTTTTGAAAACTTTTCTGTGATGAATTTTCAGCAAATCAGGCTGTTGGTTGGTGTATATCTTGGGGGCAGACAAAGATATTGTTAGAGTGATAAAGAGGAAGACTAAGAAAAGAAGAAAATAACATGTTAGAAAATGAGATGTAGAGTTTGTATTTTTAAATGCAGTGTTTATAATAGCCAGGACATGGAAGCAACCTAGATGTCCATCAGCAGATGAATGGATAAGAAAGCGGTGGTACATATACACAATGGAGTATTACTCAGCCGTTAAAAAGAATACATTTGAATCAGTTCTATTAAGGTGGATGAAACTGGAGCCTATTATACAGAGTGAAGTAAGCCAGAAAGAAAAACACCAAGATAGTATACTAACACATATATATGGAATTTAGAAAGATGGTAACGATAACCCTGTATGTGAGAGAGCAAAAGAGACATAGATGTATAGAACAGTCTTTTGGACTCTGTGGGAGAGGGAGAGGGTGGGATGATTTGGGAGAATGGCACTGAAACATGTATACTATCATATATGAAACGAGTCACCAGTCCAGGTTCGATGCATGCTTGGGGCTGGTGCACTGGGATGACCCAGAGGGATGGTACGGGGAGGGAGGAGGGAGGGGGGTTCAGGATGGGAACACGTGTATACCTGTGGTGGATTCATGTTGATTTATGGCAAAACCAATACAATATTGTAAAGTAATTAGCCTCTAATTAAAATAAATAAATTTACATTTTAAAAAAAGAAAAAGTATTTTTTAAAACTGGAACCCATTCATGCAAAAAAAATATCTATATTTAGTATTTCCAGACACAAATTCTTGCCCTCTTGGTATGGTTAAGCTATATTAGTGGTATTGGTTCAGGCAGGACTATCTCTTTTTTTGAGCCATCTTTAGGACCGTGTAATTATATTTCCTATGCCTTTCTTTTGTGAGCCAACATTTCTGTCAGTAAAAGGAACTTTGGTCTGGCCGAAGAGATCACAGTTGTGGAACCTAAAATTCCTAATCGGATCTATCGCCAATGTAAAGAAACACATCTGTTTGTACGAGGTTCAGTGACATCCTCTTAGAATCTCTCTGAATAAACAAAATCTCTCTAGCCGCTGGTCCAGATTTTATAATTTACTGTTAATAACAATGAGCATTTGAGTGTCAGTGTGTATTCGTCTGCAGATCGACAGAGGTTAGTGATGAACATTCAAACCTAGCACTTTGCTTTGATTGCTGGTTGGACAGTGTATGCAGACACCAGGAACTAATGTACATTAGTCTCTAGAAACCTCCAGGCAAGACTGGAGACTCATGATTGTTGGATAGCTTTCTGTTGTCAGTACCCCATTAATAAAGCAAATGAATTGCATACTTTGATCCTTTTCCCATTCCACCAGACCTACCTACCTGGCAAATTCTACACCCAAATGATACCAACTATATTTATGTTTTAGGTCAGATTTGTTCCAGAACCTGGACTATTGAAAATAAATTTCTAATCTCAGGACCTGAGTCCTTCCCTAAGGACTGGCCAACCTCTCGGACTATCCAGACCTTCTCAACTCCCTCTCTGCATAAGGGAACCTAATATCCCATATTTCCTTGTCTTCAACAACAGGTGACAAAGGATGGCTGAGATTTTAGCTACAAACTTGGAAAGTAAAAAGCAAATTTCATCTTTAAATATAAGACATCAAGGGTGGATAAAGTTTAATATGACTCACCAAGAGATCCAAGTTCCAAATGTTAGTCTTGATTGTACTACTTTGATTGCTTTACTGTTTCGTTCCTTGATTTATATACACACAACTCTCACATTCATATTACACCTGTTCTGTATAGTTTTTGAGGGTTGGTGAACAGCAGCTAGGCCAGGTCCATTTGGGTTGAACTGTTAATAGTATACCTGAATCCAGAAGGGATTAATTACATCAGCATTTGCAGCAATCAAATCCTCACTGGAATTGGTCAGTGTCTTCCTTCCAAGAGTGTATTTTCTTTTCTGCACCTCACCTGTGATGAGGCTGATTTCTTATCAGTTATCAGATTTACACCTGAAGGCACATAAACCAGGTGGGTCCTTCCATAGGCTATACAGTGTGGATGAGTTGTCTTTCAGCTTTTCGTGAGCCAAATTCAATTTTGTAACTTCTCATAAAACTTTTCCACACTTCCTTTAACCAATGGTTTTGATATCTTTCCTCATCGGTATATTAATAAAAATCCAGTGAAAAAGACTCCACTTACATCAATTGTCCCCTTACCATTCCAGGGGCTTATAAGGATGTTGCCTTTGCTCTGTTTACAACTGGACTCACAACTTCCTGCTAGGTACTCTCTTTCTTATACCCCTGTGTTTGCGCTTCCGGAGAGAGGGGATATCAAAACAGATGGCTGTGATATTAAACAACGTCCAGAGCTGAGGGGTTTGAGAACAGAGATGTGGGAAATTAGAGAGCGTGGATCTGTGAAAGCCTTGGTGCCAACTGAGAGGGCAGAGAGCATGATTGAAGACACCAAGAACCCTAGTGTTTGGGATGCGGATCTGGGACTTTGCTTTCAGTCTTTGTAACTTGGATGTTAGATTTCAGATGGGTGGCTCTCAGTAAGCCAGATGCGGCCTAAGGGCAGGGATGACGTCTGTCTGGTTCAGAGCCTTCAGGGGCTGACATGCCACAAGCTTGATAAGCTTTCCAGTTAGTCTTCACAGCAAATCTATCAGATTGTTACTGTTATTTCTCCCAGTTTACAGATAAGGGAACAGACACAGAATGGTTAAGTAGCTTGCCCAAGGGGACACAATAGTAAGAAGTGGAGATGGTATTCCAGCTGAGGCATCTGGCTTCAGGCTTATACACACCCATTAACCTAGAAAGGAGGAGAGTGAAGAAATGAAGGAAGCAAGCGAAGTGCCTCAGTTGTGTCCGACTCTTTGCGACCCCACCAGGCTCCTCCATCCATGTGACTTTCCAGGCAAGAATACTAGAGTGGGTTGCCATTTCCTTCTCCAGGGGATCTTCCCAACCCAGGGATAGAACTCGGGTCTCCAGCATTGCAGGCAGACGCTTTACTATCTGAGCCACAAAAGGGCTTGAGAATCATGTTCCCTCCCTTTAAGAAAGAGGGATATCTGCTCTTCTTCAAATCTGAAGGCCAAAGAACAGCAGGTATACCGAAGATCTGGTGGTGGTGGTGGTGGTGGTTTAATCACTAAGTCGTGTCCAATTCTTTGCGACCCCATCAACTGTAGCCCGCCAGGCTCCTCTGTCCATGGATTTCCCAGGCAAGAATACTGGAATGAGCAGTCATTTCCTTCCCTGGGGAATCTTCCCAATCCAGGGATCAAACCCACATCTCCTGCTTGGCAGCTGGATTCTTTATGTGAGCCACCTGGGAAGCATATGGAAGACTTGGGCACTGTGTTAGTCACTCGGTCATGTCCGACTTTTTGCGACCCCATGGACCAAACCCCCCAGGCTCCTGGGTCCATGGAATTCTCCAGGCAAGAATACTGGAGTGGGTTGCCATTTCCTAATCCAGGGGATCTTCCCAATCCAGGGATCGAACCTGGGTCTCCCTCATTGCAGGCAGATTCTTTACCATCTGAGCCACCAGGGAAACGCCAAGGAAGACTCAGTGGGAGGAAATCCATTGGTCCTAAGAGTAGATTTCAGGGCTTTATGAAAGTGTGCCCAATGCCTGTATGATGCCACTAAGCTCACAACTGACTCTAAAGCCTTAAGTTCGGAGAGGTCCTGAACACGAGGCTATCAAAGCGCAGCAACTACCAGAAACCATTTATTTTTCTGTTCACAGGAGTGGTATTCTAAAAGTGGGGCAGCCCTGTCTGGTAGTGAACAGAGGTTTTCTATGTTACAGGAACTGAGGTTGGACAGGAAAAAAGAACAAAGAAACCAAGAATGTGACAGGGAGTGAGGCAGACGTCCGCAGACATAGATGGCCACGGACAAGCAAGATCATTCCGTGTGAGTTAAATGAGAAAAATGGGCCTTGGTGGGCTTGAGTGAGTCAATTTAGGTTCTGTGGTTTCTCAAGAAAAACTAAGGCGAGAGGCTTGCAACTAGTGGTGTAGGAGTTAAGAGGCTGCGTGAAAGATCTTTAGCCTTCACACTGCTGGGTGTAGTTGTTGAAGTGGAGCCCAGAGTCCTCCTCGGTCTCAAGGTTCATGACCGGGAGCGACCATGCTCAGCATTGAAAAGTGAATAAAACGTTGCTAAATAAATGAAAGAAATAAAACCATGATGTCATCTTAGAAAGAGCCAAAGTGCTTCTCATGATAACTATTATGAAGCAAAACATTTGAGAAGGCCCACAAAACCCTTCCAGGTAATTATTGTGAACAATTTGCTGTGTGGTCACTGTAACATCTGCAGAGTGAGACAGGGAGAAAAAATAGTAACAGTCTGTATGTCCTTGGCTTCTATTCCAAGTGGTGTGCAGAGTTTAATGGGCTTTTGTTAAGAAATGTCTTAGGACTTGTAGGATAAATTTAGTGAAACTATTTTTGGTGGTCATTATTTTTTAAGATGGTCATTTTCCAAATGGCTCAGCTCCCCCAAACTGGACACTAAGTTTAATTTTTAGCCCTCTGTTGGATATAAATAAATGAGTCTTTTCTTGGACTTAGGCAAAATATCTTGACACGTTCAGTTCTGGTGTTTTCTTACTGGTTTGAAAGTTCACAGCTTGGGAGGAAATTCCACCACACATTCATGCTTCTAATAAGCTGGGGATTTTTGTTTGTTTTTGCAAATGCTTACCCCTACTTTGCAATGATTTGCTGTTTGTAATTGTGAAGAACCGACATGGGGAGCAACACAGCACTTGGAATAATGGTATAAGTATATCCCAGAAGCCTAATGGCAGCAAGCTCTACTAACCAGAATAATACTTGGTTATGGAAGTAACTGATGCTAAATAGAACCGTCCAACTTCAGCTTCTTCAGCGTTACTGGTTGGGGCATAGGCTTGGATTACTCTGATATTGAATGGTTTGCCTTGGAAACGAACAGAGATCATTCTGTCGTTTATGAGATTGCATCCAAGTACTGCATTTCGGACTCTTTTGTTGACCATGATGGCTACTCCATTTCTTCTGAGGGATTCCTGCCCGCAGTAGTAGATATAATGGTCATCTGAGTTAAATTCACCCATTCCAGTCCATTTTAGTTTGCTGATTCCTAGAATGTTGATGTTCACTCTTGCCATCTCTTGTTTGACCACTTCCAATTTGCCTTGATTCATGGTCCTAACATTCCAGATTTCTATGCAATATTGCTCTTTACAGCATCAGACCTTGCTTCTATCACCAGTCACATCCACATCTGGGTATTGTTTTTGCTTTGGCTCCATCCCTTCATTCTTTCTGGTGTTATTTCTCCTCTGATCTCCAGTAGCATATTGGGCACCTACTGACCTGGGGAGTTCCTCTTTCAGTATCCTATCATTTTGCCTTTTCATACTGTTCATGGGGTTCTCAAGGCAAGAATAGTGAAGTGGTTTGCCATTCCCTTCTCCAGTGGACCACATTCTGTCAGACCTCTCCACCATGACCCGCCCTTCTTGGGTGGCCCCATGAGCATGGCCTAGTTTCATTGAGTTAGACAAGGCTGTGGTCCTAGTGTGATTAGATTTAAAAAAAAAAAAAAAAAACACCTAATCTAGTCTTTTTTACCCCCAAAAATTATCCTTTCATTACAGGGGACTGGAATGCAAAAGTAGGAAGTCAAGAAACACCTGGAGTAACAGGCAAATTTGGCCTCGGAATGTGGAATGAAGCAGGGCAAAGACTAATAGAGTTTTGCCAAGAAAATGCACTGGTCATAGCAAACACCCTCTTCCAACAACACAAGAGAAGACTCTGCACATGGACATCACCAGACGGTCAACACTGAAATCAGATTGATTGTATTCTTTGCAGCCAAAGATGGAGAAGCTCTATACAGTCAACAAAAACAAGACCAGGAGCTGACTGTGGCTCAGATCATAAACTCCTTAATTACCAAATTCAGACTTAAATTGAAGAAAGTAGGGAAAACCACTAGACCATTCAGGTATGACCTAAATCAAATCCCTTATGATTATATAGTGGAAGTGAGAAATAGATTTAAGGGCCTAAATCTGATAGATAGAGTGCCTGATGAATTATGGACAGAGGTTCATGACATTGTACAGGAGACAGGGATCAAGACCATCCCCCCGGAAAAGAAATGCAAAAAAGCAAAATGGCTGTCTGGGGAGGCCTTACAAATAGCTGTCAAAAGAAGAGAAGTGAAAAGTAAAGGAGAAAAGGAAAGATGTACGCATCTGAATGCAGAGTTCCAAAGAATAGCAAGAAGAGATAAGAAAGCCTTTCTCAGCGATCAATGCAAAGAAATAGAGGAAAAGAACAGAATGGGAAAGACTAGAGATCTCTTCAAGAAAATTAGAGATCCAAGGGAACATTTCATGCAAAGATGGGCTCGATAAAGGACAGAAATGGTCTGGACCTAACAGAAGCAGAAGATATTCAGAAGAGGTGGCAAGACTGTACAAAAAAAGATCTTCACGACCCGGATAATCACGATGGTGTGATCACTCATCTAGAGCCAGACATCCTGGAATGTGAAGTCAAGTGGGCCTTAGAAAGCATCACTACGAACAAAGCTAGTGGAGGTGATGAAATTCCAGTTGAGCTATTTCAAATCCTGAAAGATGATGCTGTGAAAGTGCTGCACTCAATATCCCAGCAAATTTGGAAAACTCAGCAGTGGCCACAGGACTGGAAAAGGTCAGTTTTCATTCCAATCCCAAAGAAAAACAATGCCAAAGAATGCTCAAACTACCACACAATTGCACTCATCTCACGTGCTAGTAAAGTAATGCTCAAAATTCTCCAAGCCAGGCTTCAGCAATACGTGAACCATGAACTTCCTGATGTTCAAGCTGGTTTTAGAAAAAACAGAGAAACCAGAGATCAAATTGCCAACATCTGCTGGATCATGGAAAAAGCAAGAGAGTTCCAGAAAAACATCTCTTTCTGCTTTATTGACTATGCCAAGGCCTTTGACTGTGTGGATCACAATAAACTGTGGAAAATTCTGAGAGATGGGAATACCAGACCACCTGACCTGCCTCTTGAGAAACCTATATGCAGGTCAGGAAGCAACAGTTAGAGCTGGACATGGAACAACAGACTGGTTCCAAATAGGAAAAGGAGTACATCAAGGTTGTATATTGTCACCCTGCTTATTTAACTTCTATACAGAGTACATCAAGAGAAACGCTGGACTGGAAGAAACACAAGCTGGAATCAAGATTGCTGGGAGAAATGTCAATCACCTCAGATATGCAGATGACACCACCCTTATGGCAGAAAGTGAAGAGGAACTAAAACGCCTCTTGATGAAAGTGAAAGAGGAGAGTGAAAAAATTGGCTTAAAGCTCAACATTTAAAAAATGAAGATCATGGCATCTGGTCCCACCACTTCATGGCCAACCTAGATAGCATATTCAAAAGCAGAGACATTACTTTGCTAACAAAGGTCCGTCTAGTCAAGGCTATGGTTTTCCCTGTGGTCATGTATGAATGTGAGAGTTGTACCGTGAAGAAAACTGAGCGCAGAAAAATCGATGCTTTTGAACTGTGGTGTTGGAGAAGACTCTTGAGAGTCCCTTGGACTGCAAGGAGATCCAACCAGTCCATTTTGAAGGAGACCAGCCCTGGGTGATCTTTGGAAGGAGTGATGCTAAAGCTGAAACTCCAGTACTTTGGCCACCTCATGTGAAGAGTTGACTCATTGGAAAAGACTCTGATGTTGGGAGGGATTGGGGGCAGGAGGAGAAGGGGACGGCCAAGGATGAGATGGCTGGGTGGCATCACTAACTCGATGGATGTGAGTCTGAGTGAACTCTGGGAGTTGGTGATGGACAGGGAGCCCTGGCATGTTGCAGTCCATGGGGAGGCAAAGAGTCGGACATGACTGAGCGACTGAACTGAACTGAACTGAACTGAACTGATGCTAAATAAATTTGTATTATTTTTATTCAATAATTTCTCACCTATGAATTGTCAGCTTGTTGGCATCCATTCATTGAACTTTGCTATATATATATATAATATATATATATATTCCTGTTTTCCCCCTGAATGTAAATTGAAAGAGAATGATGTACCATTTCTCTATTATATGTTGGGTTATGTAGGAAATATTTGTGAACACTTCAAAAATAGATGAAAAACGTTCCTGTGGATGTTTTGTGTGGTACTCTTGGCATTTGTATTGAGAGTTAAAAGTCCACTTCCAAATAAAACTACCATAATGTTAGATTTGACGTGCGCCCAATTTGAAGAAGGGTTGATTGACACTTGTAAAATATATTTAAATGTTCTTCTTATGAGGAAATACAGCAATCTTAATTTATATTAAAAGAAGCAGTCATACTCAGACTATCAGTTTTGCTTATTTACTGCTGTGACAATTTTAAGCACTCATAAAAAGTATCAGTGTTAGAGTGTCTCTGGGCTTCTCTGGTGGCTCAGAGGTTAAAGCATCTGCCTCCAATGTGGGAGACCTGGGTTTGATCCCTGGGTCGGGAAGATCCCCTGGAGAAGGAAATGGTAACCCACTCTGGTACTCTTGCCTGGAGAATCCCATGGACAGAGAAGCCTGGTAGGCTACATTCCACGGGGTCGCAAAGAGTCAGACACGACTGAGCAACTTCACTTTCAGAGTGTCTCTAGTATCATGTATACTTTTTAAATAAAAGTCTCCTTAACACTAACAGCATAAAATGATAAAAGGAAGCTTTTTCACTTACGTCCATCACTCAGTCACAGCAGTCGGTACTTCTCTCTACATTGTCTTTGGCATGCCTACATTGCTGTGTCCTTCTTGCCCGTGATTTTTTCTTTGCTGTGGTACAGAAATATCACGGTACATTGTCTCTTCTTGACCCTCAGGTGGAGAGTTGATCATGTCTCCCTCTATGACACTCCCTCACACTCTGTAATCAAGACCTTTCCAGTCCCCTTTCCTTCATCCACACTTCCCTGATCCCCCGAGGACATCTTCCTCTCTGAGAAACACATAGTTTTTTGCTAGGTTTGTATACAATATTTGTAAGAGTTTTAAATGTACATCAAATTGCCAACATCTGCTAGATCATAGAAAAAGCAAGAGAATTCCAGAAAAACGTCCACTTCTGCTTTATTGATTATGCCAAAGCCTTTGACTGTGTAGATCACAACAAACTGTGGGAAATTCTTCAAGAGATGGGAATACCAGACCACCTGAAGGAAATAAGTCCTGAATATCCATTGGAAGGACCAATGCTGAGGTTGAAACTCCAATACTTTGGCCACCTGATGCAAAGAATTGACTCACTGGAAAAGACCCTGATACTGGGGAAGATTGAAGGTGGGAAGAGAAGGGGAGGACAGAGGATGAGATGGCTGGATGGCATCACCAGCTCAATGGACATGAGTTTAAGCAGGCTCTGGGAGTTGGTGATGGACAGGGAAGCCTGGCGTGCTGCAGTTCATGGGGTTGCAAAGAGTCGGACATGACTGAGTGACTGAACTGAACTGAACTAAATGTACATAGTGGCATTTTGTTGCAAACAAATAATATCTGATTTCCAGGACACAAATAATGCTGCAATGGATACCCTGGCAAATGTTATGAAATGGACTTTGAGAGCATTTCCCTGGGATTTATAGCCAACAGTGGGATTGCTGGGTCTCTAGGCTTTTTGCTGATGGCTGTCACTAAGTACTGTCAGATTTTTCTTCAAAGTGACTTGAATCTTCTGTTCTCATCAATAATGCATGAGGCTTCCAGTTTATACATGCCCTCATCAATATTGGGCAGTATCCAAATTTTTAAAATGTTCTCATCTGATGGCTCTAAAGTGATGTCTCATTGTTTAATCTGCGTTTCTTTGGTTACAATGAGTTTGAGGATTTCTTATCCATTCAGTTTCGTTTTTCGTGTGATTCTTATTCTAGTGCTTGTCCATTTTGTTTTTGTTTGATTTGCAAAAGTTTCCTATTTTTAAGATATTAATCCTTTGGCAGTTTTAGATATTACTGGTATCTTCTACCATTCTGTCATATATTACCTTTGCCTATAGTATCTTTGTAAAAAGAGAAATCCTTAAGTTTGATATAGTCAAATTTATAAATTTGATAGGCATATCTTATACGTCTTTGTCTTTTTTAAATGCATGTATTTTCTACCACAAGGGTATAAACATCACCCCTACACTTATTGTATTGATTTCATAAGTTTATGTTTATACCTTTGGTGGCTCAGAGTTTAAAGCGTCTGCCTCCAATGTGGAAGACCTGGGTTTGATCCCTGGGTCGGGAAGATCCCCTGGAGAAGGAAATGGCAACCCACTCCAGTATTCTTGCCTGGAGAATCCCATGAACGGAGAAGCCTGGTGAGCTACAGTCCATGGGGTCACAAAGAGTCGGACAGGACTGAGTAACTTTACTTTCTTTATATAGAATCCAGTTTATCAATCTGCACATTCTGATTGAGATTTCCCAACATAATCTCCTGCACAATGAATTGCTCCTCATTGGTTTTTATGAGTTTACATACATGTAAAATTATATAGATATGAAATATATATGCATGCATATTAGCTTTCTTTACACATACAGCGGTTTATTTTTCTGTTTTCCACCAGTACCATTTTCTTTTTATTATTAAGGCATTGTAACTTTAATATCTAGCTGAAATGGCTCCTCTCTTTGCTCTTATTTTAGTCTTGCTGAACTGTTCATGGATTTTACATCCCATATTAAACCTAGAGTAAGTGTTTATAGATTTCAAAAAATAAATTCAGAGATTATTCTGGAGGCATACTGACAACCTTACTATGAAAGTTACCCATTTGTGACATGGTACATTTCTCCACTTATTCACATCTTTCTTAATGTTCTGAGGAGCATTTTAAGATGTCCTCTGTGAAGACATTACACTGTTTCATCCAAGCTGACGCCTAGGCGTTGTAGAGCTTTGCCGTGGTTGTGAACGGCGCTGCATTTTCTGTGCCATTTTCTGCCTGGTAGTTGTTGATGCGGCGCAGAGGTTGGCAGACTGTGTAGGGGCCAGATCTGGCCCACCACCTGATTTCGTAAGTAGAGTTTATTGAGATGCTGCCGTGTCCATTCACTTACATGCTGTCTGTTACTGCTTTCACACCACAAAGGCGCATGACAGTAAGGTCTGCAAAGGTGAAAGCATTTACTAACTTGCTTTTTGTAGAAAAATGTGCAAATTCACAGGGTAGAGAAAAACAATGATCTTGTATTCTGCAGTTATTCTAAAGCCTTATTAGTTCTAATGGGTTACTTCTTACTTTTCCATTCTTACACAATATATTCCTTTCTCTTATTTTATACTATTGGCCGTGATCTCTAATATTATGTAATAACTGACCCTTCCCCCTGCCCCATCCAAGGTCCATGTCTGACCTCCCCAGTCCTCTTAGGTTCCGTCTCTTTCCTCAGGCCATTTGCACTTGACTTTCTTGCTGCATGAAGCACTCTCTTTTCCCAACAGCCACCTGGCTTTCAAGTCCCCCAGGTCTCTACTCAAATGTCACTCAGCCGTGAGGCCTTCCACCACCACCAGCTCCCCTTTCTCCTGGGAGCATGCACCGCTTTCTTGGTGCTTCTCACCACCTGATACAATGTATTTACATGCTCATTCCCCATCATCTAAATTGAACTATAAAAAACAGAATATTATGGACATGGGGCGAGGGGAGGAGAGGGTGAGATGTATGGAAAGAGTCACATGGAAACTTACATTGCCGTATGTAAGTAGATAGCCAAAGGGAATTTGCTGTATGTCTCAGGAAACTCAAACAGAGGCTCTATATCAACCTAGACAGGTGGGATGGTGGGGGAGATGGGAGGGAAGTTCACAAGGGAGGGGATATGTGCATACCTAAATTTGGAAAACTCAGCAGTGGCCACAGGACTGGAAAAGGTCAGTTTTCATTCCAATCCCAAAGAAAGGCAATGCCAAAGAATGCTCAAACTACCACACGATTGCAGTCATCTCACGTGCTAGTAAAGTAATGCTCAAAATTCTCCAAGCCAGGCTTCAGCAGTATGTGAACCATGAACTTCCAGATGTTCAAGCTGGTTTTAAAAATGGCAGAGGAACCAGAGATCAAATTGCCAACATCTGGTGGATCATGGAAAAAGCAAGAGAGTTCCAGAAAAACATCTATTTTTGTTTTCTTGAATATGCCAAAGCCTTTGACTGTGTAGATCACAATAAACTGTGGAAAATTCTGAGAGAGATGGGAATACCAGACCACCTGACCTGCCTCTTGAGAAATCTGTATGCAGATCAGGAAGCAACAGTTAGAACTGGACATGGAACAACAGACTGGTTCCAAATAGGAAAAGGAGTACGTCAAGGCTGTATATTGTCACCCTGCTTATTTAATTTATATGAAGAATACATCATGAGAAATGCTGGACTGGAAGAAGCACAAGCTGGAATCAAGATTGCCAGGAGAAGTATCAATCACCTCAGATATGCAGATGACACCACCCTTATGGCAGAAAGTGAAGAGGAACTAAAAAGCCTCTTGATGAAAGTGAAAGAGGAGAGTGAAAAAGTTGGCTTAAAGCTCAACATTCAAAAAATGAGGATCATGACATCTAGTCCCATCACTTTATGGGAAATAGATGGGGAAACGTGGAAACAGTGTCAGACTTTATTTTGGGGGGCTCCAAAATCACTGCAGATGGTGATTGCAGCCATGAAATTAAAAGACACTTACTCCTTGGAAGAAAAGTTATGACCAACCTAGATAGTATATTCAAAAGCAGAGACATTACTTTGCCGACTAAGGTCCGTCTAGTCAAGGCTATGGTTTTTCCTGTGGTCATGTATGGATATGAGAGTTGGACTGTGAAGAAGGCTGAGCACCAAAGAATTGATGCTTTTGAACTGTGGTGTTGGAGAAGACTCTTGAGAGTCCCTTGGACTGCAAGGAGATCCAACCAGTCCATTCTGAAGGAGATCAGCCCTGGGTGATCTTTGGAAGGAGTGATGCTAAAGCTGAAACTCCAGTACTTTGGCCACCTCATGAGAAGAGTTGACTCATTGGAAAAGACTCTGATGCTGAGAGGGATTGGGGGCAGGAGGAGAAGGGGACGACAGAGGATGAGATGGCTGGATGGCATCACAGACTCGATGGACGTGAGTCTGAGTGAACTCCGGGAGTTGGTGGTGGACAGGGAGGCCTGGCGTGCTGCGATTCACGGGGTCACAAAGAGTCGGACATGACTGAGCGACTGAACTGAACTGAACTGAAGGCTGATTCATGTTGAGGTTTGACAGAAAACAACAAAATTCTGTAAAGCAATTATCCTTAAATTAAAAAAAGTTAAAAAAAAACAAACAAACAGAATATATAACTTCCATGAGAACAGGAAGGAATATTGAAAGACTTGACAGAGAAAAATGTGGTGGGCTTGGGACATGTGGAGTATGAAGGGTGTGGTCAACAACTAGGAGAGAACACCTCCTTGTCTCCATGTTGTACAGAGGTGTGAAGCTCAAGAGAGAACCATGAGCTGGAAATACTGATGTGACTGTCATTAGCCCATTATTTGGCATCAAGCATCAATAGGGTCTTGTCTCAACTGCCTGCTGTTTAAAATGTTTGCTAATAAGGCTTCATATTTTTCAGAACACGTTGCACTTTAATTCAGTTCTTTTAAAGACTCCCCACCCTCAAAAAATAAATAAACATTAGAGACCTAGAAGAGGATATATTTTAGGAAAGTGAAGGTATAACTAAGTCAGACAGTTAGTCATGTCCCACTCTTTATGACCGCATGGACTGTAGCCCACCAGGCTCCTCTGTCCATGTAATTCTCCAGGCAGGAATACTGGAGTGGGTTGCCATTCCCTTCTTCAGGGGATCTTCCTGACCCAGGGATCAAACCTGAATTTCCTGCTCTGCAGGGAGATTCTTTACTGTCTGAACCTCCAGGTAAGCCTATTTTAGGAAAAAGATGGTCAACAAACTGGGAATTATTTTAAGGATAATATTCTCCAAAGAGGGATGTGTATGAGGAAATTGCTCTAGAAAGTCCTTTATGTGACTAAGTCAAACCAGGGAGAAAGTCAAGGGTAGCCACTGGTCGAAGCAAGAGGAGAATTCAGCCAAGGACAACCAGCCTTTCTACTAAAATATTTGTACTTCTTGATGGAGGTATGTTTGGGGTAGGGTGGGGCGGATGAGAGGGTCAGGATGGAGGTAGCACATGAGCCAGGGAATCCAGTTTATGTCAGGGACAAAAATAGAGGAGACAGTTCAGAATAGCAAACGGACTGCAGAGTGGACTCTTACTAAATAAAGAGCAAACAGGTGCCCACAGCTCTTGGACTAGCTAGAATGAGTGACCTTGCCGGAGAGGTGAGCCTCCCCAGCCATGCTCCAATGGGGATCTCAGTCTTGTCACATTTACACAACAGGAAAACGTCCTCGTCTGAGAGCCAGGCTGGCTGGGAATTCTGACTCCTATTCAGGTCCCCTTCTCACTGTAAAAGGCCTGCTGCCTAGTGTCTGATGTCACTGACCGTCTGTCGCTGCCTAAGCTTTGTCAGGGAAGTGCCTTCTGTTCCTAGGCTCTGGCCTTCTTGCTGGATTCCTTAACTGATGAAGGTCACATGGCATCTCAGTGGAGTCTCTGGAGGTCACCTGGAATCCCTGTGAGTTTCATGCAAACAGCCACCGATTCTCTAGACTCTCAGACAGTTACCTAGGACCTTGGAGAAGGAGTCTTCAAAAGCACCCTTTTGACCGAGACCCTGCCTTCCTGTCTAGGAATCCCTGGCTGGCAACGATGGCTTTCTGGATGGTTCCATTTCATACCTGGGAACTGACCAATATTAAAAAGACTGAGAGAGGATTCTGATACAACATTTAGGGTAATTGGGACCTGCTTTGTAAAGACTTTTTCCCCCTTTTAGGTTAAAGTGTGTTATCCTTAGCTCCTTCACCCCTTGGCTCTATTTCATGTGGGTGAGAGACAGTGAGTCACTCATTAGCTGGCAGGGAAAGTTAAGCTATAAACAAGAGCTCTGATTTTCACTCTGTTTTATTTTATCTTATTTTGTTTTATTTTAATTTTGTAAGCCAAAAGTCAGTGAAGATAAATATCTTAATAGAGTATATAGATAGATATGAGAGCAGACAGACAGATGGATGGATGGAGTGATACATGCTAAAAGACAGAGGAAGCAGACAGAGAGAGTCAGAAAGACAAACAGACCAGAGCTTCTTCTTAATCCTAGGAGGGACTTTTGTTAAGAAGTATTAGCTGATCCAGAAGACTTTGTGCAAAAGTCATATATTGTGATCTGAACAGTTCCAATTTTTTCTTATTGGTTACCAGTAGTTTGCACACTTGAAGCCTTACTCCCACTTACTCCTCAGTGAACCCAAGGGAAAACAATTGTGATTCAAGTAAAACTGGCCCATTTCATGACCAGTACCAGTCTGATATGACATGTGGGAGAAAGCAAGGAAGAAAGGAAAGGAAGAAAAGTGAAAGAAAGAAAGGCAATTCCAACTCCAAAGTCACTGGAAAGTAATGCCGTCCCCTACTGAAAAGTATGTGAAGACATCCAAGTTGGAATTACACAGTGGGGTTTATATACTAGACTCAAAAATACATTATAAACTAGACTTAAAATTCATTATTGGATATCCTTTCCTATCCTGCAAATTCTCTGTGGTTATTCAAATCTCTGTATACCCCCAGTCCCACAATAAGCTTATCTTCTTAGATGACTTTTTATATGTAGAGCAATGTATTTCCTCCCTAAAAACTAATAGCAGCATGTATGAGTTTAGGGAGGGGGTGTTCTGTGTTATTATTACTTATTTTTATTTTTATCATATAGAGATTGACCCTTTCTTTTTCATTAGGAACAAAAGTTAAGGATGTTTAGGTATACGAATTTTTCTTGTGACATTAAAGATTTCTTTCAAAAGTTGTCAGGTATATGCCTAGTTGGCTGTCCTCCCTAAAGTCCTGAGAGCTGGCATCTCCTTGGCAAGCTGGGAAAAAGGAAGTTCAGAATCCCTGGGGACTGCAGAGGACATGCATACCTTTCTCTCATGGGGCAGTGGGAATGTGACAAGGTCACATCTGAAGACTTGCCTTCAGTCCCCAGCAGGCTACTCCTGCTGGGCATTCCTTGGGCAGGTCACCTCGAGCCTTTCTCTCCGTCAGGCATCAGGAATGTGGAGTACTGGTCTACCCATGCTCTTCAACCTTAGCTCTTGCCTCGTGACTGAATCAAGAGGCTCAGTGCCGATTTAGTCTGCCATCTAGCAAAACTAGGTTCTCCTCTCAGCCTCAATTCCATTAAGTGGGACTGTTACAAGGCACACAGGAGATGGTAGACAGGAAGATGCTTTGCAGATTATAAGCACAATATGAACAGAATTCATGATTCCAAGAGAGAGTCATGGTTCTCCCGCCTTTGTATGAGCTTTGGAGGAAAATTTTTGGTGTGGGAGTGTATTCATATGCTAGTGCCGTCATAAAAAATACTACAGACAGAGGGACTTAACAGAAATGTATTTCTTCATGATTCTTGAGGCCAGAATCCCAAGATAAGGCATCAGCAGCGTTGGTTTCACCCCGTGACTCCTCTGCTTGGCTCGCAGACGGCCATCTTCTCACGTTGGCTGTACTATCTTCCCTCTGTGCGTGTCTATGTGATATTCTCATTTTCCTGTGAGGACACCACTCATTTTGGATTTTGGAGAAGGCAATGGCCCCCCACTCCAGTACTCTTGCCTGGAAAATCCCATAGAAGGAGGAGCCTGGTGGGCTGTAGTCCATGGGGTCGCGAAGAGTCAGACACAACTGAGCGACTTCACTTTTACTTTTCACTTTCCTGCAATGGAGAAGGAAATGGCACCCCACTCCAGTGGTCTTGCCTGGAGAATCCCAGGGACGGGGGAGCCTGGTGGGCTGCCGTCTATGGGGTCACACAGAGTCAGACACGACTGAAGCGACTGAGCAGCATGTTGGATTAGGCCTCACCCCAGTGACCTCATTTACTTTGTGTGCTAAGTTGCTTCAGTTGTGTCTGATTTTGACCCCATGGACTGTAGCCCTCCAGGAGCCTCTGTCCATGGGATTCTCCAGGCAGAAATACTGGAGTGGGTCATCATTCCCTCCTCCAGGGGATCTTCCCGACCCAAGGATCAAACCCACGTCTCATGTCTCCTCCATTGGCAGGTGGGTTCTTTACCACTAGCGCCACCTTACCTCAATTAACTCTTTAAAGGGTTAGGGTTCAGGTACAAGTTCAGTCAGATCCTGAGATATGGGTGTCAGGATTTAACACGTGAATGGGGGGACAATTCAGTCCACAATAGGGACGATCATCTCTTTTTTGAGATGTTCGTTTTGCTTTCAAGATCTGTTATATACTGACTTGCTGTCATTGCTTTGAGTTGTTTTGTGAGCAGTCAGGCTAAAGTCAGGCTAAAGTCCTAAAACCTTTCACGTTTGTCCACTTGCAATTTGAGGAAGCAGTGAAATTCTGAGTTGCATATTTTCAGGCTTTCCGTTGGTAAAAGTTTCAGGCAGGAACAGTAATGTCCTTGAAACCTTATTCATCTGTCTCCTTTGAGATTTGTTTATGGTTTTCCTGTCAATTCACAAAGAAGTAAACTTTACTAGTGACTCATCTTAGTTGATAAGCAGCTACCAAAAAGGAAAGAGCCGTTCTCTTATATAAGATCTACTTTAAAGTAGCAACTCCTTGTTAATTGTAATTGCCTAAACCATTTTCTGGAGACCAACTAAACCTGATACTTTCCTATACTTTTGTAGATCAAAGATAAAGAAATGGAAACTATAATTTCCATTAATCTCAGCCAAAATTGTATAAAGCGATGAAACACAGGTATCATTTCTTAGGGGATATTTACCTTCTGTATCTGTTAGGGTGGTGAATATAAAACATATCTAATATGTATTTCTGGGATATATAAATATATCTGAATATATGTAATTCATTTTCCAAGTCTCACCATCTATGGTACAGATGGGGTCATTTTCACAGAAGTAATTCAAGTTCCACTAGCTTTTTAAAGTTTGTCCTGATCAAGAAGACACTTGTGAGAATGTTGTCTCCAGTGGGAACCCAATAAGGGTCTGTGCCTGATAAACTAGGAGAGAGGGAAATAAAAGAAACTGAAGTCACTCAGTTGTGTCCGACTCTTTGCCGCCCGATGGACTGTAGCCCACCAGGCTCCTCCATCCATGGAATTTTCTAGGCAAGAGCCCTGGAGTGGGTTGCCATTTCCTTCTCCAGGGGATCTTCTCAACCCAGGGATTGAACCAGGTCTCCCGCATTGTGGGCAGACGCTTTACTCTCTGAGCCACCAGGGAAGCCCAACACCACCACCACCACCCACCCACCCCCAGGAGAGGGGGAAATAGCAGAAGACAAATTCTAAGGAGGAGCCGAAGGGGTCTTTGGGAGAATTGATCCAACGTGAGAACTGGAGGGGAGGAGGAGACCTGGGTCTAGGGCGGGCTGTCAGTGGGCCCCCGTCACAGCAAACAACCCGAAGCTCTCCTCACACTGTGGGGATGAAGGTTTGGACTGGAGCTTAGTGAGCTCTCACAGTGGGGTCACACACATCTCTGCCAACCCCAAACAGGTAGAGGCCGCGCCTCACCTTCCAAAGAGCCGTCAAGTGATGACCCGTGGTAAGCGGTAGCGCTCAGGAGCACGATAGTCCCAGACACTGCAAGGCTGCAGCTGCTCTCTGCTTATTTAAGTTGAAGCCTGGGCTATTGTACATCATGGGGATGCTGCGTCCGGACCTGCTCACGAGCCCACAGGGATCATCCCTGGGGACACTCACAGGAAAGAAGGAGGGAGAGGGGACCTGGGATTTGTCTGAATAGTGTCCTTGAGCGGAAAGGTGAGTCTAAATAATACGTCATTTGAATCCACTGATTAATGAGGTCAGCAGACAGACATTATTTCTGGCTTTAGGAATAACAATTTGTTTGTTCCTGGTCAATGAGTCCAAGGATGAGGTTAGAATACACCTAGCATTCTAAATCTAAGAAGGCAATGGCACCCCACTCCAGTACTCTTGCTTGGAAAATCCCACAGATGGAGGAGCCTGGGAGGCTGCAGTCCATGGGGTCTCAAAGAGTCGGACATGACTGTGCGACTTCACTTTCACTTTTTACTTTCTTGCATTGGAGAAGAAAATGACAACCCACTCCAGTGTTCTTGCCTGGAGAATCCCAGGGACAGGGGACCCTGGTGGGCTGCCGTCTATGGGGTCGCACAGAGTTGGACATGACTGAATCGACTTAGCAGCAGCAACAGCAGTGTTCTAAATATTAATTTTGTTTTTTCAAAGTCCTAGCATGACTGACAGACTCTCTATTTGCATGCATGCATTCTCTCCCTACGTAATTTCCGTGGTCTAGGCTGATCTGAATGCTTGGTCTAACGGTGAAATAATGTTCATTCAGAAATACACATTCGTGTATTTTTATTTTCAGAAACAGCACATCTCTGAATCCAAAACATCCATTCGAAAGGGTTACACTTCAGATGGCATTTGAGATGTGTTGACATTTGCTTATTAAAGATTTAGGATCTGAGAATTTCAAGACTTTTCTTCTCTTAATGACTCAATATTGATAGAGACCCAAACACCATTTGGGCCCAGAGCTCCAGAATTTACATCTGTGGGAAGCAGGTGCCCCCAGATTGCTGCCTCCGCTGGAGAGAGAGTCTAAGTATCACTCTGAGTTCTAGGCCCAGAACGTCTTTGAGCAAGCCCGTTTCTTTAAGAGAAAAAAGTGAAAGCATCTCTCCCTCCTGTCATCCACTGCTGCAGTTTCCCAGTACTGGCAGCAGATAGATGATTTTCAAGATGCATTTTCTTCACTGAAGTCCTGAACCATCTCAGCGAGCTTCACGAGAGAGTTCTGTTTTCTTCTTGTCTAAGGGAGAAATTAAAGTTGTACTACAAGTATCGCCTGTTTTGTGAATTTTTCTCCCCCAGGCAAAACCTAATTGTTGGGCCTCTAACTTAACTCACCTCTGCTTCTGGGAAGGGAAAGTTCAAGGACAGAATTAAGCAAACCTCTTCTCTGCCCTGTTTGATAACAGAAGTGGAGAATGAATAGCCAGGAAAAAAAATCTATTTGTATACAGAGCTTTCTTTGAATTTAGAAAATGATTTTGTTAAATTTTCAAATGTCTTAAGAAAATCTTTTAAAAAAAAAATTGTTATTTGCCTTAGGGAAAGAGCTAAAAGATCACAGACAAATTTTAGAAATCAAAAATTTTGCCATTCATGAGACTAATACTTCAGACAAGAAGGGGGAGAGAGCTCACTATTTAGGAGTTAGGACTCAATCCACCCTGGTCCTTAATACTTAAGGATTGTAGACTTTCCTGTGCCCTAGGATTCACATGTCCAGCTCCCCTACCCTTTTAACCAACACACATATTTATTACAGGAATTGCTTCGTGAGAATTGCTTCATGATCTCCACAAGATGAAGGGTTTACTTGTGCTTGCAAGTAAACAAACTTTGAAAGTGAAAACTAATAAGATACATTTGAAAATATGGCAAGTCATGTTTGTTTACAAAAAAGAGAGACGTTCTGCAGTGAGTTCCTAATGGTGTTTCAAAGGAGTATAACACGAAGGATATCTTTCATGGGTTGAACTTTTGTCAGAATATGTAACATAAATCTCTGCTGGTTATGGACAGACTTCCTCAATCACTTACTGAGTCTTTGTTACATATAAACCAATCACTGACTCATCTTAATACCCTTAATGACCCAATGAGGTAATACTATTGTCATTCCGATTTAAAAATGAGGAAACTGAGTCACAGGAAGCCGAAGCACCACACTTTAAGTCTCATAGCTTGTAAGATGGAGGAAGGGTTTAGACAGCGGGCCAGAGTTGCTGGAACATCAACTCGGAAAAAGCTCTCATCTTCCATGGTACTATTAAAACTCATACACATTTTCAATAGCAAATGGATTGAAATTGCATCTATTAGTAGTAGAACTGTCTCAGAACTAGACAAATGTAAGAAATCATGCAGTATATTTAATGAAGAAACTTATCTGTAACCACTTAATTATAGGTAACTTCATGAAAATTTGGAGAACGCCATGGCACCCCATTCCAGTACTCTTGCCTGGAAAGTCCCATGAATGGAGGAGCCTGGTGGGCTGCAGTCCATGGGGTCACTAAGAGTCGGACACAACTGAGCGACTTCATTTTCACTTTTCACTTTCATGCACTGGAGAAGGAAATGGCAACCCACTCCAGTGTGCTTGCCTGGAGAATCCCAGGGACCGGGGAGCCTGGTGGGCTGTCTATGGAGTCGCACAGAGTCGGACACGACTGAAGCAATTTAGCAGCAGCAGCAGCAGCATAAAAATTTATAGTATCAAGTATATTGTTTTACTTTTATGTCAAAAATCAATACTAAATTATTCCAAGTACTTCAGATGTATCTCTTATTTACTTACCTATCTATACATACTTTACTCAAAATTTCAGAAAATATTAGCTGTAAGGTTTTATAAACCAAGCACTTTACACGAGAACATTCTCAAGTGTTGGCTTTTCCCTGGACTGAGAAGCCAGTATTTTTATTGTTCACACAAGTGATTTCATAAGAACAAGCAGCTCATGATTCATCATCCCATTTTCTCACATTTTATGCTCCATTTGCAGAGATAAATTTCAGAATTGTATCTATCTGCTTTTTTTGTAAAATAAATTATTTTTTTAAATTTGTAGAATAAAATTTTTAAATGGAAACTTATGGTTCCAGAACTAGGAAGATACTAACTTGATCAACAGAGGGATTTTTAGAAGTAGAGGAATCAGTGAGTTTAATGAGTCATATACAAATCAAAGTAAACTTCAAGCGGTTGCTATTACCTTATAAAGTGAGACTCCAAGGAGCAACTATTTCAAAATATGTTCATCCTTGTGCAGAAACAGGACATAAAACACAGCTCCATGAATCAGGAAATTAAAGGCTATACTTTTAGTATGCAAGATTTTTGGAGAAAAGCAAGATTTGTTTTCATAAAGTAGCAGTTAATATAGACCAATTGATTCGCCAAAGGCCCATTTTGGGAAGGGGAAAGGATGGTATAAGGAAGAAAAAAAAAATCACATGCTAGAAAGTATTAGAAAGAAAAGAACTATCTGAATGGAAGAGGTAAGTCTAAGAGCTGGGGTGCCTGAGAACAGTACTAACAAAATAATCAGAATATGAGGGAAGGAGGAAGGAGGTTAAAGCCTTAAAAACTACAAACCCAGAGTTCTTATGGTTTTGAAGGTGTACTTTTTAAAATTATTTAAGTAGTAGGATTTAGTTCTCTTTCTTAATACGAATATAAGGAGCTGAAAATAAAACTTTAATTGTAAAATAGATTTTTAGCACTAATCTACTTATTGAAAACTGTTATAGGAAGTATTTTAATGCAGAATTGCAATATTCCATGAATTCAAGAAGCGTATGGATCCAGTGACTTTGGCAAAGAGTCATCAATTGGCTCTCATCACTAACCCTGAGAACACTACAGCTTGGACACAACACAATTTCAGTTTCCTCAACAAAAAGGAAATTAGTCCGTAATGTTTAAGTCCCCCTGTGTGCCTAGAAGAGGCTTCCCAGTGGCTCAGCGGTAAAGAGTCCACCTGCCAGTGCAGGAATGCAAGTTCGATTCCTGGGGCGGGAAGATCCCCTGGAGTAGAAAATAGCCACCCACTCCCATATTCTTGCCTGTAGAATTCCATGGAGAGAGGAGGCTGGTGAGCTACCGTCTTCAGGGTTACAGAGAGATGGACACGAACGAGCAAATGAGCACACACACACGTGCCTAGCACTGAGGGAGACACGTAAGTATGAAAGAAAGGAGTAAAGCACAAGTTTTGTCTCACGGATCTTGCAAATATGGCAGTATTTTCTATGGATAGTCACCTCTGTCTTATTTCCTCTAGCATGCTTTCAGAAAGACAGAAAAAGATTCAGGTATTATGAGAGACGAAAGGAAAAAAATGGAAATAGTTGCAATACATTCTTCTTGCTTATAATTTCAAGCAGAAAATAGTTCTTATAATCTTTGTTATCATTATGAGGGCGCATAAGATTTCCACTCAACTTTGGTGCACACTAACCCAGGACCCCAGCACGGCTTCCCACACAGTTTGGGGGTGCTGTGGAGTGAGGGGGTGCTCAGAGCAGCACCGGCCAGTTTGTCTCACCCACAGCCTATCACATCATGTTCCGTGTGAGCTGAGCTCGTCCCGCTCCGGGCAATCTGCTCCGCGGCTGGCTCAGCAGGGCCCTTGCCCTGTCACGGCCTCATCTACCCCTCAGTCCACTCTCCTAGATGCTCTCTGCCTTGTCTCCTTTGCTGCTATTGCTTTGTTTGCTTGTTTGTTTTGTTTTCTGGCTTGCTTTTGGTTTGGGGTTTTTTCCCCGCCAGGTTTTCCTTCACCTTTACCTTGATTTTGATCCTCTGTTTTTGAAATCTTCTAACAGGATTAGAGGATTTCGTACTTCAGTTGCTCCTGAATCAGAAACAGAATTCTAGCTAGGTCCAACATCTGCAGATAACTTTATTCATCATAATCAGTTCAGTTCATTCGCTCAGTCGTGTCTGACTCTTTGCGACCCCATGAACCGCAAATAGCCCCTTTATTAAAAAAAAAAAAAATTGCATGCCTGTAATCTTACGTTTGCAACTGGTCTCAATGTCTCGGCTTTCCTTTTGCTTCCTCCCCCTTCCTCACATTGATACAGAGTTTATTTCCAGAACTCTGTAATCACCCTGTTGTGGGAGAAAGGACAGTCTTCTCATAGCAGATGACATTACATAGTCTGTGTGGGCAACGCTTAAGTAGAGCAGAGCTTTGTATAATTATCTAAAAGCACAGTCTATCTAAATAATTCCGCCCCAAATCTTTCATTTCCTGAATTATCGGGTTCTCCATTTGGACTCTAATGCTTACCATTAAAAATGAAGAAACCAAATGCTAGGAAAGAGAATTCCAGCATCCAGGCTCCTGTCCTATCCCCCATCCACTAAAGACAGGCACAAAGATTCTTGGTATTCAAGATAAATGAAATGCCTCAAAGCCTAAAATAATCTCTGTGGTGGAAAGATGCATGGAGACAAGGAGGAAGACCTTCGGCCCAGCCTGGCTTTTCTCTGCTCCTTCATGGAAGGATAGATTGCCAGCTCCACACCGGCTACCTCTTACAGCCTCCTCTCCCCTGAGACCAAGCCCTCTTCTCACTTAGAGGCCTTGAGACATCAAGTCAAGTCTGCTGTTAGGTGCAATCACTAGGAGATTGGCTCTTGCTTTGCTGCACCTCACTGCCGATGTGCAGATGCCTTGTTTGTCCAGGCCTGGGGCACTGGGTGGATTACCAAGCCGCAGACTAATCTTCTCTGTGATTAATGCCTTGCTGTACAGTTTAAAGAATGAAACAATCCTCTCAGGGACAGAAGTTCTGTTCCTGAATGCTGAGTCTGAACGTCTTGCTTGGGTGCCCTGCCCATCTCAGCAATAAGCCCAGAAACATTCATCTTCGTTTGGGTTTCTGAAGCTCTGTTCCCCCAGATGGCTTCATTTGTCCTTCTGTCGGACTCCTCGAGGCATCAGCTGCTTATCCAGACTTTCTGCTGCAGGGCTTTCTTAGCTCTGGTCTGATTTTCCTTGCTCTGTCCATTTTGGGGTCAGAAAGGCCTCATTCAAGTACCCAGTGGTGGCTTTATCTATCATGCTCATGGTTCTATAAATCAGTAGAAATACAGTCACAAATTTTACAGGAAACTAAAAATCGTAACACACACACACTACCCTGCCAAGCGATGCACCCAAAGGAGACGGATATTATTTTCAATTGAAAATCTTTAATGTGCTTGTGCTCATTTGTATGCTTTGTTTCATTTCCCTGATTTAATGAAAGTAAGATTCATTTCTTTTTTTTTCCCAGTGAGCCTTTGTCTCCGCTAGGTCAGAATGTTAAAAAAAAAATGCATTATTTCAGGTAATTGGATTTCATAGTGAGAGGAAGACTGAAAAAAGAAATCACCCTTTTAGTTGTCCCCTTGTCGAAACATTTGTAAGGTATAATAAATATGTTTTTGCCTCAGCAAACAAAACATAGTAGTCCCTCCTTACCTGCAGTTTCAGTTACTCTTAGTCACATGAAGTACAAAGTATTAAATGGAAAATTCCAGAAATAAACAATTCATACGTTTTGAAGTACATGCCTCCTGGCTGCTTTGAGTAATGGGAAGAAATCCCATGCCCTCCTGTGCCCTCCTACTGGGTCCTGCCAGGGATGCAAACCATTCTTTTGCCCCGTATATCTACCCTGTATATGCTCCCTGCCCATTAGTGTAGAAAAAATATGTGTGTGTGTGTGTGTGTGTGTAGGGTTAGGTTTGACTGTGGTTTCAAGTATCTGCTGGGGATCTTGGAACATATTCTCACGAACAAGGAGGAACTACAGTATAATAGTACTTCCCTGATAGTTCAGATGATAAAGAATCTGCCTGCAATGCGGGAGACCCAGGTTTGATCCTTAGACTGGGAAGATCCCTTGGCAGAGGAAATAGCAACCCACTCCAGCATTCTTGCCTGGAGAATCCCATGGACAGAGGAGCCTGGTGGGCTACAGTCCATGGGTCACAAAGAATCAGACCCGATTGAGCGACTAACACTTCCACTTTCACAGAATAATGAATGGATCGACTCTTGTTTGGGGGATTTTGGTTCTTGCCATGTTTTGAGGCATTGGATCATTAAGATTTAACATATTCTTTCAGTATTTACTAGACCATGCCCATAATGATGAATAGCTTCTGCCTTAAGAAATCTTACAGTCCATCAGGGGAACATAATCCTTGTATAGAGTAACACTCAGGGGACAAAATGTACTAAGTGCCTTAGTAGAGAAATGAGATTGTCCTAAGCATAGGAACCTCAGAGGTTATAGGTTACTGAGATAACCAAAGAACCATGTCCATCCATTCGCTCAACAAACAATAACTGAGTACTTACTGTATGTCAGAACTTTCAAGCCCTGAGATACAGCCGTGACAAAAATAGTGTTTCTGCTCTCAAGGGGATGACTTTCCAGAGACGTGGGGGATAGACTGTCAACAAATACACCTAAATGCACAGATGTTAAGTGAGCTCTGCAGGAAGACAGAGCTGAGGAAGAGAAGTTGGGACTGTGGGGTGAGAGCGAGCTGGTTGCTGACACTAGATGGTCAAGGGAGACCTGGGGGACGGTGTTGTTTGAGCAGAGACCCGAAGTGAGAGGTGCAAGCCTGTGAGTAAGAGAGGGAAGAGCGATCCAGGAAGAGGGAAGAGGAGGAGTCCTAGGATGCTGCTGGAGCTCCCCGGTGGTGCCTGCGGGAAAACAAGGAGGCTGGGGCGGGGGTGGGGGTTAGCAGGGCGGGTCCGGGGTGGGGGCCGGAAGCCTGGTGCAGACAGGGATGGACCCAGAGGGTCGTGAGTGGTTTGTGCTGTGCGAGTCCCAGATACCTTTTCTCTCTTCTTAACCCTCCCATTGTGTTCTCTTGTGGTCATTCTCCTATAGGAAGAAACTGGAAAGGGAAAGTGCTAATAAGGGTTCTGGTGAGCTACATTCCATTTATTTGAGGTGGAACTCTAATACATCGTCTTGTATTTCATTCTTAACTCCTTTCATACAGGTTATTTTTCTCGACAATGTTCAGTTCAGTTCAGTTCAGTTCAGTCGCTCAGTCATGTCCGACTCTTTGCCACCCCATGGACTGCAACACGCCAGGGCTCCCTGTCCATCACCACCTCCCGGAGTTTAAACTCATGTCCATCGAGTCAGTGATGCCATCCAGCCATCTCATCCTCTGTCATCCCCTTCTCCTCCTGCCCCCAATCCCTCCCAGCTTCAAGGTCTTTTAATGAGTTAGGTTGGTAAAAAAGTAACCACGGTTTCAGACTGTGAGTTTTAAATCATTATAACTAGACTCAAACACATCTTTAGTAATCAAAATAGGAACCACTACAATCAACACGTTTGTCAACGAGAAATGTTTATTCCTATAGCGTAAAAATCCATGGTTCAGGATTCGACGAACTTTTGGAAAGCATTTTCTGCCTCCTGTTGTTTGTGGAAGCATTTTCCCTGCAAAAAATTGCAGATGCTTGAAGAAATGGTAGTCAATTGGCCAGAGTTCACGTGGATCGGTGGTAGAGTCTGCCTGCAGGGCAAGAGACCGTGTTCCGTCCCTGGGTCAGAAAGATCCCACAGAGAAGGGAATGGCAACCCACTCCAGTGTTCTTGCTTGGGAAATCCCGTGGACAGTGGAGCCTGGCAGGCTACAGTCCATGGGGTCACAAGGAGTCAGACATGACTGAGAGATTAATGCTTTCACTTCAGGTGAATACGGTGGACGAGGCAAAACTTTGTAATCCAATTAGTTCACCTTTGAAGCATTCGCTATGAGGCGTGCAGTTGGATGTTGTGGAAAAGAATTTGTCCCTTTCTGTTGAGCAATACTGCCTGCAGACTTGGCAGTTTTTGATTCATCTCACTGACTTGCTGAGCATTCTTCTCAGATGTAATGGTTTCACTGGGATTCAGAAGGTTGTAGAAGGTCAGGCCAGCAGCAGACCACCAAACAGTGACCACAACCTTTCCTGGTGTAAGCTTGGCTTCGGGAAGTGCTTTGGAACTTCTTCTCAATCCAATCACCGAGCTAGTTATTGCCAGTTGTGGTATAAAGTTCATGTTTCATCACATGTCACAATCTGATTGAGGAATGGTTCACTGTTGTTGCACAGACTAAGAGAAGACATCATTCAAAATGAGGACTTTTTAAATTTGCTTTTGACTCATGAAGTACCCTGGAGAAGGCAATGGCAACCCACCCCAGTACTCTTGCCTGGAAAATCCCATGGATGGAGGAGCCTGGTAGGCTGCGTGTGGTCCATGGAGTCACGAAGAGTCAGATGTGACTGAGCAACTTCACTTTCACTTTTCACTTTCATGCATTGGAGAAGGAAATGGCACCCCACTCCAGTGTTGTTGCCTGGAGAATCCCAGGGACGGGGGAGCCTGGTGGGCTGGCGTCTATGGGGTCGCACAGAGTCGGACACGACTGAAGCGACTTAGCAGCAGCAGCAGCAGCATAAAGCACCCACTTACTGAGCTTTTTCACCTTTCCGATTTGTTTCAAATGCCAAATGACCGTAGAATGGTTGACGCTGAGTTCTGGGGCAGCTTCTCCTGTAGTTGTAAGACGATCAGCTTTGATGACCTGATCAACTGGTCATTGTCAGCCTCCAATGGCAGGCCACCGTGCTCCTCATTTCAAGGCTCTCGTCTCTTTTGCAAAACTTCTTGAAACACCACTGCACTGTACACTCATTAGCAGTTCCTGGACTAAATGCTTTGTTGATGTTGCAAATTGTTTCCACTGCTTTACGACCTAGTTTGAACTTGAATAAGAAAATCATTCGAATTTGCTTTTTATCTAACATCATTTCCCTAGTCTAAAACAAATATAAAATAAACAGCAAGTAATGTCATTAGCAAAAAAAAAAGTGTGCATTAAAATGATATATAACATAACCACACTTATTTAAGACTGTATTCCAATATGAAACAGCAAATTTCAACAATGCAAAACAGCAATTACTTTTGAACCAATCTAATATGTGATCAAAATCACAGAGTCTTCAAATTTTTTCGTATTCTCTAGGAGCTGTTAGATTCTAGAAGGGTTTACAGTTCTGAAAGAGTCAACTTTTAATATTGTGTTTTACCCCAGAAAATAACTCTGGAGACTTCACTTTTCTGTACCACCTGTGAATCTTATCCTTGGTCTCCAGGGCTGGCCCTTCCATGTTGTTGTAAACTGGCCAGGGATTGCAGTGAGATTGTAGCCAGTTGTCATCTAAGAGAGAGAGAGAGAGATCTGGGGATATGGAAACAATACGCATTAACAGTTTTTCTCTCTACATTAGTCTTTTGTCTTAGAAGTGTCTGTTTCTGGGTATATTTCCAGGTTCTGCTAGTTATTTGATAAAGCTCTCTAATACACCAAACATTACATGAGGAAATGAACCAGAGTGCTGGAGTGGGCAGCCTTTCCCTTCTCCAGGGGATCGTCCAAACCCAGGGGTCAAACCCAGGTCTCCCACATTACAGGTGGATTCTTTACCCGCTGAGCCACCAGGGAAGCTCTTACTAAAGTTGAAGCATTTCTTTTCATAAACTGGTCTCAGCCTATTTGCCATAAAATAAGCAAAGCTGAATTTTCCCAGGGAGAGAAACAGCCAGGTTGCTCTGACAAATACTAAAGTGCTCCCAATTGTCCAAATCTAGGGTAAGGAATGGCATTCCCCAAAGGTGTTTTGTTTTTTTTTTTTTAATTTGAAATAATTTTAGACTTACACAAAAGTTTCAAAAATAGTATGAAGTGTTCTTGTATAACCTTCACCCAGTTTATTCAGATGCTAACATCAGATGTGAACACAGTGAGGCGAAAGTGTTAGTCGCTTAGTCATATCTGACTCTTTGTGACCCCATGGACTGTAGCCCGCCAGGCTCCTCTGTCCATGGGGTTTTCCGGGCAAGAGTGCTGGAGTGGGTTGTCATTGCCTTCTCCAGGGGATCTTCCCGACCCAGGGATCGAACCTGGGTCTTTTACATGGCAGGCAGGTTCTTTATCATCTGAGCCACTGGGGAGGGCCCTACAATTACTAAAACCGGGAAATCAATGCTCTTCACTAAACACAAACATCATTAGCTCATCTATAGATGGACTGGAAGTTCCCCAGCTTCCACGCTTATGCTCTGTTTCTCTTCCAGAATCTAACCCAGGGTCCACACACTGCATTAGTCACCATGCCTGCTTAGGCACGTCAGACTGTGACAGCTTCTGCTTGCCTTTCATGACTCTGACCATTTAAAAAAAGATACTGAATCTTTATTTTGTAGAATAACCTCTGAACTGGATTTTTCTGAGCTTTTCTTGATTGAGATGGAGGTTGTGTCTTTTCAATGAACATGAAACACTTGGGCAAACACTGGGAGATGGGGAGGGCCAGGGAGGCCTGGTGTGCTGCAGTCCATGGGGTCACGAAGACATGACTTGGTGACTGAACAACAGCAAGACGTATTTTGGGCAGTATTATTATAGAAGTGGTGTGTGCTTCCTCGTGCATCAGGAGGTGCAGAATGCTGACAGGCCTTCTTACTGGGGATGTTGACCTGAATCCTTTGGTTATGACGTTGTCTGCCAGGTCTCTCCAGTGTAAACACTCTCCATGAAGAGCACTGAGCTTCCATTTGCTTTATCCTTTAGCACCCTGCCTGACCCATGCTAGGTGAGTAATAGACATTAGTTTAAAAAAAAAAAAAAAAGAATTAAAACTAATGCACCAAAATTAGGTTAAATGATTCCACCAAATTTTTCTGACTTTTATTTATTTAATTTGTTTCAGAATTCACCACCAAATTCCAACAAAGCTAAACATGAGACTCTGTATCTAAATCACTGTTCTTTGAAAGGTGCCTAAGCCAACCTAAGCAGTTTTGATATTGGATGGTCTTTCCTGTACTATTACTTGTCTTTGCTGGTATCATATTTAAAGGTTTTCTGAAATGATTTTTGTATTTTGAATAGGAGATACATAAAAATAATTTTTTAAAAAGCATAAAAGTATACAGTAAAAAAGCAAATCATTGCTATCTGCTTCTTCGTGTCATACAGGAAACAATCTATGCATATATAGATATATAGTTACATGTTTATAGGTGTTTCTGTATCTTTTGTATTACTTTTTAAACACAAATGACATCATACTCCACACACTGCTCTACATCTTAGTTTTACATTAACAATGTGCCTTGGAGATCATCCATTATTTATTTATCGAGCTTTACCTCATTCCTTTTAGTGGCTAAATGACATTCTATTGCACTTACACACTATAAATTTTTCATGAGTCTTATTGATTCAAGAGCTTATTTATGGTTATTTCTAGTATTCTGTGTTTTAAATAATGCTTCAGTGAATATATTGGAATATAATTTTGGTCTTTTGGGGACTTTTTCTTATTGATTACTGAAGAGTTTATATATACAGGAAGTTATCAACTTGGCAATAATATATGTTTCAAATATTCATTTCATCTTGTTTTATGTCATTTAGCATTATGACCTTATTTTACCAAGTTTTCACTAACAAGAAATTTTCACTTTTTATGTATTAAAACCAATGATTCTTTTATTTTCTGATTTCCAAGTTTGGTTAGCACACAGAAATGCATTCTCTACTGCAAAGCTAAAAAATTATTTTCTCTTGTGAGCTTATTTATTTTGTTTCCATTGAAATAGAAACCTTTAAAATTTCATTTTGGTATAAGAAAGAAAGCAGGAATTTTACTTTATTTTCTCCAGAAGTTTTCACTGTATCAAAAGCATTATTTGATCCATTCCTTACTGAATACACGGGTGCTCTCTGAACTTGAGCAGATTTCCAAAAGACAAAAGAGTGCCAAGTAATCACTAAAGCTGACTTAGTCGTGTTGCCATTGATTTACCCAGATTGAAAGCATTATTAACTTTTATAAAATGTTTTATTTCCTTACTCCCAGGAATGATCACCCACTTGGTGCTAGCGACTAACCAAATCATAGTGCTCTTGAGAATGGAAACTGCTTGTGAAATTGTGTGGTTGTCATTTACAGCTACGCTGATGTCTGTGTCATAGGCTTCAGATTATCTGGATCAGTCTCAAGTGTACTCTGTTTTATTGTTATTGCAACCTTTATTTTTTTCTGTAAAGAAAATTAGGCAAACAAGACATTTATCTTCATGTCAAACTATAATACAGTCTGTAACCAGCATGGTCTTTAACTCAGATGATAGTGCTTGCAAATGTCTCTATTTTATCCTTATCTCCCAAGCACAAACCATGGGGGAGAACAATTGTGGAAGGCTACTCCTAAAATGACTCCTAAGGCCCCTCCCTACTTAGGTGTGGGCTGGACCTCGTCACTTGTTCTAATGAATACGCACGGCAGAAGAGACAGTATGTTCGTTCTGAGATAAAAAGATACAAGCTGAGACTTTTGTCTGCCTGGTGCTCCCTTTCTCTTGCTGTCTTGTCTTGCTCATTTTGGTGAGGCAAGCTGCCATGTTGGAAAAGTCTATGCTGAAAAGAAATGAGCAGCCTTCGGACAGGTCACAAGGAACTGAATCCTGCCAACAAGCACGTGAGCGAGCCTGGAAATGCATCTTAGCCCCGTTGAACCTTGAGATGACTGTAGCCCCAGCTAACACCCTAATTTTAGCCTTGAGAGACACCCTGAAGCAGAGCACCCAACTAAACCATACCCAGATTCCTGATCTGTAGAAGTTGAGACAGTAAAGGTTGTTGGGGTAATTTGTTATGCAGCAAAGAACAACAAAAATGGGTAATGATAGTAAATAATAGTATAATTAATTAGTAATATAATAGAATACATTGTTAATGTAGATATCAATATAATATTAATAATTTAAATTATTAGAATTATATTCTGGGAAAGATTGAAGGCAGGATGAGAAGGGGATGACAGAGGATGAGATGGTTGGATGGCATCACCAACTTGATGGACCTGAGTTTGAGCAAGCTCCTGGAGTTGGTGATGGACAGGGAAGCCTGCCATGCTGCAGTCCATGGGTCACAAAGAGTCAGACACGACTGAGTGACTGAACTGAACTGTACTGAACAATGATATAAAAGAATACAATGTAAATTATAATATTAGAAACCTATTACTAGTGAGTTTCATATGTTGAAATCACCATTCTAAGAATAGTTAACATATTATTCTATTTAATAGCATGTTATAAACAATCTTATAACCCATGAAAGAGTTAACACATTTATTTGCATTTTATAAGATGAGGAAACAGAAGTACTGAGATGTGTGTGTGTGTGTGTGTGTGTGTGTGTGTGTGTGTTAGTTGTTTAGCCGTGTCCAACTCTTTGTGACCCCATAGACTGTAGCCCACCAGGCTCCTCTGTCCTGGGATTCTCCAGGCAAGAATACTGGAGTGGGTTGCCACTCCCTTCTCCAACTGAGATATACAGAAGCAAGATTTGAATTCAAAGGCCATGCTCTGAACCACTGTGTCGTAAGACTGCAAAGACAAAAAAGCCGTTTCATTCTGCCAGCATCCAAAAACACAATGTCTTTGCATTATGGATCCTGCAAAGGTCCTGCTCCCATTACCCATGGAGAGGTTTGACTTGACTGTGGCCTTGTTCTGTAGATAGAGTAAATTCACTCTGATCTGCCTGCGGTGTGTCTCACCAGGCACACGGCAGGTATGAAACAGACATCTCTGAAACGCATGGAAGGACACGTGGTCGCATATTCCATCTTTCCAAGTGATGGTGCTGCTCTCACAGCTGGTAGCACGGAAGGAGTGTGGGAGCTGGTGATGCGTTGGGTGTACAAGTTCCTCCAGCACAGGGGAATTTACTCATCTATGCCTCCTCACGATGATTTCTTTGCATAGATCTAACTCTAGGCTCTGCTTCTGACAGAAAAATACATGAAGGCCATTTATCATCTTGCATTTTTACTCCATTGCCATTACAGAAGAAGGTAATGACTGCAATTTCAGATCTTTTGAACTGAGAGGCAGAAAGAAGTTTTTTTCATGTAAATGAGACTTTTCCTGCCATATACTGCTTGTGGGGGAACAACTCAGACAATCCTCTATGAAGGAAAATCTTGAAGTATATATCAGAGTCACAAATGCACCGATCTTTTGACCCAGCAATTCTCCTGCAAGTAACTTATTCTATGTAGATGTGTACATGTGTGAAATGATAATATTCTGGGGAACAGAAGAATAGAAGCAACTTAATTGCCCATCAGTAGGAGGCAGGTGTGAATAAATTATGGTATATCCATCCTTATAAGAAAATACTGGGTAACTAAAACAAAACAAAGGGAACTCTAGACATGTAGATTTGGAGTTATCTCTAGAATATATTGGGCTTCCCTGGTGGCGCAGAGGTTAAAGCATCTGCCTGCATTGCAGGAGAGCTGGGTTCGATCCCTGGGTCAGGAAGATCCCCTGGAGAAGGAAATGGCAACCCACTCCAGTATTCTTGCCTGGAGAATCCCATGGACGGAGGAGCCTGGTGGGCTACAGTCCACGGCGTCGCAAAAAGTCGGAGCTGACTGAGTGATTTCACTTCACTTCACTTCTAGAATATATTAAGTATAACAAATTAAAAAGAAGAGTATTTTTGTACTAAATTTGTGTTAATAAAAATAGATTGTATATATAGGAGGATTTGAAGGTTTATAGACAAGTTCTTTGACCGTTATCCCTTGAAAAGGCAGAGCACAGTTAATTCTCCTCTCTTTGAGAGTGGGAATACATTAGTTACTTGCTTTTATAAATATAAAATAAGTTTAGACTAGTATTTGAGAAACTGAAACCTTTGAGACCCTCTTGGGAAGAGACCTCTCTCATCCAGCACGTGGTGAGAACGTGCATGTCTCTTACATACACTCTTTGAGCCTCTTGGATTTTGCCGTCACCTATTTAAAAATAAAATACAAAGAAACACTAAGTCAGGAACTCTACATTCATAAGATGAAGTGGTATAAACCACTTTTTACTTTCAAATATACCTATAAATTCCTATAGGTAGTTCACTATCTTAGAACAGATTGAATGCTTCTGTTGAAATCTGAAGGGCCGAACGTTGGTAGAAACCAGGGAAAGAGATGTTTGAAAAATAGTACCATCACTTCTTAGGTTCAGATAAGGAGGGAAGAGGACCACTGTAGAGGAGAAAGGACTGGTGGAGAATGCTGAGGGGGGTCTTACCTTGCTGGCTGTTGGCCCCCCAGGTGTGGGCAGCAGTCCACCAGGGTTACTGAAGTTGTTGTGGCTGCCACATGGGACCCCTGGCACATCAGAGGCAGGGCTCCAAGACAGCCTGGTCCCCCGAAAGAGGCTTGGTGGGAAGAGACTGAGCTGGGGTAACCGGGCTAAGTGTGGGGAAGCTGACAGCAAAAGTGCAGAGGGAGGACCCGCACGCTGCAGGCCCTCGTCATGGATGGCAACAAGCTATTAAGGAACAGAGACTTTCTGTCTTTTCCTGTTGGACACATATAACCCATTTGCTTTGCAAAGCAATTTTAGAGTGTTGTTTATGGTAAGACATAACGTGTGTGCTTAGTCACTGCTTCATGTTCGATTCTTTGGACCCTCTGGACTCCCGCTGGTAGCCCGTCAGGCTCCACTGTCCATGGGATTCTCCAGGCAAGAGCACTGGAGTGAGTTGCCAGGGTGCCTTATGGTAAAAAGTCTCTCCCAAATACATGTGTGGATTTAAAGCTATTCCAATCTGAAGACGGTGCATTTGTTTTTAGAGGTACCTGTTGCTCCATTTGTAGTTTCAGAGCAATCCACTCGTCCTAGTGGGCTTCTTAAATGGATTTAATGAAACAACACCTCAGCTGACGGAGGGCCAGCCTTGGCCCTCCTCCCCTCCATAGCCCCGGCACCCTTGTTTCCTCTCCTCTGCCCCTCACGGCCGTCCTGCCTACCGCGCAGCAGAGCCATCTCTGTGCCTCATCCTGTTAAGTGCCCAGTGTTGTGTGAAGGAATCTTGGAAGGCGAATTATACTCCAAGTGTGGGGTTTGTGAGGGTCATCTGGAGGAAGGCTCATGCAATCGACTCAAGGCGGCACAGGTAGCAAGAGGCAGCGACACTGGACACAGTCAGGCTGCTCATCTCCACCCCCTGCTCCTCTGTGGTCCTGGATGAGGGCATCTGGAGGTTGCCTAGGCAACTGCAAACATCGCTGGAATGCCTTTGCTTAGGGCTGCACCCTTTGCTGTGTTTTTATGTGGAGGCATCACAGTGAGGTGGGTTAAGGTGTCTGGAGTTAGACATCTGGGTTCAAATTCAAGTTCTACCGTTTAATAACTTAACATTAGGCAAGTAAGCTAAACTTTCTGTGCTTCCATTTAAAATAGGATCATAGGGTCGTCATAGGGAGAAGTGACTGAAGCAACACACAGGAAGTCTTAGAAAAATACTAGAGACACGGTTCAATTAACATGCAATTAATGTCTTTTTTTATAATAGCTTATAATGAAATTCACAAAGACCATCTCACCAATCTTAACAATACCTCTGTAGGTAAATAATTTACAGCTCAATTTTATGCCTCAAGAAATTGTGACTTAAGCTTGCTGTAAGTAATAATAATGATAATAACAAGTGCCAGTTTCTTACTTAAAATGTACTTGGTAGTATACATATGTTAACCCTTTCAGTCCTCACAATCAATATCTGTAGGGGAGATAATATTCTTATTGCCATTTTACAGATTGGGAAAGTGAGGTGCAAGTTAAATATTTCAGTCAAGGTCACATAGCAAATGAGTAATCGTAACCAGAATGTAAATCCACACAATCTGGATTTGGAGCCCCTACTGTGTTCACAGCCCTATCTGACTTCCCTCAAGCATAGACACCTACTGTATTCACAGCCCTATCTGACTTCCCTCAGGCATAGCCAATAAGACCAAAGGGGATGCTTCCATGCAGATCCAGCCATTACACTGTCAGAACAGTCAGCAAACTGGGGTCCAAAATAGATGTAACCATCAGGACTCTGTGCACCCATGTTCCTATTTTGTGAGTCTTTACTGAATGTTTAGACATTGATACATCTTTTATTTATTTTTAATTGGAGGATAATTGCTTCAAAATGTTTTGAGCATGAGTGCTAAATCGTTTTGGTTGTGTCCAACTCTTTTCGACCCTATGGACTGTAACCTACCAGGATCCTCTGTCCATGGGATTCTCCAGGAAAGAATACTGGCGTGGGTTGCCATGCCCTCCTCCAGGAGATCTTTATGACTCAGGGATCAAATCTACACCTTTTACATCTCCTGCCTTGGCAGGAGGTTTTGTTTTGTTTTGTTTTGTTTTTACCACCAGCACCAAATGGGAATCAGTTGTAAGTATGCATATATTCCGTCCCTGTTGAGCCTCCCTCCCCCTCCCCCAACCTACTCTTTTAGGTTATCAGAGAGCACCAAGCTGAGTTTCTTGTGCAATACTGCTGCTTTCCCCTAGTTATCCATTTTGCGCATGGTAGGATTAGTGTGTTAGTCACTCAGTCGTGTCTGACTCTGCCACCTCATGGACTGTAGCCCACCAGGCTCCTCTGTCCATGGATTAAACACTAACAAACTTTGATGAACTGTATCAGAACAATCACTTATTAAAACCTGGATTTCCTCCTGGTCAGACAAGTTTTAAGAAACTGAAGTAAGGCCCAGAATAGCAAGGTGTTTATGACTAATTATACCATTACTTGGATTTTCTTTTCTTTCTTTCTTTCTTTTTTATAGCTCACACGCATTCTGTGGAGATAGAATAAAAATCATTTTGATAGGAATCAGCAGGTCTTGTTACAGCAAACCTTTAGGGAACAGACACTGAGCTAAGAGATATTGTCCATGGCAGTTGTTTAAACTTGAAAATTATTTTACATGTAAAAATCTGAACCATGATCTCAAACAGGTATAAATTAACTGAAGGCATCCCTTAAGTTTAGTCACGTGATACGTGTGTATCCTGTGTAAATGTGTCCATATCTGTATACAGGGATATGCACAAACAGAATTTTGAAGTTAGAATGATGTTTGGAAGAAGTACATTAAAAAACATGCAGAAGCATTCAGTGTATCTTGATGATAGCCTGGTGACCAATACTTAAAACCAGTGTATGCACAGACATACAGATGGTACCGTGTGTCCAACACTTACGCATCTCCGGAAGTGATCATGGCGCGGCAGGTCCTTCCGGGTGACCCCAGCAGAGCGCTTCCGGCCCCACCTGACAGCCCGAGTAGGGAGCGTTGTTATGTCCGCCAATCCGGACCTTCCCTCGGGCTTTTCAAGCTGAAGTTATGAGAAAGAAGCCTCTTTGCTCATAACTTATGAGACTATTAGGAGATGAAGTCAGAAGTATGTTTCTTCTTAACCACCAAGGGGCGGGCTCGTGGAGAAGGGCTAAACTAGGGGTTTCAAGCGGAAGGCCGTGGGGTGCGGGGGTGCAGGGTGCGAGTGAAGTCTGGCGACATTAAAATCCCCGGTAATAGATCTCCCTAAAGCCAGTACACCCCTGTCTTTCTCAGATGGTTCAGTAAGTTCCTCCTGTTAGGTTTATTTTAGTTCTTAGGAACTTCCTATAAATACAGAGCAGTGCCAATGCCAGCCTTGGCAGTGTTGGAGAGAATTCTCACGTTCACGGCTGTTGGGTGTAGGCTTTTTTTTTTAAACCAAAATTTACAATGGAAAAACTCTTTGTGTTAGAAATTCTCGTACTTAGGAATCTCTCCTATAGAAATTAGGGCTTCTCTGGTGGCTTAGAGGGTAAGGCAGGAGACTTGGGTTGGGTCCCTGGGTTAGGAAGATCCCCTGGAGAAGAGCATGGCAACCCCTGTTATTGCCAGGGCTGCTTCTGTAGCCTTGCCTGGAGAACCCCATGGACAGAGGGGCCTGGTCGGCTACAGTCCATGGGACTGCCAACAGTCGCACACGACTGAGCAACTTCACTTCTGTGGAAATAGTAGCAAGCCTCTTAAAGGATGTAGGAAAAACATTCCCACTGAAACATTTTTTATACTAGCCCAGAACTGATGACAATCTAACTCTCCATTATAGAGGGAATGTTGGCAATAAGTCATGGCCTGCCCACATGGAATGCTCTGCGGATAAAGCAATAATCAATTGTCTGTACATGGAAAGATTCCTATGATATTATTGGGGGAAAAAATTACAAGAGTATAATCCCATTTTGGTAACAAAAAACAAATGAAATAAGTATACATGTATTGTGTATACTGTATAAGTTTAGTTGCTCAGTCGTGACTGACTCTTTGGGACCCCTGGGCTGTAGCCTGCCACTCTCCTCTGTCCATGGGATTCTCCAGGCAAGAATACTGGAGTAGGTTGCCATTCCCTTCTCCAGGGGCTCTTCCCAACCCAGTGGTCAAACCCCAGTCTCTTGCATTGCAGGTAGACGCTACTGACTAAGCCACCAGGTAAGCTATATACATATGTGAAAAAAAAATGGCTGTAAGAATATAAATTGGCAGTGAGGAAAGTGAAGCTTAGAGCTTCTGTATTTTACCTTACAGATTTTTGCATATTCCTTTGTTACTTTGTTAAAGCAACTTTAGAAAGAAAACAGTTCCATCTATTTTGTCACACTGCCTCCTTAGAAGAAAAATTCCTTAGGAAGGTGAGGAAAGTACATATTGGGCAAAGATCTCTAAATTTGACTTGGGTTTGAGCTCTGACATGCTTGACGACTTGGATTAAATAGATCTATGTGCTCACCTTTGTTCAGTCATCTGAAAATGGGGGATTAGAGCTGTATGGGCATTAACATCAGTTTCAGTTTCAACATTGTATGAACACGGGTCTTTTTAACTTTAGGTTTTATGATATGCACAAACACAAGTTTGAAGTTAGAAGGGCATTTGGAAGAACTGCATTAAACAACGTGCATAAGCATTAAATGTATCTTAATGATAGCCTGGTGACCAATATTTAAAACCAAAAGGGTTGTTTTCTCTTTATTCTCTAGATGAATTATTCTGGTAAAGTAATTACTGCATAAACTTTTATGTAAAATCGAAACCTATAATACCTTTACTTGTCTTATATTTTGAGATCTCCTGGCATGGGGGAGATTTCTGAAAAAGAAGGAAAGATGGCAAATGGTCAAGTCCCTGGTAAAGCAGAGAGGTGTGCAGCGGCTTCCATCTACCAAGACAGCCTTCCTGATCTACTGGGAGATCCCAGTGCCCTTTGACATTTTCTTAATGCTTGATCAGGACTAAGAAGCTGATCACAAGCAGGCAGAATGAGGACTACAGACCTCTTTGGTGGAGCAGGTCTGCACATTCCCCCTCAGGGTGATGTGAATCCCCTTCGGCAGGATTTGCCCTTACTCTTTAATTAGGCTCAGCTCCCACCTACTGTCACCCTAGGCTGGCTGGTGGGCTAGTCCTGCCACCTATTGCTCTGTCTGTCGGGCTGTAGAAGTCCTTGTAACTCCTTTAGGAGTTAAAACCACAGAATAACAGGAGCCTGGTGGGCTGCCGTCTATGGGGTCGCACAGAGTCGGACACGACTGAAGTGACTTAGCAGCAGCAGCAGCAGCAGGATAACAGAGCAGGGTGGAGAAATGGAAGAGGAGACAGGGCAGCAATTTCTTCAAGCTTAGTCAAAAGAACAGTAAATGCAACGACCCTGGGTCTTATTCAAAGGCCCAGGCCTTGTGAAACAGATTTATCAATCTTAAACCAGGTTATAAGTCAGCCTGTGGACGTACTTTCCAATTCATTCACTTCCTTTCATGAGTTGCCATTGTAAGTTAGTACTTTTCGAAGCAGAACACCGTACTACAACAAATATTAACTTTATCAGATAACTCTTAGGCCTCACTTACTAGCTTATTTTCATAGGCATCTATCCGTAAGTTTGGGTCACCCACTAGACAATGACATTTTTGAGGACAATTTCTCCATCACACCTAGTCCAAGGTCAAGCTTTCAGAAGAATCCATAAACGCTTGTTGAGTGACCTAATGATTGGGATGGACATATATGCACTATTGATGCTATGAATAAATAGATTAAACAATGAGAACCTACTTGTCTAGCTCAGGGAACTCTTCTCCGTGCTCTGAGAAGAGTTGACCTAAATGGGAGGAAATCCAAAAAAGAAGGGATGTATGTACACGTCCAGCTGATTCACTTTGCTGTACAGTAGGAGCTAACACAGTATTGTAAAGTAACTGTACTCCAACAAAAATTAATTAAAAAAGAAGAAATAGTGTCTGCCCAATTCTGAATCTGAACTGTGAAAGAATAAATCAGTAACCGCCACACAATTTAAACTATTGGGTTTTGTTCACAATCTGAAGTTGGTTGAAATTTCTAGAGCATAAACTCTACAAATGCAAGGACTATTGTCCCTTTCTCTGCTGGTGGATCCCAAGTGCAGGAATTACCTATCCCATCTTCACTCCCAGGCACAGCTTCCAGACCATAGTCACAGGACCTCACCATCCCATTTTCTCCACTGTCCTCCCTTTCTTCATTTCCTCCCATTTGTTCAAGCACATAACTTAATTCTTCATTCCATTGCTTCCAGAAAGGCCTCTAAACTTATAGGGAGGAAAAATATTTTTTTTCTCTACATTTCTATGTTCCTGGTTGAGACCCTCCTGTAAATTTTTTTTTTAAAGCAGGTGAACAGGAGCAAAACAAATTCAGTTACTTACATTCATGCAGGAGCCCCACAAAAATGAGACTCAAATTGACCAGAGAAGGGAATTTATTTAGACAAAGAAACAGTAACTCTGTGAAAGTTGATTGAACACGGGGTTTGGGCTTGGGGTAGAGAAATGGTGAAGGAGTAGCAGGGTTTGTTTATTCAGTCTCCTTGGCCCTCGGTTCCCTGTCATCAGTGATAAGGATGACTTCTACTGCCCTGGTATAGGAAAGCTACCTTTCACATGGCAGATTTATCCCTGGCTTCCTAGGGGTTAAAGGGGGGGTCAGAGTGTTATTTTTGCATTGGCTGTCTTTCAAGTACCTTGAATAATCAATATGCCAAAATGTCATACTTTAGGATGATGTATTTTGAACACCTACAAACTCTTCACTAGAAAACACAGACATCTGGCCTTAGGAATCCTCACCTTACTCTTTCCACCAATTCTAAACTATTACATCACAATCCTTGCCCAATCCTAATCAAGGCCCTGCTGCGCCCCACCATCCCCCTGCCCGCCAACATCAGTTCAGTTCAGTTCAGTCGCTCAGTCGTGTCTGACTCTTTGTGACCCCATTGTTTCCACCAATTCTAAACTATTACATCACAATCCTTGCCCAATCCTAATCAAGGCCCTGCTGCGCCCCACCATCCCCCTGCCCGCCAACATCAGTTCAGTTCAGTTCAGTCGCTCAGTCGTGTCTGACTCTTTGTGACCCCCATGTGACTCTTTGTGACAGACATCTGGCCTTAGGAATCCTCACCTTACTCTTTCCACCAATTCTAAACTATTACATCACAATCCTTGCCCAATCCTAATCAAGGCCCTGCTGCGCCCCACCATCCCCCTGCCCCCCAACATCAGTTCAGTTCAGTTCAGTCGCTCAGTCATGTCTGACTCTTTGTGACTCCCATGACAGGGAGGCCAGGCCTCCCTGTCCATCAACAACTCCCAGAATTCACTCAAACTCATGTCCCTCAAGTCGGTGATGCCATCAAGCCATCTCACCCTCTGTTGTCCCCTTCTCCTCCTGCCCCCAATCCCTCCCAGCATCAGAGTCTTTTCCAATGAGGCAGGTCTTCACATGAGGTGGCCAAAGTATTGGAGTTTCAGCTTTAGCGTCAGTCCTTCTAAAGAAATCCCAGGACCGATCTCCTTTAGAATGGACTGGTTGGATCTCCTTGCAGTCCAAGGGACTCTCAAGAGTCTTCTCCAACACCACAGTTCAAAAGCATCAGTTCTTTGGCGCTCAGCTTTCTTCACAGACCAACTCTCACATCCATACATGACCACTGGAAAAACCATAGCCTTGACTAGACAGACCTTTGTTGGCAAAGTAATGTCTCTGCTTTTTAACATGCTATCTAGGTTGGTCATAACTTTCCTTCCAAGGAGTAAGCATCTTTTAATTTCATGGCTACAATCACCATCTGCAGTGATTTTGGAGCCCCCCAAAATAAAGTCTGGCACTGTTTCCACTGTTTCCACTCTTTCCCATCTATTTCCCATGAAGTGATGGGACCAGATGCCATGATCTTTGTTTTCTGAATGTTGAGCTTTAAGCCAATTTTTTCACTCTCCACTTTCACTTTTATCAAGAGGTTTTTTAGTTCCTCTTCACTTTCTGCCATAAGGGTGGTGTCATCTGTGTATCTGAGGTGATTGATATTTCTCCCAGCAATATTGATTCCAGCTTGTGTTTCTTCCAGCCCAGCGTTTCTCATGATGTACTCTGTATATAAGTTAAATAAGAAGGGTGACAATATATAGGCTTGACATACTCCTTTTCCTATTTGGAACCACTCTGTTGTTCCATGTCCAGTTCTAACTATTGCTTCCTGACCTGCATGTAGGTTTCTCAAGAGGCAGGTCAAGTGGTCTGGTATTCCCATCTCTTTCAGAATTTTCCACAGTTTATTGTGATCCACACAGTCAAAGGCTTTGACATAGTCAATAAAGCAGAAATAGATGTTTCTGTGGAAGTCTCTTGCTTTTTCGATGCTCCAATGGATGTTGGCAATTTGATCTGTGGTTCCTCTGCCTTTTCTAAAACCAGCTTGAACATCTGGAAGTTCACAGTTCACGTATTGCTGAAGCCTGGCTTGGAGAATTTTGATAGACCTGCCTTAAATCAAGCTTCCAATTCTTACTAAATGCAGACCTTGCCTTCCTCATCAGAGGCACAGCTGCAGTTTGGTCAAGCTGGTGATGCCTCTTCCCGATAAACTAAATACACTTAGTTTGGTCTTGTCACCAGGTTTGCGTTGCTGATATCTGGGGTGCAGAATTCAATACGTGTGGAATAGCATTGGGCACAGAGCAGACACCTCACTAAATATTTGTTGAATGAGTGAGTGGATGGTGCGTAATCATACATCAAGGGATTTTAAAAGCCCTATTAGGCCAAAATCAGAAAGAAATCAGTCCATGTAAAGCTCTCTGTATGCATGACTAAATCTGGGAGTAGAGACATGTTACAATATAAGCATTGACATGTTACAATATAAGCATTGACACGTTACTGGGTAACTTCTTAGCCACAGTTGGTATATTTACCATATCTACTTGACCTTAAGTTACTTTCTTAGAGTTTGAGCCAAACAAAACACAGCAATGGTTCATGAAAAAGCATGAATATTTTTGGACCTCCCTTCCTTTAAAAAGTGCCTGAGGTGACAAAAGGGATCCTAGTTTATTCATCATTGAAAAATGTCTGTCTATTGACTTCAGGTTTTCACAGAAGACATTTTGATTCTCTTCACTGTTCCCCGCCTGCCCCCGCCCCCGCCCCGTCCCCAGGAAAAATAAGTTTTCCTGGAGGGTTTTCTAAGCTCCAATAAGGCTTTCCTTGTTTTATCTTTAGGGCACTCAGATGACAGTGAGAAGCCAGCCTATCTCGTTTTACACAGCAGTTGCTCCCATTTGTAATTGAACCCAGAGCTGTTTACAGCCGGCCCGGTAGAACTCTCAACCATATGCATTATTTAAGAGAGGGGAAAGGAAATGAGCCATTTTATACCTAAGAATTTAAATATGGGCAAGTTCCACTGCCCATTCAGCCACAATAGCAATCAGAGAGGTATGTAAGTATAATCTCAGAGGCTAAGTCGACGTGTTAAATTCAAACAGTAGTGCTAATTCCCAAGTATAAAAAATAAAAGTGGTGAATGTGTCAGTCAGTCAGTTCAGTCACTCAGTCGTGTCCAACTCTTTGCGACCCCATGAATTGCAGCGCGCCAGGCCTCCCTTTCCATCACCAACTCCCGGAGTTTACTCAAACCCATGTGCATTGAGTCGTTGATGAGTCGGTGAGATCCAACCATCTCATCCTCTGTCATCCCCTTCTCCTCCTGCCCTCAATCCTTCCCCGCATAGGGTCTTTTCCAGTGAGTCAGCTGTAAGTGTTAACAAACCTACACGGCAAAGCGTGTAGGAACAAGTCACAGGCCTAATTTATAGTTTGCAGTTCAAGGGCAGCAGTCACCAGCCAGGACTGCAGGAGGCTATCGGGACAGACTGCGCAAGCCTGGCTGACCCATAGCCAACCTGATGCTCTGCAGGGCTGTGGACATCACCAGATGGGGAGCAGGACGTGTTCCCCCCACTATGCTTCTTCATCTAAGGATTCTTGTCAGCTGATAACTGTTTTCAGCTGATAACTGCTGACCCAGGAGGAGCTCTGAAAGCTGAGTAAAACCTAGCTTTTTCATAAAGGAAATTTACATTTGTAAAAGACATTTATATTAGAAAGGGGGCCAAGCCAGAAGCAAGCCATTATCAGAGATAAGTTTACCCTGGGGGACTTCTCCAGGGAAATCTTGGTTTACCCCGTACTTCCTCTTCTCCCCTTCGAGGTCAGTCGTCTTCCCTGCTCTGTTGCTCTGGCCCCTATAGCTCTCCTTAGCTCTGGATGGTATCTGCGTGCGTCTGTGCTCAGTTGCTTGAGTCGTGCGTGACTTTTTGCCACTCTATGGACCATAGCCTGCAGCTCCTCTGTCCGTGGGATTTGCCAGGCTAGAATACTGGAGTGGGTTACCATGCCCTCCTCCAAGGAATCTTCCGGACCCAGGGATCCAACCCGCGCCTCTTATGTCTCCTGCATTGGCAGGTGGGTTCTTACCACTAGTGCCACCTGGGAAGCCCTGGATGGTGTATAAGCCTCATCTGGCTACCTTTCAAGTGTCATATCCTGTGGGGCTCCCATATATCTGTGCATTATTACATTTTTTTTCCTCCTGTTAATTTGTCTTTTATTATAGAGGGATTCTCAGCCCCAAACTGGGAAGACTGAACAGAAAATTACTTTTCCTCTCTTACAAACCATACTTTTGTCTCTGAGTTCAGTTCAGTTCAGTCACTCAGTCGTGTCTGACTCTTTGCAGCCCCATGGACTGCCATATGCCAGGCCTCCCTGCCCATCCATCACCAACTCTCAGAGTTTACTCAAACCCACGTCCATTGAGTCGGTGAAGCCATCCAACCATCTCATCCTCCGTTGTCCCCTTCTCCTCCCGCCTTCAATCTTTCCCAGCATCCGCATCTTTCCAAATGAGTCAGTTCTCTGAGACTTTCTGCATAAAGCACAGCAGATGGAACCTACTTCTTAGAAACTATTTTCTATAAATCATTGTAGCAACTATAACCCGGAGGAAAGCTACAGGGTACAAATGAAAGCATTCACGTTCTGTGGCTGCAAGCAAATTGATCCTACAGACCACTTTTGCAAGACAAAAACAACATTATTAAATTATTAGCTGCTTTAGAACTGCCTGTACTGGCGGAGGATTAAGCTGCCTCAAAATTCCCTATGACACTCTGACAGCCATTATTATTTGAATATCCTTAGAATTCATGGGTGCTAAAGGCAGCAGTGAAAACTCTGACGTGGTTTCTACTACTATTAATAAAAAAAAAGACTAAAATAAATTATTCCCCACCCCTCACCAACTTGAATAAGGCATTGTCCCATATCACCTTGAAAAACTGATTTCAAAGAGAATTGTGACTAACTCCCAGCATGCATTTTAAACAGGTTGAGATAACAATCAGAGTGGAGACTCCTTAGCTGTTAATTTTCACTAGTTGATGGCACAGTCAGCTTCAATGATCTGAGGTGAGAGATGAAGGGAACAAATGTGACCTTGCTCCTATATGCATGTATTTAACAATCTTTCTCTCTCAAAATAAATAAATTAAAAACCTGAATATCGTCGACTGAAAGGACGCACAATATACGAGTGGTGAATTAAGTTCTGTTTGGGGCAAAATGAGAACTGTATTCCAGGAAACACATTTCAGATAGCTCTGAGAAATCGCTCCAAAGAGGAAGGAGGAAAGGTCAGCATATATGTGATTCTGGTGATGGGTGAGTACATGCAATCAAGCATATATATTTATTTGCAGAAGGCTGCTGCTAGGCTCATGAATGTGCTGCAATTCACGAGGAGCAGACATCACTGTCAAAGATTTTAGTGCTTTTCTAGATATGAGGAGATGCAAGAATTGGGCTCATAAAATCTCCTCCTGAAAATATCGAACTGCAAACCTTTCTGCCAGTTTTTCCCAGAGCCCAAAGTACCTCACTCTTGGGAGGAGGAGCTGATGATGAGTCGTGAGGTCTACTCAAGAAAGACAAAGGAATTTTTCTCCCCCTCCCCACAGCCCAGTACGTTTTCAGGGCGGGGCACCCCTGGCCCATCTGCTTGTAAGCCTCACAGGCATCCTGTTCTAATAAGTCACTTCTTATCTATCACTTTGCCTCTCACTGAATTCTTTTCTGTGCTAAGACTTACAGGACTACGCTATTGGAGCTCTTCAGAGCCCGCAAAATGTCACCCAAATGTTTTCAATGTGACATTTGTATAAGACATTGTATGGAGAAAATCCAGACTCGAGGTTGGGCAATTCTGTAAGGGGATCTATAAAATATGTCAAAGCATGATGTCTTTAAGTTGCATAGTCTACAAATGGGAAGTCAATAGTGTGCCTCTGTTTGGTAGGTCTAGATAAATGCATGGTGGTAAATGAGATGCACAGCAAGGTTCAAATGAAATTGCAATTTAATAAACAAATGTTTCATAATGATTTTTTTCTATCACTTCCGCTGCATCTCAGAGGAATTGTAAAGCAGGAATAGAATCTTAAGAATCTCTGAAATCTTTGTTATCTGAAATCTCACCTTCAGATAAAAATTCAGAGGAGGAATGAACGTTCCCCTTAGTGTTCCGTCTCCATCTCTGACAGCCTGTAACCTGCAGCAGGATGTTTAATAAAGCATGTCGCTTCTCAGCCACCATGATTCTAGGGTACAGTTTACCTGCTGCAGCTCCCTCAGTCCTTACTGGGCAGTATCCTCAGTGCTTTAGACAGCATCCCAGAGCCACCTCATCCGGCCCTGAGCTTAGCTTAACTTTATGCTACAGCCTGGAATTTCCCTGGAGGAGGACACCGCAACGCACTCCAGTATCCCTGTCTGGAAAATCCCATGGATAGAGGAGCCTGGAGGGCTACAGAGAGTTGGATGTGACTGAGCAACTGGGCCCTCACGCATGCAAAGCCTGGGGTTTACTTTCATGTTGAGAGAATAGAAAGTATCGCTATTTTAATGGCTAAAAATGGTGTTAATTTTTTCATCTGCAACTTCTGTATTAGCGACTCTCAAGCTTTTGGGCTTTAGGACTCCATTTATGCAAAAATTGTTAAGAATCATCCCCAGATAATTAATACCCAACGTGTGTAAACAGCTCATACAACTCAACATCAAAAAACAAACAATCTGATGTAAAAATGGACAGGAGGGATTTCCCTGGCACTGAAAACTTACCTTATTAGAAACTAAAGCTAAGAACTTTTAAAATTATGAATTTATTAATTCATTTAAAAGCAAAAGGTTCATTACATAAGAGACATACTTTTATGAAAAATGATTTTCCAATTTAAAAAATCCAGGGAGGAAAGTGTAAAGGGGATTTTTATAACTCTCTGTAGCACCTGGCTCTGTAGATGACAGCTGAATTCTCACGGCTGCGTCTTCCTTTGGTCTGTTGTAATATTACATACGGAACCTCTGGAAAGCACCACTCGAAACTCATAGAAGAATGAGAGTGCAAAGGAAAACTAACTTCTTTGTCAGATGAAAGTGCTTTGACCTCTCAGAGCCCCTGAAAGGGTTTTAGAGAATTCCTTTGTAACTGTTATTCTATATGATGGAGTAGTTATTCTGAATTGTAGGGACTTTCCTGGTGGCTCAGACGGCAAAGCATCTGCCTAGAGTGTGGGAGAACTGGGTTCAATCCCTGGGTTGGGAAGATTCCCCTGGAGAAGGAAATGGCAACCCACGCCAGTATTCTTGCCTGGAAAATCCCATGGTTGGAGGAGCCTGGTGGGCTACAGTCCATGGGGTCACAAAGAGTCAGACAGGACTGAGTGACTTCGCTTTCTTTTTCCTTTCTGACTATATATATATAATATGCATAATTATATATATAATTTTAATTTTTGCCTACACCATGCCACATGTGGAATCTTATTTCCCTGACCAGGGATCGAATCTAGGCCCTCGGCAGTTGAGAGCATGCAGTCCTAACCACTGGATTGCCAGGGAATTCCCAGATATATAAATGCATTTTTGAAGCAAAGATTGTATGGTTATGTTCATTATGAATGAAAATAGCTGTCAGCAGAACTTTTTATTTTTCTGAATTGGATCCTTGGAATGACAATGACAACAAGGCCTAACACTTACAGAGGGCTCCTTATATCAGGCACTGTACTAAGAACTTTGCAAATGTCATTTCACTTACTCCTCAAAACAATCCTGGAAGACTATGCTACTAATATTATTGTACCACTTAACAAGGCACTGGGGGGCATACGTGACCTGCCCAAGGTTATACCACTGGCAAACTCTAGCCTTGGCTTTTGTGCTTAGGTAGGAGCCTGGCGGGCTACAGTCCATAGGGTTGCAAAGGGTCAGACGCGACTGAAGTGACTTAGCACACACACACACACACACACAGTCCAGCTTCTGACCACACCAGATCCTAATCGTGATACATTATTGCACCTTCAGAAAAGGTTGCTCAGCACTGAGATAATTATCCCATGTAATCCTCACAAAAATTCCATGAGGACAACCTCATAATCTTCACTTTTCAGATGAACAGAATATGTACCATGGTTGTCTCTTCTCTTTCTGTGCCCCTAGCCATTGGACTCCCATGTAGGACTGGTCCATTCAGGGACTGCCCAGGTAGTTCCCAAATCAGGGGAGCAAGAACATTAGTACTTATTTTTATCTTTATCTAAAAACTGAAAAATATTATCTTCAAAAATATTTAATACATAGATGGACGCTTGCCCTCCATTGAACCACTTAGGATATGAGATGGGACCCAAAGAAAGAGTTGGTGGTCCCCAGCAGAGGACTGCTACTCTCAGTACAGAGGCTAAGTGCCAGTTACTATTGTCTTATCTTACAGAAAGTATTACAGAAAGAACAGTAGTTTACAAAGGTTTCTGTGAGAAACAGAACAGAACAGTTTGCTCTAGCAGACTGAAGCAAATATGAATAATCTGGCAATAAAACCAATAATAAATCAACATATTTCTTCAACATATTTCTTCAACGTATTTCTTATAAACAAATCAGAAAATGGCAGAAATGACCCTTTCTCTGAATTGTTACTAGCTCTCTACTAGCAATATTGTATGATATTTTAAAAGTCTATTTAAGCAATACTGGGAATAAGCTGACCAAATATGTGAAATTATCAAAAGGACATCGGGACTACTGGTTTTCATTCACTATTGTTAGCGATGACTCTCACAAAGTGACTGTTGTACAAATGATAACACGAAGTAGTCATGGTTAGTAAGACATTATAAAATATTACCTAACTCATCTTCAAAACATTCTTCTGTGATTCTAGTGTTAATGTACATTTAATATAAGATGTACAATATATTAAAAACTGTAGTAGAGGGTTATAGTTCATTAGTAATGCACACAAAGTCAACAGTTTTCTATTCATAGAAGACCTTGATCAAAATGGTTTGGAGAATTCTGCACCATGGTAGCTATCTCTATAATAAAGTTCCGGAATCTTTCAGGCTCTAGTATTTTATTATTTTAATTTTGGTTAAGTATACTGAGTTTTAAGTATCAGTTTGAAGTGAGTGGGAGGAAAAAAAAAAAACTTGTTTAATTATATTGGTTACTGAAACAGAGAAACAGAAAATTACTTTCTTTTGAGAGCAAATGCAACATTACTTGGCAGCTAGTAAGTCTTCAATATGTTAACTGATGGTTAAGTGACAGGTTATCACTTATCAGGACTTCCCTGATAGCTCAGTTGGTAAAGAATCCGCCTGCAATGCAGGAGACACCAGTTCAATTCCTGGGTCAGGAAGATCCCCTGGAGAAGGAACAGGCTACCCACTCCAGTATTCTGGCCTGGAGAATCCCATGGACTATACAGTCTGTGGGGTTCCAAAGAGTCAGACATGACTGAGCGACTTTCACTTTATCACTTATCAATAGATAGGATTTGTTTTGTGCTGAGTTCCTACTACCCCATTTCATCTTTTTTTGCTCATCCGTTAACAATGCCATACATTTCCTGTGTAAGCCATCCTTCCCCAATTAATATTTAGGGCTCAGAGAAGAGCACATCGTCTGTCTAGGTGGGGCTTCCCCCAGCCTAACCACATGACTTAACTCAGGTCAGTGAAGAGGCTGAACTTCTCCTGCATATGGGAGCAGGCAGGGCTGCAGCTGCTGGCAGCCGTCTTATTACAACAAGGACCTTGATATTGAGGTCAGTGGAGAGAAGTCCAGAGGGATGAAAAGACTCCAGCTAGTACCAGAGCAAAATTACTACCACGTGGCTTCTTTTTCATGCAGTGTTAAGCTGAAGTCTAAGCATGTTCTCAAGACCTCTTTTCATGAATGATCCAAAACCGATTGATGTTAGGCTCTTTAAGAAAATAAGTCTTTTCTTCCCTCAGATTCAGGGCATTTTTTGCAGTGGGAACAGTCCTTCCATTTTGTTAAGATGTTTCTAGCACATGAAGTCCAAACTCATCTGTTACTTCACAGAGAAAAGCTCCCGTTGACTTGGTTGGAGTTTATACCTTTATCATACACATGGACAGTGACTGTAAACTTTTACATTCCTCTCAAAGAGGAAGAAAGGGCAAAGAAAAAGCATTTCAAAGCAAATCTGAACTAAAAAAACAAGAAGAAAGCTAAGGAGCAACTAGAATAGTAGAAAAACCAAGCAATGTCTTCTACAGTTTCAAATGTTTAGAATTCCAGTAACCAGAACGTTCCACCAATCATATCTACAGAACCAAGAGCAGTAATCATTACTTTATGTAATGACAGTTCTGTGCACCACTGTGAAACCCCCAACACATCAAGCCTACTTTGGTTTTGATGACTTTGGTTTAAACATTCCTGACTTCCAAAAGAATGGGTATCTGTTTTTGGATTTTTTCTCAGTATAGTCATAGAAAAAGAAATCAAAATGGTAGGAACAGAAAGACCAGGGTGCACAGATGGTGTTAGTGAATGTGAAGAAAGAGCCCAGAAATCTTGAGTGCACGCAACCTACTTAGACTCAGTTTGAGGTGATGGCAGCAACTTCCTCTGAGGACAAAAATACACAAAGAATTACTAGGTGCTGGTAGAAGAGGTATGAGCCAAGCTGTGAAAATAGCACGTTTACAGGGAGACTGTTGTGATTTGCCATCTTAATTAAGTATATTTTCTGCCTTTATGAAGTAAGAGCCAGATTTGCTTTTATTATCACAGTTGAATGAATTTTTACGAAACCGGGAATAAATAAAATGCATCTAATTCATTTATGATCAAAACAAAGCCATCTCTTTAAGAGAATGCTTATTTTCTCTAGCAGGGTTTCCTCTTCTTTGTCAATATTTGTTATTCCAATCAGATAATTAAGTGATTGTAGAGCACCCAAGTAAATATATTTTGCTAACTCTATCAATTAGGTGATCATTTATTTAATGTTCTACATAAACAAGCCTGTCTTATAATCCCATTACACATGATAATTGTGTCTATCAGCACTTACCATGTATACTGTAATTATTTGTTACACCTTGCTTTGACTCCTATTAGACTGTGAGCTCCAGGGAGTAAGTAGGTCCTCATTACTAGAAGGGCCAATACTTATTGAGTGTTCAGTTATCTGCCAGATTTTGTTTTGTGAAAGATGAGTTATTTAATTTTCCTCACAAAATCTTATGACATGGATGCCATCAGTATTTTCATTTTAACAGTAAGGACATTTAAAGTCAGAGACGTTAATTTGTTTGAGCTCACAAAAGAAGCAAGAAAGTAGAAGCCTTAAAATATAAACCCAGGCAACCTGACCCCAGGGAGCTTGGTCTTAATTTCTATGCTGTGTTGGCAATGAAGACTCCGCTGATTATAACCAAAAATATTGAAAGAGTTTCCTAGATGCTAACTATGTGCGGGGAAATTACACAAGCCTTCTTTATGTATTACCTTTCAGTAATCCTATGAAGTAAATACAAATATTATCTCTCATTTATGGATGGGGGAGAAAATATGATGCATGACAGAACCAGAATTAGAAATCTGACTGGCTCCAGAGTTCTCAGCCACTTACAGTAAAGCATCTGCCTGCAATGCAGGAGACCGGGGTTCGATTCCTGGGTCAGGAAGATCCTCTGGAGAAGGAAATGGCAACCCACTCCAGTTCTCTTGCCTAGCAAATTCCATGGATGAAGGATCCTAGTGGGCTACAGTCTATTGGGTCACAGAGTCGGACATGACTGAGCGCCTTCACTCACTTCACTCACACCACTAGGATGCAGAGATACACAGCAAGATGGCCCTACCTCTAGACACCAGGAGATTCTGGGATTAAGACTGGCACTCCCGTGAGCTCCTCCTCTTAACTGAGGCCGTGCCGTGTTCTCGTCATACGTATTGCACGGAGGCTTTTTTCTTTTCGGCTGCCTCTCATGGCTTGCAAGATCTTAATTTCCCAACCAGGGATCGAACCTGGTCTATGGCACAGAAAGCCCAGACTCCTGATCACCTGGCCACCAGGGAATTCCCCACAACCATGAGTGGGCTTAACTACACCCCGATAGGAAGATATTAGCACCTACATGCACAGTTGAGCTGCAGCTGGAGTTAACAGTTGAGCCTTGTTTTACTTTTTGGCAAAGAAATAAAAGAGAGACACTGATCTGATTTTTGTTTCCTGACAAAAGGAAATATATCTGCAAAGATGTGTTTTTATTGGCCCTGGATTCCAGAAATATATCTGGCACAAAGACAGAAATATAGATCAATGGAACAAAAAAGAAAGCCCAGAGGTAAATCCACTCACCTATGGACAACTTATCTTCGACAAGGAGGCAAGAATATACAATGGAGAAAAGACAATTTCTTTAACAGGTGGTGCTGGGAAAACTGGTCAAGCACTTGTAAAAGAATGAAACTAGAACACTTTCTAACACCATACACAAAAATAAACTCAAAATGGATTAAAGATCTAAACGTAAGACCAGGAACTATAAAACTCCTAGAGGAGAACATAGGCAAAACACTCTCCGACATAAATCACAGCAGGATCCTCTATGACCCACCAGAATATTGGAAATAAAAGCAAAAATAAACAAATGGGACCTAATTAAAATTAAAAGCTTCTGCACAACAAAAGAAACAATAAGCAAGGTGAAAAGACAGCCTTCTGAATGGGAGAAAATAATAGCAAATGAAGCAACTGACAAACAACTAATCTCAAAAATATACAAGCAACTCCTGCAGCTCAATTCTAGAAAAATAAATGACCCAGTAAAAAAATGGGCCAAAGAACTAAACAGACATTTCTCCAACGAAGGCATACAGATGGCTAACAAACACATGAAAAGATGCTCAACATCACTCATTATCAGAGAAATGCAAATCAAAACCACAATGAGGTACCATTTCACGCCAGTCAGAATGGCTGCTATCCAAAAGTCTACAAGCAATAAATGCTGGAGAGGGTGTGGAGAAAAGGGAACCCTCTTACACTGTTGATGGAAATGCAAACTAGTACAGCCACTATGGAGAACAGTGTGGAGAGTCCTTAAAAAACTGGAAATAGAACTGCCTTATGACCCAGCAATCCCACTGCTAGGCATACACACCAAGGAAACCAGAATTGAAAGAGACACATGTACCCCAATGTTCATCGCAGCACTGTTTATAATAGCCAGGACATGGAAACAACCTAGATGTCCATCAGCAGATGAATGGATAAGAAAGCTGTGGTACATATACACAATGGAGTATTACTCAGCCATTAAAAAGAATATATTTGAATCAGTTCCAATGAGGTGGATGAAACTGGAGCCGATTATACAGAGTGAAGTAAGCCAGAAAGAAAAACACCAATACAGAATACTAACACATATATATGGAATTTAGAAAGATGGTAACGATAACCCTGTATGCGAGACAGCAAAAGAGACACAGATGTATAGAATAGTCTTTTGGACTCTGAGGGAGAGGGAGAGGGTGGGATGATTTGGGAGAATGGCATTGAAACATATATATTATCATATATGAAATGGGATTGCCAGTCCAGGTTCAATGCAGGATACAGGATGCTTGGGGCTGGTGCACTGGGATGACCCAGAGAGATGGGATGGGGAGGGATGTGGGAGGGGGTTCAGGATGGGGAACACGTATCCCGTGATGGATTCATGTCAATGTATGGCAAAATCAATACAATATTGTAAAGTAATTAGTCTCCAATTAAAATAAATAAATTTTTAAAAAGAGAAATATATCTTTAAAACCAATATGTCTTCTTTCCCATGCCTTACTGAGCTTGAGATCAGTTCAGAGATGGGTAGCAACCCAACAGTGTTTAAAACTCAGACATCCACCGGTGTTACCATTTTTATTTCTGTGCTTCCAAGTTTCCACTCTCCATGGATCTTGGGCAGTTCAAATACTTTTTCATCTTCTACTACTATGCTTGTAAAACCATTTTTGGTCTTATTACTAGTTCTCATTCACTCATTCAACAATTATTAATTGGGCATCAATCATACACCAGGAAATGTCCAGGTGCTCAGGGTTAAAAAATAAGTGAACGGCACACACGATGCCTGCTCCTTTGGAATTTATAGCTGACAATGGCCCGTAACTAGGCAGAGTGACATTGTTCCGCTTCACCCTTATTCAAGTTTTACTTGTATTTGGTGCTCAAATCCAAGCAGTGCTTGTTTCTGTTTCAACAAGTAGAGACAAGAGAAGACTGTCTTTATCTCCCTAGCATCTAGTGGCATCTGACACACAGTAGGTACTTCAACATTTGCTGGTTTGTCTTTTTTTTTTTTCTGAAATGTAATTGCTATACAATATTATTGTATATATAATATAGAAGTTACAGGTATTTATACAGTATAGTGATTCACAATTTTAAAGGTTATATTCCATGGACATTTACTGCAGAATATTGGCTATATTCCCCATGCTGTACAATGCATCCTTGCAGTTTATTTTATAGCTAATAGCTTGTACCTCTTAACCTCTGTTGCCACTTCCCCTTCTCTCCCCACTTGTAGCCGCTGGTTTGTTCTCTGCAGCTGTGAGTCTGCTTCTTCTTTCTTACATTCGCTAGTTCGCTGTATTTTTTCAGATTCCATGTATCACTGATATCATACAGTATCGGTCTTTGTCTGACTTTCTTCACTTAGCATAATGCTGTCCAAATCCTTCCATGTCGCTGCAAATGACAAACACAAATTTGCTGTTGAATGAGTAGAAGACGTATATGATCTACAAAGTAGCACACAGTTAGAAGGGTGGAGGATTTCTAGTGATAATATGCTTTACCAAATCCTTGCCCAGACATAAGACTAATTTTATTTCATACTCCTGCCTTGAATAGATAAAAATCCTCTTGGTCGTTTCTCATTCAAAAGAATAAACCAGAAATAAACATAGGATCACCAGAATAAAGCAAAGGAAATATTTATTTAAGAATGTAATTTTGTTAGACTTTCATCACTCTGAAAGATTTTGATGCTGCTTTTAAATTTGCCATCTGAAGTTTTCAGAAATATTCACATAAAACAGAAAACGTTTCTCTCAACCTAAAGGGCAGAATTTATTTTTAGGAAGAAGTTTTTACAAGCTTGGGCCTGGGATCTGATGGATTCTAGCACAGGAATGGGTGTTAATGCCAACAGACCTTGACTCTTGGTTTTCTTTAATCCTTTGATCGTGTTCTGTGATCATTGTTCTGTGATTTTATTCCAAGTAATTTTGCTTTGACAACTTTTCATGTTCTAACACAGGGACTTCATTAGCTGCGATAGTTCATTAATTCTCAACTTTTTTCCTCCCCCTACGTCAACAAGTATGACAAGCAATGTTCAAGCTCAGGACACATTCTCATGGAGATACCTATGGCTATTATAATTCTCAAAGTATGCCTTAAGATGCCATCCTTTTCTTCTCTTTCAGGAGAGCATGTATGCTATGAACTGAAGGTTTGTGTCCACCCACCCCCACCGAAGTTCATACGTTGAAGCTCTAACCCCCAGTGTGATAGTATTTGGAGATGGGACCTTTGGAAGATAATTAGGTCATGAAGGTGGAGCCCTCATGAATAGGATCTGTGCCCTTAAAATGAAAGACATAAGACAGATGATCTCTCTTGGCCATGTAAATATTTTATCAGCTATGTCTTTTGTAAATATTTTATCAGGTATGTCTTTTGTAAATATTTTATCAGCTATGTCTTTTGTAAATTTTTTTCTCCCAGTCCATGGCTTGTCTTTTCATTCCCTTGACGGTGTTTTTCACAAAGCAGAAGTTTTTAATTTTAATGAAGTCCAGCTTATCAATTCTTTCTTTCAAAGATCATGCCTTTGATGTTCTATCTACAAAGTCATCACCAAACCAAAGTTTTCTAGATTTTCTCCAATGTTATCTTCCAGGAACTTTATAGTTTTGTGTTTTACCCTTTGGTCTATGATCCACTGTGAGTTAACTTTTGTGAAGGGGTAAAGTCAGTGTCTAAATTCAACTTCTGCGCATGTGAATATATAACTTTCCAGCACAATTTGTTGAAAAGGCCCGAGAACCAAGAGCACCAATATCCCACTGAAGCACAGAGCAGATTTACACTTTCTCCATCCAGACCTCCAGGGATTTGGTGATCCATCCCACTTACGTTAGTGAAAGTCAACTTCTTTATTCAGCCTACTGATTCAAACATTAATCTGTTTTAGAAACACCCTCATAGATAGAACCAGAAATAGTTTTACCAGCTACCTGGGCACCCCTTTTCCCAGTCAAATTGACAGCAAAAATTGGCCATCACAAATAAAAATTAAAATAGCTGAAGATTTTTAAAACATTCAAATATGAAAATGCCATCCTAACATTTTCAATTTATTTTATAATTAATATTAAATTATATACAATATATTATATTATTATATTATAATAATATATATTATTATGTCATGTATTATATTATTATACAATATATAATATTATATATAATATATTCATTATTATAGTATAACATATTACTTACTGCTTTAGTCTAGACTTTCAATACAATGTTGAAAAGCAGTGGTAATAGGAGATATTCTTGCCTTGAGCCTGACCTTAGTGGGAAGTTTCTCACCATTAAGTATGATGCTAGCTGTAGGTCTTTTGTAGCTACTGTTTATCAAGTTCAAGTGTCTTTCTATTTCTAATTTGCTGAGAATTTTTATCATAAAGGGACTTTAAGGTAAGGTGAATTTGCTCAGTCGTGTCCAACTCTTTGCAGCCCCACAGACTGTAGCTTACCAGGCTCCTCCGTCCATGGGGTTTTCCAGACAAGGGTCCTGGAGTGGGTTGCAATTTCCTTCTCCAGAGGATCTTCCCAATCCAGGGATCAAACCCAGGTCTTCCGCATTGCAGGCAGATGCTTTACCATCTGAGCCAACCAACTGCGTGCTTATTCAGGACTGCTTTCCTTTAGGATGGACTGGTTGGATCTCCAGTACTTAAAGCGGCTTCGGGTTTTATTCAGTGCTTTTTCTGAATCTGTTGATCTGACAGAGTGATTTTTTTCTCGAGCCTGTTGATGCAATGCGTGCCACGTGCTCAGTCATGTCCAACTCTTGTGACCTTGTGGAATGTACCTGCCAGGCTTCTCTGTCCATAGAATTTTCCAGGCAAGATTACTGGAGTGGTTTGTCATTTCCTCGTCCAGGGGATCTTCCTGACCCAAGGATCAAGCCTGTATCTCCTGTGCCTCCTACGTTTAAGGTGGATTCTTTATCCACTGAGCCATCAGGGAATTCCATCAGTTCAGTTCAGTTCAGTCACTCAGTCATGTCTGACTCTTTGCGACCCCTTGAACTGCAGCATGGCAGGCCTCCCTGTCCATCATCGACTCCCAGGCTGAAAAGAGCAGCCACAAAGCCAGCCAGCGCTCCCCTGCCGCCCTAAGGATGCTTTCACATTTTCTCTCTCCCTTTCTTTCTTTCTTTTCCTCCCTCCCTCCCTGCCTTCCCCCTTCCTTCCTTCTTTCCTTTGTATGCAGCAATGAAGCTTTACTAGAAGTCTAAAAAGTGACCTTTTGACGGGAAATACAGCTCTAAGAGATACTTTACATACTTCATAGGACTGCCGACCCCACTCTGCTCCTCACAGCTTAAAAAAAAATACACCGGCGCACATCACACACAAATATGTATGCTTCAGTTCAGTTCAGTCACTCAGTTGTGTCCGACTCTTTGTGACCCCATGAATCGCAGCACTCCAGGCCTCCCTGTCCATCACCAACTCCCGGAGTTTACCCAAATTCATGTCCATTGAGTCGGTGATGCCACCCAGCCATCTCACCCTCTGTCGTCCCCTTCTCCTCCTGCCCCAATCCCTGCCAGCATCAGGATCTTTTCAAATGAGTCAGCTCTTCACATCAGGTGGCCAAAGTAGTGGAGTTTCAGCCTCAGCATCAGTCCTTCCAATGAACACCCAGGACTGATCTCCTTTAGGATGCACTGGTTGGATCTCCTTGCAGTCCAAGGGATGCTCAAGCGTCTTCTCCAACAGCGCAGTTCGAAAGCATCAATTCTTCGGTGCTCAGCTTTCTTCACAGTCCAATTCTCACATCCATACATGACTACTGGAAAAACCATAGATTTGACTAGACGGACCTTTGTTGGCAAAGTAATGTCTCTGCTTTTTAATATGCTGTCTAAGTCGGTCATAACTTTTCTTCCAAGGAGCAAGTGTTTTTTAATTTCATGGCTGCAGTCACCATCTGCAGTGATTTTGGAGCCCAAGAAAATAAAGTCTGTCACTGTTTCCACTGTTTTCCCATCTATTTGTTGTGAAGTGATGGGACCAGATGCCATGATCTTAGTTTTCTGAATGTTGAGTTTTAAGCCAACTTTTTCACTCTCCTCTTTCACTTTCATCAAGAGGCTCTTTAATTCTTCTTCACTTTCTGCCATAAGGGTGATGTCTTCTGCATATGTGAGGTGTGAACATTCTTTGGCATTGCCCTTCTTTGGGATTAGAATGAAAACTGACCTTTGTAATATTTTCAGCCTTGTTATAGAAGGTCTAGAGCAAGGGTCAGTAAATTACACCTTCAGACAAAATTTGGCTCCCCATATGTTTTTGCAAATAATATTTTATTGGAAAACATCTGTGCTCGTTTCTTTATCTATTGCTTATGGCTTCCTTCATTTTACAATGGCAATGTCAAGTAGTTGAAACAGCGATTGTGTGGCTTCTAAACCTAAAATATTTACTCACTGGTCCTTTACAGACAAAGTTGGCTGACTACTAGTCCAAAGTAGGCTTTACACTAAAGAGTAAAGACCTCCAGGTGATCTTCCCGACCCAGGGATTGAATGTGAATTTCCTGCATTGCAGGCAGATTCTTTACTACTTGAGCTACCAGGAAAATCCTGTTCAGACACTTATGAGGTATCAAATAAGTACATACAATGGGCTGAATAATGCATTCTTATAGGGCTCTGGACTGCTAATTTTAGATAACCCAATTAGAGTTAACAAAGGTAAAAACCTGACTTTCTGTGCTATTTATCTGCTACTTCTAAAGAAAAGAAACTCAACTCCCCCCTACTGTCGCAACTATAACTCTTTGACACAAAAATCTAACAATATCCACTGGCATCCCTATAGACTTTTCAGTGGCCCTTAATACTGATGGCTCTTGAGACCAGATAGAAGTTCTTAATATGGACCACAGGACTTAATACGAACCACAGGACTTGCAGACTGTTTCACTACCTTTCTCTGCATCTCTATTTTTGGCTCCCCTTGCCCTTTGGAGAAACTGGCCATCTTTCCAGGTACCTCTTTTTCCTCCTTTAGATCTTATCTTACATATTCCTTCTTCTGAGAGTCTTCTCAATCTTCTGTCCTGTTAAAATCCCTCACCATCATAGACTCATCACCACTGTTAATACCTACTCCCCCTTGCAGCGAACTTTCAAAGTGATTTGTGTTATTTGATTTAGGTCTATTGCTCCATGAGATACAAATGGAATATTTTTTTTCTTCTCCATGATGCTAAACACAGCTAAAACACACAATATGCAATAAATATTGCACTCAGTGAATATTCAACTGAATAAATAGATAGGTGAGTACATATTAGTAGATAGAGATAAACAGATACAACTTTAAAAGGACACCGAGACAATTTCACCCTTGAGAATCATACTAATGCTCCGATCTTTTTAAAAAATATTTTTATTGGAGTATAATTAGTCTAAAAATGATTAGTTTCTGTGGCACAGCAAAGTGAATCAGCTATACACATACATATATCCTCTCATTTGGATGTCCTCCCCATATAGGGCATTATAGAGTACAGAGAAAAGTTCCCTGTGCTATTCAGTAGATCTTTATTAGGTATTTTACATACAGTAATGTGTATCTGTCAATCTCAATCTTCCAGTTTATCCCTCCCCACTCCTTTCTCCTCTGGTAACCATAAGTCTGTTTTTTACACTCTGACTCCATTTCCGTGTTACAAATAAGTTCACTTCTAACATTTTTTTAGATTCCGTGTATAAGCGATATCATTTGTTTTTCTCCGTGTGACTTTGTTCACTAATGATCCATTCTTAATCTTCCTTGAGCATGTTTTGTAACTAAATGCTCAACCCAGAACATTTAAAGATTGCTATCAACATCTATGTAATAGCTAAAGTATTTTATTAACATACCACCAGAACACTTTGGAGGGTAATACCTCCAAACTTGAATTAGATTCTTCTTATGAACTTCCCTGGTGGCTCAGATGGTAAAGCATCTGCCTGCAATGCGGGAGACCTGGGTTCAATTCCTGGGTTGGGAAGATCCCCTGGAGAAGGAAATGGCAATCCACTCCAGCATTCTTGCCTGGAAAATCCCATGGACGGAGGAGCCTGGTAGGCTACAGTCCATGGGGTCTCAAAGAGTCGGACACGACTGAGCAACTTAGAGGAAGAGGACACTTTGTTCTCACAGCTGGCTAATACAGGATGTCAGGTTTTGGCTTTCTGTTTGATTGTTTTTAAAAAATGTTCCCATAAGTTCCATCATTCATGTATAGTTCATGAGAATTCAGAATAATGGGAAAATAATTGTTTGTTGAATAAAGGTCAGAAAACATCTTGCTAATTCTGTTTGTTTTTAAAATGATTTGATAATTATTCATTAGAGCCAATAGATGTCTGGTTTCTAAGTGAATCAATTCTAAATATTGAATGAGTGATAGTCGCTCAGTCGTGTCTGTCTCTCTGTGACCGCATGGACTGTAGCCTGCCAGGCGCCTCTGTCCATGGAATTCTCCAGGCAAGAATATTGGAGTGTGTTGCCATTTCCTTCTCTAGAGAGTTCTAGATAGTACAAGGCAAAAAAAAAAAAAAAAAAAAAAGAGCATCCTAAGAGCTTTCTGTGAGCTACTTCAACTATTTTTTGCCCTCTCTTTCACTGTGTACAAAATGTTGATTTCAGTTCCTACCATAGTGAAAATTAACTTCTGGACAGAACTAAGTGAGGCCCCTTAACAGAAAATGATGTAAGCTCTTTGAGAGAAAAAATCAACTCATTTTGTATCTGCTCACATATTTTCTCCCCATCTCTCTTTATGTGGCATTGAAGGTTATTTTAAAAATGCTTTCAGAGTAATTGACTAAAGAAATTTCTCCATAATCTTAATAAAAGCAAAGTATGATGAGAACAACTTCTAGTATCTTTGAAACTTTGAAAAGATTTTTTTCCCTTTGTAACTGCTTTAAATTTCACGTAAAGTGGGCTTTAGTGCTCATTTCATAAGAAGACATCTGATGTTAAATGCATTCATTAAGGAATGAGGACTTAAAAAATAGCTCAGTTATATTAAAACATTGGATAACCTTCATATTCAACAGAAACGCTAAACCACCTATTAATGCAATGACTCTCTTTGATTGCACCTACACACGTTTTGGATATCACTATGGAAACCTGGAAAACTATCCTTAGTGAAACATAATGGGGCTTTTAAAAATACATTTTAAAATTACCTGCAAACAATAGCTTCTAAGCCAAAAGCTCTGGGAACCATTTTTCTCCCTTTTTAGGTCCTAAATATAAATAATATAATCTAGTTGCTTGACAAAGAACAGTGAGCTGCCTTTTTTCATAAAGGAACTTACTCTCAATACTTTCTTAGATCGGAGAAAATGTGAATAAAACATGCCTTTTTACCCTCCGTTTGTCTTTCTGATTATTCTGAACTGACATGGACAAATGAGAATACACTGGGACACAAAGATCATCTGAGTTCAAGCTTTTCTCAGCTTGGCTGACACAGGAAATGCTGGAACTCTCATGGGAAATCAGTTATATTTGTTGAAGAAAAAGCACTGGGGAATAAACTTGATATCATGGGCTTTCTTTTTAGAGTTACACACAGGGCTGAGACAACTGAGTCTATTAGTCTGAAGGAGATGAATGGCATTTGGTTCCATCCAGCAGTGGTGGTAGACAAGAGAAACCCACTTGGTTGCTGGAGGACAAGAGACTAACAAATAAATGAAGGATGCTAAATACTCAGTACATAAATATTGACAAAGCCCATAGTTCATCCAGCACGTGAGAAGGATCTGATGGTTTGTAGAGAAAAGACAAGCATGAAAAGGACACGATGCTCTTAGTTTATGAGGAACTGACTCAATCAGCTATTAACCACTGCTGCACCAGGGGTACTTTGGAAAAATAATGAGTTTTCATCCAAGATTGGACCAGGTATCTCTTTGAGCAACACACTTGCATATCTTCTCTTCCCAAAGTTCTTACTGAGGTCAAAGGGTCCAGTTCAACAGTTTCAAACAACAAGCAACTATGGCCAGCCCACTAGCCAAGGTCCGCTTCCTAGGTCACAATACCTTCTCAGGGCACATGTGGGTCCTCTAAGCCCAAAGCAATGCTTGAACTATGATACTTCACATCAAAATGGGCTGAAATTCCCACAGGGAATTGCTCTTAGGGCTCAGCTCTTGGACTTCAAACCCAGGCACTTTATTCCAGGCAGGCTGAGCCACTGAAGGCACAGCTCACTTCCAGGCCTCCTCTCTGGGCCCAAGGCCTTTAGGTTGGACTCAAGTCAGTCTGGACAAGGCGCTTTCCTGTGATTAATTTCTTCTTTGGGATATTATTCACCTTGGAGACCAACTACCTCTCTCAGGAGCACTGTCCATCAGAGAGTCTCAAACTACTCTCAACTTTCAAGAGAAGCTTTGGGATCTGCATCTTTTCCTTTGAATGGTTCTTTGGCCCCCAGATAAAGCCAAAAGTTTGAAATGACATTTGCGGAACCCAGTTAATTTCACCACCAGTAGTTGTAGCCCAGATCCTCGCCAAAGCACTCTTTTATTCTCTTATCTTTAGGACATCTGCCTTAATTTTTTTTTTTTTTTAGACACTACAAGGACTATTTGTTGACAATCACTGAACAAATAAAATCAATGAAAAGTGGGAGTTAATTTCTACATCTCTCAAAATAGAGACTGTTAGCAGCTTTTAAAAGGTAATTCTTTCACATTAGAAAAAAAACAAAAACAAAATAAAATCAGTCCAGGAAAAAAAAAAAATTTGAAAAGTTCTCTCCTGTGATTTGACATTAATATAATCAATTTGTCAACTGCTAAAGTTTCTGTGCAGAGTAATTCTGTTCTGCAAAAAAAATAGTATTCTCAAATTTATTTTAATTTGAAGGAAAATTTTCCTGCTATAGATGTAGACACAGAATTGTCCAAAAACACTCATATTTCTGAAAAAGCTATTTTGGTCTCATTCTATGGCAAAGGCAGAAAACTTGAGAATGGATTTTGGGCTGCACCTACACGCCCACAAAGCCTATACTTGCCCACCTTCAAGCCTGGAGAGAGCCTGCAGTCAGCAACCGAGACATCACGGGTTTGATGGACAAGGAATGTCCGAAATAAGGTCCCAGAGTGACTCCCCACCGTGTGCTGAGAACCGTGAGAAGGTGATAAGTCTTTGCTCTAGAGCGGAGAGAGGCGATCGGGGGAACTGACGTCAGGCAGGCTCATCTGGTTACTCGGGAAAGTGGCAGAGGGGCGCGTCCCCCGCCTCCGCTTTGAGGGACACTCACTAGCCGGGACCTGGGGCGAGTGTGCAGGAGGTCAGTCCTGTGAGGAGGGTGTCGGTGAAGCAGGCGCCGGCCCAGCGAGGGAGGTGCAGAGAGCAGAACAGCCATCTCGAGTGACCTGACCACGCAGTAGACCTGCCTTTTATCGTTTCACTATTGCTGATTTTATGTGTACAATCAGAATGTTCGTAAGTGTCGTTACAACTGTATTAGATTCATTTTCACAATGGAATTTTTTCTCTTTTAACACATTAGCTAAAGTAAAAAAAAATATTTACCAATTACCCATTGTATTTGCATTGAGATGAGTGGCTATTATGTCAACTGCATAATAAATAAGTAGGGTCCCCATAATCCGTCTATTCAAAACATTTAGAAATATTTAGAATTAATTTTAAAAAATTAAAAAAATAGAAAACTAGCATTTTAGCTTTTAAAAATATCAGTATGGGAGGTTGGGGGTGGTAGATGCAAACTATCGCATACAGATAGGATGGGTGAGCAGCGAGGTCCTGCTGTGTCACAAAGGCACCTGTATTCAATGTCCTGGGATAAACCATAACAGAAAGAATATTTTCAAAAGATATAGATATCTGAATTGCTTTGCTTAAAAGAAGAAATTAACACAACATGGTAAACCAAGCATGCTTCAATTAAGAAATTTTTAAATAAAAATAAAATCAATCACCCAAAGAAGATATGAAAAATCTTCTATATACCAGTGAAGGTTTCTGGGGCGGGGGGTGGGGGTGGGGATAAAAAAGCCTTTTTTTTCTCATGAAAAAAGCTTTCATATTTTTTTAAAAAAACATGATTAAAAAAATGAAATGAGATTTTATATTCTCAATTCACAAATCAATAACTGTATTCTCTGTCACAGATGTGGTGGATTTGCACACGGCATCTAGCCTACCCTCCTTCTCCTGGGCCTTTCTGTACAGCAGAGGCTGAAAAATTAAAATACTAAAATTACATTTTGAATGAATCCTTGCTGCCAGGTTCCTGAATGTGATTGCTCAGAGTCTTCGCCCCCCATGGACTGCAGCCCACCAGTCTCCTCTGTCCGTGAGAGTCTCCCAGCAAGAGAATGTGGCTGTGACTAGGTTCACCCCGTGCAGAGGCAGAAAGGAGGCTGAGCCCATGCTTCTCTTCTTCTGCTTTTGCTCTTTGTAGAGCTTTGGGTTTTCCCAGGGCAGCATTAGCAAGGGTGCAAGGCGCACAGAGTTGATGGGGTGGAGGGGTAGGACCTGGGAATGTCTCACTTTCCGGCACAGAGGCAGCAGGCACTGCAGGGCCTGGATCTGGCTGCAGCTTCCTGACGGCAGTGGCTCTCGAGTGAGTTTAGTGAGTACAGTGAGAGTGAGTGTAGTGGGTATAGTGTGAGTGAGTGTAGTGATCTGGAAATGAGCAAGTGTAGTGAGGACAGTGTAAGTGAGTGTAGTGATATGGAAATGAATGAATATTGTGAGGACAGTGTGAGTGAGTGTAGTGAGGACAGTGTGAGTGAGTGTAGTGAGGACAGTGTGACTGAATGTAGTGATCTGGAAATGAGCAAGTGTAGTGAGGACAGTGTGAGTGAGTGTAGTGATACGGAAATAAGTGAGTATAGTGGGTAGAGTGTGAGTGAGTGTAGTGGGTACAGTGTGAGTGAGTGTGGTGGGTATAGTGTGAGTGAGTACAGTGATATGGAAATGAGTGAGTATAGTGAGTACAGTGTGAGTGAGTGTAGTGGGTACAGTGTGAGTATAGTGAGGACAATGTGAGTGAGTGTAGTGATATGGAAATAAGTGAGTATAGTGGGTAGAGTGTGAGTGAGTGTAGTGGGTACAGTGTGAGTGAGTGTGGTGGGTATAGTGTGAGTGAATATAGTGATATGGAAATGAGTGAGTGTGGTGGGTAGAGTGTGAGTGAGTGCAGTGATATGGAAATGAGTGAGTACTGTGAGGACAGTGTGCGTGAGTATAGTGAGGACAGTGTGACTGAATGTAGTGATCTGGAAATGAGCAAGTGTAGTGAGGACAGTGTGAGTGAGTGTAGTGGTATGGAAATGAATGAGTATTGTCAGGACAGTGTGAGTGAGTATAGTGAGTACAATGTGAGTGAGTGTAGTGATATGGAAATGAGTGAGTGTAGTGAGGACAGTGTGAGTGAGTGTAGTGGGTACAGTGTGAGTGAGTGTGGTGAGGACAGTGTGAGTGAGTGTGGTGGGTACAGTGTGAGTCAGTGTAGTGAGGACAGTGTGAGTGAGTGTGGTGGGTACAATGTGAGTCAGTGTAGTGAGGACAGTGTGAGTGAGTGTAGTGATATGGAAATGAATGAGTACTGTGAGGACAGTGTGAGTGAGTATAGTGAGGACAGTGTGACTGAATGTAGTGATCTGGAAATGAGCAAGTGTAGTGAGGACAGTGTGAGTGAGTGTAGTGACTGTAGTGTCACAGGACGTGCAGGCTTCTTCTTGTCACCAGGACGGTTTGGTCCTGGCACCACCACTCCCTGGTTTAGCCCGGTCACAGAAGCGTGTCCCAGGGTGGGCCTGGCGCGTGTATCTGTGTGTTATATGTGTGTTTTACTTTGGTGAAATACTCTTACTTGATGCTAGATTATAGATAAGGATTTTTCTGATTTCTTCTTTTGTAAGAGTATAAATATGGACACATGGTTATGGGACTATGTATCTTCAAATTATCATATTAATAACACGAAACCATGTTGCCTATATGTATTCTTTAACTTTGAGCATCATTAATAAAACTTAAATGTAAATGAAGAGCTTATAGAGGCATGCACAGAAATCCAGACATCTCTCCTACTGAGATTAGGTTGGGCTTTGCATCCTACTTGGATTCCTGCTTTACACATTTCTGCAGAAAAGGAAACATGGGCACGTGCAGCAGGACATGAGTTGCGTCAGACACAGCTGAATCTAGGGCCTCAGGTTCTTAGATTGCTAACTCTGTGCTCTTGAGTTAGGCCCCCAAAATCACATAGACTCATTTCCTATCTGCAAAAATTCTTTTCAGATAGTTTTGATAAAACATCCTAGGAAGATCTGATTAGTCCAGCTTGTGTCAGCTGTCAATTCAGAATCAGTTACTGGGACCAAGAATAAGAGATAATTTGATTGCTCAGAACTGGCTAAATCCAGACACTATAGCTTGGTACAGGAGGCAGGGTGGACCCCAACTGAACAGTATGGAATGAAATTTCTAAGAAAAAAGATCTGATCCCAGAAGTAGTGGGAGGTGATTTGTGCATAGCAAAAACAACATATGTTCACTGTATGCTGATTAATAAATGTGTGAGAGTATTCTTTGTCTATATAAAGTCTAGGTTATACCAAGTTGTTCTGAAAGATAAAATAATTTGCTGTGACTTTGTTACATATTCAATTTATATTGTATTCTTGCAATTGAAAGCATTCTAATCGATAGAAATGTGCTCTAATGAGATTAATGTTTCCTTTATGATGATGGAATCTTATCACTGGTATATAAGACAGTGCCCTAATATTCACTAGGACAGGGTGACAGGAAAGAAATACTGACTTTATCTAAAGCTTCATCCCATTAAGATGCACATTTAATTATGAAAGCTCTAAAGTATATCCTATGAATACCACTTGATAGTATTGTATGTTCTTTCAAAAGATCATCACTCTGAAACCAACATGGTACTGTGGGCCAGCATAGTACAATAAACCAACAATTATGCTTCAAATACAAACAAAGTCATTAAAAAAAAAGAGAGAGAGATCAGATTTGCAGTTACCAGAGACAGGGATGGGGTGAGGGGGAACTGGATGAAGACAATTTAAAGGTACAAACTTCTAGTTACAAGATAAATAAGTACTGCTGCTGCTGCTGCTAAGTCGCTTCAGTCATGTCTGACTCTGTGAGACCCCATAGACGGCAGCCCACCAGGCTCCCCCATCCCTGGGATTCTCCAGGCAAGAACACTGGAGTGGGTTGCCATTTCCTTCTCCAGTGCATGAAAGTGAGAAGTGAAAGCGAAGTCGCTCAGTCATGTCCGACGCTTAGCGACCCCATGGACTGCAGCCCACCAGGTTCCTCTGTCCACGGGATTTTCCAGGCAAGAGTACTGGAGTGGGGTGCCATTGCCTTCTCCGAAATAAGTACTAGGGACGTAATATATAACATAATAAATATAATCAGCACTGCTGTATATCCTACATGAAGGTTGTTAAGAAGGTAAATCCTAATAGCTCTAACAGCAAGGAATTTTTTTTTCTGTTTCTTTAATTTTGTGTCTATATGAGATGATAAATGATCATTAAACATTGTGAAACAGTAAAGAATCTGCCTGCCATGTAGGAGCTGCAGAAGACGTGAATTTGATCCATGGGTGGGGAAGATCCCCCAGAGGAGAGCATGGCAACCGACCCCAGTGTTCTTGCCTAGAGAATCCCATGGACAGAGGAACCTGGCGGGCTACAGTCCATGGGGTCTCAAAGAGTCGGGAATGACTGGAGTGACTTAGCATGCATTCATGGGATATGTGAGTCAAATCATTATGTGCTACACTTTAAATTTTTTAAAAAGACCATAACTCTAATTCTGGGTGTGTTATGAAAATACAGACTTTGCTAAAATAGTTTTTTTCAATTAGGAATTGTATTTCATGGCTAGGACCTAAAATCGTTTTACCAAAATAGAGACTTGTTTCACAATATCCGTTATGGCAAAGCACCATTCTAGAATGGTCTGGGGGCTGCGCAAGGTCAGTATTGTCTCAGGCTCCTTCTATCTCCCTGCCTTGATATTCTTAGCATCCAGCTTCCATCCCCAAGGTAGCTTCATGCTCACAGAGTAACCACTGTGGCTTTAGCCATACTATAGCAAAAAGAAAACAGTACCAGAATAGATGAGTGTGCCTTCCAGATAGATGGTTTCCTTGTAAAGAGAGTCCGTGCACCTCTCCCCTACAGTAACAGTTACTTACATGTAACTGATCACCCCACCCATAATGTGAGTGAGATATATAATAGTTCTATATCTGGAAGGACTGCTGCTCCCAGAATATAGAGACTCTTTCACTAATGAAAAATTGCAGAATGGATATTGGTTTCACAGCTAATAGTTTCTGCCATAGCATTTCTAACTCTGACGTGCCTTAAGTTTAAATGCATAACCCACCACACAATCTATAGATTAAAAAGTGGTAGAAGTCAGTAAAAGCCATAAGCTTGCATGTTTTGATAATTTCTGTATGAATCAAGACTGTGTCACCATCATCAAGACTGGAGTTTTATGTTTGAAATTGTTTCTCAATGTTAATTTTGAACAAAGGAATTTAAACATTAGTTGATTAAGAAACAAGCCATGATAAAATTTGAGTGAACCTTGACCATTACAACAGGCAAGTCGTTTAGCAGGCTCAATTTAACACTTTTTAAAATGGAATAAACTTTATTTTAAATCAATCTACGAAGAATCTTACTGAAGGAATTTCAACAAAAAAAAGGTAGCTTATGAGTCAGAACAAATGTTAATGCTTTCAGAATAAACAGCCCTGTTAGTCAGTGTCTGACATATTTCCACCTCCTTCCAGAAACGAGAACTTCGGAAGTGGATGATTGCTTCCTTGGCTTGGTAGAGCTCTGATGGGTACATTTGTTAACTCAACATACTGGGCCAGTTGAGGTCGGTATGAGGCATCTGCAAGGGGAGGCACCTAAAGTCTAATTTTGCCAGTCAGGAAGGTTACAGCTTGTTCAGTTCCAGGTGGATAAAGATAAAGGGGTCTACAGTTACCTAGGGCCAGTGAGCTGAAGAAAATAGAGCTCCTGAACATGTAGAGTGATGTGTGTCTCCAAATCTTCCCTACACTGAGCTATAATATATTATTTTGAAAATGTGATCATTATTATTAAAATAAGGAGTCAATGGCAGAGAGTTTCCTCAAGTTTCATGTGCCCATATCATTTTTCGCTTCTATAGGTGTATAGATTTATAATAGGATATATACATAATGAACTATGTAGCTCTTTCCTAGTCCCTCTGATACGTGGCCTACTGACCTAGCTGGGCATTATATTTACTTCTCAGTAATTAACATCAATGTAAGAATAAGAAGTATATACTACCATGTGGAAAAGAGACAGCTGCTGGAAGGCTGCCGTAGAGCACGCAGGGCTCAGCTCGGTGCTCTAGGGTGATCTAGCGGGCTGGGATGGGGGGTGAGTGGGACGGTTCTCAAGAGCGAAGGGATATGTGTATTCAAATAGCTGATTCACGTTGTACAATAGAAACTCACACATTGTAAAGTAATTTACTACAGTTTAAAAATAAAGAATAAGAGATGGAAGGCCCGCATTTGTTCACATATGCAGTAGCCAGGTCTGTCTTCCAGTATTCACTGGTTACCACGAATTACGAGGGGGTGGCTATTTCAAGAAGCAATTAAAGATGAATATATAATTTTTTTCAACAAAATGTATCAGGTTTTCTACCTTCCAAGTTTTGGTGGTCTCACTAATAGGCTTAAGCAAGCTTAAGGACTGCTTCAGACAACAGTAGTACGAGGGCAGAATGCTCATTTCCAAAATTATCAAAGATACTTTCCCGTAGTGATTAGCTAACAGGAGCTGTCTTTACCTAACGTAGCAATGCAGAAGTGAAAATAAAAGTATTCATGTGGCAAAAGTTTGAGCAAATTTGGCTAAATGGTTTTCTTGGGAAGTCCTACAATTATTACTAGGAATATAAACCTTGAGAAAAGTTCAGCTGAATTCCAGATTGTCTGTGTATCAAGATTTAAGTTTTACGTATCACTATCAGGCACAGAGAAAACAGCTGTCAGGTTAAAATTACATGTATGTGTGTGTGTGTGTGTGTGTGTGTGCACAAACTGTAGCAGGAGAAATGAGAATTTTAAGTAATCTCATTTACTATATCTCCTTTGGTGGGGGGAGATTAAAAGTGGAAAGAAACTGCAAACCATAATCTGATAAATGAATATAGAAGTCCAAAATATAGAAAGAACTCATATGACTCAGTAGCAAAAATCGAATAACCTAGTTAAGAAATTGGCAGAGAATCTGGATAAACATTTCTCAAAGAAGATGTATAAAAGGCCAACAGGTTCATGAAAAGATGCTCAACGTCACTAGCCATCAGGGAAATGCAGATTAAAACCACAATGAGATAGCACCTCTTATCTGTTAGAACGCTCATAAACAAAAAGATGCGAGGTAAGAAAAGGAGGCATGGATATGGAGGAAAGGGAACCTTTGGACACTGATGATGATATTATAAATTGCAGCAGCCTCTATGGCAAATGATATCTCCATATTACGCTTAAAAAAATTAAAAACAGAATTACATATGAACCAGCAGTTCTGCCTCTGAGAACATAGTCAAAGGTAATGAAAACATTAACTTGAAAAGATACCTGCACCCCCAAGTTCATAGCAGCATTGTTTACAGTAGCCAAGACATGAAAACGGTCTAAGTGTCCATAGGTGGATGGATGGATAAAGAAAGAAGTTGTGACATATGTATGTATATGCAATAAAAATGTATACATTATATATATATATAAACATAATATATGCAGCCCTAAAAAATGAGGACATCCTACCATTTGTGACAACATGGATGGATCTTGAAGGCTAAGTGAAATGAATCTGATGGAGAAAGACAAATGTATGATCTCATTTACATGTGAAATCTAAACAAAACTCTAATATAAAAATAGATCAGACTTGTAGTTACTAAAGGTGGTGAAAGGAAGAGATGGGAGGAAGGTGGTCAAAAGACAAGCTTTCAGTTATAAGATGAATAATCACTAGGAATGTAATGTACAACATGACTGTAAGTAACACTGCTGTCTGATATACAAGAATGTAGATAGTTAGATCCTAAGAGCTCTTATCACAAGAAGAAATGTTGTTTTCCTTTATGCTTTTCTATTTTCTTTTCTTTTTATTGTATCTATATGAGAAGACGAATGTTAGCTAAATCTATATTGGTAATCACATCATAATATATATAATTCAAACCATCATGCTGTGTACTTTAAAGAACTGCAAATTAAAACAGTAGAACAAGTTATTTTCACTTGTTAGATTAACAAAAAATGTTTCAGTTCAGTTTAGTCACTCAGTCATGTCCAACTGTTTGCGACCCCATGAATTGCAGCATGCCAGGCCTCTCTGTCCATCAACAACTCCCGGAGTTCACCCAAACTCATGTCCATCAAGTCGGTGATGCCATCCAGCCATCTCATCCTCTGTCGTCCCCTTCTCCTCCTACCCCCAACCCCTCACAACATCAGTCTTTTCCAAAGAGTCAACTCTTCGCATGAGGTGGCCAAAGTACTGGAGTTTCAGCTTTAGCATCAGTCCTTCCAATGAACATCCAGGACTGATCTCCTTGAGAATGGACTGGTTGGATCTCCTTGCAGTCCAAGGGACTCTCAAGAGTCTTCTCTAACACCACAGTTCAAAAGCATCAATTCTTCGGTGCTCAGCTTTCTTCACAGTCCAACTCTCACAGCCATACATGACCACTGGAAAAACCATAACCTTGACTTTTGTTGGCAAAGTAATGTTTCTGCTTTTGAATGTGCTCTCTAGGCTGGTTATAAATATTGCTAAAGGTAAGAAGAAATGGGCAACCTCACACAGTGACGGCAAAGGGTAAAAGAGTGTAGCCTTTTTTTCTTTTTAAACTTCTTTTTCTTACGGAAAATATCAAATGCACATAAGAATAAAGAGAATAGTGTAAAGATATTCTATGTGTAATGCCTAATAAATGTCATAGTAACTCTTTCGTATCACCTAACAACTGCTGATTTCTCTGATTAGCTGAAAAAGTATTTTTAGACCTTGTTAGTTATCAAGAGCTAGACAAATTCTGTTAGGTCTGTCTGAACTCTTCTAAATTTCTTAATTTAAGATTATCCTTTCACTTTCTTCTCTTGTATTGGTATGTAAAAAACCAAGTCAATTGTGGGATAGAACATTCCACAATTTTGATTTCTCTTTTACAGTTCCTATAAATGGGCTTCATTAAATTTTGGTTCATCAACACTGCAAAATTTTGATTTCTGATTCTATTATCCCTTTAACATTTACTGAGCTAGAATTCTTTCATAAAGAAAAATGTTTCCCTTATCAAATAAGGGAAAATCTGTTATTTGAAAATATCATGCCTGTAGATATGCCAGGATGAGTACTCAATATTGCTCCCTTTCTTGCCAGTTTTTATTATGTGTTATTGGTGCCTAGGGTAATTTTTCTGAAAGATAATACACACACACATATTGATGGTTAGTTGTATGTGTTATTTTAACTGGGCCATCGGGTGGCCAGATATCATTCAGTCAAATATTATTCTGGGTGTTTCTGGATGAGAGTAACATTCGGATGGGTAGACTGAGTAAATCAGATTGCTCTTCCTAAGCAGGTTGTGCCTCATCCAATCAGCTGAAGGCCAGAGTAGCACAAAAGGGCTGACCCGGTTGTGAGCAGAAGGGATTTCGCCATCAAGCAGGATGGACGTTGGCTTTTACCTGCTTTCTGAGGTAAGAGAAACATCAGCTCTGCCTGGGTTTCGGTCTTGTTGGCCTTTGAACTGGCACTGTGCCGTTAGCTCTGCAGGTTCTTGCTGACAGCCGACCTTGGGATATGTCAGCTTCCGTAATCACGTAAGCTAACTTTTTATGATAAATCTCTTTGGGACTTGCTTGGTGGTCCAGTGGTTGAGAACTCGCCTGCCAAATGGGCGACATGGGTTCGATCCCTTTTCCAGCAAGATCCCACATGCCGCAGAGCAACTAAACCTGAGCGTTATAACTACTGAGCCCACGCACCTCGACTACTGAAGCCCACAGGCTTAGAGCGCGTGCTGGGCAGCGTGAGAAGCCACCCGAGGAGAGGCCCCCACCACAACGAGAGGCCCGCACCGCAGCAAAGAGCAGCCAACTTGCTGTAACCAGGCAAAGCCCGCAAGCTGCAACTAGAGAAAGTCCAAGTGCAGAAATGAATAAATAATAATACATCAATAAAAATAAGTAGCTAAAGCTCTGAGATGGCTGGATGGCATCACTGACTCGATGGACTTGAGTCTGAGTGAACTCCAGGAGTTGGTGATGGGCAGGGAGGCCTGGCGTGCTGCGATTCACAGGGTCGCAAAGAGTCGGACACGACTGAGCAACTGAACTGAACTGAACTGATAATACATAACACATTTCTTTATATACATATATATATATATAATATATATGTGTGTATGTGTGTTTTTATATAATGCTTGTGTCTTCCTTCTAAAATTCATATGTTGAAATCCCAGCTCTTAATGTGATGATATTTAAAGATGGGACCTTTGGGAGGCAGTTGGATCATGAGGGCTCCTGTGGGTTTAGTACTCCTATAAAAGAGACCCCCAAGGAGCTTCTTTATCCATTCTACTGTAAGGGGACACAGCAAGAAGTTAGCCATCTATGAACTCAGGGCAGGCCCTCATTGGACACTGAATCTACTAACATCTTGTTAACGAACTTCCCAGCCTCCAAAACTGTGAGTAATAAACTTCAGTTGTTTGTAAGACACCCAGACTGTGTTATTCTAGTATAGAAGTCCAAATAGACTAAGATATATATGCAACACCTTTCTAAGTATAATGCTACTCATTTCTAAATGCCAAATTAGAGCATTGACATTATAGTGTGGGGCACTCTTAAGTCTGAGAAACTTGGTTTATTCTAATGATAAAGAAAACAAACTTATTACCTGCCAAAGGAACTGGAAATTAACAGAAATCGTTGTTAAGACTATTTATCTTGGTGCTCTGGGTCAGTCCTTGAAGATGTAAACAACTTGATTTGGGGGATGTCATCTAAATGAACAAATTAATGCAAAATATTTAACAACAAGTTTTATGTTAAATAAAAGCGAGTTCTATTGTTAAATTTGTTATTCAAAAGTTAGAAGCCTCTTGAGCTTCTATTGTTTTTTTAAATGTATTTATTTTTAATTGGAGGATAATTGCTTTACAATATCGTGTTGGTTTCTGCCACATATCAACATGAATCAGCCATGTATAATATGCCCCCTCCCTCTTGAAGCTCTCTGCTACCTCCCATCCCATCCCGCCCCTCTACATTGTCACTGATTTGAGCTCCCAGAGTCAGAGAGCAAGCTCCCACTGGCTATCTACTCTATATTTGGGAATGTGTATGTTCTCATGGTCGTCTTCCAATTCATGCACTCTCTCCTTCGCCCACTGTTTCCACAAGTCTGTTTCCTATGCCTACATCTCCACTGCTGCCATGCAAATAGGTCCATCAGTACCATCTTTCTAGACCCCACATGCGTCATTGACGTATACATCCGTATATGATATCTGTCTTTCTGACTTTTTATGCTTGAGCGTTGTACCACTGTGTATAGGTACCACAGCTTCTTTACCTGTTCCTCTGTGGATGGACATCTAGGTTGCTTCATGTCCTAGCTATTGTAAATAGTGCAGAAACGGACATTGGGGTACATGTGTAATTTTCAGTTGTGGTTTTCTCAGGGTTTATGCCCAGTAGTGGGATTGTTAGGTCATATGGTAGTTTTATTTCTAGTTTTTTTAAGCAATTTGAGCCCCAATTCCGCTCCTGGTGAGTGATTTTTATTAAGGCCATGAGTAAGTCTGGTTATCACTGGTGGCAACACAGAAAAGTCCTAAAATTGAGTTAACTGATTTATATGAATTAAAAATATGCGCCACAAAGTGTTTTGTAGAGGAAGGATGTCGAATCATAATGCTACAAGCAAGATACAATCACACACTTTACAGAGTGCTTTGTTTCAAAGGAGAACAGTATAGGTTATTAAAAACAGTTTAGCCTTAAGCAAGTAAAAAGCAAGCCAAACCATAAGGCCTTCACTGGAAGATCATCAGGCTCAACTTGAACTTCATGTTTCCATTACAGCTTGCTAGTCCCTCCCCTTCAGATACCGAGGAAAGAGATTAAAACCAGTTATCTTGGAGGTTTATTTTAGTCCTAGCTTTTTGCTAATTTTGTCTCTAGACCTGAAAAAAAATCTAATCAACTTTCATTAGTTAACTGAGCCCACAGGCTTAGATTTAGATTTTTAAAACTGCGTATTTGAAAAATCTTAGTATGCAAATCCCTGTGGGCTATTCTGTAAGCTGGTTCATATTCCTGTCTGGGTCATTTCCACAACTAATAGCGAAGAAAGAGGAAAAACAGACACCGTAGATCTTTTATTCTTCTGGGTGAAGGACTACATCAGAAATGAAATCAAGAAAACTTAAAGATTAAATATATTACTAAAAGAGAAACTGAGGTACAATAGCATCTTTAAGAATTTATTTGAGCAAAACTCAGTTTGAATTTGGAGAAAGCAATGGCACCCCACTCCAGTACTCTTGCCTGGAAAATCCGGATAGAGGAGCCTGGTGGGCTGCAGTCCATGGGGTTGCTAAGAGTCAGACACGACTGAGCGACTTCACTTTCACTTTTCCCTTTCCTGCATTGGAGAAGGAAATGGCAACCCACTCCAGTGTTCTTGCCTGGAGAATCCCAGGGCCGGGGGAGCCTGGTGGGCTGCCATCTCTGGGGTCGCACAGAGTCGGACACGACTGAAGCGACTTAGCAGCAGCAGCAGCAGCGGTTTGAATTGGGCAGCACCCACTCTAGCAGAGAGGAAAGAGCTGTGAGGACCTTGACAGACTTGTAGAGGCGGAGGGTCAGGAACAAGGGATTACCCTAGATGAAAAAGCAGGCTGGTTATTCCAAGTAATTCCAAGATTACTGCCCTTTTGGGGACAGTAGGGGTCTACCCCGCAGATTAAGTAACCAGTGCTGAATCAGGCAATTCCTGACTGGCTGGTTTAAAATTCCACTTCTGGTGGAGCCAAAACTATAATTGAGTCTCTTTGGTGCCATGGGACTTAGCATAAGCTACTCCATTTTGTCTGTTTTCTTGTTTTTAGCAATATCCCAATTTGCAAATCAAAGAAACATAGTCAAATGAGGCTGACCATGTTTCACTTCTCAGTTTATTTTCCTCTTTAAATTGCAATTTTGATAAAATTTTGGCCTAAGTAGTTGGGGTTTGGAGAGAAAAAGGGAGATTTTTATTTTAACCAGATATTTGTGTCTGTTTAGGCTATTAATAAGAAGACTCTCAGAGGGCAAGGGGCATGGAGAGAGGGTGGACGATAACTCTAACGGCAGTGGAAATAAACTTTTTTTTTTTTAAAGAATAAAAATAGTTTGGCAGGTCTAAGTTTTAATAACTTGCTTCATTTCTCTTGTCATTGAATAGAATCAGTTAGTATTCTCTCTCACCCTGGAGCTTTTAGTTCCCTCTCTTGTTAACCCATCTGCAGCAACCATTTACAATATTGATCGTGGTAGAAAATAGAGAGCAAAACTTGACCCTCATTTGAATGCACTTACATTCTATTCAGGTAGCAATAACATTCTGCCGCCAAAAAGCTTTTCAGGAGCACTCAGGAAGTTACAAATCCTCTAATTTAAGCACTCAGGGAAAAACAGTTTGCTGATGCATCCCATAAAAGTTTTCTGAATCTTGTTAATGAGAACATTCATGTAGCTTCATAGATTTCAGGAGGATAAAAGGGATAAGTAAAAGCAAAATAAAAGGCAATTTGAAACACACTGAGTAAGAAATTTATAGCATTTTCTTAAACAATAGGTCTTCCCGGCTAGCTCAAATGGTAAAGAATCTGCCTGCAATGCAGGAGACTCAGTCCCTGTGTCAGGAAGATCCCCTGGAGGAGGGCATGGTAACCCATTCCAGTACTCTTGACGCAGCTGTACGAGTCCTGCAGGCAGGCTAGAAAGCCATCAGAGGGTTTTTTGGATTGAAACACTCTTTTAAATGCAGAAGACTAAAGCCCTGAATTGACTTTTTCCAGAAAATATCAGAAGAGTGGAAAAGCAGAGCACAAAAGCCGGCAGATTTTTGTTGGGGTACATGCTTAGGAATTTCCAGAGGGGTCCCTGAAGTCTGAGCACGCCTTGCGTATGTCAGCTTCCTTCCTCATGACCTTGTCACGGGCGGGATTCCTCACACTGGCTCCCGGCAATAATTTGTAATCCTAACTTTGGGTTAGGAAGACTTGAAATCTTGTTAGCTGAAAGAAGCATTTTGTGACATGTTTCCTCTAAGCCACTGCAAATATTTCAAAAATGTGAAATGCTGCAAAACTGTAATTCAGGTGATTGCTCTCTTCATCCTTATTATAGTCAAATCTTCTTATGTAATTTGTATTATCACTGACTTGATTCTTGCCTGCCCCGACTTGTTACTGATTCCTCCAAAAATAACAACGTTTTTTATGGTTGGCCTTCTAAGTGAAGTCGTTCAGTTGTGTCCAACTCTTTGTGACCCCATGAACTGCAGCCTACCAGGCTCCTCTGTCCATGGGATTTTCCAGGCAATAGTCCTGGAGTGGATTGCCATTTCCTTCTCCAGGGGATCTTCCCAACCCAGGGATCGAACCCAGGTCTACCGCATTGTAGACAGACGCTTTACTGTCTGAGCCACCTAAAGCAAGGCCTAATTTTCTCATGTTTAATTAAAAATATTGGAAACATTTCCTTTTTACTTCTGCCCAGGCAAGAATCCTGGAGTGGGTTGCCACTTTCTTCTTTGGGGGGTCTTTCCGACCCAGGGATTCAACCCAGGTCTCCAGGACTGCACGGTGCTGCAGGCAGATTCTTCACCATTGAGTGACTGGGGAAACCCAGTGTACGAAGGTCAGACACTGATTGATTATGGGTCTTCCTTTTTTTTTTCCCTGAAGGAAAGAACGTGCATTTTTGGTTAGGCTTCAGTTGAGTTCAGTTCGGTCGCTCAGTCGTGTCTGATTCTTTGTGACCCCATGAATCGTGGCACGCCAGGCCTCCCTGTCCATCACCAAATCCCGGAGTTCACTCAGACTCACGTCCATCGAGTCAGTGATGCCATCCAGCCATCTCATCCTCGGTCATCCCCTTCTCCTCCTGCCCCCAATCCCTCCCAGCATCAGAGTCTTTTCCAATGAGTCAACTCTTTGCATGAGGTGGCCAAAGTACTGGAGTTTCAGCTTTATCATCAGTCCTTCCAGTGAACGTACAGGACTGATCTCCTTTAGGATGTACTGGTTGGATCTCCTTGCAGTCCAAGGGACTCTCAAGAGTCTTCTCCAACACCACAGTTAGGCTTAGCTTTCTATATGTATTTTCACAGGTAACAATTCTACATTTCTATCATCTGTCCCCGTAGATATTTTTATCCTGACCTAGTTCACTGGTTTCTATTTCTTAGTTTCTTTCAAGAGAATCTATTTAAGTTCAGTCCCAAGCCCACAGTTCAAGTTCAGGTTCGGTGGGGACAGACCACAGTGAACTGGAGCCATTCGTTGTCTTCTTGGGCAGCTGTGATCAGGAAATCACGGCTTTTCGTGTGCTCTTTCTCCTTTACTTTTCGTACACCCACTAGACTTAAGCCCGCATTTTATATTTAAATGTGTTCTGAACCATGACATTTTGTTACTACTTGGTTTCCCGATAAAATTGTTAGAAATTCATTGGGCCTCTTGCCTGATTAGTCATTCATTACATAATTTTGAATTTGATTGGTCACGGATTATACAGTTGAATTTCAAATGCTGAAAAAACATAGTACCATCTTATGTCCAAGACTCTCATTTGCAAAATTTACTTGCCAAGATAATAAAAGCCATCTTTGAAAATTGCTACCTTTTGGGCACAAGTTGTTTATTTTTAGTTAATATTTCCTAAATGATGCTTTATATTGTCAAGCACTGCATTTGTTGTTTTGTATTTTAGTAGAAAAATCTAAAAATAATTGTCATCAATAACTTTGAAGACCTGAAAAGCAGGAAATTATTTCTGGATTTAAAATAAACACTTCTATTAAATATGCTGCTGTACTTGCTACTCTTAATTGTTAAAGTACTTGCTTTTAGGTTGTTATAGGAAAGGGATTTGTGTTGTTTTGCTCCTAAAATTGCACCTTAACTATGAAAGAAACCAAATATATATATAACACAGGAAAGGGAGGGTGCAACCACTGACACAACTGTTCACCTCATTTTGAGAGGATATTTGCAAATTCCATTCAGTTCTATGAGAATTCATTGAATGCTTTCTTTGTGGAAAAATCCTTCCACAGGCTGTGAGGAAAGAAGCCAAGAAGACTAAGGCATGCTTCCAGTTTCAGATTTACAAAGTTCTTCAAAGTGAATATTTTATTATGATTTTGTAGATGAGAAAACTGAGGTTCAGAGAGGATAAGTCATTTGACCAAGGGAAACAGCTAAAGCAGTCAAACTAGGTGTTCATTCTCACACCTGATGACCACAAACCACTTCCGTCGCTCATTACCCCAGGATCCACGCCTTAGAACCGCAGCAGCCTGTGTTGAACTCATGTAAGCATCTCAAATAGCATTCTGACATTCAAGAGTAAGTAAAATATATTGCTAAAATTAATTTTATTTGCTTTTTTCCATTTTTAATGTGATTACTAGAAGATTTAAAATCATGTGTGTCTCTCATTTGTAACTTCACTATGGTTCTCCTAGAAGCATTGTTCCAGGGTGTGTTAGTCACTCAGTCATGTCCAACTGTTTGCAACCCCATGGACTGTAGCCTACCAGACTCTTCTATCCATGGAATTTTCCAGTGATTGTTTGAGGCCTCCTGACCGCAGGAGGCACAGGAAGCTTAAAACATCCTAGGAATGTAGGAGCTTCCGAGGAGTCAAAATCTTTTTAGGACTGATTAAAGGTTTCATTTGTTGAGTCAGTATTTGCTGCCAAATTTTCACATCCTTTAGTTGTAGATATAGTTAGAAAAACAAGTAGTAGACCTTGTGTTAGCAACATTAGATCTTTGAGTTAAGTACCCTCTTTGTTGTGTCCCACTGCACCTTTGTTCTATTGAGATGTAACTTTAATGTTAATGCTTTAAGGAGATGTAGATTAAAGAAAAACACTTCAGGGGAAACAAGATTAACATTCATTAAGGAAGAGAGCCAAAAGTGTTAACAAGCCTCTTGGCCAGAAGATAATGTAAATCACCTGAGACCTTTTGTATACCAAATGATGTATAGAAAGAGCTTGAGCTGCGAACGCTACATAATCTTGTGTTACCCATTGATCTCTGTGTTTTATCAAAAGTATAAAAGGCCTTCTGAACAATAAAGGATGGGGCCAGTTTCTGGGGCCAGGGGCCGGGGGCCAGCTTCTTGGACCAGCTTCTCTAACTAGTCTCCCGGCCTGGTTTCTTGGCACTCTGGCTCCCCCCGTGTCTCTCTCTCTCTCTTTTCTCCTCTCTCTTTCCCTCCCTCTGCTCTTTACTTTAATTTCGGGTTGAATTTCCACCTGGAGCGCGGAGGCTCACCAGGTCTACTTACTTGCCCCGGCTGTTAAGACCCGCACGAAAGGGAGCTTAAGGCGAGGCACCCTTAGATATTCAAGCGGGCGCCGGTGGCCCAACGTAGATGGTGCAAATTCCTTGTCTGGAATTTTATTGGCCTTCCGTGTAAACCAAGCTATTCAGCCCTCTTTCTCCACTTAATCTTCTTACTACACTATAGTTTCTTAATCTAATCTTTCATTAATAAATAAACAAGTCTTTCCACGCCGACGCCGTCCACCCTTCGAATTCCCTGGATCCACCAGGGCTGGACCCCGGCAAATTATCTCTTCTGCTTAATATTACCCCAATTAAAGTTGTTAAAGGTTTTCCTGATTCATTAAGTGAATGATTAATGTATTCTTGAAAATTAGATCTTTATTCTTGTAAGAAAAAATTTGGGGGGATAATCTTTATTTGGGGATTACTTTCCTCATCTTTAAAAATATTTACTGAATACTTAATTGAGACTTGTATATAGAGGTATTCCATAAATTTTGAGAACTGAATGAATTAGACATAATTTGAAAATTCAAATCAGTTAATAGAATGATAGCATACATGGAGAAAGATTAATATGTAGACGTTGGGGCTCAAATTTATACATTCACAAAGAAAGAAAACATTTTGTGAAAAAAAATGCAAGCACACTCTAAATGGTCACTTATTAAATGTACTCCCCGCACTTCAGTGGGGCTTCCCTAGCGGTTCGGATGGTGAAGAATCTGCCTGCCAATGCAGGAGACTCGGGTTTGATCCCCGAATCTGGAAGGTTCCCTGAAAAAGGAAATGGTAACCCACTCCAATATTCTTGCCTGGGAAATCCCATGGACAGTGGAGCTGGGGGGCTATAGTCCTTGGGGTCACAAAAGAGTTGGACTCAACTTACCAACTAAACAACAATACTTCAGATATTATGTAGTCATTCATAAGTAAAATTCTGAGAATAAAATATGAGAATTTTGAAATGTTACACATGAGAATAACCACAGTTGTTGGGTTACATTGTGTTTTTATTTCCAGTAGGTCAACTTAGGCAAAGCAGCCTGAGTTGTTTTGCTTAGGCTGCTAAGCAAACATCCCACTTGCTCCCAGCAGCTTCTGGCCATTGAAAGCATGAAACTAACGGTAAAGTGAGACGCATTTGCTCTTTTTTTGCATACATTTTGCCTATATATGGCCTTCATTAAAATTGTTGTGGTCAAAAGCCACAAGATCTCTTTATAAATTCTGTACCCTAAGTATATTCATTGCTGTTCTTGCTGTGGTTTAGTTGTGTCTGACTCTTTGTGACCCCATGGACTGTAGTCCACCAGGCCTCTCTGTCCGTAGGATTTTCCAGGCAAGAATACTGGAGTGGGTAGCTAGCCAGTCCTTTCTCTTGGAGATCTTCTCAACTCCAGAATCAAACTTGGGTCACCTGCATTGCAGGCAGATTCCTTACCATCTGCGCCACCAGGGAAACCTGTGTATATTTGAATACCATATCATATTCACATATATTCATATATCAATTTCTTAAATTCAATGTGATTATCAGTTCAGTTCATTTGCTCAGTCGTGTCCGACTCTTTGCGACCACAAGAATTGCACCATGCCAGGCCTCCCTGTCCATCACCAACTCCCGGAGTTCACTCAGACTCACGTCCATCGAGTCAGTGATGCCATCCAGCCATCTCATCCTCTGTCGTCCCCTTCTCCTCCTGCCCTCAATCCCTCCCAGCATCAGAGTCTTTTACAATGAGTCAGCTCTTAGCATGAGGTGGCCCAAGTACTGGAGTTTCAGCTTTAGCATCATTATGCAAGCACCTAATTAATTAAATTAAATACATTAAATTTTTGGCTAATTGCAAGGACAAAAAAAATTGATGTTTTGAATAAACACTGTGGATTATCTTATGCATATACTAGCTTTCATTTCTAATTCTAATGGTCTACTACCGGTGGCTCCTTAAATTCAGGTTCTGGATGTACATAGTGAACCAAGAACTTGGCAATATACTGTATAGTCTGGGTCTGTAATATAACTTGAATCACAACTGAAATATCTCTCCCTAGGTTATCGTGTCAGAAACGCACCCATGAAAAAATGACAAAGAGTAGGTTAAACACAGAGCCAAGCCCTAATGGTCAGAGTCCTAGAAAAGTCCAAAGTCTTCACTGACAGAGTCTTGCGACTGATTTCCTGAAATACCTTGCCGACTTCTCTTGGTTTTTTTCGTTTGTTTGTTTCAATTCCCATGTTTCTTAAGTTGGGATTTGGTTTAAACTTGTTCTAATTTATACTTTAGTTGTGTCTGTTTTGGAGAATTGGTGCATAGTTAAAAGACGCCATTGTTTTCTAGGTAGACAGTGGTAATGATGCTACTATTTTTGCTTGTCCATTAAAAACTTGCCCAGAAAAAGGTAAGGCACACTTCAAAACAAACACACAAAGGACCCAATGCAAAGATGCCTTATCAATCCAGACAAGGCTACGAAAACATTTTCAGGCTAAACATCATATTGATACCTTATTATATCTTAAAAAATTATTCAAGCTTATCTTAACTACAGTTGGGTATTTTATGAAGGAAATGAGAAACATTCTTTCTAGAAACTACAGATCTTCCTACAAATGTGGCAATCTGATTTAAGAAGATAAAATGTTGGATTACATAATTTGTGGATACACAATTAACTGACTTTTCATCTATCTTAACACTATGTATAGCACTATCTGAAACACTCTTACATAGAATTATATGTATAATTGATCTCTTGAATCATTTTTGTGTGTATTCTCTGTACAGGTGTCTGTGAATATGGAATTTAATGCTGAAATTTTAAAAGGCTTTAATTTAAATTCAGGTTTTCCAGACAGAAATAGATGGTGATAATGAGATTGCGTTTTAGGTATGTTATAGAATCCGCCACTCCCATATTGCAGATTTTGCTGGGAGCTCCATTAACTTTAGGATTTTCCTCTCACTACTTTTACTCAACAATTACAAAAGTGAACCAAGCTGTAGATAAAATGAGAGAACAAGCATTATTAACTTAATGTGTAACTATGTGGATAAAGCAATATTTTAATAATACTGTTAATAACTGTTGTTCAGCTGCTCCGTCAAGTTCAACTCTTTGCGACCCTGTGGACCACAGCCGCCAGGCTGCCCCCCCTTCACCATCTCCCAGAGCTTGCTCAAACTCATGTGCATTGAGTCAGTGATACCATCCAACCATCTCATCCTCTGTCATCCCCTTCTCCTGCCCTCAGTATTTCAAAACATCAGGGTCTCTTCCAATGAGTCAGCTCTTTGCATCAGGTGGCCAAAGTTTTGGAGTTTTATCCTCAGCATCAGTCCTTCTAATGAATATCCAGAGTTGATTTCATTTAGGATGGACTGGTTGGATCTCCTTGCAGTCCAAGGGACTCTCAAGAGTCTTCTCCAACACCACAGTCTGAAGGCATCAATTCTTTGGTGTTCAGCCTTTTTTATTGTCCAACTCTCACATCCATACATGACTACTGGAAAAACCATAGCTTTGACTACGTGGAAATTTGTTGGCAAAGTGATGACTCTGCTTTTTAATATGCTGTCTAGGTTGGTCATAGCTGAGCAAGTGTCTTTTAATTTCATGGCCGCAGTCACCATCTGCAGTGATTTTGGAGCCCAAGAAAATAAAGCTTGTCACTGTTTCCATTGCTTTCCCATCTATTTGCCATGCGGTGATGGGACCAGATGCCACGATCTTAGTCTTTTGAGCTTTTCCATCTCCACTATCACCTTCATCAAGAGGCTCTCTAGTCCCTTAAGCATATATATTTACATGTGATGAGCGTGTGTGTATTTTTTTAAGCTATGAGGAACAGAGCGGGGTGGGCAGTGCTATGATGTACGTAACAGATCTCCTAGAGCTGTATTTCCTGTCAAAAGTTCACTTTTTAGATTTCTAGTAAAGCTTCAGTGGCACCCCACTCCAGTACTCTTGCCTGGAAAACCCCATGGACGGAGGAGCCTGGTGGGCTGCAGTCCATGGGGTCGCTGGGAGTTGAACACGACTGAGCAACTTCACTTTCACTTTTCACTTTCCTGCATTGGAGAAGGAAATGGCAACCCACGCCAGTGTTCTTGTCTGGAGAATCCCAGGGACGGGGGAGCCTGGTGGGCTACCGTCTATGGGGTTGCACAGAGTCAGACACGACTGAAGCGACTTCGCAGCAGCAGGAAAGGTTCATTGCTGCATAGAAGGAAAGGAAGGAAGAAAGTGAAGGAGGGAAGGGGGAGGCAGGGAGAGAGGGAGGAAAAGAAAGAAAGGGAGAGAGAGAATGTGAAAGCATCCTTGGAGCAGCAAGGGAGTGCTGGCTGGCTTTGTTGCTGCTCTTTTCAGTCTGCCCTGCTTCTGTCAGACTGGGTCAGAGCTGAATGTGAGGGGCAAGAGGGTGTCCTTGGCAAAAGCAAGACAGTTTAATAGGGATGCTTTGTGAAAGCTGCACCTAAAATCTCAGAGTATGTAATGGGGTAATTTTTACCTTGGAAAGGACTGTGCTGTGATCTCTTGAAGGTCGAAAGATTTTAAATTGAAGAGATGTTACCAATTATGCCCTTGATCAAGGGAAATGAGCACAAGTGGCTACCTCGCCTTTTCTTTCAACGCATTTTCCTCTGAGCTTTGCAGTGCGGATACTGTGCACTCGGTAAGGCCAGTGCTCACTGGGTCTTTATTTGGAAAGATTATCTATCATCACAACATCTTACAGCACAATTTAAGCTACAAGGTCAGAAACAAATCCTGAATTGTAGATCAAAAATCTATCTTAGAAGGATAAGAAGAATTAATATTGACTCTTGGGTTATGATCATCATTACTCAGAACTGCTAATTAACTGTGATACCTTCTTTGGAAAAGGCACTGCTTTCTTGTCTTTGCTTTTTTTTCTTTTCCTTAAGTGTTTGTTAAGAAACAAGATTGATTACCATACAGTTTCTTAAATCAAGGTGAAGGGTGTAATATTCTCAAACAGACAGCTTCTCCTATGTGGCTCTGGTAGAAAGGAATCTGTTGCTAAGGTTTCAAGGTCAATTCCGGGTGTTGCAAGTTAGACTCAAGGGTTGTCCCATACCCATTTGTACCCTGACTTCTCCAAAGCTGGTCATCAGCACATAATATACATGCCCAGTTCACTTTTATAGATTATCAGTTCCCCTTTTTATAAGTTTTGCTCTGAGACAATGTCTCTAAGATAGGGCTCAGACTCACCTGGCAGGGTTAACACAGCAGTCTGAATTTTGCTAGTCCAAACAGTATCTTCCCCAGGCTTCTTCCTGGTTCTGACAAAGCTACAACTTTTCTGATTTGTCTCCATATGCAAGGCAAAACTGTGGGCTGAGATCATGGTCCCTCTGTCCTCCTGAACGCTGAAGTGATGCTCCCACTTAGAGGTCAAAACCAGGGCCTCTTCAAGTATCTCCTTTCTTTTGATCGCTTTTCACAGAGGCATGGTCTTTCTCTGTGTGTGTTTGCAATTGCATTCATTCATTTATCAATCTGTTAATTCACTGGGGGCAAATCAGTTCTTTACACCAAACCAGCTCCCTTCAAGCACATTTTCCTCCCTCCCACAAGCCTACTTGTCTCTTTTCTGCCCAGTCTCCATACCTTATGCTAGAGTCTATTTTGCTACCTAAGACTTCTTAGGACTCTGTCTTTTCCTAGCCCAATCCAGACTCTTTTAGTCTCACATAGCTATTAATTTGTTCACTCACCTCTCCTCATAATTTGCCCAGGAAACCCTAGGAAGACAGAAAGCGTCTCTTTGGTGATTTCACGTCAGGGCCCTCTTCTTTTTATGTATCATTTGAGAGGAGACTTCTTAGGTTTACCTTACTTTTCTTTCAGCTTTGGCTTCTGCTTTCAATGTTTTTCTGGTTGACTACTAATCCTAGCTTTTCAACTCCCTTTCAGTTCACTTTGGTTTTTATTCCACTTGAATCTTCAAAAGTCCCTGAAGTGTTCATGGAGTTCCTGTCTATAGTGGTTTTCAGCCCATCCAACTGCGCCGGCCTTCATTTTCCCATTGGACCAACCACTGTATCTTTGCTAAATATTCCATCATATATCAGAGTATTCTTTTTTTAATGATTTGGGTAAAAATGTTATTGTTGTTCTTCTTTATCAGGCCCATAGTCATTTATCAGCCCCATGCTAACCACTGTGTACATATTTATCCGTGTGTTCCTCAGAATACAATAAATAGATCCTCAAACACTCAGTGCAAATAGAGATCATTAGACAAACACATTTCAAAATGTTCCTTATAATATGCTACTGCTACTGCTACTGCTAAGTCGCTTCAGTCATGTCCGACTCTGTGCGACCCCATAGACGGCAGCCCACCAGGCTCCCCTGTCCCTGGGTTTCTCCAGGCAAGAACACTGGAGTGGGTTGCCATTTCCTTCTCCAATGTGTAAAAGTGAAAAGTGAAAGTGAAGTCGCTCAGTTGTGTCCGACTCCCAGTGACCCCATGGACTGCAGCGCACCAGGCTCCTGGGGTTTTCCAGGCAAGAGTACTGGAGTAGGGTGCCATTGCCTTCTCCACATGGTCTCAGACTCTGACTCAAATGAAGTGACTTACCACATACGCGGAGACACTGCATAAATTGTGTTCAGACTGTGTTCAAATGCAGGAGGCTAAGAAATTAATATGGATAAAATAACTTCTCTTTAAAATTCAATAAAATTCTTTTCAAAACTTGAATTTAAGCAGGTTTAAAATCTTAAATTCATTTAGATAATATTAAGTACTTGCTTTTTTTCTGACCCAAGTGTTTTAATGACCCAAGTATTTATTTTTAGCTCACAGCTGAGCCTTGCTTCATTAAATTTAAGATATCCCAGCTGTGAGAGTTGGCACTTGCTCTCGAAGTGATTCCTTAATCAAATTGCCACACAGCACGCATTCAATTGCTGCTCCTACAAGTGTTGTGATGAGAGGCTGGACTCAGGAGGTCCAGGAAGGCTCCTGTGAGGAAACTGTACCATGAGGTGTGAAGCTGAGGCGGGAGAACGGGGAGGACAAGGTGTCTTTGGGGGTTAAAGGGAATAGCATGTGCAAAGGGCCTGTGGTGAGAGGGAAGATGGCAAGTGCAAGGGAAAGAAGCTTTTGAGGACGGGACCAAGAAAGCAAGAAGAAAGGGGCTTCCAGATGGGGCTGGAGAGATAGGGATGACTTAGATCTACCCGTCAGCCATGTTGCTGATGAGTATAGTTTACGCTAAGATCAGTGGGAGAACGTAGGTTGGAGACGGTGGTGGGGATGGCAGGGGCACAGTGCAGAGTCTGACCTGAGTAAGGTGAGCCGTGCATTCTGGAATGGCAAGGCTGCAGGGAAAGAAATTTGGGGGGTGGGGGGGTAGGTGCAGAGTGGAGGCGGCGGATCAGTTAGGAAGTTCTTCCCAGGTATGTGAGAGGACAGACTACTGCGGAATAGAGAAATGGTGGAGAAGGAAAAAAGTGGATGGGAGCGTTCAGGATGCAAAATCACCAGGATTTTATATTATCTCTGCTGCTGCTGCTGCTGCTGCTGGTAAGTCACTTCAGTCGTGTCTGACTCTGTGCGACCCCATAGACGGCAGCCCACCAGGCTCCCGCGACCCTGGGATTCTCCAGACAAGAACACTGGAGTGGGTTGCCATGTCCTTCTCCAGTGCATGAAAGTGAAAAGTGAAAAAGAAGTCACTCAGTTCTGTCTGACTCTTAGTGACCCCATGGGCTGCAGCCTACCAGGCTCCTCCATCCATGAGATTTTCCAGGCAAAAGTACTGGAGTGGGGTGCCATTGCCTTCTCTGATATTATCTCTACTAGACACAAATATTGGTGCATCTCACAGAAGAATAGAAAGGCCATTGGTCAGACCACATTAGGGTGTGTGCAGCAGTCTCTTTGGCTAGCAGCTGGAGGGCATTTGTGCTGGTCAGACTGATTTTCCAAGTTCTCATCTGAGTCTAGAAACCAAATCTGAAGCACAGGGCTAAGTGCGTCCTCAGTGTCCAAGAAATAGAGCAAAGCACACTGACTCAGATACGAAAAAGTCAGACCCCTGAATTTGGTCTCCCATGGGGAATAACCATGCAAAACCCCATACTTTATCCCTCCTTCTCTCTGAACTCTCAAGTCATCTCTTAAGGAACGGTGGTTGGTTAGCTTTTCACCTCTCATATTTTTTAGATCAATTTAGTGTTACCTGGATCCAGGAAAGTGAAATATACTTGCATTTTAAAACAAACGCGTGTGTATGTGTGTGCTCAGCTGTGTCCAACTCTTTTGAGACCCCTGGACTGTAGCCAGCCAGGCTCCTCTGTCCATGGGATTTCCCAGGCAAGAATCCTGGAGTGGGTTGACATTTCCTCCTGCGGGGGATCTTCCTGACCCAGGGATCGAAACTGTGTCTTCTGCCTCTCCTGTATTGGTGAGCAAATTCTTTACCGCTGCACCACCTGGGAAGCCTCAGCATATAGAAATTAACGAAGAAAATGCTGAGAACTTTAAGTTTACTGCCAATATAATCTCTGTATCTTTGTGACTTAACTATGTTAAATAATTTGAAGGCAGATAGATTTTTACTTTATTGTTTAAATACATTTATATTAGGGAATGTTTTCAGCTGACAAAATTAAAATTAACATCACCATCTTCCACATCCATTTTCCTTATAACATACACATATTTCTCTCTGTCTCTCTCTTTGTCTCTCTCTGTATTCTGATTGGAAATACACTTTCTGGTGCTTCTAGCTGCTGTGAAAACTCAGAAAAAAAAACATTTGTTGCTCAGTCACTCAGGTATGTCAGACTCCTTGAGATCCCATTAATTGCAGCACGCCAGGCTTCCCTGTCCTTCACTGTCTCCCGGAGCTTTCTCAAACTCATGTCCATTGAGTCGGTGATACCATCCAACCATTTCATCCTCAGTCCTCCCCTTCTGCCTTCAGTCTTTCCCAGCATCAGGGTCTTTCCCAATGAGTCGGATTTTTGCATCAGGTGGCCAAAGCACTGGAGTTTCAGCTTCAGCATCAGTCCTTCCAATGACTATTCAGGATTGATTTCCTTTAAGGATTGACTGGTTTGATCTCCCTGTATACCTGTATTTGCATAGAGAGCACTAAGAAATGGCAAATTACTTACTGTCAAAGCTGTCAATAATCAACTGTACAACAAAGCTCTTAAAGTATCCATTTAAATGACACATAATTCTGCAAGAAAGAGAAAGACTAGTTACCGGGAGCCAGCGTGAGGAATTCCACCCATGACAAGGTCATGTGGCAGAGTTCTGATGGGCAAGGTCGAGTCAGATCTCAGGTTTTCCCCCTGGCATTTCCTGAGCATGTCCCCCCCCCCCCCCCCCCACCAAAATAAGAATCTGCCTGCTTTTCCACTCTTCTGTCATTCTCTGGAAAAAGTCAATTCAGGCTTTAGTCTTCTGCATTTGAAAGAGTGTTTCCATCCAAAAACCCCTCCTATGGCTTTCTAGCCTGCCTGCAGGACTCATACAGCTGCGCATGTGATTGTTTGAGGCCTCCTGACTGCAGGAGGCACAGGAAGCTTAAAACATCCTAGGAATGTAGGGGCTTCCGAGGAGTCAAAATCATTAGAATAGGACTGATTAAAGGTTTCATTTGCTGAGCCAATACTTGCTGCCAAATTTTCATATCCTTTATTTTTAGATATAGTTGGTATATAGAAAAACAGGTAGTAGACCTGGTATTAGCAACATTAGATCTTTGAGTTAAGTACTTTCTTTGTTATAACCCACTGCACCTTTGTTCTACAGGAATGTAACTTTATTTAGTATTTTGAGGGTGATGCAGAGTAAAGAAAAAACTCTTCTAGCGAAAAGGAGTTTTCTGGTTGATAGACAATTATCCAGGAAGAGAGCCATAAAAATGTTAACAAGCCCTTGGCCAGAAGATAATGTAAACCACCTGAGACCTTTTGTATACGGGAGACTATGCAAAAAGAAAGCCTTGTCTCAATGAGGGTCAGGACTGCTGCCCCTGCATAACTCTGCATATACCATTATGTACAACTTGGGGTATATGAGCTGATTTTGAAAAATAGTTTTTGGAGTCTTGCACCCATGCCGGGCTTCCCCATGTTGTTCTTTTCTTTTTCTGGCTGAATTCCCATCTGGGGCGCGGAGGCTTACCATGTCTACTTACTTGTCCCGGCTTCTAAGATCCGAAAGAGAGAGCCCAAGGCGGGGCACTCTCCATTATTCAAATGGATGCCGGTGTCCTAACGTAGATGGTGCAAATTCCTTGTCTGGAATTTTATTGGTTTTCCCCATAAGCCAAGTTATTCAGCCTCCTTTTCTCCTCCTAAATTTCCTACTATACTACTTCTTCCTAATCTAATCTTATATTTCTATATTAATAAATAAATAAGTTTCTCCTCGCCAACGCCGTCCCCCTTCGAATTTCCCTGGATCCACCGGGGCTGGACCCCGGCAACTAGTGGCATTTTTAAAAGATTCAGTCAAGTTTCTGTCATCCTCTTTGCTTTTTTTTTTTTTTTTCCAGTTTGAACATGGTTGGAATCTGTATGCTACTTAGTCGGTTGAGAGAAGATATGCCGTTGATGCTGTTAAATAATACACGCCATTGGCTGTTAATTGCTTTTGAAAACCGCTATCAGGTTCTTTTGAAAAACACCAGTATGAGTGTTTACCTTTCATTAGGTAACGGTTAATCAAAATCATTGTGTCTTTGTGCTTTATCATGACTTTCTCTACTTGGTTAGGAAAATCCTTGGGCTGAAATGTTTTTTTTTTTAAGCTACTATGGCTGTAATCATGAATGTACACTAGATATGTTTGCTCTTCAGATTCAATATTTATCTTCCACCCTCTACACATAGTGGCCAGTTTAATGTTACACCTTACTGCCTTACCTGGTGGCTCAGCTGGTCAAGAATCCGCCTGCAATGAGAGAGACCTGGCTTTGATCCCTGGGTTGGGAAGATGCCCTGGAGTAGGAAATGGCCACCCACTGCAGTATTCTGGCCTGGAGAATTCATGGACGGTACAGTCCAGGCGGGTCACCGAGAGGTGGACACGACTGAACGGCCTTCACTTCACTTCACTGTGCAGGAGGGCAAAGGGCAAAGCGCGGTCATGCTGCAGCTGTGTCAGGCTCACAGCACAGCTCTAAGGAAGAGTTATTTGAGAACTGATGGAGCAAGAAATAGGAAATCAAGCTTTGGCTCTCTCGGTGAAAATAGAGAATGATACTTCAATTTCAGTCCACTTTCTAGGATGAGAAGAAAAAGAAAATGGTCAATAAACACTGTATCAGACAATCATCACAGAATAATTTTACTCGTAATGCATGTTTTCAAAAACTTGATTACATTCCCCATCCTGATGCCCTTTTACAGATAATCAGGAACATGGCAACTGTTGGAAAAAGAGAAAAGGAGGAGGAATGTTTGTTATTTTATAGTGATATAATAGTGTCTTTGGAAAAGGAAATGGCAACCCACTTCAGTGTTCTTGCCTGGAGAATCCCATGGACAGAAGAGCCTGGTGGGCTACAGTCTATGGGGTCACAAAGTGTCGGACACAACTGAGCAACTCAACAACAACAATAGTGCCTTAGAAAGCCAAATGAGATGAGAATCCAGGAATGTGAATATCCACACTCACTGTTAAAGGCTTTGTAACTATGTTCATCTGTTATAAGACGTGTCCTAAGATAAGTCTGGTATTGGAAGAAGTAACATTTTTGATCAATTACTAGCGTCATGCCCCCTTCTAAGCACTTTGTATGTGTTATCTTATTTAATCCTCACAACAAGTTTGTCAGAAGGATTCCATCATTAGCTTCACTTGCAGGTAAAGAATCAGGGTGCAGAAACAGGGAGTTATAGGGTTTGTTAACGTCCATTCCCGGATAAAAGGGTGGTAGAAAGAATGTTCTCAATGTGTTGAACCAGGGGCTTGTAAATACGTTGTGAAATATATGCAGGTTGTGGCAAAGCATCATGCAGATTTCAGTATTTTGTAAAGGCTCTATTCTCGAGTATCATATAAATCAATCCCTGCCTGTTTTGTCATACTTACACATGAGTCTGGATTGTGTTTCCCTAAACAAGATTACACGTAAGACTAGAAGCCCTGGGCTTTGTATTTCAAATCACTCTAGACTTCAGTGAAGAAACATTCAAAAGAGACAGCATACAAGTTAATCTTCAAATTTGCCCCTGTTCATTCTCAAGGGAAATTAAATTGTCTTCCAAAATCTGGATGAAGGATAACATATCATAGCAGTAACACAGATGTGGCCAGGATAGACATCCTGAGTCAGAAAAGCTTAAACAACTAAGCTTTATTCTTAGAAAGCATGACCGTGAGCAACTTGAAATCGGTACTAAAATCCTTGGCCCATTTTGCTAAGAAACATAATTAAAACCCAAAGCCCTTTAAATAGTGGAGTGCTGTTTTTCCATGCCGTGAACTCACATGAACTGTATGTTGTGGATAGGTTGTATCTGCCCTTGCATCTTCTTTCTGATCCATCCTGTTAACAGTAGCTCCAGATATTTTCCTTGTAATAAAATCTGTCTGTAACTAAATTCAAATGAGCAAATTCAGGAAGGTAGAGGCATGTCAGTTCAGTTCAGTTCAGTTCAGTCACTAAGTCGTGTCTGACTCTGCAACCCCATGAATCGCAGCACGCCAGGCCTCCCTGTCCATCACCAACTCTCGGAGTTCACTCAGACTCACGTCCATCGAGTCAGTGATGCCATCCAGCCATCTCATCCTCTGTCGCCCCCTTCTCCTCCTGCCCCCAATCCCTCCTAGCATCAGAGTCTTTCTTTTCCAATGAGTCAACTCTTCACATGAGGTGGCCAAAGTACTGGAGTTTCAGCTTTAGCATCATTCCTTCCAAAAGAAATCCCAGGGCTGATCTCCTTCAGAATGGACTGGCTGGATCTCCTTCAGAATGGACTGGCTGGATCTCCTTGCAGTCCAAGGGACTCTCAAGAGTCTTCTCCAACACCACAGTTCAAACGCTTCAATTCTTCCACACTCAGCCTTCTTTACAGTCCAACTCTCACACCCATACATGACCACTGGAAAAACCATATCCTTGACTAGATGGACCTTAGTCGGCAAAGGCCTTAATGTCTCTGCTTTTGAATATGCTATCTAGATGGGTCATAACTTTTCTTCCAAGGAGTAGCGTCTTTTAATTTCATGGCTGCAGTCATGTACTGAATCCAAATTATTTTTCTTCTTTTTATTGGGGAATAGTTGCTTTGCAGTATTTACTTTCTGCAGCACAGCAAGGCAGATCAACCAAATGTATACATACATCCGCTCCCTTTTGCCCTCCTTCTCCTCCGCCCTGCCCCGCCCCGCCCCGCCCCCACCTAGGTCATCACAGAGCGCCCAGCCGAGCTCCCTGGGCTGTACAGCAGGTTCCCACCAGCTGTCTGTTTCACACATGATGGTGAGTTTATGTCAGTCCCAACCTCCCTATTTGCCCCACACCCTCTATTCCACAAGTCTGTTCTCTGCTTCTGCATCTATATTCCTGCCCTGCAAATAGGCTCCCCTGTACCATTTTTCTAGATTCTCCATATATGTGTTAATATACAATATTTTTCTCTTTCTGACTTATGGGCTTCCCTTGTGGCTCAGCTGGTAAAGAATCAGCCTGCAATGCAGGAGACCTGGGTTTGATCCCTGGGTTGGGAAGATCCCCTGAAGAAGGGAAAGGCTACCCACTCCAGTATTCTGGCCTGGGGAATTCCAGGGACTGTATGGTCCATGGGGTTGTAAAGAGTCAGGCATGACTGAGAAACTTCCACTTTCACTCTGTGAGACAGACTCTAGGTCTATCCATGTCTCTACAAATGGCCCAATATAGTTCCAATCACTCTGAGCAATCTCCACTGTATATATGTACCATATCTCTATCCATTTATCTCTCATCCTAACTACTGATATGTCTCTTCACAAAGATAGTTCAGTTCAGTTCAGTCACTCAGTCGTGTCCGACTCTTTGCGACCTCAAGAATTCCAGCATGCCAGGCCTCCCTGTCCGTCACCAACTCCCAGAGTTCACTCAGATTCATATCTATGGAGTTAGTGATGCCACACAGCCACCTCATCCTATGTTGCCCCCTTCTCCTCCTGCCCCCAATCCCTCCCAGCATCAGAGTCTTTTCCAATGAGTCAACTCTTCGCATGAGGTGGCCAAAGTACTGGAGTTTCAGCTTTAGCATCATTCCTTCCAAAGAACACCTAGGGCTGATCTCCTTCAGAATGGACTGGTTGGATCTCCTTGCAGTTCAAGGGACTCTCAAGAGTCTTCTCCAACACCACAGTTCAAAAGAATCAATTCTTCGGCGCTCAGCCTTCTTCACAGTCCAACTCTCACATCCATACATGGCCACAGGAAAAACCATAGCCTTGACTAGACGGACCTTAGTAGGCAGAGTAATGTCTCTGCTTTTGAATATACTATCTAGGTTGGTCATAACTTTTCTTCCAAGGAGTAAGCATCTTTTAGTTTCATGGCTGCAGTCACCATCTGCAGTGATTTTGGAGCCCCCCCAAAATAAAGTCTGACAATGTTTTCCCATCTATTTGCCATGAAGTGATGGGACCGGATGCCATGATCTCCGTTTTCTGAATATGGTACTTTAAGCCAACTTTTTCACTCTCCTCTTTCACTTTCATCAAGAGGCTTTTGAGTTCCTCTTCACTTTCTGCCATAAGGGTGGTGTCATCTGCATATCTGAGGGGACTGATATTTCTCCCAGCAATCTTGATTCCAGCTTGTGTTTCTTCCAGTCCAGCGTTTCTCATGATGTACTCTACATAGAAGTTAAATAAGCAGGGTGACAATATACAGCCTTGACATACTCCTTTTCCTATTGGGAACAAGTCTGTTGTTCCATATCCAGTTCTAACTGTTGCTTCCTGACCTGCATACAGATTTCTCAAGAGGCAGATCAGGTGGTCTGGTATTCCCATTTCTCTCAGAATTTTCCACAGTTTATTGTGATCCACAGAGTCAAAGGCTTTGGCATAGTCAATAAAGCAGAAATAGATGTTTTTCTGGAACTCTCTTGCTTTTTCCATGATCCAGCGGATGTTGGCAATTTGATCTCTGGTATAAGACTTTTATAAAACCAGCTTGAACATCAGGGAGTTCACGGTTCATGTATTGCTGAAGTCTGGCTTGGAGAATTTTGAGCATGACTTTACTAGCATGTGAGATGAGTGCAATTGTGTGGTAGTTTGAGCATTCTTTGGCATTGCCTTTCCTTGGGATTGCAATGAAAACTGACCTTTTCCAGTCCTGTGGCCACTACTGAGTTTTTCTAATTTGCTGGCATATTGAGTGCAGCACTTTCACAGCATTATCTTTCAGGATTTGAAATAGCCCAACTGGAATGCCATCACCTCTACTAGCTTTGTTCATAGTGATACTTTCTAAGGCCCACTTGATTTCACATTCCAAGATGTCTGGCTCTAGATGAGTGATCACACCATCATGATTATCCGGGTCATGAAGATCTTTTTGTACAGTTCTTCTGTGTATTCTTGCCACCTCTTCTGAATATCTTCTGCTTCTGTTAGGTCCATACCATTTCTGTCCTTTATCGAGCCCATCTTTGCATGAAATTTTCCCTTGGTATCTCTAATTTTCTTGAAGAGATCTCTAGTCTTTCCCATTCTGTTCTTTTCCTCTATTTCTTTGCATTGATCGCTGAAGGCTTTCTTATCTCTTCTTGCTATTCTTTGGAACTCTGCATTCAGATGCTTATATCTTTCCTTTTCTCCTTTGCTTTTTGCTTCTCTTCTTTCACAGCTATTTGTAAGGCCTCCCCAAACAGCCATTTTGCTTTTTTGCATTTCTTTTCCATGGGGATGGTCTTGATCCCTGTCTCCTGTACAATGTCATGAACTTCATTCCATAGTACATCAGGCACTCTGTCTATCACATCTAGGCCCTTAAATCTATTTCTCCCTTCCACTGTATAATAATAAGGGATTTGATTTAGGTCATAGCTAAATGGTCTAGTGGTTTTCCCTATTTTCTTCAATTTAAGTCTGAATTTGGTAATAAGGAGTGCATGATCTGAGCCACAGCCAGTTCCTGGTCTTGTTTTTGTTGCCTGTATAGAGCTTCTCCATCTTTGGCTGCAAAGAATATAATCAATCTGATTTCGGTGTTGACCATCTGGTGATGTCCATGTGTAGAGTCTTCTCTTGTGTTGTTGGAAAAGGGTGTTTGCTATGACCAGTGTGTTCTCTTGGCAAAACTCTAATACTTTTTGCCCTGCTTCATTCCACATTCCATGGCCAAATTTGCCTGTTACTCCAGGTGTTTCTTGACTTCCTACTTTTGCATTCCAGTCCCCTATAATGAAAAGGACATCTTTTTTGGGTGTTAGTTCTAAAAGGTCTTGTAGGTCTTCATAGAACCATTCAACTTCAGCTTCTTCAGCATTACTGCTTTGGGCATAGACTTAGATTACCATGATATTGAATGGTTTGCCTTGGTGATGAACAGAGATCATTCTGTCATTTTTCAGACTGCATCCAAGTACTGCATTTTGGACCCTTTTGTTGACCATGATGGCTACTCCATTTCTTCTAAAGGATTCCTGCCTGCAGTAGTAGATATAATGGTCATCTGAGTTAAATTCACCCATTCCAGTCCATTTCAGTTTGCTGATTCCTAGAACGTCGACGTTCACCCTTGCCATCTCTTGTTTGACCACTTCCAATTTGCCTTGATTCATGGACCTAACATTCCAGGTTCCTATGCAATATTGCTCTTTACAGCATCAGACTTTGCTTCTATCACCAGTCACATCCACATCTGGGTATTGTTTTTGCTTTGGCTCCATCCCTTCATTCTTTCTAGAATTGTTTCTCCACTGATCGCCAGTAGCATATTGGGCACCTAATGACCTGGGGAGTTCTTCTTTCAGTCCTATTATTTTGCCTTTTCATACTGTTCATAGGGTTCTCAAGGCAAGAATACTGAAGTGGTTTGCATTCCCTTCTCCAGTGGACCACATTCTGTCAGACCTCTCCACCATGACCTGCCTGTCTTGGGTTGCCCTGAGGGCATGGCTTAGTTTCATTGAGTGAGACAAGGCTGTGGTCCTAGTGAGATTAGATTGACTAGTTTTCTGTGAGTATGGTGTCAGTGTGTCTGCCCTCTAATGCCCTCTTGCAACACCTACCATCTTACTTGGGTTTCTCTTACCTTGGGCGTGGGGTATCTCTTCATGGCTGCTCCAGCAAAGTGCAGCCACTGCTCCTTACCTTGGATGAGGGGTATCTCCTTACCACCGCCCTTCCTGGCCTTCATGGTGGGATGGCTCCTCTAGGCCCTCCTGTGCCCGTGCAGCCACCGCTCATTGGACATGGGGTTGCTCCTCCCGGCCGCCGCCCCTGGCCTCCGACGCGGGGTAGCTTCTCTTGGCCGTTCCTGCGCCGTTGCAGCCTGGCACTCTAGGCCGCTGCCCGTGACCTCAGATGTGGGGTAGGTCCTCTCGGCCGCGCTTAGTGCGCCGGCCGCAGCCGCCTGCTCTCCAGTCTAAAAAGAGACTGGTTATATGATCTGCTTTAACCTCTTTAATGAAGTATAGACCTTCCCTGCTGTCACAATGCCACAGTCAGAATGTAGAATATGTCTTCTGTTTTCTTCTGTACTCTTGTGCTAAACACTGCCTATCTAATTAAGTTCCTTTCAATCCACATATTAATTTTAGGTAGAATTTTGAGAGATTTAAAAACCTCTCATCGTGCAGCTCACTCATCTACCAGTGAAGTGCACACATACACCTTATTTGGGAAATGGTAAAAAACAAAAACAATTTCTTTTGAGTCTTTAGCTTGAAAGTCTTCAAACCTCATTATCCTTTATTGATACACCTAGAAAACTTAGGAAAATAATTGATGTAATTTTATTTCTTCAAATAATTTTAATTTTAAGGAGTTTTATTTTCAGCCTGTGTTTTAGGGTTAATCTAATCTTGTCCTTTCTCATTTCAGATTTTGAGTATTCTTAAATATGGAAGGCAGTTAATCACAGTGCTAAAGGAAATCCTTAACTTTTTGAGAAGCAACACCTAGTCTTATGACTTCTGAAATCAGCTGTTCATACCTGTACTGCTAGGGAAAGGGCATTTTTTTGTGCCCTTTTGCAAGAAAAATGGAAACAGCAAAAATACAATGTATAGCTTCAATAAATAGTCATGGCAAAGTATTTTTCTCTTGATCTTTCATCTAGAAAGTTTTAGTTTTATGAATATTGTCAGTCTCTCAGTTGTGTCCAGCTCTCTGCAACTAGTTTCATGAATACTCTCTTTCCCTAATGTGCTCAGTCATTTAGTCGTGTCTGACTCTTTGTGACCCTGTGGACTGCAGGCTGGCAGACTCCTCTGTCTATGGAATTTTCCAGGCAAGGATATTGGAGTGGGTTGCCATTTCCTCCAGTCTTCCTGAGTCAGGGATTGGACCACATCTCCTGCACTGGCAGGCAAATTCTTTATCATTGAGCCACCTGGGATACTATAAGATAAATCCTTCCATTCAAGTATTTTAAAATTTGATCTTTTTTCCCCTTCTCATTAGTTTTATTAGTGTTTCTCATTTTTAAGTCAAAACATCAAGTTCATAAAATAAGAAATAATATTAATTAAAAACCATGGAAAAGTCAGTGAATACTTGGTGTAGGGTAAATTTATTAAACTGGCTAGTTTTCATAATTTCATACCATTATTGAGCATTTCTTTGATCAGAAGTATCGCCCAGAGGCTCACAGAGCAGACACTGGAGCCAGATTGCTTGACTTTGCATCTGGCAAGTTCTGTGACAGCAGGCAAGTTCTTTAATCTCTCTAAGCTTCAGTTTGTCCTTCATAAAATGGTATAAACAATAGCATATCTCACAGGATCTCTTTGAGGATTAAAGCAGCTTATTTATTGAAGAACAATGTCGGGCACATAGCAATGCTCTGTAAATGTTTACTGTAATTATCATGGTCAAAACTGAATAAAATACTTCATAGTGTAGGGGTTCAGAATGAGCCCTCCCAAAAGTAGTTTTGTCACTGATACATGAGGATTATTTTGAGCTGGGCTTCCCTGGTGGCTCAGCTGGTAAAGAATCCGTCTGCAATGTGGAAGAGCTGAGTTCGATCCCTGGGTCTGGAAGACCCCCTGGAGAAGGGAAAGGCCACCCACTCCGGTATTCTGGCCTGGAGAATTCCATGGACTGTATAGTCCTCGGGGTCGCAAAGAGTCAGACATGACTGAGCAACTTTCACTTGACTTTCACATTTTGAGCTAAAGGCAATTGATACCCTGCAGCTTAATGAAAAACTACTGCTCCTCCCTGACCTACCTTCAGTTCAGCTCAGTCGCTCAGTCGTGCCTGACTCTTTGTGACCCCATGAATCGCAGCATGCCAGTTGGTTATTTTTCCCAGAAAAAGAGCTGCTATTGCAGTTGGATCTCACCTAAATGGCTGTGTCTGTAAGGCTGGCCTGTGTGAGTGCGCAGGCTTTCAGTCGTGTTCCGCTCTTTGTGAAGAGTCTAAGCTACTCCATTTTGTTAACAGAAAAACTCCATTTTGCAAGGTTCCGGGAAAAGAGCCTTTGGAAATCCCCTGACCTCACCCCACCACCCACGAGCCAATCGGACCCCAGAGCAAAATCTCCTGACTTAACACTCAGGAAGTTGTGGTCTACCTAGACAATAGGGACCAATCAAGAACCAGCACACAACCCTTCGAAAGAAAGTGACTAATCAGACATTCCCCTACCTAGAAATCCTTTTCTCCATATATACTCCCTATATAAGCAATGTAATCCAGGACCCGGGGCTCCTCCCTATAGCTGCTGTGTCGGTGTCAGTGGGAGCCCCAGCTAGAGCTTGGTAATAAACACTCTCTTGCTTTTGCATCGGATATCGGCTCCCTGGTGGTCATTGGGAGATTTCGCAACTTGGGCATAACATTTGCAACCCTAGGGCCTGCAGCCCACCAGGCTCCTCTGACTGTGGGACTTCCCAGGCAGGAATACTGGAGTGGGTTGCCACTTCCTACTCTGTGGGATCTTCCTAACCCAGGGCTGTAAGGCTGAACACACATCTAGTTACCAAATGTCAACTCTTCTTGCCATCCTGTGAGAGACCCCTCTGTTCTTGGAAGTCCCCAGACCCTATCCCATTCCTTAGCTCAGGATGGCATAAACACCTCATTCTAGCTTTCTGTCTCTGAATCTCTCATATACTTGGGGTTCCCATTTATGCAAAATCAAGTTTTATTTTCTCCTGTTAATCTATCTCATGTCAATTTAATTCTTAAATCAGTCAGACAAAAGCTGGGTAGAAGAGTGAGAGGGTAACAGGCAGGAAGGCCAGGGGTCTCCAAACGGAGGAAATAGCCTGCAAGTGTCAGACATTTTTATCTCTCTTAAGCAGCAGGAGGAAAGGAACCAGCGATATTTTTTTCCTTCTCTATACAAATTTAAAAGGAGGTTTCTCTTGAAATACTGTGTTGCCATAATGACACCTGGTTTCACCTGAAGTTAATGATTCTCAAACCTTGAGATAACTAACCAATGTCTTTTTCTTATGGAGATGTTTATCTTAAGTTATGCTAATGTACTACGCATTTACGCCAAACTCTGTCTTCAAGTTGGTTCCGCCTCTTGGCTCAGAACCTACCTGACAAACCAGTATGTTATACTCAGATATTGTTCCCCTAATCTATATAAATGAAACTATTTGTATGGTGATCTGCCCTTCTTCAAGATCCAAGTTAATCATTTTATGGCCCAGGATGAACCATTTGGTGCCAAGATTATCCCAAAATGCATCTTATGGGTGAGGGGTCTGGTGCCATTCTGAGTTTTAAGACATTCTTTTCTTTAATGAACAGACTGCTAAATGGCAACCCACTCCAATACTCTTGCCTGGAGAATCCCATGGACGGAGGAGCTTGATGGGCTACAGTCCACGGGTTGCAAAGAGTCGGACACGACTGAGCGACTTCACTTTCACTTTCAGTGACTATATAACATCCAGCTGAAGACTAGCAGGGAGGTACTCTTTCTGCCCCCTTCTGATGCCTATGTCAGAAGCTTTTTCTATCTCCTTTATACTTTAATAAAACTTTATTACACAAAAGCTCTGAGTGATCAAGCCTCGTCTCTGGCCTCGGATTGAATTCTTCTCCAGGGGCCAAGAATCCCAGTGTCTTTTTGTGATTCAACAACAACCTTTCAGGAGCATTTTCTTATTCTCCAACAATGGTGACTATAATGAAGATGTCAGATAGATAGCAGCCACAATTTTGTACATGAGGAAAATTCACACTCTGTGAAGTTTGTGTGTAATGGGAAATGATAAGGAAAGCTGTGACTTAGGTTATGATATGCCCATCTGCAATATTCTCTAAACAGTCAGCCAGTAATTAACTCATTGCCATTCATCCACACATACTTAATTTAGTGTGTCCTTAAAAAAAGACTTCCCTGGTGGCTCAGACGGTAAAGAATCTACCTGCAATGTGGGAGACCCTGGTTCCATCGCTGGGTCAGGAAGATCCCCTGGAAAAGGGAATGGCTACTCACTCCAGTATTCTTGCCTGGAGAATTCCATGGACAGAGGAGCTTGGTGGTCTAAGGTCCATGGGGTCTCAGAGAGTCGGACACAACTGACTCACGCTACCACTATGAAAACACTGAAGAAATAACATTCTACAGACACAAACACCCACAGTGAAAAGAATTCACAAGTCTTTTGCAAAGGTTGGTTTGGACATGTGAGCTAAAGCTTGAGTCAGGCTTTATGTGAAGTGTAGGACTTGGATTGTGGAAGAAATGAAAAGTCTCTACCGGCAGAGAAATAGCATTCTTAACGCAAGGTGATGAAATCACATTGCTAGCTTCATGTGTTTTTATCAGACTTTATGAGGACAGGACCACGCCCATCTTGCTAAATAAGATATCCTTAGTGCTTACCACGGTGACAAGCATGACAGGTATTTAATAAATATTTATTAAATGAATGCATGAGAATGAGCAATACATTTAGGGTACAGACCATTAATAAGACAGGCAGGAAAGTTCCTTTTGTAAGTTGATCCTTGGACAAAATGGATGAGTGCTAGAGAAAGGAGCTGTAATTCCAGTGAGAAAAACATACCTAATAACTGCTTTATCCTTATATTTAAGAACATTATTTACTTTCAGTTGCTTCAAGTGATATATCATAATTCCTGTCAACTCTCCCTTTCTCCTGAACATTAAAAGAAATTAAATTAGAAATCAATCAAAGCTGAGTGCTAACGAATTGATGCTTTTGAACTGTGGTGTTGGAGAAGACTCTTGAGAGTCCCTTGAACTGCAAGGAGATCCAACCAGTTCATCCTAGAAGAGGTCAGTCCTGGGTATTCATTAGTAGGACTGATGTTGAAGATGAAACTCCAATACTTTGGCCACCTGATGCAAAGAGCTGACTCATTGGAAAAGACCCTGATGCTGGGAAAGATCGAAGGTGAGAAGGAAAGGGGGTGGCAGAGGATGAGATGGTTGGATGGCATCACCAATTCAATAGACATGGGTTTGGGTGGACTCTGGGAGCTGGTGATGGACAGGGAGGCCTGGCGTGCTGCAGTCCATGGGGTTGCAAAGAGTCAAACATGACTGAGTGACTGATCTGAACTGAACTGAACTGAATCAGAATAAGTTCCCTATCCAATATACTTTGAATTAATTTCTTATTATATAAATAATATAAAACTTAGAAAGCATTTTTATTTTTTAATTTAGTTTTTATTTCTGTCAATTTTATAAATACACACACTCACACACATAGAGTCAACTTTTTACCTATTTTTTCCCCCACAAGCTGTGAAAAAATAGAGCAATTCCTTGAAGATAATCGACATCATCGCATTTTTTTTTTGCCATCCAAAAACAAAAATTTTCAATGTGTTTTAGCTGATTGTTTGGAGATTAACCACCATTTCGTCTAATAAATGCTGATGTTCTTTCTTCTTAAATTTTCATATTGGTTCTTATTTATGGATTCACTCTGCCTATGAAATATAAGGATTGGCTCTTGTTCATTTCCTCCACTAATCCTTTCCACAATAGATGCCCTTTTCCCATGTACTGAATATCATTATACAGCAATTTTTATTAGATCAGCATTCAGTATGTGTCTTATTATGACGATAATGCTAAACCATCAGCATTTTTTATTTCTTGTGTAGCTCACCACCTCATTTCATGAATAATTATGTATTTATTTTTTGTTTGGTATTCTGTGTGTGTGCGTGCATGCTGTTGCTTCAGTCATGTCTGACTTTTGCGACCCTATGAACTGTAGCCCATCAGGCTCCTCTGTCCCTGGGATTCTCCAGGCAAGAATATTGGCGTGGGATGCCATGCTCTCTCCAGGTAGTCTGTGTGCAAATTTCCTCTCAATATATTCAAACAACTGAACACTTCAAACACAAGTTTCTAGCAGGGCCTCTGACCTGCTCTAGTCTGGAGGGGTGGCTATATGGGGCCACCAACAACCTCTATTTTGGAATCAGCCTTTTCTATGATGCTGGAAATTCCCTTTGCCTATGTTAGATTCCTTGTTTCCCGAATTCCATGGTTAACCTTTCTATTACATCAAAAACATACATTAGAGGGAAAAAAAAAAAAACCAAACAGTGAAGATCAATAGTCTCAGCATCCATTTCAAGATGTAAAATCAGAAAATAAAGTCAATGAAAGTAAAAAGAAGGAAATAAGAGTTAAGAGCACAAATTGAAATAAAAAACAAATACTTGTCGGATATTTATGGGACATAATAATATTTATTTATAGGATAGATCCACAATGCAAAAGTTGGTTGTTTTCATCACTAAGTATCCTATAAAAATTAAAGCAGTAAGACAAATGTTACAAGTATGTTTAATCAAAAAATGTTTAGATAAAATGAACTATTTCTTGGCAAAGTAGAACTTTTCAAAACTGACATAGGAAGGAAAACATTGGAAGGATTATATAGGTATTTTAAATAAGCTAATCCATCATTTTAAATATTACCATAAATCAGAGGAAGGCCTAGGTTTTGAGAGACCCAGTATTTACACAACTTTGAAGACCTTGTTTAAGAACAAACACAAAATTAGAAATATAAAATTGAAAATTTCTTTGAATGGGAAAAATAAATCACAACAAAATATGGTTTACAAAATGCTGCCCAATATCAGAATATAACTGTATCCAGAAAAATAATATATTTCTTTTACTAATTAGATGCTGACACACTTCTAATAATTTGTTCTATACCATTTGTCTTAAACACTTTAGTTCTCTTTATAAGTAACAAAGATTTTGTAACGTGATTTCCATATTCTGAAAATAAGATAATTAAATCTTTTTTTCTAATTGATCAAATAGTGTCATTTTATTACTGATAAGTTAGTAAAGTGTCAGGTTTATAACTTGCTATTGTGAAACCACAAAAAAACATCTAGAAATATTTCAGGGCATTTTCAAGGGTATTCCTGACAGGATAGGACTTTTATTCTGACTACTCATTGAAAAGAACTACATTCTCTGCTTACAATCCATGTATCTGAGGGATGAGAAGAGGGTTTTCTGCATTATCAGCTTATTTGTCGCCTTTTGGTGGGAGGGACCATGGGATAAGACTATAAGGCAGCATGACCTTTGGTTCTATATCTTTGTGTCAGGACCCTTGGTAAGACAGAATAATACTAGCTGTATGGTAAATCTGCTTCTAACACAAACATTATTCTAGATCCAAAAGGCTTTACAAGGAAATTCTTCCAAAGAATTAATGAAGAAATAACATCAATGTTTCACAAATTCTTCAGCAAATAAAAGTGGAGGGGAGTAATTTACAACTTGTTTTGTGAAGCTATTCAAGTTTTGATCCTGAAATCCAACAAGATAAAATGAACTTTCTTTTGCAAGAAAGAATTGCAGTCAATTTCTCATGATTATAAATGTAACAATATTAAATAGTGTATTAGCAAGCCAAATCTAATACTATATAGCATGAACAAGCTCGGTTTATTCTAAGAACTCTAGGTCTCAAGTTAACCTTTGAAATTAACCTGTATAGTTCAACACATTAACTGAATAGAGAAGGAAAATCACCTATCTCAATAGAAGCATAATTGCCTTTATTAAAATATAACATTTATTCATAATAAAAATCATTAGCAAACTAAGAAAGAAGACCTCCTTAATCTGATAAAGGACATCTATAAAAATCTTACAGCAAAATTAATGGTGAGATCAGATATGCTACAGGAAGGCCTGTTACCCAAAACTGCACTAACAGTCTTACCCAGTGCAATGAGACAAGAGAAAGAAAAGAGGCGAAGAGTACAAAAGAAGAAATGAAACTTGTTATTCAGAATTGACACATTTGGGTAGGCAGAAAACCCAAACGAATCTACCTATAGGCCATTAGAAGAAGTAAAGGGGTATAACAGTGTTGCTGGGTATAAGATCTCTATATAAAACCATTGTGTTTTTACATAACAACATTAGTGAAACATTAGAAATTTCACAGGTACAAGTGCAAAAGCATTCTATCAGATACCTATGAATTAGAGATATGTTAAACCTCTACGGAGGAGACAGTAAAACATGATAGAGAAATTAAAGAGAGTAGAACAAATAGAGGTGTATACCATGTTCATGTATTAGAAGTTTCAATAATATGAAGGCTTTATTTCTCCCAAATTCATGAACTCAATGCAATCGCATTAAGAAGTCTCTTCCAGCTCTTGTGCCATTGACTGGCTAGCTGGGTAAACATGGGCACGTTAACCTCTGGGTCTCGGTTTCCTCATCAGTTAAATGAGCCAGGAATTAACCTACCCCACGGGTTGAAACAACGTTTTCAGGGAAAGGATGTGGGGGCCTTATGGTTTTGTAAATTTACAAAAGTAAGAAATTTAAATCACCACGGATAACCAAAGCTACAAGTAAACATGAAATCTGAAACACTTCAGTTATTATCCATGACAACTCCTTTTTCATAAATATGCCTGGAAATCTAAAGTTTTTAAATAGGAATTTCTTTGGTGAACATCAAGAAGGGGATTTTAGTTGGGGGAAACAGGTGCTCTCCGGTCTAGGGAAGTTAGATAAAATGACTCTGCCACCCATGAAGTCCCACCTCTTTAGGAGAGGATGGCTCTCCCTTCCCCCATGCATTCTTCCTTTCTCACTGAGCCGTCCTGGCTGACCTCCTCTTGTCTTCCCTGCTGACCACTCCTTCTTTCTTCAGACACGGTCGCTTTCTTTAGATGTAGTCAAAGTCTGTGTTGGTCAAAAGCACATTGTGTCTTTAGGCCAGGGGAGGGGGTAATTTGTTTTCTCCCATTATGTGCCGATTTAATTAGGTGATTTCTCAGAATTCCCTGGCAGAGCCCACAAAGGACTATGGAATTCTCTGCTTCCACAAATCCACAAGCATTCAGCCAGCGCCTGTGTGGGCAATCTTACTAGATACAGCTTTTCTCAGCTTAATCCCCATTTTAGCATAGCCGACATGTATGCTCAAAACCTTGGAAATGATTTTAATAACAGCTAGGAAGTTTGTTCTCAAGTACTATTTATAAGTCTCTTGGAAAGATGGCACCCTGTTGATCATAATGAAGGGGGAGAAATACAAAGTAACCTTCAGGTGGGAGAAAAAGGCTGCAGATCCAGCACAGAAAGGAACAGAGTGCACAGATTAGCAGTCAGCATCATAGAGACAAAGGACTCGCCCCAGGACCCCACCCTCCTGCATCTACGGCAACAGCAGGGGCCAAAGGAAATGCCCCCAGGGGGCTGTGGGAGGGTACGGTCATCTCCCCTTGTCATTGCCAGGCCCCGAGTGAATTCCACCTTCTCTCTTTGCCTTTTATTGCCTCTGACACACACACATTAGTTGAAAGCTTTTAAAAAATCTAAATTACCTATGTCACCGTGTTGGAACAAACTCTATGATTAGTTTCCTTAAATAAAACAAATTCTATGTGACGATGTACTTACACTTTATTCATTTGTTCATTTCCCTCACTCGTCTGTCAAAGATTCCTCATTGTGTGAAATGTTTCAAGAGTTGGTCAATGAGTTTGTGCTCACCTGATTTAATACTATTTTTTGTTTTCTAGATTTCCCCTTTATTCCTTCTTAATCTTTCAGGTGACAGGCCGACTTCTAAACACTGCTTAGGTGCTAATATGGGTATCACTGACCTGCTACTAAGAAGTTATGAGAGCTCTTGTTTTAGGGAATTTTAGAAGCTTTAAAAAGGGCAACTTAACGAGTGTCGACCCATGCAAAACCCAGAAGTTGAGAATTGCTCTTTATTTGGTGAACAAAATTGATGACTTAAGTGCAGGACACGGCGTCTCAGATAATTCTGAGAGACTGCTCCGAAGAGGCAAGGAGGGGAGCCAGGATATACAGGAATTTCTGCAACAAAGACCAGATAGTCAGACCATCAAAAGATGATTGTTCATTAAAGGAAACCATGGATCTCAGGTTAAGGAATTTAGGGCTTTTCTATGGACAGGAAGACGAGAAAGTCTAGACTCACTGAAATCACTCCTTTGATGAACATCTCAGCCCTCTGGGGTCAGGGTGACCGGCTTCCTCAGTCCGGGTCTCCTCGGGGGCACCGTTGGCGCGGCTGCAGCAGTGGCCTGCTAGGGAGGACACAGTTCCGCAGGGCACACCCCTGGGGAGGCTGTAATTCGATGGCTCAATGGCTGCAACATTCCTCGCTTCCTGATAGGGCAGGCAATCTTTTTCTTTCAGGCTAATCGTTATCAACTTTTACCTAACATAGAAAAATGAGATGGTGACTGATAGCATTGGGAGAAGATGACTGTATTCATTTTCTGACAAAGTATCACAGATTTAGCAGCTTAAATGGAGAAGGCAATGGCCACTCACTCCAGTGTTCTTGCCTGGAGAACCCCATGGACGGAGGAGCCCGGTGGACTGCAGTCCGTGGGGGTCACAAAGAGCCGGACACGACTGAGTGACTAACACATGAGCAGCTTAAAACAGCACAGATTTATTATCTAAAAGATTCAGCCAGAAAATGTCCAGGCAAGACATGGATGGATCACTGCTCAGGATCTGAGTAGGCTGAAATCAAGATGTCACCCTGAGCTACGGTTTTCACATGGGGCTTGAGGTCTTCCTCCAAGCTCACCAGTTGTTGGAAAAATTCCTTTCCTTATGGTCATAGGACTGAGTCCCTGAGTTTCCTGCTGACTTTCACCGAGGCACCATCCTCAGTGCCTAGAAGCTGCCTGCAGCTCTTGGCCATGTGATCCCCACCAGCAATTTACACACAGAGGTTTTTCTGTGTGATTTTCTGTTCTGTGACCAGTCAAAAAAAAAAAAATCTCTCTCAGATTTTTAAACGATCATTAGATCAGGGCCAAGGGGACTTCCCTTGTAGCTTAGTTGGTAAAAAAAAATCTACCTGCAATGCAGGAGACCTGGGTTCAATTCCTGGGTCAGGAAGATCCCCTGGAGAAGGGAATGGCAACCCACTCCAGTATTCTTGCCTGGAGAAATCCATGGACAGAGGAGCCTGTGGGCTACAATCCACAGGGTTATAAGAGTCAGACATGACTTAGCCACTAAACCTCCAACCTCCTCAGGTCAGGTTCAAACAGGACAGTCTCTGGATTTTAAGATCAGGTAATCTGGGAATTTAATTACATCTGAAAAATTCATTCACTTCAGTAAACTGAAATTTAACAGAGTAATTAAAAGAAAGCGTGAACATACCAGGGACATGAAATCTTATGGACATCTTAGAAATCTACTTCTCCAAACGACCTAGTAAGAAATGGAGCTATGTTAAGGCTAGACATCCAGAGTGTATAGAGAACGGGCTTATTCTGACAGGTACAATGTCTCTCAGTAGAGGTTTCTGGGTCAAAAGAATTTCCTCTCCAACAGCCTTACCCATTTTGTTTCCACTGATGGCAAGTTTATAAAGAAACCCCTACTTATAAATTTGATATTCAATCACAGATTTGCTAGTTGGCCCACTTTTAAAAAAGTAAACTTTATTATTGAAGTAGTACATTCATACAGAAAACCAACAAGATCATAAGCTCAACAAATTATCACAAAGTGAACATACCCACAGACCTACACTCAGCTCAAGACAAGGAAAATTGCCAGACTCTGAGAGGGTCTCCAGGGTCCCCTCCCAGGCTCTGTGGCCTCCTCTCCCAGAATAACCACTACCCTGACTGTTAAGACTGTAGGTTGATTCTGCTTCCTTTGTTTGAACTTTTCTGTAGTTAGAAACTCACAATAGGTAACGCTGTGTGTCTGAACTTCTTTCACTCAACATTGCTTTTGTGGGTTTCTATAAGAACATGCCGCAGTTAATTTCTCCATCCTGCTGGGGATTCACTTTGCTTCGACTCTAATCCTTGACCACAAATGACGGCATCTGTGCGCTGTGCACAGCTGCCTGCTTGTGTGTTCCTGGTTAAGAATGGGACCTGGTTAAGAACACGGATGAGGTCCACTTTAGCAGTCAATGCCAGTCATCCCCATCCTTCACCGTGCTTCATTTAGCCTCCCAGTTTGGGGACTCTCTCTTGGCCTTCTGCAGAGAAACTTCCAAATCTTCCCCCAGAGTGGGGAGGCTCAGTCCCCCAGCTTGTGGAGTGACGACCTGAGGCTGCTTCTTAGTTGCAGTTATAATTGTTCTCCTTATTCTAGCCAGCCCATGTCTCTTTATCCCCCTCCACGAGTACCTGGTGCAGTCAACTCCAGAATCTGGTGGGGGGTGGGGGTGGAGGTGGTGTTGGTTCACAATATAAATTGGATTGTTCTCAGCTTTTTCCACTACCAGTTTTAAATTCACTCAGTTTTAAATTCAAGCCTGCTGCCTTACTCATCGTTCCAGTTTTCAAAATTTTGATGCCGTCAGGCCCTTTCGCATCTCTTTTGTCCGTATGGGGTTTATATCTCTGAAAAAACACTCATTGTCTTTTGTTCTAGGGAAGCTTCGGGAAAGCACAAAAGAAGAAAGTCTGTGCCTTGAATCCAGTCTGTTGGGTAAAGTAACTTTTTGTGTGTGTGTTCAGTGTTCCCCCTAGAGTAACAGAGGTTACTTTGCACTATGTGAAATGGTTCACAGCTTCACACAAGGTTGTCACCTGCTTCTTGTGATTTGGAGTGTGTTTCCCTGTTTCTGTCCCGGGTTTGGAGGTGTTTGTGCATTTGTAGCTAGCTTGTGAAGTGTCACAAGGAAACATACCACCTGCAGCACCAACTAATATCACAAAACCATATGTTGATAGAAGCAAGATATTTATGAGTCGTGACTTCTACAGCAATGAGTTAGTTATAAGACAGTCTGGAATTATTCACACGTTTCATTTCGGTTTATGCCAGTCATCTGAAAAACTGCAGCTGGGATAGAAATATAAGCTGTTTTGCTGGGTAGATTTTGGGGAAACAGATAACACTGGTGTGATTAGCAATATCATCAAATTGATGGATTCCCACAGGAAATAAAAGGGCATCTGGTGAAATGGAACTTTAAAAATTATGCCAAGTTCTTCTTGGCCTAGAGTCCAAGTCACCTTGAAGCGAACCTTTAAAAAAATTATTAAAAATTTAAATTTAAAAAATTTTTTTAAAAAAATTATTATTTGGAGAGATATTACTTGCGGAGAGGCCTATATGAGTTATGGCAACGTAAGGCCAATAGGTACCTTTATCCTAAAGGGAAAAAATAGAGAATGCAGTCTCCTGAAAGCGGTGCTCTAAATACTGCCTGAACGGGAACTGGTCCAGGAGAGAAGGCAGGAGAATTTACCCAGGTACCCAAGGAACTGCTTGGAAGCAAAAGGATCAAGTGCCCTCTCCCTTTTGAACTTCGGCCTTAGGAAAACCTCCCTACTGTGCTGGAATGGTGAGGACGGAGGTCCTCTGGTGGGAAAGGACACCGCAGGCCTTGGAGGGAAGCGCCGCGGAGGAAGGCGGAGCCCGCGGGGTCTTTTGGGCCGAGAGACCTGGGCAGGGGCTGAAGCAGGCGAGGCGGGTGGACGAGGCTGCGCCCTGCAGGCCCCGTGCTCAGGCTGTTTGCTCCCCTTTGGGGAGTAACTGGATGCTCCTCCCGGGCTGCTGACTTCCTTGAAAAGACCGCAGGCAGCCGTTCTGGGGCAATGCTGCTTTCACTGGGTCTCCAGGGGTCTCGGAACACAGGGGCTCCTGCAGATCAGGCCGCACGGTGACCGTGAGAAGGATGGGCCATAGGGATTTACCGACACTGACCACACACTTCCCCTACACGCAGGGGTCTGATCGCTATTCTTGAACTACAGCGTGGGGCTTTTCAATCTGCTTTGTGTCTTCTTCAGGATTAAGTTTCACAGCATTTGTCACATGAGGACACAGAAAAATCGTCCATTTCCTCCAACCTTACCCCAGACACACGGGTGGGCTTCAAGGCTCCATCTTCCTTGTGTTGCAAGAGTCCTCATGTCCCTTTGGCTTTTGCCTCATAGGTTTCATCCTTTCCCTGGTATCATACACTACTGAAAACTCTCTCATCTTCCGCATTATTGGCATTTTATGCCAAATATGTATACTCCTATTTGTGACAACCAAAAACGCCATCGTGGGGCAGAATTACCTCTAGCTGAGCACTGTTGGTCCAGTGGAGGAAAAAAAAATGAGGAGAGGAGAAGAAGGAGGGCTTGAGTCCAGAAGGCTTGAGTCCAAGTCTTGGTCTAGCAGCTCCTTGAGGTATCTTCTTACTCTCATCATTGACTCTGGAACGTGCTGTGTGTCATAGTCTGAGATCTGGCCAGTGCTGCTACCGAGCCCCCTGGGGTAACAAAGCCAAAGCCACTTATCTGATCCTGAATCGGGAAAGGAGTACATCAAGGCTATATATGGTCACCCTGCTCATTTAACTTCTATGCAGAGTACATCATGAGAAACACTGGGCTGGAAGAAGCACAAGCTGGAATCAAGATTGCTGGGAGAAATATCGATAACCTCAGATATGCAGAGGACACCACCCTGATGGCAGAAAGTGAAGAGGAACTAAAAAGCCTCTTGATGAAAGTGAAAGAGGAGAGTGAAAAAGTTGGCTTAAAACTCAGCATTCAGAGAACTAAGATCATGGCATCCGGTCCCATCACTTCATGGGAAATAGATGGGAAACAGTGGAAACAGTGAGAGACTTTATTTGGGGGGGCTCCAAAATCACTGCAGATGGTGATTGCAGCCATGAAATTAAAAGATGCTTACTCCTTGGAAGGAAAGTTATGACCAACCTAGATAGCATATTCAAAAGCAGAAACATACTTTGCCAACAAGGTTGCTTCTAGTTAAATCTATGGTTTTTCCAGTGGTCATGTATGGATATGAGAGTTGGACTGTGAAGAAAGCTGAGCGCCGAAGAATTGATGCTTTCGAACTGTGATGCTGGAGAAGACTCTTGAGAGTCCTTTGGACTGCAAGGAGATCCAACCAGTCCATCCTAATGGACTTCAGTCCTGAATATTCATTGGAAGGACTGATGTTGAAGTTGAAGCTCCACTATTTTGGCCACCTGATGTGAAGAGCTGACTCATTTGAAAGGACCCTGAAGCTGGGAAAGATTGAAGGCGGGAGGAGAAGGGGACAACAGAGGATGAGGTGGCTGGATGGAATCACTGACTCAAAGGACATGAGTTTGAGTAAGCTCCGGTAGTTGGTGATGGACAGGGAGGCCTGGAGTGCTGCAGTCCATGGGGTTGTAAAGAGTAGGACACAACTGAGTGACTGAACTGAACTGAGTTGGGCCCCAAAGTGGGTCACTTCCACGACCCCAGACTGTGCCTCTAACTCAGGGTACCTGTAGTTTTGGAGACTCACGCTTTTAGAGGACTAAAACTCTTCTGCCTCACCTCATCCCCCAGCCCTCCACCATCCAGGGAGCTAATGTTAGAAATATTTTAGGCAATTTTCCTCAGTCTTTTTTTTTTTTTCAGTATACCAAATGTTAATACAGGCCTTTATTTCCCATCCGTTTGCTGCAAAAGGGGGCATAGTCTACTGAACCCTTTCTTCCTTATCAATGAATCAGAGAACTCTTTCCAAATCCATCTAAGCAACATTATCTCTTTGTGTGTGTGTGTGTGTGTGTGTGCGCGCGCACAGATGCATAGTATCCAGTCACATAAAGATATCATTATTTATTTAACCACTCTCTCACGGAAGGATACTTGTACTATTATTTTAAAAAACTGCCGTGGTAGAAAATATGTGTATATATCAAGAAGTGGAATCACTTGGTCAAATATAATATGTATCTATAATTTTGATGCATCGTGCAAAACTGTTCTCTGTAGGAGCTATAATAATTCACCCTCCCACCAGCAATACATGGCAGCAGCTGTTTCTCTGCAGTCCAACCAACAGAGCACCTCTACGTCGGATTTGTACTAATTGGTGGAAAATTGTGTTTCAGTGTAGTTTTAATTTTCATGCATCTTACTGTCTATGAGGTTGAGTGTCTCCTCATGTTTGAACCATCTTAATTTACTCTCTTGTGAGCCATCTCTTTATCCCTTGCTCATTCTTCTTCTGGGTTGTTGGGTTTTTTCCTCATAAATTTCTAGAAATTCTTTAGATATTTTTGATATGAGGTGCAAGCACTTTTTTCCGATATGTCAGCTGTTTTGTGATCTTGCATAAAGCATTCCTTTCTTAGGTTTTTGAAATACGTGTTTAGTTAGTCTAACAATTTTTCCTTAATGATTTTTAGTTTTAAATGATAAAGAAGTTCTCTCTCACACACATTTTTCTTCTAATAGTTTTAGGATTTTTTAACAATTAAATTGTTGATCCATGTGGAATCTATGCTGTTAGTGTAACATGAGTTATATATCCAAGCTTCTGTTTCCCAGATCGTCACCCGGATGTCCAACACCATATATTAAAATACCCATCTTCCCTACAGTTCTTGGAAAAGCCACCTTTATCCAATACTGAATCCCTTCTTGTCTCTGACTTTCTGCGCATGCTTGGACTTTTTTCTCATTTTGGGCTTTCCAGACCGTCTGCCAAGGAACTGCTGAATCACTGTTCCACACACTTATTTTACATGACTGCCGGGAGAATATCAACCGCCTCAGATATGCAGAGGACACCACCCTGATGGCAGAAAGTGCAGAGGAACTAAAGAGCCTCTTGAAAGTGAAAGAGAAGATTGAAAAAGTTGGCTTAAAGCTCACCATTCAGAAAATGAAGATCATGGCATCTGGTGCCATCACTTCATGGGAAATAGATGGGGACACAGTGGAAACAGTGTCAGACTTTATTTTGGGGGCTCCAAAATCACTGCAGATGGTGACTGCAGCCATGAAATTAAAAGATACTTACTCCTTGGAAGGAAAGTTATGACCAACCTAGATAGCATATTCAAAAGCAGAGATATTACTTTGCCGACAAAGATCCGTCTAGTCAAGGCTATGGTTTTTCCAGTGGTCATGTATGGATGTGAGTTGGACTGTGAAGAAAGCTGAGTGCTGAAGAATTGATGCTTTTGAACTGTGGTGTTGAAGAAGACTCTTGAGAGTCCCTTGGACTGCAAGGAGATCCAACCAGTCCTTTCTGAAGGAGATCAGCCCTGGGATTTCTTTGGAAGGAATGATGCTAAAGCTGAAACTCCAGTACTTTGGCCACCTCATGTGAAGAGTTGACTCATTGGAAAAGACTCTGATGCTGGGAGGGATTGGGGGCAGGAGGAGAAGTGGATCACCGAGGATGAGATGGCTGGATGGCATCACTGACTCGATGGACGTGAGTCTGAGTGAAGTCCAGGAGTTGGTGATGGACAGGGAGGCCTGGCGTGCTGCGAGTCATGGGGTCACAAATGTCGGACACGACTGAGCGACTGAACGGAACTGAATGCTTGATCAGGCTAGTGTTCACTTATTGCTCTCTTTTTGAAACTCAGAACTCGTGGACTCTCGTGTTTATTTTTTCAGTGCATTCAATTTTTACAGGGAGCGCACTAATGCAAGGCTATTCTCCACGCCTCAGTAGCGCCTTCAGGAGGGCGGGGCTGGGCAGAGTTGGGGGCTTCACCCCCTGAAGAATGCCCAGCCCCCTACAGACTGCATCAAGCTCACTCACTTTCCTTTCACAAAATCCTCAGGTACCTGTTCACAGGATTTGTGGGAGGTCATGAGGTGAACGAGCTCACAGAATAGGGAAATGCTGCTCTCTGATTTTATGTAAACTGGCCAACTTGAAAGGAATACCAACAGATGAAGCGATTAGGAGTCCGGCTCATTCTTGAATCATTGAATCTGGCCTGAATATCTGAATCATTTGACTTTCAAATGTTCCCCTTCCGATGAGAGCACTTCCTCCTCTCTTGCTTGGTTCTTCTTCTTCCCAACAGTAACCTGCCTTGGCTGAGTAGAAGAAAAGATCACACAAGGACAGATGTTTCCTTTTTATTCTCAGAAGATCTCTAACCTAGTACTCATTTTCTTGGAGGGGAAAACCGATCAAGATCCCATCTTGACGTAGGTCCACCCACATCCACTGTTTCCTATAAAAGATCTTGCCAACTCTTTGCCAATCTTTGGAATTCATCATTGAGCAGTCATGCTCAGCGCCTTCACATGCATGCCAGAGCCCAATGCAGACATGTCTCTTCCCCTCCCGGCCCGTTTTGTCAGGCTGTAGAGTGAGACCTGTTCTGGGTGATGCTCAGTAGCACCTGAGCACCTTGGCAGCGGTGCCTAAGCACAAGATTACTAATGCGAGGAAAGAAGTGTAGCTTAAGAAGCACCAATAATTCTGATGATTCATAGGATGATATCATTTAACTGTACAGTCTCAGACTCAAATCCTGTATTTCTCCTGAACTTGCAAACGATCACCCTGCCTTTTATTTTATAGGATTAAAGCCAAGAGTTCTTGAAGCATGATACTGACTCTGAAAGTCCAAGTCACCTCGATTCATGGCCAGAACTGTGTTTTTTATTTTCTGAACTGAAACCTAAAAATATTGACTGACAATCAGTGTGTCTTAAAGATTATGAAAATATCTGCGTAAGAACGGCAGGAATTTGTCCCTTAGCTGTTTAATGTCTCAAGATGTTAGGACAACCAGCAAAGGGGTCCCACATTTGCTCAATTTGAAACATTATTGTTTAGAAAGCATTCTTCAGTATGAAAGTGACGGCAGCAGCAGTAGCCGCGTACTGAGCGTATGAGCCGCGAAGCTCCGAGAACACGGCACGTGTGGAGACTGCTCCGCAGTGTGACGTTTCCCTCGGGGTCGAGAGCAGCACTACTCTGGCCTGGCAGTCTCCGCACCAGGCTCAGGAAGGACGAGGAAGGAACGCGCGGGCCGTGGGCCTGTGAGGCACCGTTCCGTGCCGCTGTTTGCACTGCCTGAGACCTCTCCGACTTTGCTCCTCGGGCGTCTGCCTCTGCAAAGGGAGGCTTCCGTAGCTTGAGTTTCCGCTTTGCTAACAACGGTAAAAGAGTCTATTGCGCCCCACTGACCTGTGAACCCCTTCTCCTGGATCCTCTGGAGGGGCAGTTTGGCTCCTCTTTGCAGTGCGGAGCTTCTGACGCTTCAGTCATTCTGTGTTGTGGATTTCTTCTCTAAAAAGGAGAATCCAGACTTAAGTGCAGGCTCTATAAAGCATTTTAAGGTTTCCCTGCCATGTTCTTACTATGGTTGATTTTCTTAGAATCTAAGCTAAGACCCAAAGGAGTGTGTGTGTGTGTGTGTGTGTGTGTGTGTGTGTGTGTGTGTGTTGTGGAGGTGAGGGCAGAGGTCAGTGGGGTGCATCAACCTGGGAAATTGGAGCAAAGCCATTTGGCCTCAGGACTTTCTATGAGAGCTTTCTGCCATCAAACGGTCCAGAGAGACCTCTGTCCAGATACCCAGCTTGTCCTATATGGTTTTTATCTAAAGCATACTTAGGGACTTTCATATTAACATTGTCTATCCAAAGTCTAAGTCCAGAGGGTGAATTTCTTACCCCTTCCTTGCTATAGATGGTTTAAATTAAAAAAAAAAAAAAAACTTTTTTTTTTTTGTCTATTTAAGGTTTTGTGCGTGTTGAGGTTTGCACCAACATTAATCCTTTCCCACGGGCTGTGATCCTGCCTGTCTCCTCTCATTCCTCTGGGCAATTTGGCTGCTCCAGCGTCTTTCAGCTTGTCCAGGCTTTACATCAGCTCATTACAGTAGCCCTACTGCCCACGTTAGAGGGGTATTATTTTAGGTCTTCGGCCCTACAGGTATGGCATCAGCACGGACCGTCAGACAGGCAGAGTGCCTGCCTGCTGCCCTCTGCTCTTGCGCCGACTGCAGTGGTGACTGGCATGGGCCCAAGACTCCCATCTGTTAGCCTTGGCGGTGCACGTAAGTCTGGACCTGCTGTGTAAGCAGAATGAGCACCTGCCTACATAATGGCTTCCGTGAGGAGCCGAATAGTCCCTCTTCCCTGAATGCTGTCTCACACTTGACCTTGAATGTTATTTCTTAGTCTTAGTGGGACAGGAGCAAGTCTGTTTGAAATCCAACACGTGGCCAGTATTCTTTCAGGCAGAATCACTCAGTGCTCCCTTATGTGTTTAATCCGTACAAGAAAACCATGAAACCAATGTCATTGTACCCATTTCATGGATGAAGAAACTGAGGCCTAGCAAGAGCCCAGGTCGTAAGTGTGGAACCACCACCACCAACCAGCACACTGTCAGTAATTACAGAAAATAGGATTCCTGCCAGACTTCAAAATTACTTATATGCTGGGAGGGATCTCAGAGCAGTTTTCCCACTTAGGGAATAGCATCTGAGAACGGACGGGAGGAGAGGACTGAGCTTGCAGGCATCATTGGCTGCCTGTTGATACCAGTGCCCAGGGGTGGCTCAGCGGGCGGTGGCCACAGTGGGTCTCCCTTGGGAGCCCACTGGGAGCAGGTCGTGCAAATAAGTGATTGGAGAGCCCCAGAGCTGTGTGGGATGCTGTCGTGTTCGCTTCCCTTCCTCTTTGCGGATGGAGAAACAGGTGGGAAAGAACTCGCCCAGGAAGACTTGTCCCAGAGTGAGTTAGAGGCGGTGCGTTGTCAACTGCCCTGCACTCCAGGCTCCCAGCTGCTCTAGCTTCTCAAACTCTCTGCCTTTTCGAATGACCATCCCCGGTGATTATTCTCAGTCCACACAGCAAAATCCATCCCTTGATTATACGCCAGCTTCCGACGACTGTAGAAGTGGATCGCGAGGAGACTTGTGTTAAATTATTTATGGTTTCCTGGACGACTCGGACCTCTTGTACCCAGGAGTGCATTAGCATATGCGTGGGCCCCCCAGTGCATTCCACAGCACCCTCTCCGCCTTGTTACACACCTATCACACGTGTCCGTGGCACGGCAGCCATCAAGACAAAGCGACTTCGTAACACACACGCACGACTTAAAGATGCTCCACGTTCCCACTCAGCCTTCCTTCAACTTATTTCTTGAAATTATAAGAATGTTTTCATTATCCCAAGATGAATAGGATGGAACAGAGCTCCAGCTTAGAGAGTTAATTATAGTTTTTCATTTCAAATTTACCTCTTCATAAGGTCACTCGCTGATTTAAGAACCGGCTTATCCCCAATTGCCTGCAGCTCATATTTCCTCCTGGCTTTCCAGGGCTCTGCTGACTCATAACATAAAATCACTTTACCTTCCAGGGCCTCAGGTTTCTCATTTGTAAACTGGAGAGGCTAAGGCAGACCAGCTTGGAGGCATTTTTTGTGACAAGCAGTGAAAAATGAGAGCCAGCTAAGTTGTGGCTTTCTTGTACTCAAAGGAGAAAGCTTTTCAGAAAGGTATAAGTGACCGTTGAGGCCAGCAAATCAATAGCTCATCTGATTCAATATCTTTTCCTTCTTTGCTTTGCAATTCTGTCATATAATTTAATATAAAAGGGGAAATAAACTCGTGACTTCTTAAGAGACATACAGGAGAGCAGTTAACTTCCTTTGTTGAGTTCTGACCTGAAAAAGATCAGATTAGGTAAAAGGAGATCAGAAAAATGATCAAAAATTTCCCATTGTGCAGAATCTTCAGAATATGTAAGGAAAGGAAAGGGAAACTGAATTATTAAGTAGGATCGAAAGACACTTGAAGGGTGGACACGACAAAACTTCCTTCATTCTGTACATATTCTGGGCTTGTTTCTTAGATAACACTTCTTTTGTTGTTACTGTTATTTTTGTTTTCTGTGTAGGAAAATCATTACAATCTAGTTGCTTTGTGTATGTGCAGGGAGTGTTACATATTAGATTTGAAAGGATTAATGAATTCTTCGAAACACCCTCTTCTGTGCTAAATCGTATTGACAGAGATTAAAGGTGCTTTGTGTTCAAAATAACTCCTCCCGGAAGTACTCACAGACACATTCATCCAGCATTACTTTTTCTGCCAACTTTTCGCTTCTTTCGTGGTTGTAGTCCTGCCATCTCCTCATTCATTTACAGTGTTAGTTTGCAGGCTGCGCCCCTAACAGAATGGGGGTCTTTGAGTGCTTTTTCCTGGGTAATCTCACTATCAGCATTATACCTGCTATAAAATGGATGCTCAGAAAAAAAAAAAAAAAGCTTATTGATTGAATTAATGAATTGGTGAGTGAGTGAATGGAGAATACCAAGCTAGAAATATGTAACTGACCAGGAATGTTTGACATTTGAAAACTAAAGATGTTTCTGATGTAACCAGGGGAAAAAAATGACCAGTGAGATAATTGTGGGCCTGATGGACGCGCCTTAAAGCAGTGCTTCTCAAATGTCAGTGCAAATGTGAATTGCCTGGAAATCTTGTTTAGATACAGATTCTGATTCATTACCTCTGGGTTGGGGCCTGGGATTCTGCTGTCTGAATATCAAGGCTTCCAGGGCCTGGCTTGGCAAAATGATGGGCCACCCTTGAGAGCGGCTGACGCTGGGCCCAAAGTTCACAGGGTTCTGCTTGTGGAGTTACAGTGGATTCTTGTTCTTCATGGTAGTTGCGTTGTATAAAGTCACTGAATACTGAATTAGCAATACTGAACTATTGACACTGAGGGAAACACAGAACTAGGTCTCCGTGAGCCCCTGCTCACAGCATTTTCGCCAACTAATCGATACACAATCTTGTTTTATGTGTGTTTCTTTTCTTTTTTTTTTTTGGCTTCCTAGGTGGCTCAGTGGTAAAGAATTCGCCTGCCAACGCAGGAGCCACAGGAAATGCCGGTTTGATCCCTGGGTCGGAAAGATCCCCTGGAGAAGGACATGGGAACACATTCCAATAGTCTTGCCTGGGAAATGGCACAGACAGAGGAGCCTGGCAGGCTACAGTCCGTGGGGTCACAAAGAGTCAGTTATGACTAAAGTGCTTGAGCACGAATGTGTTTTTTACAGGTGCTTCATTAAATATATATTATTGATTCATCAGCATTAAATTCCTGAGTCACACCATGACTCATCTCTGAATGAAGCTTATCCAACATTTGTGCTTTCTCTGTGAGGCATGTCACAGCCGTCTTGCAGTCAGGGACACTTCACACAGACAGTATTATGCTTGGAGGCCATTATAAACAACAAAATCACCCCCCAAAACACAAAAATGTGCAAAACGTGACACTGAATGCACTCAGAAAAAGCAACGTGTTATAGTCTGAGAGCTAAAGCTGGGCGCCCTCAGCTGGGATCTCGTAAAACGGGTAGCTGGTGCGTTTCACCTCTTTGCACATGACGGCCTCGACCATGAAAATGCCGTCAGTATTGATCTGAGGGGCTACACGTACGTGCTGGTGGGTAGGTGAGACCACGAATATGGACTGAGTGTGTAATCTTCAGCGGTGTGATGAGCCCAAGAGACCTAAAAGTTGCAGAAATTTCAGCAGAGCAGCAGCAGAACGTTTCAGGACACTACGATCAGAATAACTGGATTCTTCTGGGAAATTGCAAAGAAAGCCTGTGAGTCTCCCGGGCCAGCAGGCAGGGACCACCATGAAATCCCAGAAGGGGGCACAGCTTGTAAGTCCCAGGACAACGCAGCAGGCGCAGTGCTAGCCGTGGTTCAGACTTCAGTGGGGAATGAAGGCTCTGCGGTTAGACCAGCCCCCACGGGTTCCCATGCAGCCATCAGTCACAGAAGTGTCTCCCAGCCAGCATTCCTCAACCTTTCCCACCCGAGTTAATGGCAGAGGAGAGTCAAGGTGTATTCCCAATTAAGCAGAAGCGGTATATACAGATACAGTGGAGTATTATTCAGCTATTAAAAAGAATAAAATACTGTCATTTGTGTCAACATTGGATGGACCTAGAGAATCTTGTGTTTTCTGAAATGTCAAAGACAAATGTTAGATGACATCACATATGTAGCATCTAAAATTAATACAAATGAGTTCGTATGCAAAGCAGAGACAAACTCACAGACATAGGAATGAACTTCTGGTTGACAACAGGGAGAGGGAAGGGGATGGAGGTACAAACTAGAGCATGAGATTCAAAGATATAAACTACTATGTATAACATAGCTGAACAGCAAGAATATACTGTAGCCACAGGGTATCGTAGCCCTCATCTTGCAATAACCTATAATGGAATATAATCTGCAAAAATACCGAATCACTGTGTTGTACACCTGAAACTAACACAGTTCTGTAAATCTGCCATCAGTTCAGTGCAGTCGCTCAGCTGTGTCCAACTCTTTGTGACCCCATGGACCGCAGCACGCCAGGCCTCCCTGTCCATCACCAACACCCGGAGTTTGCTCAAACTCATGTCCATTGAGTTGGTGATGCCATCCAACCATCTCATCCTCTGTCATCCCCTTCTCCTCCCGCCTTCAATCTTTCCCAGCATCAGGGTATTTTCCAATGAGTCAGTTCTTCGCATCAGGTGGCCAAAGTATTGGAGTACCAGCTTCAACATCAGTCCTTCCAATGACTGATGGATGACTTCCAATGACTGTAGTTGAAATCAACTATACATCAATTTAAAAAATGTATTCCTAAGAACCTTCCTCAACAAGGTCCAGTGTTGTATTCTACTTTATGAAATATCTGGGTTTGTTTGGGTGTGACAGCGTTTCATATTATTTACCATCAGATCAACCTCCCAGCAGGAACCCCTCTCACTCTCCTGACATGCACCACGGCCCAGGGAGGAGCCCTCCATCCGTCTCTGTGTTGGTCATCTAGACTGCCCACGAACCAAGTCTGGCCCCCCATGTGCTTCTGTAAATGAAAGCATTTTTGGAGTAGAGCCACGGCTACTCATTTAATACTGTCTGTGGCTGCTGTCGCATTACAAAAGCAGAGCAGAGCACTTGCAACAGAGACGAGAAGGCCCGCACAGCTGAAACTATCCGCTGTCTGGTTCATTGCGGAAAAGTCCCTCCACCTCTGGTCTGAATTTTTGTGTTGCTCTTTCTTAGTGATTGATGGTATCCTCTTCCCAACTTCATATGTAAAGAATCCTTTCAGATATTAAAAACCCAGACAGGCCTGAATTCATTCATTTCAACTGATTCTCAACTCAGATACTGATTTCTCTGGAGTGAGCCAGATCTTCAATTAGACAAGATTCACTTATAACTCGAGTGGAACCAAATAGGGCCTGGACCTGCTAACAGGAACTAGATTTTTTTTAGCCTGAGCTAAGCCAGTCCTTCTGGTCTAGGGGAGCCAACGGTGTTTTATATCATGTAAAGGTCAGTACTTCCTCGTGTAGGCGATTCAGTAATGGGTGATGAACAGGGGAAAATTAGCATTTAGACTAATGCTCATAGTCTAAACTCTCAGTGTAGACTGATAAACAAGGATGAAGAAAAGGAATTTAAACATAAGAGGGCATAAGGAAGGGGGAGGAGTATCCACATGCTGGACAATGGAGAGGATTTGGCCGCCTGGAGTTTGACAGCCCCAGGTAGTCAGGACAGAAGCAGCTGGGGCTGAGTTCAAGCAAAGCTCTGAGAAAATGCTGAGGTTTAATCTGGGATAAATGCGACTGACAAATCCAGAGGACAGGGCTAAAAATAGCAGGTAAGCCGGGGGAAAGGAAACACAGGCCTGAAACAGGGCAAGAGGAAGCGTGATAGCAGAGCCAGGAACCATCCAGAATGCTGCACCGCCAAGAGGAAAAGCATCTTGCCTTCAATGGCGTTTTGTCAGTGTTTGGAGTTTGGGCAATTTGAATGAGCTAGAAGAATCTGAAGGTTTTGAGGGGTCCATTCATTCAATAAATAGAGTTTTCAGAAGGCTTCTGGAATTTGTTTTTCTTTTCTGAAATTCAGAGCAAGACTTGGAGTATCACACAGAACCTTGATTCTTCAAGAGTTGAGAGGTATAGCGGAAAAGCAGAATAAAGTTTGTAAGACAAAGCATATTATTTGGAGCAAAGTTGGAAAACGTAAAGGCTCCTGGAAAGGCTTGGCTCAAGGGAATAAAAAGAGAGATTTATACAGGGGAAATTCACAAAGACCTCGTTAAGTTCTTAAACAGTGTGCTATGGTTTCTATAATCACAGGCATGAGGTTTGTTTGGTTTTACATATTGTCTACCTCAAGAATTTTCACATCTGGGTAAAATACTCCAAATAGGTCTTCCTCTTTTCTGCCCCTGCACATAAAGTGGCTGGGCCAGTTATTACTGATTATTCACTGCTAATTTGAGGTGCAGAAATACGTAAGGGCAGGAATTTCTTCTTGAACAAGGGAACACTGTAGGTCCCCTTGCTTCCCACTGGCTTCCATGTTGACAGTGGAGCTGGCCTTAGAGAGAGGATGACCCAGAAGGTAACCAAGTGGTGAGACTGAAAAGAACCTTAGTTCCTGCTGGCATTTTGGAGCCCTGGTATACTCTTTGTTGGACTTATAGTTACTGAAAGAGTACATTTTTTTTGTTTGTTTGTTTTGGTCATTTGGGGTTGGAATTTCTCTTCCTTCCTGTCAAAATCATACTGATACATACTGACAGGTATCAGGTTCTTCTTCGGACACTGAGGCTGCAGAGGTGAGTGAGAGTTAGACACAGGCTAACTGGGAGAGCAAAGAAACCAAATGCTTTTAGGAGAATAATCTGCTATGGATATCAGATCCCCCAGCTCAGGTTATCCTACTACTCTTGATTGAATTACTTGATTTTAGGGAAGGAGATGGATTCTAAGGGAGCAATACAAACCCATAATGGAGGCTAAGATTTCTAATGTGATGGAAATAGACACGGTGAAGCTTAGGGGGAAGGTTGGTGATAAGGAGTGATATGGTGGGGGGAGACTGGGAGAGATGGAGAGGTGTTTCCTCTAGGAAATTCCTCTGAAGGAAACTCAAAAGGAATCCAAAAATGCGAATGAACACCAGGAGAATACGGAGGGAAAGAAATGGAAGAAAATGTATTTAAAGGAGACAATGGTTCATGGTGTCAAAAGTAGCTACGAGATCCACAAAGATGCAGACTGTAAATTGTCCACTAGATTTGACCAGAAGGTCAGCAGGAAATATCACAAATGCAATGCCTGTGTAGAGATGGAGTGAGCTGAACAGGGAAAACAGGGAAAGAAGTAGAAACGAGGTGGGTTATTTTTTCTCAAACAGCTTAACTGGCAAAGAGAGTAGAAAGAGATGGAAGGTTGTGTGTATTGGTGGGATGGGGGCAGGAGGAGAGAGCCGAAAGTTCTTTGGGAAATTCTGTTTGGCCTGCCAAACAGATGGATGGAGAGCCTCTAAGGTAGAGGAATGAGTGAGGTCCTTCAGCCCTGATCACAGCCCCAGGTCATACAGTCGCCGTTTGGAAAGGCCTGCTGTGAAAAGGTCCACCCTGTGATTCACACATTGAACAAAGGGAGTTAAATGCACAGGCTCGGATTGCCCAACGGCGCCCAGGGTTTGTTGAGTCTGGCTGTCAGAGTCCCGGCTTTTCACTCATTGCAAAATGTTGTCGCAAGTGCTTTTCTCGGCCAGATCTGCCTGCTCCACAGTTTTTGAATCGAGTTCAAAGCTTATTCAGCAAAATTTTAAAAGTCTGTTTTTAACTGTAAGAGTTATACACACAAGTGGATGGTAATGCACTCCAGTATTCTTGCCTGGAGAGTTCCATGGACAGAGGAGCCTGGGGAGGTACAGTCCCTGGGGTAAGATGCAGACAGGACTGAGAGAATCACACCAGGACTGCACTATAAGAGATGGAGAAATCAACCTCCGCCCCCATCCCCACCCCCACCCCCCACCCTCCCACAGAGGAAAACCCTCGCTAAACACTGCGGTCTATTTCCTTTCAGCCTTTTGCTGTTCGTGTGTTTATTAGCAGCCCCCGTGTCTCAGTAGCTCACTAGGCCTGGATGCCTTGAGAAGCAGCTCTGAGATGTGAGATCTAGGTTCCCCTTTCCAAGCACTGATAATATTCTTTAGAAGATACCAAATACAGATTTTTTTTGTTAAGGTAGTTTTAATATGTGAAAGTCTTTATCGAATTTGTTACAATATCGCTTCTGTTTTACGTTTTGGTTTTATGGCCGGGAGACATATGGGATCTTAGCTTCCCAATCAGGGATCAAACCCTCACCCCCTGCATTGGAGGGGAAGGCCTTCACCGCTGGACTGCTAGGGCAGTCCCACGAACGCAGACTTGAGCGGCATTCGGCCAGGTGGACCAACCGGCAGGGTTAAGACGGCAATGAGGTGAGGCTGGACACACCATGCAAGTCGGGGAACAAATTCTGTCTGTATTTAAAATTTTGATATTTTCTTCCTTATTAGTTTTTTTCATTAACTTTGATTTTAAAAATATTCCTTTAAAGCGCTGTGTATCTTGATTACTGAGTTTTGCAACCAAGGTGAATGGCTCCCTCGCCTCCCTCTCACCCTGGCCTGGTGACACCCTGGCGAAGAGACGAGCTTTAGTTTCAGACAGATGGAGGTTTGAATGCATCTCTCCCACTTTCTAGAAGTGTGGCTTGAGCAAGTTACCTGACTTCTGTAAGCTCAATATCCTTATTTGTAAAGTGGAGATAATTACATTGACTTAATACAGATAAAATGCTTAGTTTAGGAATACCAACTATTCAATAAGTAGAATATTACTCCAAAGCAAAGTGAGCAATCTAGATAAATACGTGCAATAGTACTGTCCAATAGAAATTGAATGTAAACCACCTGTGTGATTTTACATTTTCCAGTGGTTGCTTTTAAAAATGCAAAAAGCAAAAGGTGAAAATAATGTCAATAATGTTGCTTAAACCCAGTTGATTCAAAATATTTCTTACTTCAACGTGGAATCGATATGAAAATTAGTAATGAAATATTTCACTTTTTAGCACTAAGTCTGGGGAAGTTGGGCTCATATTCCACGCTTTACGAGTGTGAATCCTCAGTCACGTCTGACTCTTCGCCGCCCCATGGACGGTAATGCACCAGGCTCCTCGGTCCAGAGGATTTCCAGGCAAAGATAATGGACTGGGCTGCCATTTCCTCCTCTGGTTCTATACTTTATAGGATAGCTCAGTTCGGACAAGCAGCGCTTCAAGTGTTCAGTAGCCACACCCGAAGGGCTGCTGCTGTTTTGGACAGATAACAGACATTCTTTGAAGATTGCTGGAGGTGAGAGCCACTAGGACAGAAAGGTAGAGAAAGGAGACATTTCTAACCCTTTCAAGAGGGAACTTTTGAAGGAACACAACCTCCAAGTCCAGGACAGTTTCTATTATCCTTTATATATGCAATAACTCTCCTGGCCTTTGAAATAAGGAAGGCTACAAACATTTGGGAACAAAAAGAAAAAAATACCCGTTAGGGAAATTACATTACCTCCTCTTTCATTTCTACCAACTTATCAAATACTATTAGCTTATTCTTGTATTCTATTGGACTCTAAGGGGCTTCTCAGGTGGCACTAATGGTAAAGAACCTGCCTGCCAACGTAGGAGAGAGAGAAGTCTGGTGGGTTACCGTCCATGGGGTCGCAAAGAATCTGACGTGACTGGGCACACACACACTGAAGTCCAAGAACACCATAATGTTACTTCAAAGTACAGTAACCACAGATTCTAAATATTTTGAGTTTTAAATTAGTCTATTCCCTGCACCAAAAATTAATAAGCATTTGAAAGCATGACACCCAGACACTTTACAGATACCTTAAAGACTCAACAGATGCAAACCTGAAGCCAGAAAAATTCCAACTAAACTAAAAGTTGGCAAGGATTTATAATTTGAAAGAAACTCTTGCTTAGGCCAAATTCTTAAAAAGACATTGAGCCTGTAAGTAATGTGTCTTTTATTAAAAAGCTGAGAATCTGTGTTTGTTTGATTCAGTTGTGTCAAGAAAAAGAAAGAAAGTAATGCCCAAGGAATATGTGCGATATCCTTAGGCATGATCAAAAACAATTTTTACAGTGTTAACTCCAAGTATGCTTGCTTCCTGGCCTTTCCCTGCCTTCTCAGTGGCATTTTTACCTCCTTTATCACACATATGCCACTGAAAGTTAGCAGTGAGTAAAACCCAGGCATTGCATTTAAGATTAAAAATCCCAGCCACAGTCTTTAGGGGCAAGTTATTTTCCTACCGTGAAAGAAATTGCTGGTGTTTTATGTGCTTATGGTTTACCTGGGGCTTCCCAGGTGGCTCAGTGATAAAGAATCTGCCTGCCAATGCAGGAGACGCAGGATTCAATCCTGGGTAGGGAAGATCCCCTAGAGAAGGAGATAGCAACCCACTCTAGAATTCTTGCCTGGGAAATCCCATGGACAGAGGAGCCTGGCGGTCTCCAGTCCAGGGAGTTGCAGAGAGTCAGACACGAAGAGGGACTGAGCATGGTTTATTTATGGCAGTTAACATTTTACTTCAAATCAAGACATGATTTTGGAGTGCATGAATTGACTTTTTGGAAGTGGCAGGGATAAAATTTCTTTAACCAAAAGCGCTTTCCCTCTGATCTGTATATCTTCAAGGTAAAGGCTGAGTCATCCATGATGCATTAAGAAACATCTTTTTCTTCCAACTCCACCCTCTTGGATAGGGAGTGGCTATGCCAAATCTCACGTAGGAATCCCTCCTGGGAAGTTTTTCAGGTTGGAGTGTATGAGAAAGGAAGCTGTTTAACCTATTGCAGCCTCAACTGCTCCATGCGTGTGCCTGGATCAGCACTCAGCCTCATCCGAGAGCTCATTAGAGAAACAGGACCTGGAGCCCCACCGGGTCAGTCAGACCCAAGCCTTCAGCTTATGAGGGCTGCCAGATGCTGTCTTTGCACATCTGTGTTTGAGAAGCACCAGTCCACAAAACACAATAATCTCCATGGTTTTGTTTAAATAATCATTGTTGAAAGACACTGTTTCATTCCTATTATCATTCTTCAAATTAAAATGAAAGTTTCCATATTTCACCATTTAACTAGCTCCAAGTTTTCCCTTACAATAATGTATGCATGCTTGCATGCACGTTCTGTCGTGTCTGACTCTGTATTTCCATGGACTGTAGCCCGCCAGGCTCCTCTGTCCCCAGGATTTCTCAGGCAAGACTACTGGAGTGGGTTGTCATTTCCTCCTCTAGGTCGGGATCTTCCTGACCTAGAGACTGAACCCATGTCTCCTGAGTCTCCTGCGTTGGCAGCTGTATTCTTTACCACTGAGCCACCTGGGAAGCTCCACGATAACGTATATCATGTTGTTATTTAAAAGTGGCTGTGATTTGACTATTACTTTAAGAAGTTTTCATGTAGTTTACAAGTATCATGGTAACCTCTGCATGTATCCAGCATGGAAAGCTGTTCTTAGGGATCTCTGATGCCTCCACAGGTGTGGGCCAGGCCTGGGGATTTTCTAAAGCTTTCCTGGGGAAGCTAATATGCAACCAGGACCAAAGATCCACAGCCCCAAGGTCTTTGCAGTATTCAGAACCAAAGGGAACCACGTTTTGCTTTTCTTAATGTAGTTTTTGTTCTAGGATTTTTCTTTTTTTGCAGTTTTAGTTAATCTAAACATATGATTACCCCCTGGACTGATGAGACGAGGGGTTCTTTCCTGCCTTTCCTAAATCTCCCGGGCTTTCAAGTTCTCAGCCACTCCCTGAGCAGCCACTCTTCTGGTTCTGCCCAGACTTCACTCATTAATCATTTCCTTTCACACTCTGGTCTCTTTCCAGCTTTCCAGAGCCTTTCTGGGATCCAGGAGCCTGAAAATAGCACCCCAGATGTGTCTACCTCCGTTTGCCTCCCTCCCTTCTCTATGATAGTCTTCTGAGACAGCCTGAAATAGCACTGGCCTTTTTGTGCTGGGATTTAAACATTCTCAGGCAGTTTTTCATTTTTTAAATGAAAAAAAAAAAAAATCTGGAATAGCTAAGTTGCGTATCTAACAATTCAGATCACTGATTGATTTTCCACAAAACCATAGGTTATATTTAAAAACTAGAGATCCTGATGGAAAAATAAAGTGCAGCCTGCTTCTCTTCTTTAGCCCTGGGCCAACTGCTATAAGAAGTACACCAGGGCTGGTTTCGGGAGCAGATGATATCCCAATGCTGCTGTGTTTATTTTAAAAGTGTCTAAAAATTCTTATCAATGAATAATATTAAAAATCCCAAAAATGATGAATTTAACCAAACTATGTTAATTCTGTAAAACACATAAGAATGTTAATATCTCAAAAGCAATTCTGCCCAGATGCTTTTCCACATAACTTGGAAAACATGCATATTGCCCAAGGAGGGAACCAGTTTGGATCTGACAATATAGCTGTGAAAGTGACCTGCCTATTGTAGTTCTATTCGCTTGGTTTGGGGACTGTTTCGATAAGCTTTTAACTGGTAAGGACAGTCCTTGAAGACACAAAGCTGCTGTTTTCTATTTGCTATCATACGTCTAGAAAGCAAGAGTGCTGGATTCCAATTTCTACTTCAGGAGTCACTTTAGGTCTTTTTGCCCTCAGGCCCAAGCTTCCCCTCACGGAGAGCTCCTTGCAGCCTATAAGCTATTTTCCCACGAGATCAGTCTACTAACTTGGTCTTCAATGATTCACGTCTGTTTTGGGCCCTGAGACAGGAAGACGTGTCGAAATGGCACAGTGAGAAGACTCGTGTACAGGTGGAAAGAGCGTTGGGTGGTTGCCTTGGGCTTCGAGATCGCTGCGAAGAGAGCTGAAAGCGCTCAAGGTCCTGGATTCATGCAACTTCCACCACCAATAGCCTGGCCAGCCAAGGGACCCCAGCCAAGGGACCCCAGTCAAGTAAGGTGCAGTAGTCTGCTGGGAAATGTACTTTTCAGGAAAGTGCTTTAAAGATAAAGCTTAAAAGCACTTTAAGAGACCTCAGTGTCAATATTACCACTGAAGGGGGCGCTTAGAAGTTGAACTTTTCCTAGAAAGCTATATACATAAAGATGGGATCTTTAAATGTTTTAAAATGCAAATTATCAAGGTTTAAAATTTTAAGAATGAAATATTGCCATTTGCAGCTACATGGATGGACCTAGAAATATTATAATACGTGATATAAGTTAGACAGAGAAAAGCAAGTATATGACAACATTTATATGTGGAACCTAAAAAATAATACAAATGAATCTATATACAAAACAGACAGACTCACAGAGAAGGATTAAATTAACAGACACAAGTGACTATAATAAAATAGATAAGCAACAAAGACTTACTGTATAAAGAATATTCAATATCTTATAATAACCTAAAATGGAAAAAAATACATGTCTATAACTGAATCACTTTGCTGTACACCTATACAAATACCTCTCAACATTGTAAATCAGCTTTACTTCCATTAAGATAAAGATATAAAATTTTTTTTAATTGATGTAGGAATTTAATATAAACAGACCCCAAATCTATGTAAATTGTTGTGGGGGGGAGGGAGATACGATGTAAATTTAAAAATTGTGTATTTCTAAGTACTCTCAAATAGGCTCTGTAGAAATCATGAAAGCCCTTCTAAGAGACAGACATTCCAAAACAGCCCTACACGTTTTAGTATAGTGCCAACCCTCCATTTGAGCAAACTCCAGGGGATGGTGGAGGACAGAGGAGCCTGCTGCGCTGAAGTCCATGGGGTCGCAGAGCTGGACACGACTCAGCGACGGAACAACGACAAACCCCTCCATCACGTAGCTTGCTTTCACGGTGTATTGGCAAAGTCCAAGTTGAAATCGTGAGCTGCCCTCCACATTGCAACATATGCAGTCTCCTTGCAGCCAAATTTTCTAGTTTGTAGGCTTCCCAGGTGGCATAGTGGTAAAGACTCTGCCTGCCTACCAATGTAGGAGATGCAAGGGACTCAGGTTCGATCCCTGGGTCTGGAGGATCCCCAGGAGGAGGAAACGGCAACCCAGTCCAATATCCTGGCCTGAAAAATCCCACGGGAAGAGGAGCCTGGTGGACGACAGTCCATGAGGTCACAAAAAGTTGCACACGACTGATTGAGCATAGCAATCTTTTCTAATCTACCCGCCTAGTATGTGCCCAAACCCCACAACTCGGCTTTAGTGTCAGCTGAGACAAGTCTGCGGCTGAAAAAAGAATAAACTTAACCCTACATGTAACCCTGATTTCCCTAGAATGGAACAAGCATAGCAAAAAAACAGATCTTCAGTAACAACCACAGCAAGACTGGCTCCAGCCCGACCAACGTTATTTTGAATCTAGAGGCCCCTGCACCTCCCGGCTGGCCCAGAACCACTGGCCAGGTTAGCCCAGCAGGACTGAGGGAGAGGGGGTCCCTGCAAAGCCCTTGTGCCCACTGCTCACCTGCATCCCAACCGACTCATCAGTCTCATGAGTCCCGCCCCCAACCCGCTGTGCCCACAGCTAGGTCAGAACCGGCCTCCACTTGCCCTCCCTGGAAGCCCAGGCACTTTCTGCCCTAAAGAAGCAGAGATTTTACTTCCAAATGAATTGCTTCCTATTCAGCCCTAGATAGTGGGGCTGAAACAATGACCAAAGCTCTTTGGTATCTTTCAGGAGTATTTCGTGTTTCCCTTTAGCCTAGTAGTTTTGAATCCTCCCAGGACATGGAACTGCTCAGAGAGCTTTTAAAAGTCTATTTAGACACAAGCCCTTAAATTTTAATCTAATTGGTCTAGAGTGAGGCCCAGGCTAAGTGTCTTTAAAAAGCTCCCAGGGGATTTTAATGTACAGCCGGGGCTGAGCTTGGAAAGTGCCCCCTGGAGCGTTTCTGAGCGGCCAGGGTGCCCCGGATCCGGTCTGGCCAGCCGCCAGTGGGCCCCATCCTTCCCTTCCTTTCCTGATTGTGCCCTCTTCTGGTGGGCCCCTCCTTGTCGGCCCGATGTAGCCACAGCCCTGCTCTCTCCCCCCAGGGTTGTCTCTGCCTCGTCACCAACGCCGCTTCTACGGGCTCTGCTGCCCACCCCGGGGGCCACTGTGTAGTCACCTAGGTACCATCTTCAGATTCAGAGCCACTCGGACCCAACACCGGTAATAATAAACACTTGGCTCTCCCTACGTGCCAGAATTCTTCTAGGCACTTTGCACAGATCACACCATTCAATCCTCACAGCATTTAATCATTTAATCCTCACAGCATTTAATCATTTAATCCTCACAAGAGCTTCCCAGGTGGCTCAGCCTGAAGAATCTGCCTGCAATGCAGGAGCTGCAGGAGACACAGGTTTGATCCCTGGGTCGGAAAGATCCCCTGGAGGAGGGCATGGCAACCCGCCCCAGGATTCTTACCTGGAGAATCCCCATGGACAGAGGAGCCTGGCAGACTACAGTCCATGGGGTTGCAAAGATTCAGACCTCACTGAGCATGTGATCCTCACAACATTTAATCACTTAACCCTCACAGGAACCATACGAAGCATGCATTATTATTATCCCACTTTACCGGTGAGGAGACTGAGGCACAGAGAGGTTAGGGAATATGGAGGAAAATCCCAAAGAGGAACCTCCAAGTTTCCACCCCCCGATTATTCAGCCAAAGGCGAATACAGATACTGCTGTTGATGGGAGTTTGCAGATGATTTCCCTTAAGTTTCAGAGATTCACCCAGGTTGAGTCTGATCTAATTAAATAAATTGCTTAAAAGTGGAGAGTTTTCTCTGACTGACCACAAAAGAGGAAGTTAGAAAGATTTGAAGCATGAGGATTTTAATGCTTAAAACATTTTAATGCTGGCTTTGCATGTGGAGGAGGGTATGTGTTGACGAAAGCAGGTGAGCTCTAAGGAAAGAGTAGCTGGAGGCTGACAGCGGTACAGGGTGTGTGCTAGTCACTCAGTTGGGTCCATCTCTTTTGAGACTCCATGGACTGTAGCCGCCAGGCTCCTCTGTCCTGGGATTTCCCAGACAAGAATACTGGAGTGTGTTGCCATGTCCTTCTCCAGGGGATTTTCCCAACCCAAGCATCGAATCTGGGTCTCCTGCACTGCAGGCAGATTCTTTACCAATGGAGCTTCGAGGGAATGAAATGGAACCTTAGGCATATGGTGGCAAGAAATAGAATTCTACCAAGGAGGTGAATGACCTGGGAAGTGAATTCTTCCCCAGAGCCATCAGATGAGAGCCCAACGCACCTGGCACCTTGACCTCAGCCCAGAGACTCTAGGGAGCCTGGAGCCCAACCACAGAACGCTGCTGGGCTTCTGCCTTCAGGACTGTGAGCGGATTGTGGGTGTGATGCTAAGGCATAAAGTGTGGCGATCTGGAACGAAATAACAGAAGATTAATAGTGGCAGCCTGCCCAAGAGAAGCCGGCTAGTAAGCAATGAAAGGAAGATTTCAGTTCAGTTCAGTTGCTCAGTCGTGTCCAAATCTGCGACCCCATGGACTGCAGCACGCCAGGCTTCCCTGTCCAGATTCAAACCCAAGTGATTTGAACCAACAGCTTTTTCAAATTAAATCCCCTCACGCAATGGATCCAAGCTGCCCTGGATGACAGACGTGGTCCTGTGCTCTCCCACTCATGACCCCCGACAGAGGCTTTGTAAATAGGTTGCAAGCGCTGGTCTGAGTGTCTGCTCCTTCTGAGGAGGGCTCCTGGCAGACTGCTTCATCCCCAGGGCGAAACATTTTGGTCGGTTTGAATCATGTTCCCTGGAACTAGCTCCTGTGGACTTTGGTTGGGATGCGCTGTCCTTTGTACACAGGGCTATAATTCCCTCTGTTGGGAATGTGTAACACGTGACGCCTGAGAGGCCCGCTCAACCCCAGCAGCCATTCATTGCCCATACTTGGCCTTTGTTTTCAGGCTGATCTATGTTCAGAAATGGGTTTCACTTGCTTGGATTCTCCTCTGCTTTGTTGTGCGTGGATTACCAGGATGTTTACATTTCTCTTTTTCCCACTAGAATAGATATTGAGAATTCACATAGTTTTTCTTTTTATAGCTCTAAAAGTTTTTATTTACTAAATAACAACTAAGTGCCAGGTAGCATGCTAACTGTTTTTCTAATGTCTCATTTAATCTTCCCAACAATTCTGTGATGCTGGTATCATTATTTTCCTATTATGGATAACTGAAGTGCAGAATTAGGAAGGAAGAATCCATTTGAGACACACAGCTGACAAGGAGGGGAGCTAGGTTTCTCCATGGGGCTCTTCACCTTCAAAACCCTTCATTAACAATAGATAATATTATCATTATTTTAATAATATTATATAATTAATAAAGTTATTATTATTTTAAAAGATATTAATAAAAATAAAAAAGCTGTTGCTTTTCTTATCTTCAGAGTGCCCCTAGAAGGTTAGATCCACCCCAAGGCCCAGCACTTCAATATGGTTCGGCTGAATGTCTCAACCCCCTCACAGCCTCAGTCTTCAAGCAGCATCTTCATTAGCCAGCTCTGCTATCTGTCCCACACCTCCGAATCCGGTCCTACCCCGGATCTCCATTTCTGGTTCTAAAAACTGTTTCCCTTACGGATGCTGGCTTGCGTGGGATTTCCACTGACGTAAAACTAATTCAGTAACAATTCCAAGATAAAAAAAGAAACAACATTGTGGGAATCCATTCTTAAATACACTTGATTAGCTTATTTAGAACAAATAAATCACATGAATTCTCTGTGTTGTCTTCTATAAACATCCTGTGTTTTCTGATAAAGAAGATGCTTAGTGTATGCATATTTAAGAGATTTGTTATTATTAAGAAACGCTGTATGTATAATACATTTCTGGTGTGTGTGCTGAGTCACTCATTCATGTCCAACTCTTTGCAACCCTACGAACTGTAGCCTGCCAGGCTCCTCTGTCCATAGCATTCTCCAGGCAAGAATATGGAGTGGGTTGCCATGCCCTCCTCCAGGGGGATCTTCCCAACCCAGGGATCAGACCTGTGTCTGCTGCGGCTCCTGCATTGCCGGTGGATTCTTTACTGCTGAGCATCTGGGGAAGCCCATAAAACATGTCTGGACATTTCCATAATTCAGTCGATAATGATAGCTCTTTCTATGAAGAACCTGCCAATTAAGCAATCTTCAGATTGAAATTGAGTTTATTTCTTCTTTTGTAGGCAAAATCTTGGTTAATAAAATGATCACAATTTTCCTATCCCATCCTATCCTAAAGTAAAGTTTGTCGATTTTTAACTCAGAAATGGATGGGAAAGCAGTTGCCAGAGGAGGGAATCACAGGATGCTTGCATGTGCTCTGGGTTTGGAATGAGGAGGCCTGAAGTCTTATCTGTCTGTGTCACCCCCAAACCATGCTTTCTTGGATCTCTGAGTTCCAGTTTTTATACATGTAATGAAGATAATGCTTAAAGCACTGCACGGATCTATTATTATTATAGTAGAATTACTATTATTAAAACTGACAAAAGACAGTGGGTAGTTATCCTAGACCCTCATGATCATAAACAGCCTCTGTAGGAGGCGGCAGGAGGCTGTTCTGACCTGGCTTCAGTTCTCCAGGTAACTCGCCTTTTGTTTTGCCTGTGGAGCCCCTTTCAGGCAGATGATGAGACGATGAGTAAGGTGATGCTCTTATTGCAGAAATAATTGGCACAATGGTACCCAACTGCAGTTGACTGTGGTTGTCTGCCCACATGGATTTGGACTGGGAAAGACACAGTGCACAAATGTGAGCTTCACAAAGGTTGGGGGAACGTCTCATTCAGGATACTACACCAGCACCCATCACACAAAATACTTGCTAGGGTGATTAATATAGGGATAAATGAAATAACGGCTTTTTCTCTTTAAATGGAGCTCAGAGTCAATGATCAAGCTAGGAAAAGGAATCAGGAATGTTTCTTTTTCAGTTCCTCTAGGAGATTGTTCATCAGAGTTCTTGTCTCTAGGAAATTAAACCTCAAATATAACCTTTCTTAAGTTACGAAGTGCAAGTGTTAAATAATATCAGATACCATCCTTAACATATAAAAATACATATTTTGCCAATAGGAATTATTATTCATTCTTTTATTCACAGATTCTGCCAGGTCATGAGTAAGGCTATTGATTTTTTTTCCTAAAGTCCTAGAGCTTAGTAAATGTATCCATTTGATAAATAGTCACTGAGTTCCAGGCACCTTGGTAAGCCAAATATTTACTCTGGTAAAGCTGGCAATGATCAAAACATTTTCAGAACTTTTTCATTTGTTTTCAGGGCCTGAAGTGTGTTAATAATAACACCTTTCATTCACAGAGGCAATGCACAAACATTCTGATCCTTTTAAGAACAGGGCATTATCGTGATGTATGTATTCTAATCCTTTTAAGAACAGGGCATTATCATGTATGTGAAGGGAGTGCACCTCACAGGACCTCAATACATACTTTAAGGAATTACTGTTAATCACGTTTGGCAGGTGAAGACACGGGAACATGAAAAAGTAAATGATTTTCACAAAGTCAGCGTCGTAAGTATAAGAACCCAGACTCTCACCCTCGGACCTTGTATTGAGGGTTAGAGGTTTCTAAAAAATTCAGTATACACGCATATCCAACGGCGACAAAGCATCACTTGGGACAGGGCTTGGTATTTTGGAAACACACAAGATTTTTCAAGAGCTAGTTATTATAAGCAAGGTGGGGAATCTGACGGGGTAAGAGTGGGGAGTTTGTATTGTTTGCTTTGTTCTTAATACAATTGGGGCCATTAAAGGAGGCTAAAATGTACAGGGAGGAAAAGACAGTTCTCCAATAAATGGTGTGGGGAAAACTGGGCAACTACACGCAAAAGAATCAAACTGGACTACTCGCTCACACCATGCACAAAAATAGATTCAAAATGGATTAAAGAATTAGAGGCAAACCTGAAACCATAAAACTTCTAGAGGAAAACACAGGCAGAACTCACCGTGAATCCACCTACTGAATGGGAGAAGATATTTGCAAACTCTGCACCTGATAAGGAGTTAAAAGTCCAAAATACACAAAAAAACTCCTACAACACAACATCACAAAAGCAAACAACGTGATTTCAGAATAGGCAGGGCATCTGAATATCCATTTGCCTTCCAAAGAAGGCATATAGATAACCAAAATACACATGGAAAGTTGCTCAACATCAGTAATCATCATGGAAATGCAAATTAAAACCATGAGATATCACCCCACACCTGTCAGAATGGCCATTATCCAAAAAGACAAGAACCAACAATTGTTGGTGAGGGTGTGGGAAAAAGAGGCCTTTGTGCGTTGTTCTTGGGAATGTGCAGGCATGACAGAAAACAGTATGGAAATTTCTCCAGAAATTAAAAATAGAACTACCATATGATTCAGCAGTTCTATTCCTGGGTACTTACTCAAATAAAACAGAAACACTAATTAGAGAAGATATATGCACCCTAAGGTCAGTGCATCATTGTTTGTAATTGGCCAAAATATAGAAACAACCTAAGCTTCCATCAATAGATAAATGGATTAAGTTGTGGTGTATATATATATATATATATGATGGGATTTTACTTAGCCACAAGAAAGAATGAAATCTTGCAGTTTGCAACAACATGAATGGAACTTGAGAGCAATATGTTAAGTGAAATAAGACCAAGGAAGACAAATACTGTGTGATTTCACTTATGAGTTAAAAAGGAAAAGAAGGTCAAACGTAACAAAACAGAAGCAGAGTCACAGACCCAGAGAACAAGCAGGTGAGTGCCAGAGGCGAGGTGGGTGGAGAGAAGAGACACGAGTGAGGGAGACAGAGAGCACACGTTCCCACCTACAGAGTAAACGGCATGAAGTGCTCAGTGCGGGCAGCACGGTGGATAGCTAAGGAATATTTTTGTATGGTGACATAATTAGACTGATCATGAAACAAGTCATATGATTTTGAAATGTACAGAAAAATTCAGTATGTTGGGTAACAAGAATGACCATGGTGTTGTAAGTCAATTATAAAAAACAAACAGATAAACATACAAGCTCAAAGAAAAAGAGGTCATATTTGTGGTTAGCCGAAGTGGAGGGGTGGCGAAAGGGGAACTGGATGAAGGTGGCCAAAAGGCACAAACTTCCGGTTACAAGATGAATCAGTACGAGATGAACACTGCTGTACGTTATCTAAGCATGTTATCCAGAAAGTAAATTCTGAGTTCTGATCACAAACACACATTTTTTTTCCATTTCTTTAATTTTGTATCTATATGAGAAGAAGGATGCTATCCAAACTTATTGCGCTATTTCATGACGTTTGTAAGTCAGACCACTACGCCGTGCACTTCCCATCCGCACAGTGCTGAACGTCAATTATATCTCGATACGTAAATGTAAGACTGCATTTCAGAAAATTGAGGTGTTGACTATCATGCTTTCCCGGGTGACTTACCCAGTGGCTTTGTAGACCATGCTGGGAAACGGAGTCTAGATTTTTGTGAGCAGTGTCAGCCTCTCTGAAAGAAGCACATTGTGTGTTTCTACAAGATTCTTTTTGGAGGAGTGGAATATTTTTACAGGATGTAGAGGGTATCACAGATAGTTCCAGGAATCTTGATTCTGTGGTCTAGACTGACTCTCTCCTTGAACATCCACAGCACTAATAGTGTTGGTTGTTTGCTTTAGAACAGACAGTAGAGGAGACCTGAGGTTTACTGACCACACAAACTGCTATTGCTGCTGCTGCTGCTGCTGCTGCTAAGTCGCTTCAGCGGTGTCCGACTCTGCGACCCCATAGACGACAGCCCACCAGGCTCCTCTGTCCCTGGGATTCTCCAGGCAAGAACACTGGAGTGGGTTGCCATCGCCTTCTCTCGACCACACAAACAATAGTAGCTTATTAAATAAATACAGAAAACACGTGTGTATAAATATTTATTGATATTAAAGACATACATACACCAAACAAAAGTAGGCAACTTGAAACAAATGTAGACTCACTCAAGAACAGGAAATAAGGGAGGTATGTCGTGCCATAAGCACAGGAGCAGGGCGGCTGAGACTCGCACTAGGTAGAAGCCTGCCTAGTGTCTTTTTCTTCTTATTGGAGTGTAACTGCTTTACAGAATTGTGCTAATTTCTGCTGCACAGCACAGTGAAGCAGCCGAGTGTATACACATGCACCCCGCCTTGGGCCTCCCCCCGACCCCTACCTACCCCAGGTCATCGCAGAGCGCCGAGCTGACCTCCTGGCTGCCCCGCAGCTCCCACCAGCAGCTCTGTGCTCAGCAGTGTGTGTATGTCGGTCCTCATCTCCCGGCTTGTTCCACCCGCCCCTCGCCCTTCTGTGTCTACCTGTCTCTTCTCTACATCTGCGTCTCTATTCCTGCCCTGTAAACAGGTTCCTCTCTACCACTTTCCTAAATATGTGTTAATATACAGTATTTGTTTTCAGACTACTTTGCAACGAAAGCAGGAACCCTTTGTTTCTGGTGAGGTTTCCTGATAAGAGCGGCAGCCCTCTGGCCTATCTGGGATGAGGCCAAGGAGAGCATGTTACATAAACACAAGCCAGGAGGGATTTCAGTTCAGACATCTCTGTGCTGCCCGGTAATCAGGCCAAACCATTTCACCCTTGGGGATAAACACAATACGCAGAGAATGGTTGCAGAGTGTGGAAAAGCTCAAATTCTTAGCCCTTCATTTGTTCATTTTAACTTTTAACGTGCATGGCTAAATTGTAACATACTCTCAAGATCTCTACATCCCATAGCTATCAAACAATAGCAAGCAATCTATGACTGGCCATTTTATGGGAAATAACTCATGAAATATCAAGTCATGTTTGGCTCTTGGCATGCTTGTGTTCATTTGCTTTTTTCTGAGGTCTTGCATCAAGAAATTTTGTAAGGTGAATTTCCACATTGCAGCCAGGTTGTTGGAGGTGACATGGAGAGACAGTTGAGTCCAGATAAATCACTGGGCCAGGTTTTACTATTCATGACCTGAGAAACTCAGCTAAGGAAATATGCATTTCTAAATATTGAGGCTGCTGATATTAAAGGATCAGTTCAGTTTAGTCTCCCAGGCGCGTCTGAATCTTGGCAACCTCATGGACTGTAGCATGCCAGGCCTCCCTGTCCTTCACCAACCCCTGGAGTTCACTCAAACACATGTCCATCTCTTCGCTGATGCCATCCAACCATCTCATTCTCTGTCATCCCCTTCTCCTCCTGTCTTCAATCTTTCCAGCATCATGGTCTTTGCAAACGAGTCAGTTCTTCCCATCAGGTGGCTGAAGCATTGGAGTTTCAGCTTCAGCATCAAAGCAGGATAAAAATACAGCAATGTTTATCATCTAGCAGAAGAAACTTTATAAAGCTGCCATCATTGGATTGAAGCAGTTGTTGAATGTTAGGCCAGAGATAGATAACCAAAGATCAAAGCTTGCTTAAGTACACTGTGATGAGGAGTTAATCTGAAGACCTATTAGAAGCCAAAATTATTGAAAGACCCAAATTAGTATCATGAGAACCAGAGAAGATGACATAGGTTTCAAAGAGTTTGCTCTCTTCTCTCTGGACATGGAAGATTCTAGAATGAATGGACCATTTACTCATTTTTTTGATTTTTAATATTAATGCCTTCAAAGAGACAGACATGTAAAATACGTAAAACATGCAGAATATGAGGCTGTGGCAACACCTTTCCTCTCTTCAGCGCTGGGGTCATGGGACTCACTAACACGCCCCACTCAGGACCACGTTTAGCGCCTCCCTGACCACAGCTGCCTCACTCGCTATAACCCACTAGAAGACAGGACAACCAAGAAAATAATGCCTGGTCCCACATCATGACCACTTTCATTGCTACTCAGCCCAAACATTTACCCTCCCTGTTCAGTCACCGTTCAGCCATTCCTGGTTCCACCAGTTACTACTCATTAAAAAGCCTCCTTGATTAAACCAATCCACCAGCTTAGGCAGAGAAGAGATTGGCAGTTGCCAGAGACAACAGGTGGGGGTGGGGAAAATGGGTAAAAGTTGTCAAAAAGATTAACACTTTCCCTGATAAGATTAATAAGTTCTGGTGATGTCATGTACAGCACGGTGACTACTGTTAACAATCCTGTATTGCATTTTTGAAAGCTGCCAAGAAGAAATCTTAAAAGTTCTCATTGCAAGGAAAAAAAAAGCTTAACTATGTGAGGTGATTGATGCTAACTTATTGCGGTGATCATTCTGCAACATATATACATATATCAAATCATTATGTTATATGCTCTGGACTCGTACAGTGTTATATGTCACTTAAATCTCAATAAAACTGGATAAGCAAACAGAAATAATACGACCCCATGGGCTGTAGCCTACCATGTTTCCCCGTCCATGGGATTCTCCAGGCAAGAGTACTGGAGTGAGTTACCATTTCCTTCTCCAAGGGATCTTCCCGACCCAGGGATCGAACCTGGGTCTCCCACATTGGAGGCAGACGCTTTAACCTCTGAGCCACCAGGGAAGCCCATATATATATATATATAGAGAGAGAGAGAGAGAGAGATATTTATGGCTGATTCACAGTGTTGTGTGGCAGAACCCAACACAATATTGCAAAGCAATTATCCCCCAAATAAAAATTTACAAAGAAAAGATACTATCAGTATTATGCAGTCTCACAGCTTTAAATACCATCTCTGTGCTGACCACCCGCCCCCTGCTCCCTCCTGCATTCTGAACATGTATGTTAACTCTCTGCTTGACCCCTCTCACTGGATATCTCACAAGCCTCTGAAATGCACCGTTTCTCAGAACTGAGAAACAGCCTGAGATGTGGGTCTTTCAGTTTGAACACCAGAGAAATTCTAGGCAAATTTACAGGATCAGTTACTTTAGTCTCCAACAGCTAGAAGACTCCTCAGCACATGCTCGTAAACGAAATGAAATGAGGAGCTTCTTGTTCTAGACCACGTGAACACAGCCTTGGCTCTTGAAGTCCTGCGAGTCTCTCTTGGCCCTTTCCACCCTCTCTCTTCCTTTCAACCCAACTCCATCATTCGGCTTTCCCTCCGCTGGCTCCCCATAATGCTTCGGATAGAGCTATATTTCAGCACTTATGACATTGCATTGCCCTTGTAGTCATGCTTTTATAGATCTATCTTCCCACTGGACTTTGAACTCCTTACTGATTAAGACAATGAGTTTCTAATCTTTCTGTATGTGATAACTGTTGCAGTGCTTGGTACAAGACAGACACTGATAAATATATGAAGAAAGAAAGGAGAAAGAAAAGAAAAATGCAATGAAATGAGAAGAAAGGATGGAGGAAGGAAGGAAAAGAGAGAGAAGGAGAGAGGTAACAAAGCAGAAAGGGACTTTCCAGTTACGTGATACAGTGACGTAGCCATACGCAGCCTACTCCCGCTAATGAAGTCTGGTGGCGTAATTTCTCTAGTTGGAAGTGGCAAGCAAGGGGGCAAGCTAAGGGAACAGAAGTTTGGGATACAAGCTTTCCAGTTCACCCTAAATAATCATCATCTGTGTTTATATGTATTTCCAGACCTGTATAGCAGCATTTTCCTTTGTTCCAACATGCTTAATCCTAAAAAGGTAGTTTAGTGACATGGGCTTGGGAATTGCTGGCTCAGAGCGTGTGGCCTGAAGGCAACCATTCCTATGACCTCTCCTGTTTCCCATTCCCTCCATGAAATAACAATCTTAGCGCCTGTGTACTAAGTGACTTCAGTTGTGTCTGACTCTTTGTGAGCCCATGGACTGTAGCCCACCAGGCTCCTGTGTCCATGGGACTCTCCAGGCAAGAATACTAGAGTGGGTTGCCATGCCCTCCTCAAGGGGATCTTCCTGACCCAGGATTGAACCGGCAGCCTTCTGTTTCCTACATTGGCAGATGGGTTTGTTTTTTTTTTTTTTTACCACTGGAGTCATCTGGGAAGCCTAATCTTGAATTCGAATATCAATTTGACTACTTATTGACTTTGTAACCTAAGTCTGAATTATCTGCCTGATATGTTTTTGTATCTATAAAATGAAGATATAGGATTGCGCATTCTTGTCAAATTCTGAAAATCCTATGAATTTGCAGGACTATTTTGCTTTTGTATGGTTCCCTATATCAGCCTATGTACTTTCTTTTACATAAGTTAATGTGAGTGTTAAGGACCTTCCAAGGTATATCAACTAGAATACTCTAGAAATGGAGAGAGAAATGAAAGAAAATAGAGAAATTAATGTAATGTAACTAAGTAGATGGAGATAGTTAGTGAATTTTTTTAGGATTCATTTTTTTTGACTGAGCATACAAATTATTCACCAGAGTGCACTGGGTTGAAAAGGTTCAGAATTCATGGATCAAAACACAAGCGCCCCTTTTAATCCCAGGTGCTTGTCTCATAAGGCCAGGTTATGAAGTGTCTGTGGTCTATATGGTTGCCTAGCCATAGCAGGTGTCATAAATTAGACTCTTCAGCTTCTTTGAGGTAAAAAGAAGGCATGCAATTTCTTAAATAATGGCTAAAGAAATTATAAAAAGGGTGAAATTGCTGAGCCTGTGAGGAAAATTACAGAGAAGAGGGCAGCGTGAGCAGCTAATCCCCGTATCATCTCCAGAAAGCTCGTGTGCCACTTTTCAGAAGCCAGAGGTATCAGTTGCAGCTGACATTTATGAAACCATGTCTCAAAACCATCTTTGTCATGAATGGGGGAGACAGTGAGACAATCTCAGGCGGTCACATGCGTGCAAGCCCAGGCATGCACACACGCGCTCTAGACCCATGCTTTCTAGAACTCCTCCCAGGGACTCCAACATGAATTCATGTTTATAAATCTTTGCTTGTAAACCTGCTTGATGTCTACGTACACTGCTAACTTCACTCTTGTCTTAGATCTAAATACGCATTTTAAAAAGGGGAACACAGTAGATAATGCCATATCTATATTTTCATATCTATATCAAACTAGGAATATTGTTCCTAAGTAAGTGATAAAATTACTCATGTGTTTCTTGAAAATGATTAAAACCTATTTGATTACATGTCCAGAAGCGCCAGTCTCTACCTGCCATGCTCCCCTTCCCTCTTTCCCGTGGTATATGATGAAACAGAAAGAAGGCTCAGGAAGAGTATTAAGAGTAGTGAACTCAAACAGCAGGTTACATCAAGTAACCTGCCTGTAGCATCAGCCAGTTCCCTAAGCAGAGGTCTGTGGTAACTACTAGATTATACGGAATTTGAAAGGGTTCTTATAGGAACCCTTATAGAAACCCAACAGGAAACAGGACATTTCCTGTTGCCAAAACAATAGAAAAGATTGGCTCCTGGTCTGGCAGAGGGTGACAGGAGATGCAGAAAATTTGTGGGAAATTAGGAGGCTGTTGTGACACAGGAAACGGTGAGAATCTGAGCTAAAGCTCCGCAGGGCAGATGCAGAGGTCACGGGTGCAAAAGATAACCGAGGAAGCAACGGCTCTAAGACTGGTGACTGACTTGAAGTGAAAGTTGTGGGGAGAGGAAGGCACTCAGGGTGATGCCCAGAGTTTCAGGTTGGGAAGAGTTGGTGAGGGCACTCCTAGAGAAGAATTCAGGGCTGAAGATGATGAGCTCAGATCTCACCATGTTAAGCTTAAGACCTTGAAGAAATTAAGAGATGTCCTATTTCCTCTGGATTGCTGATAATAGACTCCGGGACGGAGATCCGGACTAGAGATGTGTACTTCAGTATCACCGGCATATAGATGGGGGTGGGCGTCAGAGAATAAGAGGACAAGGACTGGCAGTGTGACGGTGACACGCTGTATGTATATTTTCTCTGTCCACTAAGTGTCCTGAGTGTGGGTGAGCTTCCCCAAGCACCAGCATCTCTTCACATTTTAGGAGATTCTGACTCAGGGTGTAGCTACCATGTTATTTACAAATATAGTCAGTGCTTAATAAACACTTATGAACTCCATGACCTCATGCTTTTATAAACCTATTTGATCAAGAGAAAATAATATGTGACTTCTCTATAAAGATTTCTATGAACTATCAGCATGTTGTTATGAGAAAAACTAGGAATTAGAACCTCCAGGATGTGTTCGAATTTTTTCCAGTAACTTGTATGTGACCGTGGGAAAATCCCTTCCCATCTCTAACTCTCAGTCTCAGATGCTGTAAAATTATGGGGTAAGACCCTTCCAGTTGTGATATGTTGTACTGTGTATAACTTTTAAAAGAGGAGTACTGTATATCTCTCACTAGACTGATCAGTTTCAACTAATATCTATCTATCTCTATAAAATATTATCTTATATTATACATAGCCCTTTAAAAATGCCCAATGTGCAGAACTTCTCCTAACCAGAAAAGTCTGCCTAGTAAAGGAGGATTTATTCTCTGCATCTAGTAATTTTCTCAGAAGGAGGATTTAATTGTCATGTGGGTTCTAAACATGACGATAGGCTAGAATCGGCTTTATGCCTCAGATAAACAGTGATCCCAAAATAGCAAGTCTGTGTAACTAAAGAAAAGGGCATGCACCGAGAATGGGAAAGAACCACCTACTGCAAAGCGCTGCGGGGAAGATACTTGGGGGAGAACTTGCGGCTCATATGCACTTCATTCACTGATGTTTGTTTGCTTGGGGAAAAAAATAGTCCTGCGGAGGATTTTGTACACCTAATAATAGAGCCAGAAAGCTTGCAGCAGTGTTTCTTTAAATATCCTTAATTTCCTGTCTCTTTACACTGAAAAAGCAACCGAAGGTAGAATGCATTGTTAATTATTCATTTTTACTTAGAGATTAGAAAGTGTCTGGTACACAGCTAAGAAATGTTTGTCTTTTATGTTTAATTATGGTGTATCCCTAAAATGATTCACTAGTTCAGTTAAAAGAAAACCATTGCTCAAAAAACCTCAACCAACAGCAGTTTTTCTAAATTAATATTCAGTGTATTTGAAAAGGTATAAGGGAGTATGGTTAAAATGATGTCAACGGTATTTTAAGTAGTCATTTTTAAAATATCAAAATGGACATTTTCCTGTACTCGACAAGGAAAAGCTTTTTTTTTCTGACCCAAAGTAAAATGTCATTGAAATCCTTAGTGAGATTTAATTCAATTTCACTTAATTTCCACCATGATTTTATAACAGTCTAGAAGCTAGTGTAACTTCTAGTACATTAAGAAAGTAAGAAAATGTGTTAAGAAAGTAAGATAAACATTTGTGTTTGATTCATCCAATTAATTTTATTAACCTCTAATCTGTTCCTTAAACATAATAAAGTGGCCCAAGTAATGAGCTGGGAGACAAAAACAACACAACAAAAAAATAAAAGCCAGTTCCACATTTAACATGTTTGGGGAGAAAGTGGGTAAACAAAGGTGAGACCGTTTCCTTACTGAAGGACTATCCAGAGTCCTTATATTCTAATGCGCATTTCCAATCTTCAAAGCGAGTTTGCAAATTCAAAGTACTTTGGCTTGTACCCTGTCCCCCAACATTTCCTGTAACTAATGAGCCACAGAACAGTGGCTGCTCTCCAGCTTGGGAAGTCCAGCCCTGCACAGCACATCAGGGCCGCCCTCTGAAGTTGATTTTTCTGAGTTGGTTTTGGTACGATGCAAGTCCCAAAGTACAGATCTTTAAAATACTTTGTGTATGGCTGCTTTTTGTAAAGATACCACTGCGAACGCTGTACGTGGTCAGGTCTCCTTCATGGGGACTCATGGCAGAAATTCCTCTGAATTCTCAGCCCAAGAAACGCCACCCTTCACCTTGGAGCCACTTGCGCGTGTCCTCTGGGTCCAGTGGATCAGCTTTCCCCTTAGGCATTAGCTCCTGATTAGAGCCAAGCTGCGTCTTGCCTTTAACAAATGTACAGGAAGGACCTGGTACCATTTGTTTTCAACCTAACCCCATTCCTGACTTCTCCCTTTATTTCCGTAATCACAAAATTCTAGTTTGATTGGCTCTAGTCACGCTGTATTCCTTTGCGAAACCTGTTTTGCATCCTTTCTGGGCAAAGAAGGAAGGGGCAAAGGGGAGGGGATGAGAGAAGGAGCAGAAGAGAGCAGAAGGGAAGGAAAAAATCCACCCTGTGAGACCATCTGCCTTGCGAGTCTGGTGGATCCCTCCTTCCTACGTATAATCAAAACCTTAAAGCAAAAATGACCAAGAAGTTTTTTGCAAACAGGCAGTTTTCAGGAAACTTCTGGCATGTGGAAATTTCTTTCAAGTGCATCAAGGAACATGAAACAGATGAGACTTAAGTTTAAAGAGAGGTGGGAAGCAAAGCCCATTGACTGTAAAAAAAGATAGCTTTGAAATAGGGCGAATCCAAGATGGATTCTGCAGAAAGGCCCCAAAGAGAGTGCCGTTAAAAGGGAGCACAAGAGACTGCAAGGGGGACGCTGGCCTGGCTACAAGACAACATGATTTTGGCAGAACAAGAAATGGGGCTGAGGCAACTGAGAAAACAGGTGGCCAGTCAAAGCACGGTCCCGGGATCAGAGTTCACTGCAGTCAGGAGAGCCGAAGAACAAAGAATTAGCACACGCTATAGTAAGAACATTTTATGAGCACCTCGGCTCGCTGGTATGTAATTTGGTTTTACCCGCGTGCACATCTAACTTGTAATTCTACTACTGCTGTGTCACCACTTAGCATCACCACCAGCTTCCATGCTGAAGTGAGTAATGAGGAGCATCACTCCTTTAAACTGTAATTACCTAGGGTTTCAACGAACTTCGCTCCTATATTGAGCTGAGGGAGAGATTCCTAAGCTTGGTAAAGTCTAGCTTTAGGAAGAACTTAATCACACAAACAAGAGACCAAAGAGATGAGATAAATGGATTTAAAGCTCAACTAGAAGGGATCTAAGTGGTCATCTAAACCAAACTCCTTAAATCATGACGAGGAAACTGAGGCCCCGCCCCAGGAAAGTCACTTGATATGTACTTGATATGTACTCAATTTATAAATTGCAGGTCAAGCTGCCACATGAACCGGAGGCTGAGGCCCTAGCGTGAGGGAGGCCTGTGTTCTGCACAGCCGGTGTGAGACCAAGAGACCATCCTCTAGAGCCGCCAGGATAATCAAGAGTTTTGGCCGGACCTTGAGCACACCCTGAGATAGTGAGGAGCCAGGCGACAAGCACAGACTATGGCGCTGAAATGGATTAATAAGGAGCCTAGTGATTTGACCCGTGACCTTCCGGCACAATGTTCTGCAGGTCTGGTGGGGGATGATACGTTTCATGGAAAGCCACAATCATGGGACAAAATGGCAGCCCGTATCAAGCTGGAGTATTGTTTTTGACGATTCTTTTTCCTACAACTACCCCTTTAAACCACCGAAGGTTGCATTTACGACAAGAATTTGTGAAGAATTTATCCTCCAAGTATTAATAGTAATGGCAGCATTTGTCTTGGTATTCTACTATCACGATGGTCTCAGCTTCAACTATTTCTAAAGTTCTCCTATCCCTCTGTTCATTGCCATGTGATCCAAACCCAGGCAACCCCAGAGTGACTGCCAGAGATTGCACAGATCTATAAAACAGACAGAGTACAGCAGAATAGCTCTGGAATGGACTCAGGTGTATACCATGTGATGCTGCCTTAAAGTCAGAATAAGCTGCATATAGCTGGAATAAATTCATACTGTTCCTTTTTTGCTTGCCTTATTTGGCAGCTCCCCTATCAGACCTCATCGTTTTAATTTTGCTTTTTGTTTACCACCTTCCGTTCATCCACATGCTCATCTGAGAAGACTTAGTCCTTCCAGCTTTGGACAATAACTGCCTTCAGAAACTGTAAAGTAGTTGGAAGAGAACAGTTGCCCAAGGTTCAGAATTTAAAAAAAAAAAGGAGCACGTGTATTATGTGGCCAGTGGCTTCACTCTAACTTGTTTACGAGACTAAAACCATTCCTCGCTGCTCTAACAAGCTGAAGACTCATCTGAGAGGAAAGGCGATGGATGTTGAGTTGTCACGTCAAAGGAAGCAGATTTTTCTAGCAGCTTCCATGCGTGTTTAAGCCTTCATCTGTTAGAGATTTGAGGCTAAGTGATATACATTATGCTCATAACTGATGTGGCTGGAGAACTGGTATTGAATTCATAGCATCAGCAGAACAGAAAATGTGATGTATTTTATCCATATCAATAAAAGAATGACCTGTTCTTGTTCCACAGAGAATGGAAATTGGAAGTCAAACACCCTTTGTATTCCAAAATAGAGCCTCCAATATTTTGCAATTTTCATTTGAATTGTTAGGAGGCTTGGAGTTATTACTTAATCTATCTTCCAATACACTGTTTAAGATAGCACGGAATAAATGACGCAAGTTGTCAATGGGTGAGTAATCAAGTAATAGCTCCGGTTGCAATTGATTTATTTTTCTTCAATAAAGTTGCATAAACGAAAAAAACAATGTGGGTCAAGGCAATGTGAACGGACAAACAGACAAAAGCCCCATAAAACATAGTTGTGTATGAAGAATAGGGGGCAACAAAGGGGATGAGATGGTTGGATAGCATCACTGACTCTATAGACGTGAGTTTGCACAAACTCCGGGAAATAGTGAAGGACAGGGAAGCTTGGCACTCCGCAGTCCATGGGGTCGCAAAGAGTCGGACACGGCTTAGCAATGGAACAGTAAGGAACAGGGTAAGACCTGGGTCTCCTGAGGAGGTCTGCAAGGCCCACCTGATGAAGTCCTACACTTGGCCCAGCCTCACTGCTAAGCCCTATCTCCCTCCCGCTTTCCATCAGGTTCCCTGGGACCCTGCCCAGCAGCAGCAGCAGCATGGGGGCCCCGACGTGATGGATGGGTGCTGGGTGTCACTTTCATGCCTTGTCTTGACTCATATCCTCGATCTCTACAATGTCCTCCCGTGTTCTTCCTCATCCCTCTGCTAGTTAACTCCATCTCAGTCTTTAAGGTTCAGTCTGAGCTCCATTTTGTTTCTGAAAGTCTGCGCCCTGACCTGACTCCATCATCCTCGCTGCATAATGTTTGAGAACAAAGGCAAATTGCTTGTATTTGAATCCTATCACTATGTCTTAATGTCCCTTATAACCTTACGAAGCAACTTCCTCTTTGCTTCAGTCTCGACATCTGTGAAATGAGAATGATAATATATCTATCTCTAAAAGTATACTGCTATACATTAAAAGAGCTTGTACCGATAAAGTTGTTAGAACCCTCCCTCGTACATGGGCTTCTCCAGTGGCTCAGTCGGTAAAGAAGCTGCCTGCAAATCAGGAGACGTGGATTCGATCCCTGGGTGGTCAGGAAGATTCCCTGAAGGAGGGAACAGCTGCTGCTGCTGCTAAGTCGCTTCAGTCGTGTCTGACTCTGTCCGACCCCATAGACAGCAGCCCGCCCACCAGGCTCCCCCGTCCCTGGGATTCTCCAGACAAGAACACTGGAGTGGGTTGCCATTTCCTTCTCCAATGCATGAAAGTGAAAAGTGAAAGTGAAGTCGCTCAGTTGTGTCCGACTCTTAGCAACCCCATGGACTGCAGCCTACCAGGCTCCTCCGTCCATGGATTTTCCAGGCAAGAGTACTGGAGTGGGGTGCCATTACCTTCTCCAGGAGGGGACAGCAACCAACTCCAGTATTCTTGACTGGAGAATCCCATGCACAGAGGAGCCTGGAGGGCTACAGTCCATGGGGTCACAAAGAGTCAGATAGTACTGAAGCGAGAGCACACAGGCACACACCTGGTATAAAGTAGAGCATTCCATAAATGCTAGCTACTGCTATGATTATCTCCTTTAGTAATCTGACCAAAACAGTCCCCAGTTCCTTGAGGGTGAAGAGAATGACTAAATCGTCTCTGTCTCCAGCCCCCAGTACGGTACCTGTCACATGGAAGGTGCTCAGAAAGTGTTCATAAATAAATAGATGGCTTGCTAAAGGCTAAATGTTTTATTCTCATTCAGTTTGCAGAAAAGACTTGGAGTAAGACTTACGTTTGAAAAATGGTGGTAAAATGGAGTAGGGCTTCCCTGGTGGCTCAGAGGTTAAAGCGTCTGCCTGGAATGTGGGAGACCCGGGTTTGATCCCTGGGTCTGGAAGATCCCCTGGAGAAGGAAATGGCAACCCACTCTAGTACTCTTGCCTGGAGAATCCCATGGAGGGAGGAGCCTGGTAGGCTACTAGTCCATGGGGTCGCAAAGAGTCGGACATGACTAAGCGACTTCACTTCACTTAAGTAGGTCAATTCCATTTTGAGGCAGGCAGATCTGGTCTTTTACTGGATTGATGAAGATTTCTAAGATACTCTTTTTCATATAACTAAGTGAGGTGAAGGTTGCTAGTCATGTCTGACTCTTTGTGATCCCATGGACTATACAGTCCATGGAATTCTCCAGGCCAGAACACTGGGGTGGGTAGCCTTTCCCTTCTCCAGGGGAACCTTCCTGACCCAGGTATCGAACCCAGGTCTCCCACATTGCAAGTGGATGCTTTACCAACTGAACCACCAGGGAAGCCCTTATATAACCCTTAGTTTTTACTAGAATCCAGTTTCTGGGTCTAACAAAACAGGATGGAAACCTAAACCATTTACTCATTATATCAGAATGGGCATGTTGCCTCTTTTAACTTTTATATAATTTTATATAAAATCTCTCTTCTTTTATATCATTGGCATTGCTATTTTATTAATATTATATTTTTATATTTTTGATAAATTATCCATTTAATTAATATGCTGATTATATTGTTAATATATTAATTTAGCATTAATATTAAATATTCAAAGGCAACTTGGAAAAGATATGTTTTAAATAGAACTAGTTTTTCACTTTCATGCATTGGAGAAGGAAATGGCAACCCACCCCAGTGTTCTTGCCTGGAGAATCCCAGGGACAGAGGAGCCTGGTCAGCTGCCGTCTATGGGGTCGCACAGAGTCGGACACGACTGAAGCGACTTAGCAGCAGCAGCAGCAGCAGTTCCGAAATCAAGCAGGAATCTTATTGTTCCTCTGTATAAATATTCATATTCAGGTAAAATCTTTCCCACCTCCTCTCACTGACTGATCTGAATGGATATTTATTAGCAGGAATGAAAGAAAGAATTATGAGCGGCAATTGTCACTAACTACCCTTGTGACAGGACAGACAATGTGAATAATATATGGTTGTGTTCCATTTTCATTTAAATGGGAAAAAAAAAATAGTTTCTCTAACCTGTTGCAGCTTTGACACGATCTCATGAATGAGCTTTTGTCTTCCCCTGGCTATTCTTTGGTTCATACATATGCAGGCTGGAGCTTTTGTAGTCAAACATAGGAAATCGGACTCAACTGAGCGACTTCACTTTCAGTTTTCACTTTCATGCACTGGAGAAGGAAATGGCAACCCACTCCAGTGTTCTTGCCTGGAGAATCCCAGGGAAGGGGGAGCATGGTAAGCTGTCGTCTATGGGGTCACACAGAGTCAGACACAACTGAAGCGACTTAGCAGCAGCAGCCGCCGCAGTGACCATGTAGATTAATGCTAGTGGGCAGACTGGAGTCTGACAACACTGACGAAGAACAAAAGACTATGTCAGTTCAGTTCAGTTCAGTCGCTCAGTCGTGTCTGACTCTTTGCGACCCCATGAATCGCAGCACGCCAGGCCTCCCTGCCCATCACCAACTCCCGGAGTTCACCCAAACCCACGTCCATCGAGTCCGTGATGCCATCCAGCCATCTCATCCTCTGTCGTCCCCTTCTCCTCCTGCCCCCAATCCCTCCCAGCATCAGAGTCTGTTCCAATGAGTCAACTCTTCGCATGAGGTGGCCAAAGGACTGGAGTTTCAGCTTTAGCATCAGTCCTTCCAAAGAAATCCCAGGGTTATCTCCTTCAGAATGAACTGGTTGGATCTCCTTACAGTTCAAGGGACTCTCAAGAGTCTTCTCCAACACCACAGTTCAAAAGCATCAGTTCTTCGGCCCTCAGCCTTCTTCACAGTCCAACTCTCACATCCATACATGACTACTGGAAAAACCATAGCCTTGACTAGATGGTCCTTAGTCGGCAAAGTAATGTCTCTGCTTTTGAATATGCTATCTAGGTTGGTCATAACTTCCCTTCCAAGGAGTAAGTGTCTTTTAATTTCATGGCTGCAGTCACCATCTGCAGTGATTTTTGGAGCCCCCCAAAATAAAGTCTGACACGGTTTCCACTATTTCCTCATCTATTTCCCATGAAGTGGTGGGACCAGATGCCATGATCTTCGTTTTCTAAATGTTGAGCTTTAAGCCAACTTTTTCACTCTCCACTTCCACTTTCTTCAAGAGGCTCTTTAGTTCTTCTTCACTTTCTGCCATAAGGGTGGTGTCATCCGCATATCTGAGGTGATTGATATTTCTCCCGGCAATCTTGATTCCAGCTTGTGTTTCTTCCAGTCCAGCGTTTCTCATGATGTACTCTGCATAGAAGTGAAACAAGCAGGGTGACAATATACAGCCTTGATGTACTCCTTTTCCTATTTGGAACCAGTCTGTTGTTCCATGTCCAATTCTAACTGTTGCTTCCTGACCTGCATACAGATTTCTCAAGAGGCAGGTCAGGTGGTCTGGTATTCCCATCTCTCTCAGAATTTTCCAGTTTCTTGTGATCCACACAGTTGGAGGCTTTGGCATAGTCAATAAAGCAGAAATAGATGTTTTTCTGGAAATCTTTTATTTGATCTCTGGTTCTTCTGCCTTTTCGAAAACCAGCTTGAACATCTGGAAGTTCACGGTTCATGCATTGCTGCAGCCTGGCTTGGAGAATTTTGAGCATTACTTTACTAGCATGTGAGATGAGTGCAATTGTGTGGTAGTTTGAGCATTCTTTGGCATTGCCTTTCTTTGGGATTGGAATGAAAACTGACCTTTTCCAGTCCTGTGGCCACTGCTGAATTTTCCGAATTTGCTGGCATATTGAGTGCAGCACTTTCACAGCATTATCTTTCAGGATTTGAAACAGCTCTACTGGAATTCCATCACCTCCACTAGCTTTGTTTGTAGTGATGCTTTCTAAGGCCCACTTGACTTCACATTCCAGGATGTATGGCTCTAGATGAGTGATCACACCATCATGATTATCTGGGTCGTGAAGATCTTTTTTGTACAGTTCTTCCGTGTATTCTTGCCACCTCTTCTTAATATCTTCTGCTTCTGTTAGGTCCAGACCATTTCCATCCTTTATCGAGCCCTTTGCATGAAATGTTCCCTTGGTATCACTAATTTTCTTGAAGAGATCTCTAGTCTTTCCCATTCTGTTCTTTTCCTCTATTTCTTTGAATTCAGCGCTGAAGAAGGCTTTCTTATCTCTTCTTGCTATTCTTTGGAACTCTGCATTCAGATGCTTATATCTTTCCTTTTCTCCTTTGTTTTTCACCTCTCTTCTTTTCACAGCTATTTGTAAGGCCTCCCCAGACAGCCATTTTGCTTTTTTGCATTTCTTTTCCATGGGGATGGTCTTGATCCCTGTCTCTTGTACAATGTCATGAACCTCATTCCATAGTTCATCAGGCACTCTATCTATCAGATCTAGGCCCTTAAATCTATTTCTCACTTCCAGTGTATAATCATAAGGGATTTGATTTAGGTCATACCTGAATGGTCTAGTGGTTTTCCCTACTTTCTTCAATTTAAGTCTGAATTTGGTAAAAAGGAGTTCATAATCTGAGCCACAGTCAGCTCCTGGTCTTGTTTTTGTTGACTGTATAGAGCTTCTCCATGTTTGGCTGTAAAGAATATAATCAATCTGATCCGTGTAGACCATCTGGTGATGTGTAGAGTCTTCTCTTATGTTGTTGGAAGAGGGTGTTTGCTATGACCAGTGCGTTCTCTTGGCAAATCTCTATTAGTCTTTGCCCTGCTTCATTCCACATTCCAAGGCCAAATTTGCCTGTTACTCCAGGTGTTTCTTGGCTTCCTACTTTTGCATTCCAGTCCCCGATAATGAAAAGGACATCTTTTTTTGAGTGCTAGTTCTAAAAGGTCTTATAGGTCTTCCTAGAACCGTTCAACTTCAGCTTCTTCAGCATTACTGGTTGGGGCATAGACTTGGATTACTGTGATATTGAATGGTTTGCCTTGGAAATGAACAGAGATCATTCTGTCATTGTGATTTTAGTTTGGGAAACACAATGCAAAATTATAGCTTATAAAAATCTAGTCCTCACTAAACTTGGGGTATTAAAAAAAAATCCCCGAAGCTCTGCAGATCACTGGTTTGATACCGCTTTGTCAGACAAAGAGAAACTCAGCTTGGAACAGAGCCTGTAGTGAAGACGCCCTGAAGTAGCTGACTGACATCCAACCTGGTAATGCCTGGTCTTCCTCTCTACATTTCTGCCCTTACCTTAAACTTCTTCCCTTGCGAGTTTAGCAATCTTTTCTAGCATGACCTCCTCCGTATGGCTCTTTCTCATCTTTGACAGAAGAGAAATGGCAGCGTTGTACGAGGTCTAAGATGACCTTAGAATCTAGTTAGAGGTTTGGAGAGATTTGATAGAGATATAGGGGGTTTCCTGGTGGCTCAGATGGTAAAGAATTTGCCTGCAATGCAGGAGACCTGGGTTCAATCCCTGGGTCTGGAAGATCCCCTGGAGAAGGAAATGGCAACCCACTCCAGTATTCTTGCCTGGAGAATTCCCTGGCTAGAGATAATCATTGCCAAGCCTCTCACACAGCCTTTGGACTCCCCCAAAGACGTTTCAATCCATACGCAGACGCCTTGAGGTAAAGCATGACTTTTGATGAGCAAAGACTAGTTTCATGAAGTTTAGAAATGGTTTAAGTCTCCTCTGGTTCTCTAGTGCCTTCCCAGGTGTATCCACCAAGGAGTTTCCCAATTGTTCCTACAGCAATCAGCCTCCTTCTCACCAACCTCACCATTGCTGTTAGGACTTTCATGTTCTTCTCCAAAAATTACTTTAATAGTTTCACTTTCTTTGAGTGACACAGGAATTGCTATTAAACAATTTCTTTTTCTTCAAAATTGGGTTAATCTTAGTATCCACTCCAGAAGGGCAATGTCTAGATTAAATTATATGTGATAATTCCTGCAGCAACATTAAACTTGATACATAACAGGCGTTCAATAAGATACTAGAATTATAATACTCCTAATACATGTTTACGTGTTCTTGATTTTACTTTAAAAATGCAAGTTTTTTTTCTTTTTTTTTTTAAGTTTCCGTGAAAGGCAGTGATTTTTTTGTTGCTGACACAAAGTCTGTTTCCCAAACAAAAACTGAAGCATGGTATAGTAGCACAGAAGCAGGAAAGAAGCGCATGACCCAGTAACTGTGTGGTAAGGAAATTTCTGAGTGATGACTTCTGGTCATGTTAAGAGCTGTAATCATCACATTTAAGTGTTCACGGAGCAATTGTCAAGAGACCGTTTACTGAAAAGGGCATTAGTCCTGAAAAATATTGGAAATTTCATTCATAATATTGTTTTCATTAATGAGGACTGTATCAGTAAACTGCTAAAGGTTTTCCTTTCGGATTTCAGAGGTTGAAGGTGGAAACAACCTGAAAAAAAAAAGTCAGAATGAGCCCCAGCTGAGTGAGTAACTGAGGTCAGGGTGTGAGGTCATCTAATGATGACTGGGTTTGGCTGAAATCTTCTCTTACAAACCGTGATATACTTCTGGGGTAGGCATGCAAGGGTAGAGTGATGGTGTAGTTCAAAACGCAGATCAGAATTTAAATTCTTAGCTTATCTAATAATTGCTTTACTCTGCAAGGTACAAGTGGTTTAACCACTCTGAAATTCGTTTTCAAAATCAAATAAATTCTAAGTTTCGAAGTGTGTTCTAAATGATATAGGGGAAGTAAGGCTTCAGTTTCATGGGACTTTCCAAGATATTTACTTATTTGCCTTATTTCTCAATCTGAACATGTGGATTAGAGCTAATGAGAATAAATATTAGATTGATGGATTTCTCCTTCCAGTCAAAACTGAATTTATGGGATAAATTTTCCAGGAAAAGTTTGTCAGTTTCCTCTAAACTCAAGACTTTTTTCCCTTTTTGTTTTTGCTTTGTACAACACAGAGTTGTTGTTGTTGTTGTTGTTGTTGTTTTTTCTATATTTTATCATCTCTCTAGTTAGGATATGTCACCATACAAAGATCATACCTATGTGCTCACTATATATTTCATATCTATGACTCGTTAATTTTGTAACTCAAAGTGTGTACCTCAGTCTCCCTCATATATTTCTTTCTTCCCCTTACCTTCTCTCCTCCGGTAACCACTTTTTAACGTAATACCCTCTTAGTTTCATCCACGTTGTTGCAAATTTGCAAGATTTTGTTGTTTTTTTTAATCAGTAATGTTCCAGTTTTTGTGTGTGTATACATATCACATCTTCTTTATCCATTCATATACTGATTAGTATATTGATGGGCATTTGGGTTGTTTCTATAGCTTAGCTATTGCAAATAGTGCTGTGATGAACATAGGGATGTATATATATATATATGTGTGTGTGTGTGTGTGTGTGTGTGTATGTGTTAGTCACTCAGTCATGTTCGACTCTGAGATCCCATGGCCTGTAGCTGACCAGGCTATGCCCATGGGATTCACCAGACGAGAATACTGGAATAGGGCGCCACTCCTTTCTTTTTCCAGGGGATGCCACCCAAGGATCGAACCTGAGTCTCCTGCAGGCAGATTCTCTTTTTGTGAGGTTGGAATTGCTTTTTGGGGGGCGAGCATGGCAGGCCCACCACAGTCAGGTTAGTGTTCTGCTCTCGGAGGCAGCCAAAGCCAGGTGCATCCACCGGCCATCTACCTGGGTTATAGTGGAACATGCAAAGCTCAGTCAGAGGGGGGAGGCGGGGGTTGGGCCTACAGAACAGGAGCAGGTGGCATGCAGACAGATTCTTCACCAACTGAGCCACCAGGGAAGCCGTGTGTGTGTGTGTGTGTGTGTGTGTGTGTGTGTGTGTGGCCAAAATATTGGAGTGTCAGTCTTTAGCATCAGTCCTTCTAATGAATATCCAGGGTTGATTCCTTTTAGAATTGACTGGTTTGACCTCCGTGGAGTCCAAGGGACTCTCAAGGATCTTCTTTAGCACCACAATTAGAAAGCATCAATTCTTTGGGGGCTCAGCCTTCTTTACAGTCCAACTCTCACATTCGTACATGACTACTGGAAAACCATAGCTTTGACTATATGGATCTTTGTCAGCAAAGTGATCCTGTGGTATTTAGTGTGTTGTCGAGGTTGGTGATAACTTTTCTTCCAAGGAGCAAGCATCTTTTAATTTCATGGCTGCAGTCACCATCTGCAGTGATTTTGGAGCCCAAGCATATAAAGTCTGCCATTGTTTCCATTTTCTTCCCATCTACTTGCCATGAGGTGATGGGACTGGATGCCATGATCTTAGCTTTTTGAATGTTGAGTTTTAAGCCAACTTTTTCACTCTCCCCTTTCACTTTCATCAAGAGGCTCTTTAGCTCCTCTTCACTTGCTGTCATCTGCATATCTGAGGTTATTGGTATTTCTCCCAGCAATCTTGATTCCAGCTTGTGTTTCATCCAGTCTGGGATTTTGCATGATGTACTCTGCATAGAAGTTAAATAAGCAGGGTGACAATATACAGCCTTGATGTACACCCTTCCCCATTTTGAACGAGTCCATTGTTCCATGTCTGGTTCTAACTGTTGCTTCTTGACCTGCATACAGGTTTCTCAGGAGACAGAGAAGGTGGTCTGGTATTCCCATCTCTGTAAGAATTTTCCACAGTTTGTTGTGATCCACACAGTATTTTTAAAGGAATTGAATTTTTCTCCATGTTTTGAGGATGTTTGGCTTGTTCTTGGGTATCAGTATGGTGATCATTTTGGCCAGTTTCTCTTATTTCCATGTGACCCTAGCCTTTCATTGTTTGGATCACTGATATTGATTAGCTCCAGTAGGTCAGCATCTGTCTCTTCAGTTGAGTTGGAGCCCAACCTGACTAGATGCTTTTGCTCTACTTTTTCTTCCTTTAAAGGGCAAGGGGCATTCTTCCACCTTTGTAACTCAGTGGGAGAGCTGTCACCTAAGGGCTCTGTGCCAAGAGATCTGATCCATGAACAACAAAAATAATGGAGTCAGAAGAATGACTGGTTCATTTTTGTTGTAACACACGGTTACAGGTGTGCCTGTTAAGGAGATAGAGAGCAGAGAATTATATAGTTCGGCAAAAAAAAAACCAAAAAAAAAAAAAAAAGGGAAAATAGAAACCAAAAGTCAGCATGTGATAAAGAAGAAAGCATATGAGGAAAGAAAGCCCATGTAGAGTGACTCAGAAGTTGCAAAATGTTTAGAATTGCTAAGAACACCAGTGAGCTCTCTGAGTAGTTTTCCATGGCGGTGATCCATACCACTTCCACCTATTGACATTATCTGAGCTTGTCTTGTACTTCCTTTTATTAAACACGGGACACTGTATATTTTTCCAGATGCTGCATTCTAAATATCAAGTTAATCTCATTTTAGAAGAATGTTTTTAGGAGACTAGGTGGAACCTGCTTTAAGGAGGTGGTTTTTTTAAAAATTATTCTTTCATTAATTTTCTGACTTTATTGCTTAGAAATTAAGTGCCAGAGATTGTGTTCAGTTCAGTTCAGTTGCTCAGTCATGTCTGACTCTTTGTGACCCCATGAATCGCAGCATTTCAGGCCTCCCTGTTCATCACCAACTCCCAGAGTTTACCCGAACTCATGTCCATCTAGTCGGTGATGCCATCCAGCCGTCTCATTCTCTGTCGTCCCCTTCTCCTCCTGCCCTCAATCCCTCCCAGCATCAGAGTTTTTTCCAATGAGTCAACTCTTCACATTAGGTGGCCAAAAGTATTGGAGTTTCAGCTTCAACATCAGTCCTTCCTATGAACACCAGGACTGATCTCCTTTAGGATGGACTGGTTGGATCTCCTTGCAGTCCAAGAGACTCTCAAGAATCTTCTCCAACACCACAGTTCAAAAGCATCAATTCTTCGGTACTCAGCTTTCTTTAGAGTCCAACTCTCACATCCATACATGACGACTGGAAAAACCATACCCTTGACATATCCTTGAGACGGATCTTTGTTGGCAAAGTTATGTCTCTGCTTTTTAAGAGATTGTGTAGAGAACTGCAAACAACTCTTGATTTCTTCTCAAAGGAATACATTTGTTTTTCAGAGTGGTATGTGTGCAGCAGTCCTGAATCTGCTTTTTGTTTTTTATTAAATTGGGAAGAACGGCTGAGACGAAGGGAATACACAAACAAGAGACATCATGAAATCGAAGGCCTCAGTGTAAAACCCATCATTTCTGATCTATGCAGAGACTTAACTCCAAAGATGGCTAGACAGAGATTTCAGGGTCATTTACTACTAAAGCATAACCCAGCCTAGTCTAACTGATTCAAAAGCTTTTGATTAAAAAATAATAAGGTGCTTAATAGCTAATAATGAGAAACCACCATCCATTTTCTAATCTTTTCCCACTCTCAAGAATACTCAGTTTTTGATGCTTTTAGCTATTTCTTGTGATAGCCATCACTAAATTGTATTTTATACTGCTGCTGTTTTTTTTTAAATTTATCGGTTTCAGACACTATTTATTTCCTGCTGCAATAGACAATGATTTAGTTATCTTTCACTCCCACCTCATTATATTCCTTTCTGTTAAAATTAAATAATCATTTTTTTTGCATTTAAATGTTATCCATCATCAATATTTTTAGATCCCAGGACTTCTATCTGATTTATTCTTTCAGGAAGCTTCCTGAAAGAATGACGATTTCATGGAGATGTTATCTGAGCCCTCACACATCTTAAGACATTTTCTCTATTCTCCAACTTTGATTGATAGTTTGGCTAAGTGTAGAATTCAGGATGAAAACCATTCCTTCAAAAAATTAAAAACACTTCTTTACCATCTCTGGCATGTTGTCGACAAGTCATTGAGCATATTATTGAGAAATTCAGTGTTATTCTGATTATCTTGTGATTGTAGAGGAAATGTTCAAGATGTTTTTCCTCTCAGAGCTTTTAGAAAATTCTCTTTTGTAAAATTTCACCCCAAGTTCTTTGTATCATTTTTCGTCATTCAATGAGCAAGGCATTTATTTGGGCCATTTCTTCCCTTATGTGTGAGTGAGTGTGTGTGTGTGTGTGTGTTTAAAACTCCTGCTGGTCTCATGGATATAGCTCTCTTGGGTAGACTCTTTTGTCTTTTCTTACACATATTTCATCTTTTTTTTCTTTTTCTGTGTTATTTTGACTTTGCAGTTTTGTTTTATTTCCAAGATTTCTTTTCATGCATTTTACAAGTGTTCTTTTGAAATTTTTTCCTTTGGCAAATATATTTTCAATGTCTGCTGGCTTTTGATGACTGAAAGCACTTCACTTCTCTTCCTCTTTCTACAACATTTCCCACCGGGACAAGAATCAGCTCCTGTCCCCACTGGGTCATCTGCAGTTTCTGCCAATTCAGTCCCAAACTAGCCACTTATTAACCTATTCTTATTGTGTTATAATCCAGATTATGTGAAACTTGCCTGGCATTTTTCTTTCATCCCTATTTTTAAAATCCATGGTGTAATCACTGGACTCTCTTTTCATGCTAATAAATATACTTGAGAATTTTAATTATGTTGTTGATAGTTAATTTTTTCTGAAAGTAGAAGAAGCTGTGAGAATATATTTTTTCTAGTCTTGAATTTCAAGAACAAATCTGATCATAGAGTTTTAATGAAAGACTTGTAATAAACTGTAATCTTTAAATTGGGGATACGGTATAAAAAAGAGCTTCACAACTCAGATAATCACGATGGTGTGATCACTCACCTAGAGCCAGACTTCCTGGAATGTGAAGTCAAGTGGGCCTTTGAAAGCATCACTACAAACAAAGCTAGTGGAGGTGATGGAATTCCAGTTGAGCTATTTCAAATCCTGAATGATGATGCTGTGAAAGCATTGTACTCAATATGCCAGCAAATTTGGAAAATTCAGCAGTGGCCACAGGACTGGAAAAGGTCAGTTTTCATTCCAATCCCAAAGAAAGGCAATGCCAAAGAATGCTCTAACTACCACACAATTGCACTCATCTCACATGCTAGTAAAGTAATGCTCAAAATTCTCTAAGCCAGGCTTCAGCAATATGTGAACTGTGAACTTCCAGATGTTCAAGCTGGTTTTAGAAAAGGCAGAGGAACCAGAGATCAAATTGCCAGCCTCTGCTAGATCATGGAAAAAGCAAGAGAGTTCCAGAAAAACATCTATTTCTGCTTTATAGACTATGCCAAAGCCTTTGACTGTGTGGATCACAAGAAACTGTGGAAAATTCTTCAAGAGATGGGAATACCAGACCACCTGACCTGCCTCTTGAGAAATCTGTATGCAGGTCAGGAAGCAACAGTTAGAACTGGACATGGAACAACAGACTGGTTCCAAATAGGAAAAGGAGTACGTCAAGGCTGTATATTGTCACCCTGCTTATTTATATGCAGAGTACACCATGAGAAACGCTGGACTGGAAGAAGCACAAGCTGGAATCAAGATCGCTGGGAAAAATATCAATGACCTCAGATATGCAGATGACACCACCCTTATGGCAGAAAGTAAAAAGGAGCTAAAAAGCCTCTTGATGAAAGTGAAAGAGGAGAGGGAAAAAGTTGGCTTAAAGCTCAACATTCAGAAAACGAAGATCATGGCATCTGGTCCCATCACTTCATGGGAAATAGATGGGGAAACAGTGGAAACAGTGTCAGACTTTATTTTGGGGGGCTTTAAAATCACTGCAGATGGTGATTGCAGCCATGAAATTAAAAGACACTTACTCCTTGGAAGGGAAGTTATGACCAACCTAGATAGCATGTTCAAAAGCAGAGATATTACCTTGCCAACAAAGGTCCATCTAGTCAAGGCTATGGTTTTTCCAGTGGTCATGTGTGGATGTGAGAGTTGGATTGTGAAGAAAGCTGAGTGTCAAAGAATTGATGCTTCTGAACTGTGGTGTTGGAGAAGACTCTTGAGAGTCCCTTGGACTGCAAGGAGATCCAACCAGTCCATTCTAAAGGAGATCAGTCCTGGGTGTTCATTGAAAGGACTGAAGTTGAAACTGAAACTCCAATACTTTGGCCACTTCATTCGAAGAGTTGACTCATTGGAAAAGACCCTGGTGCTGGGAGGGATTGGGAGCAGGAGGAGAAGGGGACAACAGAGGATGAGATGGCTGGATGGTTTGATGGACAATGGTTTGAGTGAACTCCAGGAGTTGGTGATGGACAGGGAGGCCTGGCTTCCTGCGATTCATGGGGTTGCAAAGAGTCGGACATGACTGAGGGACTGAACTGAACTGACCTGAAAGGAGGGAATTCTTAGTCAGTATTATATATGCTTCCTAAAATTTAGAAAGCTAAATATCAAAAAGTCCAAGGAAAATGAGATGTAGATTACTTTAAAGGGAAAAAAATGACTCAGGAGAGCAGAAAGATTATTCTGCACTCAATACTTTTGAATAACAAGAAGGGGCTTATTAAAATGGTTATAAAAGGAGCTTTTAGATGGCCTAGAGAAAACATGGAATGAGGAACAAATGTATCATAGTGGCGTGCAGACTCTGAGATAAAATTGCTCATTTTAGTCCAGCTCTACTGCTATTCAGAGGCCAGACTTTGTCAAAATATTTAATTTCTTACATGTAAAATGAGATAGTAATACATGCTTCATAGAATATTGTGAATTTCAAATAAGATAACATGTATAAAATGCTCAATAAAAGATAGATTAAATCGTGACATGGTTAAGATGAAGACAAAGTGTGAAATAAGCCTTCTATAAGAATAATTTGAGAAAGGTTACAGCTCAGAATTGGAGAAAGACCCACTCCAGTATTCTTGCCTGGAGAATCCATCCCATGGACAGAGGAGCCTGGTACACAGTTGGACACGACTAAAGCATCTTAGCAAAACTAGGAATGAGCCGGGGCTTGAAAATACAACAAGAACAAAGTAAAAACCATTTTTTTAGGTAAGTGAAGCTCCAGGAAAATAAAGAATAGGTGGTTAGGATGAGCAGCATCATGTTAATAAATGACAAAGTGAAAATGTTCCAGCATTTCCTCTGCTCTGTCAAGATAATTATCATATCGGGAAGAAATATTTTTTAATTATTCGATAAAATTATGCCAGAAGTTAAGGTAAAAAGTCCAAGAGATCCAGTTTTTATTCTGAATGAGCTTGAGTCTCTTGGATGAAGAGACTTGCAGGTGCAGTGAAAAATTCCAGCTTGACCATTGAACTATCGTCCACAATCTTTAAAGAAATGTTGACCTCATAAAAAGTAGTAGAAAGACAGTAGAAAAGTTACTGTTTCCCCAAATTTGAAACAAGAAAAAGATAACTGCTATAAACTGTGGAGAGGTGCTCTTGGCATTATTAGTCTGTGATACAGAACTTTTGAACAAATATGATTTGCAGAATGCCTAGAGAATAGAGACTCATTACTGTAAAATAGGGATTAACTAAGAAAACATTTTTTCCATTTTTTGGTGAGGGCTTTAGCAAGGTATCTGGCAAAGTATATTGTTATAGACACAATGAAACAAACAAAGACTGGCTAATGAACAAATCTAAATTTGAGTGATGTTTTATAAAGGTATAGGCCAGGTATTCTATCCAAGAAGAGTTATGTGTGTGTGCATATAAATTTTTTTGGTCCGTGACTCCAGTGAAGACATGCATGACAAATTGGAAAATGTATTACACCAGCGGTTATTGAGATGACAAGAAGGAAAGAAAATGTTAGAGAAATTGATTTTAAGGTTGTGATAGATGAAGCTAATAAGACAAATTTAATGAGGTAAATATTTATGACACATAATATCAATATATAAACAAATCTGTAAGCAAAATGTAAAATAAAGCTTATTTCTGCATTTTATACAAGATGGTTAAATAATACATAAGTACTAAATAAATGTTACACATTTATACAGCAATATAAAATAAATACATAAAATATAAATTAAAAAATCCATCCCATCAATAATCACAAATTCAGAATAGATGATTATGGCTAAGTAGCTCACTTGTGAAAATCAGTTTGGTGCCATAATTGCCATCGAAACTTAAATATCATCAATAATGCCAAGGAGCTGAGCCAATAGGTATTATCAGTCAGTTCAGTTCAGTTCAGTTCAGTTGCTTAGTCGTGTCCAACTCTTTGTGACCCCATGAATCACAGCACGCCAGGCCTCCGTGTCCATCACCAACTCCCGGAGTTCACTCAGGCTCACGTCCATCGAGTCAGTGATGCCATCCAGCCATCTCATTCTCTGTCGTCCCCTTCTCCTCTTGCCCCCAATCCCTCCCAGCATCAACAGGTATTATGGTCTAAGCTAAATACTGAGGCTTGGAAAGACTGAAGGTGAGAGGAGAAGGGGCCGACAGAGGATGAGATGGTTGGATGGCATCACCGACTCAGTGGACATGAATTTGAGGAAACTCTGGGAGATGGTGATGGACAGGGAGGCCTGGCGTGCTGCAGTCCATGGGCTCGAAGAGTCAAACACCAGTGAGTGACTGAATAACAACATACGTTTTATAGACCAGACAAAGGAAGTGGTTTTTTTTTCTCCACAATTGTGTCCATATTAGAAGATCATCAAATTTCTATGCACATTTCAGGGAGCCACACCTACAGGAGTGCTTGACAAATTTCAATATTAAGAAGACAGTGGAAGAGGAAATATAGACTATTTGGTATGAAGAAGAAAGGCCTTTGAAGAAAGAACGATACCCTAGACTTTGTTGATCACTGGATTTGTAGATCTGAAAGATTAGACACATTTCTTTGCAGCTCAGCAGAACAGACTGGGCGCAACTGGTGAAAAATCATATCCATCCATACGGTCTATAGTTCTATACCTACCTCAAAAGTTCTGAAGGAAAGGAAGAAAGTTCCTGTTAAAACCTTGCCACAGTGACTGACACTGACAAACCACTCAATCAGTTCAGTTCAGTCGCTCAGTCACGTCCAGCTCTGCGACCCCATGAATCACAGCACTCCAGGCCTCCCTGTCCATCACCAACTCCTGGAGGTCACTCAGACTCACGTCCATCGAGTCAGTGATGCCATCCAGCCATCTCATCCTCTGTCATCCCCTTCTTCTCCTGCCTTCAATCTTTCCCAGCATCAGGGTCTTTTCCAATGAGTCAGCTCTTCACATCAGGTGGCCAAAGTATTGGAGTTTCAGCTTCAATATCAGTCCTTCCAATGAACACCCAGGACTGATCTCCTTTAGGATGGACTGGTTGGATCTCCTTGCAGTCCAAGGGACTCTCAAGAGTCTTCTCCAACACCACAGTTCAAAAGCATCAATTCTTTGGCGCTCAGCTTTCTTCACAGTCCAACTTCCACATCCATACACGACCACAGGAAAACCATAGCCTTGACTAGATGGACCTTTGTTGGCAAAATAATGTCTCTGCTTTTTAATATGCTGTCTAGGTTGGTCATAGCTTTTCTTCCAAGGAGTAAGTGTCTTTTAATTTCATGGCTGCAGTCACCATCTGTAGTGATTTTGGAACCCCCCAAATAAAATCTGCCACTGTTTCCATTGTTTCCCCAACTATTTGCCATGAAGTAACCGGTGCCATGATCTTAGTTTTCTGAATGTTGAGTTGTAAGCCAACTTTTTCACTCTCCTTTTTCACTTTCATCAGGAGGCTCTTTAGTTCTTCACTTCCTGCCATAAGGGTGTTATCATCTGCATATCTGAGGTTATTGATATTTTTCCTGGCAATCTTGATTCCAGCTTGTACTTCATCCAGCCCAGCATTTCTTATGATGTACTCTGCATAGAAGTTAAATAAGCAGGGTGACAATATACAGCCTTGACGTACTCCTTTCCCAGTTTGGAACCAGTCTGCTGTTCCATGCCCAGTTCTAACTGTTGCTTCCTGACCTGCATACAGATTCCTCAGTACACAGCAGCTATTGGTGGTGTTGTGTTTAGTCTTTGGGGTGTTATTTCCTGAACCTTTCTCATTGATTCTCCTACTATACTGATAGCCAAAAAGAAATTCAGACTTCTTCAATTAATTGTTACATCTCTCTTCTTAGAATTATATGGCAATAAAGAGGAAAAATACAATTATTTAGAAAGTCAATGAGAATAAAACTTACTCCTGCTATTATGGTAATCATAAAAATTTTCGAAATGATATTTCTCCCAAGAGACACTGCCACTTATTCATTTATCCATTAGCGATTCTGACTGAGAAGAGCAATTAATCAAGTTTTCTTCCATGAAGAAGAACTGTTCTCATTTTCATTATTCCTATGTTCCTGGATTACCCCTGGGAGCTATATTCAACACTTTAAAGTAATGTCTAAAAGAGCTAAATACCTGATAAATACTTGACAAGTCAGTCCTAAGCAAATTTGCTACACTTATTTATATAACTTGATATCATGACTTTGGTGGATATGTATTTCAAACAGAAAACATCACTGAACCACTCTATAACTGGTTAATGACTATAACAGCTTAACTTTACTGAAATAATTGCATTGCATTAAAGTGGTTGGGACTTCCCAGGTGACTCAATGGTAAAGAATCTGCTTGCCAGTGCAAGAGATGTAAGAGACCCTGGCTGGTCCCATCTCTCGGTTGGGAAGATCCCCTGGAATAGGAAATGGCAACCCACTCCAGTATTTTTGCCTGGGAAATCCCACGGACAGAGTGGCATGGCAGGTTATACAGTCCACAGGGTCACAAAGAGCTGGACACGACTGAGCACACACACAGAGGGGTTCCTGAGTCATTATGTGTCAAAGACATTTATTTGGTCATGTTTTCTCATAGTGTTCAAGAATACCTGCAATCTTTTCTCCAGTTAAGAAAATGAACTATTTATTTATGAAAATACTCAATCATCCAAGTTCATGGTCAGTCTGATATCTTGCCAATAAGCAAACTTTAAAAGACATTATCTTTCAATAGTGTGATTTATCATCATCATTGTTAAAAGAAAGAGAAAACAATTAGAAATGATCAGAGCTTTTTATCATAATTAACGTTCAGAGTTAATACGAATTTAACTGCAAATTAATTCTGTAAAAATCTCTGGGATGTTGTAAGAGGTTTGAAAAGTTGCCTAAAGCACAGAAACAATTTTCTCCACTTTGTTATTTTTCTGCTTTATCTCTACCTCCTTCCTCCTCTTGTTTTCTTCCTTTCAATTTATTCATTTTTTCCCCTCATGTTGCTTCTTCTTTCCACCATTCCTTATGAAAAGACAAAGAAAAGCCACAGTTTGTATGCAAATACCTACATGTAGCATAATAAGAAATATATTGGGTCTTTGTCCCCAGTTTTGGCACAGATTTCCGAAAACACTTGGAATTTCCTGAGTGACAGAAGTGTCTTTTGTTATTCATTACAAAACAACTGACTTTCAATGGGCCCCCTAGATAACTTCTGGATTAAACTAGTCACTGACCAAGAGATGACAGGGTGAAATTTCTCACCTCATCCACACAGCTCCGAGGTGGAGATCAAGCTCTCTAAATCTCTCGAACAGAATTCAGGGGACTTGCAGGTTGGTGCGCAGAGCCAGGCTGCTGGAGGGTGGGCCACCGGAGAGGACGTGGACACTCTGGGCCCTCCCCCACCTTGCTCTATCCATCTTTCCGTTTGACTGCTATGGATCATATCCTTGATCATAAATTGATAAACGTAACGGAAGTGTTTTCCTGAGTTCTGTGAGCCATTCCAGCTAATTATCAAACCTGAGGTGGGTGCTGCAGGAAGCCGGTTATCACCTGTCCGTCAGAAGTCTGGCTCTGAACTTTGCCTCTGGTATCCAAAGAGGGTGCGCCCTGTGGGACTGAGACCCTTATCTGGGGGATCTGATGTGAACTCCGGGTAGACAGAGTCAGAACTGAATCGAATTGTTGGACACCCAGCCAGTCCTGGAGAACTGAAGAATTGTTGGCTGTTAGAAAACAGCACTCTCCAAATGCTTCAGAATTAATGGTTGATTAGAAAACTGCCTGTGATAATTAGGTCCTTGGTTATTAATAAAGTATTTAAGGGTTATTTATTATATTTGTACTTGTTTCCAAGGGTTGACTTTTGCTTACTTTTTGAATGACTTAAAAGTAGAACAGGTGGAAATTTCTGATGTACCCTTCTTTCTTAAAGGCCACTGAAGGTGTAAATACCAAGCAGTATGAAAGCTGTTTACGCAAAGTTTATTAGAGTAGGTCATGTTTAATACACCGGCAATGTTTAATTATTATTGTACTGCTGAGAGAATCTTCTTAAAATACACAACCCATTGCTTAACTTAGGAGCAGCACCAGATAGCCAAATGCATGCCTTAGAAAAAGAATTGAATTATGAGGTCAGTGTGCTTGATTTTTTTTTTTAAAAAAAGCAAAACACATACTTATTAAAATAAAAATTTTAAAACACTTCTATTGGGGTAAGATTTGCATTATGGATAATTTCTTTATATTCCCAAACTATTTACAGAGGATTCTATTATAAAATAATTTGAAATATGTTTTCAATGGTTGAAAAAATTCAAATGCCTTTAAAAGCTAGCCAAATAACAGGCAACATCTAAGACAATGAGTTATTGTGGACATTCTTAAATAGTGTATTTCAAACTAAAAGCACTCACAATCAATGTATGAGTAGGCAAATAAATGCAAGTTCAAGAACATTATGAAAGATAAAATCCTGTTTACAAAAGCAACAAAAGAGAGAAATCGTTAAGAACAAACAAAAAGGTAAAGGGGTATGAAGATTTCAATGATAAATCCTCAGTTTATAAAAATAAGTACTACAAGCAAATCTTGATCTCTTGGCAGCAAGTTTGCTTTCCATGCTATATACGCAGCAATCTTGAAACTATTTCGAGTATGTTGTTAGACTGAACAGCTGAGAAGAAGGAAGATACATAGGAGATCATTGTGGAGTTGGGATGAAATCGGAGGTATCAGTGTAAACTCACCATTTCTAAAATGAACAGTAGCTTGTCTCCAAAGATGGCTGCTATCAACATCTGCCCTCCCTGTGCACGCACAACAGACTTCCAGAGATAGAGGCGGTTATCTGTTTTTCTTTACTGGCTTCAATCTGGGCACGCCTGTGTCTCCTGACCCCAGTAGAAGATGCGGAAAAAGACACTGGACCAGTTCCAGGGTTTGCTTGTTAGAGGATGGGCAGTTTCAGCTTCTTTCTTTCACGCCTGTCAAGACTCTGCTCAGAACGCAGCCACGGTGCTATGGAAGCCCAAGCTTCATTCAGAGACCCCTGAGAGACTCCAGCTGACATCCTCACTGAGCTCTCCGCTGCCAGCCAGCACCAGCTGCCAGCCCTGTGAGGGAGCCGTCTTGGACATCATTCCAGTCGGACCTTTAGGCAACTCCAGTCCGAGGCACCGTTTAACAACTGTGCGAAAAAGCCCAAGCAAGGACTGCCTAGCTGAGGCCAGCCAACACAACAATTACGAGAGGTAATAATATATCGTTGTTTCAAGTCACTACATTCTGGGGTCATTTGTTATGTAGCAACAGAGAGCCAAAACCTGCTGAAAGACCATGGACGTAATACATCTCAGAAGCAGTGATCTCAGTGTCGATCAGTGTCCAGAGTTTTCTTCACATCATTCCTCACCAAAAGAAACCAGTTTTTGTTTGTTTTAGACATGGTTGATTCTGGAGCTGAGGCAAGGAAAGTGAAAGACGATCCAGTAAATGAATGAATAAATACATAAATTAATGAATGAGTCAAAAGGATACAAGCACGTAGTTTGAAGCAGACAGAGTTGAGACAATTTCAGCATCAAAATAAATGAAGACAGCAATGGATTAAAACAAAACTGAATAAAAATCAGAATTCATGTTGATAAGAAAGACAGGGAAGAGGAGAAAAGGAGGAAGGAAAGAAAAAGGAAAACAAAGTTGATTCTTCCCTAGCTGACTCATAGAGACAGAATGATGGAATTAAAAATCATTTATTTAGAGTTATTATAAGAAAAAAGTATTTTAGGCAAGATTCAGTTCGGTTCAGTTCAGTCGCTCAGTCATGTCCGACTCTTTGTGACCCCATGGACTGCAGCACACCAAGACTCCCTGTCCATCACCAACTCCTGGAGTCTACTCAAACTCATGACCATTGAGTCGGTGATGCCATCCAACCATCTCCTCCTCTGTCGTCCCCTTCTCCTCCTGCCCTCAATCTTTCCCAGCATCAGGGTCTTTTCCAATGAGTCCATTCTTCTCATCAAGTGGCCAATGTATTGGAGCTTCAGCTTCAGCTTCAGTCCTTCCAATGAACACCCAGGACTGATTTCCTGCAGGATGGACTGGTTTGAGTCAGTAATGGATGCTAAACCAAGGTAGAGAAGGGACATGGATAAGGAACAGGAAGCTTATGTAGTCTCAAAGTATCTCCCCACGAATTACTTTATTGCAAAAGGGAAAACCGTGTAACAACAAAATGGAGAAAATAGACAAAACCTTGGCCAGGTGATTAAAATTAATATCACCAACGCAGGGGAGTGGGCATCTGTGCTATCAACATTGCTCCCTGAGATCCCTGTGATGCAATATTCCACCCAATCCTCAGGAAAGTTGAAAAACCCAAACTGAGAGACCTTTTTCTAAATTAACAGACATAAATTCTTCAAATATATTGCTGATATCATAATAAACAAACAAAGAAATAAGCCTGGTCAGGGAACTCACATCCTGCATGCCATGTGGTAAACCCAAAATAAATTTAAAAATTAATTAAATTAAATCTTCCTGGGGGCGGGGGGGGGGGGAGGATGGAGGCAGCAAATTTCAAAATAAGGCAATATTGTAAAAATGTCAGCTAAGAGTCGAAGACATGAGAATTGTCAAGAGCCTGAGGCAGATTATCTGCCTGTACAGTCTCTTCCCCTTATCGTAGAGCAAAAGCAATGTTCTGGCTGGCGGTCTGGAGGGGAAGGGGTTATACCATGTGGCAGTTTTGCAGACACAGGCTTTCACCTGAAATGCTCTTTTAGGAATAAAATTTTTTTTCTAGAACACTTCCTGTCATGGGGGTCCACTTCCTCAGGAGGGTTTACGTATCTCTTGGTCATCATGCTTCAGCTAACATTACTTGGGTTTTTTCCATCAGTGCCACGAACACAGGATTTACGTTCAGTTTGCTACAGAACATCGTTAAAAGGCAAGAATGTCCTTAGTTAAGGAAAAAACATGTGAGCTTCACAAGGGAAATGCAGGCAGATTATCCAGACCCGTTAGTGGATACACTCTAGGTTAGGCTTGGCAAACGATCTCTAGGCGTGCGGATCTCATTTATGTGTAGAAAGCTGTGCTGTGCTAAGTCGCTTCAGCCGTGTTGACTCTTTTCGACCCCATGGACTGTAGCCCATCAGGCTCCTCTGTCCATGGGGATGCTCCAGGCAAGAATACTGGAGTGGGTTGCATGCCCTCCTCCAGGGGATCTTCCCAACCCAGGGATCAAACCTGCATCTGTTACAGCTTCTGCACTGGCAGGCGGGCTCTTTACCACTAGCACCACTTGGGAAGCCCCTCAGTCAAATTATATCTACTCCAAGATCCTCCCAGATCTAATAATCTCCATCGTCTAATTTAGAAGTTGATATGTTCCGTCCTCTACTTGAAATTGGAGAAGATGTAGTCCTTCATACCAGTCGTCCACACGTTTTGAACTGTGCTCTCTGGGAAAACGTTTAATTATGGATGTTTAATTATTTAATAAATTTAATTATTTAATAAATGTTTAATTATTTAATAAATGTTTAATTATTAAGCCACATAAGATATCCATTTACTGTTCCACTAATAGATAAAATGGAAAAAAGCACGCACGCACACACACATGCCGGGAGCCAGTGTGAGGAATCCCACCCGTGACAAGGTCATGAGGAAGGAAGCTGACATACGCAAGGCTCAGACTTCAGAGGCCCCTCTGGAAATTCCTAAGCATGTACCCCAACAAAAATCTGCCGGTTTTTGTGCTCTGCTTTTCTACTCTTCTGACATTTTCTGGAAAAAGTCAATTCAGGGCTTTAGTCTTCTGCATTTGAAAGAGTGTTTCAATCCAAATACCCCTCTGATGGCTTTCTAGCCTGCCTGCAGGACTCGTACAGCTGCACATGTGATTGTTTGAGGCCTCCTGACCGCAGGAGGCACAGGAAGCTTAAAACATCCTAGGAATGTAGGGGCTTCTGAAGAGTCAAAATCTTTAGAATAGGACTGATTAAAAGTTTCATTCGTTGAGTCAATGCTTGCTGCCAAATTTTCATATCCTTTATTTTTAGATATAGTTGGTATATAGAAATGCAAGTAGTAGATCTTGTATTAGCAACATTAGATCTTTGAGTTAAGTACCTTCTTTGTTATAACCCACTGCACCTTTGTTCTATAGAGATGTAACTTTAATGCTTTAAGGAGATGCAGATTAAAGAAAAACACTTCAGGGGAAACAAACTTAACATTCATTAAGGAAAAAAAAAAAAAAAAAAAAAAATTCATTAAGGAAGAGAGCCAAAAAGTGTTAACAAGCCTCTTGGCCAGAAGATAATGTAAATCACCTGAGACTTTTGTATACAAAATGATGTACAGAAAGAGTCTGGGCTGCGAACGCTACATAATTTTGTGTTACCCGTTGATCTCCATGTTTTATCAAAAGTATAAAAGGCCTTCTGAGCAATAAAGGATGGGACCAGCTTCTCGGACCAGTTTCTGGGACTAGTCTCTCGGCCTGGTTTCTTGGGACTCTGGCTCCCCCCGTGTCTTTCTCTCTCTTTTTTCTTCTCTCCCTTTCCCTCTCTCTGCTCTTTAACTTCAGGCTGAATCTCCACCTGGGGCGCGGAGGCTCGCCAGGTCTACTTACTTGCCCTGGCTGTTAAGACCCGCACGAAAGGGAGCTTAAGGCGAGGCACCCTTAGATATTCAAGCGGGCACCGGTGGCCCAACGTAGATGGTGCAAATTCCTTGTCTGGAATTTTATTGGCCTTCCGTGTAACCCAAGCTATTCAGCCCTCTTCCTCCACTTAATCTTCTTACTACACTATAGTTTCTTAATCTAATCTTATATTAATAAATAAACAAGTCTTTCCACGCCAACGCCGTCCACCCTTCGAATTCCCTGGATCCACTGGGGCTGGACCCCGGCACACACACACACATGAAAAATTTAAAAGAAAGAGACAAAAGTAAATTGTCAGTGGGACTCTAATACCCCTTGCCCACTCTCCTTTGGAAGCCCTGCTTTGCAGAAAGGTCTGAATTCCTCCCGGTGTCCTTGGAGCGGAGTCTGAGCTCCCCCTCCGCTTCTTTCCCAGTCCCTTCCTGCTCTCTGCAGCCTGGCATTACTCAGTGTTCTCTGGGCCAGTCATGCCTTGGCACACTCCTGTCTCGGCTCCTGTTTTCTCCTGTTTTTCTGATTGGGGGGGCTGGGGGAACCCAAACATCACACACACGCTTCCGCGTCCTCAGGCAGTCCTTGACCCAAAGTCACCTCTTTGTGAAACCTTCCCCCTCCCCTCAGTTTTGCTTTTCCTTCTCTCTAGTTCCCCAAAGTAACTAGTGTAACCGTATTAGGCACATAAAATACACGAGTCTGTGAACTTCTGAACCAAAATGGTCCTTTTCTTATCTTTGCCTAATTTCTAGCACCTTGTACATGATGAGAGCGCAATAAAAGTTCTGTTAAATCAGTTTCTTTAGGGAAGTTTGACCCTAATCGAACTTTTCCTTTTAAAAGACCCTGTTTTCCAGTGAAGCTGTGAAGGCACTGATCTACTGCCATGAAGGTTAAAAGCTAAACTAGTCCACAGGCACCTTATACGCATCCAAGACTATCCGTTATTGAATATAACAATCGTGACGAAACTGTAATCCTTGATTTCTTCCTTCAGTAACATCTTCCAAAGTGTTGTCCAAGGAATGTTATTTCTGTGAGATACAAAATAAGGTAAAAATAATTTAATAAAAGAAATAGCAATTTAGTAAAACACTAGTTAAATATGCCTTCTTCATTTAACATTTAACTTGATCAAGCTAATAAACACATTTCAAGAATAAACTATGACCATTCATCTATTTTTTCCCCCAACTAGTTTTAGCTTTTCTGATTCACCCTGAGTGTGGCCTAGCATCTCGTGGCAGGCCCTGTGAGGGGACCAGATTGACCCAGGAAGGTGGTTAGTGAGTCAGGGTCGTGGGTTCCTAGTTCACACAGTCAACTGTACTAACTCAAGCATGTGAGAATCAAAAAAAATCCCACAGCCTGGAAGTTAATGAACGATGTTACAGCAAAACCCACTCCCCAAAAAAGAAGTGTGGCCTTTGCGGTTACAACTTTCTGTATGTAAAAATAAGCATAGGTCACTCTGGGGACAAACCAGTGTTTGTTGTTTAACTGGATGCTTAGCTAATGGTGAAAATAAGATTGATTACATTTAGAGCAATGGGCAGTCTTAGACCTGGGATGTTTAACCATTTGTTTGCCAAGGATTCCTTTGAGAAGCTAGAGAAGAACCATGAAACCTTTACAAGGATGTGTCATGCCCTTGGGAAAAGTCTATATCCCCTGGGATGCCAGGCTAAAAGGTCCTGGAGCCTCCTTTCTGTCCTAGGGCTTCAGGATTTTCATGGAAAATTCATTATTTGTGTGAGTTGTGCTTTTTCAAACTCACTCTTTGGACACTGAGAAACTTCTCAGAATCTGAACATTTATGTATGGCCTCCAGGAACATTTTGACAGAAATATTAAGCTCAAGAATTAATTCAAACTTCCTGCGGAAGCAAAGCTCTTTTTTCACATAAATAAACAAAAGATCTTGAGTTACGTAGTTCAGAAGTTCCCAGATACCAATTTTCATTTAAAAATGAAGAGTGCACAAATAAAGCTTTAATATATATTAGAATCAGGCTGTAGAGAAGACAATGGCACCCCACTCCAGCACTCTTGCCTGGAAAATCCCATGGACAGAGGAGCCTGGTGGGCTGCAGTCCATGAGGTCGCTAAGAGTCGGACACGACTGAGTGACTTCACTTTCACTTTTCACTTTCACGCATTGGAGAAGGAAATGGCAACCCACTCCAGCGTTCTTGCCTGGAGAATCCCAGGGACGGGTGAGCCTGGTGGGCTGGCGTCTCTGGGGTCGCACAGAGTCGGACACGACTGAAGTGACTTAGCAGCAGCAGCAGCAGAATTAGGCTGACACTCTCTTGGCTTACCAGGTGGCACTAGTAGTTTAAAAAACAAAAAAACCCATCTGCCAATGCAGGAGACTTAAGAGATGTGGGGTTGATCCCAGGTGGGAAGGATCTCCTAGAGGAGGGCACGGCAGCCCACTCCAGTATTCTTCCCTGGAGAATCTCATGGACAGAGGAGCCTAGCGGGCTATGTTCCATAGGGTTGCAAAAAGTTGGACACCACTAAAGTGAGTTAAAGCGTACCCACAAATCTCTCCTAAGATACCACTGAGTGCTAAGATACTACTCAATGAAAACAAATTACAGAGATTCCTAGTTATTTGGCTAATATTGAAAGCTCATATGACTATACTAATGTATTAGCATCAACATATTATTTGCTTTATAAAATGTAGACTAGCAAAAAGATTTATGTGAGTAATTTAATTCTATATTATACGAAACACTTCTTTATAATAATTTGTTCATTTATTATTGTATCTTGAAAAAGAAACGTCAGAAAATTCAGCAAAAGAATTAGCAGCTCTAAGAATTCTGCTGAGCAAAATGTTAGTAGAAAAGGAATGACTTTTAGAATTTAGCACAGGGAACTCTATTCAAAATTCTATAATAACCTATGTGGGAAAAGAATCTGTGAAAGAATGGATATATGTATTATATGTATATGTATAACTGAATCACTTGACTGTACCCTTGAAACTAACAAAACATTGTAAATCAATATATTCCAGTGTAAAATTAAATTTAAATAAATAAGTAAAAATTTTGATCTTGACCTCAAACTAGAATGGCAGATCTACAAAACCTCAAACCTATGTATGGCTTTGATTCTTCTTCTTTTCTAAAGTGGACACTTTAAATTATTAGGGTTTTAGCTATCTATTACATTGTTTTAAAATTCAATTGAGCATGTCCTTATGAAGCAAAGAGGACATTTCAACCTGATTTCAACAAGATCTGATTTGGAAAGCAACTCTAAGAACAAGGGGAAAAAAAGACGCTAAGATATGTAACTGAGTTCTCCGAAAACCTACAATATGGAGAAATTTCAACATCTCATCCAGTCTTTCTGTCCCCACATTGCCCTTGTGAGGCCCCGGAGGCTTTCTAAACACAAGGCCAGTGTGCTGTCCGCCAAGGTCTCAAAGGGCATGCTGTTTCTTACTCTGTTTGTGTTGAGACTTTGATCTTATCTCTTCTGCTTATCCCAAACCAAGTTCCTGTTGCCTCAACAGTTGGTCCAGTCTGGGGGCCAAGGGGAGTGACAGCAGCCGTCTTAGGACCGGAGAGACCATGGCTGGAGGGCAGGCGTGGGAACCAGAGAGGAGAGAAGGCTGGCCCAGCAGCAACCGAGGTGGTGAAACCACAGACATCCTGTCCCTGAGCACCTCGGGACAGTCACACGGAATCAGGGACTCTTGAGAAACTGTATTTATTGGGCCACTGCTTTTACACAGTGAGGCAAAAATTAAACCATCATAAATTTGCTCATTAACAAAACTATTTTATTAAAATGTCCTACATAGGCATGCCTCCTTAATTATTCAAACTGCTCAGAATTAGATGTATAGACTTAAAATGGACATGCAGATTTAGAAACTTAACCCTACCAGATGGAAACAAGAAGATATATGCTGCCAACCAGAATTCACAGGGGAAAACCAGTTGATCCCAACACAAACCTGTCTACACTACTGGCTGGAATCTAAGAAGTAACCCTATGGTGCTTGTCTGGTCATGCCCTAAAATTTCATAATTACATAGTAAACCCTATGATGTGCTCTTATGATCTTCCTAACTCTCTCTTCCTCAATCTCCATACTCACTTCGTCACCGATATTCACCCAGTTGAAATGATTCTTGAACTAGGTGCCTCTTCCACCATCCCAGATCATTATTTAATTCACTCTTTCAGGTGGTCTGCACACAAGGCTACCGAGCTTATCATCCTAAGCAAGTGGTAAATATGCTTTCTTTTGTATGCAGGATAAAGCCCGACATCTTGACAGGGTCTCTGGGGTCCTTTGAAGTCTGGCATCTGTCTACAATGTTATCATCTAACCTCACACTCACCAAGCCCTCTCTGTAATCTACACACACAACATTCTTTACAGCTCACCCAGTACCTCTCTCAGACCTCCAGCCTGTTACACACACTGGTGCCTCTCTCCAGAAACACATTTCTTTGGTCTTCCAGTTCAAACGTCCTCTTCTCTGTGAATTTGCTTTGACGCACCCGCTCACTCTCACAGGGACAGGAAGCGGTTCCCTTGTTCCTACAGCATTTTGTTCCTATCCCTAACAGGATACCTAACATTTTCATCCGCAGTAAAGCTTAAAGGTCAACGTCAGAGTTCACTCGGTCACAAATCGCTGTGTGACCTTGTTGAACAGCTTGACTTCCCTGCACTTAATTTCTCCATCTGTAAATAGGAATAAATATAGTTACTCAAAGATGTTTTAACAATTCACTGGTGCATTAAAGTATCAACACTGCTCCTGACTATAGTAAAAACTCAGCAAATAGAGCTAAAGTAATTATTGTTAATAACAATTATTATTGGGTTAAGTATACATTAACACATCTATACGTGTGTGAGTGCAGGCTAAGTCGCTTCAGTCTTGCTCTCCTCCAGGGAATCTTCCCAACCCAGGGACTGAACCCGTATCTCTTACGTCTCCTGCATTGGCAGGTGGGTTCTTTACTGCTGAGCCGCCTGAGAAGCCTGTGAACATCTATTAAAGGCTTATTAAAATTTCACCAGGATAAGGACTAGGTCTCTTTATCCCATCACACATTCACATAAATTTACCTTTTTGCTTTATATCCTGGGTGTCTGAAAGATTTTCTCTTTTCTAATTAACCCCAGATGTGAAATTTCTTCCTAGCTTCTTGATTCTGGAAAACATGTCAGATGTGACAATATACCAGAGTCCGGCTAAACTATAATAAGACACAGGCCCTGATGAGAAATATAGTTTTCAATAACTATAGAGGTTCAGTGATGTGCCAGAAGTATTTATTCTAAATATGTATAATTCCTTTCTTTTAAATAAAAGCCTAAATTATTTTTGGTGAAGGAGATAGCAATGGATAAAGGACTTCCCTGGTGGCTCAGAGGGCAATGCAGGAGACCCAGGTTCCATCCCTGGGTCAGGAAGATACCCTGGAGAAAGGAATGGCTACCCACTCCAGTATTCTTGCCCAGAGAATTCCAAAGACAGAGGATAGGCTGAGTGTTTGAATATGTACATGTGAAGAATATACATTTTCATGGAACAACCCAGATGTTTAAATTATGCTTGTATTGCTTATTCCCAACACTTCTAAGTGTCTTAAATCTTTCCCAATGCCCTCAAAGAGATTAAATTAATACAGTTATATTGAATACTTGATTTGAACAGAATTTTAATCACAAACATTCCTTTAGAGCTTTATATTTTAGATCACATTCAGGGCACTGAAGAAATATGCCCTTTCAGGAACTTTATTTCCAGCCTCCTAGCACATCCCCCAGAGTGACTGCATGTTGTAAACGGATGAGTTAAGGTTAAAATTGCACTGATGAAGGCACATCTCTTGGCTTTCCATTTTTATTTTTGCTGCGACAGCATGTACTGACATGAACAAAACCCACTTCTTGCATTATCCAGAATCGTCCAAAATTCTTTTAAATTATGTATTTTAATTATAATTATATCACATATTTAATTTTTATATTTTATCGTATATTACATATACGTTTTCATCCTTCAGATATTTAAATATTATATGCATATATGGCTAATCTTGACTAATTAGGCAATACTCATCCAAATTCTATGCAATTCCATTATTCTCTGATCAGAAAAGTATAATAACAACTAACATATATTAGCAGCTAGGCACTGTTGAAAGCATTTTGCATGTATTCAAGGACTTTACAAGTCAATGAAGGTCACAATTGCCCATATGTTCTTCAATAATTTCTCATGATGCCCAGTTCATTTAATGATTGTTGCCTCTAGCATTTTCCACTAGAAATATTTTTAGCAACCAGTAGTGTCTAAAACCAGAGAAAGCAATGGCACCCCACTCCAGTACTCTTGCCTGGAAAATCCCATGGACGGAGGAGCCTGGTGGACTGCAGTCCATGGGGTCGCTAAGAGTCGGGCACAACTGAGCGACTTCCCTTTCACTTTTCACTTTCATGCACTGGAGAAGGAAATGGCAACCCACTCCAGTGTTCTTGCCTGGAGAATCCCAGGGACGGGGGAGCCTGGTTGGCTGCCATCTATGGGGCTGCATAGAGTTGGACATGACTGAAGCAACTTAGCAGCAGCAGCAGCAGCAGCAGCATCTAAAAATTACATGTATTAGAATATAAGCATCAACTAAAAACATGTCAGAAGATCCTGAATAAACATTTCTGAAAATGAAGATGCCTGGTTTTCTCTCTTGCCATGTGGACACGGAAGGTAAACTAAGCTTTTTGCTCACTGAAGCCCTCAGCACCTTGGTGCTGACCAGGGTCATTGCTCTATGAGGTGGGAGACCCGAGCCCTCATTGTCCCGTCACCCCTGACTGCCCGTGTGACTTGAACTCTGTCTGTTCACCTGGCATCACTGGGCTCGGTTTTCTTGGATGTGCAAGTGTTACCATAATGACAGACCTTTAGACTCTGATAATTTAAAGTTCTAAAATCTAGGTTCCAAAATCTAAAATTTGTTTTATTTCTATAAGCACCAGAAAATACATACTAGAATTTGTATTTCAAGATATATCCTGGGTCTAGGACATATGGCAAGAAGATTAAGCCAGTCCATCCTAAAGGAAATCAGTCCTGAATATTCACTGGAAGGACTGATGCTGAAGCTGAAGCTCCAATACTTTGGCCACCTGATGCGAAGAACTGACTCATTGGAAAAGAGCCTGCTGCTGGGAAAGATTGAAGGCAGGAGGAGAAGGGGACGATAAGGGATGAGATGGTTGGATGGCATCACTGACTCTATGGACATGAGCTTGGGTAAACTCCGGGAGTTGGTGATGGGCAGGGAGGCCTGGCGCGCTTCAGTCCATGGGGTTGCAAAGAGTCGGACACGACTGAGTGACTGAACAATAACAAGCACATATATCATCTACAGATGGTTTCAGGGCAGCCGCTGAAGAAGTACATAGATGTACTTTTCTTTGCCTTGTTCTCTAGCTCCTGATATATCACATCTCCTCTCTCCTCTTTCTGATCATACTTTGCTTGTCCTTCCCAATGGAGTCCTACCCACCTCATGTGCTTTATCATCTCTGCTGCCAACTGGTACCGATTACAGTTCATCCTCTCTGTGATGTCAAACACGCAGTGTGCTGTTAATTCTGAGATGCACACTTTTCGTATTTTCAGTTCAGTTCAGTTCAGTCACTCAGTCTTGTCCGACTCTCTGCAACCCCATGAATCGCAGCACGCCAGGACTCCCTGTCCATCACCATCTCCCGGAGTTCACTCAGACTCACATCAATCAAGTCAGTGATGCCATCCAGCCATCTCATCCTCTGTCGTCCCCTTCTCCTCCTGCCCCCAATCTCTCCCAGCATCAGAGTCTTTTCCAATGAGTCAACTCTTCGCATGAGGTGGCCAAAGTACTGGAGTTTCAGCTTCAACATCAGTACTTCCAATGAACGCCCAGGACTGATCTCCTTCAGAATGGACTGGTTGGATCTCCTTGCAGTCCAAGGGACTCTCAAGAGTCTTCTCCAACACCACAGTTCAAAAGCATCAATTCTTCAGCACTCAGCCTTCTTCACAGTCCAACTCTCACATCCATACATGACCACAGGAAAAACCATATCCTTGACTAGACGGACCTTAGTTGGCAAAGTAATGTCTCTGCTTTTCAATATGCTATCTAGGTTGGTCATAACTTTTCTTCCAAAGAGTAAGCGTCTTTTAATTTCATGGCTGCAATCACCATCTGCAGTGATTTTGGAGCTCCCCCAAAATAAAGTCTGACACTGTTTCTACTGTTTCCCATCTATTTCCCATGAAGTGATGGGACCAGGTGCCATGATCTTCGTTTTCTGAATGTTGAGATTTAGGCCAACTTTTTCACTCTCCTCTTTCACTTTCATCAAGAGGCTTTTGAGTTCCTCTTCACTTTCTGCCATAAGGATGGTGTCATCTGCATATCTGAGGTGATTGATATTTCTCCAGGCAATCTTGATTCCAGCTTGTGCTTCTTCCAGCCCAGCGTTTCTCATGATGTACTCTGCATGTAACTTAAATAAGCAGGGTGACAATATACAGCCTTGACGTACTCCTTTTCCTGTTTGGAACCAGTCTGTTGTTCCATGTCCAGTTCTTACTGCTTCTTCCTGACCTGCATTCAGATTTCTCAAGAGGTAGGTCAGGTGGTCTGGTATTCCCATCTCTTTCAGAATTTTCCACAATTGATTGTGATCCACATGTGATTGGCATAGTCAATCAAGCAGAAATAGGTGTTTTTCTGGAACTCTCTTGCTTTTTCAATGATCCAGTGAATGTTGGCAATTTGATCTCTGGTTCCTCTGCCTTTTCTAAAACCAGCATGAACATCTGGAAGTTCACGGTTCACGTATTGCTGAAGCCTGGCTTGGAGAATTTTGAGCATTACTTTACTAGCATGTGAGATGAGTGTAATTGTGCGGTAGTCTGAGCATTCTTTGGCATTGCCTTTCTTTGGGATTGGAATGAAAACTGACCTTTTCCAGTCCTGTGGCCACTGCTGAGTTTTTCAAATTAGCTGGCATATTGAGTGCAGCACTTTCACAGCATCGTCTTTCAGGATTTGAAATAGCTCAACTGGAATGCCATTACTTCCACTAGCTTTGTTCTTAGTGATGCTTTCCAAGGCCCACTTGACTTCACATTCCAGGATGTCTGGCTCTAGATGAGTGATCACACCATTGTGATTATCCGGGTCGTAAAGATCTTTTTTGTACAGTTCTTCTGTGTATTCTTGCCACCTCTTCTTAATATCTTCTGCTTTTGTTAGGTCCATACCATTTCTGTCCTTTATCGAGCCCATCTTTGCATGAAATGTTCCCTTGGTATCTCTAATTTTCTTGAAGAGATCTCTAGTCTTTTCCATTCTGTTTTTTCCCTCTATTTCTTTGCATTGATTGCTAAAGAAAGCTTTCTTATCTCTTCTTGCTATTCTTTGGAACTCTGCATTCAGATGCTTACATCTTTCCTTTTCTCCTTTGTTTTTCACCTCTCTTCTTTTCACAGCTATTTGTAAGGCCTCCCCAGACAGCTGTTTTGCTTTTTTGCATTTCCTTTCCATGGGGATGGTCTTGATCCCTGTCTCCTGTACAATGTCACGAACCTCATTCCATAGTTCATCAGATCTAGGCCCTTATATCTATTTCTCACTTCCACTGTATAATCATAAGAGATTTGATTTAGGTCATACCTGAATGGTCTAGCGGTTTTCCCTACTTTCTTCACTTTACATCTGAATTTGGCAATAAGGAGTGCATGATCTGAGCCACAGTCAGCTCCTGGTCTGGTTTTTGTTGACTGTATAGAGCTTCTGCATCTTTGGCTGCAAAGAATATAATCAGCCTGATTTCGGTGTTGACCATCTGGTGATGTCCATGTGTAGAGTCTTCTCTTGTGTTGTTGGAAGAGGGTGTTTGCTATGACCAGTGCATTTTCTTGGCAAAACTCTATTAGTCTTTGCCCTGCTTCATTCTGCACTTCAATGCCAAATTTGCCTGTTACCCCAGGTGTTTCTTGACTTCCTACTGTCGCATTCCAGTCCCCTGCAATGAAAAGGACATCTTTTTTGGGTGTTAGTTCTAAAAGGTCTTGTAGGTCTTCATAAAACCGTTCAACTTCAGTTTCTTCAGCGTTACTGGTTGGGGCACAGCCTTGGATAACTGTGATATTGCATGGTTTGCCTTGGAGACGAACAGAGATCATTCTGTCGTTTATAAGATTGCATCCAAGTACTGCATTTCGGACTCTTTTGTTGACCATGATGGCTACTCCATTTCTTCTGAGGGATTCCTGCCCGCAGTAGTAGATATAATGGTCATCTGAGTTTCATTCACCCATTCCAGTCCATTTTAGTTCACTGATTCCTAGAATGTCGACATTAACTCTTGCCATCTCTTGTTTGACCACTTCCAGTTTGCCTTGATTCATGGACCTGACATTCCAGGTTCCTATGCAATATTGCTCTTTACAGCATCGGACCTTGCTTCTATCACCAGTCACATCCACAGCTGGGTATTGTTTCTGCTTTGGCTCCATCCCTTCATTCTTTCTGGAGTTATTTCTCCACTGATCTCCAGTAGCATATTGGGCACCTACTGACCTGGGGAGTTCCTCTTTCAGTATCCTATCATTTTGCCTTTTCATACTGTTCATGGGGTTCTCAAGGCAAGAATACTGAAGTGGCTTGCCATTCCCTTCTCCAGTCAGACCTCTCCACCAAGACCCGCCCGTCTTGGGTTGCCCCACAGGCATGGCTTTGTTTCATTGAGTTAGACAAGGCTGTGGTCCTAGTGTGATTACATTGACTAGTTTTCTGAGAGTATGGTTTCAGTGTGTCTGCCCTCTGATAGCCTCTTGCAACATCAGAATGCATCTCACAGACATGTTGCAAATATAATTGACTATTCTCCTTTCAATGTCATAAAACAATCCTGTATATCATAGTCAATGGCATCTTATATTCAATGAAAGTTAATCTGTTGATACGTAAATGCCATACCCTGTCTATATGTTTTATTTCCCAAACTTGTATATAGGACTATATTTCTGTATTCTTGTACCTCTAACCACTAGAATATTATTAATTATGTTTAAGGAATTCGACAACTATGTAAAACCATGGTCTGAGGAACCAATGATTCTAGATTTTTAAGGTAATATTCAACAATATTCAATTGCATATTAACATAATGTATTTATTGGAGTAGAGATATAGATCGATATATTTTAAAAGATTTTCAACAAAGATTAAGCTAAAAGAATCCATCTTTTCTGTAACACTGAGACACAACTAGATGCTTTTCTTTTCCTTATCCTTTCTTAGATTTTCCCAGAATCTCAAGGATGACATGAATCTCTGCCAGTGTTTGGACCATTCCATCTTTCCCCACAGGACTTTACCTAGAATGCTAGAGGGATATAAAACATATGTTAAAAATTCGTTTTCTCTCTGGTTCATATTTTATTGTTTCTTACTATAGCAAGAATTCATTCCAAGGTGTCCTTTGCTGGACAGTAGAAGTAATGATGCCCACTGAGCTTATGAAACTGCTTCAGTGTCTGTCCTGAAACCAAACAAAGTCCACAGTTAACCCACAATGTAGCGATAACATTAAACAATCACATTCCAAGGGTCTGGGCAGTAGTGGATCACCTTTAAAAGTCGCCACTTAAATGTGTATCCAACAAACTGTGGAACCAGAAATTCATTTTCAAAATCACACTGAGCTGCATTTGTCTTACGCTCACTCACTGCTGCCTCCAGCCTGACACTGGGCTTACCTCTCCTCCCAGCCAGACAGAGACTCATTTGTTAACACTGGCTACATGTGGGGACTGTGCCAGCTCAGCGAAAATGCAAAAATAAATTACCTTCAAGGGACTTACCGTCTAACGTCGATTTTTAGGATGCAAGACCTCACCCAACTCCTGAGAACTTCACCATTGCTGGGGGACAATGACTCTGGAAGTTCTCCCCAACGTGAGCCACATGCGTTCAAATTAACACTGTGGTGGGGTCGACACTGAGGAAGCACTGCTTTAGCCCCCTCCCCTTATCTAGAGGTCAGAAGCCCAAAGTAACATACTTTTTTTTTTTTTTTAAGGAATTAGTACCAGAAGAAAAAGCAAGATATTTTAAAAATCAGCATCATTTGGCATAAAGAACACGTTTTTACAGCTGAGAAACAGATGAATTTTCTGAGCTCAGAAAACCAAGCGTCCAGACATTGACATTCCAAGAAAAAGAACTCACTTTAGAACTCTGAGAGTGTGAGAAGAGTTGCCATCTGCTCTTCCCTTTTGTGGTGTCACAAGGACGCAGAAGCAGACAGTGTGTTATTTAACATAAAGCCTGCGTGAGGCCACGTCACAGCCTTACCCTGGCTCAGCGAGATCTGACTGCTATCAGACTTTGCAGGCCAGTGGCAATGCAGAGACCCCTTCTGGACAGCTGGGATCAATAAAGGACAGAGTTTCTGGGGACACTCACTTGCGCGTGTGCGTAAATGTTTAACTAGGGTACAGACTAACATGAAAAGAAAGTACATCTTGGGAGTCATAAATCATTTTGTCATTTTAAAATCAGAGCTAATTGTTAAAATAATCTGATTTTGCTTTGGAATTTACGTATGTGGTAATCAGCTCAAGTGAATATTAACAACGAGAATGTTCAGTCAAATACACTTACTGGAGCATTTAGAAAAATAGGTCCTGCAAAACCTAGGCTGCTAACATGTCCCAATAAATAATAAAAGAACATTAAGAAAATGTTAGGTTCAAAACAAGTTCTTAAAGATATTGGCCATTCAGAATCCATTTTTTTTAATTATTAAAAAATCCATTTAGCATTGCTATGAAGTTAATCCTAACACATCTGCCACCCACTACCTCGAGTCTTTACACTGGATAAAGAAAGGAAACCAAACTAGGGGGTAATCATCTAAATCGTAATTTCACTGAAGGAATGTTCTCTTTTAAAAATGGACTTTGATTTAAAAATCCACGTAATTATGAGCACAGCTGGGCTTCCCTGGTGGCTTAGATGGTAAAGAATCTGCCTGCAGTGTGGGAGACCTGGGTTCCATCCTGGCATTGGGAAGATCCCCTGGAAGAGGGCATGGCAACCCACTCCAGTATTCTGGCCTAGAGAATCCTCATGGACAGAGGAGCCTGGTGGGCTGCAGTCCATGGTGGTGCAAAGAGTCAGACACGACAAGCAACTAAGCACATGAGAACAGCTACACTAATATTTACAATCGTAGGGTTTCATGGGGCAAATATAGCTTACATCTCGTAAAACTACATTCTAAACATTACACCTTTTGTATGTCAATTACGTCTCAATAAATCTGCAAAAAGTATCCATGTAAGTGTTTATGAAGTTATACTAATGCAGGAGACTGCATAGTGGACACATAGTATTATTTGAAATAATGTTTCAGAGAGGTTAGTATCAGTGTTTTAATCAAACCTTTAATTCCATTTGTTCACATGTCCTGTCTTTCAGAAGTAGAACTTACTGAAGCAACTATGAAGAAAGGACAATAATGTTAAATGATTAGCCAAACTAGGGACAACTGTAATGATAAAAATAAATAATGAATGAATGGAAATAAATTTATAATAGAATATATGGACTATGAAAATAAAATTATAACTGCAATTTCTGTAAATCTGTAAATACTGCCAAACTTCCTGGCTAAACTTGGGAGAAACTGCTAGGCAGAAATCAAAGACTGTAGACTATAGGAGATAATCTTTCTGCTAAAAGTGGATATACCTAATAGCAAGAATGGCCTTTTATTTAAATTTTACTGTATGTAATCCTGGCCTCCAAATATTTTGACTTTTTTACAGTTGTAGGAAGAAAAATTTCTCTTAAGTTAGGGAAATTTAATTTGTTACCTTCAGTGATTTCTGTTGAAGAGAATACATAAGTTTTTAGACTGCCTCTCTGATGAATTAATTTCTGCAAGGTCTTTTATATAAACGCAGGAAGAACAGACCAGAAAAAAAGTATGTCTGACTTACGTGTCATTCTAACAAGAAAGGATATTAAGTTAAAAAGAACTCTCTTTGCCAGTGCTCCCCACCCTTGTGAATTTTTAAATATCATAAGCCAAACACCGGATAGCCTGGTATAACTAAATGAAGACATATGTGTAAACAGTTAATAAGTCTGTTTGAAGTTTGGGATTCAACAGGATATAAAAAGGAAGCAGGAGAAAGAATGAGCGCATCAGGTTAAGAAAAAAAAAGTAAAAACACACTTGTTTTGATTTTATGCACAAAAAAATAATACATACACATAAAAGTTAAAATAATATATAGTTTGTGATTTTAATTTTTTTTTAAGCGCAAAAGTATGTGCTGCTGCTGCTAAGCTGCTTCAGTCGTGTCCGACTCTGTGCGACCCCATAGACAGCAGCCCACCAGGCTCCCCCGTCCCCGGGATTCTCCAGGCAAGAACACTGGAGTGGGTTGCCATTTCCCTCTCCAATGCATGAAAGTGGAAAGCGAAAGGGAACTCTCAGTCGTGTCACGGGAGTGTGTATGTTGTTCTAGACGGTTTGCAAAGGCCTTCAAGGCCACACTTTGCCTACCTCGGGGTGAAACTGCAGTGAGACCTCACCTGCTGGCGGAGGCTCAGTGCAAGCTGGGTCACAGCGCATTGGCAAGGCCTCGGCTTAATGGCCTTCGTGCATATCACAGGCCCTGGCATTTTGGCAGATTTATGGCTGTGCTGATGCAAAGGGAGGGTCTTTCAGGAGGCAATAAATATAGATTTGCCCCTCCTTAAAAAATCCAAGAGGATGAACATCAAACTGAACTTTTAATAGTAAATTCTATGAAAATGGTTGATCATGCAAATGGTTTTATTAAAAAAAAAATGATTATCACACTATTTAATCTTTGCATATGTAAAGACAAAAGAATCAGGGTTGACTACAGTTTTATGTGACTCAAACACTAGCTTAGAAGCATTACAGTTTTCTGTTGTCATGAAATGGGCTCCTTTCCCCACCAAATAGCACTTTTCCTTGAATCACATGGAATGGGCAAGGTAGACATGGAAACGGTACACATCTAATACATTTTAAAATGATTTTGGATAATGACTACTCTAAGGAGAATGATATGCCCCAGTTATACTCCCCAAAGAATTAGTTTTTAACTTGGCTTCCTGTTGGTAGCTATTGAGAGGGTAACAGGCAGGAAGGCCAGGGGTCTCCAAACGGAGGAAATAGGCTACAAATGTCAGACATTTTTATCTCTCTCAAGCGTCAGGAGGAAACAAACTAGCAATATTTTTTTCCTTCTCTATACAAATTTAAAAGGAGGTTTCTCTTAAAATACTGTGTTGCCATAATGACACCTGGTTTCACCTGAAGTTAAGGATTCTCAAACCTTGAGTTAACCAATGCATTTTTCTTATGGAAATGTTTGTCTTAAGCTATGTTAATATACTATGTATTTACCCCAGACTCTGTCTTCAAGTCGGTTCAGCCTAATGGCTCAGAACTGACTTGACAAACCATTAGGTTATACTCAGACATTGTTACCCTAATATATGTAAACAAAACTATTTGTATGGTAATCTGCCCTTCTACAAGAGTCAAGTCAATCATTATGGCCCTTGATGACCCATCTGGTGCCAATATTATCCCAAAATACATCTTACGGATGAGGGGCCTGGTGCCAAGTTTTAAGACTTTCCTTTCTTTCATTAACAGACTGCTATTGACTATATAGGACTTCCCTGGTGGTTCAGACCATAAAGCGTCTGTCTACAAAGCAGGATACCCCGGTTCGATTCCTGGGTCGGGAAGATCCCCTGGAGAAGGAAATGGCAATCCACTCCAGTACTATCGCCTGGAAAATCCCGTGGACAGAGGAGCTTGGTAGGCTACAGTCCATGGGGTCTCAAAGAGTCGGACACGACTGAGCAACTTCACTTCAGTGACTATATAACATCCAGCTGAAGACTAGCAGGGGGGTACTCTTTCTGCCCCCTTCTGATGCCTATGTCAGAAGCTTTCTCTATCTCCTTTATACTTTGATAAAACTTTCTTACACAAAAGCTCTGAGCGATCAAGCCTCGTCTCTGGCCCTGGATTGAATTCTTCTCCTCCAGAGGCCAAGAATCCTGGCATCTTTTTGTGGTTCAGCAACAACCTTTCACTATCAATAATGATAATAAAATAATCCATCTCTACAACACGAGGTGGTGGATTACTCCAGCTTTTGTTGCTTCTTCTCATACCCTTGACAACTTGATTCCGCCATGGATGAAATGTGAGAGGCAATTTAAGTCAAGTAATTTTTCAATCAGAGTGAATCTTGGTGGACAAATGATACTGTAATTAATGTGTCATGCATTTGTTATCAAAAGAATCCGTAAGCTGGGGTGAAGGAAGCACTGACTTGGACTGCCCTACCCTACTTTGTTCAGCTCCCCGTTTCTTGCCTAGTAATTGCGCAACATTGGAAATTTGCTCAGCTTTTCTGAGTACTCATTTTTTTTAATCTGTATAATATGGAAATAACGTTTATTACAGAAGTTTTGCAAGCATCAAAACAGATAGTGTTTTTAAAGCACAACCCCTAGTACCTAAGAGAAAGACAATAGATGGAAACTGTTGCCATCATTTTTATAATTTCAGTGTTCATTATGACATGCCCCTTATAGTTCTCACCAATAATCGAAAGTTGCTTCATGAACAGCTCTACACAGCATCAGTGGTTTCTTTACAGGAAAAGTGAGTTAGTTAGCAACTGGATAATAATGAGTAAAAGAATAAAGTCTCTTTGCCAAGTTGTCCCAGAAGCAGAGCCAGAAAGCTGAAGGTGGATGTCAGCCTTGAGACAGGAAGACAACCAGAACACTTGGTAGGAAAAGATCATGGTACTAAAATCTACTATGTATAGTATCATACAGTCATCTCATCTTCTGACTCCCTCTTCTTCTGCCCTCAGTCTTTCCCAGCATCAGGGACTTTTCCAATGAGTCAGCTGTGCGCATCAGAGGATCAAAATACTGGAGCTTCGGCTTCAGCATCAGTCCTTCCAGTGAATATTCAGGGTTTACCTCCCTTAAGATTGACTGGTCTCATCTCCTTGCTGTCCAAGGGACTTTTGGGAGTCTTCTGCAGCACCACAGTCCAAAGGCATCAACCCTTTGGTGCTCTGCCTTCTTTACAGTCCAGCTCTCACAACTGTATGTGACCACTGGGAAGACCATAGCCTTGACTATACAGAGCTTTGTCAGGAGGGGAATGTCTCTGCTTTCCAACACACTGTCTAGGTTTGTCATCGCTTTGGATTTCATGGCTGCAGTCACTGTCTGCTGTAATTTTGGAGCCCAAGAAGAGGAAATCTATCACTACTTCCTTGTTCCCCCTTCTATTTGCCATGCCAAAATGGGGCTGGATGCCATGATCTTGATTTTTTAATATTTAGTTTTAAGCCATCTTTTTCACTCTCATCCTTCACCTTCATCAAGAAGCCCTTTAGTTCCTCTTTGTTTTCTGCCATTAGAGTGGTATATTAGGTAGAGAGAACAAAAGGGCACATTCTAAGGTCAGCCAACCTGCTATCCCCATCACCAATCCCTAAGAAAGAACATCAGGGATGATCTAGCTTCTTAAAATAAGAAATCATTCAGTGGAAAAATCTAAGATTTAAAGAGGAAAAAGCTTCAAAACACATACCATCCATCTTCCCATCCTATCCCCTGCTCCCAGACCTCAGGCAAACAGTAATTTGCTTTTAGTCACTGTGGTTTAACATGAATTTTCTAGAATTTTCTACAAATGCAGTCGTCTAGTATGTAGTCTTTTTGAGGGGAAGGAGAAGCCTTGTTGTTCAGTCATTAAGTTGTGTGCAACTCTTTGCGACCCCATGGACGGCAGCACACCAGGCTCCCCTGTCCTTTACTATCTAATGGAGCTTGCTCAAATTCGTGTCCATTGAGTCAATGATGCCATCCAACCACGTAACCCTCTATTGCCCCCTTATTCTCCTGCCCTCAAATCTCTTCAGCATCAGGGTCTTTTCCAACAAGTCAGCTCTTCACATCAGGTGGCCAATGTATCGGACCTTCAGCTTCAGCATCAATCCTTCCAATGAATATTCAGAGTTGATTGAATAGGGGAGCCCTAGTAGCTAAATGAGTAGGATTGACTCATTTGATCTCCTTGCAGTCCAAGGGACTGTCAAGAGCCTTCTCCAGCACCACAATTCAAAAACAGTAGTTCTTTTGCGCTCAGCTTTCTTTATGGTCCAACTCTCACATCCTGGGTTCCCCAAATGGCTCAAATGGTAAAGAGTCTGCCTGCAGTGCAGGAGATCTGGGTTTGATCCCTGAGTCAGGAAGATCCCTTGAAGAAGGAAATGGGAACCCACTCCAGCACTCCTGCCTGTAAACTCCATGGATGGAGGAGCCTGGTAGGCTATAGTCCATGGGGTGGCAAAGAGCCAGACACGACTGAGTGACTCACATCTGTGCATGACTATTGGGAAAATCACTTGCTTAGCCATTTAGTTGTGTCCGGCTCTTTCTGACTCCATGGATTGTGGCCTGCCAGGCTCCTCCATCCATGGGTTTCTCCAGGCAAAGACACTGGAGTAGGTTGCCATTTCCTTCTCCAAGAAAAACCATAGCTTTGACGATGTGGGTCTTTGTCTGCAAAGTGGTACCTCTGCTTTTTAACATGCTGTCTAGTTTTGTGATAGCTTTTCTTCCAAGGAGCAAGCGTCTTTTCATTTCATGGCTGCAGTCACTATCTGCAGTGATTTTGGAGCCCAAGATAATAAAATCTGTCACTGTTTCCACTTTTTCCCCATCTATTTGCCATGAAGTGATGGGAGTGGATACCATGATCTTAGTTTTCTTTTTTTCTAATGTTGAGTTTTAAGCCAGCTTTTTCACTCTCCTCTTTCACCTTCATCAAGAGGCTCTTTAGTTCTTCTTCACTTTCTGCCATAAGAGTGGTGTCATCTGCGTATCTGACGTTGTTGAAGGAGAAGGCCTACCCAGAATCTTTCCCCACTGCTGCAATGCGCTTGAAATTCCATTCCAATTCATTACCCCTTTACTGTGGTTCTTAACTTTTGTTAGCCAAAAATCCCTTTGAAGCCTTAATGGATTCTGTGAGCTAACATCCTAGAAAAAAAAAAATGCACCAATGTACATTCCTACAAAATGTTGTCTGTGGTTTCAGGGCATTTAGAGGAAAGAATTTCCTTTATTTTAAAGATTTTTTAGCTATCAAACATAAGACTAAGATTCTCTGTTTAATCATATCAAAACAGAACTGATAAAGCTAACCCAAGGCTGTGCAGAGCTATGCATTCATGTTTTGGGGTGGTGGCTAAAAGGATTTATATCACTCAATAGGTATTTATCTCTGTTTTTTTTTTTTTTTTTCTTTTAGGGAACACTAGACTCCGAATAGGAAAAAGAGTACGTCAAGCCTGTATATTATCACCCTGCTTATTTAACTTCTATGCAGAGTACATCATGAGAAACGCTGGGTTGGAAGAAGCACAAGCTGGAATCAAGATTGCCGGGAGAAATATCAATAACCTCAGATATGCTGATGACACCACCCTTATGGCAGAAAGTGAAGAGGAACTAAAAAGCCTCTTGATGAAATTGAAAGGGGAGAGTGAAAAAGTTGGCTTAAAGCTCAACATTCAGAAAACAAAGATAATGGAACCTGGTCCCATCACTTCATGGGAAACAGATGAAGAAACAGTGGAAACATTGTCAGACTTTATTTTGGGGGGGGCTCCAAAATCACTGCAGATGGTGATTGCAGCCATGAAATTAAAAGATGCTTACGCTTTGGAAGGAAAGTTATGACCAACCTAGATAGCATATTCAAAAGCAGAGACATTACTTTGCTGACTAAGGTCCATCTAGTCAAGGCTATGGTTTTTCCAGTGGTCATGTATGGATGTGAGAGTTGGACTGTGAAGAAAGCTGAGCACCAAAGAATTGATGCTTTTGAACTGTGGTGTTGGAGAAGACTCTTGAGAGTCCCTTGGACTGCAAGGAGATCCAACCAGTCCATTCTGAAGGAGATCAGCCCTGGGATTTCTTTGGAAGGAATGATGCTAAAGCTGAAGCTCCAGTACTTTGGCCACCTCATGCGAAGAGTTGATTCATTGGAAAAGACTCTGATGCTGGGAGGGATTGAGGGCAGGAGGAGAAGGGGATGACAGAGGATGAGATGGCTGGATGGCATCACCGACTGGATGGATGTGAGCCTGAGTGAACTCCGGGAGTTGGTGATGGACAGGGAGGCCTGGCATGCTGCAATTCATGGGGTTGCAAAGAGTCGGCCACGACTGAGCGACTGAACTGAACTGACTAAGACTCCATGGCACCAACCTTCCTCTGTTCTCTAGCAAAAATATTGTCTTTTTCTTCTTCTCCTCATTTCCATTCATGCTGAGTCACTTTATTCACGTCCTACTCTGCAACCCCATGGACTACAGCCAGTCAGACTCCTCTGTCCATGGGATTCTCCAGGCAAGAATACTGGAGTGGGTTGCTATTTCCTCCTCCAACGAATCTTCCTGACCCAGGGATGGAACCCACATCTCCTGCATTGCTGGCGGATTTTTTTTCACTTCTGAATCACCAGGGAAATCCCTCATTTTTGCGCCTGATTTTATGTGTATTTTAAGAGGGAGTATTCTTGTTTTATTTAATATGAAAATCAGAATTGAATTAATTTTAGACTTCTAAAATTTTCAGACTGAATTTTTATACTCTTTTTCTCTCATATTTTTTCTTACTCATTTAAAAAGGAATAAACAACAAAAGCAACCTCTGTTAGTAACTGAGAGTAAGACGATTCTTAACATCATTTTCAGTAAGTGATATATCACATGTAGCCTATATAAATGTTACTACTTAAATGTTTTGCTGACTATATTGACTAGTTTAAATCATTGCCTTGAATACTCCTTACAACTATGGTCCAGAAGCATAATTTAGAGATACTAATACATTAATGTGATATTACTGGTATATGTATTTATATGTGTGTACATATAGATCTTTAGTATATATAGCTACTGCTGCTGCTGCTGCTGCTAAGTCACGTCAGTCGTGCCCAACTCTGTGCGACCCTATAGACAGAAGCCCACCAGGCTCCTCTGTCCCTGGGACTCTCCAGGCAAGAACACTGGAGTGGGTTGCCATTTCCTTCTCCAACGCATGAAAGTGAAAAGTGAAAGTGAAGTCGCTCAGTCGTGTCTGACTCTAGCTACTAGGGCTTCCCTAGTACCTTAGTTGGTAAAAAATCTGCCTGCAATGTACGAGACTCAGGTTTGATCCTGGGGTCTGGAAGTTCCTCTGGAAAAGGAAATGGCAACCTATTCCAGTACTCTTGCTTGGAGAATTCCAAGGACAGAGGAGCCTGGCAGGCTACAGTCCATGGAATCACAAAAAGTTGGACACAACTTGCAACTAACTTTCACTTTCACTTGAGTATATATAAGGGTGAGTTTACTCAGCAATTTGCATATATAAATTATCTTGGAAAGTGATGTGTCTACATGGAAAATCACTCCTCAGATTAAAACACTACGTTCTGTGTCTCAGAATATTTCATTTTAAGTCTAGATGAGAACTCTTATTCTCTCTTCCCTTCAGCAATAATGCCACAACTTTATTTATCAAAGGAACAAATATGAAAGAAAAGACCTTGCTCTGAAAACAGGATGGGTAGATCCCCCAGCTAACTACAACTTGAGGTACAGTTTCCTAAAGTTCAAACTCCTGAAAAGGGAAATGAAAGACTCATCTCTTGGGAAAGCTTCAATGAGAGCTTTGATCTCAATTATAGGACGCTATTAATGGAAAGTACATGTTTATATTTACGACTCATAAGGGGATATGCAGTGTTTAGTAAAATGTTAAGAAATGAGTAATGGATGGCTTTGTATGATTAATTTGAAAGAATTATCTTTTTTTTTTTTTTAAACAACTCAGAAGATTGTCAAGATTGATATGTTACAGGAGATTAAAACAAATGTTACTGGTCATGTAGGTATTACAGATGAACAACATGGCGTGTACAATGACAGCTTTCCGTACCTGGAAGGCTGGGGTCAGTCTAGGTCCCTCTCTCCCTCTGGGCAGTGACTGGTGGTGTAACCCTGCAGGTTCATTTCATCTCTCTGGACCTCAGTTTGCCTATTCATAAAATGAATTGGATAAATAGGATCATCTTGAAAATACATTTTGTCTACAATGTCTGGTTCCTTAGTTCCTCTTAACTAGGAAATATTCACACTCCAATAAGCATATGCAAAATCTTAGCCTTGATAGAGATAATTCGTAAATGAATACTAAGAATTAGATCATAACCATAGGCTTGTCCATTCAATGGCAGGGCATGGTTAAAAAAGGCACACACAAAAAATCAAATTCCAGTCAACTTTTAGTCTGTTAGCACAACAAAATTGTAGACATCTAAGAGCAATCTTTATAAGACTTAAATTTTCTATTTAACATTTTCATGTTCTTTGCCTGTGGAATGTTTTATTACACTTAGTGAAGAAATTATTTTATATTCTCTAGGCAAATATTCTTGAGGTAATGCAAAATCATCTCAGGAAAATCTAGAGGAGTAAACAGATTAGAAAGGAAGAGGGAGAAAGAAAGAGCAAGATAAGGCCCAGTGTGGCAAATGTTATCTCCTGTTCATACTGGAGAGTCCCTGCTTAAATCAGGGAAGAGAAAATGCCAGCTAGTCCATGAATAAGCCAATAGCTTCAGCTACCAAGATATTTTCATTGCTGGGTTCAAATGATATGAGATGTGTTCAGACTACAGCTGTCTCTTTTTTTTCACCAGAGAATCTCTCTCCGCCCCCCACCCCCACCCCCCGCCACTTAGGAAACATATGCCATCGCCAGACCATCTGAGAATGAATATTCTTCTTATCCCTACTCCAGTCTCCTTTTTTTCCCTAGCTCCTTTTCTGTTCCTTGCAGCCCAGAAGGAAGAGGCAGGCTGAGTGGGAGGTGAGGGAAACACTCCTTTCAGTGTGGCCCCTGGAGTTATCACCCAGCTGATCAGCTCCTCCCAGCCGCAGAGGGGTGAGTGAGGGTCTCACTTCACCATTCAGAGCCCCTGCAGTCTGAAGGAAGAAAAGTGGCCGGCCACCTTCTCTGGACTTTTCCCAATTTGGGACTCTTTGGTAGCTACAGTCATACTTTTTTCACATATGATATCAATTGGGATGTTAATTAGTAAATACTTGTCTTTAAATGGCTCATGATTTTATTTAAATGATTTTTAAATGATGTTTTAGTAACCACTTTAGCAAAAACAGGAGTTAAACATAAAAATACACACAATAAAAGCAATACGGTATTATTTAATTCCTACTCAACGCTGTTTCCTCTTGTAATTACAGTCTGATCTGCTCTCTCTGTTAACAAAGAAGACTGCTAAGGTGATAAAGTCTCTGCTTGAACCTGAGACATCTCTCCTTGACATAATCAGAAGGAATGGAAGATAGTTAAGAAAGAATTGTCTCATTTTATGATTCAGGGTTATTTAACACCTTGTGTATAATTCCTTAATAATCTTTCCATACAAAGCAGAACTAAAAGTAAAATGAAATAGGGTCTTTTTTGATGATATCCAAGTAAAACTAAAGGCCATTTATTCTATAAAGACTCATGAATTTCAGACAGACATGCTTGAAAGCAATCTAGACCTCCACTTTACACAGCATTTACTTTTGCTTCTTCGTTAAAAATCATTTTGAAATGAAAGCAAAAAGAAAAATCTCTGTTAATAAATACACTGTGATTTGGTTTCAGAGAGAGAGCAATTAGCTGAACAGGGAATGAAGCAATTGTTTGTTTGCATGTCAGGTAACATGGGAATAGCTGTCCTTTGGGGCTTCAGGTGGCTCAGTGAATCCACCTGCCAAGCAGGAGATGTGGATTCAACCCCTGGGTCGGGAAAATCCTTTGGAGAAGGAAATGGCAACCCACTCCAGTGTTCTTGCCTGGAAAATTCCACGGACAGAGGAGCCTGGCAGGCTACAGTCCGTGAGGTTGCAAGAGTCAGACATGACTGAGTGATTAAACAACTGTCCTTTGTCCTTCTTTTAATAACCATAAGCTGAGCATTTACAATGGGACGGGCAAGATGTTTAGTGTTTTACAAGCCTTTGTGAATCCAGTGAGGTAGGAACATTGTTATTCACATTTTTGGATGAGGAAACTGAGGTCAAGGAGGAAAATAAACAAGCCCAGGTAACACAGAGAGTCAGACACGACTGAGCACACACAAGGAACCAAAGGCGACACAGCTGACAATGGAGAAGTAGGAGCCACACCAGCCTGCCTTGGTTTTCTGCATTAGTCGTTGCGTAAGGAATAAAAGCATCTAAAGGAATAAGCCAAGATAATTAAAGTACTTGCTTTTCTCTTTATTTTTAGTTCTTACCTCCTATATGTTGCTGCTGTTTAATCACTAAGTCATGTCTGACTATTTTGTGACCCCAAGGACTGTAGCCTGCCAGGCTCCTTTTGTCCATGGGATTTCCCAGGCAAGAATACTGGAGTGGGTTGCCATTTCCTTCTCCAAGCGATCTTTCTGACCCAGAGATCAAACCTCCTATGTTGGCAAGGTTCTTTGCCACCAAGGCATCAGAGAAGCCCAGTTTTACTCCTTACTTAGCTCTTAGTTTGTTCTGGAATCAAGCCAGGTACAGGGCGCTCTTTATTAGCTTCCATCAGGCACGTTGATATTGTGTTCCCTGGCTAGTGGCTTTGAGAAGTCAAATAATAGAAAGTGGGGCTTTGAAGGGCAGGGCCTGTGATTTGGGGCTTTGAACTTGAATATGAAGACAGGACATGTTGACCTTGGTGGTTTGTAGAGGCTTCTAAAGGATAAAAGACTGGGTTTTACACAGTGGACTTTTAATTATAACAACCCATGTGCACAGCTCTAGGCCTTTAGATGCAGACCGTGGGACTTTGACCATGGTGATTCATTGCTATAAAATTTATAGCAGCCTTGTCCACCAGTAAGTGACTCCTTTTATAAAGACAGGTCTGTACCGAGTCTTCACAAAATGGGGGGATAAGCCTCAGAAAAGCCTCAGGCCTTGGGAAACCTCAGTCAAGCATCAGCCAAGGAGCTTAGCAGACATTGGCTGCATGGGACTGCCTGCGGTGAACTGAGAACACAGTGGCTGTCCTTAGCCTTGAACCCTGTCAGTGAGATTAGACCTTCGATACACTGGGGGATAGAATTCCATGCACTGCTTCTTGCTGCAAAAGGATGAGCTTCTTGTGTGCTAGAGCAGCAGGGGCTTTTCACAAGGACTCAGCTCTGCTGTCAAACTGCAAAAGAGCCACAGACAACGCACAAATGAAGGAACATGTTTATGAAAACAACTCTGGACCATCAGTTGTTGGCCCCTGTTCTAATCAGGGCCAGTTAGGGCTTCCCTGGTGGCTCAGACAGTAAAGAATCTTCCCGCCATGCAGGAGACGTGGGTTCGAGCCCTGGGTTGGGAAGATCCCCTGGAGAAGGGAATGGCAACCTACTCCAGTATTCTTGCCTGGAGAATTCCATGGACAGAGGAGCCTGGAGGGCTATATAGTCCATAGAGTCTCAAACAGACAGACACAATTGAGTGACTAACACTTAATTTAGGTAGCACTGGATTCAGTTCAGTTCAGTTCAGTGTCTCAGTCGTGTCCGACTCTTTGCAACCCCATGAATCGCAGCACGCCAGGCCTCCCTGTTCATCACCATCTCTTCGGAGTTCACTCAGACTCATGTCCATCGAGTCCGTGATGCCATCCAGCCATCTCATCCTCTGTCGTCCCCTTCTCCTCCCACCCCCAATCCCTCCCAGCATCAGAGTCTTTTCCAATGAGTCAACTCTTCACATGAGGTGGCCAAAGTACTGGAGTTTCAGCTTCAGCATCATTCCCTCCAAAGGTGTCCCAAACTTCATTTTGCTAAAAGCAAAATGAAAGAGGCAATTCTTGAGTTAATGAGGCTTGCCCACACTCAAGAATTAACTCCAGAAGCGCATGCAGTTTCAAACTGGCTCTGAATTGGTTGGTTACATATGAATTGGTTACTTGTGAATTGGTTGGGTATACATGCTTGAGGCAGAGTTTTAAGGCTGAAGCAATTCCAAAAGAAGAGGCAATAGCAACAGTCACTGTGTCTCAGACCTGAACACGCCTGCTTACTAGAGAAGTGATTTCAAGTCACGGAATAGGCCCTGCATTCAGTTCAGGAGTTGAGCAATAGAACTATGGGTTCAATGGAAATCAAGGGCTTTTCAAGAGACTGGAGCATGCCTCAATAACACCTAGTGGCAGATGTTACCACAATTGCTAATTTTAAAAGTTTGCAAGAAAGCAGCAATGTCTAAATATGCTAGCCTCCAGAAGAAAATTAAGAATGAATATAGTCGAATTTACCTCTAAGGTACAATAATACATGATGTCAAAACAAATTTACTGAGTACTATTTCCCAGATGAATTTAAATTCAATCATAGGTTTTGAGTCACTGGATTTGGAGTAACTAGCATCCTGGCAAAGCAGAAATCACATTTTTTTGTCATCTGTTCTCTCTCGCATCAATGTCATGAACACCTATTAGGATCTTTGACAACACTGAGTACAGTGGGTTTTCCCTAGGTTCCAGGGAATAAATCTTTGCCCAAAATTAACTGGCCCAGGGTCCTGAAGACTGGCTTGTTTTCTAAATTTGGTCAGTTGGTAAGGCCAGTTCTCAGATAATCTTTTGGGACTCTCAGGTGAAACATGAGGAACTTGGCTTGAGACAGAGTTGCCTCTAGCTACTGAAGCAATCACAGCAATTCCTAGGCATCAGGAACCATCTGGCTGAGACTGAGCAGAACTGGAAGCTGGGATAGTTAATGAATTTTGTACTTTAGTTCCTGTGAACTTAATCCACAGGACAAGAAGCTTTGATTGTAGACTCGATGCTTTGTACTTTGAATTTTGAGGATTTAATCTTTGGATTTTAATTCCCTTTGGCAATCTGAAAATGAATTTTTTAAAAAATTTATTTATTCTGGCCACCTGATGTGAAGAGCTGACTCATTGGAAAAGACCCTAATGCTGGGAAAGATTGAAGACAGGAGGAGAAGGGGGACACATGGGTTGAGATGGTTGGAGGGTATCACCAACTCGATGCACATGAGTTTGAGTGAACTCTGGGAGATAGCGAAGGACAGGGAAGCCCGGCATGCTGCGGTCCATGGGGCTGCGAGGAGTCAGACGTGACTGAGTGACTGAACAACAACAAATTGAAGAATAGTTGCTTTGCAACATCGTGCTGGTTTCTGTCACACGTCAACAAGAATCAGCCACAGGTCCATATGTCGCCTCCCTCTCAAAGCTCCCTGCCACCCCATCCCACCCCTCCAGGTTGTCACAAAGCACCATTCAGAGCTGCCTGAGCCCCACAGCAAATTCCCACTGGCTCTCTATTTTGCAAATGGTAGCATATATGTCTCCGTGTTACTCTTCATCTGTCCCACCATCTCCTTCCCCACTGTGCCCACAAGCCTGTTCTCTAGGTCTGCGTCTCCATTGCTGCCTGCACACAGGTTCACCAGGACCATCTTTCTAGATTCCATATATATACATTGATCATTGATTCACGATATTTGTTTTTCTCTTTCTGTCTGTCTTCACTCTGTATAATAGGCTCTAGTTTCATCCATTTCATTAGAACTGACTCAAATGTGTTCCTTTTCGTGGAAGAGCAATAATCCGTTGTATATATGAACCACAGCTTCTTTATCCATTCACCTGTCAGTGGACATCTAGGTTGCTACCATGCTGTATCTATTGTAAATGGTGCTTCAATGAACAGTGTGGTACTTGTGTCTTTTTCAGTTATGGCTTTCTCGGGGTCTATGTCCAGGAGTTGGATTGTTGGCTCCTAGAGTAGTTTTATTCCTACGTGTAAAAGAATGACGATAGAACACTTCCTAACACCAAACACAAAAATAAACTCAAAATGGGTTAAGAACATAAATGTAAGACCAGAAACTATAAATCCCTTAGGGAAAAACACAGGCAGGATGCTCCATAACATAAATCACAGAAATAGCCTCTATGACCCACCTCCTAGAGTAATAGAAATAAAAACAAAAATAAAGAAATGGGACCTAATTAAACTTAAATGCTTTTCACAGCAAAGGAAACTATGAACAAGGTGAAAAGATGACCTTCAGAGTAACAGGAAATAACAGCAAAAAACTGACAAGGATTAATTTCCAAAATATGCAAACAATTCATGAAACTCAATACCAGAAAAGACAAACAACTCAACCAAAAAAATGGGCAGAAGATCTAAATAGACATTTCTCCAAAGATGTCCAAAGATGCAGATGGCTAAGAAACACAAGAAAAGATGCTCAACGTCGCTCATTTTTAGAGAAATGCAAATCAGAACTGCAATGAGGTATCACCTCATACCATCAGAATGCCCATCATCAAAATCTGCAAATAAAAGCTGGCGAGGGTGTGGAGAAAAGTCAGCCCTCTCGCACTGTTGGTGGGAATGTGAGTTGATACAGCCACTGTGGAGGATGGGTTTTATATTCAGATGTAGGGTACTTCATTACTCTCATTTACTGCTGGGTTATGTGATCGATTCAATGACCCCACCCTCCTCTAAGGTTTTAAAGAATGGGACTACTGGTGGAGGCGGGGGTGGAGCAGGGTACTTTCTGCTCACGTTTTTTCTTTTCGTGCAAGGGAAGTGTCATTTCCATTACACTCCTGGCGTCTTTAACTTAATTTGATGAGTTTTGGAAGAAAAACTGCACAAGTGGAGTCTGACCCTCTCCCTTCTCTCCTTTTTCTCTTGGGGATAAGCTGGCCTGTGAGGCCTGTATTCTGCTCAGCAACTCCGCACTGGAAGCGTTATAGAGTCAGTCTTTGCCCCTAAGTAGGGAGGCTGCCCAAGTTTTGCACTGCCCATGCCTTGGGCTTAGTTATATGAATTAACTGCACTGCTGAGATTCCTGAGGCAGAATCATAAAATGAAAAATTGCCAGTGACTATTGCTGTCAAGCATTGGAAAAGCAGTGTGGGTGTGTGAAAGCTGTGCTGTTCTGTAACAAAGTCTCCATCAGTCAACCTTTTTATGGAATTGTGCAAGAAAGTCGGACGTGGGGACTGATCATGAGAAAGAAGTGATGAGTTTTGCTTGAAATAAGCTGAAAGTGAGATACAGTGAGAAATTCAACAACTGAGAGAGAGATGAAAAAAGTTGGTGTAAGATTTGGGGTCATGTGCATGATTGATATTGAACTCTAGGATTGGATGAAAGTAACTTAGAAAAGAAAGGGCATAAGAATGCATTGAGAATTACCCTCAAGCAATACGGACAACTTTGGCAAAGGAGGAGAAAGAAGGATCAGTGAAGCACTTCTCAGAGAGGGCAATGGCACCCCACTCCAGTCCTCTTGCCTGGAAAATCCCATGGACAGAGGAGCCTGGTGGGCTGCAGTCCATGGGGTCGCTACTAGTCGGACACGACTGAGTGACTTCCCTTTCACTTTTCCCTTTCATGCATTGGAGAAGGAAATGGCAACCCACTCCAGTGTTCTTGCCTGGAGAATCCCAGGGGCAGGGGAGCCTGGTGCGCTGCCGCCTATGGGGTCGCACAGAGTCGGACACAACTGCAGCGACTTAGCAGCAGCAGCAGCTCTTCTAGACCGTTTACACAGGAGGAAATTGTAATGTTTCCAATAAAAAAAAAGATGATGGGGTGGGGGGGTCGGGCAAGTTTCCAGAAGGAGAGATCGCTGGATACTGTGAGACTGGCAAGCAGAATGGACTGAAAATCTATCATTAGGTTCAACACCACGTTTTTAAGAAAAATGTTGTCAGGGTCATTCTGACATTTTCTTCTTCATGTTTTGAGATACCAGAAGATATTTGAAGACAAAGGAAATGCAACCTAAGGAAAGTTCCCTAGAAGTTAATGAAAGCGTCAGAACACAGTTTATCTCTAATTTTTAACTATTCTTAACAAACCTTCAGAGAAACTGTTCTGAGTAACCATTTCTAGGGAATTGTGCATGAAAGTCAGATGCGTAGATGTATACATTCCGTGTTAGATGTATCCATTCTGTGTTCACTCTTTGCGACCCCATGGACTACACAGACCAGGGAATCCTCCAGGCCAGAATACTGGAGTGGGTAGCCTTTCCCTTCTCCAGGGGATCATCCCGAGCCAGGGATTGAACCCAGGTCCCGCTCATTGCAGGCAGATTCTTTACTAGCTGAGCCACAAGGGAAGCCCAAATATTAGAATTTTATCAGCATGTTTGAAGGGATTATAACCTTTTTCATAGTTATACAGCCCAAAGGTGTAGAGTATAAATCTCAAAACAGATATAAACAGTTCAAATAATCATTATACACTGCTGCTGCTGCTGCTAAGTCGCTTCAGTCGTGTCCGACTCTGTGCGACCCCATAGAGGGGGGCCCACTATCTCTGGGATTCTCCAGGCAAGAACACTGGAGTGGGTTGCCATTTCCTTCTCCAGTGCATGAAAGTGAAAAGTGAAAGTGAAGTCGCCCAGTCGTGTCCAACTCTTCGCTACCCCATGGACTGCAGCCTACCAGGCTCCTCCGTCCATGGGATTTTCCAGGCAAGAGGACTGGAGTGGGGTGCCATTGCCTTCTCCGAATCATTACACACAATCACCATTAAAGAGCCATAGTATTTTATAGAATCTCTGTACTCATTCACAGCTCCTGCTCTACCTGGCTGGTGGTCCTTTAGGAGCTGTTTGAATAATGTTTACAGCCTGGACAAATTCTTAGTATACTCAAAAGGCAGATTTCTTATAAATCCCATAAGTAGAATATTTTTTCTAGTGTTGAACTTAGTGATAAAATACAGCTCATTCCTGAGTGACCACAGGCCCCAGTTTACCTGAATAGTCCAGTTTGGGCCTCTTCTCCTGATGTAATTATAGGTGGCACCTTCTCCTCTCAGAAGCATTCTTGGGCTAATGATTAATCATATGGTTCCCCTACTCTTACCTCTGAGTTTCTCTACATTATATTCCAGCGTGAGATTCTTCAGTGCTACATTCTGCCTGACAAACGTAGTTGTCATTGTATTTAAAATTAGTCATAATAAAATAAGTACTATGTATTGGCCAAAATGTGTGCGCTCATAAGAATATTAGAGCTTACTGATTGAGAATCACTGTTCAAGAAAAGTATAAATAAAGGCAGGAAATAGAACGCAAGAGAACTCACAAAGAAGTGACAGTGGCTGGAAACTAAATTAGCGTTCAGTTCAGTCGCTCAGTCATTTCCGACTCTTTGCGACCCCATGAATCGCAGCACGCCAGGCCTCCCTGTCCATCACCAACTCCACCCAAACCCATGCCCATTGAGTCGGTGCTGCCATCCAGCCATCTCATCCTCTGTCGTCCCCTTCTCCTCCTGCCCCCACTCCCTCCCAGCATCAGAGTCTTTTCCAATGAGTCAACTCTTCACATGAGGTGGCCAAAGTACTGGAGTTTCAGCTTTAGTATCAGTCCTTCCAGTGAACACCCAGGACTGATCTCCTTTAGGATGGACTGGTTGGATCTCCTTGCAGTCCAAGGGACTCTCAAGAACACCACAGTTCAAAAGCATCAATTCTTTGGGGCTCAGCTTTCTTCATAGTCCAACTCTCACATCCACACATGAGCCCTAGAAAAACCATAGCCTTGACTAGACGGAACTTTGTTGGCAAAGCAATGTCTCTGCTTTTGAATATGCTATCTAGGTTGGTCATAACTTTCCTTCCAAGGAGTAAGTGTCTTTTAATTTCATGGCTGCAGTCACCATCTGCAGCGATTTTGGAACCCCCAAAAATAAAGTCTGACACCATTTCCACTGTTTCCCCATCTATTTCCCATGAAGTGATGGGACCAGATGCCATGATCTTCGTTTTCTGAATGTTGAGCTTTAAGCCAACTTTTTCACTCTCCTCTTTCACTTTCATCAAGAGGCTTTTTAGTTCCTCTTCACTTTCTGCCATCAGAATGGTGTCGTTTGCATATCTGAGGTTATTGATATTTCTCCCGGCAATCTTGATTCCAGCTTGTGCTGCTGCTGCTGCTGCTAAGCCACTTCAGTCGTGTCCGACTCTGTGCAACCCCACAGACGGCAGCCCACCAGGCTGCCCCGTCCCTGGGATTCTCCAGGCAAGAACACTGGAGTGGGTTGCCATTTCCTTCTCCAATGCATGAAAGTGAAAAGTGAAAGTGAAGTCCCTCAGTCATGTCCAACCCTCAGCGACCCCATGGACTGCAGCCTTCCAGGCTCCTCTGTCAATGGGATTTTCCAGGCAGGAGTACTGGAGTGGGATGCCATTGCCTTCTCCGCCAGCTTGTGCTAGGAGACCTTAAAACCGAGGTTCACAAAGGAGCCTAAAACCAAAATGTTAACTATCTAAGTTGAAAGACAAACTTTACGATGGATCCCTTTCAGATTCCTTTCTTTAGAAAACGTCACAGTAGGTAATAGGGAATACTCATGCAAGCATCATGCATATTTTTCCATTCAGGCTCAGAAGTGCCCTGTGACCCTGCTGCTTGCACAGCCTTAGCAGGACTGGCCAGGCTGGCAGCACTCAGCTTTGGTCTCCTTTTCTGAATGCATCTGCCCCTCATTTAAGCAGTTTGGGCTCCTTTCCCGTATTCATTACCATCACTCGGCTGCATTACAACGAGGTTTCCTAGCTTCTCTTTGCCTCTTCAGCTTAAAATTTCTGCTCCAAGTAACATCGTGCTGCTCTCCTGACTGTGTATCATCTGCAGGATTCCAAATCTGGCTGGTCATCTGGGAGAAATGGAAAATGTTCAAAATAAATTTTCCCAAGCACCATCCTAGATTTCAAGGGTCAATTCGTTGGGAATGGAGCCCAGAAATCTGTGCTTTCTAGGTCAGCCTCGTGTACAGGATTCAAACCACACACTGGGCACTTGAGCTCTGCTCCACTATTATTTCTTTTTTATATGTGCTTCCCAAGGTCACCGTGTTGCTAAATGCAGGGGTCAGTTCTGAGTCCTTGTCTCTTCTTGACCTGTAAGTCGCATTTGACCCAGTTTGCATTTTGATTCCTCTCTCTCTCCCTCTCTGTCAGAGCAATTTCTACATTTTGCTTTATTCCTATTTTGATTTTCTTGCTACCTCACAAATTATTCTTTCTCATTCACTTTTGCTGCTTTCTCCAATTTTCTACACCTGTAAACTTGAAAGAGACCCCAGGCTCACCCATTGGATCCTTCCTCTTCTATACAAAAAAATTATTCCCTAGATGATTTCATCCAGTAGTATTACTTTAAATGCCATCTCTATGCTGACAACTTCCAAATTTCTATCTCCAGCTTAGACTCGTTCCCTCAACTCCCAGCTCCTGTGTCCATGACCACCTGGCTGGCTAACAGGCAGCCCGAACCTGACATTACTAAGACGCCAGTGTCTCAGTCCACTTCATCTCACGCTTTGCTCACCCTGAAAATTCCAGAGGCGTCTTGGGCATTTCTCTTTTCCACAATTACTCCACCAAAACCCTCCTTCAGGATGCACTTTCTAAATGTGCCCAGAAATTGATCACTTCTTACCCCTCCTACCTCTATTCCAAGACGCATCATCGCTCATCTGGATTTTTCTGCAGCCTCCTAAATGGTTTGCTTGCTTCCACCTCCTCCCTTCTCTCTCGTCACTACATAGAAGCCAAAGGAACACTGTTGAGATGGAAGCCAAGGAATTCCCTGGTGGCCCAGTGGCTAGCACTACAAATTTCCACTGCCCAAGGCCCAGGTTCCATTCGTGGTCCGGGAACTGAGATCTGGTAAGCTATGCGGTGAGGCCAAAAGAATAAAATCTAAAACTAAACTAAGCAAACTCAAAGCCCTTAATGACTTTCTGTCTCAGAGTGAGAGCCTGAGCTGTTCTAAGAGCAGCAAGCGCCCTCATGACCTGGTTCTCCATCCCTCCTGTGATCACATCTCCTGCGCCTCCTCCACCCTGTTCAGCCACCCGCCTCCAACTCCTCCTCCAATGCGCCAGGCACACTTTTTACTTAGACGCCCAGCACTTGCTGATGCCTCTGTCTGGATGCTCTTTTCCTAGGTTTCCAGAGGACTCACTTCCTCACTTCCTGGAGTCTTTACACAAAGCACATTTTCTCAGTGAGACCGTCCCTGACCACCCTGTCTACAGTTTCAGCTCCCTTCTCCCACCCTTCGTTTCTCAACATTACATCTTATCCTTAGCATGTATCCCTCATCCTTCTCTAATTTGTTTGCAATTTACTTATTCTGATCACGTTCCCCACCCCCGCCCTGCCACTAGCCAACTAGATAATAATCTAGAGTCTGGAATGTGGCAGGCACTCAGTATCTATTGAATGAATTAACGTGTATATGGCTTATTTCAGGGCTTCCCAGGTGGTGCTAGTGGTAAAGAATCCAATGCAGGCGATGCAAGAGACGGGTTTGATCCCTGGGTCAGGAAGATCCCCTGGAGGAGGGCGTGGCAACCCACTCCGGTATTCTTGCCTGGAGAATCCCATGGACAGAGGAGCCTGAAGGGTTACAGTCCACGGGATCACAAAGAGTTGACACGATTGAAGCAACTTGGCATGCACGCACGCATGCTGTATTTCTCTAATACAATACTTCAGCCCACCATAATATCTGATATGTAGAAGAATCTCAGTAAATATCTGTGTGTTCTTGTTTTTTTTTTCTTTAAACAATTGAATAAAGCAGAGTTGTTTTTGTCTTCTCAGCTTTTTTAGGAACCAATACTTCATATTTTCAAGACTGTCTTTCCTGGCAATGGTGGTCCACTGCAATGAAGGGTTTTTCAGGGAAGAAAATCTGGGTGACAAATGTATCAGTGCAATTTCATAGGAATTTCCTGAGATAATTCTCATTTAATGGTATGTTGGTTACGACATAATTCACATCCATATACTTTCAAAACTCACCAGTTCTAGGAGTATTTGAAACATCAGACAAGCACTCTTGTGACGTCTTATCTAAAGGATTGCCAGGGGACTTCCCCGGTGGTCGAGTGCTTAGGACTCCACACTGTTACTACTGCTGAGTTCGCTCCCTGGTCAGAGAGCTGTGATCCCACAAACTGCACATCACAGCCAAAAAAGACATCAGAAGCCAAAAATGCTGTGTGATGCCCACATCATGTATAAGGAAGGGTATTTGCTTCATCACTTGCTTCAGATGCCATCTTCTGAAAATCCAGCTGTCATTCCAAACCCATGTTTCTGCTTTAGCTCATATCACCAAATTCCACTCAGAGACAGGACTCAATTCATTTCTTTTTTTAAACAAAATTCAGTTTATTTTTTTACATAGGTGTATTTATTCTCTTTCAAATTCTTTTCTCACTTAGGCTCCGACAGAATATTGATCAGAGCTCCCGTGCTATGCAGGGGGTTCTTGTACAGAGCAGTGTGTACATGTCAGTCCCAAGCGGGACCCAATTCATGTCAGGGGCAGTTGCCAGCACTATTTCTTCTCATTTTTTCTTTCCCCTTCATGATGTCTCTTACTTTATAGGCCTGCTAGAGTTGCCTTTCTTTCTGTAATTTTATGGTACATTTCCATGCATCAGCGTATTTATATGTGAGAAGGAAAAATAGCACACTTATATTTTGTTTTATTTATCAATGATATGAACTTCAGAGGCACAAGAGTAATAAAGAATGAATATTAGAGTCATGTTATCACAGTCAATATTAATAGGAAAAGCACCAAGATAAAACACGATATAGAGATGCCCTTTCTTCCCGATGCCTTCAGAACTGTATTGGTGTTGATAATTCTCATGGGCTGAGAAAAGCTGACTCATTTCTTTTTTACATTTGCTTCTAGTCATGAACTCATGCCAGTGTTACTCAGGGAGGCTACCTGCTTTGATCCAAAAGAAGAAAAGACTCTGTGAACCTATAATTACCAGCAAATAAGGAGGAAGTTGATTTAGTTGACATTTCTAGAACCATTTGCTAACACATTATAGAGAACATTATGCATTGAGACTTTGATATGTCTAATAGCATTCCTGGGGAATATCTATTTCGGGAGTCTTCCAGGCCGTCAAAGTGTGCCAACTCTCTCAACTTCACCATGAGGTATATATTCACAGCTCTGGTTTTTATAAAATGAGGGATCTGAGCTGCAGGGAAGTGAAGTCCTCTGCCCACGAACACACACGCAGGTTGTGGAGCCGGATTCAGACTGAAGCCTTTCTTCCGGACACATCCCTTTACCGCCCGCCACGGTTCTGAGACACCCGGCAGGGCTCCGGTTTGGCCAGCAATTCAGTTCAGTTCAGTCGCTCAGTTGTGTCCGACTCTTTGTGACCCCATGAATCACAGCACACCAGGCCTCCCTGCCCATCACCAACTTCCGGAGTTCACTCAGACTCATGCCCATCGAGTCCGTGATGCCATCCAGCCATCTCATCCTGGGTTGTCCCCTTCTCCTCCTGCCCCCAATCCCTCCCAGCATCAGAGTCTTTTCCAATGAGTCAACTCTTCGCATGAGGTGGCCAAAGTACTGGAGTTTCAGCTTTAGCATCATTCCTTCCAAAGAAATCCCAGGGCTGATCTCCTTCAGAATGGACTGGTTGGATCTCCTTGCAGTCCAAGGGACTCTCAAGAGTCTTCTCCAACATCACAGTTCAAAAGCATCAATTCTTCGGTGCTTAGCCTTCTTTACAGTCCAACTCTCACATCCATACATTACCACTGGGAAAACCATAGCCTTGACTAGACGGACCTTAGTCAGCAAAGTAGTGTCTCTGCTTTTGAATATGCTATTTAGGTTGGTCATAACTTTCCTTCCAATGAGTAAGCGTCTTTTAATTTTATGGCTGCAATTACCATCTGCAGTGATTTTGGAGCCCCAAAAATAAAGTCTGACACTGTTTCCACTGTTTCCCCATCTATTTCCCATGAAGTTATGGGACCAGATGCCATGATCTTCGTTTTCTGAATGGTGAGCTTTAAGCCAACTTTTTCACTCCCTTCTTTCACTTTCATCAAGAGGCTTTTGAGTTCCTCTTCACTTTCTGCCATAAGGGTGGTATCATCTGCATATCTGAGGTGATTGATATTTCTCCCAGCAATCTTGATTCCAGCTTGTGTTTCTTCCAGTCCAGCGTTTCTCATGATGTACTCTGCATAGAAGTTAAATAAGCAAGGTGACAATATACAGCCTTGACTTACTCCTTTTCCTGTTTGGAACCAGTCTCTTGTTCCATGTCCAGTTCTAACTGTTGCTTCCTGACTTGCATACAGATTTCTCAAGAGGCAGGTCAGGTGGTCTGGTATTCCCATCTCTTTCAGAATTTTCCACAGTGTATTGTGATCCACACAGTCAAAGGCTTTGGCATAGTCAATAAAGCAGAAATAGATGTTTTTCTGGAACTCTCTTGCTTTTTCCATGATCCAGCGGATGTTGGCAATTTGATCTGTGGTTCCTCTGCCTTTTATAAAACCAGCTTGAACATCAGGAAGTTCACGGTTCAGGTACTGCTGAAGCCTGGCTTGGAGAATCTTGAGCATGACCTCACTAGCGCTTAAGTTGCTGCAGATCCGCTGCTTGATTCTTAGTCATATTTCTAGTCCAGCATTTCTGAAGCTATAAATCTCCAAATAAAATCAGCATTCCCGGGACAATGATACTGCAACACAACGTCACAGAGTCCACTTAACAGACAACTTCTCAGACTTCTTTACCCACACTCATTTGCCACAAAACTTATGTGTAAGTGGGTATGATTGTGTATGTGTGCGCGTACACACATGTCTGTGTGTGAGGTGGAGAAAGGGAAATAGCGATTGAAGAGATTGAAAAATATTTTTTTACAATCTCAAGGGACATTGCTGTTCTACAACATTTTACAGGTACTGAACTAGAAGATGAAATGTCACATTTGTATTTTAATTGGGGACCAATTTTCTGGGGTTTAGGACTTTGTTTACTTCCCTATTTCAGCCTCATACATTTTCACTTGAAAACAGTTTGATTTTAAATGAAGCGCTAAGAAAAGCAAAAGTTGCTGTTAGGAAGTTCTGTCATTTTGCAATTAAATTCTTTCTTTACTTTGATTTTGTTGTTGGCGTGGTAGGACTGGTGGTGGAGGGGAGATTGGGAGAGATGGGTGATATAAGAAAGGAAAAAAATAGGCTCAAACATAAATGTATAAATTCAAGAAATTATACCCAAAGAAGAGCCGTGACTTCTCTCAGGTAGGCATCATGTCTCTGGGGCTAATGAGATGTAAAACCTTAACATAATTTTCTTGTTTTATTTACCATGCTCTATGTTACATTTGATTATTTTTGCTTGTTAAAACATCTGTGACTCCAGTGATATCAAAAAGTTTGAAAGGAAATAATGACCGTCTAAACAGCTTCCTGCTGGAAGTCTGGCAGGAAAGGCTGCTTCTAGCAATCCTACCTCTGACTTTTGGAGATAGAAGATTAAGACAGAGATGACACAGACATTGGGCATTGGTCCTCTTGCCAACAATGCTCAGATTCTTCCATCAGGAAAACTCAGCTCCATAAACTAAAAGTATCAAAGAAGAGTCTAAATGCCACTCATTTAAGGAATCTTAAAAAATTTAACACTTTTTTTTAGAAGGATGTGTCTTTCATTTATTTTTTATTAAAGTATAGTTGATTTGCAGTGTTGTGTTAATTTTACTGTACAGAAAGTGATTCATATATATACATATGAATATATATATATATATATATTCTTTATGGTTTTTCCAGTAGTCATGTATGAATCTGAGAGTTGGACTATAAAGAAAGGTGAGCACCAAAGAATTGATGCTTTTGAACTGTGGTGTTGGAGAAGACTCTTGAGAGTCCCTTGGACTGCAAGGAGATCCAACCAGTCCATCCTAAAGATCAGTCCTGAATATTCACTGAAAGGACTGATGTTGAAGCTGAAACTACAATACTTTGGCCACCTGATGTGAAGAGCTGACTCATTGGAAAAGACCCTGATGCTGGGAAAGATTGAGGGTGGGAGGAGAAGGGGACGACAGAGGATGAGATGGTTGGATGGCATCACCAACTCAATGGACTTGAGTTTGGGTAAACTCGGGGAGTTGGTGATGGTCAGGGAGGCCTGGCGTGCTGCAGCACGTGGGGTTGCAAGAGTCAGACACAACTGAGCGACTGAACTGAATTGAACTGATGTTCTTTTTTAGCTCCTTTTTCCATCTTGGTTTGTTACAGGATACTGAATATAGTTCTCTGTGCTATCCAGGAAGACCTTGTTGCTTATCCGTTCTATATATGATAGCTTACATCTGTTAACCCCAAACTCCAAATCCATCCCTTCCCTCACCCCCTCCTACTTGGCAACCACAAGTCTGTTTGCTAAGGACATTGACACTTTTGATTGACTTAGCTTCAAAAACAAAGTCAGGGTTACAGTTAGTCTTAACCTTTGACAAGCAGTGTGTAAAGAAGCAAAAGGAAAGGTTTTCACAAAGAGAGAGGCATCAGGAACTCAAGACATTCCATAAAGAAACTTCAAAGTTCAGAGTAAGGACAGGGCAGGGCTTTTCACTTATTTGTGTTACAGTAAAAAAAAAAAACAAACACTGTTATCACATCTAGAGCAAGGCACTGCCAACTTGCTGAGGAATTTTACTGGCCGAATATTAATATGTTTGAGGCTGGGTATAACAGGAATCACGTGTTCCTTCCTTTACGGCTGCTGCTGGGGCAATCTTGTGTTCACACTGAATTTAAATCTGAACTGAAGTGGAGAAGAGGTTAATAATGCCAATTTAGCAGGCTGTCAGTATTATTATTAAAGGGTAAAGTCTGAAAGTGTCCACTTAATGCATTTTTAAAACTGTAATTTGGAAGTGCAAAGGTGGAAGGGTTACAGTAAAGCACCCAGTGAAAGACAGATGTCAGACCATGGGCTGAAAGAGTGATCAGACTGGTACAGAAGACAGAATGTTATAGGTAATCGAAACCCTGGTGCTCCCTGGAGGGTGTTCCAGAGGAAACCTTTAGAACAGCTGAAAGTCATGTCAGCTGGCGTGTCTGCGGCTTTTGCAGTGATGTTTCAGGCATATTTGGAAATCCATTCTGCACATTGCCTTTAAGAGCTCCAAGGAGAGTCATTCTCCAGTTCAAGGCTATTGGGACACCAGCCTGCACACAGCCAACACTGAACCAGTAGGATGAGATACGGTCCAACTACGCTGGCAGAAATTCCCAGTCCTCTGAGCCAACTGTGTTCAAGGCTCAGTCCATCCTAAAAGAATCAGCTTCACAGAGTTTTGCTTCATTTACTGTTTATACGCATGAATTCTCTCCTAATAGAAAAAGCATGGCGTTTTAAGACAGAACAGAGTTTGAATTCTTCCTCTGCCATCTACAAGCTGGATGATCTTGAGCATATTACATACATATATTCCCTGGCCCTTAATTTTTTTCTATAAAGAAGGGGCAATAGTGTTATAAACGGAAAAGATTTTGAGGAGGAATAATTTAAAAGCATGTGTAAAGTGAATCTAATAGAATGCCTAATTCATAATAGATATTCCCTAAATATTTGTTCAGCTTTGAAACTTTATAAATAGTTTTATTAGGGGAGTAGAAAACTGTCTTGCAGTTAAATATTTCTCATTTGGTCTTAGGGCTATAGGACAGAACATTATTTTTCCTGGAGCACACTGATGAAATATTAGAGGGTAGAGTTTGGGGAATTAGTAGAACGTCCCTCTGGTGAATAGTTGAACTAGGAAGTAAATCTATTTAACGTCATATTCCCATTCTAATAATGCTTAATTGGGTAATCTTGTTATTTAATCTGTCAGGGTCTCAATTGCCTCATCTATAAAATAAGAATTATATTAATAACTCTCTTACAGGGTAGCTTTAAGTGTCTGACACATGGTATACAGCAAATCCATGTCAGCTTATATTAGAGATATTGTTATTTGTTTTGTTAGAATTATTGTTAACTGTTCTCTCTGTGTTAGAATAGCTTAGGTTATAACGAGCTAACTAACTCTCCCAAAATTTCAGTGGTTAAAACAGTGAAGCTTATGCCATTCACCAAAGTGTGTTAGCTGGGTCTTGGCTCGTGGCTCTGTTCATCTTGGTGTCTCTAGAGTCCAGAGCAATGGCAGAGCCACCTTTACATAGGCTGTTGTTGCTACCGTGGTGGGAGAAGACTCCTTTGAGCTGTCTGGCACTGGCAGTTAAACACTCAGCTAAGGAACTGACCCTCCACCCGCTGGCTGGAATCAGTCACATGGCCTCACTCAAATGCGAGGGAATTGAGAAGTGTAACCCTCCCATGGGCCTAGATGTGTGGGGCACTGGATGTTGGTGAATAGTAGGAGAGTCTACTACATTTTAACTGCGTTTTTCCTCAAGAGCTACTCCTGCTTATACTGATATAAGCAGAAATAGAGAATTATTTGGGGAAAAGGGAAAGAGGATTTTATGTTCTCCTCAAAACTAAACGATGAGAATTCTTTAACAAGGAAGTCAGGACTAGGCAAGGAAAGAGCACTTATTCACTTATTTATTTTCACATTACATAAGGGAAGCATAGTTGTAATTTAGCTCTAGATTCTTGTGATAGATGTAAAAAAGTTTAAAAAAGAAAATTATTTAAAAATCACTTTGAATAAAGTGGGACTAACTACACAAGATCTATTCAATAAATAGCTTTTACCTAGCTGTCACCGAAAATATCAGTGAAGTGAAGTCATGTCTGACTCTTTGCGACCCCATGGACTGTAGCCTGCCAGGCTCCTCTGTCCATGAAATCCTCTAGGCCAGAATACTGGAGTGGGTAGCTGGTCCCTTCTCCAGGGGATCTTCTCAACCAGGGATTGAAGCCAGGTCTCCCAGATTGTAGGTGGTTTGTTTATCATCTGAACCACCAGGGAAGAATTCTTCTTTTACATTGTAAAAAAAAAAAAAAATTGTTCTCTTCAAAATTAAACTGTTTGTCATGGATGAAGCAGATTCTTTTCCATTATCTGAATTTTTTTAGGAAGTTAATTCTCTGATGAACACTGTGATCCTGGTAGCTTGTGATGCTTGCTGACTTTCACAAGAGTAGGTAATCTACCACTGGAGTCTGTCTGCCTAGAATCTCATGAATACAACAAGATGTTTTTGCAACAGTTTGCAAAATGAAGAAACCTGAACATGGAATATTGACATATGCATATTATATATCCTCCGTGGGCTTAATCCTCATTCCAATGCGTAGAATATTGAAAAGTTTTCACCCAATTTACCTCAGAATTATATAACTGAGGTTGATTAACCTCTGTGTAAAAAAGAATGATTCGTAAAACTTCAGTTTAAACCTCCACAGATTCTTCATTCCTTTTAACAGCCGTGAAATCCAGACATTGTTTTTGATTTTGCTTTTCCTTTCACGTCAGTCTTCCAAATCACTTGCAAGATTGTTGTTTTAAAAAGGTCTGAAATACTCTCTGCTTAAGATCATTACATTCCCTCTTTTTCATTTCCCATTATTGATAGATGTTTAAAAGTTTAGATCGTGGGATTTTCAGTTTGCCCACGCTTCTGTTGGCACTGAAATCATTAAGCGGAAGGTGTCAATCGTCCCCTGCTGACAGATAGAATATATTCATTTTTCTTGTTCAGTAATCACAGCATTGCAGGCTATTCTAGAAACCACTTTGGAGGCTTTGATTTTTAAAAGTAAATCACATGTAAAAGGAGTCTGATACTGCTGAATAATTGGCACCCTGAGCTAACAGTCCCCCATGGCCACTAAGGTCTCCCGTCCCTTTCCTGTCGAGCACCAAGGACAGCTGAGATGGCACTCAGTGTCCCCCGTAATGACAGCTGTGGTGGTGGGTTGTTTGCTCAGTCCTGTCTGACTCTTGTGACCCCATGGACTGCAGCTCACCAGGCCCCCCTGTCCATGGGATTTCCCAGGCAAGAGTCTGGACTGGGTTGCCATTTCCTTCTCCAGGGGATCTTTCCAACCCAGGAATCAAACCCGGGTGTCTTGCATTGCAGGCAGATTCTTAACTGATTGAGCTAGGAGGGAAATCCCCAATGATGACTGTAGTGTCTGCCTACTTCTGAACCACCCCGATCTGCCAGGTCACTAGACCTTCAGTTCAAAACTCCGTTTACCTCTTATAGTAGATACAAATTTTTATGTATATTTGCATACTTTTTTCTACAGAGAGAGCTTACAGTTCTCAATAGCTGCTCAAAAGGGATTTATAGCCATCCAAATTGTTAAGAGTCACTGAGTTTGCTAGGTTTCCATTATAGAACGTGTGGCCATCTAGAGCTCAAGACATGTCCATGTGGGCAGTGGAAGGACAGTTCCAGGTATGAGAGCAGACGCAGTCTGGCAGATGCATCTAGCCTGCAGTTTACAGGTCCCCAGCTACAGATAACATCTGGGAAGATCAACAGAAGCTATAGGGAGTGTGGCGAAGAAGAAGCCAGGAGCTGGGTGCTCAGAAAGGCAGGGTTAGGGAGCCTGCTCACTGCTGACCACAGAGCCCCGGCCTGGGACACAGAGCCTCACGAAGAAGGGACAAGAAGCATGCTGGGACTCATGACTAGTTAGACAAGGACAGTGGATGTTACCAAAAAAGAAAGTTTTAAGCATAGAAGTCAAAATGAGTTTCCAGTCATCAGAACTAAAACACAAGATGAAAGTTATAACTGCAAACCAAAGTTAGGAAGACGGCTAGTTGATCACTAAAAACCATCTCTCTTCCTCCAGAGCAGTACTTTCGTGTTGGGTACTCGTAAAAGCGATGTGGTATGTATACATATGTGTGTGTGGTATGTAGCTATGTGTGTGCCTATATACACGTGTGTGCATATGTATCCACATATATACACATTTATATGCATATATGTATGCGTGCACATATATCGATACATGTATACCTATTATATGAGCTTTCCTGGTAGTTCAGCTGGAAGAGTCCATCAGTAATGCAGCAGACTCCATTTTGATTCCTGGGTTGGGAAGTTTCCCTGGAGAAGGGATAGGCTACACACTCCAGTATTCCTGAGCTTCCCTGGTGGCTTAGATGGTAAAGAATCTGCCTGCAATGCGGGAGACCTGAGTTAGATCCCTGGGTTGGGGAAGATCCCCTAAAGGAGGGCATGTCAACCCACTCCAGTATTCTTGCCTGGAGAATTCCCATGGACGGAGGAGCCTGGAGGGCTACAGTCCGTGGGGTCGCAAAGAGACACGACTAAGCACACAGCATTCATATTATATATTTGAAATGTATTGAATATTTACTGAGATCATGTCCTAATCCAAGCACTGTGCCCAATTCAAGAAGCACAAAAGTGAGAAAGAAATGATTCTTGGACTCAATGTGCTCAAAACCTGATACAACACTGTAAATCAACTATACTCCAATAAAAAATAAAAAATAGAAAAACTATTAGGACAAAGACACTTTTGGCAAAAGACTGAATCAACAAGTTGAATTAGAAGCACCCAAGATGCCGAGGAAGTTGAGAGAAAAGAGAGCCTTGCTCTCCCCGTATCTCAGGAGCAAACTCTCCTGAGGGTGGGGCGCATGTACCCATCCACCTGTCTCTCCTCCCTGGGGAGACGCTGTGCCTGCCAACAGGCTGTGCGAAGAGGCCTGTGGGGGGCACCAGGCCAGCGCTGATGAAGGCCACTGACTTAGTCAGTCTGGGCCTCTGACACAGAACACTGTAGACCAGATGACCTCTAAACAACAGACATTTCTCCCTGTTCCAGAGGCTGGGACGTCCAAGACCATGCTGTTGGCAAAGTCAGCCTGTGGTGAGGGCTTCCTGGTTCATAGACAACTGACTTTTCCCCTTGTCCTCACCTGGTGGAAGGAACACTGCCTGCGACCTATTTTACAAAGGCGCTAGTCCCAGAACAAGCATCGGCGTGGAGGTGGAGAAACCAGAACTCTTGGGTATTGCTGGTGGGAATGTAGAACGGTACAGCCACCGTGGAAAACGGTACGGTGAGGCTTCAAATAAATAAGCGTAAGATTAGCATTTGAACCGGCAATTCCACTTCTGGGTATAAACACAGAAGAATTGAAATCAGGAACTAGAACAGATATTTGCATAATAATGTTCTTAGAAGTGTTATTCACAAGAGCTAAAAGTTGAAAACCACCCAAATGTCTTATCTGTGGATAAAAGCATAAACAAAAAAGGTATATACATACAACTGAATATTAGTATTGGGGGAAATAATTTATTCTGTTTTCCCTAATTATACTTTAATAATCTCATCTAGAAACCAAAAGTCCAGCTAACGACTCTTTCGATATTGATCCACATGATTCTGGCCTCTGATTCCTAGAGGAAGTGGTGCAGAATCATCAAGCACAAATAATAGATCCCTTATTTTCAACCTAAGATTGTATGCAACACTCTTACTGTGGCAATGACATCAAAGGGGAGGAAAATCAAGTAGAGGTATGCAGTCATCCAAAGGGGCTAGAACATCGGCTTCCAGAGGGCTCCTTACATCGTCACTGGTTGGAGCTCTGAGCCCCTCTCTGCAGACGTCTCTCCATGAAACTCCTTGAGAGCCTTCACATCACAGAGCTAGCTTCCTTAAGGGCAGTGTAGTGTCTAAGTCACTCAGTGGTGTCCAGTTCTTTGTGGCCCCGGGGACTGTAGCTTGCCAGGCCTCTCTGTCCGTGGAATTCTCAAGGCAAGAACACTGGAGTGGCTAGCCATTCCCTTCTCCAGGGGATCTCCCTGACCCAGGGATTGAACTTCTTGCAGATCAGATTCATTACCATCTGAGCTACCAGTAGAGTCCATCAGAGTGATAATCCAAAAAAGAGAGCAAGGTTGATGCCCAGTGCCTCTTACCACCTAACCTTGGAAATAGTGTCCCAAGACTTCTGCCACATTCTAAGGGCCACACAGAGAGCTCCTGATACAGTGCAAGAGGGAAGTTCATAAAGGGTGGATACCAGGTGGGGATGACTAAGAGCCATCACAAGGACCACCAGGAAACAAAAATTCTGTAAAGCAGCAGCAACAAAATATCCCCAAACAAACAAACAAAAGAATCAACAAGGATTTCTCTTGAGTCTGTCCCTGACCCCTTTTATTTGACTACTCTACCAAAGTGCCATATCCAATCCACAACATAAGCCATCCATAAGACAATTTCCAACAGATTCCAGACCACTGATACTCCATTTTATTGCTCTTAGTCCTATTTTCTTTGTTCACAGATCCCAGGCTATCTTAATGACAGTCTGGGATAGAAAACTACAAGCTCCATTCTCAGGCCCAGAGAAATCTCCATTTTTAAAAAATTAAAAATTTCTCCAGGAAGTTATAGGGAAAAATAGAGAAAAAAGGGCACTGAAGGTCAGGGAACCCCTGTCTACTTGTTGAATCATTCGTAAACCTCGTGATACTTACATACGTGGAGTTCAGTATACGGTGCTGTGGTAGACATCTTCTCCCAGCACTTTCCGATGGTTCCCAGAGGCTGTCAGCTTCCTTACAATTTTATTTAGGCAACCTAGATGTCCACTGACAGATGAATGGATAAAGATGCGCTACACATATGCAATGGCATGTTACTTCGCCATTAAAAGGGGGAAAAACAGGTCATTTGGAGAGATGCGGATGGACCCAGAATCTGCAATACAGACAGAAGTAAGTCTGAAAGAGAAAAACAAATATTGTATACAATATTGTATATTGTATAACACATATATGTTGACTCTAGAAAGATGGTGTAGATGAACCTATTTGTAGGGCAGGAATAGAGATGTGGCCGTAGAAATCGGATGTGTGGACACAGGGCGGGGAGGGGAGGGGATGTGAAGAACTGGGAGATTAGGACTGACGTGTATACACTACCCTGCGTAAACCAGACAGCTAGCAGGCCCTCGCAGCAGAGCGGCGCCGGGAGCTCAGCTCAGGGCCCTCTGTGACCTAGATGGGCGGGATGGCGGAGCGAGGACGGTCCCCAGGGGAGGGATGTATGGTTGCCTGTAGCTGATTCCCTTCGTTGCACAGCAGAGGTTAACGCAACTTTGTAAAGCAACTATACTCCAATACAAAAATAATTCAAAGCAATTCTATGTGTCTCAGAAAAGATGCTCGCTGCAACGTTTGCACTAATAATATTCAGTGTATTAGTAACAGGGCAAAAACAGTCTTCTTGATTTGTGCATTATATTTAAATATTTATAAAATCTAGTCAAGAAGTGGTCATTTAGCTGAACTTCTCGGTACTATTCTCCCCTTCTTCCTCCCTCTCACATTTTTCTTTCTGAATTGAGAATAAGAAAGAACTTAGAAATCAATACTTCCCTAAAAGTAAAATCAGGAAACCAGGACACAGAGAAATGATGGAAAATATCCATAGCTTCTTTTGATCTTTCAGACTGCGCTCCCTACCTCTTTGCCATGCAAGTTCCCCTTTCTTGACTAAATCCCCAAATGTGTATCTCTCTGTTTAATCTGGAGTCAGGCCGAGGGGGTGTGGAGGATGTGGGAAAGCCATATGAGAAGAAAGCTTGAACTTGGGTGAGCGTCTCTCCGTTCTTCAGAAACAGAGGCTTAAATGCCAGCGCGTGTCCCTCCCAGTAACTCAAGCAAATTCTGCAGGCTGCCTCCTCTCCGCGTTCTTTTCCTGTGCCTGTTGTTAGTTTTCCTCCTACATTTAACCGTTCCCGGTTGCTATTTGTCCTGCTTGGTCCTGGGCTCTCAAGTCTTCCTGCTACTGATACAATTCTCCTCCTAAGTTATCTTGCTCTTTCCTGCACCTCTGAGTTTCTTCTACCCCACAGCGATGCCCAATTTTACATTTCCAGGCTAACTTCCTCTCTGGATTTCAGCCTTATAAATGCAGCCTCCTACTGGCGCCATCATCTGCAGATCCTGGAGGTCTCTCCAACTTAACATGTCTGTGATACAAACAACCTATTAACAAGACAGAAATAGACCCAGAGAGAGAGAACAAACCTATGATTACCAGAGTGACAGGGGGGAGCAATAAATTAGGAGCTTGGGGTTAATAGATACACACTGCCATATATAAAAGAGGTAGCTAACGGGGACCTACTATATAGCACAGGGGATTCCACTCAACATTTTGTAATAACCTAAAATGGAAAGGAACTGAAAAAGAATATATATATATATTCATACATATATATACATCTGAATCACTTTTATACACATTGTGAATCAATTATACCTCATTTAAAAAAAATAAATATTGCAAACTTCAAATATTAAATAAAAATAAAACAAAACCCATTCTTGATCCTGTGCCCCCCCCCCCCAACATTCGCTTGTTTCTCAGCTCCCTAAGCCATTCGGCTGAATAAACCAAAAAATCCTAAAAGTTATCCTTGAATCCCTTCTTTCTCTTCCATTCCTTACATCCAATGTACATCCCACTGCTTGCATCCGCAAGTCTGGTCACTTCTGTCCCTGAAACAGATGGCAACTCTGTTTTCCATTCCAAGGTTCGTGGCCCCAGTCCAAATGCCATCGTTTCTCACCTGACTTCCTATAATAGCCTCCCTGTTGCTCTTTAACATCTACTTTTGCCGTTATAGGAATTCCCTGGTGGCTCAGACGGTAAAGTGTCTGCCTACAGTGCGGGAGACCCGGGTTCAATCCCTGGGTTGGGAAGATCTTCTGGAGGATAGGCACCCCACTCCAGTATTCTTGCCGGGCTACAGCCCATGGGGTCGCAGAGTCGGACGCGACTGAGCGACTTCACTTCGCTTCGCTTTGTCGTTATAAATAATTTTGTTACACGGCAGCCAGACGAGTCAGTTTAAATTGAGTCCACTGTACCCTGTGATTTCCCACCTCACATAGAAACGATTCTAAGTTCCCAACCGCGGCGTGCGATGCCTGCTGGGCTGAGTCACAGCTGCAGAGTTACACCTTTCTTCCTCCCGCTTCAGTCTCGATGGCCTCTTTTCGCTTCCTGAAACGCACCACCACCAGAGGCTCTTTCTCCCCTCAGAGCCTTCAGATGTGCCTGCGCTGCCTTGAACCCCCGCTTGCAAGCTCAGAGGAAGGGGGCGGGTGGCGGCCAACCCCCTGGATCATCCAGGGTAGGATTTAGAAGTGACCACGTGGAGGAACCGGGGGCGGAAGGGGGGGCGGGGGGGGGGGGGGGGAGGGGCCCTTCCTCTCCCAAAAGGACACCGTAGATGCGATTGTAACTTTATACTCTTGCCAGGCAATTTGTCATGAATGCGAGGATGCGATCACGTCATTCAATGTTCCTGGGTCACAGACGCCTCTGCCCTTGTTTCCAGCTTCCTGGGGGCAGCATCGGGCAACTGAGCCTGGGTGGAGCCGTGGACAGGACGAGGCTGCGAATTCAGTAGACAAGAGAGACACAGAGGGGGTGAAGGGATAGCCCGGGGGGTGGCTGAAACAGTTTGCTTTAGAGGGTAATCTGGGTAAGTGAGGCGTGAGCGGGTAAAGGACCCTGGATCCTGGTGAGACAGTGGGTGGTTGGATGAGGGACACGGAATGAAGCAGCTGAAGGGAAAGGAGGGGCGGCAGAGAGCAGGGTGCTTACAGCTGAGCCTGTACAGTGAGCATCTAAGGAGAAGACTCTTGAGAGCCCCTTGGACTGCAAGGAGGTCCAATCAGTCCATCCTAAAGGAGATCAGTCCTGAGTGTTCATTGGAAGGACTGATGCTGAAGCTGAAGCTCCGGTACTTTGGCCACCTCATGCGGAGCGCTGACTCGTTCAAAAGACTCTGATGCTGGGAAAGATTGAAGGCAGGAAGAAAAGGGGACAACAGAGGATGAGATGGTTGGATGGCATCGATGACTCAATGGACATGGGTTTGGGTAAACTCCGGGGGTTGGTGATGGACAGGGAGGCCTGGCGTGCTGTGGTTCATGGGGTCCGAAAGAGTCGGACACGACTGAGCATCTGAACTGAGCTGAACTGATCTAAGGAAGGGTGGAGGCAAGATACCAAGAGGGAAGGAAGTGAGAGGCGAAGGTCCTAGGAGTGTCATCAGTGATATAGCCATTGAGACTACGATGATCACTGTGACAAGACAGGGCAGGACAGAGTGGCCTTCAGCCTTGAGCACCGAGGAGAAGTGGCCTGAAAGCCCTGGCAGGTGACTGCAGTGAGGAGAGGCCGTGGGTCAGCTTTCACCCACAGAACCACGCTGAGTGGGCCATATGTACGACACTTCACTCTTCAGAACACCTTTGAACACACATCACGTCTTTGAATATTTTCATAAGCTCTGTGAGTAGGACTTTGTGGGGAGAGACAACTGACATTTTGTGCCATCTTTTCTGTGGGCCAGGAACTGTACTCAATTTTTCACACCTTCCATCTTTTATAACCAAACCTACCCATCTGTTTGGCTGCTTTCTTTCAGGAGCATTCTTGGAATGAATAGCCTCCCTTACGGAATAACCACACTAATGAGAAGAGCTGTCCTTTCTTAAAGACTTTTTGTCTGGCTTTTTCAGCTTTCCAGTTTAGTAGAGTAGTAATCATAGCAACGGTAATTCTTCTGGGGAGACTGGGAAACTGAGCAGAAGAGGTCAGGTAGGCTGGAACAAAGAGAAAGGATAAAATGAGAGTGTTGAGTTTTGTTGCCTTGGCTACATGAGAATAATTTAAGAGAAGAGGTGAGGCTTTAAATAAGACTGAAAAGCGAAGCTCTCTACTTGAGAACTGGACAAGAGAGAGTTGATAATCCATGCATTTGAACAATCCTGCCTGAGTCCTGAATCCCTCTAAATCCTCCCTCCCCCAAGGGAACAGAACCGTCTGACCCTCATGAGAGCTTTCACTGATTATCTGGCTTTTATTGTCCACAGGCACTGAGCCAGACACTTGCTCGGTGTCTCTGCCGGACAGCTGTGCTGATAGACAGCTATGATGGGTGTTTTTAGAGAAGTGTATCCTCTCATTCTTTCCCTGGCCTTCCTCTAAAGCCTGAAAACCCCTACCTGTATGGCTATCAATCATCAATTTCCTTCCTGAGAGAAGACAGAGACCAGGTTCTGTTGAGTTTAGGAGACTTTTGTGAGCTTTCACACACCTCTTTGTCCCTAAAGGAAAACTGAGACAGCCTGCCTATGAACTCACTGAGGTCAATCATGCTGGGGTCAGGGTTCATGCTTGGCATTCTTGGAGCAAGTATGGGGCCTCTTAAGGGGATTAAGACCCCTCCCTCCTTTGAGGCTGTGGAATGTCTGAGCGGAAAGAAACAAAAAAAACTTTGGGCTAAATTCCTAGTGTTGACACTTGCTGGCTGTTTGACCTTAGGCAACTTACTCCATCTTCTTGTACATTAATCCTCCCGCCCCTAAAATAAAGATGTTAGTAATAATATCTGCCTTACTGAGTTGCTCTTAGACCTAATGATTTAATATATACTTACGGCTTCCCTGGTGGCTCAGAGGTTAAAGTGTCTGCCTGCAATGCAGGAGACCTGGGTTTGATCCCTGGGTCACGAAGATCCCCTGGAGAAGGAAATGGCAACCCACTCCAGTATTCTTGCCTGGAGAATCCCATGGACAGAGGAGCCTGGTGGGCTACAGTCCACGGGGTCGCAAAGAGACAGGACTGAACGACTTCACACACTTGGTCTGACACATAGTGATACTATCTTTAGGTCAAAAGCACTAGTGACTGAACATATCATCTGAATCATTTATGCTTGTGGGATAATTGAGGATTCATTAGTCTATTAAGGGCTTCCCTTGTGGCTCAGATGGTAAAGAATCCACCTGCAATGCAGGAGACCCGGGTTCAGTCCCTGGATTGGGAAGATCCCCTGGAGAAGGGAACAGCTACCCACTCCAGTATTCTGGCCTGGAGAATTCCATGGACTCTATAGTCCATGGGTTTGCAAAGAGTTGGACGCGACTGAGTGACTTTCACTCACTTCACTTCACTAGCCTATTAAATCCTCCAAGTTTTGCTTAACCTCTGATATCCAAGAAATCTTCTGATGCCTGCAAACAGCTCATCCTCAAAGCTAAGCAAGAATTGAAGGAAAGGGCAGCAGCTGTCTTCCCTTGGCTTCACTCAGGGAAGCCTGCACTGGACCAAAAAAATGAGAAGAAAGTCCAGTGGGGCTGGAAGCCTGAATTACTGGGCCGCCCCACAATCAGGCCAGAACAGTCAAAATAAGAGCAAACCGTGTGCTCCATAGGCACAGTCTGTCCCATGGGAAGGACGACGTGCAGGTGAGGCTTTTCCTTTCTCTGAATGCAAATATCCTCTAGTTTAAAGTCAGGTTTCTTAAATGAAAGGGAGGGAACAAAACGGAAGTCAGGAAAGCTTAGCTTAGATGTTTTTCTAAAAATGTTTTTTCTATTCCAAGGCCCCTTGTTTATTTGGCTGTCCCACAAGAGTGGTCCAGAGTGCACAGCACTCTCAGGGGGCCCTATAGGGATGATGTTTGTGCAAAAATCACTTGATTCAGCCACTTCAAAGTTGGGAAGATGAGACCTCGCATTCCTGTAGCATTATTTTGGATTCAGGTATTATGTCTAGAATCCAAAGCATAGGACTGGAGCTATGGCACCTTTTTTTTTTTTTTTTTTCTGATTTATGTGTCTAAAATCTGAAGTTGTTTCTCTACTAGAATGACTGGGCACCCTAAGTGTTTTCTGAATCACTGGAACAAGAACAAACTCTTCTCACCTTGCATTCCAGCATCCCTTCTGCTTCTGAACTGTCAGTCTCTTTCGAATAAGAGCGTTTTGAGTCCATCTTCTGCAGACATTTAAGAGATCATCACGCTGGGGAGACTGCCACCCATGGGGAAACCAGCAGACCCTGCTTGCAGACCACTGTTCTGTTGGAAAATTCATTCGTGCAGCCGGCTTGTTGGCTTGGCTTGGAGAAAGTGAAAGTCTCTCAGTTGCCTCCGACTCTTTGCAGCCCCATGGAATATGGTCCATGGAATTCTCCAGGCAAAAAGACTAGAGTGGGTTGCCATTTCCTTCTCCAAGAGATCTTCCCAACCCAGGGATCCAACCCAGATCTCCCACATTATAGGCAGATTCTTCCCCAGCTGACCACCAGGAAAACCCTGGGGACTTGGGGAAACCAGGGTAAAAATTCAGCTGGAGTCTCGGGGGGTTCACCTCTTTGTCCAGAGCTAATTTGGATGTAGACATTGTAGATGGCACATTAGTGCAGAATTGGTGTCCTGGGCTGGTGACGGCATTCATTATAGATACACAGAAGCACTTAGCATATATTATTAAAACTTTTAGCTTTGGGTACATGCCATATATATAATTCAAATGTTTTGCAAACTGATGACTTCATCGATAGAATCAAGTCCTTGAGAAATCTGTCTTGGCCATTTTACAGTTGACTTCGGCCCATTTGAGATGACCGCAGAGATCTTGTGCCTCCCTGAGCTTCCCACTCCTTACTGTCTTATATTCACTCAGCCTCACCTATTGGCATTCCTTTCTGATTCCGGAAACAACACCTTTATTAATAAAGTCTATAGAGATGGTTTATTTTTGCCCTTAGCATCAAAAAAAAATTTTTTTTAAGCCAGAAGAAATTTGACTTACTGTGTTACATGTTGTTCCCCGATAGCTCAGTTGGTAAAGAATCCGCCTGCAATGCGGGAGACCCCGGTTCAATCCCTGGGCTGGGAAGATCCCCTGGAGAAGGGACAGGTGACCCACTCCAGTGTTCTGGCCTGGAGAATTCCATGGACTGTTGAGTCCATGGGGTTGCAAAGAGTTGGATATGACTGAGTGACTGTCACTTTCACTCACTTTCTCAGCTATGGTAGCACTAAAGCTGGGAGTTTGTAAAGGCTGTGCAATGAGTGAAGCAGGCGTCTCGGGGGGAAGCCAGATGCCCTGCTCCGGCCTGCCCAGGGAAGGTCGATCATATTGCTGCCTGGCCTCGGTTTGCTGCTCCACAGGTTAAAATCAGTGAGGTTCAGCAGCACAGAGAGTGAACTCGAAGGGAGCGGGGTTGGAGACAGGGAAGGCACAAAAAGAGACTGGGCGTGAGTAGGCAGCAAGTTCAACGCAAGAATAATTTGTTCCTTCCAGGGAGAAGCAAAAAAAAAAAAAAAAAAACCTTTAGTAGTAATGAACTTCGTTTTATTGAGGAGTGTCTATGACTGCGAGGAGACGGAGTGTGTGGGCTGTAACCGAGGCAACGAGTGGGCAGCACTTCAGCAGTTTGGAGATTTATGGTGAGATTTGGAAAGCGCTCATCTTCTCATCTGAGTCTCCTCCACCCGCATCCATCACACCTGATGCTGTCATTGCGAGCTCAGCCTCGGGTCAGGCAGAGGAGACCTGGCTGGCAGTAGAAGAATCTAGCTTTATTCACCATCAGTTCACCAGGAAAGGGGACATGAAGTGAGAAAAGAAAGAAAATATGAGAAAAGTAAAGTAGGACATGCAAAAAAAAAAAAAAATTAAGCCTATTTTTAGGCACACACAAATTATTTACTAATCTGCATTACAAAGACCAGATATCCTTGAGCCTGTGAGACAATACATATTCAGTCCTTTGTACCCTAAGCCTGTGCTCCAGCAGGAAGCGCCACCTACTCTGGATCTGATGTCTCAGCTGCCCTTATCATTAGATGATGGAAACTTAAAGAAAAAGACCTCCTACTAAATGTGCTCAGTAAAAAATAATTTCTTGTTGAGAAAAAAAATTAGCTAAGCATATCAAATTAGCAGAGCACATGAAGTTTACTTATTTGTAACATCCTGAATAAGAAGTAACCAAGCTCTCATTTATTCTACTAGGAACTTCTGTGAAAAGAATTAAGGCCCAATATTAGTTAATTAATATAATTAATTTCTAAATTTTCATTGACCAACATACAGAAGGTCCCTGCACTAGCAGTCTGTTCAAACTAGCCAATTCCTCGGGTTCGTTAGTCTTCTAGAGAGCCGTAATCACACTCTGTGTCTATAAGCCACTCCACAATGCCCCATTTATTTTTATTTTGTACTGAATTAATATTTTAAAGCTAGAACTTTAACATACAACAGAGGCTCTTCTAAATTATCTCTGAAAGATTACTTTGGTGAATACTAATAAGGGCTGATGTTTGAAAGATACAGTTTCTACCAATCTGCAGACCTCATGCCATGCAATTTCATATTGACTTTTATGTCTCTTGGACTGCAAGGAGATCCAACCAGTCCATTCTGAAGGAGATCAACCCTGGAATTTCTTTGGCAGGAATGATGCTAAAGCTGAAACTCCAGTATTTTGACCACCTCATGCCAAGAGTTGACTCATTGGAAAAGACTCTGATGCTGGGAGGGATTGGGGGCAGGAGGAGAAGGGGACGACAGAGGATGAGATGGCTGGATGGCATCACTGACTCGATGGACGTGAGTGTGAGTGAACTCCGGGAGATGGTGATGGACAGGGAGGCCTGGCGTGCTGCAATTCATGGGGTCGCAAAGAGTCGGACACGACTGAGCGACTGAATTAAATTGAAATTGAATTGAGAGCTACAAAATACCAGCAAACATATCTAAAATACAGGAATTATTTTATTGGCATTCTTGTATTTTTTTAACATGTTAATATCAGAAGTGGCAGGAAGATCTTAAAAAGCAGGTCATTTGAAATTGATGACTTCCATGTTTATTGTCTCTCTCCTTGCCCAAAACAGTGGTTTAAACGTTCTTGTTTTCCAGGAAACAGTTGCTAAGCTTTATTAAGAAGGTATTTGTAAGCTTTAGTGCCTTGTCTTATTTTTCCACTCATTATAAATTGACATTCTCTCACAGGAGTCCCCATTACAACGCAAATTTTTGAACCTTTTTTTTTTTTTAACTTCACATTCATTATGAAAAATTGAAAGCTTTATTTCTGGTAATGTTTATTTCACCCATATTTTAAGTAGGAAATTTTTGTTTTTCTGTCTACCACTAGTTGACAAACCACAGTAGAGATTTTTCACTATCATTTCATGCTAATTAATCAGGTTAACATGGAGTGATAGTGAAAAACCATCTCTCTTGTTTCTCTGTAGCCTATTTTTTAGTATCTGCTGCTGCTGATGCTAAGTCGCTTCAGTTGTGTCCGACTCTGTGCAACCACATAGACGGCAGCCCACCAGGCTCCTCTGTCCCTGGGATTCTCCAGGCAAGAGTACTGGAGCGGAGTGCCATTTCCTTCTCCAATGCATGAAAGTGAAAAGTGAAAGTGAAGTCACTCAGTCGTATCTGACTCTTAGTGACCCCATGGACTGCAGCCTACCAGGCTCCTCCATCTGGATTTTCCGGGCAAAAGTACTGGAGTGGGGTGCCATTGCCTTCTCAGATCTTTTTGAATCTATTAGCTATTAATTATTCCTGTGATCTATTCCAAACTTACCATGTCCCAGGAATAATGTATTTAACAATAAATTTCAAAATAAACCACAAAATCAAAATCTCCCTTTTTTATCCTAAAATTCCACCTCTTTCAACTCGTCTCAAGCAGGAGAGAAAAGTATAGATAAAACAGGATGGAGTGGAGTATTTCCTATTCAAGATCTGACCCTCCACTGTATAAATTACCATCATAGGCACCCATGGGTTTCATACTGCTCTAGACTGCGTGCCTGTGTTCCCCTGAAATCTACTTGTTAAACTCTAATGTGATGGTGTTAGGAGGTGGGTCTTTGAAAGGTAATCAGACCATGAGGGTGAGGCTCTCATGAATGGAATTAGTGTCCTTCTAACAGAGTCTTCAGAGAGCTCTCTTGCCCTTCCTGCCATGTAAGGTCACAGGAGTTGGCAGCTGTCTATGAACAGAGGCACACTGTCACCAAACATCAAGCCTCCAGGTGCCTTAATCTTGGACTGACAGCCTCCTGAACTCTAAGGGATGATTTCCTATTGCTCATAAGTCACCCAGTCTGTGGTATTCTGTCATAACAGCCCAAGCGAACTAAGACATACTTGCTTTAGGGTTAGAGTCTATTGAGGATGAACTGAAAGAGAAAGGCACTCAGTCATGTCTGACTCTTTGCAAACCCATGGACTATATATAGCCCACCAGGCTCCTCTATCCATGCAATTCTCCAGGCAAGAATACAGAAGTGGATTGCCATTTCCTTCTCCAGGGTATCTTCCTGACTCAAGGATCGAACCTGGGTCTCCTACATTGCAGGCAGATTCCTTATGTCTGAGCCAGCAGAGCTGAAGAGTTTGACAATTCTACTGGGTGACAGAGTCTAGCCAGTTTTGAGGCTGCAAAATCATATCTTGAAAAAGGAAATAAGTGCATCACATCCCAAACCAAACTTGTCTTTCTTATGCTTTGCAAAACAGTGTGGTGCTTTTCCATACTGTGTTATTCATCCATGTTTGATGTGTTCTAATTATTTCCATTAGCTAACTTTCAGTTTACAATTCCTATCATAAGATTAAGAACCAAAGATTTCTGTTTCCAGTAAACAGCAGAATAAATTTATACGAAACTCTTACTGGAGGTTCAGTGGTAAAGAATCGGTAGTGAGGTGGATGAACCCATACAATTGACACAAATACTTCTGACTGTCTCCTCTCCTGAGTCCAAATTTACTGAGTTCAGCAAATGCTCAAGGCACAAGAAGCTTGTCTTTGTCTGGTTCCCATTTTCCTTTAGATGTCAGCTTAACAATCTCTATTTTGTTTAATATTTTTATCTTTTAAGAATATTGCAAAACAAAATACTTACACAGTATTTTACTTGTTTCTAGCAAGTTGTTGTTTAACTCCTAAGGCATTAACTTTTGTGACCAACTCTTTTGTGACGTCAGACTGTGTAGCTGGCTCACTTTTATACAGAGTGAAGCAAGCCAGAAAGAGAAAAGGAAATATTGTATATTGACACATATATAATGGAATCTAGAAAAATGGTACTAGTGAACCCAGGTACAGAGAAGAAATGGAGATGCAGACGGAGAGGATGGACTTGTGGACACAGTGGGCAAAGCGGAGGCTAGGAGAAACTGACAAAGTGTTATTGACATATATACGCCGGCATGCGTGGAACAGATAGCTAGTGGAGAACCTGCCTGGTGCTCTGTGATGGTCTGGAGGGGTGGAATAGCGTGGGGAGGTTCAGGGGGAAGGGGACACATGCACGCATGCATGATTACGACGGAATCACTTTGATTTGTGGCAGAGACCCCCTGAGCAGCATAAAGCAACTATCCTCCAACTTTAAAAGTTAGGGCCAAGAGTCCACTAGCAGTGGTAAGTTTACAAGGAGACCCTCCTCTCATTAAACTGGGTGCTGTGGGGCTCATCCCAGGGTAAAAACTAATCAAAAACAAGTCCCCTACCCCACCCCACATGCATCGCTCAGGAGACTGTAGGGAAGGCTACAGCCACAAACTGTAAATAGAAAAGATCAGAGGGCAGAGAAAGTCCCTGAGAAGCTGTGGTCACCACAACCATATCCGGGGACGGCTCAAAGTTTGGATTACATTATTTGGGCAGCCTGTCAGTGTCAAGCCACAAACTTGATTGGTGGCCTTACCAAACTGGTAGTGTTTGTGAGGTCTGCAGGAGGAAATGCAGATTGTCTCTGCAAGAAGGCACCTTAATCTTAGGCCTCAAAGAATCACGAAAAAGTAACTTTTCAAGAAATATTGAGAAGTCCACAGTAAAACTAATAAGATAAAAATACCCAAAAATAAGGCACCATGGAAAATAATCTGCAGAAAGATAAAATTACAGAACAGACCCCAAAATATTTGAGATATTGAAATGATGAAATCCAGAAATAAAACAAATATACATACTCTGCTTAAAGATATTAATATTGAAGACAGCTTGAAAATATCTGTAAGAAAGAAAAACTATAAAAATAAACCTAGAAAATGTGAAAAAGAATGAAAGAAATAGTATAAAAGAAACATAAAAGACAGATATAATAACTTAGTTGAGGGGTGAAGAGAAAAAGATTTAGTGAATTGGAAAATATACCAGAAAGTTGGCCAGTGTGCAGAGACAAAAAGTTGGAAAACATGGTAGAGAGTTAAGAGATGGATAGAAGAGCTGCTGCTGCTGCTGCTAAGCCGCTTCAGTCGTGTTCGACTCTGTGCGACCCCAAAGACGGCAGCCCACCAGGGTCCTCTGTCCCTGGGATTCTCCAGGCAAGAACACTGGAGTGGGTTGCCATTTCCTTCTCCAAGGGGATAGAAGAACTAACGTACTTTTAATCACAGTTCCAAAAGGGGACTGATTCAGAAAAGTAAAGAGGACAGCAGTACTAATTAGAGGTGATAATTAAATGTAATAATTAAGGTAATAGCTGATCATTTTACAGAACTCAGCAAAATAGACTCAATAAATGAGATCACATTTATGTAATGTCATCATGAAACTGCAAAACACCAAAGAAAATGCAGCTCTTTTAAAACAGCTGCAGGGAAAAAAGCAGATTATCAAAAGAACGGTACAGAAATAAGCTTTTCCTTTTCATGTTTCACTTACTTTTTTTAACATGGCTACCAGAAAATTTTAAATCACACGTGCAGCTCACCTCATCTTTCTTTGGACAGAGCTGCTACAGACCAACATGTAACCCATCCTAAGATCCCAGCAGTGCTTTAGAATAGTATCAGGCAAGCTTGCAGCAGGCATGACCTCCAGCAAATTCTTTAACCTATCTGAGACTCAGTTTCTGTCTTTAAGAGGCTATAGGTGCAAATATTACCCCCACCAGCATTTGTTATGACTGTCAAGTCGGACATGTGAGCACAGGCTCAGAGATACATAATGTGGGACACATTCTGTTTTATGGGCTGCCCTGAAAGAAACCCCACACCACAGCTCACCTACCGCCACCTTCCTTAATCTGTCCCTGAGCTGGAGCCGAGTGTAAGTTAAGGTGAAAATGGAACTTTCTGGATGACCAGAGATAAGCTTGCCTAACAGGATCCATTGTACTGAGCAGGATGCCAGAACCACTGCTGAGTTAAGAGGGCAAGTTAACCTGCCTTCACAAATACCCATCTTCAGCTGTAAGAAATCCAATGCCTGATTTGTTCTTACTGCAGTGTGCTGGTATCAAGTATAAAAAATCTTACTCAAAAATGCAAGGTTTTAAGAGCAGCAATAGATGTGTAGATAAAGAGATGTGGTATGTATAGACGGTGGAATGCTACTCAGTAAAAGAAAAAAAAATAAAATTTTGCCATTTGCAGCATCATGGATGGACCTGGAAGGTATTATGCTAAGTGAAATAAGTCAGAGAAGAAGAAAAAATGCAGTGTGATATCACTTACATGTGGAATCTAAAAATGTACAGCAAAAAAAGAAGCAGACTCACAGATGTAGAGAGCAAACTGGTGGTTTTCAGAGGAGGGGAGTTGGAGGGCAATGTAGGGACGGGAGAGCAGGAAGCACCAGCTATGCGGTGTGAAACAGGCTTGAGGATGTATTGCCCAATATGGCAAATACAGCCAATATTTTATAATAACTGTAAATGGAAAGTAACCTTTAAAAATTGCATTAAAAAGAGAAATATAAAAAAGCATTTTGAAGAACATAAAGAGATATACGATGCCATTCTAGCAGAACACATGGTAGATGTAGCTACATTAATATTAGACAAAATTTGCTCTCGAGTATGAACATTACCAGGAATAAAGTCAATTCACATTGATAAATGATTCAATTTTTCACAAAGATGCCACCGTGTTTAAATTGGTAAGCAAATAATGAAATAGTTTCAAAGTGCAGAAATCAAATCTTGACAGAAAACACAAGGAAAGCTAGATACATATGCAACCGGAGCCTGAGAAGGTTGTTGTTGTCATTAGAGGGCTTTCCCCTCCGATATTGTGCAGGTATAACTCTTTCTGTTTTAATGTCGGTCAGTTTTTACAGTCTTTATTGAATTTGGTGCAGTATTATTCTGTGCTGTGTTTTGATTTTTTGGTCACGAGGCACGTGGGATTCTAACTCTCTGATCAGGGGTCGAACCCTCACCCCCTGCATTAACGGGCAAAGTCTTAAACGCTGGACCGCCAGGGAAACCCCACAGGTGTAATTCTAATACAACAAACTGCTTCCTTCTTGGTGTACACGTCGATGAGATTTTATAGATGGACACAGGATATTTGCATCTCCCCAAAACGTTTCTGATGCCCGTTCATAGTTCATCTCCCCATTGACTCCAGTCTCAGGCAACCTTCAATCTGCTCTTTAGTCACTATAGATTAACTTACATTTCTAGGATTTATATTACTGGATCATACAGTCTGTCGCGTTTCCTGTCTTGCTTCTTTCACTCAGGATAATTCTCTTATGAGCCAGGCCTATTGTCACGTGTATCAGGAGGCAGTTTTTATAAGACCTATACGCCTCTGTTTGGGTGCACCGCAATTTGTTTACTCATTCACCTGCGGATAGACACGGGGGTGGGTTTAATCTTTTGCCCCCTCAAAGCTTCCCTTCCCAGAAAACAATGAGACTGTGATTGCGAAGAGGCATAACAGACTTCCAGCATGTTTGTAATGTTCTGTTAGTCATAAAACAGTTCAGTTCAGTTCAGTTCAGTAGCTCAGTCATGTCCGACTCTTTGCGACCCCATGAATCGCAGCACGCCAGGCCTCCCAGTCCATCACCAACTCCTGGAGTTCACTCAAACTCACATCCATTGAGTCAGTGATGCCATCCAGCCATCTCATCCTGGGTTGTCCCCTTCTCCTCCTGCCCCCAATCCCTCCCAGCATCAGAGTCTTTTCCAATGAGTCAACTCTTCGCATGAGGTGGCCAAAGTACTGGAGTTTCAGCTTTAGTATCAGTCCTTCCAAAGAACACCCAGGACTGATCTCCTTTAGAATGGACTGGTTGGATCTCCTTGCAGTCCAAGGAATTCTCAAGAGTCTTCTCCAACACTACAGTTCAAAAGAAGCAATTCTTTGGTGCTCAGCTTTCTTCACAGTCCAACTCTCACATCCATACTTGACCAGTGGAAAAACCATAGCCTTGACTAGATGGACCTTAGTCAGCAAAGTAATGTCTCTGCTTTTGAATATGCTATCTAGGATGGTCATAATTTTTCTTCCAAGGAGTAAGCGTCTTTTAATTTCATGGCTGCAGTCACCATCTGCAGTGATTTTGGAGCCCCAAAAAACAAAAGTCTGACACTGTTTCCACTGTTTCCCCATCTATTTCCCATGGAGTGATGGGACCAGATGCCATGATCTTCGTTTTCTGAATGTTGAGCTTTAAGCCAACTTTTTCACTCTCCTCTTTCACTTTCTTCAAGAGGCTCTTTAGTTCTTCTTCACTTTCTGCCATAAGGGTGGTGTCATCTGCATATCTGAGGTTATTGATATTTCTCCTGACAATCTTGATTCTAGCTTGTGCTGCTTCCAGTCCAGTGTTTCTCACGATGTACTCTGCATAGAGTACATCACAACCCAGATAATTATGATGATGTGATCACTAATCTAGAGCCAGACATCCTGGAATGTGAAGTCAAGTTGGCCTTAGAAAACATCACTATGAACAAAGCTAATGCAGGGGATGGAATTCCAGTTGAGCTGTTTCAAATCCTGAAAGACGATGCTGTCAAAGTGCTGCACTCAATATGCCAGCAAATTTGGAAAACTCCACAGTGGCACAGGACTGGAAAAGGTCAGTTTTCATTTCAATCCCAAAGAAAGGCAATGCCAAAGAATGCTCAAACTACCGCTCAATCGCACTCATCTCACATGCTAGTAAAGTCATGCTCAAAAATCTCCAAGCCAGGCTTCAGCAATACGTGAACCGTGAACTTCCAGATGTTCAAGCTGGTTTTAGAAAAGGCAGAGGAACCAGAGATCAAATTGCCAACATCCGCTGGATCATGGAAAAAGCAAGAGAGTTCCAGAAAAACATCTATTTCTGCTTTATTGACTATGTCAAAGCCTTTGACTGTGTGGATCACAATAAACTGTGGAAAATTCTGAAAGAGATGGGAATACCAGACCACCTTACCTGCCTCTTGAGAAATCTGTATGCAGGTCAGGAAGTAACAGTTAGAACTGGACATGGAACAACAGACTGGTTTCAAATAGGAAAAGGAGTACGTCAAGGCGTATATTGTCACCCTGCTTATTTAAGTTACATGCAGAGTACATCATGAGAAACACTGGACTGGAAGAAGCACAAGCTGGAATCAAGATTGCCAGGAGAAGTATCAATAACCTCAGATATGCAGTTAACACCACCCTTATGGCAGAAAGGGAAGAGGAACTAAAAAGCCTCTTGATGAAAGTGAAAGAGGAGAGTGAAAAAGTTGGCTTAAAGCTCAACATTCAGAAAACGAAGATCATGGCATCTGGTCCCATCACTTCATGGGAAATAGATGGGGAAACAGTAGAAACAGTGTCAGACTTTATTTTTGGGGGCTCCAAAATTACTGCAGATGGTGACTGCAGCCATGAAATCAAAAGACGCTTACTCCTTGGAAGAAAAGTTATGACCAACCTAGATAGCATATTCAAAAGCAGAGACATTACTTTGCTGACTAAGGTCCATTTAGTCAAGGCTATGGTTTTTCCTGTGGTCAAGTATGGATGTGAGAGTTGGACTGTGAAGAAGGCTGAGGGCCGAAGAATTGATGCGTTTGAACTGTGGTGTTGGAGAAGACTCTTGAGGGTCTCTTGGACTGCAAGGAGATCCAACCAGGACATTCTGAAGGAGATCAGCCCTGGGATTTCTTTGGAAGGAATGATGCTGAAGCTGAAACTCCAGTACTTTGGCCACCTCATGCGAAGAGTTGACTCACTGGAAAAGACTCTGATGCTGGGAGAGATTGGGGGCAGGAGGAGAAGGGGACGACAGAGGATGAGATGGCTGGATGGCATCAGCAACTCGATGGACGTGAGTCTGAGTGAACTCCGGGAGATGGTGATGGACAGGGAGGCCTGGCGTGCTGCAATTAATGGGGTCGCAAAGAATCGGACATGACTGAGCGACTGAACGGAACTGAAACAGGTTGACAATATACAGCCTTAACGTACCCCCTTTCCTATTTGGAACCAGTCTGTTGTTCCATGTCCCCTTCTAACTGTTGCTTCGTGACCTGCATACAGATTTCTCAAGAGGCAGGTTAGGTGGTCTGGTATTCCCATCTCTTTCAGAATTTTCCACAGTTTATTGTGATTCACACATCAAAGGCTTTGGCATAGTCAATAAAGCAGAAATAGATGTTTTTCTGGAACGCTCTTGCTTTTTCCATGATCCAGCGGATGTTGGCAATTTGATCTCTGGGTCCTCTGCCTTTTCTAAAACCAGCTTGAACATCAGGAAGTTCATGGTTCATGTATTGCTGAAGCCTGGCTTGGAGGATTTTGAGCATTACTTTACTAGCATGTGAGATGAGTGCGATTGTGCGGTAGTTTGAGCATTCTTTGGCATTGCCTTTCTTTGGGATTGGAATGAAAACTGACCTTTTCCAGTCCTGTGCCACTGTGGAGTTTTCCAAATTTGCTGGCATATTGAGTGCAGCACTTTCACAGCATCATCTTTCAGGATTTGAAACAGCTCAACTGGAATTCCATCCCCTGCATTAGCTTTGTTCATAGTGATGTTTTCTAAGGCCCACTTGACTTCACATTCCAGGATGTCTGGCTCTAGGTGAGTGATCATACCATCGTGATTATCTGTATCGTGAAGATCTTTTTTGTACAGTTCTTCTGTGTGTTCTTGCCACCTCTTCTTAATATCCTCTGCTTCTGTTAGGTCCATACCATTTCTGTCCTTTATCGAGCCCATCCTTGCATGAAATATTTTCTTGGTATCTCTAATTTTCTTGAAGAGATCTGTAGTCTTTCCCATTCTGTTCTTTTCCTCTATTTCTTTGCATTGATTGCTGAGAAAGGCTTTCTTATCTCTTCTTGTTATTCTTTGGAACTCTATATTCAGATGCTTATATCTTTCCTTTTCTCCTTTGCTTTTCACTTCTCTTCTTTTCACAGCTATTTGTAAGGTCTCCCCAGACAGCCATTTTGCTTTTTTGCATTTCTTTTTCCATGGGAATGGTCTTGATCCCTGTCTCCTGTACAATGTCATGAACCTCATTCCGTAGTTTATCAGGCACTGTATCAGATCTAGTCCCTTAAATCTATTTTCTCACTTTTACTGTATAATCATAAGGGATTTGATTTAGGTCATACCTGAATGGTCTAGTGGTTTTCTCTACTTTCTTCAATTTAAGTCTGAATTTGGCAATAAGGAGCTCATGATCTGAGCCACAGTCAGCTCCCAGTCTTGTTTTGCTGACTGTATAGAGCTTCTCCATCTTTGGCTGCAAAGAATATAATCAACCTAATTACGGTGTTGACCGTCTGGTGATGTCCATGTGTAGAGTTTTCTCTTATGTTGTTGGAAGAGTGTGTTTGCTATGACCAGTGTGTTCTCTTGGCAAAACTCTATTAGCCTTTGTCCTGCTTCATTCCGTATTCCAAGGCCAAATTTGCCTGTTACTCCAGGTGTTTCTTGACTTCCTACTTTTGTCCACTTCCAAGGTAAGAGAAACCCGAGTAAGACTGTGAGTGTTGCAAGAGGGCATCAGGGGGGTAGACATACTGAAACCATAATCACAGAAAACTAGTCAATCTAATCACATGGACCACAGCCTTGTCTAACTCAATGAAACTAAGCCATGCCCTGTGGGGCCACCCAAGACAGGAGTGTCATGGTGGAGAGGTCTGACAGAATGTGGTCCACTGGAGAAGGGAATGGCAAACCACTTCAGCATTCTTGCCTTGAGAACCCCATGAACAGTATGAAAAGGCAAACATGATAGGACACTGAAAGAGGAACTCCCCAGATCAGTACGTGCCCAATATGCTACTGGAGATCAGTAGAGAAATAACTCCAGAAAGAATGAAGGGGTGGAGCCAAAGCAAAAACAATACCCAGTTGTGGATGTGACTGGTGATAGAAGCAAGGTCCGATGCTGTAAAGAGCAATATTGCATAGGAACCTGGAATGTTAGGTCCATGAATCAAGGTAAATTGAAAGTGTTCAAACAGATGGCAAGAGTGAACGTCAACATTCTAGGAATCAATGAACTAACATGGACTGGAATGAGTGAATTTAACTCAGATGACCATTATATCTACTACTGCAGGCAGGAATCCCTTAGAAGAAAAGGAGTAGCCATCATAGTCAACAAAAGAGTCTGAAATGCAGTACTTGGATGCAATCTCAAAAATGACAGAATGATCTCTGTTCATTTCCAAGGCAAACCATTCAATATCACAGTAATCCAAGGCTGTGCCCCAACCAGTAATGCTGAAGAAGCTGAAGGCGAACAGTTCTATGAAGACCTACAAGACCTTTTAGAACTAACACCCAAAAAAGGTAAAACAGGTACTTGCCTAATAATTATTCACTAGAATGTGCATATAAGTTATATTTAACTTTTTGTCAATGTTATACTTTATCAAAATAAGTGAGTGAAGTTGCTCAGTCATGTCCAACTCTTTGCCCCACAGACTATAGCTCACCACGCTCCTCCGTCTATGGAATTTTCCAGGCAAGAATATTGGAGCGGGTTGCCATTTCCCTCTCCAGGGGGTCTTCCCAACCCAGGGATCAAACTCAGGTCTCCCATATTGCAGGCAGATGCTTTACCTTCTGAGCCACAAGGGAAGTACGAGAGAAGAAAAATCAAGATGAAGTATCCAAGATTATCTGTCATGCAAGTGAAACAGTTGTGGTCTAGTGAAGAAAGTCTTAGCTCTGATAAAGAATGAACTGGGGCAGTGTTACTTCACCTCTCATAGCCCCATTCATTTGTGAAATCAGAATAATAAAACCAGATAACTACATTACAGCCCTTTGTAATTTGTACCATGCTATACCCAAGGGAGTTATTATTATCATTATTATTATTATTATTACTGCGACTACCACAAGGGAGTAGACAAAATGACTTGAACCAGAAGGTTCCAGTTAATCCGCTCCTTGTCCTGCCTGTGGGCTCTTCTTTCTCACTGGCAGCCTTGGGGTTCTCCTTGTTCAGATCGTCCTTCAAGAGAGAAACCTTCTAGAAAGAGCGCATCGGTGGACACCCCCAGTGGACACTTCCTCTGTATCTGCTGCAGCATCCAGACCGAGACAGCACGGTCCCCCCACGTCTGAGCACAGTAGGAGGACTGGACTGGGCCCTTCCTGCCCAGCGGGCAATCTTTGTTCCAGGTGCCACCCCTGGCCTAGGCAGGACCTTCTCTGAGCTGGGCTGTGCTCAAAGGTGCTTCCTGCCCAGGCCTCCACATCCCATCTTCTTCCGAAGTCAGACCTGCATGCTGTTTGGAGACCCCCTCTGACTACTCCGGGCTTCCCTGGTGGCTCAGATGGTAAAGCGTCTGCCTGCAATAATGCAGGAGACTGGGGTTCAATCCCTGGGTTGGGAAGATCCCCTGGAGAAGGAAATGGCAATCACTCCAGTATTCTTTCCTGGAAAATTCCATGGATGGAGGAGCCTGGTGGGCTACAGTCCATGGGGTTGCAAAGAGTCGGACGCGACTGAGCAACTTCACTTTACTTCTACTTTTGTTTTCCCCTGACTACTCCGGTCTCTCTCTACTTCAACTTTCACAAGACTTTACCCTGATAAATCTCTTGCTTTCCTAATTCTGTCTCAGCACCTGCTTAGCGTCTTGGAGGACCAAACTGGCTAACATAGGCAGAACGGTGTTTTTCATTAGCAAGAACTAATGAAAATGTTTTAAATCGAAAACCAAGAAATTGAATGAGCTGTTTGCAGACACTGAAATTCCTGACATAAACGAACAGCCTCATACAGACAATGCAAGCCAAATTTTTAATTTATATTTGATGCTGATGCCCCAGATCCATCATAGCCAGATTCATGAGATTAATATTTTTTTAATCTTAAAAAAAAAAAAATCCATGACTAGACAGTTTGTCTCCAAGATGATGTTTATTTTGCAACTAAACTAGGTTTTCTCTCTTTTCCTCATTTCGGCATTCAATTCATAAGTTTACTAAAGGCACAATAAGTGGGGGTATGCTGAAGTCTCTCAAGATAAAGTCACCTAAATCGAGGTTCTGTGTCAATTTGGAACCATCACTAAGCTGTAGAAGTCAGATGATAGAGGGAATTCAGGGATTGAAGTAAGCTTGTTCATGTTCTTAGTTGTTAAGCCATGTCAGACTCTGGTGGCGATGCCTAGAACTGTGGCTTGACAGACTTGATCAGTCTGCATATGTTGACAGAGGTCCATGGGCTTTTCCAGGCCAGAATACTGGAGTGGGTTGCCATGTCCTTCTTCGGGGGATCTTCTGGACCCAGGGATGGAAATTGCAACTCCTGCACATCAGGCAGATTCTTTGCCACTGAGCCACCTGGAAAGCCCTTTAAACAGAGTGTGTTAAAAAAAAAAAAATCTTTGTATCCATACTTTGAATTTATGTTCCAAATATTTACCAAGTCAGCAGCCAAATGAAAATGATTTTTGCATAAACTGTGAATTAAAATTTTCAAGAAACTAGACATTTAAATTTATTTCATTTAAAAATAGTCAGGTTTTTTTTAGCATTTATCTTTTTCTTATAATTTTAAAGAAAGAAATATGAAATATAATAGGTGAATGAGGCCAGTTGCATGGTGGTGGATGGTAACTAGACTTGGGGTAATGATCATTCTGCATATGTTGGACTGCAATGCTATATACCTAAAGCTTATATAATAAAGGTTTGAATAAATTAGAAAAAAATAAAATGATTGATTTTAAACAGTGTATTTTCCTAAAATTAAACATAATATCTTTGATTTGCCTCTAGCATAGTTGCTCTAGGAAGTATCTAATCCAAATCCGTTAATTTCATTATTTGAGGGCCAAACACCCCCAATGAAAGTCAATATGTAAAATATATCACTTAGATCATATATAAGGAAAGTAAAACTTACTGTCTGCACTATTTTATTTATTTATTTATTTATTTATTTGCCACACCACTCGGCTTATGGGATCTTAGTTCCCAACCAGGGATTGAACCTGGACTGCGGCAGTGAAAGTGCTATATCCTAATCCCTAGGCCACCAGGAAACTCTCTCTCTGCATCATTTTAAATCATATTTGGAACACTGGTGGGTAGGGTAAGCCAGACAGAGGAAGAGAAATACCGTATAATATCACTTCTATGCAGTGAATCTAAAAATAAATTACATAAATGAATTTACTTACAAAACAGAAACAGACTCACAGATTTAGAGAATTAACACATGGTTCCTAGGCAGGAAGGGTCTGGGGAAGGGTTAGTTAGGGAGTTTGGGATTGGCAGGTACACAACTGCTCTATTTACAACAGATAACCAACAAGGACTTGCTCTGTAGCACAGAGAACTCTGCTCAATATCGTGCAACAACCTACATGGGGAAAGAATTTGAAAAAGGATAGATATACTGAATCACTTTGCTGTACTCTACCTGAAACTATCACAACATTGTCAATCAACTATACTCCAATATAAAATTTAAAAAGTTTTAAAAGGTGCACTGTTAAGAATTAAACTGGGTGAGAGCTAAGAATTCTAGCACTGATTCAAAACAGCTAGTGTTTGTGGAAGACTCCATCTCGTTGACTGCGCTACCAAGATTCTCTCCTAAATCTTCTCTTATTATTTCCTTGACCAAAGCTCTACTTTTTCCTATACATCTGTTCATTTTCTTCCCTAACTGCTTATTTATTTGCCTCCTTTTTAATCCATAGATCAAATAGAGACTTGAGGCCAGTATCTATTTCTTAGTCTTTCCTTTTTCCAGTCTTTCCTTTTTTCTGTCTTTGCAGTTACAAATCAACCTAACTTCTTTAACCTTCATTGTATCCTTTCAAATGTCATCACTGGAGTCGAGTCTTCCAACTTTCGAGACCTCCTTCCACACAAGCAGCCTGAAATTCATCCCTTTTTCCATTGCCTCGTTTTCCAGATTTTATCCATCATTCAAAGCAGTTGACAAATCAAGACCGTTGTATCCAAAAGGAATCTTACAATGGATGAGTTTAATACAGTTAATTGTATTTCAATGATTTTGAATAAAAATAGAAATAGACCCTTAATTTAATTTTTTCTAAGACTTCAAGCATTCAAATGCCTTTTGTGCTTATATTTAAATAGGTCTTAAGTCCCTGCATGGATTCCTGGACCAGGTTCCTTTCTAAGAGAAGGGCACAGTTACTATCATAATGAACTCTTCAGTTAGTTCAGTCACTCAGTCACATTCAACTCTGCAACCCCATGGAATGCAGAACACCAGGCCTCCCTGTCCATCACCAACTCCTGGAGTTTACTAAAACTCATGTCTATTGCATCAGTGATGCCATCCAACCATCTCGTCCTCTGTAGTCCTCTTCTCCTGCCTTCAATCTTTCCCAGCATCAGGGTTTCTTCAAATGAGTCAATTTTTCATGTCAGGTGGCCAAAGTATTGGAGTCTCAGCTTCAGCATCAGTCCTCCCAGTGAATATTCAGGACTGATTTCCTTTAGGATTGACTGGTTGGATCTCCTTGCAGTCCAAGGGACTCTCAAGAGTCTTCTCCAACACCACAGCTCAAAAGCATCAGTTCTTCAGCACTCAACTTTCTTTATAGTCCAACTCTCACATCCATACATGACTAATGGAAAAACCATAGCTTTGACTAGAAGGACCTTTGTTGGTAAAGTAATGTCTCTACTTTTTAATATGTTGTCTAGGTTGGTCATAACTTTGCTTCCAAGGAGCAAGCATCTTTTAATTTCATGGCTGCAGTCACCATCTGCAGTGATTTTGGAGCCCCCAAAAATAAAGTTTCTCACTGTTTGTATTGTTTCCCCATCTATTTCCCATGAAGTGATGGGACCAGATGCCATGACCTTAGTTTTCTGAATGTTGAGATTTAAGCCAACTTTTTCACTCTCCTCTTTCACTTTCATCAAGAAGCTTTTTAGTTCCTCCTCACTTTCTGCCATAAGGGTGGTGTCATCTGCATATCTGAGGTTATTGATATTTTTCCCGGCAATCTTGATTCCAGCTTGTGCTTCTTTCAGCCCAGCGTTTCTCATGATGTACTCTGCATATAAGTTAAATAAGCAGGGTGACAATATACAGCCTTGACATATTACTTTCCCTATTTAAAACCAGTCTGTTGTTCCATGTCCGGTTCTAACTTCCTTCTTGACCTGCATACAGGTTTCTCAGGAGGCGGATAAGGTGGTCTGGTAATCCCATCTCTTTAAGGTGAACTCTTGGGTGTTCAAAAACACACAAAGCTCTACTGGGAGCATGGCTAAACCTGGGAAACCTCCCTTTGGTCCTAGAATGTGTTTCTATTGCATCAGGAGAGAAATGGAAAAATTCGAGGAGGAGGAGGACTTCCATAAATAGAATCAGTTCAGACCTCTGAATAATCTGCTCCTCTTGTCCCCAAAGTCTGTAGAGGCTGTTTTATCTTCTACCCTGAAATATCTCATTGGACCCTCAAAACCACATTTTGAACCTCAGAACCCTTCAGTTTGTCCATTCATTCACGTGCTTGTTAAATGCTTGCTGTGTAGCAACAGCTGTGCCAACCCTTGGCTCTAGTCTCAAGGAGTGACTCATAAAATACATGTACCCTGACTTCCTAAATTCTTCAATCATAATAACTTTCAGCATGGTATCTGTCCTCAGCCAGATGTTAGGATCAAATTGATTCCCAGGAGCATTAACTAATAAACACAGATGGATCTCAAGCAGATAAAGTCTGAGAAAGTGTGGAGGGTTTAGCTTGGAGGGAGGGAATTCAAAGGTCTTTAGATCACACACTTCACCCTCCATTCTTGTTAACTAGACTGGTCTAGTGTTGGCAAAGGACGGAGTTGAGGTCCCAAGCTTCCTCCCCTCCTCACTCAGTTGCCCTTTTACTAGTCAACTTCGTACTTGGAATCCAAGGCCCAGTTTGGCCCAGTCTGACACTCTCCTTTCAAGGAGAGAGAAAACCATTTAAAAGAAAAAGAAGTTGTATTAACCAAACTCAAACGAGGACTGAGAACACGTCCGCATCACCCGGTACACGGGCACTCCTGTTAGATCAGGGCAGACGGAAAGTCAGACCCTACTTCCACAGCAGCTGCTATACAAAGAGGGGCCAAGTATTTAACATTATGCCGAAATTTCTGTTCAAGATGGTGTCAATCACTGAATATACGCACGTCATTGCCACTATCCCTTGCACTGCTCCTTTCCGTTTGCAAGATGCATTTTCTCACCAGTCAGAAATCCAGGCTAGACTTAGTCATCACCCCATGGCTCTGAGCACACATCCAGAGTTCAGACATCCAGCCAAGTCACTGCATTCACCGAGAAGGCTCCTATTTTAATCACCCTCCTTGCTTGATTCTTGTCATCTCTTCTCCTCTAATGTCTTCAACAAGTTGCTTCTCTTTTTGTTTACAGAGCCTTTGTTTCCCTTCCCTTCCCTGTTTCCCTTCAGTAAATTAGCTTACTAATTTCCTCTCCCTGTCTGAGGCTCACATCAAGTTCTTAGTTAATGTTAATTAATGAGACAGAAAGGGCAAAGTACTTTCTTAACTATAAGCAAACAACAAGATGTAGGCTATCACATCTAGCAGAGACGGCTGACTCTGGAATAACACGAGAAAGGTGAAGCCCGTCTTTCTGTAAGCCTCTGACTCAATGCATCACTTTGCCTGCTCTGAGAGGTGATACCCAACAGGTCCTCAGTCAGAGGGAAGCGTTCTACCTAGGGTTAGCTCATCATATTTAGTTCTGCTGCTTTTTTAAAAAAGAGCCAAGAATAAACAAGGGATAAAAGACAGTCTCTTCAATAAATGGTGCTGGGAAAACCGGACAGCTCTGTGCAGAAGAATAAAATTAGAACATCCTGTAACACCAAACACATAAACAAACTTTAATTGCATTGAAGACCTAAATGTGAAACCAGAAACCTCCTAGAGGGAAACGTAGGCAGAACACTTTTTGACATAAAATGCAATATTTTTTAAATCTGTGTCTTAAAGCAAAGGGGGAAAAAGGCAAAAATAAACAAACGGGACTGCTGCTGCTGCTGCTGCTGCTAAGTCACGTCAGTCGTGTCTGCTCTGTGTGACCCCATAGATGGCAGCCCACCAGGCTCCCCCATCCCTGGGATTCTCCAGGCAAGAACACTGGAGTGTGTTGCCATTTCCTTCTTCAATGCATGAAGGTGAAAAGTGAAAGTGAAGTCGCTCAGTTGTGTCTGACTCTTCTCGACCCCATGGACTGCAGCCCACCAGGCTCCTCCATCCATGGGATTTTCCAGGCAAGAGGACTGGAGTGGGGTGCCAGTGCCTTCTCTAACATGGGACTGAATAAAACTTTAGAAGGCATTATGTTAAGTGAAATAAGTCAGACAGAGAAAGATCAATACAGTATGATATCAGTTCTCTATGAAATCTAAGAAAAAATACAATGAACTAGTGAGTATAATAAAAAGAAGCAGACTCACAGATATAGAGAACAAAGCAGTGATTACCAGTGAGGAGAGGGCAATACTGGGGTAGGGAATTGAGAGGCACCATCTATTACATATAAAATAAACTACAAGGATACACTGTACAGCACAGGGACCACGACCAATACTTTATAATAATTACAAATGGAAAGTAACCTTTAAAACTTGTGAATTACTATATTGTACACATGTAACTTACATAAGATTGTACATCAACTATACTTCAATAAAAAATGAAGATTAAAAAGTAAAACACACACACAGAAAGTTAATTCACAAGCTGTACTGGAAAACATTTTAATTGTACCAATGCAGAAAAGCTCAATTCTCCTTGGCTTTCATTAATCTTGCTTCCTTTTCTTTACACACTACAGGAAAACTACCACTGACAATTTGGCTTGTATCATCCCAGCCCCCTTTCTAGGTAGATGGAGGAGAAAACACAGGCACAGCTAAGTGCATATACGATGCAGTTTCATTTTGTGAAATTTTGTTTTGCTTACAAAAATGAAACTATACTGTTTGGTAATATGTTTTAAGTTAATATGTCGTGAAAATATTTTCCTATCTCTAAGTATTCAGTTCAGTTCAGTCGCTCAGTCGTGTCCGACTCCTCGTGACCCCATGAATCGCAGCACGCCAGGCCTCCCTGTCCATCACCATCTCCCGGAGTTCACTCAGACTCACGTCCATCGAGTTGGTGATGCCATCCAGCCATCTCATCCTCTGTCGTCCCCTTCTCCTCCTGCTCCCAATCCCTCCCACCATCAGAGTCTTTTCCAATGAGTCAACTCTTCGCATGAGGTGGCCAAAGTACTGGAGTTTCAGCTTCAGCATCATTCCTTCCAAAGAAATCCCAGGGGTGATCTCCTTTAGAATGGACTGGTTGGATCTCCTTGCAGTCCAAGGGACTCTCAAGAGTCTTCTCCAATACCACAGTTCAAAAGCATCAATTCTTTGGCACTCAGCCTTCTTCACAGTCCAACTCTCACATCCATACATGACTACTGGAAAAATCATAGCCTTGACTAGACGGACCTTAGTCAGCGAAGTAGTGTCTCTGCTTTTGAATATGCTATCTAGGTTAGTTATAACTTTTCTTCCAACGAGTAAGAAGTCTTTTAATTTCATGGCTGCAGTCACCATCTGCAGCGATTTTGGAGCCCAAAAAAATAAAGTCTGAGACTGTTTCCACTGTTTCCCCATCTATTTCCCATGAAGTGATGGGACCAGATGCCATGATCTTCATTTTCTGAGTGTTGAGCTTTAAGCCAACTTTTTCGCTCTTCTCTTTCACTTTCATCAAGAGGCTTTTAGCTCCTCTTCACTTTCTGCCATAAGCGTAGGTCTTCCTTATTCTTTCAGCTGCTTCATAGTTATGAATATACCATAATTTAATCATCAGTTCCGAGGTACTTAGCAATTCTCACTCTTCCCAGAAAAAAATGCTACAAGAAATACTCTTGAATACCGCTTTGCACATATGTGGGAAAATTTTTCTAGGATAGATAATTATTCTAATAAAAAACTGCCAAATTTCTCTAAAAACTACTTAACTAGTTTGTATGCTCTTCATTTCCCCACATCTTCTTGTAACAATCTCCAATTTTTGTTTGTTTTTAAATATTTGTTATGCATATTTCCTCTGTTTCTGTCCCTTGACCATTGCTACGGTCCAGGAACTTTGTACAGAGTTAAACTGTGAATATTTTTCTTCATTGCATTTGCCTGTAGCATGTTGACTCAAAGACTTTGCCCACCTCAGATTTATAAACTTATCCCCTATTTTCTTCTAATTTTTGACACTTTAAAATTTAACTGCTTAATCTACCCCGAGTTCATTTTTGTGTCTATTATGATTTAAATAATTTACCTTTTCCCCAAAATGAATTGCCATTGGCACAATATCATTTACTGAATAGTTAACGCTTTCCTCTCTTGTATCAAATGCTGCTTTTATCATATGCAAACTTCAATGCATATACTGTAGTCATGTACAACTGTGAGAGACGGACCATAAAGAAGGCTGAGGATCGAAGAACCAATGCTTTTGAATGGTCTTGGACTGCAAGATGAAACCAGTCAATCTTAAGGGAAATCAACTCTGAATATTTATTGGATGGACTGATGCTAATTTGAAGCTCCAATACTTCTGCCACCTGATGTGAAGAGCCAACTCATTGGAAAAGACCCCGATGCTGGGAAAGATTAAAGGCAAAAGGAGAAGGGGAAGGCAGAGAATGAGATGGTTAGACAGCATCACTGACTCAGTGGACATGAATTTGAGGAAACTCTGGGAGATAGTGAAGGACAGGGAAGCCTGGTGTGCTACAGTCCGTGGGGCCACAAAGAGTTGGCCACGACTTAGCAACGAACAGCAACAACATGAATATTGTTCTGTTTCTGAACTCTCTACTAGGAGTAGCAGATCTGTTGTTCCATTTTTCCGTGAATAGCAGACTGTTTCAATTACTATAACTTGAGTACACTTTACTATTGAAAATAAAATTACTTCTTACTTAAAAAAAGAAATCTTAATCATTCTTGTGTTTTCCAAGATGAACTTTATACTTAACCTGCCAACTTCTACAATATTTCTTGTTAGAATTTTTATTTAAATTACTTTGAATTTATATCTACTTATCCCTGGTGGCTCAGATGGTAAAGCGTCTGTCTAAAATGCAGGAGACCTGGGTTTAATCCCTGGGTTGGAAAGATCCCCTGGAGAAGGAAATGGCAATCCACTTCAGTACTATTGCCTGGAAAATCCCATGGACAGAGGAGCCTGGTAGGCTCCATGGGGTCGCAAAGAGTCGGACACGACTGAGCAACTTCACTTTCACTATCACATTTTTATTATATATAATTCTGTAACTAGATGTCAAAAGCAACAAGATAGAATTGCCTTCAGGGAAACAGGAAAATTCTTTTGCAGTGTTGATAACCACATAGTGCATTTTCTACTGAATGTATAAAGTGATGTGAAATTTAAAGACTGGAAGGGGAGATGAAACATTTGCTTTTCAAAAGCTTTTCCTGATTGTTTACGAAGCTTTCTGGTAAAGAATCTACCTGCAATGTGGGAGACCTGGGTTGGGAGATCCCCTGGAGAAGGGAAAGGCTACCCACTCCAGGATTCTTGCCTGGAGAATCCCATGGAGTCTATAGTCCACGGAGTCACAAAGAGTCAAACACAGCTGAGCGACTTTCACTTTCACTATCTCACACTACTAAAAGCAGAAGTTAAGCTTGGATTTCTGGGTAATGAAACAAATCATCTCCCAAAGGGTAGACATTTAGCCGATGGCAGGAATCTGATCCCACAGTGACGAGAACCTGGCTAAGGAGCGCTGAAAGGTGTGAAGGGGTAGCAACAAGTGGGAACTATGTCCAAGGAGGAAATGGGCTGTCCTCACGTCCTTGTTTGATAGTTAAGTGTATGAGGCATTATGCCTAAGTATTTGGCTTCTTTGTCCTTGGGTCTCCACTCAAGACAGAAAGTCTTCAACCCCAGAAGTGGTTCATCCTATTCTTCACTTCATTCGTGGATCTTTAACACACCTCATTCGTGTTCAGGAACCTTGCGGGATTATAGTCTGGTATTTTCTGATTGTGACCTTGGGAAATATTGCCTGGGGTTTTCACACATGGTTAATCTTTTGACTAACTTTAATCTAGTTATACAATAACCTAATTCATTTAAAAGGGAAAACAAGCTTGGATAAACCCTGTTATTGTTTTAAAGTCACAAAAACATCAAAGGCAAACCTATTATTTCATTACCCAGCATATTTGGAATCCTTCAGGATTCTGGGTCCTAGGATCCCAAGAACATTAGTTTTTCAACAAAAGAAACTCATCATCATCCTTGCTGTGCTGTGCTTAATCACTCAGTCCTGTCCGACTCTGTGACCCTATGAACTACAGCCCACCAGGCTCTTCTGTCCATGGGATTCTCCAGGCAAGAATACTGGAGTGGGTAGCCTTTCCCTTCTCCAGGGGATCTTCCCAACCCAGGGATCAAATCCAGGTCTCCTGCATTGCAGGTGGATTCTTTACCATCTGAACCACCAGCAAAGCCCAAGAATACTGGAGCGGGTAGCCTATCCTTTCTCCAGGGAATCTTCCTGACCCAGGAATCGAACTGGGGGCTCCTGTGTTGCAGGCGGATTCTTTACCAGCTGAGCTCCCAGGGAAGCCCTCATCATCATTCCTCTCAGCATTTACTGACTAGTCACCTGGACCTTTGTTCAGTGCTGTGCATCTATTACTTAATTAATCTACTCTTTCAAGGAGTAGCTTCCCAGGAGATGGATACTCCTAGTATTCTCATTCTACAGATGAAGAGAATGAAGCGAACAAAACAGTAAGCTGTCCAAACACAGACTACCGCTAAGGGGCAGGCTCTGTGTTGACCGCACAGTCTGATCCCTGAGCCTAGACCGAACAGTTACTCTCAATGACTAACTTAACAGGATCTTTCCTTAGACATAGAATTCTTTAAGAAGTTGCTAATTACCACTCACCTTTTTGTTACTTTATTTGAGAACCTGTTTTCTTTCCCCAGTGCCATATTTAGATGTATTGAGGCCACATATTTGGGCTCAGAGCTTTGATTCAAATGAAAGAGAAAGTGAGTCATCAGATTTTAGATGTTTCTTTGACTCAAGTGTTCTAATGTTGCTTGTCCTCCTTGGAAATGAACAAACATCCTGAATGCTTTTGTGACCGAAGCTTCTGAAGTCAGACAGGAACATCCCTGGCCTCACTTCCCGGTATTCACCCTCCCGTCTGTCCCTTACCTCTCTGCAAACTCCGTTCACCGCCTTTCTGCGTTAGCACCCACCGGCTGGTCACCGAAGATAAAACTTGCCATTCTTCCGCTCTTTTCAAGCTGCCTAATTTTTTTGTGTATTTGAAGTTTGTATAACAGTTACTGAAAGCCAGGTTATTTCCTGGAGACATGAAGATGAAGGTCTTTGTCGGAAGTGGACCCCTGCAAGTAATTTCTGGTTTTGGAATTGTGGGCGGTACTTGATGAGAAATGATCTTTCAGTTCAACTTAAAGACAGTTGTGAATGTCAATCTAACCCGGAATAATCTAATAACTTGATAGTGACCAAAGAGTTGTATAAGCTACTTTTATCTACCTATCTTGTGACAAACGAACAAGCTGCTTTCCAGCCTGCCTTGACACCCTAACTGTCACTGAAGGCGCATCTGAAAAAAATTATCTGGGCTGCACACAATTTAGCTTGAATAAGGTACAATGAAGAAATGACTGCTGGTGACGCTCTCACTTTCTTTTTGAGAAAATGTCTGACTGCATTGGCATCAGGAAAAAAAATCCCACAAACCATCTGTGCTAAGAGCCATCTGAGTCAAGCTCTCCGAGTGGAATTCCAGGCAGCCCCTGCAGAACAAACTGCCCAGATGTTCTGTTTACAAGAGGTTTGGGGGATGGAAGCGTTCTGTTCTCAGCGCACCATCTCAGTGTGATGGGCTCTGGTGTCTGTGGGGGGTTGGTGATCTGCTGGGGTAATCTGCTGCAGGAGCACAGGCTCTGAACACCATCACACCGCACAAGGCAGTTTTCAGTCCAAGGCATTTATCACAGGGAAGGACCAACTTCCTTCCCTCATTTGGGGTGCATCCTTTCCTTAGCCCTGCTCCAAATGTCTTTCTAGAGATGCAGAGCAGAATTGCTGAAATACAGCAAGGAGAATGAGAAATGAGGGGCAACTGTTTCTACACGTTTTCACACCCACTGGAGACATTCTCCTCCATTCAAATAACACACACACACAACACAGATTTTAAAGCCATATTGGAAAGATGGTTTGAAAAGATGAAAGTAAATACTGCGCTAACTTTGAAAATACATTGGGGCCTGAGATGAATCCAAGGGTATCATTAGTTGTGGACGAGTATGCTTACTCCTGGGAACCCCTGAATGAGAGCACGTGTTCAAAATCATAACGGAACGAAAGAGACAATAAATACCAGTTCCCCGCAAGTCGAGGTCAAGAGTAGATTAATCGTCATCCATTAATAAATTTGAAACCACAGCATTGTGTGTTACAAGTCATCTGGGATACAGTTATGAATAGGGCTAAAATGTTTACATAGGAGGAAAAAGAAATGAATAATTCTGAATCACAATTCATTTCTCAGCTGGTAGAATCCCACATCTGAAAACTAGCTCATATTAATTTCTAGCTCAGGAACATGTGGCTTCCATTATACTTCCAATCAGCCCCCACTAGAACCAAACCATTTTTAAAATAACAAAGTGAGAAGTATAAGCCAGAAATTCAAGCCGCAGTTTCAGCACTGCATAACCTATGCAGCTTTCTCACATTCCTCTTGTGACTGTGAGATAAGATGTCTGAGGTTTTTCTTCTTCTTTCAAGCAGAGGATAAAACTTATCAAAATCAACTTTTGTGGGTTTTTTTAGATCTACTGTCAGCGTTTGAAAGAGTGGGATCATGTTTCATCACAGAATAAAACATGGCAGTACTAAAAGGAAAAAAAATCACATTTTTATTTTGTTAAAAATAACTCTGGTATTCTTATCCCCATGTGAAAAAAAGCAGTGGAGGGTTTACCTTTCGCCCTTTAGCGTTTCATTGACCTGGTGTCCAGGCCCTCTTGACTGCTTATTTCTGGTTTCCCACTACGAATGGGAGCAGCCACAGTTTCATTCCATCAGAAGTTGCCTGCCTCCTAAAATAGGTTTGCAGATTATTCTGTCCCGTCCCAAATGCTCCCCTAGGGACCTGCAACTCCCCCTTCAGTCCTGAAATTGAGCAGGGTTGTGACAAACACAGAGGCCCTGGAATGAAGCAGAATGACACTGGGTGACTTCTGAGGTTGGGTCAGCTTTCCCTGTGAGCTGGAACACTCCTGCCAGAACCCTAAATGCCCCTGCAAGAGGCCCACTGCCTCAGAGCAGCCGCGCTGTGAGGAAGCCCAGCCTCGCCCACCACGGGAAAGCTCTGAAGACTTAGGGTGACGTGACCAGAACCCCAGCTGCTCCTGCCCCTGCTTCTCCAATTCAGACACTGTCGGCAACCACCTGAGCACCCTGAGCCAGACGCTTCCTGCAGGGCCCCTGTTCACAGAGAGCCGTCCCCCAGCAACAGTAGAGATAAGGAAACAGTTGTGTGCTTTAAGCTACTATGTTTTGGAGTGTTTTGTTACATGGAAGGAATGATGCTAAAGTAAAGTGGACTCATTGGAAAAGACTCTGATGCTGGGAGGGATTGGGGGCAGGAGGAGAAGGGGACGACCGAGGATGAGACGGCTGGATGGCATCACCGACTTGATGGACGTGAGTCTGAGTGAACTCCGGGAGTTGGTGATGGACAGGGAGGCCTGGCGTGCTGCGATTCACGGGGTCGCAGAGTCGGACACGACTGAGCGACTGAACTGAATTGAACTGAGCTGAGCTGAACTGAATAATAGTAGAACACGGGGACCGAGAAGAAAGTAAATTCCAGGTTGGACTAGTACCCAGCTTCAGAAAGTGATTGGCAGGAGAATCTCTGGAGTAAGTCTGTTTAAACACAGACGCTCTGCTTGGCGAGTTCCACTATTTCTCATGAGGATGTTGCAAACTGTAGACCATACTTGGCGTAGAGATTGAGACATTTAAATCATAAAGGTTAATCTTAGTTTCTTCAATCTATGACTAACTACCCAAGTGAAATGGCAAAAGAGGCAAACCCAGAGAGAGCGTGGAGTTATATGGCAAGTAGGCTGGAGTTATTTTGAATCAACCTAATTTTTTTCCTGAGCACAACTCATCTCTCAGGTGGACAAGGTCTCCCCCGCCCCCACGCCCTGTTTTCAAAGTGGGAAATACCAGAGTGGACTCCTACTGCGCTTCTGGAATGCTATGTCCTTCCATGAAAAGGAGAGCACTGATTTACAAAGGCAATTGTCAGGAGCTGACGTTTTCATTCTTTCCTACAGGGCTGGTTTTTTAATCTGGATGCATTAAGCTGTGCTTTCTCATCAAGCTGCTTGGTAAATAGAAATATTCTTCAACACTTTAAGGAGTGGTATGTCCTTTGTCTTACATGCAACAAAGACAGGGGAGCTCTGTCTTCTCCAAGACCCCACTGCTTCCCACAACAATGGGAGAATAGGAAGTCTGAGATTCAGTAAGACCTTTACAGGTGTCTATGAGGTAGTAATAAATAGCTATCAACATCAGACTCATATCAGCTGGATTTCATGGCAATCGTGTGGACATGGCAAGTGAAAAATGGGACAAAACAAAGGAAAATGTTACCTCCTTGTAGTTGCCTTTTCTAGTGAAGTGTTAGCCACTCAGTCGTGCCTAACTTTTTGCAACTCCGTAGACTTTAGCTTGCCAGGCTCCTCTGTCCATGGAATTCTCCAAGGAAGAATCCTGGAGTCGGGGATCTTCCTGATCCAGAAATTGAACCTGGGTCTCCTGCATTGTAGTCAGATTCTTTAGCATCTGAGCCACCAGGAAAGCCCTGTAACCTCGTGTCAGAGAGCTCTTCTTCCTTCAGTCTCAGGGCCTCTGCCTTCTGCTCCTCCAAAATTCTTACTCCCCCAGGCCCGCGATGTACTGATAGTTTATCTTTGGTCTTGCAGGGTTAGACTGCACACTCCCGAGATGAGGAACCCTGCTGTGTCCCAGGGCCTGGATCAGAACCTGGCACAGAGTAGGTGTTCACTGAATATCTGTGGAATAATTTCAATTTCTATTTCAAGCAAAATTAAAAGTAGGTAGTTGGATGAGAGAAAGATTTAGGTGCAAAAAAAGAGAAAAATCCATGGTTGAGGGACTGAAAACAGATAGGGTCTCACTGGAACATATTAGAAAGCCTCACTGATTCCCACCCTGTGTCCCAGGCTTCATTCTTTATGAAGAGTTAACAAGACACAGCAGAGCAGCAGACACATGATTCCGGGACAGGCTGCTTCTAACACACAAGGAAGCTTCGTTGCAAAATACCTTTGGCCAGAGAGGAAACAGCAGTCTTGGATTCATTTTCCTTTCTCGTGGTTCTGGCACTAACAGACATTCCCTTTTCATTTTTATTGACCACATTTTATATACGTGAATGAAAAATCTCTCAACAGCATCCTTATCGCTTTGGTACCATAATCCAGAAAGTAGGACAATGTCTATCACTCTTTAAATCATTTACCCAACGCCTCTGTAAAATAGGGCCCGATTTTATATTTGGGTCCCCTGAGTCCTTCCTTCGTGCATTTAGCAAACCCCTACTGCATGCACACGCACAGTGGGCACTGTCGGGGAAGCCGAGACGACTCAGACGCGGATCCCGGCCCGAGCAGGCCGCACCATTCTCAGTGAACACCTGTGCAATGCTTCTTTTCTGGAAAAAGTTAGTGACAGTTTGTATTAAATCACTGAGTTTATTTTCGCTCCTCGCACCAGCTGTACCGCAGCTTTCATGATATTCTTTAATGTCATGGAAAATTTCCTCTGAATTGTGTTGTCCTGTCTGTAAAAAGCCAGAAGCGTATTAGGACAGCTGGTCCATGTGCCTGTGACGAGTGAGACCTGAGTGGGTGCGTTTTTATCCCTCTCCCTGCTGCCTTGATCCCCACAGCACGGAGAATCAGTCATTCCAATAAATCTCCAGATCACAGGGTTGTTGTTTTCTTTCTGACTTCATGAAGACATTTTTACAGTTGCATATATCAAATTCATTTACTCATCCGTTCATTTATTCAACAAATATGTCTCGAGTTTCTGTTACCTGCCAAATAGCACTCTATCTCAAGGAGCTTGTGGCTTTGAAGGAAGATAGAGATGTGAAAACACAATTTCAGTACAAGAACTTTGATTCCCTAAAGACAAGTGTCGGCCTGGGCAAGGCAGCGGGAAGATGGGGGTGGGGTGGGGAGGAGCAGAGGGGAGGAGCAAGAAGTAAAGGAAGCTTCATACACAGGCGAGAACTGGGCTGCAAGGCAGAGCATAAGGAAGAGACCCCTAAGCAGGGAAGCCGGCCAGGGTGGAGGCTGGGAAGGGAGGATGTGTTACGGGCAGGGGGGGAAGTTAGGAGAGGGGAGGACGCAGCATGGGTGGTCCTATAATAAAACGAGCGTAAAATAAAGGGAAAAAGGGGCCGAGAAACTGCAGGAAGATGAGCCTCCTCACGGAAAGACCTTGCATTTCATGCAGAAGTGGTACACATCCACCCCAGGGTGTATGAGAAAGCAGCAAAAGAATAATAGAATCAGATACTGTTTTATAGACATCTGCTGACGGCATCCTGAGGGCTGAACTAATGATAACGGATGAGAGGGTAGGGAAAGCAGAAGACAGACAGTAAGGTAAGCTGCTGAAATAACACAGGTGAGAGATGATATTATTCTGATCTAAACAGATTCAGGTTTGACTCTTTGATTAGCTGATGGTCAATATGAAATAATGAACAGAGAAAAATTAGACCTAAGGCATGACTTTCACAGAAACTGATTTAGTATCTATTGTCCTCCAGATGATGTGGCAATTGCCAGGGAGGAGAAGGTAAGTACTTGTCCTAAGAAAGCTGCAAGCCGGAGGAGTGGAACAAGTCAAGTCAGCAGCATTAGCATCCAAGAGGACAAGGGCTATACTGAAGCATGACAGGGCCTGGAACAGTGATGGAGGGCCTGATTCTCCGATTATCACAAATGCCAAGCTCGTAAGAGCTAGCACGGTATTTTAACACTCGTGCGTGTGTCCACTTATATTTGTAGCCTGTGTTTAGTCGCTCAGTCGTGTCTGACTCTTCTGCAACCCTATGGGCTGTAGCCCGCCAGGCTCCTCTGTCCATGGGATTCTCCAGGCAAGAATGCTGGAGTGCGTAGCCTTTTCCTCCTCCAGAGGATACTCCTCACCCAGGGATCGAACCCGGGTCTCTTAAGTCTCCTGCACTGGCAGGCAAGGCCTTTTCCACTAGAGCCACCTGGGAAGCCCAAATAGCCCACAGAATTTTATAATTATGTGGCGGCTCATTTGGACTACATTTGATTCTTTTTCTTCTTCTTTTTATTTTTTTGGCTACATTAAACACTCTATTTCATTTTTAAAATATCAATTTGAAGAAAGCATGGTAATATGTGTTAAATCTAGCTTGTTAGATACACGAATGTCTTATCCAGTATTCATTCCCCTTCTCACGCACAAGGCATGGGCAGACATTACCTTTTCATTTCTGTTGGGCTAAGCAACAATACTTTTGCAGTTTGCAATTTTCCCCTGTGACTATGATTATCCAAAACACACAGATACATTAATTTTTTAAAAAAGGCATTAAAGATAACCTTTTGCAAAGGTACACATTTGGGCTGCTAATGGCAGCACCTAATTTATATCGCTCCCATTAATGATGGATTTAGCTTTTACTTAACAAGGTTTTAAGGAAACATTAACAGATTGCAAATCTTGTCCCGCTTTTGTGCTCCAGTTAACAGGCCAGCTGAATATTAACTGCTAATTGGTTTCACAGAGGACAAAGCCTGAGGTCCCTTAGAGCAGCATGTTCAACCAACGTGACTGGCGTGCCTCCTGCTCGTGCTCCTGCCGCAGGCCTGGGATGAAAGCTGGGTTTCTGAAGGGCACAGCTGGCTTCTCTTGCGGCTGTCTTGTCTGCTTCGTGGTTGTTGGGAAGACATGATTCTGTGGTTGACAAGCGTTTGAGAGAAAGTGAAAGTGCAAGTCACTAAGTCATGTCTGACTCTTTCCACCCCATGGACTATACAGTCCATGGAATTCTGCAGGCCAGAATACTGGAGTGGGTAGCCTTCCCCTTCTCCAGAGGATCTTCCCAACCCAGGGATCGAACCCAGGTCATTTACATGCAGGTAAATCTAGCCTTGATTACCTCACATCGTCTTTGCAATCCTTAGACGAGTGCCTGTGACAGCACCTGTATCAGCTGAAAGCTTTGCTGGCTTATCCTTTACATGTGACTTAATTCAACGCAGAGAAGCACATTCTTGTGAGCTGCAAGGGCTCTCTGGACTATGCTTCATCTGCCATCTGTGCAAGATATTTTCATGGCATCAATCTTTTTCCCAACTAATCTATAAGTTTCTTAAAATCAGAAACCATGTCTTATGTTTATTCTGCAAACCCCGATATGCTGCACGTACTGGTGATGTAGACAAAATGCTTCTGCACTGGCTCTGCTGCCTGCCCTCTGTGTGTGTGCGTGTGTGTGCGTGTGTGTGTGTGTGTGTGTGTGTTAGTCCCTCAGTCGGGACCGACTCTGCGACCCCATGGACTATCACCTGTCAGGCTCCTCTGTCCATGGGATTCTCCAGCAAGAATACTGGAGAGGGTTGCCATTTCCTTCTCCAGGGGATCTTCCCGACCCAGGGATCGAACCCGGGTGCCATCTGTATATCTTAAGCAAATTTCCTTCACTTCTCCAAGCTTCAGTTTACTTATGTGAAAAAAAGGGAATGATATCTTTTGAGGACTAAATTAGATAACAAATATTTAAAATGCTCTGGAGACCTAAGTGAAATTACCAAACAAATATAATCTAAAACAATTAATAATGCATATATTACCAAGCATTACACTTATATGAATATAATCTTCTTGCTATTGATGATTAAGGAAAGTAACTCCATCCCCCTCCCCCATGGATGGCAAATTTCTTAGAAAAAGAATTTCTGAAAGGAGAAAAAAAAATTGTTTTACATGGTTTGTTCAGTACTGTGGCAACAAGCTTACTTTTTTTTATGATAATGGCAATGCTATCAATTATCTCCAGAAATTATAGTGCTGAGGATATCAATGATATTTACCAAGAAAATATGTTTTAAATACAATCCATTTAAAGTGGGTTTATTCTAATTAGAAAAAAATGCAGGAAATAGTTGTATTCACTGCCAAAAATTGAGAAGATTCAAAGAATGAAAAAGTATGCAATTGATATATTCAAGGTGTTGGTCGTCTTACATAATAAATTTCTGTGTTTAAAAATTACATCAGTGAAGTGAAAATAGGAATTGTAAATGCTGCATTCCTCCTGGGATATTCATTTGGTTCCTATGCATTTCATTGCTACACTCTTTTTTTTTTAACTTGAAGAATCAAAATTCCATTAAAGATAAGTAATACTGTTTTTGAAAATTTCAAGTTGGGGATGCTAAGCCGAAACCCCTCGTCACCTTAGGTTGTGTGAAGTATCTCCTCTATGGGTCTTACTGACTGACAAAAATGCACAATCTAAAAGTTGGGGATTATGTTTTATTTGGCGGACAAACTGAGGACTTCAGCCTGGGATTCAGCCTCTAGGGGTTTCCCTGGTGGTACGGTGGTACAGAATCGACCTTCCAGTGCAGGAGTGCAAGAGTCAGAAGCATTTCCTCTGGAAAGAGGAAATGGCAACACACTCCAGGATTATTGCCTGGGGAAACCACAGGGGCAGAAGCGCCCGTGGAGCTATAGTCCATGGGGTCGTGAAAGAGTCGGACATGACTGAGCGTGCAGGAACGAGGGACAGCCTCTCAGGTGGCTCTGAGGGATTGTTCCAAAGAGACAAGGAAGCAGCCGGGATGTATAAGAGTTTTCACACACACACACACACACACACACACACACACACACACACACAACAAGCTGTTGAAACTTCAAAAGATTATTGTTATTTAAAGAAAACCGGACATCTCAAGTTTAGGAATTGAGTACTTTTTTCTATCAGGGAAGATGCAGAAGACTGGAGTCATTGTAGTCCTTTCTTTGATATGCACCTTGACTCTCTAGGGCCAGTGTCCTCTTTTCTACATCCTGAATCCCCTCGGGGGTACACCACTGGGCCTGGGGGCTTCAGTGACTGAGGCTCAGTGGCCCCAGCGTCCTTGGTTTAGTGCTAAGGCAGGCAACATAATTTGTCTACAGCCTCAACTCATGCTTTTTACCTGAGAATTCAATGAAATATGCAGTAGAAATTAAAAAGGTATTATCCAGACCTTGAAGTAAGGTAGCCAAGGAGCTTATTCCACCAATATACCATCTCTATGCTCAAAGATTCCACAGCTGCACATCTTGCCTTTAACCCAGTAAGCAAGAGAGCCAGCTGTCTCACCTAAGCTGGCGTCAAGCTGGGGGCTGTCCACTTCCCCCCAAATAAGAATATGCCACAATGGGCAATGAGATAGGTGGGGGGAAGTGATCCAACATTAGCACTCCCTAAGGAGCAGTTCCACTGCAGATGGTGACTGAAGCCATGAAATTAAAAGATGCTTACTCCTTGGAAGAAAAGTTATGAGCAACCTAGATAGCATATTCAAAAGCAGAGACATTACTTTGCCGACTAAGGTCTGCCTAGTCAAGGCTATGGTGTCTCCAGTGGTCATGTATGGATGTGAGAGTTGGACTGTGAAGAAGGCTGAGTGCCAAAGAATTGATGCTTTTGAACTGTGGTGTTGGAGAAGACTCTTGAGAGTCCCTTGGACTGCAGTGAGGTCCAACCAGTCCATTCTAAAGGAGATCACCCCTGGGATTTCTTTGGAAGAAATGATGCTGAAGCTGAAACTCCAGTACTTAGGCCACCTCATGTGAAGAGTTGGCTCAGTGGAAAAGACTTTGATGCTGGGAGGGATTGGAGGCAGGAGGAGAAGGAGACGACAGAGGATGAGATGGCTGGATGGCATCACTGACTCGATGGACGTGAGTCTGAGTGAACTCCGGGAGTTGGTGATGGACAGGGAGGCCTGGCATGCTGCGATTCATGGGGTCGCAAAGAGTCAGACACGACTGAGGGACTGAACTGAACTGAACTGAAGGAGCAGTTCACAAAACGTTCATAGGAGTGCCCTTAGTCCTTTAGGGATTACCTTCCCACACTTGGTAATTGGAGGCTTTTCTTAAGGATTTGTTTGCTGGGTGTTTCCTTGATTAGCCACTGCTTTTTTTTTTTTTTTTTTTTTTGCTGTCTTACTATCATGACATTTTCCATATTGAAATAATTTTGAATTGTCATGGTTTTTATTAACTGTAATCAATTCATAGCCTGTCTCCTGGCTGATTACCAGCACGGCAGGGCCCAGTCCTTTGCACTTTGGAGGCCCTGAACGGCCACTTGGTGAATGGCCACTGAAGTTACAGCCTGTGGTTCCAAAAGAGACTGTTAGTAGCGACGTCCCAGATGGCTCAGTGATAAAGAACCCAGCTGCCAGTGCGGGAGATGCAGGTTCAATCCCTGGGTTGGGAAGACTCCCTGGAACAGGAAATGCCAAAAAGACTCTAAGTAAAAGCAAATCTTGCCATTTCCTCAGGTCATGGAATCCAGCACATGCTTTTCCATGAAAAAGAGGACATTTTCAACACAAACAGATTACGCTGGATGACAGGCTCTTGAAACACTAGTTTTCATTTTAAGGTTAATCTTAGTCCTTTGAAGATTCGAGATACCTGGGTGGCTCCATATGGCATTTGGAATCTCTTTTTTTTTCTGATCTTTCATCTACAACACAGGGATCTGATGCCAAACCACTCCCAGCTCTGAAACTATACAGTAACTTTTATTTTTTCCTGTGAGATTAATTATATCCAAGTTTTAAAGAGACACACAGAACCTTATTATTTTCACTTTTGTTGAAAATGAAGCATCGTATTCTGATATAAAGTGACCGATGATACTGTAATCAAATGTTCTTTATATTTCCAATTAAGAATTGGTGCTAGGAGTAAAATTCTTTTCGGGTAAATGAGCAGTCATTTATGCATTCAGCAGTACCTCTTGAAAACGTGTACTGAATCCTTTCTACGCTCTGTACCACACAGATCACCCAGCAGCACCTGGGCCTGGAGCACGTCCTGACCCATTTACAAGCAGGCTGAGGTGAGACTGATGACTAAAGATAGGGGTGGCCCCAGCAGATCTTCAGAGACACCGACTGCAGAATGAAGATGACGTGGACGTCAGAAGTCTTCAGAGAGAAGAAACACAGATGCCTTTTGATCTCCTGTCCCTTTTCTCTCCATCCACCACATTTCACAGTTCTCTCCTAGTGTGTATTCTTAAAAAGCTGATTTTTTAAGGCCCCCCAGATGCCGGCTGAGTGCCTGGATACTTTAGCAGCTGCCTGATAAGAACAAATGATCAACATTTAATAAAGTGATGAACACTTTAAAATTTAAAAGTAATTTAAAACAATTGCTGCCAAAATTCAGCCCAGTGAATGCAATTAACATGAAGCCAGATTTGCATTCACAGATTATCAAAAAAAAAAAAAAGATTGACGCATCTTTAGAGAGGATCTTACATTTCAATACCCCAATAGAGGAAGAAAGGGCTTCCCTGGTGGCTCGGAGGTAAAGAATCCAGCTGCGGTGCCGGTGACTCGGGTTCCGTCGCGGGTCGGGAGGATCCTCGGGAGGAGGGGATGGCCCGTATTCTTGCCCGGAGAGTCCCACGGACAGAGGAGCAGAGGGCTATGCCCGTAGGATCGCAAAGAGTCAGACCTGAGTGAAGCAACTGAGCACAGAGAGGGAAAGCAAGCACCCTGCTCACGGCGATCATGCCCTTCATTCACGCAGCGCTGGCGCCCCCTTCCACCTCAGGACTGAGAACGCCAGTCCAAGCGAAGACGTGAGCAAACCACGCCTCTGGCTCTGTTACAACTCCGAGTTCCACCAAAGGGGGAGGTGTTGGGTCAACAGTTTTCATCTAAGTGTGCAAATAAGCATCGTGATGGCAAGAACGGTTGTGTGCACCATATTTCATCCAGGTGTTTGTGACTGGGTCATTTCCAGTTGTGTTTTTAATCCCAAAGCCTGGACCTTGTCCAGAGTAAAAAAAATGACAACTGGGTATTTTTAAAATTTAGCCGCTAAGAGCTGATCAAATATATTCACGTGAGGGGAAAACTTAAAGGAACGATCTCCGCATAAAGTGTACGTTAATACCTCTTATCCCGTCACCATCATTTCCCTCCCGAGTCTGCAGGCCTTGTGAAAAACTGCAGGATTTACATCATGAACAGAGGAGCCTGGTGGGTTACAGGCTTCAGTCCGTGGGGTCACAAACAGGCGGACACGACTGAGCGACTAACACACACTTTTAACAACACCTCATTCCAACCACCACCACACCTCAAGTGGTGAAAAATGAGGTTTTGTTCACCTTATTCCTTCAGCAAATATAATCTACCCTTCAATATGGAAACAGAACAGAACTCTATATAGCAGAAGGGATCTGTATATGCATGTATTGGTGGGCATAATCACCCATGCCGTTCTTGTCTTTAATGTCATAGAGCTGTCTGCAAAGGGAAGTGGTGATCCACGTTTTTACTTGGTAGAGGAACATTTTTTAAAAATTAATAAACAAATGACTTCTTGTGAGTTTTCAAAATCCGTCTCATGAGCTTTCCAAGAATTTTTCAGTCTTACTCATTAAACTACCCTGAATTGTAGATTATCAGAATTTTTGCTGATCAGATGATTGCTAGAAAAAAAATTGCTGGCTATTCATGACCATTTTTATTATAGACTGATTGAAGAAAATTAGGAGGAAATAACTGTTTGTAGATTTTACTAGGTTCCAGAAAACATAAAATTAGAGGAGGCTGTTGTTTGGTGTCTTGGAATTTATTCTTCTTTTTCAAAATGCCAACCCTGGCTGCAATTATGGGCATTAGTTTTCTGAGAAAAACTCTCCCGAAGCATTTGACTGTTATTCAAATCTTCTTTATCTCAAATGAAATAGATACTAATGTCTATCCTGAAAGGAAAAAGGATGGAACTAGAGACCCAGGATCCCATTGTAGAAAGCCATTAGGTAGAGTATTGCTATCTTCAACTTAATCCAAATTCTACATCTAACTGCTGAATTTTTTTTCTCTTTTTGTTAAGGGCTAATTTCTCCTAAGAGATTTGAGGTGTTTGCATAACCCATGCACCATCTAGTGGTAACATATAAGAGAAGTCCACACAGAAAAATAAAACAAGAGAGCCTTTCAGAGAGAACAATTGACAAAATAGCCCTTCATCATTGAAATAATACTTAATGAGATATACCATTTCTTATTATAAATAATTAAAGTTTGAAATTATTTTAATAAACTTTGAGTTGTGTTTATCTAGAGGATTATCTATAGTAAAAGGAAAGGGGTGTTTTTGAATTTTACATGTAAATTCATTGGAGACAATTGCTATTGTGTTTTAGATCAGCATGTAATCACTGCTCATTCACACTCTTGCCAGAACAAGAGTGGGTTAGGGATTAAGTGTTCTGAATAAGGATCAGAGTAGCTGGGATCAGATTTCTGGCTCTGCTTTCTGTTACCTGAATGACCTTTGGCAAAATTACCTAAGATCTCTGGCTTTCTGGAAACCTTTCCTGTAAAAAGGAGATAAAATAAGAAAGCACATGTTAAGCAGTTATAAAAATTCTTGATGCATATCAACTACTCATTAAATATCAGGTTAATTATTATGAAACAATAAAAAAATGTGTAGTAATTTCCTATTTACCTAGTTTTTCAATCAAGTCAATATAAATCACCAAAGTTTTTTCCCACTAACATCATAGGCTTGCCATTAGCTGTGGCTGGCTGCTCCCAGAATAAATAGAATTTACAAATTTCCATAGGAATTTCAAAGGCCCAACCGGGGCCACTTAGGCCCACTTAGTCAACAAGAGTACATCATTTGGACAATGGATGGGGAGGGGTGGTGGCAAAATGATATTTCTGCCTCAATGGACATGGGCCCAAAACAAACCCCTCTTTCAGCCTTTTGATGGATACTGGCTCATTCTTGAACTGTTTACTAAACTATCTTTCTGCTTTCTGCTGATGGTGCTTGAGCCAGTCGACCATTCACTACTGAACAATGGACAAAGGACAGCCCTATTAAAATACATTATAATTTAATTTATTAATTTGATTGCATGAGAAGTCAAAGAGGAGGAAAGCTGTTGAAAGCACTATCTGTTGAACAAGGCTCTTTGTGAGAGAGCATATGGTATATGAGATCTGATTACTGGAAGCTTAGAGGGGCAGAAAATTTCAAGGAACAGAATGCAGGTACTGCTAAAGGAAATCGAGGCCCACAGCAGGGAGGTGCTTGGATGGTGCTGGAGCAAAATGTGAAGACAGACTGCTTGGGTGTGAGAGACTGTGGCATCCTCTGCTCACCACATCTCACGCATCGCGGGGCCAACAACTGACACTTGATTTTCAAAACACATTCTCGGTGACTATAGTTCCATCATCAACTACAGACTAAATTGACTCCCTGCTTTTTGATTCATCCAACAAATATTTATTGAGTATCTGCTCCAACACATCATTAAGTAGTTTCTCTATACACGGAGAGTAGTGAATTACTAGCAATGTCAATGACTGACTTTCTATTGTTGATGAAAGATTAATTAATAATCAACCTAAAAAAGAAATAGAAGATTTTATTCACGCCTAACTGAGGATTATAACCTAGAAGACAGTCTTTCAGAAAACTCTGAGGACTCTTCTATCTGTTAGAGGTGAAGCACAATTACATCTGCTTCTGAGACAGAATCATACATGAAATGATATTCTGACAGTTAACACAGTCCAGCCCTGCATGTACAAAGGCATCATGGCCCCTCACCAGGCTAGAAGACTAGAATAAGAAATGTCCCTTCAGGCTGTCTGATCAGTGCAAATATACAGTACACACTAAAAGGGGAGGGAGGAGCCCCCCAAAGACAGAAATTTTTTGTTTAGATTTCATCTTCCATAAAACATGAACTTTATTTCATCATTATTCTTTTCATTCTTAAAGTTGAAATATGGTCTACTCATTTAAACATTTATTCAACAAGTATTTTTTATAGCGTGCTGTGTACTAAATGCATGTGGATTCAGTGACCCACTGGATTCAGTGACCTAGATGGACCAAGCACCAGCATTCACTGCAGGAGAGGGCAGTAAATTGCCATGCAGAACAACAAGACCTAGACCATGATAAGGTGTGCTTTGAGTTGATTGGTCAGGAACTCTTTTGAGAAATTTAAATTTAATCTAAGATCTGAGCAAGAGCAGTTAGTCCTGTAAACATCATGCCTATAAAGATCCTTCCAGGAGGAGGAACAGCCAGAGAAAAAGAAACAAGACTGGCATGTTCAAGGGGCAGTATTCCTCAGATGAAAATTTTCTCCATTTCTCTTTTTGGGTCCCCTACCTGCTTTCCATGAGAAGGGATTATTTGCAGATAGCAGTCTCTGGCAATTCAAGTAATTTCCTGCTTAATTACAAAAAAAAAAAAAAAATCACTAAAAAGAGTTGGTTAAAGTATACCTTTTCTCAATATTGCTTTATACCCCTTAAAAACAGGCTAGAAAAAAGCTTACAGTTTCTTTAATCAGTTGTTGGGAGTTCGTTCTCCTTGTATGGGCCTCTATTCCTGCCCTGGAAATAGGTTCGTCTGTACCATCTGTCTGATTCCATATGTGTGTGCTAATACACAGTATTTTTTTCTCTTTCTGACTTTCTTCATGGGGACATGTGAACACAGTGCAGGAAAGGGAGGGCGGGATGAAGCTGGGAGGTTGGAGATGGCGTATATACACTGCTGTGTGAAACTGATGGCTGGTGGGAACCTGCTATGAAGCAGAGGGAGGTCAGCCCGGTGCTCTGTGATCACCGAGGTGTATGTGATGGGGGTGGGTTACGGGAGGGAGGAACAAGAGGGAGGGGATGCACGTGTACATATAGTCGATTCACGTGACTGTACAGCAGAAACTAACACAACATTGAAAAGCAATCATATTCCAATAAAAAATTGTTGAGGGTTTATTAGCATTCCAGTTGCTGTTCTAGACACTGCACGCATGACCTTGTTTAGTCCTTGTATCCCTTTTAGGATGAGATGAAATATATCTCTATTTTATATGTAAGTAAATAATGCACATAGTTATTAAGTGGCAATGTTGAGATTCAAACTCAGATTTCTCTGAGGCCTCTTTAAAAACTATGGAAACAGCCATGGGCAGTATTGATCTACTCAGAAGCAAAAGCCCATCTCTGGATACCATGTGAAAGTGAAAGTGCTCAGTCGTGTCTGACTCTTTGCGGCCCCATGGACTATATACAGTCCATGGAATTCTCCAGGCCAGAACACTGGGTAGCCTTTCCCTTCTCCAGGGGATCTTCCCAACCCAGGGACTGAACCCAGGTCTCCCTCAATGCATGCAGATTCTTTACCTGCTGAGACATAAGGGAAGCCCAAGAATACTGGAGTGGGTAGCCTGTCTCTTCTCCAGTGGATCTTCCCGACCCAGGGATTGAACCAGGGTCTCCTACATTGCAGGCAGATTCTCTACCAGCTGAGCTAAGTCACTGAATCCCAAGCAAGTGACTTAAGAGATAAGCAGGGCTCTCCAGCTATGCACTCATTACCAGCACACACACACACACACACACACAGAGAAGGAGAGAGAGAGCAAGAACTCCAGCTGTCTAAACTCTTATTTCTAATTGTTGCTATTCCAACATTATGCTGAGGAATACTGGTAGAATACTGGCATTGCTATATAGAAAACAGTTCTTTTGCATAGAAGATTAGGGACTCAGAAGTTAAGGAAAATGTATAAAAAGAAGAGGAAGAAGTCTTTAGAGTGTGCAAAAGGGGCAAAGAAAATTACCGATTAAGTTTAGTGTTTAGTAGGAAATAGCAATTTTATTTTTTAAAAAAGAGTCAAGTCTGATGTCCTCAGAAGCTTCTCACCTAAATGGAGAAAAAGTAAGCATAATAAACAGTTTTTGGGTCATGTACAAAATTATCTGAGGACCAAGATTTACATGTCAGAAGAGGAAGCTGAGAAAATCTAGAATATCAATAAAGCCAACGAACAATGGCCGTTCCCAGTGACTTTCATGTTATTGATATACCAATAGAATGATTCATTTAACTACATTTTGTGGAAGTGTTTAATTGGCCTTGTTTAACGCTGCTAGACTTGGAATGTAAGCATATTGTGGACCTAAGAGTGGTTCTTTGAGTAGATGGAGCATCCAGATTTCCTAGGAGACAAAAAGAAGAGACTTTTAAAAATTATTTATTTTATTTCCTTGGCTGTGTTGGGTCTTCACTGTGGTGCGTGAGATCCTTGCGGTGTCACGCGGTATGTTCCACTGCGGCCCACGGACTCTCTATTTGCGTCGAGCAGGCGCCACAGCACATGGGCTCAGGTAGTTGCTGCTCACCAGCTTAGTTGCTCCAAGTCACGTGGGATCTTAATTCTGAGACCCAAGATAGAATCCAAGTCCCCGCATTGCAAGGCGGATTCTTAACCACGGGACCACCAGGGAAGTCCCAAAAGCCAGAGAAGTTTAAAAGAAGAAAAGAAACCATAGAATGGCACAGGGTATATTTTATTATTGATATTTGTGAAATATAAACTAATAGACATTTCTAAATGATCATAGCCACAACTTCCCCTCTGATGTGAGCCCGTGGGTAAATTTACAGAGAGCTAGCAGACACAAATCTCCGGATTAAAGCCTGGTCACGATACACACCACCTCACTGCAGGGTTTCACCGTCCTGGATAAGCAGGCAAGGAACCCATGGATCACAGCCCTGTCCTTTGCATCAACCACATCCCCTTCAAAGAGGAATGTGTAATGGGTGTTGACATTGCATTTTTATAATTGCTCTTGTGAAGCACAACTTACTGAAACAAGAAGCCTTCTTTTATGGATAGCAAAGGCTTTCTTGTATGAGCTAACCAATTCTGTTAGTTTTGGAAGAGTTCTGTTTCTCCAATTCAAAAACACTTGATAATATTTTCTAAACAATTGTTAATACTTGAATTGGCTTGTACTTTATTTGGCAGACATATACCCTTGGATGTATATACAAAAACCATGTAAATTATATACTCTTCATATCTTTAGAGAGATACCGGATTCTGAATCAAGGAAAAACAGGTTTTTATTTTATTTTTTAATAAAAGAACACAACAAGTAGAAGGTTTAGGAAAATAAAATGCAATAAAACGTTATAGAGAAAAAATATTCATCAAAGGGGTTAAAGATAAAGAAACTTGACTGACAGGGCAAATACCTAATAATTGAAGTTTCCAAAAGTTGAACGAAGGCAGATGAGAAGAAATTATAAAAACCATAAATCTAACTATTTTGCAAAACCGAAGGACTTGAAATCTAGATTAAAAGAACCATTGAATACCCCGCACAATGAACAAAAACAAGAAATGCTGCACCCAGAGGTCATCATTATGAAATTTTACAACTCTTGAAGTAAAGAGAAGACCCCAAAACGTTCAGAGAATAAAAAGATCCCTTATTAAGGATAACATTGTATTTATAAGGCAACACTAGAAACTTAAAAAAAAAGAAAGAAAGAAAAAGGGACATCATCAAATTCTTTGTGAAAAGCAATTTCAGTCTAGCATTCCAAATCCAGCTAAGCCACTAATCTAGGGCAATGATAGAATAAATAGACCTTTCTGAACATTGAAGTTCTTTGAAATGTTACTAAAGTATTTGAAACTTTAGTTCTGGAATTTTCTCAGGAATTTCTGAAGGACATTCTCCTTCAAAATAATGGAATAAACCAACAAGAGGAAGACATAAGATCCCAGAGGAAATGAAGTCTCACACAGAAGAATGTCAAAGAGGATCCCTTGGTGAGAGAAAGTTCCAGGGCAAACACTTCACGGGAGGCCATGTAAGCAACCAGAATAGGTTGTAACAGAATGAAAGAAATGTCCAGGAGAAAACAATCCAAAAAATGAAAGTGATAGATGTTCTGATGTACTTATGAGGAAAATTTCATTAAAAAAAAACAGCTGAGAGACTTGAGGAGAAAAAGTGTATACAATAAGGTACATAGAAAGCTAAATGAATTAAAAAGGCAAAAAATTACATTAAAAAAAAAAAGATAGAGCTAAGTCGTGTCCGACTCTTGTGATCCCATGAACCATAGCCTGCCAAGCTCCTCTGTCTGTGGGATTCTTCAGGCAAGAATACTGGAGTGAGTTGCCATTTCCTTTTCCAGGGGATCTTCCTGACCAAGGAATTGAACCCTGGTCTCCCACATTGCAGGCAGATGCTTTACTGACCGAGCTACACTGGAAGCCCAGAGGAAGGCAAAAAGTTGTGCAAGAGTAGAAAGAAACATAATCCCAACAGGCTATGTAATCAGTGAATATTGATTTAACCTCAATCATGGTATAGTTATTGATGGACACGGAATGATGATAGTAAATCCCTCATCTATGGAAAAAGAAGTCAGTAGATATTGCTAAGTCTCTAAATACAGTACAGGGTGCTCAGACGCTCAGGCATGTCTGACTCTTCGTGACCCCACCAGGCTCCTCCGTCCACGGGATTCTCCCAGGAAAGGAGTTTCTCGGAGAAATGCTTGGTTTCAGATCTGGAGTAAGAAATGCACAAAGTGAGCCCAGGGCACCTTGTCACAGCTGAAAGCCAGGACACGATCAAGGATCACTGGGTGGTGGGTACAGGTTTCAATCTAGTGTTCTCTCTACATTTGTTTGTGTTTGAGATTTTTCATTGTTAAAAGAAGAAATGAGTTGGGATGTACGGTTGGGAGGAAGAAAAGAGAACTTCCTAGTAAATGCATTTCAATTCTCTTTGAATATTTTAAATAGGAATGCAAATATATGTATTCCTCGTGCAAGTTCTAATTAACTTTAGATTAAGATTTAAAAGAAACAGTGCTGTAAGCATATTACTTAGAAGTGTGAGGTTAAGTCCCATGGAGACTAATAAGGGTTGAAAGTGTTGGCCAAAGGGAAGTACAACAAGGGCATGGAGAGAAGTGAGCAGGGAATTGCTGTTTTGTTGTTTGGAAGTCTTTTAGTCTTATTTGGCTTTTAAATTATGTGCCTATTTTACTTCAATAAAACAAACTTTAATTTTAAAGTATAACATTTTTAAATCGGGATCACATGGAATGTTAAAAACTTGATTTGGGCATTTACCAGCCAAGAGGCCTTGAGCTGTATTTTAATCTCTCTCAGTTTGTTCCTCTGTGAAATAAAGATAATAAGCATATCCACCTGTGGAGTCCTGAAGCTTTAACATAATACACTGGAAGCAATTAGCCTGGCCCATATTCAGTACATGGTAGATATTATTACTGTATTATATTTATTTTTTAATTAGTTTTTTATTTTTTTAATTTTAAAATCTTTAATTCTTACATGCGTTCCCAAACATGAACCCCCCTCCCACCTCCCTTAGAACCTTTGCAGAAGCTGATCTCTAAATCTGCCTAAAGCTGATACAGGTGGTCAAAGGCTGCCAAAATACGGTGTGGATGGATGAGGATGCTGGGTGGGGCAGGCAGTGTGCCCTCCTCCAACTTAAGGAGCAGAGAGAGCTGGAGGAATCTGGAGGGATGAGATGTCCTCAGAGGGCAGTCAAGTTTCCCTCATGTAAAGGAAGAGAGAAGCTTTCTCTAAGGCACAAAGATACTAACAAAGCCATAATGACCGGTCTGTACTAAATGCTGGTGATTTAAGATCCCATAACTCTTCAAATCCAGTTAGGACACTGCACCCTGAATTGGATCAAGAGGGAGCTGAAAGTACGCAAACTGACTTTTCTACACCTCCAGTACATTGTTAACAGAAAAGCAGAGAGAATAAAAAAGTCTTGGATCAAATGCATGTTGATCAGTATGAGTTAAATTAATCAGGAAGACCTACTTTTATAGAGGTCTCAAATTTCCTTAAAATTGGTTCTAATAATATGTCAATTTCTTACACATTATGCATGTGAGCTGACGCTTCAGTTGTGTCTGACTCTTTGCGATCCTATGGACTGTAGCCCGCCAGGCTCTTCTGTTCATGGAATTCTCCAGGCAGGAACACTGCAGTGGGTTGCCATACCCTCCTCCAGAGGATCTTCCTAATCCAGGGATCAAACTCATATTTCCTGCATTGGCAGGTGGGTTCTTTCAGTTCAGTTCAGTCACTCAGTCATGTCCGACTCTTTGTGACCCGATGGATTGCAGCATGCCAGGTTTCCCTGTCCATCACTGACTCCCAGAGCTTGCTCAAACTCATGTTCATCAAGTCGGTGATGCCATCCAATCATCTCATCCTCTGTCGTCCTCTTCTCCTCCCGCCTTCAATCTTTCCTAGCATCAGAGTCTTTTCCAGTGAGTCAGTTCTTCACATCAGGTGGCCAGAGTATTGCAGCTTCAGCTTCAGCATCAGTCCTTCCAGTGAATATTCAGGACCGATTTCCTTTAGGAGGGACTGGCTAGATCTCCTTGCAGTCCAAGGGACTCTCAAGAGTCTTCTCCAACACCACAGTTCAAAAGCATCAGTTTTTCGGAACTCAGCTTTATTTATGGTCCAACTCTCACATCCATACGTGACTACTGGAAAAACCATAGCTTTGACTAGATGGACCTCTGCCAGCAAAGTAATGTCTTTGCTTTTTAATATGCTGTCTAGGTTTGTCTTTTGGGATTTGAAATAGCTCAACTGAAATTTCATCATCTCTACTAGCTTTGTTCGTAGTGAGGCTTCCTAAGGCCCACTTGACTTCACATTCCAGGATGTCTGGTTCCAGGTGAGCGATCACACCATCATGATTATCTGGGTCATTAAGATCTTTCTTGTACAGTTCTTCTGTATATTTGTGTGACCTCTTCTTAATACCTTCTGCTTCTGTTAGGTCCATACCATTTCTGTCCTTTACTGTGACCATCTTTGCATGAAAAGTTCCCTTGGTAGCTCTAATTTTCTTGAAGAGATCTCTAGTCTTTCCCATTCTGTTGTTTTCCTCTATTTCTTTGCATTGATCACTGAGGAAGGCTTTCTTATCTATTTTGCTGTTCTTTGAAACTCTGCATTCAAATGGGTATATCTTTCCTTTTCTCCTTTGCCTTTTGCTTCTCATTTTCTCAGCTATGTGTAAGGCCTCCTCAGACAACTATTTTGCCTTTTTGCATTTCTTTTTCTTGGGGATGGTCTTGATCCCTGCCTGCTGTACAGTGGCACGAACCTCCATCCATAGTTCATCAGGCACTCGGTCTATCAGATCTAATCCCTTGAATCTATTTCTCACTTCCACTGTATAAACGTAAGGGATTTGATTTAGGTCATATGTGAACGGTTTAGTGGTTTTCCCTACCTTTTTCAATTTCAGTCTGAATTTGACAATAAGGCGTTCATGATCTGAGCCCCAGTATGTTCCCAGTCTTGTTTTTGCTGACTGTAAAGAGCTTCTCCATCTTTGGCTGTGAGTGCAATTGTGTGGTAGTTTGAGCATTCTTTGGCATTGCCTTTCTTTGGGATTAGAATGAAAACTGACTTTTTCCAGTCCTGTGGCCACTGCTGAGTTTTCCAAATTTACTGGCATATTGAGTGCAGCACTTTCACAGCACTGTCTTTTAGGATTTGAAAGAGCTCAACTGGCATTCCATCCCCTCCACTTAGTTCACACTGAAGAGTTGGAATCTGCCTTAGTCCTGGAATGACTTGAGCCCCACATGAACCCTGTAGGCTCTGGGAGGGACTTACCACCAGGCTAAATCCAGAGCCATTGTCAGGAGGTGCAGCCAGCTGCCTCTACTTACTCTTTGGCCCTCTGTAATCAGCCTTCTCACTCCACCACTGATAAAAGCAACTTTAGCAAAACTGCACAGGGAAGTTCAGAAAATGTCATTCTCTTCCTTCCTGAGACGGTCCCCCTAGGACTTCTAGAGAATGACACCTTTGTTCCACTTTCTATGTGTCCAGTACAAATAATGTTTATTGAATCCAGTGTTTATAAGTTAAAAAAAAAAAAAAAAAAACAAGAAACTGACACTTTCCTTCCAAAGACATTAAGCATGTTAAAGATTCTACCATTGTATTTCTCTTTGCTAAAATTAAGAATGAAAAACAAGAAGCAAAGGCAGAGCCAGCCTACATAAATTATATTTGTATTAAGTGAATTCTTGGTTGAGATGCAATATGTTTGAATTATTGTGGGTTTTTTTTTTTTTTCCCAGTTGTATGTATAGCTCCCTGTACTCATACAGATGCTTACTACTGGTTTACTTTTTTAAAAAGAACCACTTTGCGTTTCCGGCTGCACCGGTTTTCTCTGCTGCATGGAGGGGTGGCCCCTCCACTCCCCGGTGCTCCGTCTCACTCCAGCGCTCAGGCTTCCCACGGCAGTGGCGTCTCTTGCTGCAGAGCAGGGGTTCTAGGTGGGAGGGATGTGTTGCTCCATGCATGTGGTATCTTCCCAGACCAGGGATCGAACCCGTGTCCCCTGCATTGGCAGGTGGATTTTTAACCATTAGACCACCTTGGAAGTCATACTTTTATTTTATATACTTCATACTAAACTTTAAGCTGAGTGAGAAGGCAAACTCTTTAGATTCCAGTCGTTTCGATTCCAAATTGTTGCTCACTCATATCTCTGCGGCCGTCACCACGTTACCTGATCACCTTAATCCTCAGTTCCCCCATCCATAAACTGGTAAGTGTTAGTTGCTCAGTTGTGTCTGACTCTGCAACCCCCTGGACTGCAGGCCACCAGGCTCCTCTGTCCATAGGATTTCCCAGTCAAGAATACTGGAGAGGGTTGCCATTTCCTCCTCCAGGGGATCTTCCCAACCCAGGGACTGAACCTGGGTGTCCTACATTGCAGGCAGATTCGTTACCATCTGAGACACCAGGAAAATCCATAATACCAACTTCACAGGGGTTTTGTGAAGGCTAAAGGAAAGAATCTACACAAAATGTTTAGCGTGGTGCCATGGGCTCAGCAGTGGTAGCTATTATTACTGTAACCCCTACAACTCTGTTGGACAAACACCAGCTATTTAGCATTTACTGTAAGCCAGGCACTACCATAGTGCTCGGTAAATATTAACTTACCGATTATCCAAAAACCCTGTGACATTTTTATTATTACTATTAATCAGTTTTATATCAGAGGGCACAGGAAAATTGAAACACTGCTTCAGGATCGCACAGCTGAAAGGTGGCCGGGCTGGAGTCTGAACTGGGAAGGCCTGAACCCAACGTCCCGCTCTGCAGCTCCAGTTCTCCTCTCCCCTCCCTCCATCTGTTCCCCTCCAACATCCTACCCAGTGGTCAGCGTCAAACACAGACAGGACCAGAAAGCTTCCAGTAACAAACATAGGGGTAATTTTAAAACACTCTAAAAGGCTTTTTTCTCACTTTAAAATATAAATTTTCTACTTAATAATCTATTTAACTAAATATCAGTTGCCATGTTTAAGAGAAAGTAAAGTTTCAATAACATTAACTTCACGGGCTTTCAATCATCCTCATTGTTTTTTCATAGCAAGCAACAGCTCGCCGGTTGTCTTCACATGAAGATACCCATTTCACCTTAAGGCTGAGATATGAAACAGAAGAAAGCATTCTGAAGTAATTAATTCTCAAGGGATTTGAAATCTAACATATTAACTTGAATTTTATTTGCAAACATCTCATTACCTCCCAGCAACCAAGACAGATGCTGCTGCTTCTTTAAAATACTAGAAATCTCACGCTCACAGAGAGCTTTCCACGTGAGTGTGAGAGGCGCAATGCCCACTTTCCAGTCTCCGTTGCAGACACCACCACTTAGAACTTCACATTAGCACGTTGCTACTGGGACAGATGGAAGTATCTTCTGCTGCTCGTGGTGTATTAATCCATTCTCACTGTACCAGCAGCTCGTTTAAAATGCGGTCATATACACATGAAGTAGCCCGCAGAGGCCATGGGCTCCAGTTATCTATAAAATAAACACAGACAAAATTAAACAGTAGACTACAACAAGCATGTGTGCTTACAAGATGAAACAGACTCCAAGTAAAAAGGGAAAGATAAGAAGCCAAAATCCTAATGACCATCTCACTCTAACAGTCAGTTAAAAAGATGCTGTAGCCATTTTCTTCCTTTTCTTTCACTTGTTGACTGAACAAAGGTCATATTGAAAGACATCAGTTTGCATGGGGTAGCACTTAACCCATCCTTACCCCGCCGCCTCACAAAGACATCCAGAGTGACAAGGGTTCCAATAAAATTAAATGCAGGGAAAAAAAAAATAAAGATACTGGTTTATCTTGACTATGTTTTACTCATAATACTCTAAAAATTCATTACTAAATAATTAATTGGAAAAGTAGAGAGTCAGCAAACCTGGGGAAATTATTTAATTTCTCTAGGACTCCGATTTCACAAAAACACTTACTCTGCATTTAGTCCTACTAAATTATTTTCAATTTCTTGAAGGGACCACTTCTGTTAAATATTTTTCCAGCCCCCACATCTACTGCCTGGCACTTAGTAGGTTCTCAGTACATACTGGTTTTTTAGGGTTTGGGGAAAATCTGCTATAGTCAATAACTGGGAAAGAGAAAGAATACAGCTGCTCATTTGCCGTATTTTGCCATGATCTCTCACTACACAATTAGTTATGCCTGTATGATCGTACAAGCCCTGGGAAAATAAATCACGTCCAAGAATTTGTTAGAGCGAGAGAGACTTTGCCTTGGGGGAGAATAGAAACTTGCAGCGGTGTCTTGACTGTTGATGTAGTATACTTTTATTTTGTTTCTGGGTGGATTTAATTTTTACAATGAAAATAAAAGATTAGTCCAGAAACTTGAAACCGACCAAACTAAAAAATAAATTATCAGGCAAAGAATAACTATCACTGGATCATGTTGCTTTCACTCATGTTTCTGTCCCTTCTACCAAACTATAAGCTTCTTGAAAGCAAGAATTATATCTTACCCTCCTTCATATTCAGGGACACTACTCAACATATTTTACAACCAGTAAGGGCAAGACTTTGACCAATCAGAACAAGTGCTGACTCTAAGCCACCAATGTGGTCAGAGTTTTCTGCTGATCAAATATTAGCCCTAGTTATTCCAAATGCCTACTGATACAGTGCCTAGGGAAATACTGGATGCTAAATAAATATTTAGTGAATTGACAAAGACAGGAATAAGTGCACGAATGCCGGAAGCCAACCATCCCACCAAAGCCCAGTTCTCCCAGGATTGTTCTACTATCACTCATTAAATTCCTTTGAACTCAAGAGCCTCGCACAGTACAGAGAAGGGGGCTGCAGGCACTGTGGAAGGCACATGACTCAGAGTCCCCAGGAACTGCCTAGGCTGTGGGTTCAGTTAACCTAGGGTTTTGTGATAGTCCTATGACCTTGGGTATTTTTAAGAACATAATCTCCATAGTAAACATAGAAAGCACAACAGTGAGCTTTGTGGTTCCAGAAAACAGGACTGTCTCAGCGCTTTCCATACAGCCAGGCCTAATTTGGATACAGAAATGACTGATTTGCAAGAGGCTTCTAATATTTTATGTTAAAACAGGATTCTACTGAAACTATTTTTTATCTTCGCATTCTATAATTTTGAATAAGTACCTTTTAATTATTGAAAGTAATAATTTCCCATGAAAGTATATTTCCAAAATAAACTGTTGGGTTGAAATTACAGTGTACCAGGACTGTCCTGAATACTTTACATATGTATCAACTTATTCAATGAGAAACCTGTATGCAGGTCAAGAAACAGTTAGAACCAGACATGGAACAATGGACTGGTTCAAAACTGGGAAAGGAGTACATCAAGGCTGCATACTGTCACCCTGCCTATTTAACTTATATGCAGAGTACACCATGAGAAACATTGGTCTGGATGAAGCACAGCTGGAATCAAGATCTGGGAGAAATATCAATAACCTCAGATACGCAGAGGACACCACTCTTATGGAAGAAAGCAAAAGAGGAACTAAAGAGCCTCTTGGTAAAGGTGAAAGAGGAGAGTGAAAAAGTTGGCTTCAAACTCAACATTCAGAAAATTAAGATCTTGGCATCTGGTCCCATCACTTCATGCCAAACAGATGGGGAAACAGTGGAAACAGTGACAGACTTTATTTTCTTGGGCTCCAAAATCACTGCAGATGGTAACCACAGCCATGAAATTAAAGCTTGCTCCTTGGAAGAAAAGCTATGATGAACCTAGAGAGTGTATTAAAAAGCAGAGACATCACTTTGCCAACAAATGTCCATATAGTCAAGGCTATGGTCTTCCTGATAGTCATGTTCAGATGTGAGAGTTGGACTATAAAGAAGGCTGAGAGCCCAAGAATTGATTCTTTTGAATTGTAATGCTGGAGAAGACTTGAGAGTCATTTGGACAGTGAGGAGATCAAACCAGTCAAACCTAAAGGAAATCAACCCTAAATATTCACTGGAAGAACTGATGCTAAATCTAACCCTCCAATACTTTGGTCACCTGATGGGAAGAGGAGGTTACTCGTTGGAAAAGACCCTGGTGCTGATTGAGGGCAGGCAGAGAAGGGGACGACAGGGGATGAGTTGGTTGGATGGCATCACTGATCCAGCGAACATAAGTTTGAGCAAAGTCTGGTAGATAGTAAAGGACAGGGAAGGCTGGCGTACTGCAGTCCCTGGGGTCATAAAGAGCTGGACATGGTTGAGTTACTGAAAGGTAATAAACTTATTCAATGAAGGCTGGTAAATGTTAAACAATCCCCTCTGAGCAGAAGACGTGGTTGAAGCACTGATTTGTAGAGTCTTCCAATTTCTGTTCCTCCCACCCTGGAGGCTGTCAGGCTACCAGAGTGATTTCATTGAGAGTGGAGTTGGAAAGCGGAGTAGTCATGGCTATGCAGAGCTCTGCCGTCAGCTCTAGCACACAGCTTGTTCTGACATCTCATGTCCTCAAGATAGATAAGTAGGATCTGAAAAAAGGATTTAGAGGTCAACTTGCATTGCATCCACATTTTCAAATATGAAAATATAGGCCCGCGTGTTGATTATCATTGACAAAGTCATGATTACATTACATTACATTAGCAATTAAGAGCTGTCTATGGGACCTGGGCTTCCCTGGTGGCTCAGACACTAAAGAATCTACCTGCAATGTGGGAGACCTGGGTTCAATCCCTGGGTTGGAAACGTTCCCCTGGAGGAAGGCATGGCAACCCACTCCAGTATTAGCTTAGAAAATCCCCATGGACAGAGAAGCCTGGTGGGCTTCAGTTCATGGGGTCGCAAAGAGTTGGACACGACTGGACGACTAAGAACTTGGGACCTGGGTGGATTCCCTAGTGGCTCAGACGGTAAAAGATCTGCCTACAATGTGGGAGACCAGGGTTTAATCCCTGGGTAGGGAAGATCCCCTGGAGAAGGGCACGGCAACCCACTCCAGTATTCTTGCCTGGAGAATTGCATGGACAGAGGAGCCTGGCACATTACAGTCCATGGGGTCACAAAGAGTTGGACACATCTGAGCAGCAAACACTCACAACACATGGGCCCTTCTTAGACAAGAGGCTGAATTCTAAGCTAATTGGTCAAGTTTCCATTCAAAATGCAGTCCAGTTCTGAAAGAAGTGTCTGTCATCTTCGTTTGGAGAAATATCTAAATTTCAAGTCTCCTTTTCATATTTACGCACCTTTCCTGGCCGTTAGTCCAGTCTTCCCTTCCTTAAGGTATCTAGATCTTGTCACTGCCTTCCGCTTTGTCTCTTGCACAGTATATATAAAAAGACAATCAAATTGGGGCCAGCATGTCCACCTATTAGATGCCTATGTGACTGCCTACGGGATGGCCCTTGGTGCCAAACTTCACAAGATTGCTGAAGTTTCAGCCCTTATTCCTCTGGATATTAAAAAAAAAAATTTCTAGCTTCCTAGGTCTAATACCACAAAACCTCCTAGGCAAATAATTTTCACATATATGTTAGGGAAAGTCTATTTATAGAATGCTGAGTATAAGTCATTGAAATAAAAATTTTTAAAGGCTTATTATTCAAAGTGGAGTTAAGAAACCCTATAACCCACCTTCATGTATTTAGCAGTTTTGCCCATGTTTGAAGTTTTTATATCATAGAAATTCTTCCATACAGCGAAATTTTAGTTGTAAAATCTGCTAAAATCTAAAATAAAACTATTAGAAATAACTTCGTGAACAATAAGAAACTTTACTTTTCCTCTCTTGCGCTTGCCTTTTAAGATAATAAAATCATTTACGAAATGCTTTCTGTGCTGTTCTGACTCTCAATTGATTTTTTATTATTCTTGAGGATACTCAGTAAAGCTACGCTTTTGTAAGGGCCCATGTGACCAAACATAGAAATGCGCTACATTTAGAACTGCTTTGGATACCGATGGTGGGGTGTGAAGTTCATTATGCTTTGGAACCGCTACAGTGAACTTGCTGGTCATCGGCTCTGTAAAAGGCAATCGGCTCAGCTGACTGCTCAGTTAGAATACTGTTTCCATTGTCAGACAACGTAGACAGGATAGTCGCTTTATCCATGAAAGATACATTTATAAATAGCAAGCATAACTTTGTATCTCTGAGCGGATGAAAAATGATCTATTATTACTCTGATAATATCAAACCAGAGATCTTACAGATCTCAATGAAAAAGGCGAGAAAAAGGAGTTAAAAGACGCTCTGATGACCAGGCTCATAGAATGTGTCAGCTAAATCATCTCGTATCCCACACCCCTCCCCTCACTCTCAGACCTAATCCTCCTCTTCCCCTCCTTCTCTCTGGAGGCTGCAGCAAAGATAACTTAGTTGCCCTTCCACAAAACTGAGATAATGCCCCTTCTCCCATTTCAGGAGCATGACTGCATAATCCTTCACCAGCGCCCACCCTCCCTCACGTGGCAGAGCCAGAAAAGCAGCTGCGCCCTCCACTTGGAGACCGTCCCCCCTTCCCCAAGCCCTGGAACTCTGGCTTCTGGGTAGTTATTCATTGGTTTCCTGATGGTTGGTTTTGCTCTCTTCCTAGAAGACATTTATCCAAAATATATATATCAACAAAGGTGAGGAGATACTTCAAAATATATTGAAAATGTATTAAGAACTTAGGGAGCTGCTTTATCTCAGGACACTGAAATTAGTTTCTGAGCTGCATCCTTGCCTGACCTCGGGGAGTTAAGGTCTATAAGCAGGATTAGAGTGGCACAGGCAGAGAGAGATCAGACGTGCTCAGGGACAAACATGAGCAAAGGAAACAGGGCTATGCTTCCAGGCATGGATTAATTTAATTTTCTGGGAGGGAGGAAGGGATTGTTTAAGGGCTTAAACCCATGGGGGTGTCTCAGATGCTGATGATGTTTGACATTTCACGTTGTTTGGGGGGTTTTTTGGTCTTTTTTGACAGATCTACAAAAATGAGCAGAAAAACAACTCATTATCTCTTCTGGGAAGGAAAGACCATAGGGGTTTATTTTAATAATTTAAATCCTCTTTCCATAAAATACTCTTTACACAGACTGTACCTTTTAAGCTCATTGTTAGGGAGAGGTTGATATTCGGTGTGACTACAGCTCATGAACTCAATAATTAATCCCTTAGAGACAAGAGAATGTTTAACCACTGGATGTTTACTTTAGACATTGTTAATGAAAAATATTCTAAGCCTCTCAATTTTACAATTTACACTTGGAATGAGAGAATGTTCAATTAGGGGAAGATACTGAAATACTGAAGAATAGAAATGGGAATTTTCTTATGAATAAGGTAAACTCTAAGCTGTGAGGGGCTGGGGTAAAGTTTGGGGGTCGTGGTGGAGGACACTAAGAGGAACACTTAGGAAAGCCAGCTCTGAGGAAAGGCTCTGGGCAAAGGCCGGGCAGCCTAAGGTCTTCTCCTGGGCCTGAACCTTCTCCAGCCAGCTGTGACCTTCATCACAGGGACTGACGCCGTTTCTAGAGGTGCAGGGGGGAGAGGGAGGCAGTGTGAGAAGCCAGAGGAGCTGGGGTGGCTAAAGGGCTTTATCCAAACATTTTAAAATTAAGTGGTATCCCCACAACCCCAAACACCTTAAAAGAAGGTTCCTATCTGTGCAGGAACTCAGAGTTTTTAAACAAGGTCCTAAATACACACACACACACACACACACACACACACACACACACACAGATGGGTAGGAAATTCTCTTTTCTGTCAAGGCTAAATTAGGAATGCTTATTAAGCAATTCAGACAAAGGATACAAAGAGAAGGAAAGTGAATGACAGGCCACAAGGATTTACTGATTCAGCTACAGGGCTCAGTCTAATGCCCCAATTTACAGGATCGTGCATTTTCCCTTGACACTCTCAGTCAGAAACACCATTGGCTGTTTAACTGCGGCTAAGTGATACTTCTAGGGTCACAGGAAGGGCGGGTTGGTACGCCTGCTCCTCAGAGGCGATTCACCACTGAGCACCTCCCAGCGCTGCGGCTTTATGAGGAATACAATGGAAGATGCTCAAACCCTGCGTTCTCCTGTCATTCACGTATCTTGCCCAGTGGCTTTGTATCCTGCAAGGAAAAGTAATATGCAGAGTGACTTGCAAAGTGACTGGGAAAGCAGGTAATGTAAGGAAATCCCTGGAGAAAGAGAACCAGGCATGGCTTTCTTGACATAAGAGAAACCATTTTTGGTCTGAGCCATTTTGTGATCTAAGTTTGGCCACAATGCTCATCCTTGAACAGCTCTCAATAATTAATAATCTTAAGGCAACAGAAAAATGCAGAAACAAACAACTGTTCTCAGGCAAGAAAAGTAACCACAGCAAAAATAATATGTCAGTTGGCAAGACTCCCAGTTCTGTTCCCATGGTAAAGACTAGCCCGAAGCTCTCAACCACTAGATTAACGGAAACCTACTGCAGCCAGGAAATTAAAAGACGCTTGCTCCTGGAAGAAAACCTACAACTAACCTAGACAGCGTAATAAAAGCAGAGACATTACTTTGCCAACAAAGGTCCGTCTAGTCAAGGCTATGGTTTTTCCAATGGTCATGTATGGATGTGAGAGTTGGACTATTAAGAAAGCTGAGTGCAGAAGTATTGATGCTTTTGAACGGTGGTGTTGGAGAAGACTCTTGAGAGCACCTTGGACTGCAAGGAGGTCCAACCAGTCCATTCTGAAGATCAGTCCTGGGCGTTCACTGGAAGGACTGATGTTGAAGCTGAAACTCCAATACTTCGGCCACCTCATGCGAACAGTTGACTCATTGGAAAAGACTCTGATATTGGGAGGGATTGGGGGCAGGAGGAGAAGGGGACGACAGAGGATGAGATGGCTGGATGGCATCACTGAGTCGATGGACGTGAGTCTGAGTGAACTCCAGGAGTTGGTGATGGACAGGGAGGCCTGGCGTGCTGCGATTCATGGGGTCACAGAGAGTCGGACACGACTGAGCAACTGAACTGAACTGAACTGAACTGAATGTGACTATTAGAAGGCAATGGCAGATGACACCACCCTTATGGCAGAAAGCGAAGAGGAACTAAAAACCCTCTTGATGAAAGTGAAAGAGGAGAGTTGAAAAGTTGCCTTAAAGCTCAACATTCAGAAAACAAAGATCATGGCATCTAGTCCCATCACTTCATGGGAAATAGATGGGGAAACAGTGGAAACAGTGTCAGACTTTATTTTTTGGGCTCCAAAATCACTGCAGATGGTGACTGCAGCCATGAAATTAAAAGACGCTTACTCCTTGGAAGAAAAGTCATGACTAACCTAGATAGCATATTCAAAAGCAGAGACATTACTTTGCTGACTAAGGTCCGCCTAGTCAAGGCTATGGTTTTTCCAGTAGTCATGTATGGATGTGAGAGTTGGACTGTGAAGTAAGGCTGAGCGCCAAAGAATTGATGCTTTTGAACTGTGGTGTTGGAGAAGACTCTTGAGAGTCCCTTGGACTGCAAGGAGATCCAGCCAGTCCATCCTGAAGGAGATCAACCCTGAAATTTCTTTGGAAGGAATGATGCTAAAGCTGAAACTCCAGTACTTTGGCCACCTCATGCGAAGAGTTGACTCATTGGAAAAGACTCTGATGCTGGGAGGGATTGGGGGCAGGAGAAGAATGAGACGACAGAGGATGAGATGGCTGGATGGCATCACTGAGTCGATGGACGTGAGTCTGAGTGAACTCCGGGAGTTGGTGATGGACAGGGAGGCCTGGCATGCTGTGATACATGGGGTCGCAAAGAGTCGGACAGGACTGAGCGACTGAATTGAACTGAACTGAACTGAATGGCACCCCACTCCAGTACTCTTGCCTGGAAAATCCCATGGATGGAGGAGCCTGGTAGGCTGCAGTCCATGGGGTTTCGAAGAATCGGACACGACTGAGTGACTTCACTTTCACTTTTCCCTTTCATGCATTGGAGAAGGCGATGGCAACCCACTCAAGTACTCTTGCCTGGAGAATCCCACGGATGGCGGAGGCTGGTGGGCTGCCGTCTATGGGTCTCACAGAGTCGGACACGGCTGAAGCGACTTAGCAGCACCAGCAGCATGTGACTATTTTAATCCCAGATTCCTAATTTATCCTTCCCTCCTACCTTTTTCCTTTTTTAAAAAAAAAGCACCTAGATCTTCTTGAGTCTCTGAAGACATCAGCATAAAGAAAAAAAGCATGTAAATGATTGTATTTACATGATATTATGAAAAAGACAAAACTATAGGAACAAAAAGATCAGTGGTTGCCAGGGATTAAGTGTGGAGAGAGCGGTGACCAAAAACACAGCAGGAAGGGGTGGTGGAGGGTTGTGCAGCTGTCTTCTCTATCCCTTGCTTTCAGCAGTAGTCACAAGACTTTACACACTTGTCAAAAATCTTAGAACAGTACATCCCCAAATGTGAAGTCTTCTGTACATAAAAGAGAGAGTGCACGGAATCTTATTAAACTGGCTTCTGTAAGAAATGGAGTTTGGAAAATGTCTTGCTGTGTTTCACTGTTCGCTGAAACCACGGCAGGCAAGGCACGAGCGGGGAAGCTGGAAGAAAACTCGAGGAGCCGGTGGAGCTGCAGGCACGCTTATCCTCTGCTGACCCGCAAGGCAGCCTTGGCCGCAGACACGCTGCGTTCTGTTCTGATTGACCCAGCCGACGTGGCCATAAGCCGCCGTAATGCGGGCGCAAGGGCTTCTCAGGGGGAGCTCCTACGTGTTTACTCCGCCCGTGGCCAAACCGGTACGTTGCGATGCGCACGTGCAGTGCTATGAGCGGTCTCAGCCGTTACGTAAGCACGTATGCACAAAACGTGGGGCCAGGGCGAGAGGGAGACGGGCGAGAGAGCATGACCACCACCATCGTGGCAACAGCTCTTTCGTTACAGAGAAGCAGTTGAAAGGACAGAGACTCAACTTCTATTTTTTTCTGTTGACATCTGGGGAAATCATTTACTTCTGTATTATTGCAATGAGAATAATCTTAATTATCTTCTCAAATTATGCCTTATGCAGATATTATGGCATATGAGGGATGGCAAGGTGGGTACAGCAGCAGCCTTGTCCAGTATTAATAGAACCCTTTAAGCATTATTCCCAGCCCCCATCCAACCTTCTTTACCTTTCTCTTCCTAGGTAGACACTTCTCCGCTATAAAGATTTTATTAAAGGGATATATTGTTTTTTATCCTGAAGCACTTGACGCTTACACCCACCCCATCAGTGGAAACTGATTAATCATCTTCACGTATCAGATTGTTTACTGGTAAAGCTGAACAGTCTTTGGAGTTTTTATTCACATCTGTGTCTCCAGAAGCTCTTCAGCCTGCTCATGTGTTAGTAGCCAAAGACCTTTTCTCTTGGGTAGAAACTGCAAATTTGCTAGTTAATTAGCTAATTTGTTTCCATGCCTTGTGAGCAGTGCTCATTTGTCCTTCCCCTTTCCTCAGATTCATGCTGCTTGATTTTCTTCCAGTCTGAACATCTTCCACTTCCTCCGAACCCCAAATAAGATGACTAGGGTCAATTCATTGCCAACATATTTTGTTTCCATTTGGGTATGTGTGTTTAATTAAAGAAAAAAAAAAAGAGGACTAACGTGGTCTGGAATAGTTCTTTTCTAAAGATCTCTCTGAGAGAAATAATACTACTTTTTTTTTTTAAAGTACAGTAAGTTTCCAACTGATATGTGAAGACAAGCAGTGTTCACTAGATCAGATTAAGGTGATATATCTCAACCAATTAAAAGGAGCATTTTCTAGCTCTCAGTTAGATATTCCTATAGGAATATCCCTTGCCTTTCTACTGTTTAGTCAATAGAAACAAAATACTTAAAGGTCAACCAGCTATTATTCCTCCTGGTCTGGTCTCTACCCAGTTGGCAGCCCATTAAAGAAATAACTTCACAGCGAGATGTATAATGGCAGCAATGTATCAGTACCTTTTTACATTCTCAAAACCATAATTTTTCCTTTCACTTTACCCCCAAAACAACATAAAGTCTGAGTGAATATTTAGAGACCTGTTCTAACTTACACAAGTGACCTATTAAGAGAAAAAACTGTTAGGTTTGAACACAATAGAGTAATGTTGCTTTGGGTTAATATTTGCAGTATCTTAAAAACTATTTGTAAAAACAAATGACCTGATTATCACTAAAACATCCGAGAGACTAACTTGAGCTCTAACAGTCTGTATTCTTTTCTCCAACTTCAGGGCTGGGATTGCATCTCTCCCTGGCCTCTGAATGCGTCACTGTAGCCTTGACTACAAGGGAGACATTGGTTTGAAACACAAAGCAGACCCAGGACCAGCCCAGAAAAACAGACATCCTGCACCTGACTCACACCTCCCCTGGACCTGGGCAAATGCTTTAGGCTACTCTGAACTCAATCTGAGTCAGTAGCAAATAATTCCATGAGTTTTAGAATAAGGTTTTTATTTATTTATTTTTTAAGTATCAACTTGTAAAAACCTTCTACAATGATGGCCAAAGTATTGGAGTTTCAGCTTCAGCATGAGGCCTTCCAATGAATATTCAGGATTGATTTCCTTTAGGATGGACTGGTTGGATCTCCTTGCAGTCCAAGGGACTCTCAAGAGTCTTCTCCAGCCCCACAGTTCAAAAGCATCAATTCATTGGTGCTCAGCTTTCTTATAGTCCAATTCTCACATCCATGCATGACTACAGGAAAAACCATAGCTTTGACTAGACAGACTTTTGTTGGCAAAGTAATGTCTCTGCTTTTTAATATGCTGTATAAGTTGCTCAAAGCTTTTCTTCCAAGGAGCAAGCGTCTTTTAATTTCATGGCTGCAATCACCATCTGCAGTGATTTTGGAGCCCAGAAAAATAAAGTCTGTCACTGTTTCCACTGTTTACCAATCTGTTTGGCATGAAGTGATGGGACCCAATGTCATGATCTTAGTTTCTCGAATGTTGAGTTCTAATCCAACATTTTCACTCTCTTTCACTTTGATCAAGAAGCTCTTTAGTTCTTCACTTTCTGCCATAAGGGTGGTGGCAATCTTGATTCCAGCTTGTGCTTCATCCAGCCCAGCATTCCTCATGATGTACTGTAAAAAAGCAGGGTGACAGTGTGCAGCCTTGACACATTCCTTTCCCGATTTGGAAATAGTCTGTTGTTTCATGTCTTATTCTAACTGTTGCTTCCTGACCTGCATACAGATTTCTCAAGAGACAGGTCAGGTGGTCTGGTATTCCCATCTCTCTCAGAATTTTCCACAGTTTGTTGTGATCCACACAGTCAAAGGCTTTGGCATAGTCAATAAAGCAGAAGTAGATGTTTTGCTGGAACTCTCGCTTTTTCGATGATCCAGTGAATGTTGGCAATTTGATCTCTGGTTCCTCTGCCTTTTCTAAATCCAGCTTGAACATCTGGAAGTTCACAGTTCACATAGTGTTGAAGCCTGGCTTGGAGAATTTTAAGTATTACTTTGCTAGTGTGTGAGATGAGTGCAATTGTGCAGTAGTTTGAACATTTTTTGGCATAGCCCCTCTTTCAGATTGGAATGAAAACTGACATTTTCCAGTCCTGTGGCCACTGTTGAGTTTTCCAAATTTCCTGGCATATTGAGTGTAGCACTTTCACGGCATCATCTTTTAGGATTTGAAATAGCTCAACTGGAATTCCATCACCTCTACTAGCTTTGTTCATAGTGATGCTTCCTAAGGCCCACTTGACTTCACATTCCAGGATGTCTGGCTCCAGGTGAGTGATCACAACATTGTGATTATCTGGGTCGTGAAGATCTTTTTTGTACAGTTCTTCTATGTATTCCTGCCACCTCTTCTTAATATCTTCTGCTTCTGTTAGGTCCATATGATTTCTGTCCTTCATTGTGCTCATCTTTGCATGAAGTGTTCTCTTGGTATCTCTGATTTTCTTTAAGAGATCTCTAGTCTTTCCCATTCTATTGTTTTCCTGTATTTCTTTGCATTTATCACTGAGGAAGGCTCTCTTATCTCTCCTTGCTATTCTTTGGAACTCTGCATTCAAATGGGTGTATCTTTCCTTTTCTCCTTTGCCTTTCACTTCTCTTCTTTTCTCAGCTCTTTGAAAGGCCTCCTTAGCCATTTTGCCTTTTTGCATTTCTTTTCCTTGGGGATGGTCTTGATCCCTGTCTCCTGTACAATGTCACAAATCTCTTTCCATAGTTCTTCAGGCACTCTATCAAATCTAATCCCTTGAATCGATTTCTCACTTTCACTGTATAATTTTAAGGGAGTTGACATAGGTCATACCTGAATGGTCTAGTGGTTTTCCCTACTTTCTTCAATTTGAGACTGAATTTGGCAATAAGGAGTTCATGATCTGAGCCACAGTCAGCTCCTAGTCTTGTTTTTGCTGACTGTATAGAGCTTCTCCATCTTTGGCTGCAAAGAATATAATCAATCTGATTTCGGTGTTGACCATCTGGTGATGTCCATGTGTAGAGTCATCTCTTGTGTTGTTGGAAGAGGATGTTTGCTATGACCAGTGCGTTCTCTTGACAAAACTCTGTTAGCCTTTGCTCTGCTTCATTCTGTACTCCAAGGCCAAATTTGCCTGTTACTCTAGGTATCGCTTGACTTCCTACTTTTGCATTCCAGTCCCCTATAATGAAAAGGATATCTTTTTTGGGTGTTAGTTCTACAAGGTCTTGTAGGTCTTCATAGCACTGTTCAACTTCAGCTTCTTCAGCGTTACTGGTCAGGGCATAGAATTGGATTACAGTGATATTGAATGGTTTACTTTGGAAATGAACAGAGATCATTCTGTCATTTTTGAGATTGCATCCAAGTACTGCATTTCAAACTCTTTTGTTGACTATGATGGCTACTCCAGTTCTTCTGGGGGATTCTTGCCCACAGTAGTAGATATAATGATCATCTAAGTTAAAATCACACTTTACAGTCAATTTTAGTTCACTGATTCCTCAAATGTCGATGCTCACTCTTGCCATCTCCTGTTTGACCACTTCCTATTTGCCTTGATTAATGGAGCTAAAGTGAAAGAGGAGAGTGAAAAAGTTGGCTTAAAGCTCAACATTCGAAAAAAAAAGATCATGGCATCCGGTCCCATCACTTCTTGGGAAATAGATGGGGAAACAGTGGAAACAGTGTCAGACTTTATTTTGGGGGGCTCCAAAATCACTGCAGATGGTGACTGCAGCCATGAAATTAAAAGATGCTTACTCCTTGGAAGAAAAGTTATGACTAACCTAGATAGCATATTCAAAAGCAGAGACATTACTTTGCCGACTAAGGTCCGTCTAGTCAAGGCTATGGTTTTTCCTGTGGTCATGTATGGATGTGAGAGTTGGACTGTGAAGAAGGCTGAACGCTGAAGAATTGATGCTTTTTTTTTAATTTTTATTTTTACTTTATTTTACTTTACAATACTGTATTGGTTTTGCCATACATTGACATGAATCCACCACGGGTGTACATGCGTTCAGAATTGATGCTTTTGAACTGCGGTGCTGGAGAAGACTCTTGAGAGTCCCTTGGACTGCAAGGAGATCCAACCAGTCCATTCTGAAGGAGATCAACCCTGGGATTACTTTGGAAGGAATGATGCTAAAGCTGAAACTCCAGTTCTTTGGCCATCTCATACGAAGAGTTGATTCATTGGAAAAGACTCTGATGGTGGGAGGGTTTGGGGGCAGGAGGAGAACGGGACGACAGAGGATGAGATGGCTGGATGGCATCACTGAGTCGATGGACGTGAGTCTGAGTGAACTCCGGGAGTTGGTAATGGACAGGGAGGCCTGGCGTGCTGCGATTCATGGGGTCGCAAGGAGTCGGATATGACTGAGTGACTTCACTTCACTTCACTTCACTTCAAACTATGGTGGAGGTAATGAAGATAATGGGAAATAACTAGAGATCTCTTCAAGAAAATCAGAGATACCAAAGGAACATTTCATGCAAAGGTGGGCTCAATAAAGGACAGAAATGGTATGGACCTAACAGAAGCAAAAGATATAAAGAAGAGGTGGCAAGAATACACAGAAGAATTGCACAAAAAAGATCTTCACAAACCGGAGAATCACAATGGTGTGATCACTCATCTAGAGCCAGACATCCTGGAATGCGAAGTCAAGTGGGCCTTAGAAAGTATCACTATGAACAAAGCTAGTGGAGGAGATGGAATTCCAGTTGAACTATTTCAAATCCTGAAAGATGATGCTGTGAAAGTGCTGCACTCAATATGCCAGCAAATTTGGAAAACTCCGCAGTGGCCACAGGACTGGAAAAGGTCTGTTTTCATTCCAATCACAAAGAAAGGCAATGCCAAAGAAGGCTCCAACTACTGCACAATTGCACTCATCTCACATGCTAGTAAAGTAATGCTCAACATTCTCCAAGCCAGGCTTCAGCAATACGTGAACCGTGAAATTCCTGATGTTAAAGCTGGTTTTAGAAAAGGCAGAGGAACCAGAGATCAAATTGCCAACATCCGCTGGATCATGGAAAAAGCAAGAGAGTTCCAGAAAAACATCTATTTCTGCTTTATTGACTATGCCAAAGCCTTTGACTGTGTGGATCACAAGAAACTGTGGAAAATTCTGAAAGAGATGGGAATACCAGAGCACCTGACCTGCCTCTTGAGAAATCTGTATGCAGGTCAGGAAGCAACAGTTAGAACTGGACGTGGAACAACAGACTGGTTCCAAATAGGAAAAGGAGTACGTCAAGGCTGTATATTGTCAGCCTGCTTATTTAACTTCTATGCAGAGTACATCATGAGAAACGCTGGACTGGAAGAAACACAAGCTGGAATCAAGATTGCCGGGAGAAATATCAATAACCTCAGATATGCAGATGACACCACCCTTATGGCAGAAAGTGAAGAGGAACTAAAAAGCCTCTTGATGAAAGTGAAAGAGGAGAGTGAGAAAGTTGGCTTAAAGCTCAACATTCAGAAAACAAAGATCATGGCATTCGGTCCCATCACTTCATGGGAAACAGATGGGGAAACAGTGGAAACAGTGTCAGACTTTATTTTGGAGGGGCTCCAAAATCACTGCAGATGGTGACTGCAGCCATGAAATTAAAAGACACTTACTCCTTGGAAGAAAAATTATGACCAACCTAGATAGCATATTCAAAAGCAGAGACATTACTTTGCCAACTAAGGTCCGTCTAGTCAAGGCTATGGTTTTCACAGTGGTCATGTATGGATGTGAGAGTTGGACTGTGAAGAAGGCTGAGTGCTGAAGAATTGATGCTTTTGAATTGCGGTGTTGGAGAAGACTCTTGAGAGTCCCTTGGACTGCAAGGAGATCCAACCAGTCCATTCTGAAGGAGAAGAGCCCTGCGATTTCTTTGGAAGGAATGATACTAAAGCTGAAACTCCAGTGCTTTGGCCACCTCATGTGAAGAGTTGACTCATTGGAAAAGACTCTGATGCTGGGAGGGATTGGGGGCAGGAGGAGAAGGGGACGACAGAGGATGAGATGGCTGGATGGCATCACTGACTTGATTGATGTGAGTCTGAGTGAACTCCAGGAGTTGGTGATGGACAGGGAGGCCTGGCGTGCTGCGATTCATGGGGTTTCAAAGAGTTGGACATGACTGAGCTACTGAACTGAACTGAATGAAGATAATGTGACCTCCTTCAAAAGATCCCATGGACTCACTGCTACACTCAGTGCCCCCGACCCTGCAGCAGGCCACCAGCAATCCATGCCTCCACCGGAGACTCCTGGACACTCCTGGACACTCCCAGGCAGGTCTGGGTCAGTCTCTTGTGGGTCTGAGTCACTGCTCTTTTCTTCTGGGTTCTGGGGCACACAAAGTTCTGTGGTTTTTTTCCCACCATGAATCTATTTCCCCGTCCTGTGTAAGTTCTGGCAGCTCTATGGTGGGGTTAGTAGAGACCTCCTCCAAGAGGGCTCATTCCACACCCGGGTCTGCTGCACCCAGAGCCCCTGTCCCTGAGGCAGGCCACCGCCAGCCCGCACCTCCTCAGGAGACATAGCTCTGTCTCAGTCTCTGCGGGGTCTCTGGGTCCTGGTGCACACAAGGTTTGCTTGAGCCCTCTGAGCGTCTCTGGTGGGGATGGAGTTTGATTCTAAATGCGATTTCGCCCCTCCTACCACCTTGCTGGCGCTTCTCCTTTCCCCTTGGATGTGGGGTATCTCGTCAAAGTTGCTCCAGCACTGCGCAGCTGCATATATCTATATACATATATAATGAAATATTAATCATAAAAAGAATGAAATATTGTCATTTGCAGCAACATGGATAAATCTAGAGATTATTATGCTTAGTGAAGTCAGACAGAGAAAGACAAGTATTATTTGAGACTCCTTATATGTGGAGTCTCAAATGAAATATAAATGAATCTACATACAAAACAGGGACAGATTAGAGACACAGAAAACAATATTATGGTTACCAAAGGGGAGGGCGGAGGGGGAAGGACAAATTCGTGGTATCCAATTAATAGACACAAACTAGCATGTATAAAATAGAGAAGCACTATATATAAAAAGCCGCTGTAGGAGAACACAGCAGCCCATTCTGGCATTCTTGCCTGGAGAATCCCATGGATACAGGATCCTGGCGAGCTGCAGTCATGGGGTCACAAAAGAGCCTGACACTACTGAGGCAGCTGAGCACAGCATGTGTATAACAGCACCATATAGCGCAGGGCATCATACCCATTGTCTTTTAATAACCTACAGTGGAATTCATGTAGCTGTTGTTTAGTCGCTCAGTAGTGTCTGGTTCTTTTGTGACCCTATGGACTGGAGCTTGCCAAGCTTCTCTGTCCATGGGATTTCTCAGGCAAGAATACTAGCGTGGATTGTCATTTCTTCCTGCGAGGGCTCTTCCCAACCCAGGGATCAGACTCATGTCTCCTGCACCGCAGACAGATTCTTTGCCACTGAGCCACCTGGGAAGCCCACAGTGGAGTATACTCTGCAAAATACTGATTGCACACCTGTTGTTGCTGTTATTGTTCAATCATTAACTTGTCCAACTCTTTGCGACCTCGTGGACTGCAGCATGCCAGGCTTCCCTGTCCTTCACTATCTCCTGGAGTTTGCTGAGATTGGTGTCTATTGAGTCAGTGATTCGATCTAACCATCTCATCCTCTGCTGCCCCCTCTTCCTTTTGCCTTCGATCTTTCCCAGCATCAGGGTCTTTTTTCAGTGAGTTGGCTCGTCACATCAGGTGGCCAATGTATTGCATCAGTCCTTCCAGTGAATATTCAGGGTTGATTTCCTTTAGGATTGACTGGTTACCTGAAAGTAACACAATATGGTAACTCAGCTATACTTCAATTTTTAAATTGTATTAATTGTCAAAAAAAAAAAACCCACCAAGATTAGGTGATATCTGGGGAGCATTCTCAGACATTTTTTTCAGGACTTTCAATAAGCAAAACCAAAACCAGTAAATTGGAATTACTGTACAAATAAGATACACTTCAAACTAATCTCAAATATTAATTTTATTGGGCCATTATTTTTACTGAAGCAAAACATTATATTTAACCTTCCAGAAAACTCATTTGAACCAGAATTACACATATTATCTTTATTTTACAGCTGAGGAAATTTGAGATTTTCTTCATATACGAGACAGCCTCTCCCCTCCCCAACACTCCCAGTTCCTCTAGGACAGATATTCACCTCTGAGTTTCCGGGACCTGCAAAGGGCAAGCCAAATAGTTGATGATCAAAAAGACTGTTTAACTAAAATAAAAGTTGCATCAGTTCAGTTCAGTTCAGTCACTCAGTCATGTCCAACTCTTTGCAACCCCATGAACCTCAGCACGCCAGGCCTCCCTGTCCATCACCAACTGCCACAGTCCATCCAAACTCATGTCCATTGAGTTGGTGATGCCATCCAACCATCTCATCCTCTGTTGTCTCCTTCTCCTCCTGCCCTCAATCTTTCTCAGCATCAGGGTCTTTTCAAATGAATCAGCTCTTTGCCTCAGGTGGCTAAAGTATTGGAGTTTCAGCTTCAACATCAGTCCTTCCAATGAACACCCAGGACTGGTCTCCTTTAAGATGGACTGGTTGGATCTCCTTGCAGTCCAAGGGACTCTCAAGCATCTTCTCCAACACCACAGCTTTCTTTATAGTCCAACTCTCACATCCATACATGACCACTGGAAAAACCATAGCTTTGACTAGATGGAGCTTTGTCTCTGCTTTTTAATATGCTGTCTAGGTTGGTCATAACTTTCCTTCCAAGGACCAAGCATCTTTTAATTTCATGGCTGCAATCATCATCTGCAGTGATTTTAGAGCCCCCCCCCCCAAAAAAAAAAACTAAAGTCAGCCACTGTTGCATAATTTGTCCCATAAAATCATAACTAGGACACAATTCTCCTGACTCGTTTATCTACAACAAAAATGTGTCCATAATTGCACAGTCTATGATCACATTACTATGATTATTATTATAGGAACTATGCTTATCCTCCTGTTACATTTCAATCAGATGTGAGCTGCCCTTCTGCTTTCAAGACCATTCACCTCTTTTCTGGCCCACTTACTTTCTTTTTTTGTCTAACTCCATACATTTTCTTTAACCTGCATAAATGTAACTTCTTAATAGGTTCTTTCCAATTTTTGCCTTTTCATGCTGCATATTCATACATCGCTTTCTCAACAAAGGTCCATTGAGTCAAAGCTATGGTTTTTCCAGTAGTCATATATGGATGTGAGAGTTGGACTATAAAGAAGGCTGAGTGCCAAAGAATTGATCCTTTCGAACTGTGGTGTTGGAGAAGACTCTTGAAAGTCCCTTGAACAGCAAGGAGAGCAAACCAGTCAATCCTAAAGGATATCAACCTTGAGTATTTATTGGAAGGATTGATGCTGAAGCTGAAGCTCCAAAACTTGGCCAACCTGGTGTAAAGAGCTGACTCACTGGAAAAGACCCTGATGCTGGGAAAGACTGAAGGCAAAAGGAGCACGGGGTGGCAGAGGATGAGATGGCTAGATAGCATCACTGACTCAATGGATATGAATTTCAGCAAACTCCGGGAGATAGTGAAGGACGGGGAAGCCTGGCAAGTTGCGGTCCATGGGGTCGCAAACAGACATGACTTCGCAACTGAACAGCAACAAAATAGGTTCTTTATTTTTTCTCATATCTGGACTTTCTTTTCTTTTTTGTATGCATATGAACAAAATAATTGAGCTCACTAGCTTGTCTCCTTTTCTTCCTTCATACTAATCCCTTCTCAAACCCCACATTTCCTTGGAGCTAGCTTGAGTCGCCTTAAGATTTCCAGGGTCCACTGAACAATGCTGAGCATTCTTGCTTTCTGATGCATGAAGATCTCCTTCCCCTTGAGTGATCCCTGTCCTTTCTCTGCGACTTGCCTGTGTCACGTTTAGATTGTAAACCCAATGGACGAGAAATATAAGTGACGCTGTGTGTACACAATCCAGCGTCAAAATGAAAATTGTCGGTAGCAGCTAGGACTATAACATTCAAAATTTTCATTAACTTGCAGGCAATTGCATTAATACAGTTATGTGAAAACTCTCTTGGAACATATTTGACTCATTTTAATCACCGCTGAAGTAATGAGCACAAGTGAAAAGCTGATGTAATGTCGATGGCCTTAGGAAAAATTCTCTGGAACAATCTTCAGGGTGTTCACATACTTCAGAACACACAGTCTGTTTTGTTGCTAAATCATTTCCATTTTGGAAATGGATATTAAGCAGCCAAAGTAATACATTACATATATTCTCATGTTTTACAGACCACGTATTAATGGGTAAATATGCAGGTTTGTTTATAGGTAATTCAACACAGAAATGAGCATTATGGTTTTCCCTCTTTGTGACACTGAAAATCTGAATCTGAAAGCCTAATTATCACTTGCTGCTTAGTCTTTATATGAAATAATAAGATAATCATTTGAGACTCATGAAGTCTTGATTTTCCATCTTGAAGGGCATCGTCAATGTCACAAACTGTCACGAGGCAGCTTGTGTTCTGTAGCTGGTGCTGATAGAAAACAGGAGGCCACCAGCACATGTGTCCTCGAATTACCTCTGAAAATGGAACTGATCTCTTTCTGTATAAGAACACATCTCCATCCAAAAGATAATTCGCCTTTATATCAAGAATTATATAAAAGGCTCCTTTCTGAAGATACTCCATAGACCATTCTTCTCTTAATTTTCTGTGTAATAGTTAAAATCCTGATGACCTAAACCAATTTTTATAAATACGCAATAGTGGAAAAAGCTCAGAGTATTTAAATTACTATTATTGATCATTTTGAATCATCCATTTCTATTAACAAAACTAAAATGTATTTAAATTCCATACAATTTTATTGAGTGCTTGTGCTGAACGCTGGGATTGTGATGCAAGCGTGGGGATCTTTGCTTTCTTGGAAGTCACAGTTCATAGTGGAAAGTATATTAAGTAGCTAATCATGGGACTACTGAATGTTACAAGAGGGTAAAAATAGGCAACTATAGGAGCATGCGAAAATATGATTTAATTTAAATAGAAGAGCCGTCACCTCATGACTTAGAAAGTGGTACACTGTGGCCAAACAAGCTTCCCATTCAACAGAGCGGAACTAACTCTTCATACACAAGCCAGTTCAGCAGGGCAAGGGCCAACCTAGATAGTTCTATTGATGACAGTCTGGAGCTACTGAAGTAGAAATTCTATTCATTTCAGATCACTTGGCTTTTCTCAAGAGGAATCTCTCCCTCACCATCTCCCCACCCCTCACTACCCTGGCAGCTGGCCCAGGTCTCTAGCAAAATGTGTAAAATAGAAACTGGATATATGAATATGAATGACTCAGCATAAACTCTTCACTGGCAAGTCTCAGGAAAAGGTCCTGCTGATTGGGTCAGCCGCTGTATTTCCATATGATTATAAAGCCTATTATTACACAGACATACTTGGAAACAACCATGAATATAAATAAGAAGCTCAGCTCTTGCTGGCTTCTTTATTAAAATGCTCTTTAAATATTTGGAGTAAGGGAAGAAGTGAGATTTCATGGAGTCTAGAGCCAGAATCATGCACATTAAAATACATACTAAATTTTGCAAAGCTAACCTGCCATCTAAGCAAGAAAATGAAGGTAGACAGATTTTAATGGAAGCTTTTAAAATGAGCAGTCAGAGTAGTCCTCTACACACGGCAATCAAAAATATCTGTAGGTTGAATGAATTACTGCAGAGTTGAATCAGTGGGCTCAGGTTCTTGCCACATAAATCCCCTTAGGAAGAACCAAGTTTGCCTTCTACCAGGGAGCACAAGACCTACTTGTGTTGATAAGATGGTACTTTTCTCCAGTTTACTCTTGACCTCTTTTCAGAGATCATTGCAGCTTTCACTTCCTCTAGAAGAGAAAGTGATAACGGAACAAGATTCTTTCCAGGCCATCCCCCCTTTGGTGAGGTTACTGGCTTGAGAGGAAGCACGCGGCGGCCCTGATTGTAAGGTCCCTGGGTGTGTAGTGGCAGCTCTCTGATGAGACGCACAGCATGTGGGCTAGAAGCTGCAGACGATAAGTGATGCCGACATTGCTCATTCCAAACTGATGATGATGAAGACCCTCCAGTACGTAAACAGTAAGACGTTGACCACAGACTTGACTGTGGCCTAGATAGAATCCCTAAAAATAAGAGCCTAAATCTTCTCCATATATCTGGCATTTCTGTGTGTCCCCTCAGGGGACATCTTTGTCGGTGGTTCACCTATCTTGAGCATATGAACGCCTTAACAGCTGACAAAAAATGGTGGCGTTTGTTAATCAGGATCAAAACGTTAACTGAGAGCTGAGAACCGGAGAATATTTTCAAAGGAGTGCTAAATCCTTTCATTCCCAGAGCCCTCCATCAGCAGGAAGTGGCCAGAGCTGTCATTGCCCCTCTTCCTCCAAGGCTGAGAAGGGATCGAAGATGAGAGAACTGGAACAAGGAGTCATCAGTCACATCCACTGCACCTGCCTTCACTACTCAAGGCTGCCGATGACAGCCTTACTCCAAGTAGCACCTCCACAGTGCAATGTTTTCGCCAGCCGTCTTCCAGGAACTTGGAGACAGTGGTGTCTAGTCCAAGCTGAGCTATGGAGACTGGACAGGACTACTGACCCTCCGACTGCGCATGAGCAAAGGTCCGCTTGGTGCCCTTTTGATATCAGAGGCAAAAACTCCCCCCTCAGATCATGTTGCGCATCTCCATTTTTTAACAGGCACAGGCCTGTAGCTCAGTTACCTCTGGGCAGAACTGGACCTTTTTCCATTCACTTTTCCCCCATGCTCCCCATGCCTCAGACTGCTCCGATTCTTTACTCTTCACTCCATAAATACTGAGCCCCTTGCCTTTTGGGAGGCGGATCTAACACGTGTTCTTCCCTCTCTTGGATGTCTTGCGAATAACCCTCCTTGTATTGCAAATGTCACTGTCTCAGACTTTCGGCTTGATGCTCACGGGGCAAAATGAACCTGGTTTGGTAAAATAAGAAAAGTCATCCCCTTCCCAAATTCTGTTCCGACTGCTGAGTACTCCAATGCATGAGGCAATATTTTAAAAGCAAGCTTTCATTTGCACATGTCAAACTGAGCCCACCTAATCTCCTATTTTGTCTTTATATGGGATCTGAACCTACAGAAAACTGGGTACTTTTCCTTCCTCACCTCCCTTTTCTTCTGCATTAGTTTCCTCCTGCTGCCATAATGAAAAATACCATGGACTGGGTGGCTTAGAGATTTGTTTTTCATGGTTCTGGAGGCTGGAAGTTCCAGAGCGAGGTCCAGGAGGCCGAGTTTGGTTTCTGGTGGTAATTCTCTCCCTGACTTGCGACTGGCCGCCTCCTCACTATGGCATCACATCACACGCAGAAAGACAGACATCTCTCTCTCCTCCTCATCTTATAAGGCCACCAATTCCGTCGAATCAGGGCCCCACCCTTTGTCACTGTTATTCAGTCGCTGAGTTATATCTGACTCTCTGCATCTCCGTGGACTGCAACATACCAGGCTTTCTTGACCTTCACCATCTCCCAGAGTTTGCTCAGATTCATGTCCATTGAGTGAAAGTGAAAAGTGAAGGTGAAGTCACTCAGTTGTGTCTGACTCTTTGCAACGCCATGGACTGTAGCCTATCAGGCTTCTCCATCCATGGGATTCTCCAGGCAAGAATACTGGAGTGGGTTGCCATTTCCTTCTCTAGGAGATCTTCCTGACCCAGGAATTGAACCCGGGTCTCCCACATTGTAGGCAGATGCTTTACCGTCTGAGCCACCAGGGAAGTCCATTGAATAGGTGATGCTATGTAACCATCATATCCTCAGCTACCCCCTTCTCCTCCCGCTTCAATCTTCCCCAGCATCAGGATCTTTTCCAATGAGTCAGCTCTTCACATCAGGTGGCCAAGGTATTGGAGTTTCAGCTTCAGCATCAGTCCTTCCAATGAACACCCAGGACTGATTTCCTTTAGGAGGGACTGGTTGGATCTCCTTGCAGTCCAAGGGACTCTCAAGAGTCTTCTCCAACACCACAGTTCAAAAGCATCAATTCTTCAGCGCTCAGCTTTCTTTATGGTCCAACTGTCACACTCATACCTGACTACTGGAAAAACCATAGCCTTGACTAGACGGACCTTTGTCAGAAAAGTGCTATCTTTGCTTTTTTAATACACTACCTAAGTTTGTCAAAGCTTTCCTTCCAAGGAGCATCGATTAATTTTATGGCTGCAGAAAGGTAAAGCTTCAGAAATCTCTTGTGTGTTCTGGAAGCCCTTACGCAAAGGAGTACGTTCCCATGTGACTCAGATAAGACTCGAGGACACCTTGCGTTTATCTCTGACAAGGCCAGACACGGACCCGCCAGATCTCCATTTTTGCTTCGTAAATAGAACTGCTTTGTCCCCACTGCTCAGTCAGAACAAAGGGTTTGTTCTTCAGTTTTGGGATGAGATGAACTTTGGCCCCATCAGTCTGAGCCAGCAAGCTGCCCCTCCTCAACAGCCCCTCCTGAAAGCCGGCCGTGTCCTGAGAACACTCTCTGCTGCCGGGGCCCATAGGCCACGCCCATTCCTCCCAAGTCCACAGCCCGCTTCTTTCTAGCCTTGCTTGCTCCACGCAGAGAAGCCCGTGCAGCTTCGCTGTCAGCGCACCCTCCCCATTGCTACAGTTCATCTCACACTGTTCCTTCATCTCTTTGCAATCATCCTTTCGGATAAAGTCTTCCCTTACAAAGTCTGGACCTGTTGTTTTGTTTTTTCCCCAACAGATTCCGACAGAAAATCCCACCCCCCACCCCACCCCCTTTTTTTTTCCCCTTCCAACAGGGCAGGAGCAAGTCTGGAGACCACACGGAACCGCTGCAATCATCCAGGCCAGAGCTGATGGGCATCTGCAGTGGTTTGGAGCAGCAGGATCCTCTTGCTAGGGTAATTTTGTAGGCACTGACAACACTCTGGACAAGGGAGGGCATGAAGAGCCACCTGTTGCCTGGGCGTCCTCACCGTGGGTGACCTCTGCTCGGGGCTCCCTGCCTGGGGCCACCCCTATGCCTCCCCCTGTCCCCGTGTCATTGCAGGCGCACTGTGCAACCCAGCGTCTCCAGGACAACTTCCCCTTTGGGCTGTGAGCTTCTTGCAAATGGGGTTCCTGCTTCGCCCCCTGCATTCTCAGCACCCAGCCTAGCATCCCGCTGTCCAAGGGTTCACTGACTAATTAGACATTAATTCATAAGACTGATTTAAGATGTCCCAAGGAAGAGAAGAGAAGTGAAAAGCAAAGGAGAAAAGGAAAGATATAAGCATCTGAATGCAGAATTCCAAAGAAGAGCAAGGAGAGATAAGAAAGCCTTCTTCAGCAATAAGTGCAAAGAAATAGAGGAAAAGAACAGAATGGGAAAGACTAAAGATCTCTTCAAGAAAATTAGAGATACCAAGGGAACATTTCATGCAAAGATGGGCTCGATAAAGGAGAGAAATAGTATGGACCTAACAGAAGCAGAAGATATAAAGAAGAGGTGGCAAGAATACACGGAAGAACAGTACAAAAAGATCTTCACAACCCAGATAATTACAGCGGTGTGATCACTCATTTAGAGCCAGACATCCTGGAATGTGAAGTCAAGTGGGCCTTAGAAAGCATCACTACAAACAAAGCTAGTGGAGGTGATGGCATTCCAGTTGAGCTGTTTCAAATCCTGAAAGATGATGCCTTCAAAGTGCTGCACTCAATATGCCAGCAAATTTGGAAAACTCAGCAGTGGCCACAGGACTGCAAAAGGTCAGTTTTCATTTCAATCCCAAAGAAAGGCAATGCCAAAGAATGCTCAAACTACTGCACAATTGCACTCATCTCACAAGCTAGTAAAGTAATGCTCAAAATTCTCCAAGCCAGACTTCAGCAATACATGAACCATGAACTCCCTGATGTTCAAGCTGGTTTTAGAAAAGGCAGAGGAATCAGAGATCAAATTGCCAACATCCGCTGGATCATGGAAAAAGCAAGAGAGTTCCAGAAAAACATCTATTTCTGCTTTATTGACTATGCCAAAGCCTTTGACTGCATGGATCACAAGAAACTGTGGAAAATTCTTCAAGAGATGGGAATACCAGACCACCTGACGTGCCTCTTGAGAAATCTGTATGCAGGTCAGGAAGCAACAGTTAGAACGGACATGGAACAACAGACTGGTTCCAAATAGGAAAAGGAGTACGTCAAGGCTGTATATTGTCAGCCTGCTTATTTAACTTCTATGCAGAGTACATCATGAGAAATGCTGGACTGGAAGAAACACAAGCTGGAATCACGGTTTCCGGGAGAAATATCAATAACCTCAGGTATGCAGATGACACCACCCTTATGGCAGAAAGTGAAGAGGAGCTAAAAAGCCTCTTGATGAAAGTGAAAGAGGAGAGTGAAAAAGTTGTCTTAAAGCTCAACATTCAGAAAACAAAGATCATGGCATCCGGTCCCATCACTTCATGGGAAATAGATGGGAAACAGTGGAAACAGTGTCAGACTTTATTTTGGGGGGCTCCAAAATCACTGCAGATGGTGACTGCAGCCATGAAATTAAAAGATGCTTACTCCTAGGAAGAAAAGTTATGATCAACCTAGATAGCATATTCAAAAGCAGATATATTACTTTGCCGACTAAGGTTCGTCTAGTCAAGGCTATGGTTTTTCCTGTGGTCATGTATGGATGTGAGAGTTGGACTGTGAAGAAGGCTGAGGGCCGAAGACTTGATGCGTTTGAACTGTGGTGTTGGAGAAGACTCTTGAGAGCCCCTTGGACTGCAAGGAGATCCAACCAGTCCATTCTGAAGGAGATCAACCCTGGGATTCCTTTGGAAGGAATGATGCTAAAGCTGAAACTCCAGTACTTTGGCCACCTCATGTGAAGAGTTGACTCATTGGAAAAGACTCTGATGGTGGGAGGGATTGGGGGCAGGAGGAGAAGGGGACGACCCAGGATGAGATGGCTGGATGGCATCACCGACTCGATGGACATGAATCTGAGTGAACTCCAGGAGTTGGTGATGGACAGGGAGGCCTGGCGTGCTGCGATTCATGGGGTCTCGAAGAGTCAAACACGACTGAGCGACTGAACTGAACTGAACTGAAGGACTTCCCCGGTGGCACAGTGGATAAGAGTCCGCCCCCAGGTGGCGCTAGTGGTAAAAAACCCACCCCTGCCAGTGCAGGAGAGGTCAGAGATGCCCACTGAAACCTGGGCTGGGAAGATCCCCTGAAGGAAGAAATAGTAACCCACTCCAATGTCTTGCCTGGAGAGTCCACATGGACAGAGGAGCCTTGGGGTGGGGGGCGGAGCGAGGGGGTTGGCTACAGTCCATTTGGTAGCAAAGAGTCAGACACAACTGAAGTGACTTAGCTCGCATGCCAATGCAAGGGACGAGTGTTCCATTCTCCATCTGGGAAGATTCCATCTGCCTGGGAGCAGCTAAGACTGTGCAGCGCAACTGCTGAGCTCCAGGGCCCACGAGACGCAACCGCTGAATCCGCGTAGGTAACTACTGGAGCCCCGAGCTTAAAGCCTGTGCTTGGCAGCACAGAAAGTCCCCGCAATGGGAAGCCCCACACCTCGGTGAAGAGTGGCCCAGCCTCACCCACAACTAGAGAAATTATCCCCCCCTCCAAAAAAAAAAAAGAAAAGAAAAGGCAACAAAAACCCAGGGCAGCCAAAAATAATAAAATTAAAATAAAAAGATTTCTCAAGACATATGTATGTGTGCAAGTCCTCTGGCTTCTGAATTGATAGGAATGATTGGGAAAATAATTTGAGCTAATATATTTTCTAGATTTTGTTTGTGTGTCCTTTCACCTATAATCTTCTCCAAACCCCTAAGAGCAGGTACAATTGCTATGATCTTTATTTAACTGATCAGTACACAGACTAAAGAGGCTGAGCAATTTTGAGCAAGAAGCAGAGCTGAGAGCTCACACACTTCATCTCTGCATGCTATCAGCTTCCTGCAACTTCAGAAGTAGCAGTGACCAGCTCCTCACAGGAGGGACAGCTCATCATCCTGTGTAAAGGAAGATCTGGATGATAATACGTCAAAGATAGAGATGATTGAAAAGAGCAACGGAACTTACTCTTTCAAGCAAATGCCAGAAAGACACAAATGGTTTGGGAATGTGCAGGCACTATTTAGAACTCAACAGAAATGCTGACTGAGGGATGAACTGTGATCATGAGACCTTTGATGTTCTGTGCTAACCATCACTCAGTATAAGAATTATCTTCTAAAGAAAGCAGTCAGGCACACAGAAGAAAAACTGAAAAGCATCGGGGTTTTTTTCATAAATCTCTGCTCTTCTCAAATAGTCTGTGTACATTTTCTTGGCACGTTTCTGTATGTAAGCAGCTAGAAAATGCAGAGATCCAGACAAGCCAGCACGGTCCACAGTAGAGCTGACGACTGCAAATAGGAGCTTCCTGGGGAACAGCCTCCAGCACTCTAAGGTGTGACTCTGAGAGCCACCAGCGCTTTCACTGCCCCTGAGACGTGCTTTAGAATATTTTAGCTAAGGGGCACTGCAGAGTGATGGCCCCGTGATAGACTTCAGCAGACAAAAACAGGACTGGCAGGAGCCTTAGTCCTAGCCAGCCTTCAGAAGGAAATAGAGACGTTTAAGAACCCAGATGATCCCTTGTATACCTGAAACGCCCATAATATCGTAAATCAACGATGCCTCAATAAGAAAGGGGAAAAAACACACCAAGATGATCCCTTGTATACCTGAAACATCCATAATATTGTAAATCAACGATGCCTCAATAAGAAAGGGGAAAAAACACACCCAGATGATCCTAAGGTCACTTTAGATGGACTTGTTTCCTCCCGAAAGTCTGTGGACCAAGCACCAGCTTTGCCAAGTGTGTTTTCTAACCTCTGAACAGGACGTCGCAGCGCCTCTGTTTCTGGGAGTTCTCAGGGTCAAAGTGATAGGTGAGGTTGATGACCCGTAGCTAAACATTTTTCAATCGATGTTCCATGGATTTTCTTGTTATTATATAGATTTTTGAACTGGGTTACAAATAATCACGCTTATTCCTAGAAAGTATAATCTATCAAAATTAGACATCCTTCAGTGACAACATAAAGCAAGAGTGAAGTGATGGGAAGAATCGTTAAGGACGGCATTCTCTCTGAGGAGCTGGGACCTGAGAGGCCTGCACGTAGCCCTGAAACAGAGATGCTTCAGACACTTGCCAAGAACAGGAGCAGAAGGCCGGCAGGAGGCGCTGCGTGGGGCGGGACTAGACACGCTGGGCGAGGGGTCTGGAGCTTTCTAGCGGTGCCCCACCCGGTAACCACGCGAGAGTCACTTCCTGCACTTGTGTCTCCCCGCCCTTTTAGTCCTTTGAACCGCTTGAGTCATTTGCAAATAAAACTTTTCCATTGCTCTTCTCAATGTGTGCTCTTGCACATTTGGACAACAGTGACACTTAATTCTGACTTCATCAAGGTCACAAAGGTGAAAAAGAGAGGAGAGATTGCCCTTGCTAACGGGCAATTGCCCTCATCCAGTCACGTGAAGGCTTTAGAGCAAAATCTGCGATTTCCCTGAGAAGAAGGAATTCTGCCTCAAGACTGCGGCAGAGGACTCCTCCCTATGTTTGCAGCCTGTCAGCCAGCCCACATACTCCATACTCAAGACTGCAAATCAGCTCTCGGCCGTGGCCTGCCAGACAGATTCAGGGCTTGCCGGTCCCCAGGATTGCATAAGCCAACTTCTTAAATCTACATCTGTATCCAAAAAAAATTCTCAAAATCTCTTCTTGTTGGATCTCTTCTGTAAGCCTTTTCTTAGAAAAATATCTTTCCCTTTTGTTTTAGATTTGTGTGTGTGTGTGTGGACCATTTTTAAAGCCTTTACTGAATCTGTTACATTACTGGGTTTTGTTTGTTTATTTTCTGGTTTTTTGGCCATGAGGCATGTGGGATCTTAGCTGCTGGACTAGGGATTGAACCTCCACCCTCTGCATGGGAAGACCAAGTCTTAACCACTGGACTGCCAGAGAAGTTCCTACCTTTCCCTTTTGACTGAACAAACAGATGGACCAAAAACCACAGTGAAACAGCAAAGGCCTTCAGCTCCACGTTTGTCCCCCTCATCTGCACCAGGGACTGTTCATAATACCATCTGCTCTGTCTCTAGGCTGTTTCCTTTGCGATTGCACTTGGCCATGTTACAACAAAGCTTGGAATGAAAACACCATCATGGCTGGTTCATGATTAAAATCAATACAATACGTGTAAGTATATATAAACCAAAGAGACGAATATTCCATTTGCTATTCATTGATCTACAGTCTATAACTGCAGGTAAGATTTTGTATTAAGAAAGAGCTATGAAGCAGAGAGGTTGACTTCTAATATGCCATAATAATGGGCAAGTTGAATGACCTCCCCTTTCTCAAATGATTTGATTGTGAACTCAATGGTTGATGATCATAGATAGTCATAGTTTTAATGAGCATAAAATGAAGTATTAATAATGTCATGTTTTGCATTGTATCACCCAAAAGATATGTTGGAGTCCTAACTTCTGGTGTTTCATCATGTGACCTTATAAATAAGATGCAATTAGCTAGCGGTATAATCAGTTAAGTTGAGGTCACACTGGAGTACAAATGGCCCTTAACCCACGATGACTGGTGTCCTTGTAGAAAAAGGAGAGACTGTCTCACAGGGACAGCATGTGATGATGGAGGCAGAGACGGAAGGCTGTGGCTGCAAGGGGCCGACAGGAAACCCCTGGAAGCCAAGGCGAGAACCCTCCCACGGATTTCTGGGGGAGCATGGTCCTGCCAGCACCTTAATGTTGGACTTCTGGTCTTTGTTGCTTTGAGCCACCCAGTCTGTGGGACTTAGAAGTAAGATGATAAAAGTTTTGAAAGATACAACACCCCGAGTGAAATGCCTTGTGGTGCATTTACAAGCCTGGGACGTGCCACGTTAGTAGGCAGAGCACACTTGTCAGGCCCTGGGATGTGACTTCCTTGTGTTATTTCATTGCATTATTACGCCAACCAAATGAGGCAGGAGCTACTATTATCCACATTTACAGTCAGCAAAAGCATAGCACTGACAGCTTCCATGGCTTACCCAAGGCCGCAATCAGTTCAGTTCAGCTCAGTCACTCGGTCGTGTCTGACTCTTTGCAACCCCCTGGACTGCAGCACGCCAGGCTCCCCTGTCCATTAGGAGCAGTTATAAAATGTTACGGGAGCACCATGACATTTTTTTTTTGTCCTTAAGGTCTTTAAAATCTAGTGGATAAAGGTTGAAATATATGCATGTTAATTTAGTCATCATTAGTTTTGCTTCTAATGTTGTGTTGTTCTCCTTGAAGTACTACTGAAATAATAAAGGGACTAAGAGAGAGAGAGAAAAAGAGAGACAGAAAGAACGTGTATTGTATCAACCTTATCCCCAGCAGACCTAAGAAATACGAGTACAAACCTTCCAGGTCCTCCATATAAGCATCACATACGAGAAGGATTCATTTCCACAGTCCCCAGAGTCAAATCAGCAGTTTGGGGTGAGGTGACTTTCTAAGTCAGCATCATTGCTTTTCCGTGAAATTCCTCAGTTCTCTGTGGCTTCTGCACATAATTGCATCCCTCCCGTTGTCTGTGGTTCCTCTGCGGTGAGTAGAAATGAGCTAAATGAAAAAGATCTTCCCCTTCTTGGTAATATGAGAAGAGGTGCCTCTTACCCCTTTTAACAAAAAGGTTTTCTGCATATTCTGCTGTGTTTCCTTTGTTAAACATTCACAGTGTCTAGGACTGGTCTCTAGAAGTTGTCGATGTCGTGCGTCTGCTAAACTAGCCAGTCCTTCCCCACGCCATCTCATCCTCCAGTCCTGCTGAGAGAGGGGAAGCAGAGATTAATAGCTGTTCTTACCGGCCATTTCTTTCAGAGCTCTTCTCTTGGGGCCTTTTACCTCCACCGCCTTCCGCTTGCCTGACTACGACTCTTCTTTGCATCTTCTAAGCCACGCTGTGCAAGGATGTACACTTGACTCTCCACTAATGTCCACGTTTTAGCTCATTTCATTCTTTCATTTTCATGATGACAAGAGCAATGGCCTCTTCAACATCCCTCCAATCTTTCCGCTTCACAATAACCAAAAATGTGAGTTTCAAAGATCTTAATTGTCACAAAAATAATTGAGAGAAAACCACTTGTGTTCAGATTTATGGTCTTAACGACTTCAGGGTCTCAGAGTGGCAGACGCACAGATGGCTGTTGCTCACCCGTCACTGAGCTTCCATCATATAAAGCCTGGGAAGGAATATTCAATAGGGTCCCAGGAAGCAAGACTCGCTTCTAACCTCAGTGAATTTCTAATGAGGCAGCTCTCAAGTGGACCCATGACAGACTCAGGCTCCACGGACAGGGGACTGGATTCTTGTGTGCACTAGACGCATCTCGGATAATAGTGGGACCTTTTGTTAGCTAATATTTACGGAGTGTTTCCCTGTGCTGGAGGTACTGAGTTAAATGCTCTACAAGAATGGTCTCAGTCGCTATATAGCCCCATGAGGTGACTGGCATTATTTGCATATCATTTCACAGATGAAGAGACTGGGGGTTTTTAAGGGATTACTAACTTACTTACGGTGGAGTCAGAATTCAAACTCAGGTACTCTGAAGCCAAAGTTTTGCTCTGAACCCGCTGTACCATCTGGCTGTCTGTCTCCTGCTAGAATAACTCCCCTGAGGAGTCAGGAAATCTGCTCTTGCCTTTGAAACCCTCCTGTCTGCCGCAGTAATCGAGGCAGCAGATCCCTTCTGAAGAATTCTCTGCCTGTAGCATCCACTGTGAGAACCTCAGAAGGGCCGACTCCACCAGAAGCCAGACAAAAACTGCTCACCCCAGGAAGTCGTTAATTGCTGTGCCATTTTTAAACGGACAAAGTAAACTTTTTTCCCACTGCCAACGCCAAAAATTACCTCACGTGGTTTTCAGCATGGTGTCCAGCTCCTCACACCCCAGCCGCAGCCTGGCCTCCGGGCCGACCTCCCTCGCGACCTGCCACCTGCCTCCTCCCATTTCCGCCCTGGCTCACTCTGCTCTCTGACACCTTCGTGCTGTTACGTACGTATTTCCTCTTCCTGGAGTCTCCTTCCTTTTTGATAGGTTGAAAGCCCCTACTCAGCTTCCCTGATTGCTCAGTGGGTAAAGAATCCACCTGCATCGCAGGAGATACGAGTTCCATCCCTGAGTTGGGAAGATGCCCTGGAGGAGGAAATGGCAACCCACTCTAGTGTTCTTGCCTGGGGAATCGCATGGGCAGAGGAGCCTGGTGGGCTACAGTCCAAAGGGAAAAAAAGAAGTCTAACAGGACTGAGTGACTGCGCAGCACACAAGCGTGACGACAAGCCCCTACTCATCTTCCAGGACTTCATTTCTCCTCACATCCTCTGAACAGCCTTCCTACAGACACTCCAGTTCAGATCAGTTCAGTCGCTCAGTCATGTCTGACTCTTTGCAACCCCACGAATCACAGCACGCTAGGCCTCCCTGTCCATCACCAACTCCCGGAGTTCACTCAGACTCATATCCATCAAGTCGGTGATGCCATCCAGCCATCTCATCCTCTGTCATCCCCTTCTCCTCCTGCCCCCAATCCCTCCCAGCATCAAAGTCTTCTCCAATGAGTCAACTCTTCTCATTAGGTGGCCAAAGTACTGGAGTTTCAGCTTTAGCATCATTCCTTCCAAAGAACACCCAGGACTGATCTCCTTTAGAATGGACTGGTTGGATCTCCTTGCAGTCCAAGGGACTCTCAAGAGTCTTCTCCAACACCACAGTTCAAAAGCATCCATTCTTCAGGGCTCAGCTTTCTTCACAGTCCAACTCTCACAACCATACATGACTACTGGAAAAACCGTAGCCTTGACTAGACAGAACTTTTTGGCAAAATAATGTCTCTGCTTTTGAATATGCTATCTAGGTTGGTCATAACTTTCCTTCCAAAGAGCAAGCGTCTCTTAATTTCATGGCTGCAGTTACCATCTGCAGTGATTTTGGAGCCCCCCCAAAGTAAAATCTGACACTGTTTCCACTGTTTCCCCATCTATTTCCCATGAAGTGATGGGACCAGATGCCATGATCTTAGTTTTCTAAATGTTGAACTTTAAGCCAACTTTTTCACTCTTCTCTTTCACTTTCATCAAGAGGGTTTTTAGTTCTTCTTCACTTTCTGCCATAAGGGTGGTGTCATCTGCATATCTGAGGTTATTGATATTTCTCCCGGCAATCTTGATTCCAGCTTGTGCTTCTTCCAGCCCAGCGTTTCTCATGATGTACTCTGCATAGAAGTTAAATAAGCAGGCTGACAATATACAGCCTTGACCTATTCCTTTTCCTGTTTGGAATCAGTCTCTTGTTCCATGTTCAGTTCTAACTGTTGCTTCCTGACCTGCATACAGGTTTCTCAAGAGGCAGGCCAGGTGGTCTGGTATTCCCATCTCTTTCAGGATTTTCCACAGTTTATTGTGATTCACACAGTCAAAGGCTTTGGCATAGTCAATCAAGCAGAAATAGATGTTTTTCTGGAACTCTCTTGCTTTTTCCATGATCCAGCGGATGTTGGCAATTTGATCTCTGATTCCTCTGCCTTTTCTAAAACCAGCTTGAACATCTGGAAGTTCACGGTTCACGTAATGCTGAAGCCTGGCTTGGAGAATTTTGAGCATTACTTTACTAGCGTGTGAGATGAGTGCAATTGTGCGGTAGTTTGAGCATTCTTTGGCATTGCCTTTTTTTGGGATTGGAATCAAATCTGACCTTTTCCAGTCCTGTGGCCACTGCTGAGTTTTCCAGATTTGCTGGTATATTGAGTGCAGCACTTTGACAGCATCATCTTTCAGGACTTGAAACAGCTCAACTGGAATTCCATCCCCTCCACTAGCTTTGTTGGTAATGATGCTTTCTAAGGCCCACTTGACTTCGCATTCCAGGATGTCTGGTTCTAGGTGAGTGATCATACCATCATGGCTATCTGGGTCATGGAGATCTTTCTTGTACAGTTCTTCTGTGTATTCTTGGCACCTCTTCTTAATACAAACCACGTGGTGGCAGAATTGGACGCGACTGAGTGCACACACACACACACACACGTGCTATCATGTATTTCTCTTAATACCGCAGGTATCGCCCTTGTTTTCTCTGGCTGTTCAGTTGTCTCTTGTCCCACAAGCTTGTCACTGAATTTTGGCACCTTTATAAGTCCAGCAACAGAGAGCGGTGATCACAGCTGTATGTTCTTCATGTCAGCTGCCCTCTGCCAGAGCGTGTCTCTCTGTTCTTCCTGCTCAGCAAGCATAAAGTCTCATATCCACACCAGATGCCTTTCTTACCTATCTCAGGAAATGCATGTCTAGAATCCATTAGTTTTGAAGAATATATGAAGATTTTTACAAAGGTGAAAAAATGTAGACTTTAGAAACCATGCCTTTTCTTTAATGAATTTTTTCAACCTCAAGCTTCAGTTTGAACTCGACTTCCAAAAGACTAACATATGAGTGTCTTATGGCGCCCTCTAGTGTCAGAGTTATTACTGTAATCTGCTCTTCTAGGACGGAGAAGGCGATGGCACCCCACTCCAGTACTCTCGCCTGGAAAATCCCATGGATGGAGAAGCCTGGTGGGCTGTAGCCCATGGGGTCTCGAAGAGTCGGACATGACTGAGTGATTTCCCTTTCACTTTTCACTTTCATGCTTTGGAGAAAGAAATGGCAACCCACTCCAATGCTCTTGCCTGGAGAATCCCAGGGGCGGGGGAGCCTGGTGGGCTTCTGTCTATGGGGCTGCACAGAGTCGGACACGACTGAAGCGACTTAGCAGCAGCCGCAGCCCTTCTAGGACTAGGTGAAGTCGCTCAGTCGTGTCCCACTCTTTGCAACCACATGGACTGTAGCCTACCAGGCTCCTCTGTCCATGGGATTTTCCAGGTAATAGTACTGGAGTGGATTGACATTTCCTTCTCCAGGGGATCTTCCCAACCCAGGGATCAAACCCAGGCCTTCCACATTGTAGACGGACTAGGTATCCCTGTCCAATACTTTGACAACCTGATGCTGACTCATTTGAAAATGAGCTGACTAATTTGAAAAGACCCTGATCCTGGGAAAGATTGAGGGCAGGAGTAGAAGGGGATGACAGAGGATGAAATGGTTGGATGGCATCACGGACTCAATGGACATGAGTTTGGGTAAACTCCAGGAGTTGGTGATGGACAGGGAGGCCTGGCGTGCTGCAGTCCACGGGGTCACAAAGTCGGACACAACTGAATGGACTTAGCAATCAGTCTACCTACTGCCCATTGAATCCATGTGGTTTTCACCCCCAGTCATGCCTGGACAGGTGGGAACCCAACAAAGGGCAGGGCGAGTCCTCTCTGTGGCTACCGCACTGTTCATAGTACCTGGAACAAGGTAAGCTAAGCAAATTGAATGGATGAGAATAGAAATACAGTCGCAGAATGATACTGTCTTTTAAAAAGAAAATATTGATGACCGAAACAATTGTCAATAAAATTAAATAACAAGGTAAAACAGAAAAGCAAACAATTGGTATTTTCATTGCTTGTGAGAAGGTATTAGCTATTATGCCCTCCCCGCCCCCACGCCCATCCCCACCTGGTGCTCCCACCGCCCATTAGCTATCATGAACGAGTCTTTAAATTTTGCCCTTTTTGTATAAGAAAGTACCTATGAGACTCCACAGCTTCCCAGGTTTGAGCAAAGCCACTTAACTGCAGGCTCCTTGAAAGCACGAACGAACAATCAGATCCACAGAATTCGCTGAGAGCAGCCACTCACAGTAACAGAAAGGTGGATGTCCTTTCTGTCGTCCGTATGAAAATTTCAGCTCCCCGAAACATTGGCGGAAGTGAAGTCTATCCCTGCCTCTGCCTCAAGCGGAAGGAAGGTCATAAGCGGTCAGACTGTGGTCCTTCCGGGCAGGCCGACACGGGCTCACCCTGGATGGGGAAGTCAGGCAGCCCTTTCTAGTACAACACACTATCCTGGCACACGTAAGTTTAGTTCTGTTCTCTACCCTCCAGTTCTCCTTTGGAATCATCTGCAGCTGAAAAGTAAAAAAGCAGTTCAAGTCACCATTTTTTTTTTTAACCCATTTGAGTAGATTCTTTTTAAACTACCAATACCCAATATTTTGGCAAGGATGTGGGAGGTATCAATTTATAGAGAATATCTAGAAAATAAAACGTGCATGCCCTCTGATCCCTTAATTCTATCCTGAAGATTTACCCCAAGGACAAATGTGGAAAGAAGGATGCTACAAATATTTTCATTGTACTTTTATTTATAATAACAACGTTTTGGAAACAACCTATACACTCAAAAGTAGAGTCTATCCTGGCTAAACACGGGATGATCTTATCCACATGATAGTCAACATGCAGTCATTTTAAAAAGTGTATGGAAGAATGTTTCAAAAGAGAAATTTTTCACAATCTACAAATAGAGAAAAAACCTACTGTAAAACAGACTGTACATATTTATGAAGTAGGACAATCTGAACTGTAGGTATCTCTGGTTATTGTTACTATAAGCAATTTGGCTTTCTCTTTGCAGTTTATAGGTTTGTACAATGAGCGTGTATGTCCACTGTAGTCTGGAAAATAAACAGTGCAATTGCATATAAAAAAGGAAAAGGAGGAAGTGTCATGTGTCGGGTCTAGTCATGAGCTGAATGAAGAGACAGAAGCGCCCATTGTTCTCCTGAGATACTCGTGACTGTGTAAGGGAGGCTCCGCAGACATACGGGGGCCAGCCAAGAGTCCCTGCTGTTTAGGATCCAAGGGGTGAGACGACATGAACCTCCTTCAGCCTTTGTTTTCATAATAACTCATATGCGTGTCCCGCAGCAGGGTTAGACAGGGCCACGCACCTGCGCCAGGGTCATATTGAGTCAGGCGGGGAGGAGGAAGCCCGCACCGAGGCTGCGCAGTGCGCTCGGGGGCGCTGCAGCCTGCGGGGGCTTTCAGGACGGGGAGGCGCCGCGTGACCACAAGGTGACATTCTGCCTTCAAAACTATGTAACAATTGTTATGAATCTTGAGCTTCAACTCTGGCCTCTTTGGTTATAATATCTACGACATTATCCTGTGGCCAGTGGTGGTCTTTACCATTTTTAAAGGAGCAATTCTCTTCCTAAGTCTAAACTATTAACTTGGACGTTGCAAAGAAATGTCATTTCTCATTGTCCTTCTTTCATTTACTCATGGCTATGCTGGGTCTCCCTTGATGTTTGAGAGCTTCTCTCTGCAGGGGCTTGTCTTATTCTGGGGCCCACGGCTCAGTAGCTGCTCCACGGCCCGTGGGATCTTCCTGGACCAGGGATCGAACCTGTGTGGCCTGCACCCACAGTACCAGGGAAGTCCCTCGTTTTTCTTCTTGACGAATTAATTCTAGACTAGGCTATTGACCACAATTATATACTTTTAGTCTTTCAGGGGAAAATTTGTCAGGAATAGCAAAATTATTTGTGGGTTTTATTGGCCTTTCTTCTGAATTTGACTCTGTAAGTTTGCATTCCTGAATTCAAAGCAGAAATCAGAATATTCAAGAATATTGAAAAGTTATTTCTGAGTGTGCTAATAGTTAGAAATACTCTTTTGATAGTTTAAATGAATGGTCCCCAAACTTTCTTATCTAGTTTTTAATCAGTAAATGTATTTGTGTTTTTATATACTTTAAAATTGTTTGCAAATACTATTGGGTTGGCCCAAAAGTTTGTAACATTATGGAAAAACTAAAAGGAACTCTTGTCCAACCAATATGCTATTGATAGATGCTTTACGGAAAATGCACAGTGATTTCAAAAGGGTAGACTAAAGATAAAATAAAATTTTTTAAGAAATTTAAGTTTTATTTATTAACAGTAAATGTCATTGGTTAAAAAAATAACTTTTACTTTTATTAAAATATGTATTAACAAGATCATATAGTCAATTATGCTTTATTATTGTTGAAAACCTTGTCTAAGCTTTACAACATTGTAATTAGATGCTTGCTTCTGAATGAAATGTATTCCTCTACTTGTTTTGAATGGCTATCACAGTCGTGAAAGTTCTCTCATACAGATGTGTACATTCCAATAGAGGTAATATATCAAAGGCTGATTTTCTAAGGTCTGAAACACATTTCAATCTATCAATTACATAAAGGCTTCTGATGAAGTTGTTCATAGGTTTTTTCCTTCTTGAAGGTTTGACTAGATGGGAATTTTGAGGATCCTTCTGGACTAATTTTTGCCTCTTTTTTTCTTTTCCATCCAGCAGCTACCAAGTTTTGGGTTTTTGTTGGTTTTTCTTTATTTAAGACCTTAAAGAAAGCCTATTTTCAGAAATACCCACATCTGGACGTAGAAAGCAGTTGCTCCTGTGATACTGGTCTTTCACGGAGAATAATTCCCACCATGGGCAAGCAGGGTCCCCTCAGAAGACTTCCACTCACAGGCACGTCACAGTAGCTTCTGCACACAGTCACATCTCCACAGTGCCAGCTTCCTCCCGGCTTTCCCTCTGGGCAGTAGTGAGCGCGCCTCCCCCAGCTGGTGGAGTTTCCTGCTTTGTTGGGGACCCCAGTGGAGGCCAGCTAGCCGCTGGAAAGGTACCAGTCCAGGGCCCCTGTCTTGGCAGGAACCTCAGTTCAGTTCAGTTCAGTCACTCAGTCATGTCCGACTCTTTGTGACCCCATGAATCGCAGCACGCCAGGCCTCCCTGTCCATCACCAACTCCCGGAGTTCACTCAGACTCACGTCCATCGAGTCCGTGATGCCATCCAGCCATCTCATCCTCGGTCGTCCCCTTCTCCTGCCCCCAATCCCTCCCACCATCAGAGTCTCTTCCAATGTGTCAACTCTTCGCATGAGGTGGCCAAAGTACTGGAGTTTCAGCTTTAGCATCATTCCTTCTAAAGAAATCCCAGGGTTGATCTCCTTCAGAATGGACTGGTTGGATCTCCTTGCAGTCCAAGGAACTCTCAAGAGTCTTCTCCAACACCACAGTTCAAAAGCATCAATTCTTCAGTGCTCAGCCTTCTTCACAGTCCAACTCTCACATCCATACATGACCACAGGAAAAACCATAGCCTTGACTAGGCGGACCTTAGTCGGCAAGGTAATGTCTCTGCTTTTGAATATACTATCTAGGTTGGTCATAACTTTTCTTCCAAGGAGTAAGCGTCTTTTAATTTCATGGCTGCAGTCACCATCTGCAGTGATTTTGGAGCCCCCAAAAATAAAGTCTGACACTGTTTCCACTGTTTCCCATCTATTTCCCATGAAGTGATGGGACCGGATGCCATGATCTTCGTTTTCTGAATGTTGAGCTTTAAGCCAACTTTTTCACTCTCCACTTTCACTTTCATCAAGAGGCTTTTTAGCTCCTCTTCACTTTCTGCCATAAGGGTGGAAAACCTCAACCCAAGCTGGGATTCGCCACGCACCCTGGGGCACCTTCCCCACTGCAGAGCGCAGCTTTGCTTCAGACTCGCTCTGGCTGGGGAAAGAGAGTCCTTTGGTTTCCTCGGGGACACCGGGGTGTATGCAGAGAAGTGACCTGTCCTTGACTCCCTTCCCTTCGGCTTTGCATCTCTGTCTTGATCTTTCCTAAAAGGCCATAAAATGCTGTCTCCCACACCACCCACCCCTTGTCAGTATCTGGCTTGTCCCTAACCCACACTGAGTAGGTGGCATTTACTGTGGCATAAATGTCCTTAGCACAGAAGTCCTGAAAATGCGCAGCACCTAGGACTGCACAGCACTGATCACTCTCAGTCCAAAGCCAGCCCCAGCACAGGGCTCTTCTGAAGCTGCTCTAAACTGCAGCCAGAGCTGCCACACTGAGTTAGTACCAGGAGCACTGCCGGAGGCGTGAATCTAACTTCAGATGGACCTGATGCGAAGAACTGACCCCTTAGAAAAGACCCTGAGGCTGTGAAGGCGGGAGGAGAAGGGGACAGCAGAGGGTGAGATGGTTGGATGGCATCACCGACTCAATGGACAGGAGTTTGAGTAAACTCTGGGAGTTGATGATGGACAGGGAGGCCTGGCGTGCTGCAGTCCATGGGGTCACAAAGAGCTGGACACAACTGAGGGACTGAACTGAACTGAACTGAACTGAACTGAAGAACAAGCAGAACTCTGCCTCTGGATTCACAGGAGAACCATCCAATGGAACCCTGCAAACTGGCCCCTTGGACAGCCCCTCAGACCCTGAGCAGGGCCCCTGCTCCAGGCTCTGGCCCCAGTTTTCAAATGCTGGAGGTGCTGGCATTCAAGGGGACCAGAAGCGCGGGCTTCCTAGATGGTGCTAGTGGCAAAGAACCCGCCTGCCAACACAGGAGACATAAGAATCAAGGTTTCGATCCCTAGGTCAAGAAGATCCCCTGGAGGAGGCATGGCAACCCACTCCAGTATTCTTGCCTGGAGAATCCCATGGACAGAGAAGCCTGGTGGGTACAGTCCATAGGGTCACAAAGAGTTGGACGAGACTGAAGCGACTTGGCATGCACTCACAAAGGTGCATGTGGTCAAGTACCCAGCCTAAAAGTGACAACCCCTCTCACGCACCTCAAGCCTTTGCAGTGATGGCAAGCAAGTGAAACTGGCTTTTCTCTGGTCCTGCTACGGCATAAAGTCACCAAAACAAAAATGTGCTTGCTCTTTTGCTAAAACAAAGATTTTTTTTTCCTTGCCACTGAGAGGAGTTTATCTTCTATCTGCAGCTAGATCATTAATTTTATCAAGAAAACATGTTAATACCTGGTAAGGAATCCTATATAAAATAAAACCATAGGTTGTCACTTTTTAAAAATGCAGAATAAAAGGTTTTGTTGCCACAAACTAAGTATGGTTTCAACAGACAGATGAGACTGCTGTCTGGTATCTATTGGAAAGAAAGGCTAGTGATCTTTTAGAATCAAAGTCATTGTTTTGGTCAGATGATTCCCAGCTTTTAACTAGCATAAAGCTACTTGTCTACATGATATGTTAATTCCTAACTCTAGAAATTGTTTTTTTTTTTTTAATATTTCTTGAATAAATGCCATAAGGCAGAATTAATGATGTGCTTTATTTGTTTGTTTAGATAGATAGATAGAGAGATATATTTTAAGTTTGGACTCTGCTGGGTCTGTGTTGTGGCCCCTGGACTCCTGATTGAGGCTCACAGGCTCTACAGTCCGAAGGCTCAGTAGCTATAGCCCTTTGGGGTTTCTCAAGTTGCTGTGTGTGGGCTTACTTGCCCCACAGCGTGTGGGATCTTACTTCCCTGACCAGGGATCCAGTCTGAAACCCCTGCCTTGGAAGGCAGATTCTTAATCACTGGACCACCAGGGGAGTCCCTAGAAATAGTAATTTTTATGCTTGTTTATTTCAGAAGTTCAGTTCAGTTCAGTCAGTTGCTCAGTCGTGTCCGACTCTCTGCGACACCATGGACCACAGCACGTCAGGCCTCCCTGTCCATCACCAACTCCCAGAGTTTACTCAAACTCATGTCCATTGAGTCAATGATGCCATCCAACCATCTCATCCTCTATCATCCCCTACTTCTCCAGCCTTCAATCTTTCCCAGCATCAAGGTCCTTTCCAGTGAGTCACTTCTTCGCATCAGGTGCCCAAAGTATTGGAGCTTTAGCATCAGTCTTTCCAATGAATATTCATAAATAACACCAAGAAAAAAAAAAAAAACATTATTTAATGGTAAAGGTTCTGTGAAACTTTCCTGAAATGTTTTCACATCCATAGAAAGTATTTTGCTGTAGACATCTAAAGATTTTTCAAATATAAAATCACAGCTATCATTTTGCTGTGGAGCTTCAGTGGTTCTGGATGCCCTTTCCTTGGGGCACCGGGTGCGTGCTCAGTTGCTAAGTCGAGTCCAACTCTTTGCGACCCCATGGACTGTAGCCCACCAGGCTCCTCTGTTGGTGGGATTCCCCAGGCCAGAATCCTGGAGTGGGTTGCCATGCCCTCCTCTGGGGGATATTCCTGCATTGACAGGCGGATGCTTTACCACTGAACCGCCTGGGAAGCCCCTTTGGGCCCTGCAGCAGGCGCCGGCTCCTGGAGGAGATCGTGTGGCCCCTCAGGCTGTTACCTCACCCTCCTTCCCTGGGCAGGTGCCAGACTGGCTGTTGGCCTGCCCCTCTGACTGCTGGCCGGAGCACGCACAGCCGACCCTGCAGGACGCCGCCCTCCAGGCTCTGTAGCAGCCTGATGTCACTGCCATACAGCACAAGCCAAAATCACGCTGAGAAGCAATATATTTGCAGTGTCACTTGGAAGACATGTGAGACATCCCTCCCTTTTGATTTTTTCACAATTTCTCTTTCCAGCAATCCGGACAAACGTTTGAGCTTGGTACCTGGAGCTTTGGAGCTCCCAGGAACTATCTTCACCAAATCACCCACTGGTTTATATTAAGGGACATCATGAGCAAGAAACTTGTTGAAACTTCTCACTGTGTTTACTCTAAAGATGCTGCTGATCGTATTGCACTTGCTAATTACACAGCACATCCTCTCCGGGAGATCCCACAAGAAATTTTCTTTTGAGTCCCAGAGTCAGGAATGAATGTGCTCCCTCCGAGCAACTAATTACAATTAATTTGCTTTAATTTTACGGGGACTTTGAAGCAGGTACCTGTTTTCTCCTTTGAACTGACTCCTAGAAAGCTGAGAGTCAAATCTGAAGTTTATCTTTAGCAAATCACCTTCTACAATCTATGGTTTTTAATATTTTTGCTTATAAATTTTATGTAATAATCTTACCTTCTAGCTCCTTCTTATCCCTTCTGCTCCCATTTTCCTTTTTCCAGCTTTCCTCTTCGACTTAATTCAAATTGATTTTTACCTCATTTTTTATCTACTTATGTAAGATACCTTAAAACCTTTGAAACAAGAAATGGATAAATTAATAAAGATTTCAGAATATCTGGTACTTTATTTCTCAGAGGCAAAATTAAACTGTTCCCATTTCCTGAACTGATATACTAGGAAATAGAATGGAATTATGCAATTTTATAGACTTGGGACAATTCCATAGAACATTGCTTCAGACAAACCCACTAGTTAATAATGCTCAGAGCACCATTTCATGAAAGATTGGAAGTGGGGCCCCAAGACCAGGGCCACTGGCAGCAGAAAGAGGAAAATGCTTTAGGAAGGCAGATCTGAGGACCCCACGTGTGACCTCAGGGCCGCAGACACAGGCGCCGATTTCCATCCGTAGCGGGTTGAATGGTGACCCTAAAACACGAGGCCGAGCAGAACTTCAGAACGTGATCTCAATCTCGTTTGGATTAAGAGTCTTTTAAAATATAACCGAGGTAAAGATCCAGAGATGAGATCATCCTAAATTAAGGTGGTAAATCTGGTGATGGGCGTCCTTATAAAAGACAGAACGAGACAGAGACACAGAGAGAGAGAAGCCATGTGAAGACCGAGGCCGAAGCCGGAGGGCGGCCCCCGGCCAAGGAGCGCCCAGCGTCGCCAGCAGCCACCGGAAGCCGGGAAAGCGGCGCGGAGCCAACTCCCCGAGAACCTCCACGAAGAGTCAGACCCGCGGGACCCGGACTTCAGACTCCGGTCTCCAGAGCACATTTCTGTTGCTTTGAGCCACTCAGTTTGTGGTCATTTGTTCCAGCAGCCCTGGGAAACTGATGCATCATCTCCAGATTCAGGTTCACGTCAATCCATGTTTCAGGTTTCAGAACCTTTCTCTATGAATTTAACTCTTGGCTAAAGTGCCTTTTTGAAAGTGAAACTTCTTCACTTCAATAAAAAAGGAAAATTTCAAACCACAAATCAGTAATTATTCCACATATCCAGTTGAAGATGTTTTCACTGTAGCTTAAGTGTTTTAACTTTCCAGAAGCTTGTGCACGTAAAGGCTATTCACCATTACATTTTTATATTATGTGTTTTAATAAATAATGCCATGATATGCAATAGAATGAAAAAATATAGCTCACATGTGCACGATTTCTATTATTCAGATTATATCAATCAAATACTGAGCTCCTTGAAATATAGTTATCAACCTTATATCATGGAAAGTAGGTCTTTTTTGACAAATCTTTTTAAAATATGCAAACAAGGATAATAGTAAACAGTCACATAACCACCAGGAGACAGGGAGAAAGGGTAAGAGAAAATATTTAGGTAAAAAACTCAGGACAAATAATAATACAAGACAATCTAAATGGATATTAGACAATGGTGAAAAAGGAAATTGATATCATTATTCAGGATAAATCTTTTTTCTCTATTAGAAAAATAGAAACAATTTCATAAAAGTAATGAAGAAATGTAAAAGGAAATATGAGACAACGAATCTTTTATAAAATGAGTCGTGTTCTTTTCACTCAATTCATATTAACCATGTTCAAGTAAAGATTCAAATTATTTAGAAATTGGTTTGCAATACCTCATATCACCAGAGGATGGTAGGAGAGAGTCAAAACATACAAAAAACAGCTAATTTGTATTTTTCTCTCAGGAGCTCACAACAAAGTTCCAGGTTTTGTAAACCTGTCAAAGTCGTTTTATTCAGGGCTTCCCTGGTGGGTTCCGTGGTATTAATAACACGCCTGGCATGCCAGGGATGCAGGTTCGGTCCCTGGTCTGGGAAGAGGCCATATGCCGTGACAGCTAAGCTGGCCCCAGTGCCTCAACGAAGGCCCGGAGCTGCCGTAAATGGATAAATGCACATCTTTTTATTCAAAGCTAGCATTTCGGAAGATGATACTGCCGGGGTTTTGGTGGATTGGCTCATCAGTCTGTTTCTCCCTGGTGGAGAGGGGAGGTGGGACTAACACCCCGGACTTTAGAATACGACCTACAAGCTCCTGCTCACATCAAACCAGTGGAACAAGGAAGCGGGCCTGTGAAAGAACCGTGAATCTCTCAGTGAAAGTGTAAGTCTCTCAGTTCTATCTGACTCTTTGCCACCCCATGGACTGTTTCAGAGAGACCACTGAAAACAAGTTGATTTGTAGGAACTTTACAAAAGCTGGAATGAAGAGGGCTTATCCAAATCACAGCCCTCCATTCAAAATCCTTTATTGGGTCAGTGACAGTGAGCAGGGGTCCACGAGTAGCCAGCAGGAGAGAAGAGGGCGTTTCTTCTGCTCATGAAAACCCCCGGTGTTCACCCTGCTAGACAGCTCAAGCCCTTCCCGTCTCATCCACCCAGTGTCTACAGAGGATTAAGAGATTTAGGTCAGCGGGGACTTGTTTTTTTCAGCAGGGAAACCCTTGGGACAAGGGTAGGGGGAAACCAGTCCAGCTTCACTTTCAAACAGCACATGCTTGCTAAGTGCAGACTACCAGGCTCTGGGGTTTCCAAAGCAAATACGGTCTGGTCCCTGCTTTTCAAAAGTTGAAAATGTAGGAGACGTGAATCACATGAGCCTCTAGGTCCTTCTATTCTGTGGGTTCTCTCACCAATGGTCCCCAGTCACCGTGGAAACAAATGCTCTGCCCCTGGGGAACTGCGGGCCTGGTGTCAAGCTCCTCTCTGGGCTGCTGCTGCTAAGCCGCTTCAGTCGTGTCCGACTCTGTGCGACCCCATAGATGGCCTCCCACCAGGCTCCTCCGTCCCTGGGAATCTCCAGGCAAGAACACTGGAGTGGGTTGCCATTTCCTTCTCCAATGCATGAAGAGAAAAGTGAAAGTGAAGTTGCCCAGTTGTGTCCGACTCTGGGCAACTCCATGGACTGTAGCCCACCAGGCTCCCCCGTCCATGGGATTTTCCAAGCAAGAATACTAGAGTGGGTTGCCATTGCCTTCTCCCCTCTCCTGGGCACTGAGCCTTAATTGTCTCCCTCCACCTGGGTGCCCGATCCTTCTGGTCTGGTCCCCGCTGCCCCAGACTGCCTCCCTGGTTTCCACGCTCCCTTCTATTGTTCTTCTCTGGGACTCAACCCATCTTCCAGCCAGCTCTATGTCTCCTAAACCCGAAAGCCACCACCCTGCTTGCCAGAGTAGCTGGACCAATGTGCGTTCCCATCACCACTGTACAAGAATTCCCTTTTCTCCACACCCTCACAAACACGTGTTGTCTTTTGCTTCGTTAGTAACAGATGTGAGGTGACGTTGTGGTTTTGATTTGCATTTCACTGATGGTCAGTGATGTTGAGCACCTTTTTATGTACTTAATTGCCATCTGTATGTCGTCTCAGAGAGATGTCTATTCAAGTCCTTAGCCCATTTTAAAAACTGTGTTGGTTTTTTTATTTTGCTTGTTTCTTAATATTGACCTATAGAAGTCTCTTTTATATTGGAGGTGAACCTCTTATCAGATACACGGTTTGCAAATACTCTCTCCTATCTTGTGGGTTGTCTTTTGTTTTGTAGTTTGCTGTGCAGAAGCCTTTTAGTTTGAAGTAACACCACCATTTATTTTTATTCTATTGCCTGTTAAGTTTCTTTATATTCCCCATAATTAACAACTTCAATGAATACTTGCAGGCTAAAAATGAAATTAACGAACACTTGTGACTATCCTGACCTCCCTGGTGACTCAGACGGTAAAGCACCTGTCTACAATTCGGAAGATCCGGGTTCGATCCCTGGGTCGGGGAGATCCCCTGGAGAAGGGAATTGCAATCCATTCCAGTACTATTGCCTGGAGAATCCCATGGACAGAGGAGCCTGGTAGGCTACACAGAGTCTACAAAGAGTCTGACACAACTGAGCGACTTCACTTTCTTTCTTTCTTTCTTTCTTTCTTTCTTTCTTTCTTTCTTTCTTTCTTTCTTTCTTTCTTTCTGACTATCCTGAGTGTTACCCATATACTGGTCTTAACTATAAATCAGTAATTTCAGAACAAGTGCATTTATTCCCCATATCTAACCATGCCCACTACATCTCTGATTCAGCATTCCCTCACATATTTATCCCTTTTGCCTATAATCTCATATTTTATTTAATTCATCAATTATTAACAGATTTATCTACTATTTCCTATTTTATGAAGGTATGAGTCATCTTTTACAGTAGTATATTTTGGAGAATTGTATATTTTTATACGGAACAACTGCAGATAAAAATGTTAAAAATGAAGGTCACCATTATCCAATAATAATCATATGCCCTCAGATCTCTGGAACTTTAGGGTGCCTTAACCATGATGAAATGGTCCCTATTGATCTAACGCTACTTATGAAGTCAATGTATCTGGCTTAAAATTGGATAAAGTGAGTTAAAGGTCATCTACTCACTAAAGTACAGATTGTGGTGATTCTTCTACCATTAAGCTTCTCTTGCTCCACGTATGCCTTAATTTGTGATAAGAATATGCCTTCGAAGACTGTGCAGATCCAGGACTCTGTGGATGGGGAGATGCGCCCTGATGAGATTCCAGGAAATGACCCTTGAAGAGTCTTCATGGAAGACCCTACAGCCATGGTGATGACCCAGGAATGGTTCCAGGCCTGCCCAGCTGACAAGCGATGATTACCCCCCAAATCACCAGTTTGCCTATAAAGTTCTTCACCCAGTATAAAAAACCTGGCCAAGGCTGAGAGGAAAAGTAAGCAATTAAAATAGAATAAAATAATAAAACAAACACACATATATACAAACACATATATAGAATTATGTTTTTAATTATAAAAATCAAAGCTTATCAAGTTCAAATGACTTCCTCTTCAAATAAGCCACTCAAAGATCATGTCATCAAATATATAGTGAGCCTAAAAATCCACTTTTGAAAAAGACAAAAAAACTCATTCTTTTTAGTGAAAGAAAAACATAAACAAAAAAATTCTCTTTCAACTCTCTAAAGAATGAGAGTTCTTTTCCAAAATCTGTCCAGTGTGCTGCCATCAGCAATGAAAGTCCCCACATCCTTTCACACGAGCAGGACAAAGTGAAGCAGCCGTTACTGGTGAACGCCACCAGCAAATGTTAGGTGAGCATTTATCCCCTTGTGGTCATGTCAGAGAGTCCCTGTGACTCCAAGAATGAGTCAGAGTGGAAAGTGGAATGGACTGGGAAATCATCAGATTTCTCTCCTTTTGAAAGCTTACTATATGGACAAAAGGGAACCCTCCCGCATTGTTGGTGGGAATGCAAACTGATTCAGCCATTGTGAAGAACAGAAAGGAGATTGCTTTAAAAACTAGGAGGACATCTACCATATGACCCAGCAATCCCAGAACTAGGCATATACCCTGAGACAGCCACAATTCTGAAAGACACATATACCCCAGCGTTCGCTGCATCACTATTTACAATAGCCAGGACATGGAAGCTACCTAGATATCCACCCACAGACGAATGGGTAAAGACCATATGGTGCATACATACACTGGAATATTACTCAGCCTTGAAAAAAGAGTGAATTTGAGTCAGTTCCAGTGAGGCAGATGAACTTAGAGCCTATTACACAGAGTGAAGTTAAGTCAGAAAGAGAAAATATTGTACATTAATGCATGTATATGGTGGAGAAGGAAATGGCAACCTACTCCAGTATTGTCTGGAGAATCCCAGGGACAGAGGAGCCTGGCAGGCCATGGTCCACAGGGTCGCAGAGAGTTGGACACGACTGAAGCGACTAAGCACGCACACACGCATATATATGGAATCTAGAAATATGGCGCTGCTAAAGCTATTTACTGGCAGGGAAGGAATGGAGATGAAGACGTAAGGAACGGACTTGTACACACTGGAGAGGGAGAGCGTGGGAGAATTCAAAACGGAAGAGAGCAGCATCGACACATAGACGCAACCATGCAGAAAAGGGACTGCGGCGGGAAGCTGCTGTTTAACACAGGAAGCCCAGCCTGGCGCTCTCCTAGGACCCGGGCGGGGGCGTGGAGGAAAGCGCAAGGGGGCGGTGATATATGTCTAATTACGGCTGATTTGCACTGTTACACGGCAGAAACCAACACACCATTACCAAGCGATTTTCCTCCAACTAAAAAATAAAAACAAAGCAACAGCAACAAGGAGAGAGCTTACTCTGGACTTACTACGCCTACATCTCCAGTGTGGAGAGAGAAGGGGGCTTCCGGGGAGAGCCCACCACAGTGCATTTCCTCTGAGCACAGGAGGCCTCACTGCGCCACTGGGCTGCCTACAAGGGCAATCCCGCCTGTAGCAGGGATATGCCATGTGCATTCAGCTATTTGAGGTTTCAGGGACATTCTGGCAAAGTCTACAGCGTTTGCACGTCTGTGCAATGGCAGAAAATCACAGTGACTTTTCTGAGAACGGGGACAAAAGGGCAGGTGCTTTTTCTCAAACTCCTTTTCTGTTACCTACCAATGAGCATGTATCTGAGGGGGCCGGGGGAGGTGGGGGTGGGGGAGAGTGGAACACTACGATTTTGTATCCCTCCTCATCTACAAAGGAGAGAGATTGAGAAAACTGCCCATATATTTGCTATATCTCAAACAACAATTTCTAGTTCGTGTGTATTTTTTTAATTGTAAATCTCAAGATAAATAAGGGAATCCCTGCAAAATATTGTCTTTGTCCTTGTGGGGAAGAAAAAATTAAATTCCATACATAAACATTACAACCTCTTAGCATTCTGAAAATTTGGATCAAAGAAACCAGTAAAGGAATTACTTTTCTCTTTTACCCCCTCAGTTTATTTAGATAGATGACCTACGAGAAATATTTTTCCCCAAAATAAAATTCTTGAAATAAATGAATGTGTTTGCCAAATACTCAAACACAGGGAAAATCAAACATAAACCTTGCAAGTCTAGACCAAACGTGTCAGTGGCTGACTCATGATGCCATGTCCTCTGATTCTGACTAGACATTTATTTGGTCCAGGATCCATACATATTTATCTGGGTTCAAGGCTGCTGCTGCTACTGCTAAGTTGCTTCAGTCGTGTCCGACTCTGTGCGACCCCATAGATGGCAGCCTACCAGGCTCCTCCGTCCCTGGGATTCTCCAGGCAAGAATACTGGAGTGGGGTGCCATTTCTTTCTCCAATGAATGAAAGTGAAAAGTGAAAGTGAAGTCACTCAGTCGTGCCCTACTCTCAGCGACCCCATGGACTGCAGCCCGCCAGGCTCCTCCGTCCATGGAATTTTCCAGGCAAGAGTACTGGAGCGGGGTGCCATTGCCTTCTCTGCTACTTAAAGTTAAATCATTTGTCTTCAGTGGAACATTACAATGAGACAAGCCACTGAAACCTGGAAAGAATACAAAACAGTGAGACTTATGGAGAGCTCTTTAAGATAACCAAATGAATATACATTGAAAATGCAGAAAATAAGGTAACTGGTGTTCTGGACAAAAATTCTTCAGACAAAGCTCATTATTCAAACACAAGTTATAAATTACAGAATCCCTGAGCCATAAAGAACAGCTGGAGAGTATACAGAAGCCGATTTCACGTTGCATATTAGAAAACAACAAGCACAATGAAAAAAATGTCAGAATGTCTACTACATTTTTATCTTCTTAATCTAAATTTTATTTTTGTCTATGTTTCATAAAGTACAAAACAGGCTAGTATACATGCATGTATATATTCTAGAAATGCATAAAAACAGCATGCATGCTCAAACTTCTTGACTGACACAAAACGATCAGTTTCGTGGGATCACAGGTTTAATCAGATTCCTCCTCTGGACCACTGTCACCTGGTGAGGTCATTCAGCCCCATCAGCAGCTTTCACACCCACGTGATGGCCACTGTGCATCATTTCTCTTCTAAGAGTTGGCCATGTCCACTCTTGGGCCTGAAAATTCCCATTTGGCGTTTCTCCTCAGCCTCAGGAAGACAGCACTGTCAACTGGCCTGGCAACCCGCCGGAACGCGGAGAGAGCTGGGGACTGAGGTCAGTGGGTCTGGATCAGAGAGGCTGAGCGGCCACACTCAACTCTGAACAGCAAGGTCTCAGTTCCTGCACCAGAAAAGTGGGGATCACCAACTCTCTTTCATAAGATTGCCTTTAGGGGACTCCCCTGGAGGTCCAGTGGTTAAGAATCCTTGCAACGCAGGAGATGCAGGTTCGATCCCTGGTCTGGGAACTAAGATCCCACGTGCCACAGAGCAACTAAGCCCACGGGCCACAACTACTGAGCCGGCGAGCTCTGGAGCCCCTGCGTCCCCACAAGAGAGTCTGTGCACTGCAAAGAAAGATCTCATGTGATGCAGGGAAGGTCTCGCATGCCACGACTGAGACCCAGCGCAGGCTAATACATAAGAAATATCGAAAAAGAAAAATAAATAGATAAATAAAATAAAAGATTTGCTGTTAGAACCAAAGTAATAAAGTATGTGAAAAATTATTTCTGAAGTACAAAATATTACCTAGATTGCTGTTGCTCTTGTTCTAGTTACTATTAAATCACCACGTGACTCTTTATAGATACATTTCACTGACAACATTTAGAGGGCTAGAAGATGAAAACTGTCCAAAAGTTCTCAGACCTATTCCACTTACTATTACTGTGACAAATATGTGCCCTCAAAACTAAAAAACACCATTCTGTGTGAAGAGGCAATGAACCATATACAGAGACAGCCCTTTGCTTTTATCTGAGGCTCATCCAGTTAGTTACAAGCACACTGTAATATTCATGAGCAATGTGGGCCTTTTTCGCCTTTCTTGTCCCTCTCCTTATCTGTGCCTGTGTCTCTGTAATAGAAACTAGCTAAACTGTACAAAACAACAACAAAGAAGGCAGAAAACTGAAAGTATTAGAAATCGCACTGTTAGCTTTGGAGAAATAGAAGAAATTGGGAGCAACGGGACAGATTCCTGGCAAAGATCGAGGGCAGGAGGACAAGGGGGTGACAGAGGATGAGATGGTTGGATGGCATCACCGACTCGATGGACAGGAGTTTGAGTAAGCTCTGGGAGTTGGTGATGGACAGGGAAGCCTGGCGTGCTGCAGTCCATGGGGTCGCAAAGAGTCGGACACGACTGAGCGACTGGACTGAACTGAAGAGGCTCTTGACGTTAAAGGAAGGATGCTTTCAGCTCCTCACTTATATAGAAAGCACTGAAGCTAAAAGGGTTGGGCAGGGCTTCCCTGATGGCTCGGTGGTAAAGGATCTGCCTGCCCGTGCAGGAGACGCAGATTCCGAACCCGGGAAGAGCCCACGTGCCATGGAGCAACTAGGCCTGTATGTCACAACCGCTGAGCCTGCGCTCTAGAGCCCAGGAGCTGCAGCCACTGAGCTCACACAGTGCAGGTCCTGAAACCCAAGCGCCCTGAAGCCTGTGCTTTGCAACAAGAGAAGCTGCTGAAGTGAGGGGGCCTGTGCGCTGCAAGTAGAGAAAGGCCCGTGCAGCAGCAGAGACTCAGCACAGCCAGAAATGAATGCAAAAAATCAAATTATTTTTTAAAAGGATCAATCCAAGAAGATATAACAATTATACACATTTGTGCACCCAACATAGGAACCCCTAAATACATAAAGCAAATGCCAACCACCATAAAAGAAGAAATTGACAGTAACAGAACAGTAGTGTAGGACTCTGAGAGCCCTCTGACACCAATCGACAGAGCATCCAGACAGAAAATAAATAAGGAAATACAAGCTTTAACTAACACAATAGACCGGATAGATTTAACTGATATTTATAGCACACTCCACCCAAAAGCAGCAGAATAAACTTTCTTCTCAATTCTTCAGGATAGACCACATTTTGGGTCACAAATCAAGCCTTGGAAAATTTAAGAAAACTGAAATTGTATCACGCATCTTTTCTGACCACAATGCTATGAAATTAGAAATCAATTACAGTAAAGCAATCTTTAAAAAACACAAATACATGGAAACTAGACAGTGTGTAGCTAAATAACCAGGTGATTACTGCAGAAATCAAAGGACTAAAGAAACAGAAATACCTAGAAACAAATGCCAGTGAAAATATGATGACCCTAAACCTATGGGAGGCAAAAGCAGTTCTAAGAGGGAAGTTTAGATCAGTTCAACCTCACCTCAAGAAACAAGAAAAATCTCAAGTAAACAATCCAACCCTACACCTAAAACAACATGAGAAAGAAGAACAAAGAAAACCCAAAGTCAGTAGAAAGAACGAAATCATAAAGGTCAGAGCAGAAATAAATGAAATAAAAATGAAGAAACTAATATCAAAGATCAGTAAAACTAAAAGTTAGTTTTTTGAGATGATAAAAAAAATTGATAAACCTTTAGCCAGACTCTTTAAGAAAAAAGAGAGATAGCTCAATAAAATTAGAAATGAGAAAGTAGAAATCATAACTGACACCATGGAAGCACAAAGGATCATAAGCGACTGCTATAGCAACTATATGCCAATAAAGTTGACAGCCTGGAAGAGATGGAAGAATTTTTGGAAAGGTACAATCTTCTAAGACTGAACCAGAAAGAATCAGGAAATATAAACAGATAGATCACAAGCACTGAAATTGAAACTGTAATTTAAAATCTTCCAACAAAAAAGTCCAGGACCAGATGGCTTCACAGGTGAATTCTATCAAATGTTTAGAGAAGAGACAATACCTACCATGCTCAACTCTTCCAAAAATTGCAGAAGGAAGAACACTCTCAAACTTTTTCTATGAGGAAACCATCACCCCGATACCAAAACCAGACAAAGATGCCACAAAAAATGAAAATTACAGGCCAATATCACTGATGAACATAAAAATCTCTCTACAAAAATCCTCAAGAAGATACTAGCAAACAAAATCCAAGAACATATTTAAAGGGTCATACAACATGATCCAGTGGAATTTACACCAAGAATGCAAGGATTCTTCAATATATGCAAATTAATCAAAGGGACTCTAAAGAGTCTTCTCCAACACCACAGTTCAAAAGCAACAATTCTTTGGCACTCAGCCTTGTTTATGGTCCAATTCTCACATCATACATAACTACTGGAAAAACCACAGCTTTGACTACATGGACCTTTGTTAGCGAAACGATGTCTCTGATTTTTAATACGATGTCTAGGTTTGTCATAGCTTTCCTACTAAGGAGCAAGTGTCTTTTAATTTCATGGCTGCAGTCTCTGTTCTAGATGTATCTTTCAAATTACTTTTCAAGAAATCTGTAACAATTCTTCCCCTACCAACAGTGGATAAGAGGGCTAATCCCTTAGTACTCTTAGCAGCAATGAGTAAAATTGAGCACTTTAAAAAAAATTTCATCAACTTGAAAGACAAAGAAAAGATATGGTTGTCTTCATTTGCATTTCTTTGGGCATTAGTGAAGCTAGTCATTCTTTTAAAGCTTCTCATGATCTGCGTTGTCTGTGAATTCTGTCCATCCTTTCCTACCTCCCTGTGTAAATCTCTGTTCTTAATTACCAATTTGTATTCAAACAAATACATGTACAATAAGACATTAAATCTGCAAGAGGATAGAAAATATTATTTTTCAATTTGCTATTGAACTTTTGACTGTGCTTAAGATGTTATACATATAGATGTTAGACTTTAAGTATGTACGATCAAGCTATCAATACTTTTCCATATGAGGGAAAAAAAAGCCCTTTCATCATTAAACATAAAATAAATTTGGTTACTTGCTCAATAAGAAGTAAATCTCCTGTTTTGTCAGGATTCCCACACGGAGGCATTGGCAACCTTCCTTCCCTAAACAAAACAACGAAAAGTTAACAGATTCCTAAGCACTGGGAGTTCCAAGTTTAAACAACAGATAAATATTTTACACAAACTATAAGGTTAAATATTTGAGAAAACACTACATCACACAGAGGGCTTGGATCCTCTAGAATCAAGGCGGAAAATGTCTCACCATACACCCAAGCATCACTCTGAGCTTCTGGGTACACATTAGCCTACACAGGGGCTCAGGCTCTGCATGAAGTCTTAAGACATGGCAAACTCACTTACCTACTTGACTGTCAACGTTATGTGCTAGCCACAGACAGCTCAGTCATTGAGGCCCTTTGCTACCTTGAGACATGGCTGTCAATCAGGAGTGATTTTTGCCCCATGGGGGCCATTTGAGAATGTCTGAGGGCAATTTTAACTGTCACGACTTTGGGAAGGTGTGTATCTCGTGTAGCTTCTAGATGCCAGTATCTAGGAGACTCTGCTGGTGGTGTGCCTCCTGTTACCTGTTTGGTAGGCTTAGCATCCTACTGCACCCAGGACAGCCAGACCCCACCGCTCTCCCCACCCCCTCCAGTAAAGAATCATCCCGCTGCAAACAACAATAGTGTTGAAATTGAGAAACGCTGTTCCACTGCCCGCCAGTGCAGGGGACACCAGTTCAAACCCTGCGTAGGGAAGATCCCGCATGCCGCGGGGTAGCGAGGCCCACGCACCGCAGCTCCTGAGCCTGAGCTCTGGAGCCCACAAGGCACGACGGCTGAGCCTGCGCGCTGCAGCCACTGAAACCCACGCACCGAAGCCTGTGCTGTGCAACATTGCAGCCACCTCAGTAAAAGCCTGCGCACGGCAGCCAGAGGAAGCCCGCATGCAGCAACAAAGACCCCGCACAACCCCAAATAAAGCACGTTAATTTCTTTGAAAAGAAAATCTATTCAAGACCAAGTCAATAGCAGGAGACTGAGCTCTTACCTCTCCTGTATAACTATCTTTGCCTTTCAGAATCTTCCCGTAAAGCCTCACATGGCTTTCATCGTCAAAAGACAGGGATCTGCCAAGTAACACATACCCAATTAGTCCACACATCAGCTGTGCTGGTACAGGGTTTTCTCAGCAAAACTTTGGGAGCTATGTACTCTGGGGTCCCACAGAAAATCCTCACTGTCCAGTCACCCACTTTGTTCCTAGAGTGTGCCAAATCAAAGTCTGTGGTTAAAATGTTTGAGTCTACTCCTGGGTGATCGTGCAAGAGTTTTTCAGGCTTTAGGTCCCTGTTGAGTTATTCTTGATGCATGCACATACCTCATGCCATCAGCAACCACGTGGGGGATTCTGAAAGCGTCCTGCTCTGTAAAGGATCCCTGAGTGATGAGTCGATCAAAGAACTCCCTTTCTGGACCCAACCCCACCACCATGTAAACTCGATCTCGGGCCCCAAAGATCTCCAGGAGCTGGATGATGGAACGGTGGCTAACCCCCCATAGGAGAGGCAGCTCAGACTACACACCTCTCTGCCTTCTCTCATTCTGGTTTCCATCACTTGTATTGCAAAAGGTTTCTTGGTGGTCTTCAGCTCCACCCTGACCACCTCCTGAAACTGCCGGTCCCAATAAAAGTCTTGATATCATATCTGTTGGAAGAAAAGTCAAATGAATCTGCTATCCTCTCAAGTGATGATTTTCAAAATGATTTAATTCAATGTTTTGCATCAATTTTTCTAGCTTTACATTCCCTCATCCATTTTCCTTACTTGTGTTCATTATTTTTAAACTCCCCCTCAAATCCTCTTTTGAAACGGAGGCAAGGGATAAAAAGTAATTAGTCGGCAGAAAGACAAACAATCTTAATAACAATAACTACCATTTATTACACATTTTTTATGTGTTATGATCTTTGTTTTAAATTTTATCCAATAAAATTCCTGCTGGGTGATATTAAAAAGTTAAGTGATTTCCCAAGGCTATACAGTTGCAATAGATGGAATTTAAATCTAATTCCTTCAAATGTGTTGCTCCAAATTTTCCTTGAATAATTTTGGGACTTCCACCTAGCCTTTTCCCTCCTCCCTCCAACTCTTTATGTTTATCATTCTGCAACAGCAACCGCCAAACCAGGTGGAGAAAATAAAAAATAAACTTAGTCCTATTTATAACTGTTATGCCCAGTGTCCGAGTCCCCAAAACTGAGAGAATAAGACATCCAGAGCAATGCAAAAGCATAAAGGGGTTTATTGCTAGCTCGAGCTAGGGCTCAAGTCTCATCCAGCGCAGTGGAGTCTTGACGAGAGCCCCAAGCTCTGAATCACATCTACTTTTATACAGACGGTTCTTTGTTCCTGTAACAGCATAGCTGATTGGTTAAACTGTACGCACACCCGGGACTTTTAAACCTCGCATCCCTATCCGGATTAGCTCAGGTCTGGCGCGGGTGGGGGCGCTATGGGGATTTTTCTGATTGGTCGAGCTACACTGCCTGCAGGAGTTCCCAGTGCCTCAGCCTTCCTAGAGACTAAACCTCAGGCCTAGCCTGCCCCTTAGAGCCTGTCCTGGCTCCAGTTTGGTCCTAATAATAACGTCTCCAAAGAGGGAGGAAACGGTATCAGGAGGCAGGGTACAAGCAGTAGGCTTCCTCAGGCTTGACCGTGAGCTCTCAGTCCCAGCAACCTTTCGTATTTTGCTCAAGTTCTCGCCGGAGATGCTCCTTCCTAGGTGACCGCTGAGAAAGTCAACGCAGCTGTGCTATTGAAAGGGCAGCTTTCGGAAGATGGGAGGGGCAGTATCAGGACCACCCTGCGGCCAGCAGCTCTCATTGTTTCCCCAACGACTCCTCTGCACTTGCAATATTTAAGGAGCCAACAGAATTTTAACCTCGGATGTGTGTCAGTAATGTGGAAAGTAATCATCTCTCAGAAAGGCCAGGAAGTCAAATGGATTTCAAAAGCTAGGGCTCTTCAACTTGAATTATCTGTGTTAAAGTCTATGTAAATTTAAGAATCCTATCAGAATTTAATCTTCTATCTTTATCTAAGAAATGTTGAGAAAGCGCTTGACTTAGAATCATGATTTTACAGCTGGAAAGAATATTAGAGAATGATTTCATCCAGTCTCTCATTTTAGCAATGAAGCCATTTGAAGATCGGGTTAGCTGATTGGTTAAGCTGTGGAGTGGGGTCTAGAACCCAGGTGTCTTTACCTGCATCATAATTCGGTGCTTTCCCCACTTTATTAAAATTTCTCCCAAGTAGGGATTTCAACAAACGAAATGTACTCATGCGGGATGCAGGGAAAAGATAATTTTTTTAGACACATACTCAATACCAAAGATTCAAATGCAGATATCAACCTGTACTTTAAATAATCTTATTTCTTTTTGAATTTATTCTTCCTCTAATCTCTTTTTGGTTTGATCCACTTACTTATTCCTTGTATTCCTGTGCTTGCTGAATAAAAATGGCCTTTGGCTGTACCAGCTTACAGGAAATAGCTTTGTTCTATACAGTGCATTTAATTTTCTGGCCAATTACCTTATCAAAACAGATAGCAATTTAGCGATCATAAATGGATTCTGCCCCTTCTTCTCGTGCCAACTCTGTTATTTTTATTCGCATGCACTCCCAGTGTGATTTTGAAGATAATCACGAGCATTTCAAATTCTGTTGGTTTGCAGATGAACACATTACCTCTAAAGTGGATGAAAGGATTTTGCAAATACTAATTTATCACTCTGCCCTCAAAACTGCAGGAAAATTCATTTGCTCATAGGATTAATCATCAGCTATCAGAAATTACCATTTCTGAGGAACCACACTCTTACTCAAATAAAAGAAGCTTTATTCAACACTGTTACAGGCTTTTATATTCCAACAGTTTGAAAAAAATGCTAATAATTTGGCATTGGAAGAAATGGCAAGCTTTAAGCCAAATTTTAGAGTTGTGGAAATAAATGGTTTTAGAAAACAAACGTCCCATAACAAGTTGGAAGCTGTGGCCTTGCTTGTGAGCCACTTATGGCCATGAATGGTGACTTTTTTATGAGGATGGTGACTATTTTTATGATTCGGGTGGCTATATCTTGTACAGTGCCTGACACAGAGGGGACTGCAATAAATGTTGAATGAGAGACCCAGTCACTGAATGCTTATTATTTCCAATTATCACTTGTATTTTGAAAACATTAAGAAAGGAATCAGGCATGGGAGAATACATCTACAAGGCTAGCCCACCGCCTCCACTCCCACCTTCCATGCCCACCCTCCCACAAAGCATCCCCAAAGGTAGTTTTTGGGTCATCATCTCAAAGATTATAGGAAACAAATTATTACTTTGACCTCAGCTGCTATAAACTGGGAATTTTCTGAACGTGATTTTTTTAAAAATGGAAAAGACAATAATACCTATTTGACAGAAACAGTTGTAATGAATTCCCAAAAAGAAAGTGAAGATAGTCAGACTTAAATTCTATCATCTATCTCTCCCTGCAGGCTCACAACAGAGAGGAAAGACAATTGTTTTCTAGACCTAATACTGCCACCAACTTGGACAAGTCACTTAATCTTCTGGGGCTCAACTCCTCGCTGGCTAAAAAGAGCCTTGAGTTAGTCTCTAAAGTCTTTCCAGTATTGAGATCCTCTCCTTCTACGATGCTTTCATAGAAGGAGCTGAGTTACAAGGGTAGATAAACACGAGCCCAGAACCCCTTGGCTAGGGATGGCCAGAGATGCCACCCAGCCGTTTCAGGCTTGACAGGATCCCACGTCCTTTCTAATTCAAGTTCAGCTGCATCAGCCAACTTTGTTCCTCTCTAAGCTTAGCAGATACTAGACTAATCATCAAGTCATCTTTGTGCCAGAACTTCCAGTGGAGGGCAAGAAGAGGCTCTGCATAGACTCTGGTCAGAACACTGTGAAGAAGCAAGCAAATAACCCCAGAGCTAGAATCCAGTCGGGCCTCCACATCTGTGTTCCTCCAAATGCTGCAGAATGGAGAGGATTCCGTGATGACTGTCCTCCGCGTGGCCAACCCGGGGCACTCTGACAAAATTTCTTCTGAGGCCAACCAACTGGCTGGCCTTCCTTGCTCATTACTTACGTGTCAGTTAAATCTTATGTCTACCTTCAGTTCAGTTCAGTCGCTCAGTCAAATCAGACTCTTTGATACCCCAGGGACTACAGCACACCAGGCCTCCCTGTCCATCACCAGCTCCCAGAGCTGCCCAAACTCATGTCCATTGAGTCAGTGATGCCATCCAGCCATCTCATCCTCTGTCATCCCCTTCTCCTCCTGCCTTCAATCTTTCCCAGCATTAGGGTTTTTTCCAGTGAGTCAGTCCTTCACATCAGGAGGCCAAAGTATTGGAGTTTCAGCCTTAGCATCAGTCCTTCCAAAGAACACCCAGGACTGATCTTTAGAATGGACTGGTTGGCTCTCCTTGCAGTCCAAGGGACTCTCAAGAGTCTTCTCCAACACCACAGTTCAAAAGCATCAATGCTTCAAGGCCCAGCTCTCTTCATGGTACAACTCTCACATCCATATATGACCACTGGAAAAACCATAGCCTTGACTAGACGGACCTTTGTTGGCAAAGTAAGGTCTCTGCTTTTGAATATGCTATCTAGGTTGGTCATAACTTTGCTTCCAAGGAGTAAGCATCTTTTAATTTCCTAGCTGCAATCACCATCTGAAGAAGAGGAAGAAAGTTCCTATTAAAGACTTACAGCAGTGACTGACATCGTCAAACCACTCAATCAGTTCAGTTCAGTTCAGTTCAGTTGCTCAGTTGTGTCCGACTCTTGGTGAACCCATGAATTGCAGCAAGCCAGCCCTCCCTGTCCATCACAAACTTCCAGAGTCCACTCAGACTCATGTCCATTGAGTCAGTGATGCCATCCAACCATCTCATCCTCTTTCATCCCCTTCTCCTCCTGTCTTCAATCTTTCCCAGCATCAGGGTCTTTTCAAATGAGTCAGCTCTTTGCATCATGTGGCCAAAGTATTGGAGTTTCAGCTTCAGCATCAGTCCTTCCAATGAACACTCAGGAACGATTTCCTTTACCTTAAGAAGACAATAATATTACAGGAGGATGTGCACCGTCATTTGCCAGGGTCCAGCCCTGGTGGATCCAGGGTGATTCGAAGGTGGGGACGGAGTCGGTATCCTTGGAAAAATACATATTTAATTACAGATATAGAGAGAGATTAGAAACGGATAGTGTAGTAGGAAGATTAGTGGAGAAAAAGAGGCTGAATAACTTGGATTATGTGGAATAGCATCCATGCTCCAGATGGGAATTCAGCCAGAAAAACGGGAGCAAGAAAGAAGCAACATGGGGGAATCAGTCTTTCTGGAAACTGATCCAATTTCTTTATTTTTGGGTTTGCTTATATGCCTCTTGTTACACATAGGGATGAATACAGAGTCACGCGGGGGTCAGCAGTCCTGACCTTTATCAAAATCAGGTGCTTCACATAAATGTAAAAAAAAAAAATGTCTTAGGAATATTACATCATCTTCTGGCCATGAGACCCGCTGACATTTTATGATCCTTTCTTTCTGATAACCAAAAAACTTATTTTTTCCAAGGGTGTTTTTTCTTAAACCAGGCACCACCCTCCAAATAAAGTTGCATTCCTATAGGGTGAGGGTGTAGTGAGTTACAATCAAGAAAGGAATTTGTTTAACCCAAGGTTAACATGATTAATCTTAAAGGTTAATACTTATTTCTCCTATATGCTTAAAGGTTAATGCTTATTTCTCCTATATGTTAGTTATATTCGTTATAAGGGCAGGGAACATGGAGATTTAGCAGCAAACATCAGCCCAACAAATGAAAATCCTTTCACCAATGTTCCCCTTAAGATCTATTTAGTCTTAAGATAGTGATAAAGTTACATTCTTACATAGCAAGGACACAGTGATTTATAACAAAGTACAGTGATCTATTACAAAAGAGAAAATCCATTAACTCAAAAAGTCTAGTATTGCTAACCTTAAAAACTACTATATTTCCTTTTCTTTTTTTTTTATTTTTTTATTTTTTTTTAGTTTTTTATTTTTTAAATTTTAAAATCTTTAATTCTTACATGCTATATTTCCTTTTCTATATTCCAAATACCTTGATTAATGTATTCCCAGGTGCCTAAGGATATGGAGGCCTGGCGGCAATCATTGACTCAACAAGAAGAAAAAGCCCTATGCTAATTAAGACTCTCAAAATACTCCAAAACTCTCTGTGCTATTTATGGTTGAGAGGTAGTAAACAATCATGTGCATAGTGGCAGGAGTATGGATAATCCTGTCACACAAGCTAGTCTGTCAGCAGAGAGGTTTGACCTGAAACACCCTTGTCACACCCAGGGTAGGGAATTAGCAGCAATTATTGGCACAAGTGAAAAACCCTTCACCAATATAATTCCTAACCAACCCACTATACTAATAATTTCCAACTCCCCAAAATTTGCCTTTAGTAAGTCTAAAACATCTCATGCCTCTCAGACTGGGAGGCTGTAAACAATCACATGTGGCCGGATGAACCTATACAGGTGGGCTAGATAAACTTCAGAGGAGTCCCTAAGCTGAAACACTCTTGTCACGCCCAAGAATTTTTATTGCCTTGGAGCTGCACGTTTATTCCTTCTCCAAGAGAAACGGCTATGGGGAAGAGCCCCCTGTAAAGTCAGAGGTGTAGGTGAGAGCATAAAACAGACTCTGGCTTTGGGGTTGATGCTCGGGAACAGGGGGTTTCCTGAGGCTTGATCACGCCTTTGCGTATGCCAAGCCTCCTTCCTCATGACCTTTGCCATGGGCGGAGTTCCTCACGCTGGCCCCCGGGTAGTCATTTACATATATTACTGAACTGACCTCACAACATTCTTATGTTGTTGTTGTTCAGTGACTCAGTTATGTCCGACTCCTTGCAACCCCATGGACTGCAGCACACCAGGCCTCCCTGTCCCTCACCATCTCCCGGAGCTTGCCCAAGTTCATGTCCATTGCATCAGTGATGCCATCCAGCTATCTCATCCTCTGATGTCCCCTTCTTCTGCCCTCAATCTTTCCCAGCATCAGGGACTTCTCCAATGAGTCGGCTGTTCACATCAAATGACCAAAATACTGGAGCTTCAGCTTTAGAATCTGTCCTTCCAACAAGTATTCAGAGTTGATTTCCATTAAGATTGACTGGTTTGATGTCTTTGCTGTTCAAGGGACTTTCAGGAGTCTTCTCTAGCACCACAGTTCAAAGGAACCAATACTTTGGTGTCCTGCCTTTTTTACAGTCCACTCTTATGAAGCAGGTATTTATTATTATTTCCATTTTACAGAGTGGAAACTGAACAAGGAGAAAAAGGTGAAGGAACACTCCCAAAGACACAGGATAGGAAAGACAGGAGTGGGTCTCAAGCCTAGTTGAGTCAAAGTCCTGTTTCTATTACCCTAGTAGAATGCAACAGAAGCTCCTTCACACACCCAGCCCCAGTGTATCCGAAGCAAGGTCCTCCTCGCTGCCACTGTAGATGGTGACTGCAGCCACAAAATCAAAAGACACTCCTTGGGAGAAAAGCTACGATCAACCTAAACAGCATATTAAAAAACAGAGACATTACTTTGCCAACAAAGGTCCATCTATGGTTTTTCCAGTGGTCATGTATGGATGTGAGAGTTGGACTATCAAGAAAGCTGAGGGCTGAACAATTGATGTTTTTGAACTGTTGATGCTTTTGAACTGTTGCTTCTCCAACTGTGGTGTTGGAGAAGACTCTTGAGAGTCCCTTGGACTACAAGGAGATCCAACCAATCAATCCTAAAGCAAATCAATCCTGAATATTCATTGGAAGGATTATTCATTCATTGATGCTGAAGCTGAAGCTCCAATACTTTGACCACCTGACTCATTAGAAAAGACCCTGATGCTGGGAAAGATTGAAGGCAGGAGGAGAAGGGGACAACAGAGGATGAGACAGTTGGATGGCATCACTGACTCAACTCAACAGACATGAGTTTGAGCAAGCTCCAAGAGATGGTGAAGGACAGGGAAGCCTGGTGTGCTGCAGTCCATGGGGTTGCAAAGAGTCGGACACGGCTGTGCCACGGAACAACACCCCTCCACCAAATCCCCCTGCACCCCACCCCTACCCGACGCTGTGTAGGTGGGAGACCTCCCTCCTACCCCTGGACTCTGAGATCAGGGATTCCCTCCCTTTCCTCCTTGTGGTTCCTCCTTCCTTTTAGTCTAGAACTTTCCCTATCCTCTGCCCTCCCCACTCTTTTCAAAGAGACACTGGCTAAAAGAACAAAGAAGGTGTTATTCCAGACTACTGCAATAGGGGTCAACATTACTGAGCTGGGAAAGAACAGCTGAACTCAACTGTGGAAACACACGGCAGGAGAGCGTAAGGCTGGAGGGAGCTTGTAGGAAATTATCAACAGCAGAGGCCACGGGGAAAGGAAACCGGGAGTTAGATTCCAGACTCCCATAGAGACTGGTTCATAAGGCCAGGATCTTTCTTTTATTTGTTTGTTTCCAGGATCTATTTTTTTTAATTAATCTATTTATTTTAATTGGAGGCTAATTACTTTACAGTACTGTAGTGGTTTTGCCATACATTGACATGAATCTGCCACGGGTGTACACGTGTCCCCCATCCTGAACCCCCCTCCCACCTCCCTCCCTATCCCATCCCTCAGGGTCATCCCAGTGCACCAGCCCGGAGCACCCTGTCTAATGCATCGAATCTGGACCTGTGACCTGCTTCACATATTTCGTAATATACACGTTTCCATGTTATCTTTCTTGATTGTATTTCAAAAGAAAGGATGGCCCAGGTCCTGGAGAAAGACATTCCTGGGTTGTAGAACATTTACATCTCAAAGGGGCCGAGATCTAGGGAGGTCAGGGGCCTTTTATCAGAAGACCGTGGGGTCCTGGCTTCCCTTGTGGCTCAAGTGGTAGACAATCCGCCTGCAATGTGGGAGACCTGGGTTCCATCCCTGGGCTGGGAAGATCCCCTGGAGAAGGGAAAGGCTACCCACCCCAGTATTCTGGCCTAGAGAATTCCATGGACTATACAGTCCATGGGGTTGCAGAGAGTCGGACACGACTGAGCGACTTTCACTAGGTTCCTGGCAAGCCCAGGGGAATGGTAAGGCCTTGGGTCGCTGGTCACCTTTCTCAGCCCTGCTCCACCCCTACCGCTCCCCCAGCGCTGTATTGTGCTTTACCTGGTGAGGCTCCGGGGCTCAAACTTGACACAAAAGCAGGCAGCTTGCATCCTGCGCACCGCTGTGGGTCGAGGTCCTCCAGAGGGGCCTTGGCCTTGACCCTCTCGCTCCACCTGGGCTGGTGCAGGCGCCCCAGAAGGTACCCCTTCCTGCTGGCGCTGCAACCCAGGGCCAAGGCAGGGAGCAGGGCCTGCTCCGCAGGGGGTGGCCACCCACTTATTGCCAGAACCACAAGGGAGGTGGGACAGAACGCCCGGCCCAGGAGTCCTTGCTGGGAAGGAGGCCTTGCCAACGTCAGGCTGCCTGGATCCACACTGACCACTTACCCTAGTAGATTTAGAGGTGGTAAAAGCAAAGCGGAGGAGAAGGCAGGAGCCTCAGTTTTCCGGTCTGTGAAATGGGGATGTGAACATACGAAGTTATATCTATTTATAAAGTATAGCTTCCCTCTAAAGGACTTTTCCTGTCTCCAAAGCAGAGCTCACTCATATTAAGATGACATGAACTTTAGACATATTATTTTTAAGCTCTAAGAGCTTGTAATACTTCAAGCATAAGACATCACTGTACTCTTTCTGGTCAGTCGTGCACCCTAGTCCGTGTCTGGCACTCTGCTAGCTCCTGCAGCCGGAAGAGACATGAGCTGCACCCTCCCAGTGATGCGTCTGAAATGCAAAAACTCTGAGCAAAACCAGATGCCTAGAACCAAGCACAGTACACTATGCAAACACCAGGATAAAACCCGTGGGGGAAACTGTAATAATAATTATGTGGTGGTTTAGTCACTAAGTCGCATCTGACTCTTGCCACCCCATGGACTGTAGCCTGCCAGGCTCCTGTGTCCATGGGATTTTCTAGGCAAGAATACTGGAGTTGCCGTTTCCTTCTTCAGGAGATCTTCCTGACCCAGGGATCGAACCAGGGTCTCCTGCATTGCAGACGGATTCTTCACTGACTGAGCTACGAGTCTCAGATATTAGTAGTTATATATAATATTAATTAATAATAATTAATTTTTAATTATTCTATAATATAGAATCTTCTGTTTTGTCTATTTCATTTTTACATTCATAAGTGTTTTTATGTCTTTGCATGTATTATAACTATTTTAATAAATGATGTTTCATGTTTGGGTTATACATCAATAGATTGATTTTATATGATTTATATTGATAGTTTATATAAATGATGTGCAGGAAGTGAAATTCAGTGAAGATCAGACGCCCCTCACAAGTCATAGAGCCAGAACTGGAGGCCAAGTCTCCCAGTCTAGCATCCTTTTAGTGGTCATTTCTTCCATAATTTCAGTTAACCTTGGGCTTCCCAGGTGGTTCAGTGGTAGAGAATCTGCCTGCCAAGCAGGAGACATGGGTTCAGACCCTGGGTCGCGAAGGTCCCCTGGAGAAGGAGATGGCAACGCACTCCAGTATTCTCGCCTGGAAACCCCGTGGACAGAGGAGCCTGGCCGGCTGCTGTCCGTGGGGTCACAAAGAGTCAGACAGGACTGAGCACTCTCAGGCAGCGCTTAGTCTGTTTTAGCAGGGAACATCTGTGATGGGTCAATTAGTCCTGGATTTGCCCGGAAGAACTAACTGTATTTTGAAGGAAATTTTAAAATATGACTTGCGTGTAGCTTAGAGAAAATGAGCCCATCCTGCAGAGGGAGCCACATAAACAGACTTTCCATGAGAAAGAACCTGCAGGATTCTCCAGGTACTGGGGGACAAAGACAGAAGGTTGACAGTAAGCCAGGAAAGAATCTGTGGTTTTGCGTTTCAGGCTTTTGAATGAATTGGCAGAATAGGCAAAAGACCGAAAGACGCGGAATGAGAAAGAGAAGAAAGGGGCGCTGATGGAGAGAAATAAAACGTTTAGAGGCTGCTCAAGGAGCCAGCTCGCTGCTCTGGGGAGCCCAGAGCTGTGAGCTGAGCATGCTGGCGGCTGCCCAGGGCACAGGAAGCGCCCTCCTAAATCCGGGCCCTGGGCCTCGAGGACAGCCTCCCGCAGCTCCCTGAGGAGGTCGGTCCATGGAGCTGGCACCCTGCAGTGAGAGCTTCATCAAGAGCCTACTGCTCAGCCCGAACTTTCCTTGAAAATTGGCTAATGCAATCTCTGGCTTTTAAGCCCTTTAAAAATGAAAACAGTAAATTAGAAACCACTGATCAGTTCTCTTTTGGAAAGCACCAACTATTGTTAATAACTGCAAGTGTTGTTGAAAATATAAATTTCGTGCCAGGAGACAAAATTTAATGACTTACCTAGTCAAAACTTTTATGGGTTTTCACCAAGCTTTGAAATGTCAAAATGTTAAGCACACACCATCAGCTTGTTCCTGTAGCCTATCTAATCCCTTGGAAAGAACTGGTGGTGGCATCCCCTGTGTGTATTTCTCTTTGTTCTCATAATTGCTTCATTGTTTTTGAAATCATGCAAGCATTGTTTGGGTTCGCATGCTACTTATACATTAATTAACTATTTAAATTATATATTTTCTCCTAATTGAAGTAATACAACTGTTGAAGTAAGTTTTAGACGTAAGGCTCATTTAAAATGAATTTTATTTCCATGTTCATGTGTTTAGTGCTTATGAAGGCTTCCTGTGAGACTCACAGCAGTTGAAGAAGGATGATGCTGTTTAACTAACATCTGGTTCTGGTGCTAAAGTTTACTCCAGTGGTGTTTTCTGAAGAGGATGAAATAAATTGAACCTCCAGTTTCTAAAGAAAAAAATCCGACCTCATCCTCAACTCCCACTCATTACCCGCAACTCACAAGTTCTCATTAAATGGTTGGTGATAACATTCAAAGCAATATGTAATACGTCACACCAATCAGTCAGTGCCGGGCTCTCTCCTATACCCAGCTTTCAACAAGTAGAGTCGGAAGGGCACAGGGAATCCTAGGCAACAGAGACTCTCAACTAAGCGACTTGATGTGTGAAAGATATACTCAACAAATTATAATCCAATCCTAAGGAATATTGCACCGAAAGGACTTAAGAGCACATGCTTGTCTGACTCTTTGCAATGCAGTGGACTGTAGCCCATCAGGCTCCTCTGTCCCTGTGAGGAAGTTATGACGCCCTTGCCTTCCACACAGAGCCTTTGCTATCACTGCTGCTGTGCTGTGCTCAGTCACGTCCGACTCTGAGACCCCAGGGATTGCAGCCCGCCAGGCTCCACTGCCCATGGGATTCTCCAGGCAAGAGTACTGGAGTGGGTTGCCATTTCCTTCTCCAGGGGATCTTCCCTACCCAGGGGTCGAATTTGTGTCTCCCGAATCTCCTGCATTGGCAGGCAGATTCTTTGCCACTGAGTCACCTGGGAAGCCGTTGAAAGGATATAAGGAATTAAGGCAAATCAAAAGCTCAATAAAATTATCATTTAGGGAAAATTCATTTCCCTCTTAAATGAATGATACTGGTGAACAACACAGAAAAATAATACAAATTTTTCTATTCTCTTCTATTGTCAGTCTTTAGTATACGTCACTAAAGGAAAGAGAGAAACACAAAAAATTAGGGGTGTCACCAAAAGTGGCACACTGGGAAGCCCTACAATTCTATGACCTCCTCTTTAGATTAAGAATTAGAAGATATAACCAAAAGACATATTTAACAGATAAAAATGAGGAATTTGCTGCATTTGGGATGGGTTTTTTTAAATAGCTGCACTTTTGTTGTCTTTCAACTTTTCCTTCTTTTTAAAGCCCCGCCCCCCATTGGGGTTAATTTTCTCTAGAATGAACTCATGCCTGAAACATCAGTTTGAAGGTGTTCATCTTCTTGACTTCCAGTTTCCCAAGGTGCAGGGTCTGTGTTTCTAAGGAGGACTAGAATGGGGCTCTTTTAAGTCAATTTCACATACACAGTGGAGTGTGGCGCCAACAGTGCAAAACTCCTCTCTGAGCTTTCTTTCCATAAAACCAATAATTAAGAACCATCAAGTAGGATGCCTCTGTGTGAAATTTAGAGATGAGAAGATCGTTCCTGCCACCCCTGGCAGACTATGTTTCACTATCCCAACACACACACACACACACACACACACACACATTTTAAAAAATATTATAATTCAGACAAGTCAGCAAGAAATTCTTAATTACTTTAAATATTTTACCTCCACTATAGTAGTGAGTCATTCCTGTTAATTTGCACAGCTCTACATTTAGCACTGAAAAAGAGTATTTCATTTTTGTAGAAGTTTGATAATTACAAAAAGAAGATAAATGTTAAAATACAGCAATAAATTGCCAGTAAGAGCTCTGCTGTCAAATAAAAGCACAAATCTTTCTTTTTTTTTAATAGTAATGAGTCAAAGAAGCCAACAGCCAACTGTGAGTGAACTTCTAGTGCATAAATCAAAGAAGATAAAGTGAGTTTTTCCATAATATTTTAAATGTTTTGCCCAAAAGAACTCTGCATTTTAAGTTGACAAATTGTATCCAAAGCCTTTAGAAAAAAATGATGATTAGAAATAGGTTTAGTTATATGGGAAAAAAATTTACAATATATTAATATTTCTGGGTGGGAAAAAAGATAAAAATGAAACCCTATATTGTGTGATCTCATTTGTAAAACTCACTAATGAGATAAATTCCTGTGGTGTGGAATGAAGCCTCCAGCCAAAAATCAAACAGCAAGGAACCAAGGCCCGCTGACAGCTATGTGACGGAGCTGGGAACAGATTCTGCACCCCCAGCTGAGCCTCAAGATGACTGCAGCCCCACATGACAGCTTGATACCACCTTGGGAAAGCTTGGCTCTGAAAGTGGACTTCCAAGTTCAAGTCCTCTTAATACCACTCCCCAGCACTGTGACCTTAGGAAAGTTACCTAGCCTGTCTGTGCTCCCAGCTTTATCCATGAATTTGAAATGACAGCATCACAAACGTCATAAGGTTGCTGTGAATAACTTCATTCATGTAAAGCACTTAGAACAACTACCTAGAACTTTATAATTGCTCATAAGTAAATGAAGTCGCTCAGTCGTGTCCGACTCTTTGTGATCCCATGGACTGTAGCCTACCAGGCTTCTCTGTCCATGGGATTTTCCAGGCAAGAGTACAAGAGTGGGTTGCCATTTCCTTCTCCAGGGGATCTTCCTGACCCAGGGATCGAACCCAGGTCTCCTGCATTGCAAGCAGACACTTTACCCTCTGAGCCACCAGGGGATTGTGTCAGTTACCTCCAAATTTAGTCACTTTTGGCTAAGTGAAGTTGCTCAGTCCTGTCCAACTCTTTGCAACCCGGTGGACTGTAGCCTGCCAGGCTCCACCATCCAGGGGATTTTCCAGGCAAGAGTACTGGACTGGGTTGCCATTTCCTTCTCCAGGGGATCTTCTTGACCCAGGGATCAAAACAGGTTTCATCGAAGGCTGACTCTTCACCATCTGAGCCACAAGGGAAGCCCCGTAATAATTACATAGTTCACTAAAAACTAGCCTAAATAAGTGGCTTTAAGGGATTGTGTTCGTTATCTCTTGTTTCATGAGACATCTGCAAATTTTGCTGCCTTCAAACAACAAAGTCAGAGGAGAAGCATCCGCTGACTCTCAGGACCAAGGCTCTCCCAGCATGCCTACCACGCCGGGCCATTAGAGAATGCCTGTCTGACCACGCACGGTTGGTCGGCTCCTCCGGCAGTCAACTCCCTCCAGTAGGAAGTTCTCAAGGTGCAGTTCTCACGGCTGCCACAGGTAGTCAAGTATCAAGACAGTTATTATGAAAAGAAAGCCATATTTCAAAAGCTAAACTACTTTGAAATGAGCTTTTTAACAAAACTCAAAACTTGTTTTTTTGTTTTTTGTTTTTTTTTTTTTTTAATGTGCATTTATTTAGCTTTGGCTGTGCTGTGTCTTGGTTGCTGAGTGGGCTTTTCTCTAGCTGCGGCGAGCGGAGGCTCCTCTCCAGCTGTGGGGCACGAGCTTGTCTTTGCAGTGTCTTCATCTTCGGGGCGCGCGGGCTCAGTCACGCGGCTCCTGGGTTCTTAGAGCGCAGGCTCAGTAGTGGAAGCCCTCGGGCTTGACTGCCCGCAGCGTGTGGGATCTTCCCGCATTAGGGATAGAACCCGTGTCTCCCGCACTGGTGGGCAGATTCTCCACCACTGAAGCCCCAAATCAAAATGTTTATTCCAAGAAAGTTTGCACAGTTTTCATAAACATTTCAAAAGCCAGTGACCTAGACGCTGATTCGTAACTTGAATAAATCCAAATTTCTTATCTATTTACTGAAACATGCTCTGGATTTCCCCGCTGCAATATTTAATTCAAACCAGACTCTACAAAAAAGTCAACAGGGACAAGAACCTTGGTATTTTATTGGCCTGTGCTTTCAAGGCATTTCCACAACGTGATACTTCTCTAATATCTGTTATTCCCACATAAGCCTCTCTCACCAGGGGAATAGCTTTCTCATCCTTGGAAACTGACAACTGTATCCTTGGCAATGCATTTCTCTCCAACTGTTATTCTGTGACTAATTTTCTCTCCCCAACATTTTGTGGAAACCTGCTGCGGATTGAAATCGGAGGTCGCCGATTCCTTGCAAACGTCAGTCTCAGAACCAGGACACAACCTTACCTCGGAGAGGAGCCCATGGTCATGCTGAAGCCACCTGTGAAAGCTTTCAAGACCTGAGCTCTTCACGCTGTCATCCACGCCTCTGGCATCCAAATTTGTCAGGTGCCAATTGCCTTCAGGAATAGCAGAGAATGTCTAAATCCAGACTCATTCCTCCACTGTGTGAAGTTTATTTCTGAAATGTTATTTTGTTTCATTTTGTCCTTTTTAAGACACTAATTCTGGTTTATTTTCTGCAGTTTCCACATATATCCTGGGTGCTTTTATGAAGTAGCAAATTTTTGATGACTGAAGGGAAAGTGCTTAGGTTATTAAAGTTATTATCATTAGTTGGTCACTATATGTTTGTGCCTTTAAAAATACTGAATAAATAAGCATCTGTTGGAAAAATAGCTGAGATGAGAAGTCTGATAAATATTCAGACGTTGAAAGTGTTCCCTGGTTTGATGTTTTCACCCTGGTTCTTCTCACACTTGATCCTAACCATTACCAACAGCTCTCAAATTTCAATATGCATAAAAATAACTCAAGGAGCTAGTTAAAAATGAAAATTCAGAACACTTTTTCCAAAATTTCAGATTCACTGAGCCTGGGGAAAAGCCCCCAAATCTGCATTTTGAACAAATCAATGCAAGGTGGTCTATAAACCCCAGTTTGAAAATATTGTTTTAGACACTGAAAACTAAAAGTCATTAAAATTTAAACCAAAGAATCATAACTATATTCAGTACTATTATCATGAATGGCAAAACTGACCACCTGAACAGCGAGCTCATGGACACCACCCTAGTGCCATCACCTCCAGGGAAACCGGATGTTAGGCAGCCACCACCACCGCCAGGAGAAGGAGAGAGAAAGGAAGAGAGGGGGCAGGGCAAGCTCTCGGCGGCTTGGACAGCAGGAGCGCAATCGGTAAAGAGTTGCTTTACCAACCTTCCTGTTAAAAGTTTAGTTTTGTTCTCTTCCCACTTCAGAGATAATACATGCTGAGTGTAACACTTTTGAAACCACGAAAAGAAAGCCGACCTTTAAAAAGAACTTTGGTTTATGGATGTCAATAAATGTCATTATTTTTCATTTTTATTTATCATTATTCCCTAAACATATTATGGTATAAATTGATATAATGTAACATTTTTTTCCATCTATCAGTATCTTTATTTCCTACGTAGAAAATTATCTAAACGATTATTTTAAATGACTAACCAGCATTCCCTCATATAGCTATCCCACAATTAAATATTCCTTTGTCATTGAATATTTAGTCCCACGGAGTGGTGGACGTGGGATGTCTTTCAACATAGATGTTTCACTTTATTTATTTTTGATATTGACTGATTAATTTGACTGCATCGTCTCAGTTGCAGCATGCAAGGTCTTCGCTACATCATGCGGAACTTTTGTTTGGATGCATGAACTCTCTAGTTGTGGTGTGTGAGCTTAGCTGCTGCTGGATCTTAGTTCCCCGACCAGGGATCGAACCTGCGTCCCCTGCATGGCAAAGCAAATTCTTAACCACTCTACCACCAGCGAAATCCCAACACGTAGATATTTTAAATATTCGTGTTGAAGTCTTTTAAGCTTTTCCCTGTATTGTTTCTGCTTTTTGCATTGTACTCAGAAAGGACTCCCAAATTGGATACACTCTGATGTAGAAAAGCACTGTGAAATCAGCCTTTGAACTTTTAATCAGTTTCTCCTTTTCTACCCATCACATAGATTGGAGATCACCAAAGCAAACTGTATGTCAGGGTTCAGGAGTTGTTAGACCTGGCTCTCACTGCTTTAGAAGTGAAGTAGGGGAAAGTTGTGGCCTCATTCTCCGCGGGTAAATCCCAATTCACCAGACTGTTTATAACTTCCTATCTCTTGTGACTTTGCAACTTGCCATTCTCCTCATTGACCCTATTTACCACTCTGCTGCTGCTGCTGCTGCTGCTGCTGCTGCTGCTGCTGCTGCTAAGTCGCTTCAGTCGTGTCCGACTCTGTTCAACCCCATAGACTGCAGCCCACCAGGCTCCCCCGTCCCTGGGATTCTCCAGGCAAGAACACGGGAGTGGGGGGCCATTGCCTTCTCCAACTTACCTCTCTAGACCTGTGAAATCCTGTATTGTGTGTTATTCAGTAACCTGCCATCTAGTGGTGGAAATCGGGAAGTGAAGGTTTTTCCCCCTTAGAGAATAATCCTATTGCACAATACAGCTCTAAGGTCACTCACTCTGGTAATAACTTACTATTTGTATAAAACTGTGAATAGTTTTGGAGAAGGCAATGGCACTTCACTCCAGTACTCCTGCCTGAAAAATCCCATGGAGGGAGGAGCCTGGTGGGCTGCAGTCCATGGAGTCGTGAAGAGTCGGACATGACTGAGCGACTTGACTTTCACTTTTCACTTTCATGCATTGGAGAAGGAAATGGCAAACCACTTCAGTATGCTTGCCTGGAGAATCCCAGGGACAAGGAGCCTGGTGGGCTGCCGTCTATGGGGTTGCACAGAGTCGGACACGACTGAAGCGACGTAGCAGTAGCAGCAGTGAATAGTTTAGGCTTTCCCCGTGGCTCAGCGGTAAAGAATCCGCCTGCAATGCAAGAGACACAGGAGATTTGGGTTCAGTCCCTGGGTGGGGAAGACTCCCTCCAGTATTCTTGCCTGGAGGATCCCGTGGACAGAGGAGCCTGTTGGGCTACAATCCATAGCGTGGCAAACAGTAGGAAACGACGGAAGCAGCTGAGCACGTACGCCTGCCAATGCAGGAGACGCAGGTTCAATTCCTGGGTCAGGAAGATCCCCTGGAGAAGGAAATGGTAACCCACTCCAGTATTCTTGCCTGGAGAATCCCGGGGACGGAGGAGTCTGGCTACAACCCATGGGGTCGCAAAGACTCAGACATGACAGCGACTAAACAACAAACAACAATGTGAATAGTTTATGAATCACTTTTTAAATAGTAGAATGAATCATAAACCTAGAGTCAGAATATCTTTATCTCCAGATTTGCAATTATTGAATTGTAGTATCTGCTTTTTTTTAATCCTTAACTGTTCTGAAGCTGGGCCTCCCTTTCTTTGAGGTAAGAAGGTCGGGTTTGTGTGTGTGCGTGTGTTTTAATATTTATTTCTTTGTTTTTGGCTACGCTGGGTCTTGGTGGTTGTGCACAGGCTTTCTCTAGTTCTCTAGCTGTAGAGGGCTTTCCTGGCGGCTCAGACGGTAAAGCGTCTGCCCGAAATGCGGGAGACCTGGGTTCGATCCCTGGGTCGGGAAGATCCCCTGGAAAAAGAAATGGCAACCCACTCCAGTATTCTTGCCTGAGAAATTCCATGGACTGAAGAGCGGGCTGCAGTCCATGGGGTCGCAAAGAGCTGGACATGACTGAGCAACTTCACTCTCCCTTTCACGAGCTGCAGAGGGTGGGGACCACGCTTTAGGCGCCGTGTGCAGGCTTCTCGTTGCAGTAGGTTCTCCTGCTGTGGAGCGCAGGCCCTAGGACCTGGGCTCAGCAGCGGCGGCTCAGGGCCTCCACGGTGCAGCCTCAGTAGTTGTGGTCCTTGGGCCAAGTTGTCCCTTGACATGTGGGAGCTTCCTGGACGGGAGATCCAACCAGTGTCCCCTGTGTCACAGGGCAGATTCTTAACCACTGGACCAGCAGGGAAGGCCAAGAAGACTGTTTTTGATGTTCCTAAGTTCCTTATAATTTCCAGTACATTTTACAATCTTATGAAATGTGACACTGGAATAACTCAAATCAATAAATTTCTTTTCCAGATTCTTTAAAGAATTAACCACAAAAAAGCCATGAGTGTCTCCATATTTCTTCAGCTGGTATGACATCCTATCAAATTTTCTATGATAACATCCTTTCCTATGCTAAGATTATAAGCTTTGTATGTATAAAATTATTTCTGATTACAAATCTTTCTTCTGCAACATTTTAAAAAATGTAAATATAATGTGTAAGAATGACCTCTATAATAATAATGTAAAATAATGACCTTTCTACCTAACAATTCATTTTTTCTTAGTTCATATTTTTTCATAGAAATAATGTTCTCAGCATAACAATGCCATTTATTCTTCCCACTGGTGAATTTTCCATCATTAGTTCCTATAATCACCATAAAAGCTTACTGTTGTAGCAAGACAGGTCCTGGGATCTCTGCCATCAAGATAGAAAAAAATGAAAAATCAGAAATATTTGGAGTGGAGAAGATAAACACTATAAGGCTATTACATTTTAAAATGTGCATGAATTCAAAAGTAGATAATTTCTTCAAGTAAAAACATGAATATTTATACAATTGTGTGATATATGAGTTTTATAAATTTTTAAAATAATTAATGTTATAATCAGAATTTCTCAAATACTATTCAAAAGAATACTACTTCTTCAAGTCACTAAAGACACTAGTTGCCCAAACAAAGGGAGCCATTGTCCAATCTATTGTTTGGAAAATGCTATCTTAAAGTTCAAAAGTTCTAATCACCAAAGGACTTCCCAGAGACTTCAGTACGTTAGCATGCATTTTGATTGTCCAAGTTGGGGGGTACTATCTAACCTGTTTGTTCACAGAGCTTCTCCTTCCACCATAGAACATCTCTCAAGGAAATAGCAACTGAAAATAAAAAGTAGAAAACCAAAATCACAATTTACAAGCAGTGAGATTCAGTTTTATTTGGGAACACTACTGAGGACTGTAGCCCAGGAGAGAGTCTCTCAGATAGCTCTGAAGAATGGCTCTGAAGAGGCAGAAAAAGAGCCGCCAATATGTATGTGAATTTGGGGCTGGAAAATATGTGTAGTCAAGCATACATCTTGATAAAAGATTATTGCTAATCACACACACGCACACAAACCAGATATGTGAAGTCAATGAGTTTAGTGCTTTTCTATTTATGGGAAGGTGCAAGAATCTGGAGTCACCGAAATTCTTCCTTAGACATGCATCTTAACTATCTTGGGACCAAAATCCAAAGCACAGAACGTTCATCCTGTTTTTTCCATCCTGAGTTCCCTGAATTCAGGACTTACTGTTGGAGGCTGACTGCAGTCTGTTGCGACTTAACCCTTTGTGTAACTGGATGGTGAGCAACATTCTGGTTTTTTCTGTTTACGGATCCTTAAAACAAGGTAAGTTGCAGTGAATATGTAAGGTAAATGCAACCAGATTGTGGAATAACAGAGGAAAACATTTTTTAAAAATGCTATTTAGGATGAAGAGAAAGGCTTGCATTATGGGGGAAACCAGTGATGGCTTTGTTGCAGGAAGGGGGATGCCTACCAGGGCCCCAGAGTGGGCTCTTGTGTAACACTGGGAAACAGGTCCTCTGAGGAGATACACGTGCTGACAGAACCAGAGGCTTCTCTGGGAAGGAGCACCTGGACGGAGAGCAGGAGGGTAACAGGACCCAGCCCTGCCACAGGGCTCTCAGTCTCCAGCGTCATGGCGAGGGGATTCGCTTCCAGGTTGTCTCCGGCCAGTCATTCTGGCTCAGGGTCTTTCTTAGTGGCACACGCATCGCTCAGCCAAGATGGATTCCAGCGAAGAGGATTCTGGGAGGTTGGTAGGTCACACGGACTGGTGTTTCCTTTTGCCCTTTCCCGAATTCTCCTGGTTGGCGGTGGCTTGTCAGCTCCTTGCTCCTTACCAGGCCTCCTGTCATAAAATAACTGTAAAATGACTCATGCAAATGGCCACTGTGGTGCCTGGCCAGGGTGGACAGTTTCAGGCAGCATTTCCCCTAACAGTTTGGTCAGCAGAGGGAGACAGGAAGTGGGAGAACGCCTTGATGTTTGCTGATGTACGTTACAGGGAAGAACCACAGGCCACATGTAATGCCACTTGCACCAGAGCCCCTGATTCCACCTGGATTTAATCTAATTGAACTTTCAACCTTCCTCAGAAATGCAGCTTTATTTTATAAAGCAGTTGGAATTTTCTGGGCATAAGTCCTCTTGGAGGAGGTCGCTGTTAACCCCACCATAGAGCTGCCAGAACTTACACAGGACTGGGAAACAGACTCTGGGACGGCACCAGCAGAACCTTGTGCACCAGGACCCCAACCCAGACTTGCCCAGGAGGGTCCAGGAGTTTCTGGAGGAGGCGTGGGTCGGTGGAGGCCTGCGGCAGGGTAGGGAGCACTGGGCGCGTGCATGGACCTCTTGAAGGAGGTTGCCATTATCTTTGTTATATATAGTAAACAATGAAGTCACTTAGGCATGTCCCACACTTTGCAACCCCATGGACTGTAGCCTACCAGGTTCCTCCATTGGTGGGATTTTCCAGGCAAGAGCACTGGAATGGGTTGCCACTGCCTTCTCCAGGGTCCCGACCTAGGGATCAAACCCAGGTCTCCAGCACTGCAGGCAGAGGCTTTACCTCTGAACCATCAGGGAAGCCCCCTTTCCCTTCATTACCTCACCATAGTTTGGCCCCAGGCAAATAGCAGGGAGGGAACCCAGCATGGCCCATCAATAGAAAATTGGATTAAAGATTTACTGAGAATGGCAAGACCCAGTTTCCCCCTCAGTAAGTCTCTCCCATCAGGAAGCTTTCATAGGCCTCTTATCCTTCTCCATCAGAGGGCAGAGTGACTGAAAACCACAATCACAGAAAACTAACAATCTGATCACATGGACCACAGCTTTGTCTAACTCAGTGAAACTATGAGCCATGCCCTGTAGGACCACCCAAGACAGATGGGTCAAGGTGGAGTGTGGTCCACTGGAGAAGGGAATGGCAAACCACTGCAGTATTCTTGCCTTGAGAACCCCATGAATAGCATGAAAAAGCAAAAGGATAGGACACTGAAAGAGGAACTCCCCAGGTGGGTGAGTGCCCGATATGCTACTGGAGATCAGTGGAGAAATAACTCCAGAAAGAATGAAGGGGTGGAGCCAAAGCAAAAACAATACCCAGTTGTGGATGTGACTGGTGATGGAAGCAAGGTCCGATGCTGTAAAGAGCAATATTGCATAGGAACCTGGAATGTCAGGTCCATAAATCAAAGGAAATTGGAAGTGGTCAAACAGGAGATAGCAAGACTGAACGTCGACATTTTAGGAATCAGTGAACTAAACGGGACTCGAATAGGTGAATTTAACTCAGGTGACCATTATATCTACTACTGTGGGCAAGAATCCCTTAGAAGAAATGGAGTGGCCATCATAGTCAACAAAAGAGTCCGAAATGCAGTACTTGGATGCAATCTCAAAAACGACAGAATGATCTCTGTTCATTTCCAAGGCAAACCATTCAATACCACAGTAATCCAAGTCTATGCCCCGACCAGTAACGTTGAAGAAGCTGAAGTTGAACGGTTTTATGAAGACCTACAAGACCTCATAGAACTAACACCCAAAAAAAGATGTCTTTTTCATTCTAGGGGACTGGAATGCAAAAGTAGGAAATCAAGAGATATCTGGAGTAACAGGCAAGTTTGGCCTTGGAGTACAGAATGAAGCAGGGCAAAGGCTAAAAGAGTTTTGCCAAGAGAACACACTGGTATAGCAAACACCCTTTTCCAACAACACAAGAGAAGACTCTACACATGGACATCACCAGATTGTCAATACCGAAAGAAGATTGATTATATTCTTTGCAGCCAAAGATGCAGAAGCTCTATACAGTCAGCAAAAACAAGACTGGGACCTGACTGTGGCTCAGACCATGAACTCCTTATTGCCAAATTCAGACTGAAATTGAAGAAAGTAGGGAAAACCACTAGACCATTCAGGTATGACCTAAATCAAATCACATACGATTATACAGTGGAAGTGAGAAATAGATTCAAGGGATTAGATCTGATAGAGTGCCTGAAGAACTATGGACGGAGGTTTGTGACATTGTACAGGAGGAAGTGATCAAGAACGTCCCCAAGAAAAAAAATGCAAAAAGGCAAAATAGTTGTCTGAGGAGGCCTTACAAATAGCTGAGTAAAGAAGACAAGCCAAAGGCAAAGGAGAAAAGGAAAGATATACCCATTTGAATGCAGGGTTCCAAAGAACAGCAAGAAGAGATAAGAAAGCCTTTCTCAGCAATCAATGCAAAGAAATAAGAGGAAAACAACAGATTGGGAAAGACTAGAGATCTCTTCAAGAAAATTAGAGATACCAAGGGAACATTTCATGCAAAGATGGGCTTGATAAAGGACAGAAATGGTATGGACTGAACAGAATAAGAAGATATTAAGAAGAGGTGGTAAGAATACACAAAAGAACTATACGAAAAAGATCTTAATGACCCAGATAATCATGATGGTGTGATCACTCACTTAGAGCCAGACATCCTGGAATGTGAAGTCAAGTCGGCCTTAGGAAGCATCACTACGAACAAAGCTAGTGGAGGTGATGGAATTCCATTTGATCTATTTCAAATCCTAAAAGATGATGCTATGAAAGTGCTGCAGTTAATATGCCAGCAAATTTGGAATACTCAGCAGTGGCCACAGGACTGGAAAAGGTCAGTTTTCATTCCAATCTGAAAGAGAGGCTATGCCAAAGAATGCTCAAACTACCACACAATTGCACTTATCTCACATGCAAAGTAGTGCTAAAAATTCTCCAAGCCAGGCTTCAATGGTATGTGAACTGTGAACTTCCAGATGTTCAAGCTGGTTTTAGAAAAGGCAGAGGAACCAGAGATCAAATTGCCAACATCCCTTGGATCATCAAAAGAGCCAAGTTCAAAAAAAAAAAAAAAGCCTACTTCTGCTTTATTGACTATGCCAAAGCCTTTGACTGTATGGATCACAACAAACTGTGGAGAATTCTTAAAGAGATGGGAATATCAGACCACCTTACCTTCCGCTTGAGAAATCTGTATGTAGGTCAAGAAGCAACAGTTAGAACTGGATATGGAACAACAGACTGCTTCCAAATCAGGAAAAGAGTACATCAAGGCTGTGTATTGTCACCCTGCTTATTTAACTTCTATGCAACTTATATGCATATATGTTATGCATCATGAGAAATACCGGGCTGGGTGAAGCACAAGCTGGAATCAAGATTGCAGGGAGAAATATCAATAACCTCAGATATGCAGATGATATCACTTTTAAAAAAGAAAGTGAAGAAGAACTAAAGAGCCTCTTGATGAAAGTGAAAGTGAAAGAGGAGAGAGAAAAAGCTGGCTTAAACTCAACATTAAAAAAACTAAGATTATGGCATCCAGTTCCATCACCTCATGGCAAATAGATGGGTAAACAATGGAAACAGTGAGAGACTTTATCTTTTGGGGTTCCAAAAACACTGCAGATGGTGACTGCAGTTATGCAATTAAAAGACACTTGCTCCTTGGAAGTAAAGCTATGACCGACCTAGACAGCATACTAAAAAGCAGAGACATTACTTTGCCAACAAAGTCTAGTGAAAGCTATGGTTTTCTCATGTATGGATGTGAGAGCTGGACTATCAAGAAAGCTGAGTACTGAAGAATTGATACTTTTGAACTGTGGTGTTGGAGAAGACTCTTAAGAGTCCCTTGGACTGCAAGGAGATCCAACCAGTCCATCCTAAAGGAAATCAGTCCTGAATATTCATTGGAAGAACTGATGTTGAAGTTGAAACTCCAATACTTTGGCCACCTGATGCCAATAGCTGACTCATTTGAAAAGACCCTGATGCTGGGGAAGACTGAAGTCGGGAGGAGAAGGGGGCGACAGAGGATGACACGGTTGGATGGCATTACCGACTCAATGGACATGAGTTTGAGCTCCGGGAGTTGGTGATGGACCGGGAGGCCTGGCGTGCTGGAGTCCATGGGGTCACAAAGAGTCAGACACGACTGAGCGACTGAACTGACTGCACTGAGGCAGCTCATGGGCCTTCTTCCTGACACCACACCAGAGGAAGAAGAGGGAATCACGTGATAAAACCCTTGGGTCTCTTCCTTCCAAAAAAAAAGTTATCCTGGCCCCAAATAATCCTTTCTTTTCTTCTACTAATGACTTCCTCACCCCACCCTGCTTTCTATAAAAGCCTTCTGCTTTGCACTGCTCCTGGCCTCTGGAGTGCCCTTCTAGTACCAGATGGAATGCTTCCTGGTTCATGACTTGTTGAATAAAGCTAATTACACCTTCAGAGATACTCAGTTGACTTGGTTTTTGACTGGTAAATGAAATGAAAAGATGCTTGCTATAATGTTATGATGACCCCTTGTAGTTCAAAGTCAAAATGGTCCTTTGAAAAGTTAATCCTGGCACCATGAGCAGCAAGTGTCTTAGAGTTTAAGTAACTCCTTTCAATGTTTCCCCACACTATTGTCAGTGATTATCTCTTCAGAGTGGTATTAGAGGGACTTTCATCTCATATATTTCTGTAATAGTCAAAAGTTTTGCAAAAAGTATGCATTGCTCTGGTGATCAGAGCAAAACACGATGAAGACTAAACAAAATACAAAGGAAACAACCACCCTTCTCAGGAAGGTATACATTTATCTGCAAGTCCAAAGAAGGAATCCGGATTAAAGTACATTAATGCTCTTAATCTTTCTAAATAAACAGGATTTGGGGCCTTTCACCTTTGCTTTAAAGTTATATAAGTATTTTATCTAAATATTATGAGTGATGATTCATTTTTTGTACTTTTCTAATCAGATTAAAACTTTTTTCCCTAGAACAGATTTAGTACTCAAACATTAAATAGGGTCACTGAAGAACAATAAGATATTATGAAGGAAGACGCATATTATATCAGGTCCAGCCTTAATTAAGGTTTAAAGAACATCATTTTGATAAAGTATAAAAGATAAATATTAGGGCAAATAGCACCTTACAAACCCCTGACAAAACAGATTTTATCACCAGCCAACACATGAAGTCCTTTTAGTTTTCTCTTCAGCAAGAAGAAAAATATTAAAACATCCTTAAAACTTTAAATTAACCAAAGCCAACAAAGCAAAAACAGGCCCACTTTTAACCTTAAACAAGCGATTCTCCTGACTGGCGTGGCCCAGAAGGCAATGATGCTGATGGCAAACCCTCCTGCTCTTAAGAGAGCAAAACCAGGAGCACAGCCGGGTTGAGCGCTGTGATAGCTGTTCTGGATCAGTGCCAAGGGAGCATCCTGCTTTGCCTGCGGAGTTCTTGTACTGAATTCAGTCACATGCTCTCTGGGGTTTCTCACTGTAACCCCCTTTAACCCAGCTGGGATTCTTGAAGAACATACACGGACGTTCATGTGGCTTCAAAACTCAATTTCTCATCATGATGGGGATTTTTGGACTGATATGGAAAGTCTGCGTTCGTGTTCACATGTTCTAACTGGAGAGCTTGAGCACTGGAGAAAGCAGTTAAGCAGAGGTCACCACAAACTCATCGATGCAAGCACTGCCTCTACTGGGTCCACGTGCTCTTAGAAATCCCCCGCCTGCATGGACTAACCTTAGCTTTCAGTGGGCAGTGCGGGGCTCTCACACCGCTGAGCACACTGTCCACCCCACCTCAGAAAATGTGCTTTTTTCCTGAAAACTCTTTTCTGAACTGCATTGTTAAACCAGAGCTCCTTGGCGAAATAGCTGATTCTAAGTCTGGGTGAAAATGGAACAAAATAATCATGGACCAGCCTGTCATTACAGAAAGCAAGGAAGTTGTCAAAGACGACTAGGGTTAAATCAAAAGAGCATGATGGGGACTTCCCTGGTGACCCAGTGGCAAAGACTCTGGGTTGTCAAGGCAGAGAGCCAAGGTTCGATCCCTGGTCAGGGAACTAGATCCCACGTGCTGCAACCAGGCACTGGTACAGGCAAATAAATCAATAAATATTTAAAAAGAAGAAGATGACTATGCTTAAATCTATGTGTTAATAATATTTTTATCAAAAAGAAAAGTCCCAGAGGTAAATCCACGCAACCATAGACACCTTATCTTTAACAAAGGAGTCAAGAATATACAAAGGAGAAAAGACAATCTCTTTGACAAGTGGTGCTGGGAAAACTGGTCAACCACCTGTGAAAGAATGAAACTGGAACACTTTGTAACACCATGCACAAAAATAAACTCAAAATGGATTAAAGATCTAAATGTAAAACCAGAAACTATAACACTCCTAGAGATTTGAAAACATAGGCAGAACACTCTCTGACATAAATCACAGCAGGATCCTCTATGACCCACTTCCCAAAGTAATGGAAATAAAAGCAAAAATAAACAAGTGGGACCTGATTAAACTTAAAAGCTTTTGCACAACGAAGGAAACTATAAGCAAGGTGAAGAGACAGCCTTTGGAATGGGAGAAAATAACAAACGAAGCAACTGACGAAGAATTAATCTCAAAAATATACAAGCAACGTATGCAGCTCAATTCCAGAAAAATAAACGACCCAATCAAAAAATGGGTCAAAGAACTAAATAGACATTTCTCCAAAGAAGACACACAGATGGCTAACAAACACATGAAAAGATGTTCAACATCACTCATTATCAGAGAAATGCAAATCAAAGCCACAATGAGGTACCATTTCACGCCAGTCAGAATGGCTGCTATCCAAAAGTCCACAAGCAATAAATGCTGGAGAGGGTGTGGAGAAAAGGGAACCCTCTTACATCTGTTGGTGGGAATGCAAACTAGTACAGCCACCATGGAGAACAGTGTGGAGATTCCTTAAAAAAACTGGAAAGAGAACTGCCTTATGACCCAGCAATCCCACTGCTGGGCATATACACTGAGGAAACCAGAACTGAAAGAGACACATGTACCCCAATGTTCATCGCAGCACTGTTTATAATAGCCAGGACATGGAAGCAACCTAGATGTCCATCAGCAGACAATGGATAAGAAAGCTGTGGTACATATACACAATGGAGTATTACTCAGCCATTAAAAAGAATACATTTGAATCAGCTCTCATGAGGTGGATGAAACTGGAGCCGATTATACAGAGTGAAGTAAGTCAGAAAGAAAAACACCAATACAGGATACTGACACGTATATGTGGAATTTAGGAAGATGGTAACGATAACCCTGTATGCGAGACAGCAAAAGAGACACAGATGTAAAGAGCAGACTTTTGGACTCTGGGAGAAGGCTCTGAAGGGAGGGTGGGAGGATTTGAGAGAATGGCATTGAAACATGTATATTTCCATGTGTAAAACAGATGACCAGTCCAGGTGTGATGCATGAGACAGGGTGCTTGGGGCTGGTGCACTGGGATGACCCAGAGGGATGGGATGGGGAGGGAGGTGAGAAGGAGGTTCAGGAAGGGGAACTATACACCCGTGGTGGATTCATGTCAATGTATGGCAAAAACCACTATAATATTGTAGAGTAATTAGCCTCCAATTAAAATAATTAAATAAAAAGAAAAACCTTTATTGGTCACTTTTGGAGGATTCTAGGGAACCAACACATTATTTGGAAAGCTGGCAAATGGAATGAGCTAAGCGTTTATCCAGCCTTTTTTTTTTTTTTGGTGGTGCTGGATCTTCGCTGCGGCACACTGTCTTTCCCTAGCTGCGGCGCACAGGCTTATCCGAGCACAGGCTCTCGAGTGTGCAGGCTCGGTAGCTGCTGCAGACAGGCTTCTCTCATTGGAGCACACAGGCTTAGCTCTCCTGCACACGTGCGGCTGAGTTCTCCAACCAGGAATCGAACCCAGGTCCCCCCCACTGGAAGGCAGATTCTTGACCCACCAGCAAAGTCCTCTATCCTATCTTTCTTGAATGAAATGTAAGCTAAGGTAACCAACAGTTGATGCTGAAAAGTCTCTTTCTATATAAGTTCTCCAGCTAATAAATGAAGAAGGAATGATAGTCTAAAATATAATCATTTTGTGACAATGAAACAGTGGATCTAAGTAGTAATCATGAATGGCCGGTGAAATAAAATTAAAAAAGAAGACATGTTACATGCATCCTGATAGAAGTAGGCAATACCACTATGAAGTGTTCTTACAAAACCTTTAACATGGAAGTGATCAAGCCGCCAGATTTAACTACCAGTTTATAGGAATAACAGGAGATAGAGCAAGTTCTATGACACATCAGGATGTAATCAACAAATGCCAAACTGCAAAACTCTCTAGAGTCTGTGACCAGGTTTTTTAAACAAAATGCAAAGCTAACGGAGAGAAGGTGTACCTACAAGGAAATCAAGATACATAAAATCCAATTGTAATGTCTCCTCATTAAAGCAAACCAAGTGTAAAAAATCATTACCTTGAGAAAATCTGGACATTGACTGGATATTTAATACTAAAGAATAACTACATTAATCCTTCCAATGAATATTCAGGACTGATTTCCTTTAGGATTGACTGGTTGGATCTCCTTGCAGTCCAAAGGACTCTCAAGAGTCTTCTCCAGTACCACATTTCAAAAACATCAATTCATTGGCACTCAGCCTTCTTTATGGTCCAACTCTCACATACATGACTACTGGAAAAATCATGGCTTCAATTATACAAAATTTTGTCAGCTGAGAGTTGTATCTGCTTCTTAGTATGCTGTCTAGGTTGGTCATAGTTTTCTTTCAAGAGCAAGCATTTTTTAATTTCATGGCTGCAGTCACTCCACAGTGACTGTGGAGCCCAAGAAAATAAAGATTGTCACTGTTTCCATTGTTGCCCCGTCTATTTGCCATGAAGTGATGGGACCAGATGCCATGAGTTTAGCTTTTTGAATGTTGAGTTTTAAGCCAGATTTTTCACTCTCCTCTTTCACCTTCATTTAGAGGCTCTTTAGTTCCTCTTCACTTTCTGCAGTTAGAGTGGTGTCATCTGTGTATCTGAGGTTATTGATATTTCTCCCAGCAATCTTGATTTCAGCTTGTGCTTCATCCAGCCTTGCATTTCTCATGATGTACTCTGTATAGAAATTAAATAGGCAGGGTGACAATATATGGTCTTGATGTACTTCTTTCCCAATTTGGAACCAGTCCATGGTTCCATGTCCAGTTCTAACTGTTGCTTCTTGACCTGCATTCAAGTTTCTCAAGAGACAGGTAAGGTGGTCTGGTATTTCCATCTCTTTAAGAATTGTCAACAGTTTGTTGTGATCCGCACAGTTCAGAGGCTTTAGCATAGTCAATGAAGCAGAAGTAGATGTTTCTCTGAAATTCCCTTGCTTTTTATGATCCAACTGATTCTGGCCATTCGATCTCTGATTCCTCTGTCTTTTCTACATCCAAGTTGTACATCTGGAAGTTCTTGGTTCACATACTATTGAAGTCTAGCTTAAAGGATTTTGAGCATTACCTTGCTAGCACGTGAAATGAGTGCTGTTGTGCAATAGTTTAAACATTCTTTGGAAGTACCTTTCTTTGGGGCTGGAATGAAAACTGACCTTTTCCAGTCCTGTGGCCGCTGCTGAGTGTTCCAAATTTTCTGGCATATTGAGGGCAGCACTTTCACAGCACCATCTTCTAGGATTTGAAACAGCTCAACTGAAATTCCATCACCTCCACTAGCTTTTTTTGTAGTAATTCTTCCTAAGCCCCACTTGACTTCACACTCCAGGATGTGAAGTTCTAGGTGAGTAACCACACCATCGTGGTTATCCAGGTCATTAAGATATAATATAGTATATAAATCAGTGGACTTCCTTGGTGGCTTAGATGGTAAAGAATCTGACTGCAATGCAGGAGACCCAGGTTTGATCCCTTGTTTGGGAAGATCCCAAGGAGAAGCAAACGTTAACCCACTCCAGTCTTCTTGTCTGAAAAATTCCATGGACAGAGGAGCCTGGTGGGCTATATACAGTTCATGGTATCACAAAAAGTTGGACACAACTGAGTGACTAACACACACACTCACATAACAATAGTATATTATTACTATAGGATTTTTGTCTTTTAGAGATACTGACATATTTATGGACAAGACATAGGATATCTTGGGTTTCCTTGACAGTCAGTCAGGGAAGGGAGGAGATGGGTGATGCTATAGAGCAGACCCAGCAACTGTGATCCAGAGGCTAAATCTGGCTCACCACATGTTTTTGGTGAAGTTTTACTGGGAAACATTCAAGTTCATTTGTTTATCTGATCTAGGACTGCTGCAAAGGCAGAGGTGAATAGTTGCAACAGAGACTGTTTGTTTTAAGTGCTGAGAGCTTTAAGAACGGAGAAGGCAATGGCAACCCACTCCAACGTTCTTGCCTGGAGAATCCCAGGGACGGGGGAGCCTGGTGGGCTGCCGTCTAAGGGGTCGCACAGAGTCGGACACGACGGAAGCGACTTAGCAGCAGCAGCAACAGCAGCAGCTTTAAGAAAGGCCTTTGACTTGGCCTTTGACTTTGTCATTGAGGATGGCACCCCGGGCCCACCCCAGGATGAACCCTACACAGCACGGCCTTTGAAGACACTCTGAGGGACTGTCTGAGGGCAGATGTGGCTGTCTACAGCCACCTCAGAGTTTAGCCCTGGCTTGCTTTAGTAAACTGAATGGTAACATCCAGGCCCGTGGGAAGGAGTCTAGATCTTCTTTGCTTCCTCCCTGTCCTCTCGAGAGCCTGCTACATCTAAAAAAAAGACAACCATTTTCTGCTTAGGAGAATAGGCATTGTATTTCTCTAAAAAATGGCTCCATTCTTTATAGAATAAGTTGACCTTCTAATGGCTGCAAAACTAATGACTCTTGGGAGCTTTTAAAATTATCAGAAAGTTGTAAGAAGTCCTATATATTCTATATAGATAGGCATACCTACACATATACACAGATGTATAGCATGCTAGAAAACCACAAAATACCTTCATTCTTCAAATACAATTGCCAAACATAAGGTTTCCTGGAGACATCTGGAGCTAAAGATTCTGTTAAGCATAATTTTATCCAGTGGACAGCTATCGAGTATGCTGCTAGGCGCTTGAGAGACAGAAAGATGAGTAAGATACTGATCCTGGCTTTCAGGAATGCAGGCTAGTTGAGGAACTGAAATCGCAGCGTTTCACAGTAACGAGAGGAAGAGGAGACGCCGTTGCAGTTGCTTCTTAGCACATATACCCACACTTGCTAAGTATATTTAGGGTTGTATCTCATTTAATATTTGCAACAAACCGGGGTGTTGGTATCCTCATTTTACACGTGAAAACACTGGCACTTAGAGAAAAGAAGTCACTGAAGCTCATGCTCTGTGGCACGCTGAAGCCCACTCTCCCAAACGTCGCTGGTAGTTTAAACACTGAAGTGAACCTTCTTATTATGTATGTTTCCACCAGAAGGAGCCATGTAAGAAGAAGCTCTTGATTACTGTCACTGTTCTGGGTTTCCTCTCATATTCCGTGAGTTTGATCTCATTTTTCACAAGCATCTTTAGTAAGAATAAGACATGTTTGCTCATTCAAGAAAAAGGGAAATACTTTGCTTACCTCATCCGCCAATTTCATAAAAGTAGCGAAAGTAGATGTATATAGATTTTAAAGAAACACTGGAACTCATCTGCTTATGAATATAAAATATGAGAAGCAAGTTTTCGCACACACCCAAAATCCATTCTTTTTTGAGCGTGTTGACATTAAGGGCTAGTTCACAGCAGAACTATGAAGATTTTGTGTTGCGCTGTAAATGCTTAAAAACTGGCTCTCCCTCCAAAACAGGTACATTTGTTTATCATAAATTTTATGATATAATGGATGTGTATCCCCCAAATTACAAATAGCAATAAAATATTTTTTCATATAAATTCCATTTACCCTATTGATTTTCACAGTATGCTTTCATTGATTTTTGTTCAGCTCTAGTTTCTGTTGCCAACATTTGGTTGCAACTGAGAAACAAGTGTAGTTCCAATGGTGGTTGACTGGTATTTTTATTTATATTAATGAGTAGGACAAAAATGAAACAATGAAGACATATGTAACATGACTGGCTTCTTTGTTGAAAAAAAAGAAGTAGTCAATGGTTTTTGAATACTGAAAGACTATTTCTTCAAATTTTTTGCAATTCACAATGTAACTGTTGCCGGAAGGGGGACCCCTCTCAGAGCCCAAGAGTGGGCTCTTGTGTAACACTGGGGAATACACTGTCCTAGGAGACGCACGTACTGACAAAGCAAAAGACTTTGATTGGGAAGAGGCCGGAGGGCATCAGGGTAAGGGAACCCGAGAGCTGCCCTGCTCCATGGTGCGCAGTCTTAGAAATACTGAAAAAGACTTAGAAATACTGGAGAATTTCTGACACTTTAACTTCAGTTAAGAATTTGACATAATGTCCATGACAGTGAAATACAACACGTGTAAAAGCATGTTCAGGACGCTTGGCACAATGTTCGAGCTAGGTATAAGGGAGAACCAGCGTTCCTTTGGGGAGCAGGAAACAACAGTTACATCCTGGCTTAATTTTGCTGTGCATTCTGAGCTGCCTCCCAACTTCCGAGAGTCAGTCCCTTATTTGTGATTTGGTAATAATACTATGGCTTCTGTGCATTCGATCCCTGGGGTCACAAAGAGTCCAAGAGGACTTAGCCACTAAACCAGCACCCCCACACCAACACTGGTTCCCAGGTGGCGCAGTGGTAAGGAACCCGCCTGCCAATGCGGGAGGCACGAGAGACTAGGTTGGAGGCCTGGGTGGGTAAGGTCCCCTGGCGAGGTGGTGGTGGAGATGCTATGTCGGGTCCAATTCTTGTGACCCCATGGACTGTACCCCACCAGGCTCCTCTGTCCATGGGCTTCTCCAGGCAAGAATCCTGGAGTGGGTAGCCATTCCCTTCTCCAGGGGATCTTCCCCACCCAGGGACTGAACCCGGGTCTCCTGCATTGCAGGCGGATTCTTTACTGACTGAGGTGCCAGGGAAGCCCCAGGAGTAGGGCTACATCTCCTGGATGGGAAATGGCAACCCAGCCCAGCTTTCTTGCCTGGAAAATTCCCTGGACGGAGGAGCCTGGAGGGGCTGCAGTAAAGAGCAGGACCGGCCTGACCTCAGGAATCGAATATGTCCAGACACTCCTCTGAGTAAATCCTGAGATTTAAAAGGGAAAAAGAGAATGAAGAGGACCTCCTAAAGACTCAGAGTTTACAAAGACAGCGGCTTATTATTACAGAATCACAGCCAGCGCTGCGTGCCTGCTCCTGGACTCCCTTCTGGTCTCTGCCCCAGGACCGGGGCGAGAGGGAAGCAGCTAGGAGACTTGGAGCAGGGTAAGCCATTACTGTGGCTTCCCTGCGCGGGGCTCAGACGGTAAAGAATCAGCCCGCAATGCGGGAGCCCTGGGTTCGAATCCTGGGTCGGGAAGATCCCCTGGAGGAGGGCATGGCAACCCACTCCAGTATTCTTGCCTGGAGAATCCCATGGACAGAGGAGCCTGGCGGGCTGCAGTCCATGGGGTGGTGTGTGTGTGTGTGTGTGTGTGTGAAACCCCTCTCTTCTTAGTAGCCCTCAATACGTTTACGAGGAATGTAATTTGCAATTGAAAGCACAGAAGCTCGGACGGGGGAGGCTTGTTTGCACAACATCCAGGTGTAGCAAGGTTGCAATAGCAGAGCGGGGCGGGGACCGGGCGTCTGACCCTCCGTCCCTCCCACGACCCCCCTCCCTCGCAGGGCTTTGCTCCCGGGTCCCCCTCGGGTTATCTGGCTGATCCACTGTGGATGGAAAAACAGGGCTGGGCCGGCTGTGTGGAAAGCCTTTGAAAGCGGAGGAAACCGGTCACCACAGCGTGACTATCAGCTGAGAGATCGCCGCCTGGCCACTCGGGAGAACCGCGCGCCCCTGCAGACCCGCGCCCCTCCGGATCCGAGGGCGCCTGCAGACCCGAGGGCCCCTGCAGACCCGCGCGCCCCTCCAGACCCGAGGGCCCCTGCAGACCCCCGCGCCCCTCCAGACCCGAGCGCCCCTGCAGCCACGGGCGGTCTTTCCCGCGATGCTCGAGAGCGCAGAGCTGAACTTCAACGCCGACCATGGCTACCTGGAGGGCCTGGTGCGCGGCTGCAAGGCCGGCCTCCTGACCCGGCGGGACTACGTCAACCTGGTCCAGTGTGAGAACCTGGAAGGTAAGCGCCGCTCTTCGAAAAGGGAAAAAGGGGGCTGACGCGCCGCCTGGAGGGAAGCCTGGAAGGAAGCGCGGGCCAGGGGCTGTGTCCCCCTTGCTTAGTCCAGGGCGGTGTCTTCAGCCCAAGATCCAGACATCAGGGGTCCTGGATTTTGACCAGGGGGAAAAAATTGCATTTCTATTTCGATAGTCTGCCTTTCATTATGAATATAGGCAACAAATCACAGCTGGTTAGCACTTTGAACGGAAATCCAGTGTTTTCGTATCCTCTTACTGTTCTTGCAGATGCCTTGAAACCGTTTATGCAGATACCGTTTATGCTTTCGCTGTTTCAAAGTATGCCAGATATTGGACTCACCCTTGATATTTACTGTCTTAATAAAGAAGCACGTTGTCACACATTTTACAATTTTTTAGTAATGATATTTTGATATATTTTGTTTTCTTTGTAATTCTATATATTTTTATTCTACATGTTTATAAATATTTGGAGAAGGGTGTATGGAGAAGGGTGTCACTAAACTGTCCAGGGATCTACAGCCTTAATTCCCCCTCCTCCCCCGCCCCTGAAACTTTGGTATAGGGAATTTTGTTCTATCTGCTTTCTCGGTGTCTATTAATATGAGGGCATGTGTATTTGAGATTTGTCTTCATTGGAGCTTAAGGAAAAAAATCAAGAGACAGGCATGTGGTGAGGCCACCCTGGATTCAAAAGCCCTGAGTTTGACCTCTACTGGAGAAGGAAATGGCAACCCACTCCAGTATTCCTGCCTGGAGAATCCCAGGGACGGAGGAGCCTGGTAGGCTACAGTCCATGGGGTCACAAAGAGTCGGACACGACTGAGCGACTTCACTTCACTTCACTTGACCTCTACAGAGGGTCAGACCTGAAGGTCAAAACCTCCGAGCCTGATTCCTTCTTTGTAAAACGGGGTGGTAATGCTGCCTGCTCTGCCGAGTGGTTTGGAGAAATAAATAAGGCAATACACAAGAGAATGTGTGAAGAGCTCTGAAGCACTCTTGCTCTTTAGTCGCTAAGATGTGTCCGACTCTTTGCGACCCCATGGACTGCAGCACGCCAGGCTTCCCTGTTCTTCACCACTTCCCAGAGTTTGCTCGAACTCATGTCCATTGAGTCAGTGATGCCATCCAACCATCTGTCATCCCCTTCTCCTCCAGCATCAGGGTCTTTTTCTTCCAATTAATCAGCTCTTTGCATCAGGTGGCCAAAGTATTGGAGCTTCAGCTTCAGCATCAGTCCTTCCAGTGAATGTTCAAGGTTGATTTTCTTTAGGACTCTACACAGCCAATTATCTTTTTTTTTTTCTATTTTACTGAGATATGATTGACATACAAAAGCCGTACATATTTAATGTATACAACTTGATGAGCTTAGGGATGAGTATACACCTGGGAAATCACCACAGTGTGCCATGAACCCACCTGACCCCTCTGAAGGTTTTCTCCTGCCCTCTATTGTCTGTGCGTGTGCATGTGTGCGTGAGGACTACAGCTCCAGGCTCTACAGCAGATCTCTAGGACCCATTTGTCTTGTGTAACCAACACTGCATACCCTTTGACCAGTGCCTCTTGATCTCCCCTTCCTCTCTGGAAATTAAACTACAATGTTTTCAAAGCCTTACCAAAGATTTCACATCTATAATATAGTATTTTTTATTATTAAAGGGGCTTCCCTGGTGGCTCAGACAGTAAAGCGTCTGCCTGCAATGTGGGAAACCCGGGTTCAATCCCTGGGTCAGGAAGATCCCCTGGAGAAGTAAATGGCAACCCACTCCAGTGCTCTTGCCTGGAAAATTCCATGGATGGAGGAGCCTGATGGGCAATAGTCCGTGGATGGGGTCGCAAAGGGTCGGACACGACTGAGCGACTTCACTTTCGCTTTATTATTAAATACGGCTACATTTATAACTCTGAAACATGCTTATAAAAGCATTATAATGTCAATAATAGGGTGCTTTAAAATGTCCAGATCATTCTAGAAAAAACAAGAAAGTAACAAACTGCCAGGAAGAGTATTAGAAAGCGAAAACAAGACAGAAACACAAGGTGACTTTGTAGGCTTCCCAGGCAGGGCTGAGGCTAAAGCCAAACAGAATTAAGGCAGAACTGCCTGAGTTAAGGGAGGGCCTCTCTTTTCATTAGCGATGGAAATGGCTAGACAAATCTTGTAGATGATAACTAATTCTGTTGGCTACAAATAGTTGCAGTTTAATTCCAAATCCTAGGTCATTTCAGCATATTTAACTTGGAGTTTGGTGCCTGGAGAATACATATAGAAAATAAGCATAAATTGAGGAGGAAGAAATTAATGAGCCCAAGGCAGAGTGAATGCTTCCGAGAGAAACCATTTGAACGAATTCAGTAGTTCTCAGCAGGCTTTTAAATGAGTTGAGGAATGCAAATTTAAACACAAACCATACATAAATGTCTTCGTGATACAAAGTAAGGTTTAAGCCTGCTCACTAAAGAATTCAGAGAGAAACCACCCTCAGCTTCAATTTGGGGGAGAAGGAAAGGTTTCAGACTCTTGAAGGCCTGAAGAGTGAATTTCTTAGAAAAATACACACAGGTGCACACATACGGAATTTTCCATGTAATATCAAGGAGTCACGGAGCAGCTGAAGTCATCCTGAGCACCGAATAAGAAACCTTCCTACGTACACCGTTCGTTACTTTCATGATATCTCATGGTTTCTACCTTTCTTTTCTCCCAGTAATGTTTCTTTGTCAACCATTCATTTCACAACTGTGTTTGAATCTGTTCCCAATCTTTTTGGAGACTCTTGTGAATATCAAATATGCCCTCAAACTGCAGGTTATAATGACTGCTGAGAAAATCAATCTAAATAAAGGTTTCATGTCTTCAGTTGAGGACTCTGAGGCTTGGCGTGGCTATGACCAATCTAACCACCTCACCGAGGGTGAGGTATGCAGACATCTGCATCTATTATACTTTTTCCACTAAAAGTCTGCCTCCTGAGCATGAATGGAAGATCCATGAATAGGTTGATGTTGCTCTCAGCTCCATTTTGATATAGAAAATAATAAGGTCTGCCTTGCCTGTTTATCTTATAGGATGTTGGGAAATAAGGCACTTGTGAAAATCAGCCCAGCTATTGCATCTGTGAATTCACTGAGAGAAACCCAGCCACCCGCAGCTGGCTTAAAACACACGGGGAGCAATCATGGATACTCCTTGGGACAGAAGTTATGGACTTTAGGATTTCTGTTTACTTTTGCACGTAATATACACCATACACGTGACGGGTAAAGAAGGGCAGGGGAAGCACTGTTGGGATGGTACTGTGTGTCGAAGCAGGCACTTACGGTAAAGGAAAGCTAATTTGGCAAAGATTAAATTTGCCTTTAGTCTTTTAAATTTCTCTAGTCTTTAAAAGAAAAGTATCCTGGCACCAACGAATTGTTTTAGAACCACTTACCAGGAACACAGGAGGTTTCAGGTCATTTTGGAAGAAAGAAATATGAAGACTGTCCACAAAGGCTTTGAAAAATCCTGGCATTTATGACTGCGCAAGTGAGTGTGGTCAGAAATACTCACTTGCTCCAGGATCTGACCCTGACTAACAGCCGCCTGAACCAGTCACTAGGACCCTCTATTTCAGGCCCTCCATGGCTCAGTCCTTCCCAGGAATAGGGAGGAAGCCAGTTCACATAGCCAGTTCACTGGTACTGCACACAGAAAATTCCTAACAAGTGACTTCTAAAAAAAGTTATTTACAATTAACTTGAACCAAAATAATAATGTGAAAGGGCCATAAAATTGTCTTTAGAAGAATTAACACCGCTAATTTTTAATTAATTTTTTTTTAGAGCAGCTATAGGTTCACAGCAAAATTTAGGAGAAAGTACAGAGATTTTTTATATAAGCCCTGTTCCCACACATGCACAGCCTCCCCGTTATCAGCGTCCTCCACTAGAGAGGTGCATTTTTTATAATCCGTGAACCTAGGCTCGATACGTCATAATCACGCAGAGTCCAGAGTTTACATTGCAACCACTCATACATTCTATGTTGTTCACTGACTCAGTCATGTCCAACTCTTTGCGACCCCTTGGACTGCAGCACACCAGGCTTCCCTGTCCTTCACCATCTCCCAGAACTTACTCAAACTCATGTCCATTGAGTCGGTGAGGCCATCCAACCATCTTGCCCTCTGTCGTCCCCTTCTCCTCCCGTCTTCAATCTTTCCAAGCACCAGGGTCTTTTCTAATGTGTCAGCGCTGCCAAGCAGGTGGCCAAAATATTGGAGCTTCAGCTTCAGCATCAGTCCTTCCAATGAATATTCAGGACTGATCTTTAGGATTGACTGGTTTGATCTTCTATAGTCCCAGGGACTCTCAAGAGTCTTCTCCAACACCACAGTTCAGAAGCATCAATTCTTCAGTGTTCAGCCTTCTTTATGGTCCAATTCTCACATCCATACATGACTATCGGTAAAACCATAGCTTTGATTATATGGACCTTTATTGACAGAGTAATGTCTCTGCTTTTTATATACTGCATAGCTTTTCTCCCAAGGAGCAAGTGTCTTCTAATTTCAGGGTTGCAGTCACCATCTGCAGTGATTTTGGCGCCCAAGAAATTAAAGTCTGTCACTGTTTCCATTGTTTCCCCATCTATTTGCCATGAAGTGATGGGACAGACGCCATGATCTTAGTTTTTTGACTATTGAGTATTAAGCCAGATTTTTCACTCTCCTCTTTCATATTCTATGGGAATGGACAAATGTATGACATGTGTCCACGACTGTTCCATTACACAGAGTATTTTCACGGCCCTGAAATTATTCTGTGATCTGACTGCTCTCCGTATCCGTGACCCCCTGCAGGAACCACCGGTCATCGTGCTGTTTCCCTAGTCTGGCCTTTTCCAGAATGTCACACAGTTGGGATCATTAAGTATGTAACCTTTCCAGACTGGTTTCTTTCACTTAGTAACATACATTTGACGCTCCTTCATGTCTTTTCATGGCAACAATGCTATTTTCATTAGATTTTTAAATTACAAACCAGACCGTTTGTAAGTATTCTTTCCTCTTCAAAAAAAAAAAAGACAAAGTGGTAAGATGAACACTTCAGAGCTCAAAAATTGAGTAAGAAATAGCCTTCCCTGGTGGCTCAGAGGTAAAGAATCCACCTGCAATGTTGGAGACGCAGGTTGGATCCCTGGATGGTGAAGGTCCCCTGGAGAAGGAAGTGGCCACCCACTGCAGTATTCCTGCCTGGAGAATTCCATGGACAGAGGAGCCGGGGCGGGCAGAGGGGATGGGGGTGGCGGCCGGGGCTGCAGTCCACGGGACTGCAACTCAGCAACAAGCAGCAGCAAGCTTTCTCTAAAGTCCGTGGTGAACGTGACCCCTGGCTCTCGGGTATGGTGAGAGGTCTGGACCCAGCCTTTCCCTTGTCGTCTCTGCCGTCATTTTTGGGAAGCGAATGAGAGGAGCTGATTACAGCTTACACACAATCATTAATGCTTCCTTTTCAAGGGACATGACCTCCATTCCTTTCCAACTGTGGCTTCGTGTGGGAATTAATGCGTGTACTCAGCACTTTCTAGTTAGAGCCAGGGAAGGAAAGATGAAAAAGATAATACGCAGCCCTAAAAGGGCTCCCACTCTAAAGAATAAAACATTGAAAGAGTAAGAACCCCTTAATGAGAGCGGTTGGGCCTCAAAATTCTAAATGCATGTACACTTGGCCTGGGACTTCGTGTAGCGTTGTTGGGACTGGCAGAAAATGAAAAACAAATGTCCACTGTAATGGAGCTGGTTAAATAAATTATGAAACAGTTATATAATGTAATATCCTATAACTACAAAAAAAAAAAGAAAAGGCTTAATAAACTGTGAAAGGATTCATGTGGAATTAAAAATAGTAGTTATTGGGACTAGTAATGAGTGGCGTGTGGATACGTAGTAGTACTTTGACAAGTAGGAGACCTTATCTATCCTATGCTATGCTAAGTTGCTTCAGTGGTGTCCGACTCTGTGTAACCCCATAGATGGCAGCCCACCAGGCTCCCCCATCCCTGGGATTCTCCAGGCAAGAACACTGGAGTGGGTTGCCATTTCCTTCTCCAATGCATGAAAGTGAAAATACCTACTATCTATTAAAAAGTAGTCTAACTTTTAAAAAACTCTTATATAAGGAAGACTCTTATTTCAAAGGGATTTCACCAATTTACATATTATTTGTACCTCTAATTATGTGAAAGTGAAAGTATTAGTCACTCAGGCGTGTCCAACTCTTTGGGACCCCATGGACTGGGGCCCACCAGGCTCCTCTGTCCATGGTTTCTCCAGACAAGGATACCGGAGTGGGTTGCCATGCCCTCCTCCAGGGGATCGTCCCAACCCAGGGATGGAACCCAGGTCTCCCGCACTGCAGGCAGATTCTTTACTATTTGAGCTACCCAGGAAGCCCTAATTATAGTACTTATTTTCTCTGCATTGTATAAAAAAATGCGTATACAATATTATCAGTGTTCAAAAATACTTTCATCAGGCAGGATAAATTTAACTCAGTTTAAAAGCTAGACAGCTTGGCCTATGAGGATTAAACCAGTGACCTTGGCATTTGTAGCACCACACTCTAACCAATGGGGCTTCCCTGGTGGCTCAGACGGTAAAGAATCTTCCTGAAAGGCAGGAGACCTGAGTCTGATCCCTGGGTTGGGAAGATCCCCTGGAGGACAGCATGACAACCCACTCCAGTATTCTGACCTGGAAAATCCCTTGGACAAAGGAGTCTGGCGGGCTATAGTCCATAGGGTCACACAGAGTCGGACACGACTGAAGCTGCTGAGCAGCAGCAGCTAAGCAGTTGAGCTAACTGGCCAATTTCCATCCCATCTCTACCTGGTAAGCGTTTCCTCAGAGCTCTTCTGCCTTTCTCTACAGTTATTCTTTCAGCCACAAATTCCATTCTGCATCTTGCTTGCCTGGAGAATGTGCATTCCTCTTTAAAGTCTCCATTCGAGGTCACTGTCTCTATAAACACCTTTCTACTCATTCCTGTTGGGACAGAATAGACAGGCCTCAATTTTGTGCTTTACTGTGTTGTGTAATGTACCTGATTCTGTACAGCATCTGTGATATTTGCGTAAGAATGTCACTCTGGGACAGGACGTTTGTCTGGTTTATCTATCTAGTCCCCTGAGTTATCACAGTTCAGTTCAGTTCAGAGGTCTTGTCCGACTCTTTGTGACCCCATGAATCGCAGCACGCCAGGCCTCCCTGTCCATCACCAACTCCCAGAGTCCACTCAGACTCATGTCCATCGAGTCGGTGATGCCATCCAGCCATCTCATCCTCGGTCATCCCCTTCTCCTCCTGCCCCCAATCCCTCCCACCATCAGAGTCTTTTCCAGTGAGTCAACTCTTCACATGAGGTGGCCAAAGTATTGGAGTTTCAGCTTCAGCATCAGTCCTTCCAAAGAACACTCAGGGATGATCTCCTTTAGAATGGACTGGTTGGATCTCCTTGCAGTCCAAGGGACTCTCAAGAGTCTTCTCCAACACCACAGTTCAAAAGCATCAATTCTTCGGCGCTCAGCTTTGTTCACAGTCCAACTCTCACATCCATACATGACTACTGGAAAAACCATAGCCTTGACTAGATGGACCTTTGTAGGCAAAGTGATGTCTCTGCTTTTGAATATGCTATCTAGGTTGGTCATAACTTTCCTTCCAAGGAGTAAGCGTCTTTTAATTTCATGGCTGCAGTCACCATCTGCAGTGATTTTGGAGCAACCCCCAAATAAAGTCTGACACTGTTTGCACTGTTTCCCCATCTGTTTCCCATGAAGTGATGGGACCAGATGCCATGATCTTCGTTTTCTGAATGTTGAGCTTTAAGCCAACTTTTTCACTCTCCTCTTTCACTTTCATCAAGAGGCTGTTTAGTTCCTCTTCACTTTCTGCCATAAGGGTGGTGTCATCTGCATATCTGAGATTATTGATATTTCTCCCAGCAATCTTGATTCCAGCTTGTGTTTCTTCCAACCCAGCGTTTCTCATGATGTACTCTGCATAGAAGTTAAATAAGCAGGGTGACAATATACAGCCTTGACGTACTCCTTTTCCTATTTGGAACCAGTCTGTTGTTCCATGTCCAGTTCTAACTGTTGCTTCCTGACCTGCATATAGATTTCTCAAGAGGCAGGTCAGGTGGTCTGTATTCCCATCTCTTTCAGAATTTTCCACAGTTTCTTGTGATCCACACAGTCAGGGGCTTTGGAATAGTCAATAAAGCTGAAATAGATGTTTTTCTGGAACTCTTTTGCTTTTTCCATGATCCAGCAGATGTTGGCAATTTGATTTCTGGTTCCTCTGCCTTTTCTAAAACCAGCTTGAACATCTGGAAGTTCATGGTTCATGTATTGCTGAAGCCTGGCTTGGAGAATTTTGAGCATTACTTTACTAGCATGTGAGATGAGTGCAATTGTGCGGTAGTTTGAGCATTCTTTGGCATTGCCTTTCTTTGGGATTGGAATGAAAATTTACCTTTTCCAGTCCTGTGGCCACTGCGGAGTTTTCCACATTTGCTGGCATATTGAGTGCAGCACTTTCACGGCATCATCTTTTAGGATTTGAAATAGCTCAACTGGAATTCCATCACCTCCACTAGCTTTGTTCGTAGTGACGCTTTCAAAGGCCCACTTGACTTCACATTCCAGGAAGCCTGGCTCTAGGTGAGTGATCACACCATCGTGATTATCTGGGTCATGACGATCTTTTTTGTACAGTTCTGTGTATTCTTGCCACCTCTTCTTAATATCTTCTGCATCTTAGGTCCATACCATTTCTGTCCTTTATCGAGCCCATCTTTGCATGAAATGTTCCCTTGATATCTCTAACTTTCTTGAAGAGATCTCTGGTCTTTCCCATTCTGTTGTTTTCCTCTATTTCTTTGCATTGATTGCTGAGGAAGGCTTTTTTCTCTCTTCTTGCTATTCTTTGGAACTCTGCATTCAGATGCTTATATCTTTCCTTTTCTCCTTTGCGTTTCACTTCTCTTCTTTTCAGAGCTATTTGTAAAGATACACTTAACTCCTGAATGAATAAATGAATCTATCCCCTCCTAAATTGTAAGCTTCTCAAGGGCAGAAACTATAAATAGGTCTGCTTATAGAGGTGTTAGTTAGGGAGGTGGGAGAATCCTTTCACAGTGTTAGAGTGTATCAGATCACCACCATTTATACTTTAAATGCCTTAGAATTTGATTTGTTGGTTATACCTCAGTAAAACTGAACTTTAAAAAAAAAAAAAAAAGACTTTTTTTAAAGGATAGGAACCACACCATATCCTTTTTTGTCTCCTAGCTTCCCTAACCTAAGGCTGTGTTTTGCACGTGGTAAAAATGTGAAAATATGCAACAGACATGTCTGCCTGTTTAAGTCCTGACTTTGCTTTCTGGGCCTGGGGTATAAGCCAGCTGCTTAACTTTTAGCCATGGTGCTTTCCTTTCTGATTGATGGTATCTCCCTGGCCTAACTCCCAGTTTCTAAGTAATCAGACATTTCTGAAAATGTTTTGTAAACTGTAAATCATGAGAATTCCCAGGAAGTCATAAGAACACCGCCTGAATTACCGTGTTTGTACAAGAATTAATTTACCCTCTTCTGCTAGACTTTTAAATCCCTAAAAAATCCTTCCCATTTCCTGGTTGTGGTTAATAGTGTTTGGTGTATGACTCTTATGTTGTCGATTCTGCTTTCCTTCGAAGAGCACTGCTTTGTTTTGCAAACAATCATTCTATGAATAAACAAAAACTATTAAAATTTAAGAAGAGTTTATAGCTAGAGGATATATTCAAAAGTAAACTGAATCTTGAAGGACAGTGGGTTGGGAAAATGCCAATGAAATGGGGAACTGGAGGTGGGGTCAGGGGAGTTGAGCTGATAAGCCATTCTCGGCTCTTGGGGAGAATTAATGGACTATTGGTAGAAAAACATAAAAGCATACTGGTGAGGGATAAAGCGGTTGCCTGCAATACTAGAGTATTACAATAACGCAGGAGTTTGTGCTGGGAAAATTTTCGAGGGCCACTGAAGGTCTAATTATGGAACTTCAGAATATTGAGTGAGGAGAGTCATGTCCGAATCTTCAGTCAAATACCTGTATACATAGAAAGATGTACAAGTTATTTCTCTGAGTCTCAGCTTCTTCATCTATAGAATGGGAATTATTGTTAAGGCTTATATTGTATGTTAAATCATCTGTCAGTGGTAAAATACAAATAATTTGCAAGTTGCTTTTAATCGGCCTAAAATTCAGTAGCTCCACGCTACTTAGAGGGTCATTCTAAGATCCGAGTGTTTCTTAGGAAAGATGAAAGTTTGAGGCATGGAATACAGAAAGGAAACAAACCTGGGAGAATCTGTGAAGAGATTGCCACAGGATCTAGGTTTATGACATAGTCACTCTAAACTGGGGTATAAGCAGAGGAACTCTGGGAAGATATCCAGAAACGATGCAGGGGATTTGGAGTTAATAAATCTTCAAAGAGGACTTGAAGAAAACTCTTCAAAGTTTCATCACCATGAAAATGGCAGTGCTGTAGCAAAAATGGAGGAAGAAGCATCTGGCTTTAAAAATACTGACAGATTTATTCAAATTTAAATAACTGTAAAGTATGATGGTAATATATTATTTAAGAAAATTCTGATTTAGGGAATAAAAATCAAAGTCTTAGCCAATCGAATCAAATTATTTTGGAAGGAGATAGGTGCAAATAAGGGGGCAAAAAAGGTCTTCATCTACGTTATCTTTTTTAAAGCCGCACAGTAACCCAAAAAGCATACATTCGAACCCATTTTGAAGGTGAGAAAACTGAGTTTGGAAAGGTCAGGTAATTTCCATAAGTTCAGCATCAAGCAGAGTGTGGGGAAGAGGTAGGGGGCTGCTCAAAGATAGCATCCTTCACAAGTACAGGTGCTGCCTTGGCATAAACCTACCTGGAGTGTGACAGTCTGAACATTCTTTTTTAAAGAGTCCCAACAGGAAGCTGCACAGGGAAAAAAAAAATGAACTACCAAACAAACCAACAGAGAAAATATAGCAACCAGCGAGTTTTCCTGCCTCACTAGTCAAGAGATCTCAGCTAATTCCCTGAACCCAATGACTGCAACCCACAGAAGAAGCATTTTTACATTATGACTCTTTGTACACGCATGCAGGCACATACGCATATATGCTATTATACTCTGTGTGATATACTCAGATATTTGTTTTAATGGCTGAATCTGTTCCCATTGTGCTACTGTGTTTGGGACCTATAAAATGGATTTAGTTGGCAGTGATTGCATAGTTGCTCATCTGAATAAAAAAGAGAGAGTGCCACTTGCGACACGACTCTGGATGAAAAAAGAGTAATTTTCCCAAGTGTGCTCTGTGGGAGGCTGCATTGTTTTCCAGTGGCTTGGGAAGTTCTGTGCCAAATTCTTTCCAAAGAAATCATTCAAATTAATGTATTAAAGGCTTTCAGTTCCTGCAGTTAAGAAGCTTATTTATTCCAAATGTATCTGACCACAAAGCTCTGTTTATCACATACCTATTAAGATAAGCATGGCTTCCCAGTGACTCAGCAAGAATCGCCCTGCCTGTGTAGGAGATGCAGGAGACTCAAGTTCTACCCCTGGGTCGGCAAGATCCCCTGGAGCAGGAAATGGCAACCCACTGCAGAATTCTTGCCTGGGAAAGTCCCATGGACAGAGGAGCCTGATGGACTGCAGTCCATGGGATCGCAAAGAGTTGGACGTGACTGAGCGCGTAGGCACGCACGTTTACATAAACACTTGGGGAAATGCGAGGAAAAACATCTGACCCCAAAACTATCAGCATGATCGTTGTCATCGAAAGATAACGATATTCACTCAGAGCCGATATTTCAAGCTAGGATTTTCTTCAGATCTGATTTCAAGGGTCCCTTGGATCACCTTGGGGTGGGGAGGCAAGGCTCCTTCTAACTTAACTGTCCACCAACCACAGTTTTACAAGATTGCTTAAGCAGGGTCTGAAACACTTGAGACATTTAATTTCAGCATCGCACTGGCAGCTGAAAGAGAAGCATATGTCACATGAGCCACACATCATGGTTTTGGAAGAAGTACCATTAGTGTCACTCCTGTTGGCAAACACTTCTCCGTGCTGAGACTGCACACTGTCAACTGTATGAAAGTCTCAACTGTCAAAGTAGCAGCCAAACAAGGCTTGGCGCAAGAGTATGCTTTTTTTTTAGGTAAGCTAATTAAATAGGTAATTGAGCAAATAAATTCTGCGGTCAGTCAGATGAAGAGCACTTCTGATGCATGATCTACTCCAGACCCAGAAGAATGCCTGTCTGCTGAGACTCAAGAACCACTTGAATGCAAGTGCCCCCTCGCGCATCAGCTCCCGGAGCGATTAGCTCATCTCCCACGGGGGCTCCCTGCTATCCTCAGGATCAAGAATGTCACACCAAGGCTTCCTGGGGACAGCCCCTGCGTATTTCTCTGGCTTCATTTCTTACGCCTCCTTCTCTCCCACTCAGCTCTTCAACAGCACTGAACTGCTTTGAATCTCTCGCCCCTCCCCACCGGTACGAATTCATGGCGTGCCTTCCTCGCACTCTTGCACAGAACGTGAAAGCTTAACCTTCTTCTGGAAACTCTCCTAGGTTTGTTTTGCTTTCATCCCTCCGAGTCTTGCTCTCATCTTCTCAGTTCAGTTCAGTGGCTCCGTCGTGGCTGACTCTTTGCAGCCCCATGGATTGCCGCACGCCAGGCCTCCCTGTCCATCATCAACTCCTGGAGTTTACCCAAACTCATATCCGTCTAGTCATTTTCTATGTTCCCATAAATCAAGGTTCTTATCTTTATCCCTGAACTCAGCTGGGTGCATCATCTGTTTTTTCCTGCCTCTACCTCCACCAGATTATGAGTTTCCTTGAAGATGAGGAATATGTCTTGTCTCCTGTGGTAACAGCACATAACAGATACTCAATAAATGTTTCCGTGAAAATTACAGTAAAGTCTAGGATGCTCTACTAACTGCAGTCATGTGCAACATGGTGCCAAAGACATTTCTGATGTTCAGATATTTGAGACACTTATGTGTTGGGTACCACCCAAGGAACCAAAAGATAAAAGATACTACTAAGAAACTGGAACTGCCTCTTTGGAGTTAACATATTAAGACTTTGTAATAGTTCAGAACAGGAGGTGTGCCAGAAGTATTATCCAGGTATTTTTGAAATTCAGATGAGTGAGGTTAAATAATTACCGATCAATTAAATCATTTTATCAATTATTCTGTTACTTAATTCTGTAACAGAATAATTTATAATCTGATTTAATTGATTGGTAATAAAATACAGATATTTTTTAAAGTATGATACTGGCTTTGAATCAATTTCACAACATGATCTTGATGAAGTGATGGGACCGGATGTCATGATCTTCATTTTTTGAATGTTAAAACCCATTTAGATCCACTGAGACTCAATTTCTTCATCTGTAGGGTAAATATTAGTAATAAACTTTTCTTTGCCATCAAGCAGGGATGGAGGCTTATTATCCTCAAACAGTTTTCCTAGCACCATTTCCAAATAGTGGCTCAGTTAAAACCAGTTTGCAATCTCTGGACGAGGTGGTTTCTAATGTTCTTTTCAACTGTGTTCAATGATTCTAAGTTCTTATGTAATTAAAAGTCGTTTTTTATTATCTGCTTTAACATTGAATCTTTTATTGCTTTAGAGATTAACATTCAAGTCTAAATCATATGCAGACCTTATATTAAGGGAACTGTGGTGTTGGAGAAGACTCTTGCGAGTCCCTTGGACTGCAAGGAGATCCAGCCAGTCCATTCTAAAGGAGATCAGTCCTGGGTGTTCTTTGGAAGGAATGACGCTAAAGCTGAAATTCCAGTGCTTTGGCCATCTCATGCAAAGAGTTGACTCATTGGAAAAGACTCTGATGCTGGGAGGGATTGGGGACAGGAGGAGAAGGGGACAACAGAGGATGAGATGGCTGGATGGCATCACCGACTCAATGGATATGAGTTTGGGTGAACTCTGGGAGTTTGTGATGGACAGGGAGGCCTGGTGTGCTGCGATTCATGGGGTCGCAGAGTAAGACATGACTGAGCGACTGAACTGAACTGAATAAGGTAGTAATAATTAAATATGCATTTATCGGACTTCCCTGGTGGAAGAGTGGATAAGAATTTACCTGCCAGTGCAGGAAACCAGAGTTCCATCCCTGATCTGGGAAGATTCCACATGCTGTGGAGCAGCTGAGCCCCTGAGTCACAGCTGCTGAAGGCTGAGCGCCGCGGGCCCTGCAGCCACAGCTGAGCCCAGGGGCTGGAGCTGCTGAAGGCTGAGTGCCACAGGTCCTGCAGCCACAGCTGAGCCCAGGGGCTGGAGCTGCTGAAGGCTGAGCGCTGCGGGCCCTGCGAGCCACAGCTCCTGAGCCCACAGGCTGCAGCTACTGAAGGCTGAGTGCCCTGGAGCTACTGAAGCCCGTGCACAGGAGCCTGTGCTCAGCAGCAGGAAACGTCACCGCAACTAGAGAGTCCACAGGCAGCAGCAAAGACCCAGTGCAATCAAATAAATAACAGTAAATAAATATGCATTTATCATAAAGTTACTGCAAGTTCAGTCAGTGTTGTAAAGCTTTTTCATGCATGTTCCAAATTTAACCTGATCTGGTGCTTTGTTTGATTTCAGATCTGAAAATTCATCTCCAGACCACGGATTATGGCAACTTCTTGGCCAATCAAGCCACTCCTCTTACTGTTTCCGTTATTGACACGGAGATGAGGAAAAAGCTCTGCAGAGAGTTTGAGTACTTCCGGAATCACTCCCTGGAGCCGCTAAGCACCTTTTTCACATACATGACGTAAGTGACAGCAGGGGCCCCTGCTCCTCCCCAGGGTGACTGCAAACGACCCCTAAGAATTCCAGGTGGGGTTAGGCTGGCCCGCAGTTCAAGACCACTTCTGTTGTTTGTAAGTTTGAATGGATTCAAATCTGAGAACTGAGAAGAGCCTGTCTTATCTTAGTGTTAGTCACTCCATCCCCAGACTCTTTGTGACCCCATTGACTGTAGCCCACCAGGCTCCTCCGCCCGTGGGATTCTCCAGGCAAGAACACTGGAGTGGGTGGCCATTCCCTTCTCCAGGGGATCCTCCCGACCCAGGGATCAAACCCGGATCTCCCATATAACTGGCAGATTCTTTACCATCTGAGCGACCAGGGAAGAGCATAGAGCCACATTTTCACTGTTAGAAAATAGATTTCATTTACTTATAAACATGATTAGGTCATTCATTCTAAGCAGTGATAAGTGCTGCTGATATTTGAAACATTCCAGCTGTTGGAACTGAAGGTAGGTACTATGCCACATTTTCAGATTGATTGTCAAGGTGGGGTTGAAATATCACAGATCTTTCTTAAAGTCACACCTACCCCTTCAACAGAATAAGGAGTTCCCATCATAGTTGCTGCTGCTGCTGCTGCTAAGTCACTTCAGTCGTGTCCGACTCTGTGAGACCCCAAAGACGGCAGCCCACTAGGCTCCCCCGTTCCTGGGATTCTCCAGGCAAGAATACTGGAGTGAGTTGCCATTTCCTTCTCTAATGCATGAAAGTGAAAAGTGAAAGGGAAGTCGCTCAGTCGTGCCCGACTCTTAGCGATCCCATGGACTGCAGCCTACCAGGCTCCTCCGTCCATGGGATTTTCCAGGCAAGAGTACTGGAGTGGGGTGCCATTGCCTTCTCCGCCCATCATGGTTAGATGTGTCTTATTTTTATCCCTCTCCGTCACCAGTGGTTCCAGTCTTTCAGTGTAAAGGCCCTTCTTTCTAAAAAGTGTTTGAATTTCTACACAATAATAAATTGTATTTCTTAATCTAGTTAATAAACTATATCCAGTGCTCAAAACTTTGGGCCCCTTTAGTTGTCTTAGCTGGTAAGCTGAGAACAAACGCCCACAAAGGATGAGCCGACTATCATGTGCATATAATTTAGATTAATATACAGCTATGTTACTACATCCAGGCCACAGACGGGTGCAGAAAGGCTTATGATAAAAATACCCCTCTATTCCACCTATCCCCTTCCTCCCCACACCGTTCTTCCTAAAAGTAAGCACTTCTCAGTTACTTATTATTTTTCTAAAAAAAAATTGTACTGTGTATGTATATTGATACATACTCAACCCACCCTACTCCCACCTTTCAATCCACACAGATGACATCAGTTTTTCCCCACTTAATATTTGTTAGAAATATCCTCATCCATGTCATGCATTTTTAGTAACTGTGTAGAAGTCCATGTTTGGTATACATTATAACTCAATTTATCAGGCATTATTATGAGTTTGAGTAAACTCCGGGAGTCGGTGATAGACAGGGAGACCTGGCGTGCTGTAGTCCATGGGGTCGCAGAGAGTCGGACGTGACTGAGCGACTGAACTGAAGAAGTGAAGTCAAGTGAAGTTGCTCAGTGGTGTCCTGCTCTTTTTTTCTTTCTATTACAAAAAGTTTTGCAACTAGCTCTAACTCATTATAGTGTAGGTCTTGAATTTATTTCTAAGCTAAATTTCTAGCAGTGCAAGGAGTGAGTCAAAGGAATGTCCCTTTGTTTATTTTAGAAAATTTGCTAAGTTGAACGCAACAGAAGTAGCACCAATTTGTACCCCAAAACTGCATGAGAAGGCCTGTGCCCCTACACCACTACCAACATCAGATATTATCTTTTAAATTTTTACCCTAACAATAGGTTAAAAACTATCTCTTTGCTTTAATTTGTATTTCTTTATGGGCTTCCCTGGTAGCTCAGCTGGTAAAAAAAAAATCTGCCTATAATGCAGGAGACCCCGGTTCAATTCCTGGGTCAGGAAGATCCCCTGGAGAAGGGATAGGCTACCCCCTCCCGTATTCTTGGGTTTCCCTGGTAGCTCAGGCACTAAAGACTCGACCTGCAATGTGGGAGACCTGGGTTTGGGAAGATCCACTGGAGAGGCGAATGAAGCGAACAGCTACCCACTCCAGTATTCTTGCCTGGAGAATTCTTTGGACAGAGGAGCCTGAAAGGTCACAGTCCATGGGGTGGCAAACAGTTGGACACAACTGACTTTCACTTTTCGTATTTATTAGCAAAAAGGAACATCTTTTCACACTTACTAGTCATGTATATTTGCTACTTGACCAAATTCCTTGTCTATTTTTCCTATTAGCGTATGCAGCATTTTTTGTTGATATACAAACTCTTTATAAATTAAGAAAGTTAGCCCTTCATCCATTTGATATAACTTAACTTTTAATTTTTTTGCTGTAGGAATATTGAAATTTTTTATTTAGTTATCACCAGTCTTTTTGTTGTACAATCTTTTGATTATTGCGTCCTGCTTAGAAAAGCCTTCACTCCAAAGCATCAGTAAATTCACCTGTCTTTTCTTCCTTTCTTTTGTTGTTGTTTACATTTAAAATTTTGATTCATGTAAAATGTATTTTGGTGTAAAGAATGAGAGTAGGGATCCAGCTCAAATTGTCTTTCCCAAATAACGATCCAGTAAGTAGTTAGAGGGAATGATCATAGTTCAAAGCAGGAAGTAATCATTGATGTACTTGAGACATGTTGTTAGCACCTGTGTTCCTTGTTTATGCAATCTAGCCTTCTAACAGCGCTGTAGTCTGGAGTTTTGTTTATAGACAAGATATAGATGCTGACGTTTTAAAAGAATCCACCAAGAAACAACTAGTGAGAATGAAGATCAGATATGAACCCGGGTCTGACTCAGTCCAAAGCCCGAGCATTTTCTTTGAGGAAGATTCTGGAAAGGTTTCCTAGAAGGGCCGACATTGTTGCCAAGGTTGGAAATGGAGTCGAAATTGGAGATTCTGGAGAAGGCTGGGGTTGAAGCATGCCGATGGGAAGGACCCTGAGTGAATAATAACCGGTCAGTTTTGGCTGGAGCAGGCTGTGCCGAAAGAGAGGAATGGGGAAGGGAGGCTAGGGAAGAAAATTCCAGTCAGATTATGGAGTCTTCAGAGACAAGTCTTACTCAGTTCTGGTCATCACCATTTTAAGGAAGAGGAAATGAAAACTTAAGAGCAGGAACTTGCCCAAACCACTAAAAAGTGATTTGAAATAAATGTTAGCAGTAGGCTTTGCAGAATTATTTTGCTCAGACTTTAGATGAGTGTGGAAAAGCTGACCTGTGATGAAGACAGAGGGCAAGTCCAATTTTAATTAAATCTGAAAGCTGCCAGGTTTTGTACTTTTTATGTTGAGAGACGATCTCACATGATGGAAATTTTCCCCAAATATGTTAAGAAATGCTCTAAGAATGACTCTGAGTCATTTGATCAGTGGTTCCTCTTATGTGATGATTCCATGATTGATTGTTTTCTAACTATAGAATCTTAAACCTGGAAGGAACCTTAGATTAATTAAGCAAGCCTTCTTATTTCACAACAAACTATCATATCAATCTAGTTAAAATATACCGTTTCTAAAAATAATTACTTAAAATTCCAAATATTTCAGTCATTACTGATATTTAAAAACTGTGTATAAGTATGTATAGATAGTCACAGATACCTGGGTAGAATGTTAATGCAAAAATGGACACGGGAGCCTAGTTTTGGTAGTATTAGTATTGTTAGTCATGGACGTGTTTTAATTCATCTTCTTCCTCTCTCTCGACGGTAAACCCTTTGAACTAGTCCTTTTAAGTATCTCTATCTGGACTCATTAGTAAATAATGAACACTGAATATTTGTTGAATCAATATATAATCCTGTATTTAGCAGCATCCTACACCTGCATATAGAAACATACTTTCAGACAATTCAGGATTTTGTATCTTGTATTTAATTTATATATGGTACTTGAGGATTGCTTATTTATTGAACGGTATGTTAGGGCTAAAAACCAGATGTCATTCCTATAGATCTGTTTTATGTGACCAGGATAGTCTTTACAGTAGTATTAAAAAATATGTTTCATTAAGGCTTGCATTCCCCAATTAGCCACGGTCTCCAACGCTCCCTTCTGTCTTATGATCTGCAGGTATTTAAGTTACTTATCAGACCCCAGATGTTGAAGTTTCTTATCAGGCATCAGACCTAGATGTTTTACCTACATCTTTGCATCAGAACCATGCAAAGAAGGGTTTATATCTCCAGTTTTCAAATTAGAGAAACAGAGGCTCAATGAATCAATGTGTATTTCTAAGTCAGAGCATTATTAAGAGATTTGGAAAGCATTTGGTGTGGGTCCATCATTCTAGAAAGCTGGTGGTCTTGCACTCACTCCAAAGTTTGTCAAAAGGCAAGTAAATCAGAAGTTTCTGTGGGCCTTTAGAATGTACGTATATTCCTGATCCCTGTCCCAGGAGACTCTGACCTAGTTGACCTGGGAGTGGGGCCCACCTGTATTTTGGAAGGCACCCGTGTTATTCAGATGGGCACCCCTAATTGAAAATGTCCCATTATGGTGCCCCAACCTTATGACTTGGAAGTCACTTTCACAATTATTCCTGAGTCTTTGGCCACAGTTAATTACAATGAATAGTGTTATCTCCTTGTCGGAGACCAAAGGAATCACACCAAAGCCTAGGTCTTCTGAATCACAGTCTGTGGTTTGTCCCACCATTCATGTGACGGGCCAGCACCCAGCAGTGCCTGGAGTTGAGCTCAGTGTCTTAGTCGTATTCGACTCTTTGCGATCCCATGAACTGCAGCACGCCAGGCCTCCCTGTCCATCATCAACTCCCAGAGTCCACCCAAACCCATGTCCATTGAGTCTGTGATGCCATCCAGCCATCTCATCCTCTGTCATCCCCTTCTCCTCCCACCTTCAATCTCTCCCAGCATTAGGGTCTTCTCCAATGAGTCAACTCTTCGCATCAGGTGGCCAAAGGACTGGAGTTTCAGCTTCAACATCAGTCCTTCCAATGAATACCCAGGACTGATTTCCTTTAGTGCCTGGAGATACATTACCAAAACGAAAGGTGTATGTGTGCAGGACAGGTGTCCAGTAGTTCTGAAACTGTTTTTCTTACTTCTCTTTTAGAACATATTGCAAAGTCAAGTGTCTGTCTAGCTCCTTGAACTGCCATCAAACAGGCTTACTTCCTGCCCTACTAGGAAATTCCCAGGGTATCATTTTGAAAATGATCAAGCCAACCCTATTAGAAATGGTCTATATTTAAAGTGGTATGATAAATACAATATGAATGTACAAGAACCGTACATTCATGTGATATAATTACCATATATGTGAAACTCGCTTTGAAAATCTGGAATGGATATTTTTGAGTGCCTAATCGCAGGAAGATCTGGAGGTTTTGTGTACTATAATTATACACAGTGCTGGGAAACAAAGGAGTGAATGCTATAGCATTTTAATGAAGAGACTGTGTAATGTAGGCTTGGATTCTTTTGTTTTTCTTCCCTCCTACTCAACACTTCCCCGCAGCATTTCAACTTCTATCTTTTGAAATTAGCTCTCTGATTAAAATATTTTAATATTCAAAATACTAATTTAATTTTTTAAGCTGTAAGTTTCATTAATCTTTTAAAATAAATTTTCTCAACGTAGGATAACCAAGGATATATGATCTTCAATACTTCACAGTAACATCAACCAAGAGTCATAGGTTAAGATCCACACAGTGAAGAAAGCTTTAGAGATTCATTTATAAAAGCTAATCAAAAGTTCTTGACTATCTCAGGGACACTGTATAACCCTCTACAGGTTTTGCGTTGTGTTGTACTTTAGGGGCCTGAACAGCTTAGTTTGCCCTACAAGTTTTCTCAGAATCAGGTCTTTTGGTGCTAAAATGAAGAAGTGAAAGTTGCTCAGTAGCGTCCGACTCTTTGCGACCCCATGGACCATACAGTCCATGGAATACTTCAGGCAATAATACTAGGTAGCCTATCCCTTCTCCAGCAGATCTTCCCGACCCAGAAATTGAACTGGGGTCTCCTGCATTGCAGGAAAATTCTTTACCAGAGTCCTCCACAAACTGGATCACAAACTTGGTCACCCCATCACTTGTTAGTCAAAACGTAAATAACATGATTCTGAGTCAGTGAGAACTCACATTCTAATGGAGCAGGTAGACGTGTCCACGAAGGGTGAAAAGCTGACAGAATTACACAACAGCTGTAATAGAGACTTGAGCATTCAACTGGAGGACGCTGGAGGGTGAAATGACTAATCCTGATTTTGAAAGATTTTGCAGAGAAGGTAGAATTTGAACCAGTATTTCAAGTGGGCGCCAGATTGAAAGAATACACTGCATAAGTGAGACATGGAAAGACTGTGTACCTGGGGGTGATGGGTCATCTCAGGCGTGGCTGGAGGCCAGGCAAGAGCAGGCGCGTAACTGGGGACGAGACGAGAGGCTGGCCTGACGCAGGGCTTCACCTGTCTCCATCAGCAACAGCCCGTCGAGGGACGCTTTTCAGGAAGGGTGCTACTGCTCCATGCTTCAAACACCCACGTCCTTTTTGTTAGTAAGAAATAGAGACCCTAAGACGTGCCATTGTGTATGTGTGTGTGTTAGGTGCTTAGTCGGGTCCGTCTCTTTGCAACCCCACAGACTGCAGCCCTCCAGGCCCCCGCATCCATGGGATTCTCCAGGCAAGAACATTGGAGTGGGCTGCCATTTCCCTCTCCAAAAGGATCTGTAGAAAGAAAGAAAGTGAAGTCGCTCAGTCATGTCCGACTCTTTGCGACCCCATGGATTGCAGCCTACCAGGCTCCTCCGTCCATGGAATTTTCCAGGCAAGAGTTGCCATTTCCTTCTCCGATGTGACACTGGGTTTTCCAAATAGCATTTCAAAGATGCTACTTTTTCTTGTTTGTTTTTACTTTTCAGCTGAGGGGGAATGATCTGCTACATATTTTAGGAAGAGGATTCTGCTGGTATTGTGAAAGACACATTGAAGAAATGAGACGTGAAGCAGAGAAACTATAGAGGAAGCTACTTTAAACGTTTACACTGAAAATGTTGATAGTAGAGATAGGAAGGAGAAGACAGTGGTTAGATGCATTTGCTAGGTAGACCTGACAGAATTTAGCATCTTGACCCATGATGCAACGAGTGGGAGAAAGCAATCAGTGATTCCTGGGATCCTAAGCTAAGGGAGAAAAGCATTTGCAGATAAGATAAAGAGTTTTGTTTTATTTCTAATCAAAAAGAATAAGAAGCCTATTTAAGTTACATTAAATTAATAAATTATCCTTAGTCTCACACTGATTTGACATATTTATACTCATACATTTTATAAGAATTAAGATCACCCTGTAAAATAATTTAATCTTTGATATCTATTACCAGAATTTTTTCATGCCAAAGGCTTCTTTCTAGTATTTTTAAATGACTGTTTAGGCTTCCATCTGGTCATGAGCATTCTAGGTGTGTTTTGTTTCTTCCTGACCTCCAAGTCTGCAAAGTATTTCATTTGTTAAATTCTGATTTCAAGAATCAAATTCCCAGGAAAAAGTATCAGGTTGAATAATATCCAGTTGACAACACTGTGTATTTGTGATTTTGACTCTTTGGCCAGAAAAGGTCTTCTGAAACCTTACAGATTGCACCATCTTAAAGGTTTTATATCCAGAGATTCTATGTGAAATGTTCAATGGGAAGCAAAAAGGTCCGTGGTCCAGCTGCTGATGAGACCTTCTTTGTGTAAAATTCTCCAAGTGCTGGAATTGAAAACACTGGTGCTCTCCTACAAAAGCAATACTTGGTCTTTCTGTAACTGAATGATACTTAATCAGCATGAGTGAGTGAATAAAAGTCACTCCGTGGTGTTCAACTCTTTGAGAATCCTCCAGGCCAGAATCCTGGAGTGGGTAGCCTTTCCCTTCTCCAGGGGATCTTCCCAACCCAGGGACAGAACCCGGGTCTCCCGAGTTGCAGGTGGATTCTTTACCAGCTGTGTCACAACGGAAGCCTAATTAATCAGCCTGACCTTTATTAAGTGACTGCTCTGAGTGAAGCCCTATGCTAGGTTCTAAGACAGGAGATGAATTGAATACGGACTTGCCTCTCTAAGCCAGTGGAAGAGTTACTTAAGGTGCAGATTCCAAGACCATGCCTCTAAAAATCAGATTTTAGTAAGTCCTGGACTGCAGTTTAGGAATCTACACTTTCAGAAGGCCCCCTAGTGACCCTGATGCACATGAGAAATTCTTACAGCCAGTAGGCAGGCTCTGAGTCTACAATACACCAGCTGCGGGGCCCTGAGAAAGTTCCTTAGTCAATCAAAGCCTTTTCCTCATCTAGAATAATAATTATATACAATAGAGTTGCAAGTTTAACTGAAAACACATATACAACATAGAGTCATAAGTGGTAACTGAAAGTTATGTGTTGCATGAGGCCCAGTGAATGAAAATACATGGCCTCGTTAAAAAACAGTAATTTCAAGAGACCAACAGCAGAGAATTAAACCAAGCATGGTGATGGTTTAGTAGCTAAGTTGTGCCCAGCTCTTGCGACCCCATGGACTGCAGCCTGCCAGGTTCCTCTGTCCATGGGATTCTCCAGGCAAGAACACTGGAGTGGGTTGCTGTGGCCTCCTCCAGGGGATCTCCCCAACCCAAGGATGGAACCCGTGTCTCTTGCGTCTCCTGCATTGACAGGTGGATTCTTTACCACTAGCACCATCGGGGAAGCTCACTGGAAAATATACTCATATATAATATATAAAAAATCCACACACACAGTATATCCACATACATTTGCTCAATACAGCTAACTTTACTCATTAGGGTCTTATCACCTGTGAAAGTGAGAAAAGGTTGCATAAAGGAGGTAATGCTGAGACTGAGGTTGGAAGGATGGGAAATGGCCAGGAGGGAAAAATCTAGCGGAGAGAGCAGAAACATAGGGTTAACCAGTACTGCTGCTGGATTGTCCCTGCCACTTAACTGATAACAGCAAAAGTAGCGTCTGAGGATTAAGGATGCTAAGGTCATGGGCATAAAAGACCTTAGGATGCTACAACAGTTCTCCCCAGAGTGAGAAATCAAGGTAGAAACATTGCTTCCTTTGTTTTATCCACATTCTGGCTAAGCGGCAGTCAACCACCAGGGGGCGCGATTGATCCCCGTAACCCCCGAATCTCTGCTCCTTCCCCAGCAATTGTTTAGTAAGACTTGAGACCGTCCCATAACCCTGGTATTAATTCATATAACCACTGCCCTAGTTGTATTTTATCTTGCTTTATTTTTTAAATTTAAAATGAAATTTAAATTTTTAAAAATAGTTTTTACTTAAAAATGTATTTAGTGCTTTCTGCAAACCAGCAATTTTACAGTCCCTTTGTTGTTGTCCAGTGGCTAAGTCACATCTGACTCTTTGAGAGCCCATGGAATAGCCTGCCAGGCTCCGGTCCGTGCGATTTTCCGGTACGAAGACTGGAACGCGTTGCCATTTCCTTCTCCAGGGCATCTTCCCCACCCAGGAGTCGAACCCAAGTCTCCTGCATGGGCAGGCGGATTCTTTACCACTGAACCCCTGGGAAGCCCACAGTCACTATTCATGCATGAAATTTAATTCTCACAACAATCCTATGAGGTGGCTTTTTAGAAACACAGAACAGAGGTTTCATAAGTTAAGTCTGTACTTTAGTACCTACCTCCTAAAGCCCAGAAGGAACATTCGTAAATTTCATGCATGCCTTTTCAAATTTCTTTCAACGTGAAAAAAGTTTATATGTATGCATATATTTATATCTAAACCAACATGTAAAATATACATAGCTGGTTTTAATGTTTTTAGAACAGTTAAATTATATGATGTATTGTTTACAATTTGTCTTTTTTTTTTTTTAGTGTAATGTACTGATATTAAGAATTTTCTACATAAGTGCATAATGTTGTGGTTTAGGGGCTAAGTCATATCTGAGTCTTTTGTGACCCCATGGACTGTAGCCCCCCAGGCTCCTCTGTCCATGGGACTTTCCAGTCAAGAATACTTTGGTGGGTTGCCATTTCCTTCTCCAGGGGATCTTGACCCAGAAATTGAACCTGTGTCTCCTGCATTGGCAGGCAGATTCCTTACCACTGAGCCACCTGGAAAGCCCATAAATGCACATAGATCTACCTTATTTTAAAGCATACATTGTATTCTGTTCCCTTTTTTGTCCATATAGTTTATTTCTTTGCTATTTCAAGTAATGCTACAATAGAAATCATTGTACCAATTATGTTTGCTTTCTCTTGCTGGCATTTCTTTACGAGGGATTTCCAGAAGTGAAACTGCTTTGTCCGTAACTGCAGGTTCTAGATTTTGACAGTTATCAGCAAACTGCTCTCTCATACTCCAACTATTTTGAAATGTTTTGTTCCTCTCCTTATCTTCTCAGCTGTTTCTTTTTTTTTTCTTTCCTTATTGGAAGAAATAAGATTCTCCAAAACCTGTTGTGACTGGTGTTTTGAATATAATAAACATGAGATTCACCAGTCACTACTCTTGTCCAGATGGAGAACAGCCTATAATATACAGTCACAGCACGTTTACCTGTCTAATGGACAAGAAGAATCGCCACCCCATTGGAGTTTTCCTGTCAATTTCTGTAATATTTACATACACTGCTATGGAAGAGGCAGCATTGAAGCCATCTTGCTAATGTTATTCTTCTCAATAGAAAAGTATAGGAAACGCAAGGAATAAGCAGCTATGATCCCTAGAAAAAGTACCAGGTATCTCCTTCATCTGTTTCACCCAGGGACTATCAGAGTTAACATACTTGTCTGAACATAGGAAGAAACCTACTCATCCATTGAAAGAAATCATCACTGTGCTATTGTCCTGGGAAAGTATGGTTCAGGCCTCTTGAGGCCGCAAAAAAACGAACAGTCTCTAAGGATATTGTAAGGAATAAAGACAAGTAGGAATGATCTGTAAATAATTAATTTGAAATGAACATGTGAAATCACTTGCCCAAGATTACACAGTTGAATGGCGACAGAATTAATGCTGAATCCGGGCCTCAGCTCCTCAGATATATATAATAAATATTTGTGAATGAATGAGCTGACTCCTCCCCGTGTTCACCATGGCTGCTGCCAATGTATACTGAAAATTAACTTTACACCAAGATAAATATAAATACAGAGCTTTAGAGACAGAAGAAATATATCACTTCTAGCTAGAGATATTTTAAAAGCTTAAAATAAATATTTGAATATTGGCCTTAAAAGATGGGAAGGATTTCAGCATTTAGCAATTGGTGGGCCATGGATACTTTTTCCATCTAAAGAGGAGTAGGAACAAAGACACTGAGATAGAAAAGGACGAATGAGTTTGAAGAATTTTTAATCCAAACAAATGGGTTAGACCACGATTGTTGAGAATCTTAAGTACTAGGGAAGAGTACTAAAGATTCCAGAGCTACCACGGGTTTGAGAAATGCATAGTGACCAGCATTCTTGCTCGAAATGTGCTGTTCCAGCAATGCTGACTTCAGAATAGTTTTCCCATATTTTATTTTCCTGGAAGGAAAAAAAAAATGCACGTGACAGCAAAATGAATTGCTTTTAAAAATTGCTTTAATTTTCACTTCCTCTATTTAAAAGGTAGGAAACTTCAGGGGAGTAAGACATGTTGCCCCCAATGTCCAGTCTCAAGAAGGAGCAGAATATTAATGGGGAGATTCTAAATCTCAGCAGCCTGTTCAGCAAATCAGACTAAATGCAGGGCTGCCCCACCTGAATATGTAGGATTAGCATTGGACTGAGTACATCTGGGGTAACACAGAAATGTTTATCAGTGCAGTCAAGAAAAGCTTTCATTTGAAAATTACCACATTGGAAATACTTCCTACCTGGCCCTGTCGTCTGCTTTTGTGCTAAGTCGCTTCAGTTGTGTCCGACTCCTTGTGACCCCATGGACTGTAGCCCGCCAGGCTCCTCTGACCACGGGATTCTCCAGGCAAGAACAGTGGAGTGTCGCCATGCCCTCCTCCAGGGGATCGAACCCGCGTCTCTTACGTCTCCTGCGCGGGCAGGCAGATTCTTCCGCCTGAGAAGCCCAGCCCCACCGTCTGTGTCACAGCAAAGAACCGGCGGGGTTGTTAAGGCGGATCAGGCCCTTTCACCGAGGAGTGTTGCTGAGCACGAAATAAGCGCAGCTAATGCATTTCACATGTCCTCCCCGCACACCTTCCATGAGTTGTGCATTTCACGTCCCTCTCCCTGTGTTTTCCGTACGTACAAGCGTGACCCGGAAACATATCGCAGTCCTGCTCACCCGGAAACATATCGCAGTCCTGCTCACCCAGAACAGAACTGTGGACGCTGAGAGCACGGCATGACGCTGCAGATGAAAGGATGCTGACCCGGCCGCTTAGCTAGAAGAAACCAGTCCTGCTGTCAGGGTGTGCCTCCCGTGATGAAGCCAGACCTTAGTCACAGTGCTTTGAGATGGTGAATCTATTGCCCATCTCCAAGTTCACCAAGTTATTTCCTATCCAGCCATGCCTGGAGCGGGGAGTTCAGTCTGAGTCATGAAGAGCTTCCATCTTCACTAAGGGGCTCAAGCTTTTTGTATACATAAAAGCAGCTATCACTTATGATGAGTTAACCAGCATGTTCTGAAACTAGTGATTACATTTCCAAAGAGAAAACATTAACCATTTTCAAGTTCAGATATCTTAACGAAGACATCGTATGAAATGATGACCCCGCAAGGATAATTCTAGGGCTATAAGATGCAGAACAGGTTGGTAACAGATTTTGTAAAAGATATAAATCAAACCCGAGGGCCAGTATCCCAACAGGTATCGCGGTTTATGTCCTGTGGATGTTCTGTCTCCCAGATGACTGTAGCCCTCAGCCTCATATCTCCATGCCATACCAGGGGTTAATCCCTTGTCTTCTAAGAGCAATAGGCAACTTTAGAAAGGATTCTATTAACTAGAACTAAGTGTGAAAGTACAGAGATATAGAAATCTCAGGCTTGATGAAAGAGTATAAACATTGCAAAATTTTTACACTAAATATTATATATGCAGCTTCTAATCTTTTCTTCCTCTTCCTCCAAGGTCCAGTTTACAGGGAATTAGCTTCCTCTAAGGGTATGTGACTCTCCTTTACTGGAGGCACTGTACTAGTGTTTTCATATGTATGAATAATCCTGGTGCCAGCAATTCAAGTCAAATAAATATTTCCATTTGAGACTGAGGAAATGGAGCTCTTTTTAAACTGGTTTTTAAGTAATAGAGCTGGGCTGAGAATTAGGCTTATCTGTTTTGAAGCTTGGCCTCCTTTTATGATTGATTTACAAACTGTTTTCATATGTGTGGTTTGATTTAATTTGCACAGCAATCGCGTGAAGACAATGGTATTCTGCCCTTTCCCACCCCTTGATGCCAAGCTTCTTAAAAAAGGGTGGTCTCTACTCCTATCTTCTCACTTATTTTCTCAATCCACCTCAGTCTTATTTCCAGCCCCACCATGCCCTCAAAGTCACTCCGGTTGCTAAGTGTAATGGGTATATTTTCAGCCCTTTTGTTAGATCTTGATTTCTAAAACCATTCCCCCATAAAGGGAACCGACATTCCTTGCAAAACAGCTATTCTAGGACTGGAGCGAGAAATATGCAAGATGAACTTGAACTATCTTGTAACACCAGAATATGAGGATGTGAGAAATGAATCAGAAGAACCTGCAGTGGTTTGGGGTGCGTTACAGGAGCTCACAGGAACGGACTGCAAGGGCCCCCAGGGGCCAAAACTGGAGCAATTCGAGCAGCCAGTTAAGGGAAGTTGTACTGAATTATCATCCAAAATATAAAATAAATATTCTTTAAGACCATCCTGGTCTAAATAAATGATTGGCTAACTTAATAAATGAGGGAGAAGAGACACGTCTCCCTTGCAGAATGATTTGTGTAGACGCTCCACCCTCAAGGGGGGTACCGTATTTCCTACCTCTCTTATGCTTGACCTCCAAAGAGGACAGTATGGAAAGAGGAGGCAGGGCCTTTTCGGTGGAGGAGTCTGGCAAACACTGCCTGAGCCGGGTGCCCGTGATGGCACCGGCGGTCATGAACTATGCTGCCAGGAGGCTCCTTTGATAGAATGCGATGGCAGTGTCTCTTCAGGCTTCTGCTTTGCAGGTGGAGGTGCAGTCACTCGTCCGCAGGGGTGGCTGGGGGTGTGTGGGGGCAGAGCCCTTCTCCAAGCTTCTGGATTTCAAGCTTCCAACTTTTCCCTCTGCGCTCTTTAAGATTAAGACTCCCCCGGCTCCACTGTCCATCACACCAGGGACTCAATGCAAAGCAGCAGTGAGTCCCAAAGCAGAGGAGAAGAGAGGAAAGGGTGAAAAACTGTTCAAGGAAACAATGACTGAAAACCCTCAGAAGTTGGCAAAAGACACCAACCTGCTGATTCAAGAACTAAACGAACCCCAAATAACAGAAACCCAATGAAATCCAAGCCAAGATGTGTCAGAGTCAAACCTGTGAAAGACAAACACAAAAATGCCTGAAAGCTGTGATACTCGTGGGGGAAAAGCAACGTGAACAGTGGTGAATTTCTCATTATGAACCATGCTGTTCAGAAGGAGGGGCTATAACATTGTTTAATGCTAACGGGAAAGAAATGTTAACCCAGAATTCTGTATACAATGAAGGCATCTTTCAAGAATGAAGGGTGACTCAAAACAGCCTCAGAAAACTAAGAATCTGTGGCCCATCAGTTCAGTTCAGTCGCTCAGTCATGTCTGACTCTTTGCGACCCCATGAATCAAAGCACGCCAGGTCTCCCTGTCCATCACCATCTCCCGGAGTTCACTCAAACTCATGTGCATTGAGTCCGTGATGCCATCCAGCCATCTCATCCTCTGTCGTCCCCTTCTCCTCCTGCCCTCAATCCCTCCCAGCATCAGAGTTTTTTCCGATGAGTCAACTCTTCGCATGAGGGTGGCCAAAGTACTGGAGCTTCAGCTTTAGTATCATTCCTTCCAAAGAAATCCCAGGGTTGATCTCCTTTAGGATGGACTGGTTGGATCTCCTTGCAGTCCAAGGGACTCTCAAGAGTCTTCTCCAACACCACAGTTCAAAAGCATCAATTCTTCGGCACTCAGCCTTCTTCACAGTCCAACTCTCACATCCATACATGACCACTGGAAAAACCATAGCCTTGACTAGACAGACCTTTGTTGGCAAAGTAATGTCTCTGCTTTTGAATATGCTATCTAGGTTGGTCATAACTTTCCTTCCAAGGAGTAAGCGTCTTTTAATTTCATGGCTGCAGTCACCATCTGCAGTGATTTTGGAGCCCCCCAAAATAAAGTCTGACACTGTTTCCACTGTTTCCCCATCTATTTCCCATGAAGTGATGGGGCCGGATGCCATGATCTTCGTTTTCTGAATGTTGAGCTTTAAGCCAACTTTCTCACTCTCCTCTTTCACTTTCATCAAGAGGCTTTTTAGTTCCTCTTCCTACCCTAAAAGAATGGGTGAACAAAATTATTGAAACAGAAAGGAAATGATAAAAGAAGGAATCTGGAACTATCAGGAAAAGAACAACAAAGCAGGAGGAAAATGTGAGGAAATGCAGCAGACTCCCTCCTCTTGATTTTCTGTTTTATCTTGATTTTCTGTTTTATCTTGATTTTCTGTTTTATCTTGATTTTCTGTTTTATCTTGATTTTCTGTATTATCTTGATTTTCTATATTATAGTTGACAGTTGAAGCAAAAATTAATATTTTTCCAATGTGGTCTTTACTGTATATGGTGGAAATATTTAGACAGTTCTATTATAAGTAGGGAAGATTAGGAGAAATTTTAAGAGATAAGATTTATATAGTTTCTAAAAAAACTAAGCATACTCTACCATACAACTCAAATTGTACTTCTAGGCATTATTCCAGATAAGTTGAAATTTATTTCTACATAAAAACTGACACACAAATGTCCATGTTTACATTATTTACAGGCAACAATGTGTATGTATTATGTGTATCTCAGGGGAATTAAGCTGAATTAAAATATCCAATCTCAAAATGTCACATCATATATAATTCTTGTCAAATATTATTCACAAAAATGGCAAAGCTATAGAAAGAACAAAGTAGTATTTGCCAGAGGTTCAGAGCTGGGCTTCGCAGGTAGCTCAGATGGTAAGGAATCCACCTGCAATGCAAGAGACTTGGGTTCAAACCCTGGGTTGGGAAGATCCCCTGGAGGAGGGCATGGCAGCCCACTGCAGTATCATTGACCTGGAGAATCCCCATGGACAGAGGAGCCTGGCGGGCTGCAGTCCACGGGGTCACAAAGAGTCATGACTGACTGCCTAAACTTTACAGCAGGAGATGGTTGATGGCAAAGGGGTCTGATGATGAAGGGGCGGCACGCTGGAGGCCTTTAGATGACAAGGGAGTTCCGCACCTGGACTGTGGCGGTGCCTGCACCAATCTACACTCGGGGTAAAGTAACACAGGACTACACACATGCCGAGGATCGATGTCGATTGTCTAATGCCAGCATTACAGCGATGAAGATGCAACCCCTGGTGGAACCTGGGTGAAGAGGACGTAGGACCTCTCTGTACGATTTTTGCAGCTTCCCAGAGAATCTATAGTTATTTCAAGGTTAAAAGCTTTAACAATTTATTCCATATTGTTGTATGTACATGGTAGTAACAGTAATAATAACTCGTAAAATCTCTTCTAACATCTGAAGCCTATGATCACAGGAAATGGAAAATTAGTGTTTAATTATATGTCTAGAGAGTTAGAGAGAGACATAAAAGACATTCAACATAAAGACATAAACGCTATATTAGTGTAAAATTTCATCAGAGAATTGGAGTAGAAATGACATTTCCAGAGAAAAAAAAGCACAACATGATTTCTTTCTGTTTATGTATTTGTAATTGAATAGTGGTGGTGTCTTAGCGAGCTTGAGTTTCTATAACAAAATGGCACGGACTTGGTGACTTGAATAATTGGACTTCATTTCTTACCATCTTGGAGGCACGGAAGTCCAAAATTACGGTGCCATCCAGTTTGGCCCCCTGGTGAAGGCTCCCTTCCTCATTGTGCCCTCACACAGCAGGAGAGAGAGCAAGATGCCAGGTGTCTGTCCTTAGAAGGGCACTAATCCCATCATGCAGGCCGCACCGTCGGGACCTCACCTGAACCTAATCAACAGCTCCGTGGCCCCAACTCCACACACCATCACACTGGGGCTAGGGCTTCAACATGAATCCTTTGTTGTTTAGTCTCCCAGTCGTGTCTGACTCCTTGCAACCCCATGGACTGCAGCACACCTGGCCTCCCTGTCCCTCACCATCTTCCCAGAGTTTGCCCAAGCTCATGCTCATTGCATCAGTGATGCCGTCCAGCCATCTCGCCCTCTGATGCGCTCTTCTCCTTCTGCGCTCAATCTTGCCCAGAATCAAGGACTTTTCCAATGAGTCATCTGTTTGCATCAGATGACCGAACTTCCGGAGCTTCAGCTTCAGCATCAGTCTTTCCAGTGAATATTCAGGGTTGATTTTCCTTGAGGTTGACTGGTTGGATCTCCTTGCAGTCCAAGGGACTTTCAGGAGTCTTCTCCAGCATCATAGTTCAAAGGTATCAATTCTTTGGTGCTCTGCCTTCTTTACAGTCCAGCTTTCACAACCATACCTGACCACTGGGAAGACCGTAGCCCTGACGATATGGACCTTTGTCGGCAGAGTGATGTCTCTGCTTTTCAACATACTGTCTAGGCTTGTCATCGCTTTTCTGCCAAGAAGCTATCATCTTCTGCTTTCACGGCTGCAGTCACTGTCCACAGTGATTTTGGAGCCCAAGAAGAGGAAATCAGTCACCACTTCCACCTTTTCCCCCTCTATTTGCCATGCCAAAATGGGGTCAGATGCCATGATGTTAGTTTTTTTAGTTTTTAGTCTTTAGCCAGCTCTTCCACTCTCCTCCTTCACCCTCATCAAGAGGCTCTTTAGTTCCTCTTTGCTTTCTGCCATTAGAGTGGTATCATCTGCATATCTGAGATTGTTAATGTTTCCCCCATCTGTCTTGATTCCAGCTTGTAACTCATCCAGCCCAGCATTTCTCATGATGTGCTCAGCATATAGGTTAAACAAACAGGGTGATAGCAGACAGCCCTGTCATACTCCTTTCTCAGTCTTGAACCAATCGGTTGTTCCATACAGGGTTCTAACTGTTGCTTCTTGACCCACATACAGGTATTCTCATCTCGCTGAGAGCTTTCCAAATTTGTCATGATCCACACAGTCAAAGTGTGTGGTATGTGTAGTCTATGATACAGAGATAGATGTTTTTCAGAGATTACATTGCTTTCTCTATGATCCAGCAAATGTTGGCAGTTTGATCTCTAGTTCCTCTTCCTCTTCTAAACCCAGCCTGGACATCTGGAAGTTCTTGGTTCAAATAATGCTGAAGCCTAGCATGCAAGATGTTAAGCATGACCTTACTAGCCTGGAAGATGAGTGCAATTGTCCAGTGGTTAGCACATTCATTAGTACTACCCTTCTTGGGAATTGGGATGAGGACTGACCTTTTCCAGTCTGTGGCCACTGCCAGGTCTTCCAGATTTGCTGACATAATGAAAGCAAAACCTGGATGGCATTATCCTTTACGGATTTGAATAGTTCTGCTGGAATTTCATTCAACATGAATTTTAGGAGGACAAGAATCAGCCTATAGCAGGTGAGTATCCAGACATGTCACTGAATAATTTAATTTGACTGATTTAACAGGTTCACTTTAAATACTGACATCTATGATATACCAGAAATATCTTTGCAGTATTTAAGTTTGCAATGAAAGGTTTTACGTATCAGCTTAGAGTAAATGAGCTAGTGCATCCTTTCCAGCAATTGTTTCCTGTGGTTCCACGGCAACGCTCTTAAGCCTTGCTGCCTTACCCCACCTGGGAGGTCATGCCTCTGGGAGATTATTGTAGTTAACTGCCCGGGCCCCTTGCCTTACAGCCTTGAACCAGCTGCCGCTGTTGCTGAACCAGTCCAGGCCTGACACCCTTCACGGCAACGTCCCAACTCTGCAGCTGCTTCATCACATGTACTTTCTGATCAGGGACTTCTTTTGCTCTAAAGCCATCAATAAAACTCTATTTGTCTGAGATCTTCTAGAAATTTATTGAAATCTTTTTCCCTTCATTTCACTCTATTGATGAATGTTTTCCTTTTCATATACCTTGAATATTAATGTGGTTTGGGTAGCGGGGTCAAATGGTGCATGATATGCTCAGACCAAAATCCGACCAGAGAAGCCTGAAAGATTTGTAAAATCCCCTGGCTTTTCCCTGGGCCTACCATCTTAGCAGATGTGTCTTCAGAAAGGACGTGACCACTTTCTTCTGAACCTCTCCCAACTATATTCTTAAAAGAGCTCTCTCTCTTTGCCTAACTGTCTCGTGCCAGAGTGCTTAGGGAATGATGGTCATTTCTCAGCTGCTGCTAACGACACTTAAGTACTTAAAATTTTTATTCATAGAACAGTTCCACTAACACTGAATTATGGCTCTCTCTAGTGTCTGACCATTTAGCAACTGTTATATTAGCCCAGAATTCGATAGTTATATCACAGGGAAGGTAATTTAGTTAGCTTCAAGATCCTTAAATAAGTTGGGGGGCAGAAGGGAAAAGAACAGCACTAAAGCGAAGCTGTTTTGTCTGAATGGAGCCGGGCTCTGGTGGCGGGGGTCCCAACCCCGCCCCTCTCCAGCAGCGTGACCTTGGACAAGGTGTGGAACCCCCACAGCCTGATTGCTCTGTGTAAAGTGGCCCTTAAGCACTGACTGGTGGGGAGTCTTGAGTAGAACCATGTGTGTATTGCATGTAATGCCTGACACATGTTGACAACCTCGAGAAAGGCTGGCATTTTTAAAAATTAGTCTTTTTAAAACCTAAACTTTTTAAAATCGTGTCATTTACTCTCACAATTTTAGGTTCATTCACATGCTTTCCTGGTGGCTCAGCTGGTAAAGAATCTGCCTGCAATGTGGGAGACCTGGGTTTGATCCCTGGGTTGGGAAGATCCCCTGGAGAAGGGAAAGGCTGCCCACTCCAGTATTCTGGCCTGGAGAATTCCATGGACTGTATAGTCCATGGGGTTGCAAAGAGTCAGACATGATTGAGTGACTTTGACTTCACTTCATGATTTTCACAGGTGCCAGTGTCAGAGTTATAGAAGAAAACATTTAGAAGGGGCTCAATGAGAATGGTTGTCTAGACCACGAGTGGGAGAAACATTGGCCCAACTGAAGGGACACGGGTCTCGGCTCTGTTACTGCTTATAAGCACAAGTATTTGAAGCATGAGGAGTTTGAACTAGGTAAGCGCCCAGTTCAGTTCAGTTCAGTTCAGTAGCTCAGTAGTGTCCGAATCCTCGCGACCCCATGAATCGCAGCATGCCAGGCCTCCCTGTCCATCACCAACTCCTGGAGTTCATCCAAACTCACATCCATTGAGTCCGTGATGCCATCCAGCCATCTCATCCTCTGTTGTCCCCTTCTCCTCCTGCCCCCAATCCCTCCCAGCATCAGAGTCTTTTCCAATGAGTCAACTCTTCGCATGAGGTGGCCAAAGGACTGGAGTTTCAGCTTCAGCATGATTCCTTCCAAAGAAATCCCAGGGCTGATCTCCTTTAGAATGGACTGGTTGGATCTCCTTGCAGTCCGAGGGACTCTCAAGAGTCTTCTCCAACACCACAGTTCAAAAGCATCAATTCTTCAGCGCTCAGCCTTCTTCACAGTCCAACTCTCACATCCATACATGACTACTGGAAAAACCATAGCCTTGACTAGACGGACCTTAGTCAGCAAAGTAATGTCTCTGCTTTTGAATATGCTGTCTAGGTTGGTCATAACTTTTCTTCCAAGGAGTAAGCGTCTTTTAATTTCATGGCTGCAGTCACCATCTGCAGTGATTTTGGAGCCCAGAAAAATAAAGTCTGATACTGTTTCCACAGCTTCCCCATCTATTTCCCATGACAGCCATTTTGCTTTTTTGCATTTCTTTTCCATGGGGATGGTCTTGATCCCTGTCTCCTGTACAATGTCACGAACCTCAGTCCATAGTTCATCAGGCACTCTATCTATCAGATCTAGGCCCTTAAATCTATTTCTCACTTCCACTGTATAATCACAAGGGATTTGATTTAGGTCATACCTGAATGGTCTAGTGGTTTTCCCTACTTTCTTCAATTTAAATCTGAATTTGTCAATAAGGAGCTCATGATCTGAGCCACAGTCAGCTCCCGGTCTTGTTTTTGTTGACTGTATAGAGCTTCTCCATCTTTGGCTGCAAAGAATGTAATCACTCATGTGACTTTAAACTCAAACATGACTCAAGTGACCCATTAGAGATTTCATTCCTAACCACTGGAGGCATGGCCCTGAAGGTTATCAGGATCAGTCTGGAGAGAACAAGTTATCTTCTGGGCATATCATCCCCATCCACCCCAAACTGCCGCTCATTATGCACCTGGTGCCTGCGTGCTGGAGGTGAGGAAAGAGACGCCTCTCCCCTGCCGTGGTCCAATCTTGAGTTCTCGCTTTGTTTTCTGAACAAAACTATGAGAACTGCCATTATTATCCCATCTTGAAAACAAGGCCACTTAAATGAATTGAAATAAAGCAACTCAATCTCCGTATGCCTTCCTCTTTGCAATGTAGGACCTAGCCTCTGTTAACTTAAAAAAAAAGGACCCGATACATACATGTGCACACACACACGCGCACACACCCACGTGTGCACACACCCACATGCGCTGCACAGGCGTGCGCTTGAGTTTCGTTACCTGTGGGCTGACTTCTCACTGACTGTTCGCCCCCGTCAGCGTCGGTCTAACAGTCCTCTGCAGATTGGGAATGTTGGCGGCTCCCCTGCTTCTACATCACAGGGGTGCTGTGGGGAACAGTTAAACATCTGGAGTCTGCTAAGATTATTAAGTGCTGGCAATTCCCCTCTCAGGTAATAGCTTCTGAGCCATAAAGGGACAGTTAAATAAGCACTTCCATTTTAATATCCTTTTCAGGAGATAAAAAGGATTCTCCAATTCTATAACGTCTAAATCTGGCACTGCTGTTTGGAGGAGGTGAAGAAACTTCGTAGTTACACAATTTCATGAAGGGATACGTGCCTTCTTCTAAACTTCCTTAGGTAAAATTTTTCTTGGGATAACTTTTAGAAGCTCAGGTGCCATGCAGGAGACTATTTTCCTGCTGGAAATGCATTCTTGCCCAGGAAGTCCGTAACCCAGGCAGCCAGACTCCAGTAACTGTGCCTCTGAGTGGACAGGCTTATTTTCATCCAGTGAACGGTGGGTTTGTCCTTTTTCACACTCATTTATCCCGTTTGGCTGTGTCTGGTCTTAGTGGCGACCTGCAGGATCTTCTGCTGAGGGGCACGGGCCTCTCTGGCTGCGGCGGGACTCCGCTCTGCATGGGTCTAGCTTCCAGCACACGGCTCTAGCTGAGGCGCGTGAGCTTAGTTGCCCTGTCGCATGTGGGATCTTGGTTCTCTGACCAGGGATGAAGCTAGCGTCTTGTGCATTGCAAGGCAGATTCTTAACACTGGACCACCAGGGAAAGTCCTGAAAGGTGTTTTATTTTCGAGCTTAAACTGCGCAGTGGTTGAGTCCCATCGCTGCCAAACCTGAGGACTGTATCTCATCGCTTAGCTGTCCCTTCCGTCTCTTCCACCTCAGCCTCTCGCTGCCTCTTTCCCCTCAGCTCTTAATCATGTTCTGTTCGCTCCGATCTTTCGGGAAAAAAACACCAACACTGAAAGTCCAAAGTTCCTTCAGCCGCTAGGTCTCCATATAGTTACCTTCCGCTGCCCTGTAGTGTGAACTCTTTTAAAAAACAAAATGAACAAAACCTCTTTACTTCCCACTTGTTTTAAACACACAATGGCCAGGTTCCTGCCTTCTCCCCTTTCCCTTCCACAAGCAAATCCCCCTGAACATGTGCTCGCTCTGGTGTTAGAGGGCTTCTTAGTGGCTACATCCCGAAAACACTTGGCTTTAGTGTCCACCTTGATTTTCCCTGGTGGTTCAGAGGGTGAAGCGTCTGCCTACAATGTGGGAGACCTGGGTTCGATCCCTGGGTTGGGAAGATCTCCTGGAGAAGGAACTGGCAACCCACTCCAGTACTCTTGCCTGGAAAATCCCATGGACAGAGGAGCCTGATGGGCTATACTCCATGGGGTCGCAAAGAGTCAGACACGACTGAGCAACTTCACTTCACCTTGATTTTCCTGTGGCCTTTGACTTCTTTCTGAAATGTCCTAGAACTCCCTCCTGTGGCTTTCTTGCTCCCGTCTGGTCATTCTTGCTGAGGTTCTGTCCAGGGCCTTGAATGTTGGGGTTCCCCAGAGTTCTCAGGATGGAACTCTTGAGGTGCACTCGAAGGTGTGACCTCAAGCATGCCCAAACACGTTTAAACTGCCCCCCACCCGCCCCACGCTGCACCCGGTCCCCTGACCGTCTCTGCCCCACCGCTGTCTTCAGGACTCAGATGTCTGAAGCCTGCCTGGGGTCTCCTCCTAGGCATCTGAGCTCACTCTGCCCATAAACCCGCTCCTATTATAACCTGCTCTTCCTCCAATGCTTGCATCTCAACAAATAGCTCCAGCTTCTAACTGTTAAAACCAGAAACCGATGCGTCATCCTTGACAACTAAACACAACATAACCTGAGCGTTCAGAGAAAGTTTCCAGGAGCAGACAGAGTTTGACACATGGCTCTCTCATTTGTTAGCTGTGTCATCATGGCTGAGATTTTTTACCTGTCTGGGCCTCTAGTTGCTCGTCTGTAAAATTTCACTAATAATAGTACCTATCATCATCACAGTGTGATTATCATAATTAAATAAAAATGCAGTATAACTTTTGAAAAGCATTTTACTAAAGTGTGCTTCCCTCTTCTGTTTTAATGCCTATCCTGTCTATGTAGATCATAATTCTCTCCTGTCCTTAAAGGCACTCAGCATCTCCCAGGGCCCTCGATCTAAATTCCTCATCTTGTCCTTCAGGACCCCGCCTGTTCAGTCTGGGCCCCACCTCCAGCACTCAGCCTCAGGCAAAAGGACGTCCTTGTTCCTGGCTGTCTGCCTCTGGGGCCTTCCACGTGTTCTCCCTTCTGCCTGGAAGCACTCTTTCGCCCCTCTCCCAGCCGCTTTTGCTTGGACAGCTCTTGCTCATTCTGCAAGCTGCAGCCTGAAGCCACTCCCTAGGAAGTCTGATCCCAGTTCAGTTCAGTTCAGTCGCTCAGTTGTGTCTGACTCTCCCCCATGGACTGCAGCACGCCAGGCCTCCCTATCCATCACCAACTCCCAGAGTTTACCCAAACTCGTGTCCATGGAGTCAGTGATGCCATCCAACCATGTGATCCCAGATGGGTTTAAACGCCCGGCTCTGAAGCTGCACACCACCCCACAGTCTCTACGCAGCCAGTGTGCTGTACAGGGCATCCCAGTGGGTCCTTATCCAGTACCTCCCTTAAGCTATGTTCGGAGGCGACTGTGTCTCTCTTACTTCTCAACCTCATTGTTTGGAACGTCCTTGGAATATAGGGCTTTATATTGAAGGAAGAAATCACATCAAGTGTGAATCTATGGACACTTGGGGTTCTGGGAGGGGGAAGAGGCTAGAAAGCTCACTCTCTCATAAGAGAAAAAGACCAGAACAGTCTAATTTTTAATAAATAAAGCATTTTAATTTTTAAATGAATATTTTAATTTTATTCCTTTTTATTTTAAATACTTAGAACTTTGAATCCTCAGTGATGGGGCTTCATCACAGATTTCAAAAGTCAGTTTTTAAAGTAGAAAGAAACCCTTCAGTTCTGTTTCTCAGCTTTGTCAATCCGTAGTCCATCATGAGAAATCAAGCAATTTTACACTCTCGTGGCTCTCTGCCCCCAGCCCCACCCTCCACATACGACAATTAGTATGTAGGGTCATCTTTTAGGTGGTTCCACTGGTCAGTTATTATAACTATGAATATGGTTTTTCAAACTACAGTTCCCTCTGGGAGTCGTGTATTTTACCCCAGCCACATCGCTCATACACCAGAGTTTAAAATAAAAGGAGATCTAATTTCCTTCGTGAACGAGTACGTGGCTGAGCGGTGTGTGTTGCTTTCATCTAAGCTGCGGGAAGCTTCTTATGCTCATCGTTTTCCTAACGACCGAGTCTTCCTTCCACACCAGGTGCAGTTACATGATAGACAACGTGATTCTCCTGATGAACGGCGCGCTGCACAACAAACCCGTGAAGGACATTCTGGTGAAGTGCCACCCCCTGGGCCATTTCACGGAAATGGAAGCAGTCAACATTGCAGAGACACCTTCTGACCTCTTCAATGCCATTCTGGTCGAGACACCGTTGGGTACGATGCACAAGTAATCGTGCAGCTGCTCATGTGTGTTATCACACTATTAGAAAATGCAGTTGCAAGTCACAGCTGTCTCCATGAACACAGCGCCATACTGTACAGATTCCTCGAAGGGGAGGGGACACTGCAGGATCATCTGGTCCAGCTCCCTCCTTTTTCAGATCAAGATGAGTGGAGTAATACCGCCCCAGATCCCATGCAGACCATTGGTAGCTGAGAAGGGCCAGGCCTCATCTTCCAGCCTCCAAACCCATGGGCTTCACTCCTGATCACAGCAAATAATGATAAAACTTGTAATTTTTCAAAAAATTTTCCAGCTGGGTTTTAGGTGATTAGTTCCTTACCTTTTCATTTTAAATTTCTGTCTGTATAAGGCTATGTCTGGGAAACCCTTTGTTTTAAGAAGTTTGGGAATGCCATTTTTTTCTGAGATGCTCAGGAGTGTCTGTCAAACTACCTAAAGTAGTAATAAAATAAATGTTAATGTCATCATACTTTGGCACTGACAATAGTTACAGCATTTAAAATGCTGAAGGAATCATTTTATATCTTCATTGTCAGGAAACCTAGATAATAGCAGTTCACTGTTGATCATCATAATAGTTGTCATTTAGAACAAACTTTAAAAAGAAAAGTAATTGCATCATTATTAAGTGTCGGTTGCTCCAGGAGCATAGCATGGCTGAAAGACTGTGAGTCTGAAAACCCAGGTCCACATGCATGAAACCAGGTCCTGTAGCCCCCAACCAAGGGATTTGGGACAATTCATTTCACTCCAGTTTCCTCATTCTGAAAACAATACTCTCTTCCTATCAAAGAGTTTTAAAAACTAGGACAGTTTTAATACAGCTCCATACTTGTACATAGTAAGGTTGCAAATGGTGGATACGGCTGGCTGATGTGGGGAGGGGCTTCAAAAATGGAAACCATAAAGTGAGTAGTTCAAGGTTGTGAGGACTGAATATGTTCAAGTGTATCCAGTGTTTACTGACGGCTGGCACAGAGCAAGCGCTTCCTCAGTAATCACTCCCCCGTCACCGTCATTGTTAGCTTCACTGAGGCTGTTAAGTGCCCATCACTGTACAGTCTCCTAGTTAGGGGTGAGCAGAGGGTGGTACATTCACGAAACATTTTCTACAATTTAAAATCCTATTTTGATTTACTTTGTATGATAATTTCTGCTTTCAGCTCCATTCTTTCAAGACTGTACCTCTGAAAATGCTCTAGATGAACTGAATATTGAAATCCTGCGTAATAAACTATACAAGGTAACTGCTTCCCCAAATGTGATGTTCTTTGTTACATAATACATTGTAACCAGAGTTCTTCATTAGATGTCACTTACTTGCTAGCAGCTCAGCTGGTAGAGAATTCGCCTGCAAAGCAGGAGACCCAGGTTCCATCCCTGGGTCAGGAAGATCCCGTGGAGAAGTAAATGGCAACCCACTCCATTATTCTTGCCTGGGTTGCAAAGAGTAGGACACGACTGGGTGACTAATACTTTTATTCTATCGACCAACGGTCGGCTCGGCTGTTTGGTATTGGCTTCCCAGGTGGTGCTGGTGGTCAAGAACCCACCTGCCAAGGCAGTACACATAAGCGGGTTCGACCCCTGGGTCGGGAAGATCCCCTGGAGAAGGAAATGGCACCCCACTCCGGTATTCTTGCCTGGAGAATCCCATGAACAGAGGAGCCTGGCGGGCTACAGTCCATGGGGTCGCACAGAGTCAGACATGACTGAAAGCAACAACGCTAGCACTAGCTCTTGCTAGCCAACTTCTGAAATATGAGGTTAGGCATAATGGGAACAAATCTCTTTTTAGTCCTGACTTGTCCTCTAGTTAAATACACGTATGTCAAGTTCTCCCATCCAGCAAGATTCTTGAGATGATCCCATTCCTCTCTGTAAACTTAGCTCTTACACGGCACCTGGCACATAAAAGGTGTCACCTGGATGGACGGATGGACGGATAGGTAGATAGACAAGTGGGGTGAACAGCGCCAATCCATTTCCAGAGCAGCAGTGCACACAGTAACCCCTGGGTTATGTAGGTTTCATTCTGTCCTCAGCCCTGTTAGAGTCCGTGAATTTCACAGTGAACCTGCCCACACAGTTTTAATTTACTGACAGTGTGCAGCACCCGAGGATGGCCAACCTGTGGACACAACCCCACAGGCACCACCTTGGGCAGTGCGGCCATCTGTCTGGACCGTGCTGCTGCCCTCTGAGACGCCCTGTGTGATAGGGGCTGAGTCAGAGGGGCTGTCCATTTTCACCCATGCAACCCCAGCATCTTTAGACACTCTCACAGAGCGACTGAATGGACATGCCCTCTGTCTAGCTTCTTATGCGGAAACCTATGAAACCTCTCCAGGGCACTGCATTGTGGCAGTTTCCTTTTTATAAAGAGACTTATGGGCTTAGAGGAGGCATCCCTGAGATACAGCTAACAGAAGCCACTGTTTTAAACATTTCTAGGCATTAGCTCATTTAATCCACTCAACAAAACTACATGCCGTCCCCGCTCCCAGATGAGAAAACGGAAGCATGGAGAGGTAAATTTGGCTGGTAGAAGTCAGCGAGCCAGTGGGCAATAGAGCTGAGACTCAGATGCAGACTGCCTGACTCTACAGCCTAGACTCGGCCTTCCCCGTGCATTGTCCACGCTCAGCGCCATCCCAAATGTGTCTCGAGCGCTAGGACTTTCACTTTTCATAGGGCCCATTCTGGACTTATTTGCTGAGCTCATAAGAGAGGTTCATAGTCTTGTTAGAATAGTGAGAATTGACTGTGAAATAATCAAACAGCCATGCAAAAAAGTGCTTGGGAAGGTATTTCATGCTATGATAAGTTCAATTTTGTTCTTTTACAGAGTTTTGCTTTTTAGGCTATGCGTTGTACTGCCTGGAGAAAGTTTCCATCAAGTATATTATAAAGTATCTCCCTATGGGAGAAGTAATTCAATTTTCATTAAAGAGTTTAATAAGTCTTGAAAAGCTGATCTAGAAATTTCCAAAAGGAAAATATGTTCATTTTATTGTTTTCTGTTTTTCTTTTTAAGTCCTACATCGAGGCATTCTATAAATTCTGTAAGAATCACGGTGATGTCACAGCGGAAGTCATGTGTCCCATTCTGGAGGTAAGAAAGAGACCTTGACTTTTTTATGCCAAATAACAGGCTTACACACTTTTTATTTATATAATCCTACCTTTTTTTTAATTCTCAGAAGTTCTTTTATCTAGAAATAAAATAGCAGTATATTTTATTAAACGTATCATTTGATGTCTTCAAATAACAGTGGTATTTTCCTAGTTTTCTACAGAGAAGAGCTATTTGGGAATTAAAAAAGAATAATGTGTATAGAAGTTTGATCATGATTTACTTGGATATAGTATGAAGGAAGCAGATTATAATTCATTAAAAATTTAGTATGGTTTGGACAACTGGTGGACTATAGGTACCCATAACAATCACCAAGTTCCCTCCCAATATTGGGCCTGTTGGGAGCCCCCACAACTTGTCAGCAAAACCCACTGTGGGTGGCACTTCTCATGTAAGTCCTAAAATAAAAGCCTCCACGAGCAACCCTAGAGCACCACCGCAGAAAGACCAGGGGTGGTGATTCACAGTTGGCGTGCTCACTTACTCCTCACAGCATGGCAGATGCCACCGTCGGCGCCCACCTCTCTAACTGATGTTATACTCCCTTTAATTCCTCTTCATCATCACAGCTTTCATCTGTGCCCAGAGGCCCTCTTGCTTGCAAATGTCAGTCTGCACACACACGGGAGACTCAGGCCAGAGATAAGGGATGGGAGGGGAATTCTGGGCGTAGTTTGCACTGTTTTACCTGGATCTCTCTTGCTGACTTACTATTTCACTCGGATCTTTAAAAAAAAAAAAAAAGCATTCCCCAGTGGTCCAGTGCAAGGATTCTTCACTTTCACTGCCAAGAGCACAGGTTCAATCCCTGATTGGGGAACTAAGAATCTTTGAAGCCACATGGCACGGCCAAAAAACAAAACAAAACAAAACTTACTGGGCTTAGAAAGCTCTCGCTTTGCCCTATGGAAAGAAGTTCTGTCTAAAGAATATCCTTAATCATTAGATTATCAGTTATACTGGCTTCATTGATGGGTTCAGTTCAGTCTCTCAGTCGTGTCTGACTCTTTGCAACCAGCACGCCAGGCCTCCCTGTCCATCACCAACTCCTGGAGTTTACTCAAGCTCATGTCCATCGAGTCGGTGATGCCATCCAACCATCTCATCCTCTGCCGTCCCCATCTCCTCCCGCCCTCAATCTTTCCTACCATCAGGGTCTTTTCAAATGAGTCAGCTCTTCGCATCAGGTGGCCAAAGTATTGGAGTTTCAGCTTCAGCATCAGTCCTTCCAATGAACCCTCAGGACTGGGTAGATATTAACATTTACATATTTGAATGACTTCTGATTTCAAGAAAAGCCTGATAAGAGCTACTCACTGCAGAAGAAGAGAAAAAGCTGAAATAGCTTCATCTGCACACATTTTAACCTAATGTTCTGACACTGCATTTGATAAGAGTGTGTGTGTGCATAGTTGCTCCAGTCCTGTCCAACTCTGCGACCCCATGGACGGAGCCCACCAGGCTCCTCTGTGCATGCAGTTCTCCAGGCGAGGGAGGATACTGGAGTGGGTTATCGTGCCCTCCTCCAGGGGATCTTCCTGACCCCGGAATCAAAGCACATCCCTTACATCTCCTGCACTAGCAGTTCTGGTTCTTTACCACTAGAGCCACCTGGGAAGCCCCCTGATAAAAGTAACTCCCCTCAAAGATCTAATTATTAAACCTTTACAGTTAAAGATACTGTTGAAAATTTAAAGTCAAAGCAGTCCTCAAAGTAAGAACTCTTTGGAGGACTCCAAAAATATTTTTTTTTATCTCTATCTGTATTACATAGGCAGTGGGCATCAAAAGATATTTTTTCAAGACATGCCAGTTGTCAGAAAGTGAGTTCCAGACATGCTGAGCACATAATACAAGCAGCCTAGTGACCATCTGAAGCACCTCACTTTCTTTTCATAAATTTAACTACTAGCCACTTTATAAAAAGCCACATTATCTGTGGCTCAAAGTATAGATTCTACATGGCATAATTCCTGTGGCTTAGCAATGATTCACATACTTTGTACCTACCAAATATGTGGGAAAGAGTTATGTTAAGATTAATAACCTTCACATCTGTCAAAATGACTATCACCAAAAAGAATATAAACAACAAATATTGGCAAGGATGTGAAGAAAAGGAAATCGTCGCCACTGTAATTAGGAACATAAATAGGTGTGGAAAATGGTATGCTGCTGCTGCTGCTGCTAAGCCACTTCAGTCGTGTCCGACTCTGTGCGACCCCATAGACGGCAGCCCATCAGGCTCCGCCATCCCTGGGATTCTCCAGGCAAGAACACTGGAGTGGGGTGCCATTTCCTTTTCCAATGCAGGAGAGTGAAAAGTGAAAGTGAAGTCGCTCAGTCATGCCCGACTCTTAGCGACCCCATGGACTACAGCCCACCAGGTTCCTCCGTCCATGAGATTTTCCAGGCAAGAGTACTGGAGTGGGTGCCATTGCCTTCTCCATGTGGAAAATGGTATGGGGTTTCTCAAAAAAAAAAAAAGAAACTAGAACTACCACGTGACCCAGCAGTTCCACTCCTGGATACACATCTAAAAAAAGCAAAGATACTGATTTGGGAAGATACATACACGCCAGTGTGGATAGTCGCATTATTTACAATTTCCAGGGAATGGACGCAACCTAAATGTCCATCAACAGATGAAAAGGTAAAGAAGGTGTAGTAGATATATACAACGGAATACTACTCAGCCATGAAAAAGGATGAAATCTCACCATTTGCAGCAATTTGGATGAATTTGGAGGGCATTATGTTAAGTGATGGAGAAGGAAATGGCAACCCACCCCAGTGTTCTTGCCTGGAGAATCCCAGGAACAGGGGAGCCTGGTGGACTGCTGTCTGTGGGGTCACACAGAGTCGGATATGACTGAAGCAAATTAGCAGCAGCAGCAGCAGCATGTTAAGTGAAATAAGACAAAGTACTGTGTGTTATCTTATACGTGGAATCTAAAAAATAAAACAAACCAGTGAATAAAACAAGAAAAGAAGCAGACTGGTGGATAAAGAGGACAAATTAATGGGAGGGGCAGAATGGGGGAAAGGAAGGGTTATCATGGGATTTTATGAAATGTGATGCAAAAATCGTAAAGTGCTATAGAATAATCTTTCATTTAATAAAAAAGAAAAAAGAATAGCCTTACAGAGGTATACAATGGCAGTATTAATAGCTAACTTTTATTGTATACCAGCTACTGTCCTAGGTGCTTTATATATACGAATTCACAAGGACTTCAAAAGAGCGCATTGAGATGTGTAGCTTAGGACCTCTCTTTCAGAGGGGACACTGAGGCGCAGAGAAGGCTAGTAAGTTGCCTGACGTCAAACAGCTGCCAGGATTTGAACACAGCTTTTCCGGCTCCAGTTCTGATGTGTTTATCTGCCGCGCTAGATCACCTCTACATCAAATTCACCTGCAGCCCTTCCATATGACGCTAAGTGCTCATTCTTAAGCAAGATCACACTCCCCATGCTCTAAAAACCAGAAGCAAATAAGAATTTCGTCTTTGTCATCCTTGGTCACGTGAAAAGGACAGCGCAGTATTAGAATACTTATCGCCAGGAGGATTTGGTCAAAATACTTATACCCTGTGTTCTCTTTGTCCTTTCCCGATACCCAAGATACTACCTTATCGGATTTTTTTTTCAAGCAGTGTTAAACATAAAAATCCATTTAACTTTATGTGCTTAAGTAAAAATATCAGTTACACATGGTGTGTAACTATTACATGTCTAATGATATAATCAGAAAAGGTGTGTCAGCTTTTTGTCAATACCCCAGGTCATGTAATTACTTCCCCTTTTGTTTGCACAACCATAGAGTCTTTAGAATTTTGAAGTTCTTCCGTATATATTCTCATCTGATCTTATTTGATAAGAGACTTCAAAAGATTGAATATAGTGGAAGAGGGAATAAACCTAGGCTTGCAGATGAAAATGTGACCTAATTACGAGATTGTGGCTTCATATTTAAAAAAAGAAATTGACTTACATCCCAGGCAAATGTGCTGCAGTGGACTGTTTGCCTCATTCCTGCTTTTCCGATGATCTGCACGGTTAATGAGGCCGTGAAAATAAGCACAGAGTATGTTTGTTTCACCTCCCTGGGCCAGGACACAGGCTGATAAGGAGGGGCTGGTTCACTTCACTCTCTTCCTCTGCCATCGACCCCTCTATCCGCTGCTCCCACTAGGGAGACCCTTCCTCCTGTAAGGAACTGGCAAGAATTTTCAACTGATCAGCCCAACTCTGTCATAAGCAACGAACACAGGTTTTGAATCTGTCAACAGTGCACAGCTATCTTTTGCAACAGCAACGGAAAATACGTTATGGGTTTACAATGCCTAAGTATCTGCAGGGAAAGGAAAGACAGGATGTTTAGGGTACGCTGGGCCACACAGGCTGGTTGCCCTCCGCAGGTGATACAGGGCTTCCGGGAAACCAGCACCACCCCAGCTACACGCCTCCGTCATCAGGTGTCATGGCAAAGTGTCTGCTTAGGGACGGTCAGAGACAGGGTGGCCTCTTTACGATTCAAAAATTATAGCTCTTTTCACGAAGAGAATACACACACAAACACACACACGGCCTCTAGGCTAGAAGAAAGCGGTAGATAGACACTTATAATAAAAGGGAAATTAAAATATAATAAGGCGCCAAAGGAAATCGTATCCGGTTAGAGAGAAGAAAGGCTTCAGACGAAAAAGATTGTATTTGAGGAGATCCTTAAAGGCAGGTAGAATTTCAACCTGGAGCATTATGAGATGGCGTGTGTGCTCCGTAGGACAAGTGCTAACAAGGACCAGAAGGTGGAAAGTGAGCGGCGTGTGCAGATAAGTAGTGGCGTTTGTCGAAGTCCTCTCTTCTGGGCGAGGCTTGGGAAGCCTCTCCGTTCCCTCCCAGCCACCCGTCCCTGCCGCCTCTGTGGCTGCGTCCCCGGACCTGGAGCTTCGGCCGCTCCCCCGCGACGCCACGCTCTGCCCGCGCGACTTCTTCCTCCGCCTTGGTGCCTGCACGGCTCCCCTCCCCGGCCCGTTTCTCTCCTTGTGATTCTAACATTTTGGCGCTAGAAAGGACACTGAAGAGCATCTGGGACGACGAACTCCACTGTCCCTCCGCCTGCCCTGTTGGTTATTTTCAGGGTTTCTTATTGCCATGAAATCTCCCTCTTGCATTTCTTTTATCCCTGGAAGGCCTAAGATTACTGACAGGTTTGGTTATATTCAGTAGCCAGAGGCAGCTGCCTTTGCTTCCATATAAGGCTTCTCCTTGCTTCTGACGCACCCATAATTTCCATGAGAGCAATCAAAAGAAACAGAAGAAACCAACTCTCACTCTACTGATAGGAAACACCTGTTCTAACACAACAGTTCCAGTAAGATCTGTTGTAAGTCTGGATTTGCTATTGGTTAATTAGTAAAAATAAATAATACTGTAGAGCAATTCATTTCAGCTCTGATGTGCATATGAGCGTGCTTGGGATCTCATTTCAAAAGCAGAGTCTAGTTCACTAGGTCTGGACTGCAGTCTAAGACTCTGAACTTCTAACCAGCTTCCCAGTGAGGTCAAAGCTACAAATCCTTGAAACACACCTAGGGTAGCAACATGGTAGAGAATATTAGAGAATTTTAGAGTGGTAGGACTGTGGACCATTCTGTTGGAGTTGGTAAACATTTGAGATCCTCCTGTATCAGGCACTAGATATTCAAAAATGAACAAGACAGACATGACCCCTCAAAGATTTTAGAGTGCAGTGGGATGAAAGGCGCATGCAGAGATTTTAAAATAATGTGGTAAGCACAGGTTGCTTTCGGTAGATGGAGAAGGTCTTCTTAGCCCAAGGTCATCACGGCAGATTCCCCTGGCGCGCAGAGGAGGTAGCTGTGGGGGACGGACTGAGATGGAACGGTCAGCATGGGTGGAAGCAGAACCATCAGGAGTATGGAGAAATAGAAGGCGATTTCAAGAAGGATTTGGTGGTTAGATGGAACAGAGAGGCGGGAAGTGGGGCTGGGAGCTCAGTGTCTAGTAGGGCTCAGACAGAGGAGACAGGTTGGGGTAGACTGACCCCTCCTGAGAGAGCGTGTGGTCAGACCTCACCATTCACAAATAAGGAAACAGGTCCGGAGAGCAAAGTCACTTGTGCCAAGTCCCATGATCCTTAGCAACAGGCTTAGATTTATTGATATCTACCCTAGGACTTGAAAGAATAAAACCAATACCAGGGAAGTACAAACAAATGGTAAGTAGCTCGGTTTGTTTTAAGTTATGACCAACCTAGACAGCATATTAAAAGCAGAGACAATACTTTGTTAACAAAGGTCTGGCTAGTCAAGGCTATGGTTTTTCTAGTGGTCATGTATGGATGTGAGAGTTGGACTCTAAAGAAAGCTGAGCACAGAAGAATTGATGCTTTTGAACTGTGGTATTGGAGAAGACTCTTGAGAGTCCCTTGGACTGCAAGGAGATCCAACCAGTCCATCCCAAAGGAGATCAGTCCTGGGTGTTCATTGGAAGGACTGATGATAAAGCTGAAACTCCAACACTTTGGCCACCTCATGCGAAGAGCTGACTCATTGGAAAAACCCTGATTCTGGGAAAGATTGAGGGCAGGAGGAGAAGGGGACGACAGAGGATGAGATGGTTGGATGGCATCACCGACTTGATGGACGTGGGTTTGGGTAAACTCCAGGAGTTGGTGATGGACAGGAAGGCCTGGCGTGCTGCAGTCCATGGGGTCACAAAGAATCGGACATGCCTGAGCGACTGAACTGAACTCATGTCAGCATTCAGAAATGGATGTTAACTGGTATGACATGCCCGTTTTTGTTCTAAACACTTTGCCAGGACCTTCTGTGTACATTATCTTGTCCTATCTCTGAATTGATCCCAGCAAGTAGGTCTTATTCTGATTTTTATGGAGGAGGCATTTGGGACTCTAGGAGCCTACAGGAGAGGAACGCGTGAGTAACTGATGACAGCCTGGGAGCTGCAGTGAGTGGGATGCCCTGGCCGCCTGGGCTGTGAGCTCCTTCTCTGGCCAGCATTGCTGCTCTGTGGCAGGAAGAGACTGTGCGAGCGTTAATAACACATGTCCGTATTATAATTAGCCATAGATTGGAAAGAAAGCAGATCGTTTTGAAAATGAATTTGTCTAGAGCATTTAGTAGGTGGTTCAATTTCGTTGACTCTGATGTCTTGCAAATTCAGTTTGAGGCTGACCGGCGTGCGTTTATCATCACTCTGAACTCCTTTGGCACTGAGCTGAGCAAAGAGGACCGGGAGACCCTCTACCCGACCTGCGGCAAGCTCCACCCCGAGGGGCTGCGCCTGCTGGCCCAGGCCGAGGACTTCGAGCAGATGAAGAGGGTGGCGGACAGTTACGGAGTGCGTGCTTATCCTGGAATGTCTTGCGTGCTTTCCTCTCGCATGCTTTAGAAGTCCACACATCACATTTACACTTTATCTAACGCGGTTATAATGTTTATAGGCTAGAAGGCAGTATCTCTTGCTATGATGTCTCTCCCAAAGAAATACATCGAGTTTCTAACCCAAGCTAGTGTGTTTTTTAAGATTCCTGCCAAGCAAGTACTTGTTTAAATCTCCAGGGGATGGTCATTTGAGCCTTTTTTTTTTTTAAGTGCTTGATAGAGCAAATTCCCCAAGGGACTGGTACAGTGGAAATGTGAGCTCATGTCAGAGTTATGTGAAAGAGCCTGCCCCAGCCGCCCTTTCAAATGCCCACTGGACAAACAGTGCTAGGTACAGAATGTCCCCAGAAGGACAGGGGAGAAATGGTCACACTGTTTATAATGCTCCCTCTGCTCGGTGGCCAGGATTCAGGAAAGAGGGCTGCCACCTCCTCTCTTACTGCGGCACCCGGCTGCTCTTGGACAGCCTGAAGCTTCTCAGCTCAAGGTTACAACCACATCCCCTGGCACCCTCCCTTCTGACGTGCAGACGGTAACACACAGACCCTCTAGGGAGCTTTTCCAGAACCAGAATGACACCCTTCTCATCTTTGCCTATGGATTTTTGCCCCCAGGGAAAGAAAAGCCAACCAACAATGCATGAACCTTTGTAACGTCTCTCGAGCATAATCCTAAAATGTGAGCTTCTCCGCGGTTTTCACCCCTTCCATATGAATTTTATCAGGTGTCATCTCAAAACCCGTGAAGCCATATTGATTAACCCACAAGCACTCATTTAGCCTCTATAATGTGTCTAACCAGCCCTAAGAGACAAATGTGGAAATTAGCTCAAACCATGTGCACAGAGCGTAGAATTGCGTTTGCCTCCCGCCTTGTAGGCCTAAATAAGCCAACAGAATGGAATTCCATCCCTCCTCTCCTTGTTTGGATTTTTTTATTTCCTCAAGAGACCAAAGAGCCTACAAAAAACATTCAGGCCTTCTGGATAGATTTTCTAAAATAGATGCGCAATTCTTATGTTGCTGGAAAGATATAATTTTTATGCTTATAAAACGTGAAAACTTGTTTAAAAAATAATGTCTTGCCTTTGCTTTTCAGGTATACAAGCCTTTGTTTGAGGCCGTAAGTGACAGCAGTGGGGGAAAGACTTTGGAGGATGTGTTTTATGAGCGTGAGGTATGGTGAGAATGGAAGTGTTCCTAGCATTTACGCCCTTTTTCTCATATTCTGGGTTTTAGTTTTTTTTTAATGCCTTGGGTTTTCTTTACAGTTGACCAGGCCAACTGACTAGGCACGTCTGTAGCTTGGACAGGTATTAGTTAGTGTCCCTGCCTTGGAGCGTCAAGGCCCTGAGGTTCACAGATGATGGCTTCCTGTAGGATTGTCCCATCCAGACAGATGTGCTCATCGTGAAGTTCCGGGAGTGAGCCAGCTGTGCTGTGCTAAGTCGCTTCAGTCGTGCCCAATTATGTGTGGCCCCTTGGGCTGTAGCCCACCAGCCGCCTCTCTCCAGGGGATTCTCCAGGCAAGAATATGGAAGTGAGGTAGCTCGTCCATAATTACCCAGAGAAACAAAGCCAGGATGCCCTCATGATTGTGTGTTGACAGCCGTCATGGAGCACACTCTGTTAAGGGCACACCCTCTAACCCATCCCTTCTTCAAGGAGGGTTGATCACTCCTGTGTAGTTACAACACTTAGGAACTATTTGCGTGGAAATCCATCCAGTCTAGATTATTCTGTTTCCCTGAAAAGGCAGAAGAGTACTTTAATCTTGTAGCCAGTTCATGGGCTACTAAAACGTACAACGGGAGGACTTTGGGCAGGTAGCCCAATGGGGGCCCCTCACATCTGGAGAACTTTTTACGATGTGTTTTATTCATTTCCCTAAAACCACTGGTTTTAGAGAGAAGCCTGAAATTTACCCACACTTTAGGGTCAGACTGGCTCCAGAAAGCAGTGTGAGTCTTCCTGTAAGTCCTACTCTAGACATTGTCTAACAGCTCTCTAGAAGGAAGTGAAAGCAATGCAAGTTGTTTCATATATTAGGGATGTTTTAAAAGCCCACACTCTTGCCCTTCTGCTGCAAAAACTGCTGTTAAAGGGCCCCCCTTGGCAGGAAGAATGCCTGCCTGCTCCTGACAGTGGGGAGCTTCCCCTTCCTGACAGCTTTGCTTGAGGTTTTCGGAACAGAGTAAGGAACTTGGTACCTCTTTTTTTTCCTAAATGGAAAAGAAGAAAGGGATTGTTCCATTTCAGACTGTACCCTAGTTTAAAATAATTTTTAAAAAATTTTTCTTTAAACGGTTTAACTATATGTCAAGTTTCTAAGGAAACTCATAGTGTCACCTGGTCCGGATTCCAGAGTCCTGTATGCCATTGCCCTGAAAAGGAGTTCAACAGCCTAAAAACGACTTGAAAATTGTAAACCGTTGTGGCCAAGGAAAGGTCTTATGTAAATGAGAGAAGCCCACTAGCTAGAAGCCAAATCAATACCACTACCAAGTTACTCACACACACACACACACACACACACACACACACACACACACACACACACGACGTCCTCCTAGGAATCGGTGAGTCAGTGCTAGCAGTGCTACTGAGATTTGGAGCTTCTCTTATAATTTTCCAAACTTAACTTCTTAAACTGCTGGTTGCCTGCCTTTCTCTGCAAAGTGACACTCTCCCTCTAGACTTGCTAAATTTCCTGCTGCTTTCCTTTCTTTGACCCAATTTGGAAACTGTCTATTTAAATACAGATAAGCACCAAACAAGCACTAGCTGGTCTGTAGCTTCATATTATTTCATTAACGTAGAATGTTCCACATAAGTTGATGGTCCATGTTTTTTTTCCTTCCTCAGGTACAGATGAACGTGCTGGCATTTAACCGGCAGTTCCACTATGGCGTGTTTTATGCATACACCAAGCTGAAGGAACAAGAAATGAGAAATATCGTGTGGATAGCCGAATGCATTTCACAGAGACAACGAACTAAAATTAACAGTTACATTCCAATCTTATAGCCCAGTGAGGGACCTCAAATGCAGAAAATCATAAATGTTAAGAGGAAGTTATGAGGGAAATAAAAGAGTTCTGTTGTGTTATCTAGATCACACAAAAGTAAGAGACGTTGCACTTCATGAAACACAGCAAAGCAACCCTGAGACAAAGCATATCTTTTTCCAGGAGCCTTAAATCTCGTTATGTCTCATTCTTCACTGGGCCTTAGACATTAATTTTAATTAACCTGTGGTACTTTCCCTATTCTTGTTTCCTTCTTATAAAATCAAATCTATTAAAAAGTGTTTTGCTTTCTCCTGTTTCTCCACAGGCCCAAACACTGAGTGCCTCCTTTACCTGTTAACTGTCCATTCCTTATCTGTGTCTGCAAAAATCCAGAGTGGTACATAGCCAGCAAGGACCACACGTGGTGGAAAACACTGTATTTTTCTTCTAATACAGATTTTGATCTGGTAGGCTTGGGAAAGCTACACAGTTCCAAATCATATTCCATAGGTGCAGCTAGTGTTAAATTTCTTATTAAGGCTACCAATTATAACTTATTGTCTCACAACTTTCATTAAACAAAAGGTATACCTCTCTTTCTTACAGTTTCTTCATATTAATACTTTGAGAAGAAAAAGTCGTTATATTTATTCATTCAGAAACATGATTTATAAGTTCACAGGATATGAATTCTCTATAAAACTCCAGTTTACCAGAGAAAGAAAAATCAACAAACACTGTGCTTTCTTTAAAAATAAAAAATTCCTAAATAGAAAAATCTGGGTTTTTTGTTATATTTTAAAAGGTAAACATATATTTAAAGTTCTTCAAGTAAGAATATTTACAGAGAGTATAGAAAGTGAAATCACTCAGTCGTGTCTGACTCTTTGCAACCCCGTGGACTGTAGCCCCCCAGGCTCCTCCATCCATGGGATTTTCCAGGCAAGAGTTCTGGAGTGGGTTGCCACTTCCTTCTGCAGAGGATCGAATCTCCCCAGCCCAGGGATCGAACGCAGGTCTCCCACACTGTAGGCAGACGCTTTACCGTCTGAGCCACCAGGGAAGTCCAGGAATACACAGAGAGTATATCTATACTGAATTAGGCACAAAGACCAAGAAGTAAATCCATTTGGGGGGAAAAATAAACTTCTCATAAAAAATTTTCTAATTTCAGTGATGGGAATTTTTAAGCAGGAGGAAAAACAGTGGCTCAGAGAGTCAGAAGGCAGGCAGGTGCCTCGCCGCTCAGCTGTGCAGGGGGCCTGGGCCGTGTGCCCACGTGGAGGCCGCGCTGTGAGGGCTCCAGCGCGGATTCAGCAGCCGGAACCAGGAGCTGCTCCAGGGGCAGCCTCTGGCGCAGAAGGCATCCTCCCCGGCTCTCCCCTGCCCCTACCTGCAGCTGCCATCTTCCCCTCCGAAGCCCGGGGCCAGGAGATGCCCATAAACTGCATTTCTGCAGTCTGCAGCGGGGGAGACTGATAAGACTGGGCGTCCGTAAGGGTCGAGAGCAAAGATGCTGGTTGCAAAGCGGCCCCTTACAGAAAGTCCAGTGCTTTCTCAGACCTTCCCACCCGCCTCTCCATGACCCGTGTGGGCCCTTCACGTGCCCAGGGCTGCAGGCTGAGGTTACCTCTCTCATCACCTCTGTGCGAGTAATGAAGCCGCCAGCCCCCCGAACCCCTCCCTAGCCACCAAGTCTAACCATCGTGTGGGCAGAAGAGAAAGGAATTCCCTGTCACCTCATGCGGCACACGCTGCAGGATTTGCCCTGTTAGAGAAGGGGCGCACCCTCTGCCATTGGAAAAGCTTGGCTTCGAAGTTACAGCCTCTAAGTATGACTGGGACCCGATTTCTCTGTCGTACCTCGGGGACCGTTTGGAAACCAGGCCAGCAGATCAGGTACAGAGAGCAATACAAAAAACCACGAGGCAAAAATGCATTTCGTTTCCTAAGTGGTGGAAGCAGAGGCTCCTTGTCATCCCTTTAGCACCCACCTCATAGCAGTATTCCATCAGTCTTAAGATTTCCACCTCTATAATCGGCTGAGGTTGGTCTTGGCACATGGTAGTCCAGTGGATTCTACACCCAGAATTGCTCAGTCTGTACCCGGTCCAGCCCGCGCCACAGGCAGACTTCCGGCCACCCCTACCCCTTCATTCCCACCACTTTCTCCAAGGTTCCAAAGTCATTTATCAGTCTGTCTGTGGGCAGGAACCTGTTAAATCTCTAAGAAAGTTTTGCAGTCGAAATTTGCAGTGCTTGGGGATTCAAAATCAGCAATTGCAGTTCTCAGGAAATTTGGAGGATATCTGAGGCAGGAAAAAAAATTGCAGTCCTTTCATTTGTTGCAATGCTTTAGGAATGCTGAGAGCAAATAAAAGGGACCATTCTGAATCTGGGTGAATTTCACCTAAGGCTGGCTTGCTGAATATTGGACAAGTTGAATTAACCCCTCCCCCCAGCATGACAGCAACTTAATAAGACATTAAGAAAGATAAATAAAACTTTGTAGAGTGAAGAAAGACTTGGTGATCAGATTTGAGAGGTTTCATCAGTAATAACTTTTAACCTACAACTTGAAACATGCTGGTAATGTCAGATCTCACAGGTAAGATGTAGATATATGTGCAAGTGAAAGTGTTAGTCATTCAGTCCTGTCCTATTCTTTGCGATCCTATGGACTGTAGCCCGCCAGGCTCTGCTGTCCATCGAATTCTCCAGGCAAGAATACAAGGGATCTTCCCAACCCAGGGATCCAACCCACGTCTCCTGCATTGTGGCAAGACCTGATCTAGGGAGTTTTTATGTCAGTTTGGATTGCTGCAAACAGTTACAAAATGTACGAGCTTTATAAATAAGAGAATAGGCTGCAGAAACTATCATAAGGGCCAAACCACCTGCCCTGAGCAATTTCCTATGCTCATTTTCCTCTTTCACATCTTCATTACTCTGTCTGGCCTCCCATCAATCACTTGCCCACTTTCTCCTCAGTCACTTTCTGCTGCAGTTTCCAGCTTCAACAACCAACTTGATCACTAAGTGAAATATGATTGGTCAGAGCGCTGCTCAATGAGAACATCTGGCTGCTTATCCAAGGGAAGGCAAGTTGGAATTCTCTTTGAAAAGAAAAGAGAATGCACTAAGAAGACGTACCCAGAAACAAGTGGCAAGCAATATACTGGAAATTGTCCCCAGAAAATGATCATTCTGTCCAGATCCACAAAATGTCGTTTAAAGACTGGGATCATTGAGAAGCTATAAAAGTACATTGGTAGCTCTATGCAGACTTCTGATATCTGTAAGAATGTTGTCAACATTCCGGTTAGTGTGGATCTCTAATTGACAAAGTTGGAAGCAAGTTTTATAGATAAATACATAAGAAATTATTAGATCTCCATGTCAGGAAGCAAGTACCAGACTCCCTTTCAATAGAGCAGGCTGTCATTAAGACTGGTTGCCGTGCCTCACTGCAAGGTTGCACGTCTTCACATTCTTTAAAACTCCTCCACCTAGAGATGGGGGTCTTTGTCCCTTCTCCTTGTACATAAGCTATCTTTAGGGACTCACTCATAACCAGCAAAATCCAGAAAAGCAGTGCTGTATGCCTTCCAAGGTTACTCAGTTCCCTTTGCTTACTGGATTGTAAGTCCTGAGCTACCCATGTAAGTAGTCCAGCTCCCCTGAGCCTCCCATACTGTGAGGAAGCCAAGCCACATACAGCAGCCAAGTTTAGACACTCAGACAACGTGGAGGAGCAAGGTATATTCCAGACAATCCCAGCTGAACTCCAACCAACAGTATCACGTCTAGACTGCCATGTCGAGCCCAGGCCAGTCTTCAGATACTAAAGCTCAACGCAATACCTGACCACAACTGCATGAGAGATCCCAGGCGAGAATTACCTAGACAAGTCCTGTCCTAAATTGCTGACCTGCAGTATCCTTGAGCTTAATAAAGAGTTGTTGCTTTGGACCGCTAAATCGAGGGTATTTCTATGCAGTAGCACAAACAGAATGATGGCGCTCAGTAGTCATCCACTGACATGGCCTACAGTGCCTGTGGCCGCTCTGAAGTCCTTTCTTAGGCCTGCCTAAGTCATCCACTCTCCAAGCATCTTTGCAGGTGGTTGGGGTAGGCATGGTTTTCTACGTATATCACCTGCAAATGAGTCTTGACTCTGACCTGGAGGGACTACTTCTGTGCCATTTGAAGACAGAAATGTCATGCCGAAGGCCAGATAGGAGCGCAACTCCAGGAGACAGTGTGGCATCTTGCTTTCCAATAAGGTCTGGCAGCACCAGATTCACTGACACCGAGTCTCGCTCTTCAGAGGTGATAGTCATTATTACCTTTGCCATTTTTTGAACAAACAGCAATTTTAGATTTTAAACTATTTAAACATTTTCAGATTCTTTTTTTGTAAGTTTTAAAAAATTAAAGCAATTCATTCTGTATTCAGCTCTTCATGCTGATGAGATACATATTTTGTTGTATAAGATGTTCACTGTTTTTAATTTTTTGGTTTGATTTAGTGTTTTATTTTTAATTTTCTGCTTTTTAAAAAAAAAGAGTGAAATTCATTTTTAAAAAATGAGAGAAATATTACAGTTCATTTCTGCAACATCAGGATTTTTTTTAATTAACAGATTTTCATTTATTTTCAGTTTTTTGAAGAATAATTGACAAAATTGTAAGATATTTTAGTGCACAATATGATTTGATATGCATGGACACAGACACTGTCAAAGGAGTCCTCCCATCACGTCAACACCTTTATTCTTGTATGTGAGAGAATATTTAAGTTCTATTCTCTTAGCAAATTTCAAATATGCAATATAGTGTTATCAACTATAGTCATCAAGTAACACTTTAGATTCTATTAATAGGACCTTATTTATCTTATAACCAAAGGTTTGGACCTTTCTACCAACTTCTCCCTATTTGTACCAGCCCCTCCCCCTGTTAGTCACTTTTCTACTCTCTGTTTCTATGAGACTGACTTCTTTTTTCCCAAATGTAAGTGAAAATTTAGAGGAAATCTATGGGTAAGATTTTAGTGGTCATGATTGTTGGCTGTAGCGGTTGTGTTAGGTGCTCAGTCATGTCTGACTCTTTGCAACCCCATGGGCTGTGGCCTACCAGGCTCTTCTATCCACAGGGTTCTCTAGGCAAGAATACTGGTATGCTTTGCCATGCCCTTCTCCAGGGAATCTTCCCAACCCAGGAGTTGAACCCAGGTCTCCTACATTGTAGACTGATTCTTTACTGTCTGAGCTATCAGGGAAGCCCCTTAGTGATCATGATTAGATATATTTTAACTCAATCTATTTCTTAAGATATGTGGAAACATGGAAGCTTGGGTGACCATCAATTCTAGCTCCGTGTGTCTAGATCACATGGTTGTGTGCAAGGATTCACCCTGGTGCTGTGATGAGAGGTTTGTATTGAACAAATCTTTCAGAACCTGAAAGGCTTTCAGCAGAAAGACTGGAAGAAAGTTATGCAAGAACCACACATGCAAATAAATAAACATAAACCATATCATAGGGAATTATCAGTTCATAGTTCAACTGTTCCCTGTGCTAGAGGTAATTCTGTGAAATACCAGGATTACCTGAGCCACCAACTTTAACATGAGTCATTAACCGTGGCTCTAATCATTTGAGTTCAAATAATCCTTTAAGATTATTATAAGTTAGAACTGGACATGGAACAACAGACTGGTTCCGAATAGGAAAAGGAGTACGTCAAAGCTGTATATTGTCACCCTGCTTATTTAACTTATATGCAGAGTACATCATGAGAAATGCTGGGCTGGAAGAAGCACAGGCTGGAATCAAGATTGCCAGGAGAAATATCAGTAACCTCCAATATGCAGATGACACCACCCTTATGGCAGAAACTGAAGAGGAACTAAAAAGCCTCTTGATGAAAGTGTAAGAGGAGAGTGAAAAAGTTGGCTTAAAGCTCAACATTCAGAAAACGAAGATCATGGTATCTGGTCCCATCACTTCATGGGAAATAGATGGGGAGTGTCAGACTTTTTTGGGGGGGCTCCAAAATCACTACAGATGGTGACTGCAGACAGGAAATTAAAAGACGCTTATCCTTGGAAGGAAAGTTATGACCAACCTAGATAGCATATTGAAAAGCAGAGACATTAGTTTGCCAGCTAAGGTCTGTCTAGTCAAGGCTATGGCTTTTCCAGTGGTCATGTATGGATGTGAGAGTTGGACTGTGAAGAAAGCTGAGCACCAAAGAATTGATGCTTTTGAACTGTGGTGTTGGAGAAGACTCCTGAAAGTTACTTGGACTGCAAGGGGGTCCAACCAGTCCATCCTAAAGGAGATCAGTTCTGGGTGTTCATTGGAAGGACTGATGCTAAAGCTGAAACTCCAATACTTTGGCCACCTCATGCCAAGAGTTGACTCATTGGAGAAGACTTTGATGCTGGGAGGGATTGGGGGCAGGAGGAGAAGGGGACGACAGAGGATGAGATGGCTGGATGGCATCACCGACTCGATGGACATGAATTTGAGTGAACTCCGGGAGTTGGTGATGGACAGGGAGGCCTGGCGTGCTGTGATTCATGGGGTCGCAAAGAGTCGGACATGACTGAGCGACTGAACTGACTGAATCCTTAAAGAATCTGATGACCACGATGGACACCTTCCCTAAGAATGATAGACATTACACATTCACTTAAATCTACGAAAACCAGTATCAAGAAAATAACAAGACAAGCTACAGACTAGGATTAAATATTGGCAAAGACATATCTGATAAAGCACTGTTACGCAAAACATACAAAGAACTCTTAGAACTCCACACTAAAAAAATAAACAACCCAGTTTAAAAAAAGACCTTAAGAGGAATTTCACCAAGGAAGATGCATAAATGGAAAATAAGCATATGGGAAGATGCTGCGCATCATAGATCATAAGGGAAATGCAAATTAAAGCAACAGTGAGATAATGCTACACACCTATTAGAATGGCCAAAGTCCAGGATTCACACACCAAATGCTGGTGATGGGGTTGGGGGAGGGTGGGATTGGAGCAAAATTCATTGCTAGTGGGGATGCAAGATAGTATGGCCACTCTTGAAGACCGTTTAGTGGTTTCTTACAAAACTAACCAGCAACCCCTGCTCAGTATTTTGCCAAGGGAGTTGGAAATTTATGTCCACACAAAAACCCATACACGGATGCTTGTAGCAGCTTTATTCATAACTGCCCAAACTTGAAGGCAATCAAGATGTCCTTCAGTAGTAAACAGATAAACAGTGGTACATCCAGAAGGAGCGTTAGTCAACACTAAGCCATGAAAAGACATGGAGGAAACTTGAAAAGTGAAAGTGAACATCGCTCAGTCGTGTCCAACTCTTTGCGACCCCATGGTGGTGGTTTAGTCACTAAGTCGTGTCCGACTCTCGTGACCCCGTGGACTGTAGCCTGCCAGGCTCCTCTGTTCATGGGATTCTCCAGGCAGAAATACTGGAGCGGGTTGCCATTTCCTTCTCCAGGGGATCTTCCTGACACAGGAATTGAACCCCAGGTCTCCTGCATGGCAGGCAGATTCTTCACCAACTAAGCTACGAGGGAAGCCCTTTGCGACCCCATGCTGCTGCTGCTGCTAAGTCACTTCAGTTGTGTCCAACTCTGTGCGCCTCCATAGACAGCAACCCACCAGGTTCCCCCGTCCCTGGGATTCTCCAGGCGAGAACACTGGAGTGGGTTGCCATGTCCTTCTCCAATGCATGAAAGTGAAAAGTGAAAGTGAAGTCACTCAGTCATGTCCGACTCTTGGCGACCCCATGGACTGCAGCCTACCAGGCTCCTTCATCCATGGGATTTTCCAGGCAAGAATACTGGAGTGGGGTGCCATTGCCTTCTCCATGGGCTATTTTAAATGCATATTATTAAGTGACATAAGCCAATATAAAAGGACAACATACTGAATGATTCCAACTATATGACATTCTGGAAAAAGCAAAATTATGAAGGCGATAAAAAGATTGGTGTTTGCCAGGGGTGGTGGGGGGAGAGATAAATAGGCCCAGCTCAGAGGATTTTTAGGTCAGTGACTCTCTAGGATATGCTGCTGATGGACACATGTCATCATACATTTGTGTAAACCCGGGCAATGCATAACACCAAGCATGAACGCTAAGGTAAGCCGTGGGCTTGGAGAGACTATGATGTGTTAATGTAGGTTCGTCCTTGATGAAAAATGTGCTGTTCTGCCGAGGGATGTCGATGATGGGGAGACTCTGCACACATGGGGCATGGAAAATCTCCGGAACTCTCTCTCTCAGTTTTTTTGGAAGCCTAAAACCGCTCTTAATTGTCTTAAAAACATAAATACAGCTGCCAAGCTGATATTTCCTGTAGCCTATTTTCAAGATGGAATGATCACATGGGAAAAATCACTATTAAGGCGGCACCTTCAGTGTAAGAGACAAACATTGTGCCCTCACAATTTCTCATGGCACCTAGAAATGAATCATTTCTGTCTTCTTTAATTTATATAAAAATCATCCTTTGTTGCTTAAAGCCAACTAAAATAAGTCAAGCAGAACAGTGACGAGTGGGCAGGACAGATGCAGAACCTCTTTAGTAAATATATAAATCTAGGAGGAGCAGGTGGACATTTAAACCGGTGTTTTCTAGAAGAAAACATACATCCTTATGTTCAGGAAGTAGCCTGTGCTATCCTGCACTGATGGGACCATTTTCAGGCAAGACCATGGAGAAATTATGTGTAAATCAAAAACAGCTGGACACACTGCCAGCCCGTACTGAACCACATGGAGAGCGTCAGCTGACTTAAGACAGGAGCAGTTTTACAACATGGGAAAGCAGCAGCAAGGAGAAAAGGGATGCTTGTGTGAAAATGAAGCAGATATCTGCAGTCCGCAGAGAAAATGACTGTTCAATATCAGCTCTGGATTGAAGCTCTGAGAATAGTGAACTTCAAGAAATAACTTACCTGAAGCAAATGTGCAGCACAATTTGGTTTGTATGCTCCAGAGAACTTGGTGTTCTCCACAGCCTCTGAAGGCAGGTCTGACAGCACAAATGAATACCAGCACAATGGCTCTGAAAACAAATTGACATATGTGTGCAGTCCATTAACTTCCTACAGTAAATCTGTCTAATGGCCATATCTTGCTCTGACAATTTTTTTTAATTGGATTTCTCTGACAAATTTAGTACATCAGGCTAACTGTTCCTTATTCAGCATAGCCATCTAAGAAACATGTCTGCATCTGTTATATCTAGCCTAAAAAAATAAAATAAAATGGATAATTTAAGCTGGATACGGAAAGATGGGCATAAAATGGGTATGTAGAGTTTCAGAACTAGAATGGGTACTAGTTTTCCAGATAGGGAAACTGTAGTCAGAAGAGCTAAGATTAGGAGTCAAAACTAGGTCTCAAGTGTTCCGTGTCTTCCGTCTTAGATACATAGATGATAGATTCTACTTTCTTAGAGGTGGTAGACAAATTTTTAATTTTCTCTTTAAGTTATCACCTCCAGTTTAAGACTAAGATTCCTGTTTGTTCCAAATATGTCCTGTGAAAAAATGACAGAATTCCTATCAAACTTCATAAAATTATGAGAAGGAAACTGCCTCACGTCTTTGGGAATTTGCAGAGCTCATGGAACTGGATCCGGGGCTTCAGAGATTTCATTAATGATTATCTGTCTTCCCCCTGTCGTGGCAGAGATGACGAGCAGCAGCCCAGCCTCATGGCAAGTGTTCCGCTAGCCCAATAGCAACAGATGCTCCCGATTAGACGGTGACTGACCTGCCTCGGCATGTCATGTAAGTCTTTGCAGTTATAATTTTTATCATTCTGTTACTATTTGAGAATTGAGGAAGCATTTTTAAACAATTGTTAATTTATTTTTATAAATTATTAGAATAGTAGAAACACTACCGATTTATCGAATCATTTTAATCATTTAAACCCTGAGCCCTTACTGAGTATCAGGCCATATCATGCGCAATATAACTTTGAAAATAATTTTGCCATTTCATCCAACACTAAGTGCCAAATTTTGGACATGAGTTTGAACAAGCTCCAGGAGTTGGTGATGGACAGGGAGGCCTGGCGTCCTGCAGTTCATGGAGTCGCAAAGAGTTGGACATGACTGAGAGACTGAACTGAACTGAATGGAAAATTATTTGGAATGCTAGTTATCAAAACTTTGGTTTGTTAACATTTAAATTTAAAATGTTAATAGCTAAGTTATACCATGACGCTTTAATCTCCCTTACCCATAGCATACAACCTGTAAGTAAATTCTTCCAATTCTGCTAACAAAAATATTTCTTTAATTCACCATGTAAGTCCAATACTTCATCATCTTTTGTGTAGGTTAGGTCCATAAACCTCTAACTGCCTGTCATCCCCACTACAACTGAGAGAGCTTTTAAAAATCTAAGACCTTATCACCCTTTAAAGCAACAACAAGAGCTCTCCCATCATTTCCCCTTTCATTTGAAATAAAATCAGAACTTTACCATGATCTACAAGGCCCAGAAAGGTCAGGCCTTTGCTACCTTTCCACTGACATCCTCTGTCCAATACCAAGCTCACTGGCCTTCTTTCGTATTTTCAGGACTCCAAATTTTGTTCCCATTTACGGCTATCATGTTCCTCTCTCTACACAGAATTTTTTCCCACTGGATTCTCCCAAGGCTGGCTCCTTTCCTTCAGGTTTTAACATGATTTTGTCACGTTGCCCAGTTCCAATGGGCACTTTTCATATCTTTGAAGTTGTGCAAAACACCAGTACACGGTGTTCCTATATATTCAGCTTCTCAAAGCCTTTTTTTCAGTTTCAAAGAGGTACGTCGTATTGTCTCTCTCAAAGCATCCTGTTCCTTACCTTTTATATCTTACCACAATTTGTAACCATAATGGATTTGTTTGTCTGTTTTGTAATTTTGGCCTTCCCCACCCAACGATTGTCTGTGAGAGCAGGAAATTTATTTTTTTGATCATCGCTATATTAATATATTCAGTATTTGGCACAGAGCCTGGCATATGACAGAATTTAATAGGTATTTGTTTAATGAATGAATGCACAAATTCTTCCACCTGCAAAATACATAGATTCAAATCAAGAACTGCTAAAAGATGAACTGAGGCATGTTAAACATTTTAAGAGTTTATTTAAGCAAAATCGATTCCACTGGGGCAGCTCCACTCTGGAAGTAGTGAGGCATGCTCCACTGACAGCAACTAAGGGGAAAGATTTACAGAGAAAAGGCTGAAGACAAGCAAGGAGATTGTTTGAATGGCTATAGCTTAAGCATCTGCCTTGTTTGGGGAAGCCTAGTTGACTGTTTATTAATGGATTGTCCTCAGGTTTTTATTTCCTAACCTTGAGGAAATGGCAACCCACTCCAGTGTTCTTGCCTGGAGAATCCCAGGGACGGGGGAGCCTGGTGGGCTGCTGTCTAAGGGGTCGCACAGAGTCGGACACGACTGAAGTGACTTTGCAGTAGTAGAGACATTTGTAAGTCTAAGTTTTGGTTTGCTTACAAAGACTGCTAAGGTCTTAAGACCATCCCAGTCTAATGTCCTCCTTGTTTAGTTAATTTAATAGAAAGAAAAGCCAAAATATAACTCAGGGACCCATGAATTTCCTTTGGAGTACAAATATTTTCAGTGCCCAGTGAGAATGACTCAGTTGTGTCCAACTCTTTGCGACCCCATGGACTATGAAATCCATAGAATTCCCCAGGCCAGAATACTGGAGTGGGTAGTCTTTCCCTCCTCCAGGGGATCCTCCCAACCGAGGGATTGAACCCAGGTCTCCTGCTTTGCAGGTGGATTCTTTACCAGCTGAGCCACAAGGGAAGACCAGGAAGATTTTTTTATAAAGCCCAAACAACTAAGTCTGATAGAATGTCACCTCCTCAGTTCATGAAAACAGAAACACATTCAAACACATTCGAAGATGGGGTCCCAGGGGGCTCCTCTGGACCACAGTGAGATCTTCAGCACATAGTAGGCATCCAACACGGATTTGTCAAGTAAATAAACCCATATGCAGAGCAAGTATCACATCACCACCCACCCCTGACCTTTGTAACCAAAGAGGGGAAAGTGCCCCGGAATCCATCCCAAGTGCAGCATTCGCTGGGAGTGAGAGCGGCTAGACTGCAGTTCTTTGTCTGCACTCAGAGTTGGCACAGCGGCCACAGTCAGAAGCCAAGCCAATTCAATCACAGAACTGCACCTCAGCCAAGAACTGCTTAACCAAGTGGAGCCTATTTCCCGTCAACTACAAACACAGGTGTCTACAGAGGACAAACCCGAAGAACAGGTAAATGAACCAAGATTGCTCTGTGGTGTTCTCCGCACACCAAGATAAAAGTGAGTAATGAGTCTCAATCCAATGTGCCTGCCTGCTCAAACCCTTTTAACATCCAACTTGAAACTCACAGGACTCTACAATACGTAAAAAACTGGTTATTTCCCTCACTGATACGGCGTTTGAAAAGAATTATCAAACATGGTTTACTCTGCCATGCACCGTTTATTCAACTAATTATGTTATCTCTTTCAAAGAGTTCTAGGCATGCAGATAAAAGCAAAAGTGCAGAACATTCCACTTCAGTGATGAAAATTAATGGGAATATTAAGAGGGGAAAAGATGAATGATATTTAGAAAAAGGGAAGGAATGGAAATTATTTTAAATAACCGCAGGTGGAATGAAAAGTTAATTGCAAAGTCCAGATGTTACAGATACTAGTGTTTCTCTGTTCACCAGGCACCAAACCACACCCCATTCATTCCATCAGGAACGGAAAGGCACTCAGAGAAGGCTACTTTCAACTAAAGGAGTGGCTGAGATTTGGGGAAATAACTGTTTTGGGGGTTTCACATCTATTACAATACTCTTAGTATGGTCTCCTGGTAAGATGGCATTTAAGCACCTGCTTCAGTCTTCTCTACTGAAGCGTGTAAGCCTTGGTGAGAGAGGCTGGGCATTTCTACAGTGGTCGTCTCCAGGTATAGGTAAGACAAGTAAATCACACCCAAAGACAGACTAAAAGCTGCGTGAAGACATGAGACCTCTGTCCTCTTGAGCTTCTTTTCCAAGGTGAGGAGAGAGCTGAAAAGGCTCTCACTGAGGAATAGCTCTGGGCTTCCTCCTTGACATCTGCTCCTCCGAGGTACTTAAGCAATTAATCTGATCTGCCAAATGGGTCTCAAATGAGTCATTCCAAAGGAGACACTCCCCAAATAAACCAGCTCAATAGTCCTAATACTTGAACTTAGTGAAACTTGGCAAGACATGAGATACAACCTTAGGTAAAGGAAAGTAATCATCATGAAGGTATTTTGGTCATTCTGGTCATTATTCTTGTTGCTTTTCTGACCATCTGTTTTAAGTTCTTTCTCCAGAACTTACTTCACAGTTATGGAGAACTATTTTAAGGCAGAGATACTTCAAAGACTATTATTTGCTTTGATACTATGTGGGAGTGGGTTTCTCTTGTCAAAACAAACAGCTTTTTATTGATTTACATAGTTGATTTATAGCTGATTTTACAGTTGATTTACAACATCGTGTTAGTTTTAGGTGTACAGCAAAGTGATTCCATTGTAAGTATATGTATATCTTTTTTTTCAGGTTCTTTTCCCTTATAGGTTAGTACGAAACATTAAGTATAGTTCTCTACTATATGGGAGGTTCTTGTTGGCTGTCTATTTTATATACAACAGTGTGTATGTGTTAATCCCAAATTCTTAACTTTTCCCTCCCCACATCTTCCCCTTTGATAACTGTAAGTTAGTTTTCTATGAGTCTGTTTCTGTTTTGTAAATATTAATAAGTTGATATGTAACATTTTTCATATGATAAGTGATATCATATGATATTTGTCTTTCTCTGTCTGACTTACTTAGCACGATAATCTTTAGGTCCAACAGTGCTGCTGCAAATGACATTATTTCACCTCTCTGACCAAGTAATAGTCCATTGTATATATGTACCATGTCTTCTTTATCTGTTCCTTCGTTGACGGACATTTAAGTTGCTTCCATGTCTTAGCTATCATAAACAGCACTGTAATGAACTTCGGGGTACATGTATCTTTTTGAATTATGGTTTTCTCCAGTGTATGCCAAGAAGTAGGATTTGGGGATCATATGGCAGTTCTATTTTTCATTTTTTAAGGAACCTTCATACCGTTCTTCATAGTAGCTGTATCAGTTTACATTCCTACCAACAGTGCAGGAGGGTACCTTTTTCTCCACACCCTCTCCAGCATTTGTTACTTGTAGACTTTTTAATGAGGGCCATTCGGACCAGTGTGAGGTGATACCTCCATGTAATTTTGATTTGTAATTTTGATAATTAGCAGCATTGAGCACCTCTTAGTGTGCTTTTTGGCCATTTGTATGTCTTCTTTGAAGGAATGTCTATTTGAATTTTCTCCCCATTTTTTGATTGTGTTGTTTGGTTTTTTATATTAAGCAATATGAGCTATTTGTATATTTTGGAGACTAATCTCATGTCAGTAGCATCATTCGAAAATATTTTCTCCTAGCCCTTAGGTTGTCTTTTTGATTTGTTGATGGTTTTCTTTGTTGTGCAAAAGCTTTAAGTTTAATTAGGTCAATTGTTTATTTTTGCTTTTATTTCCATTACTGTAGGAGATGGATTCAAGAAAATATTGTCATGATTTTTGTCAAAAAGTATTCTATCTATTTTTTTCTCCAGGAGTTTTGTAGTGTTCTGTCTTACAAGTAAGTCTTTAATCCCTTTTTACTTTATTTTTGTACTTTGTGTTAGACAAGGTTTTAATTTAATTCTTTTATATGTAGCTGTCCAACCCAGTACCACTCACTGAAGGAGCTGTCTTTTCTCCACCGTATAGTCTTGCCTCCTTTGTCACAGATTAATCAACCGTAAGTATGTGGGCTTATTTCTGGGCGCTCTGCTCTGCTCCTTTGATCTAGGTGTCTGTTTTGGTGTCATTACCATACCATTTTGATTACTATATCCTTGTAGTATAGTCTGAAGTCAGGGAGCATGATTTCTCCAGCTCCGTTCTTTTTCTCTCAAGATTGTTTTAGCTATTCATGTTCTTTTGCATTCCATACAAGCTTTAAAATTATTTGTTCTGGTTCTGTGAAAAATATCATTGGCATTTTTTTAAGAACAATACTTTTTTTTTTTTTTTTCTAAAGAAATCTGTAAATTGACAAAGGAACCCACCAAAATGCAGTGCTATGATTTTTGGAGCATTGGGGGAATTTTCTGGAGGAGGCCATGTTCAGGCTGAGTCTTATGCAACAGATCAGCATTGGAGAGAGAATCCAAGCAGAGAAGGCCCTGCGTGGAGATGCAGACCAGAACATGTGTGTGTGTATGTGGGATGGCATGGATGGTTTGTGGGAAGCTAGAGGGAATGGTTGACACCAGGCGACAAGGGCTTTTACAGACTCTGCCAAGCAGTGCGGCCTTCACCCTGTGGCCACTGAAAGGCCAGCTAGTGCTTTTACATTAGAGGAGACATGCTCAGATCTGTTTACAGGACTGGCACAGTGCAAGAGAGGCCAGTGCACAGATGCTGGCCGTGAGCCAGCTGCAGTGAGTCAGGAAGGAGATGGGAGCGCGTCCGTGATGACAGCGGCAGTCGGCTTGGACAAGTGGGCGCAGAGGCCCGAGATCCGTAGGAGGCAGAATCTGCAGGGTCTCACAGCCACTGATATGGGGAGTGAGAAGGCAGCCAGGGACCACAGGGATGCTTAGCTTGGGAAAACTGAACGGAAGGGAGCACTGCTGCTCTGCTCACAGATTTCAGAAGGGGCGGGAGGGTAGGGAGGGGGTGAGGTCAGCAGGAGGTACATTAAGGCTGAGACCCATGGGACAACGAGGAGCAAGGAGCCAACAGACAGCTCATCTCCCCTGTTCCCCGTGGTTCTGGGGTCCATTCATCTGTTCCAAGGAAAAACTTGTTCTGTTCAGTTCAGTTCAGTCGCTCAGTCGTGTCCGACTCTTTGTGACCCCATGAATCACAGCACGCCAGGCCTCCCTGTCCATCACCATCTCCTGGAGTTCACTCAGACTCACGTCCATCGAGTCTGTGGTGCCATCCAGCCATCTCATCCTGGGTCGTCCCCTTCTCCTCCTGCCCCCAATCCCTCCCAGCATCAGAGTCTTTTCCAAGGAGTCAACTCTTCGCATGAGGTGGCCAAAATACTGGAGTTTCAGCTTTAGCATCATTCCTTCCAAAGAAATCCCAGGGTTGATCTCCTTCAGAATGGACTGGCTGGATCTCCTTGCAGTCCAAGGGACTCTCAAGAGTCTTCTCTAACACCACAGTTCAGAAGCATCAATTCTTCGACACTCAGCCTTCTTCACAGTCCAACTCTCACATCCATACATGACCACAGGAAAAACCATAGCCTTGACTAGACACACCTTAGTCGGCAAATTAATGTCTCTGCTTTTGAATATGCTATCTAGGTTGGTCATCACTTTTCTTCCAAGGAGTAAAGGTCTTTTAATTTCATGGCTGCAGTCACCATCTGCAGTGATTGTGGAGCCCCCAAAAATAAAGTCAGCCGCTGTTTCCACTGTTTCCCCATCTATTTCCCATGAAGTGATGGGACCAGATACCATGATCTTCGTTTTCTGAATGTTGAGCTTTAAGCCAAATTTTTCTCCTCTTTCACTTTCATCAAGAGGCTTTTTAGCTCCTCTTCAGTTTCTGCCATAAGGGTGGTGTCATCTGCATATCTGAGGTTATTGATATTTCTCCCGGCAATCTTGATTCCAGCTTATGCTTCCTCCAGTCCAGCGTTTCTCATGATGTACTCTGCATAGACGTTAAATAAGCAGGGTGACCATATACAGCCTTGACGTACTCCTTTTCCTATTTGGGACCAGTCTGTTGTTCCATGTCCAGTTCTAACTGTTACTTCCTGACCTGCATACAGATTTCTCAAGGGGCAGGTCAGGTGGTCTGGTATTCCCATCTCTCTCAGAATTTCCCACAGTTTATTGTGATCCACACAGTCAAAGGCTTTGGCATAGTCAATAAAGCAGAAATAGATGTTTTCTGGAACTCTCTTGCTTTTTCCATGATCCAGCAGATGTTGGCAATTTGATCTCTGGTTCCTCTGCCTTTTCGAAAACCACCTTGAACATCAGGGAGTTCACGGTTCACGTATTGCTGAAGTCTGGCTTGGAGAATTTTGAGCATGACTTTACTAGCGTGTGAGATGAGTGCAATTGTGTGGTAGTTTGAGCATTCTTTGGCATTGCCTTTCTTTGGGATTGGAGTGAAAACTGACCTTTTCCAGTCCTGTGGCCACTACTGAGTTTTCCAAATTTGCTGGCATATTGAGTGCAGCACTTTCACAGCATTATCTTTCAGGATTTGAAATAGCTCAACTGGAATTCCATCACCTCCACTAGCTTTGTTTGTAGTGATGCTTTCTAAGGCCCACTTGACTTCACATCCAAGATGTCTTGCTCTAGATTAGTGATCACATCATCATGATTATCTGGGTTGTGAAGATCTTTTCATACAGTTCTTCCATGTATTCTTGCCACCTCTTCTTAATATCTTCTGCTTCTGTTAGGTCCATACCATTTCTGTCCTTTATCGAGCCCATCTTTGCATGAAATGTTCCCTTGGTATGTCTAAGTTTCTTGAAGAGATCTCTAGTCTTTCCCATTCTGTTCTTTTCCTCTATTTCTTTGCATTGATCACTGAAGAAGGCTTTCTTATCTCTTCTTGCTATTCTTTGGAACTCTGCATTCAGATGCTTATATCTTTCCTTTTCTCCTATGCTTTTCACCTCTCTTCTTTTCACAGCTATTTGTAAGGCCTCCCCAGACAGCCATTTTGCTTTTTTGCATTTCTTTTCCATGGGGATGGTCTTGATTCCTGTCTCTTGTACAATGTCATGAACCTCAGTCCATAGTTCATCAGGTACTCTATCTATCAGATCTAGACCCTTAAATCTATTTCTCACTTCCACTGTATAATCATAAGGGATTTTATTTAGGTCATACCTGAATGGTCTAGCGGTTTTCCTACTTTCTTCAATTTAAGTCTGAATTTGGCAATAAAGAGTTCATGATCTGAGCCACAGTCAGCTCCCGGTCTTGTTTTTGTTGACTGTATACAGCTTCTCCATCTTTGGCTGCAAAGAATATAATCAATCTGATTTCGGTGTTGACCATCTGGTGATGTCCATGTGTAGAGTCTTCTCTTGTGTTGTTGGAAGAGGGTGTTTGCTATGACCAGTGCATTTTCTTGGCAAAACTCTATTAGTCTTTGCCCTGCTTCATTCCACATTCCAAGGCCAAATTTGCCTGTTACTCCAGGTGTTTCTTGACTTCCTACTTTTGCATTCCAGTCCCCTATAATGAAAAGGACATCTTTTTTGGGTGTTAGTTCTAAAAGATCTTGTAGGCCTTCATAAAACCGTTCAACTTCAGTTTCTTCGGCATTACTAGTTGGGGCATAGACTTGGATAACTGTGATATTGAATGGTTTGCCTTGGAGATGAACAGAGATCATTCTGTCGTTTTTGAGATTGCATCCAAGTACTGCATTTCGGACTCTTTTGTTGACCATGATGGCTACTCCATTTCTTCTGAGGGATTCCTGCCCACAGTAGTAGATGTAATGGTCATCTGAGTTAAATTCACCCATTCCAGTCCATTTTAGTTCGCTGATTCCTAGAATGTTGACGCTCACTCTTGCCATCTCCTGTTTGACCACTTCCAATTTGCCTTGATTCATGGACCTGATATTCCAGGTTCCTACGCAATATTGCTCTTTACAGCATCGGATCTTGCTTCTATCACCAGTCACATCCACAACTGGGTATTGTTTTTGCTTTTGGCTCCATCCCTTCATTCTTTCTAAAACTTGTTCTAGAGCCCTGGATTAAGACCCGCTGGATCTGACCTTCTACCAGGGACACTGCCTCCTGCTCATACCCATCCTGAAAAAGAGTTCTTTTCCAGGCTTTTTTGACCACCTCACTTTTGAGGTTTTGTGGCTTTTTCCAACTCTGTTAGTTCAGGAACTGCCTTTCAAATTATCTAGCACCCACCTCAGCCCCACTGATTTCTCTTCTCACATCTGTTCCTGATTTGAAATACCACAGAATAGACCAAAATTAGTAAGCCTGAATGAAAGTTAATACAACCTTCAGTCCAGGGTATTGCTTTACAAGTGTAAACAATAATTTATGTCCAGAAAGAGTGGCCTAAAGTCCATGTCCTGGTATTTCTTTGGAAGGAATGATGCTAAAGCTGAAACTCCAGTACTTTGGCCACTTCATGCAAAGAGTTGACTCATTGGAAAAGACTCTGATGCTGGGAGGGATTGGGGGCAGGAGGAGAAGGGGACGACAGAGGATGAGATGGCTGGATGGCATCACTGACTCGAGGGACGTGAATCTGAGTGAACTCCAGGAGTTGTTGATGGACAGGGAGGCCTGGCATGCTGCGATTCATGGGGTCGCAAAGAGTCGGATACAACTGAGCAACTGAACTGAACTGAACTGAAAGTCCATGTCACCTACCATGTCCAAATCCCCCTTCTCTTGCCTTGCCTTCCATTCATTTGTCCTACAAATTCTTGTCCCCTTTCCTTCCTGCTCCCAGAGTCTCACTGGTACCCCCTCTGGTTCTTAGAGGCACTATGAGCTCCTAGTCTGACAGGCACACAGTCGTGAATGCTCCTGGGTGCTATTCTACCTTCCTTTTCCCGTTCCTGGAAGTCACATTGAGGTCATCTCCACACTGAAACCTTCATTAGCACCCCAGGGTCTATGTCAGAGAATCCAAACTCTTCCATCTCTAAGATCTGAACCCAACAGTCAGATGCATCTACACTACTGTGTCTTTCCCATCCTCCTCTGGGCCCATCTGCCAACCAGACTCAGCCACCTCTGTTCTTTGTGTGTGCTTTTATACTATTTCCTTGACTTGAGCACTGTGAAGTTTCTTTTTTTTTTTTTTTTTAACTTTAAATGTCTTAGCCATCGATCCAGGTCTATCTCAATATCACCTCCTTTGAGAAACCATTCTTTTACTTTTCTGGTAAAGTTTTATGATAGTCCAGTCTACTTACTTTTCATCCTCTCCTCCTGTGTTCTTTTTTTAAAAACTTTTTATTTTTTATTGGAGTATAGCCAATTGACAATGTTATGATTGTTTCAGGTGGACAGCAAAGGAACTCAGCCGTATATATGCATGTATCCATTCTTCCCCAAACTCCCCTCCCATCCAGGCTGCCACATAACATTGAGCAGAGTTCCCTGTGCTATACAGCAAGTCCTGGTCAATTTGAAATGTCCATTCGAAATATAGCAGTATGTACACGTCCATCCTAAACTCCCTGACATTACTTCCCTCCATTCCTCTCCCCCAGAAACCATAAATTCATTCTCTAAGTCTGTGAGTCTCTTTCTGTTTTGTAAATAAGTCCATTTTTATCATTTCCTTCTCGATTCTGCACATAATGGATGTTATACAATATTGCTCCTTCTCTGTCTGACTGATTTCACTCAGTATGACAATCTCTAGGTCCATCCGTTTTGCTACAAATGGCATTTTCCATTCTTTTTAATGGATGAATAACACCTCATTGTATTTATGTACCATATCTTCTTTGTCCATTCATCTGTCAATGGATAATTAGGTTGCTTCTACGTCTTGGCTATTATAAACAGTAAGAACATTATGGTGCCAATATCATTTTGGATCATGTTTTTCTCCAGATCTATGTCCAGAGTGAGATTGCAGGGTCGTATAGTAGCTCTACGGTTAGTTTTCTAAGGAACCTCCATATTGTTCTTCATAGTGACTGCACCAATTTACATTCCCACAAACAGTGTAGGGCAGTTCCCTTCTCTCCACATTTTCTCCAGCATTTATTGTTTGTGAAGTTTTTGATGATAGCCATTCTGACTGATGTGAGGTGATATTTCACTGTTTTTATTTGCATTTCTCTAATAATTACTGATGTTGAATATAGTTTCACGTGCCCCTTAGGCATCTGTACATCTTCTTTGGAGAAATGGCTATTTAGGTCTTCCGCCCATTTTTTGATTGTTTTGTTTGCTTTGCTGATGTTAAGCCTCAAGAGCTGTTGGTCTGTTTTGGAGACTAATCCCTTTTTAGGACTTCCCTGATAGCTCAGTTGGTAAAGAATTTGCCTGCATTGCGGGGGACCCAGCTTTGATAACTGGGTTGGGAAGATGCTCTGGAGAAGGGATAGGCTACCCACTCTGGTATTCTTGGGCTTCCCTTGTGGCTCAGCTGGTAAAGAATCAGCCTGCAATGCAGGAGACCTGGGTTTGAACCTGGGCTGGGAAGATCCCCTGGAGAAGGGAAAGGCTACCCACCCCAGTATTCTGGCCTGAGAATTTCATGGACTGTATAGTCCATGGGGTCACAGAGTCAGATACAACTGAGTGACTGTCTCTAATCCCTTATCAATCACATTTGCAAATATTCTTCCCCAACTGGTGGGTTGTTTTTTCATTTTGTTTATTATTTCCTTTGCTGTTTAAAAGCTTTTGAGTTTAAGTAGGTCTCATTTGTTCGTTTTTATTTCCATTATTCTGGGAGATGGGTCAGAAAGGATATTGCTGAATTTATGTCAGAGAGTGTTCTGCCTATGTTTTCCTCTAGGAGTTTTAAAGTGTCCAGTCTCCCATATAGGTCTTTAATCCATTCTGAGCTTATTTTTGTGTATGATGTTAAAGAATGATCTAATTTCATTCCCCCCCCCCCCATGTATATCTGTCCTGTTTTCCCAGCACCATTTGCTGAAGAGACTCTTTCCAACATTATGTAGCCTTTCCTACTTTGTCAGACATTAATTGACCACAGGTGCATGGGGTTATTTCTGGGCTTTCTATTTTGTTCCATTGGTCTCTATTTCTTTTTTTGTGCCAGTACCACACTGTTTTGATTATTGTAGCTTTGTAGTATAGTCTGAGGTCAGGGATTCTTCCAGTTCCATTTCTCTTTCTCAAGATTGCTTTGGCTATTTGGGATCTTCTGTGTCTCCATACAAGTTTTAATGTTTTTTGTTCCAGTTCTTCATTGAATCTGTAGGTTGCCTTGGATAGTCATTTTGATAATATTGATTTTTCCAATCCATGAACACCATGTATCTTTCCATCTGTTTGTGTCTTCTTCAATTTCTTTCATCGGGGTCTTATAGTTTTCAAAGTGCAGGTCTTTTGTCTCCTTAAGTAGATTTATCCCTAGGTATTTTATTCTTTTTGATGCAGTGGTAAATGGAATTGTTTCTTGAATTTCTCTATCTGATCTTTCACTGTTCGTGTATAGAAATGCAACAGATTTCTATGTATTATCATTGATGAGGTCTAGTAGTTTTCTGGTAGCAGGGAATGGGGGTTAAAAACCAAAATGTGAAATGATTTTGAAGATTAACCTCATCCTCCATAGTCACCCTTCAGGATAGCAGAGAGGAGCCTGTCTTCCATGGAGGTCCTTCCCTCTTAATATCATTGCTCCAACTTTCAAAACAAAGGCCTTTACTCTCTTTTAGCAGATAAGGGCTTCATAAATACATGTCTCAGTCTTGTTAGGCATCAAACAAACACACTGAGACCCTAAGGAATTAACTGATTAGAGCAGGAAAGCCTTTGAGAAAATGAGTATGAGTCAGGAATTTGGATCTATTTTCCTCAGTTTCCAGAACTTTGTAGCCTTAGGCAAATTACTCAACTTTTAAGTTTGAGCTTCTGAGACTTCTCTGGTGGTACAATGGATAGGAATCTGCCTGCTAATGTAGGGAACACGGTTTTGACCCCTGATCTAGGAAGATTCCACGTGCTGCAGAGCAACTAAAGCCGATGAACCACAACCACGGAGCCCATGCTCTGGAGCCCACAAGCCACAACCACTGAGCCCGCTTGCTGCAACTGCTGAAGTTCACGAGCCTGGAGCCTGTGCTCCACAGCAAGAGAAGCTCCCACAGTGAGAAGCCCATACAGTGCAACAAGGAGCAGCCCCTGCTCACTGCAACTAGAGAAGGCCTCACAGCAACAAAGAGCCAGCGCAAGCAAAAGTAAGTAAATATATAAAGATTGAACTTCCCTATCTGTATGAGGGACAGAATTGCAACTACTTCTTAAGATTGCTACGAAATTTAGATTAAGCCATATGTTTAAACGCTTAGTACACAGCCTGGCACAAAGCAGGAGCTCAATAAATGTCCTGTTATACCTCCTGTGGACAGACTTGCATCTGAATAATTTGTGCATGCTGCTCTTCCAGTCGGGGAAGGCAATGGCAACCCACTCCAGTACTCTTGCCTGGAAAATCCCATGGATGGAGGATCCTGGAGGGCTGCAGTCCATGGGGTCGCTGAGAGTCGGACATGACTGAGCGACTTCCCTTTCACTTTTCACTTTCATGCATTGGAGAAGGAATTGGCAACCCACTCCAGTATTCTTGCCTGGCGAATCCCAGGGATGGGGGAGCCTGGTGGGCTGCCATTTATGAGGTCGCACAGAGTTGGACACGACTGATGTGACTTAGCAGCAGCAGCAGCAGCAGCAGCAGCAGCAGCAGCAGCAGCAGCAGCTATTCCAGTCACTAGGTTGAAAGTATCTGGAAAGTGAAGACCATCTGTTAATTGCTTTTGTGTCTCCATTAGTTCAAATCATATGTGCTTTTCAAATTGAATCAAAATTTGCTACTGGATATTGATATAATATAGATATATGACCAAAATAATTCTACTGAATTCCCAGGTTGGCTGCAGATTAATTAATTAATTCTGATTATCGAGGACTGTCGTCATCCATATAAACCTGTACAACAATGCACGGTCTCTTTTGTACAATGATTTCTTCCATTTCCAGGCCATGGCTGCCCTTCCCCAAACTCCTAGAGCAGTTCATGTTCTGGTCTTACAGTTCTACTTACTGCTCCCAGCTCTCTTTGCCCTTCCCTCTCTAAGTCCTTCACTGCAGGTCTGCTGCAATCTCGCTTAGCCTGGGTCGTATCCCTGTGATTTTGGGGGGGACTCATTGCTCCTCTTTTTTCAGCCTCCTCCCCTCCCCAAGCCTCATCTGAGTCTTACAGTCAACTCTAATAGAAAGTTGGATAAATATGTCCCTATCTTCTTAACCAGAAGCCTCCACACTGGATGGAAACTTTTCTTGGTGGCTTGAGATCCTTTCTACCACCACTCACTTCTCCAGTTTTCATTGTTTTGTCTTCATAATTTATAATTTAATAATTTGCCTTCTCTTTTAGAAAGTGTCTATGGGATCACAAAGTCTGAGATGAACAGTGGTCCTGGGGGACTTGGACAGTTGGAGTCCTGCCTTTGCCTAATTTTCAAGGACAGAGGGCACCTCCTACACCAGGAGGGGTGAGGGCATCCAGAGAGCAGCCAGCATTTGCAGTGTGCCCTGAGGTACCCTGATGCTCTCACCTGACTCAGTGCATCCCCAAACCAGCACCCACCAAAGCAACTGACCTCTCCATAGCCCTCCCTTTGAGGGTGTTACTTTTTTTTTTTTTTCAGTGCCCAGTACATACTTGTGTCCAGGAGTTAAATTTATAGCTGCCATTCTAAAATTATTACTTTTAGAAAATATTTTTCCTTATAATTTCAGAATATAAAAAGGGGTAGAAAAGACCAAAAATAATAAAAACACAGAGTTGCCTCAAGGGCTACTAAACTGAATAAGCTCATTTGCCTGTCTTTGAAATGACTCCAGACAAGTACATGTTTTATAGTTTTATGATTGCTTTTTCTACAATTTTCTTGCCCCTTCTATAACTGTCAGTGTAATAGAAGTTATTTTTTATTAGTTTTCTCTGGCTTCTTTCTATTACATCTGATTTGCTGGCCACCAAAGGAGAGCAATAAAACCATACTTTTATACCACTTAGAATTGGGTCCAAAAGATACGTAAATAGGACTCAGGATAAACTTGAGTACCTGGATATTGTGAGGCAGCTCTGAATTCCCAGTAAACTCTTTGGCCTGATGGATTATTCTCTATTTCCTGAGAGCTAGATTGCTTTGTTAAATAACCACTGAGTACGTGAGAAGAGTTTTTTATAATATTAGTGTTCTTGTTGACAGGAAATGGTGGAGCTGAATCAGCAGACTGACATGTCCTCTAAAGCAGTGTCAAATCATGTCTTGTAACAAAATTTAAAGACCTTGGGTACTGGAGATGCCAATTGCCAAACTGCATTACAAAACAAGCCTGATTATTAAGTATTCCACGGAGTATGTGTATGATAACAAATCAGGAGAGGTTATTTTCTTACCAGTGTTCTGCCAACTCTCAGCTTGAGTCTAACACTTTGGCTGAGCACATTTCCCCTTTCTGTTTCATCCGAATAAATTTTGCTTTTTTGGTTTCCTGTCATATAAGGTTATGTTTACAAAAAAGGCCATATCTTCTAACCTCTGGTCTTTGGGTAAAGGGAATTTCAGACTGTACCATGAGACTAATTAGTAAGCAAAGCTGCTTACTGCCAGCTGCTATGGAAACGTCAGATACTCCATTCCATCAGACTATGTCATTTTAATTGGCATTGAGGGAAAGGAGACCTAATTTCTAGGAACAACTTAAGCCAAAATTCTTTACCAACTTGATGAAGCATTTTGAATTTGAAGTGAAAAGTCAACCTCTTGAAGGGGAAAAATATATTTTTATGAAAAACTTGAGAACAGGACACCCGAAAAGGAAAAAATGATTTAAATTATGTCTGTGGAAAAGATTATTGTGTATTTGACCATTTTTGTTTCTCTTAAGTCTAATCTATTAGAAGGCTATTAGATCAGTGTGCTCCAAGAGCTTAACCCTGTGGGTTTATAAGAAGCTAATGACTAACCCACGGCACAAAGGACCTGCCAATCACGTTAGCCATCCTGTAGTGCTTTTATAATTGGCACTTTGATTAAGATTCTTTAGTTTTCAGGCTAAAGAAACTGACTCTGGCTAATCCAAATGAATTAGGAGAGTGTGTTAAAGGGTTGCTCACAAAATCAAAGGAAGGGCAGCACAGACCTTGCAGAGGACAGAAATCAGAGCAGATCCAGAGACATCACTGGGGTTGGTTGCTCACGAACATTCTCTCTGCTGCTGCTGCTGCTAAGTCGCTTCAGTTGTGTCCGACTCTGTGAGACCCCATAGATGGCAGCCCACCAGGCTCCCCCATCCCTGGGATTCTCCAGGCAAGAACACTGGAGTGGGTTGCCATTTCCTTCTCCAATGCATGAAAGTGAAAATTGAAAGTGAAGTCGCTCAGTCATGTCTGACTCTTTGCGACCCCATGGACTGCAGCCCATCAGGCTCCTCCATCCATGGGATTTTCCAGGGAAGAGTACTGGAGTGGGGTGCCATTGCCTTCTCCAAACATTCTCTCTAGGACACTCATATCAGGTGACTCGGTTCTGAGAAGCTTCAGTTTCTGCAGATCTCCATTCATTGTCAAATGTCTGGGGAAGAAATATCCTCTTGGCCCAGGCAACGTTAGCATCTCTGTGGGCCCCTGAGTTCAGTCCCTCGGTTGTATTTGACTCTTCTGCAACCCCATGGACTATAGCCTGTCAGGCTCCTCTGTCCATGGAATTTTCCAGGCAAGAATACTGGAGCAGTTGCCATTTCCTACTTCAGGAAAACTTCCTGACCTAGGGATTGAACCCTCGTCTCTTGCATCTCCTGCATTAACAGGCAGATTCTTCACCACTGCGCCACCTGGGAAGCATATCTACCCTTGGGTTAACAGCCACTGCCAAGGATAAAGGGTATAGAGTGAAAGGGAAAGGAAAATTATCAAGGCCACTCAGAGAATCATTGTGTACTGAGCAGGAACCCCAATTCTATCTACTGTTATTGCTGAAGTCATAATGAGGCTCTAGGTTCATGGAGTTACCAACAGAACATTGGTTTTCCTGAATAATTTCAACACTTTATTAAGTACCTATAGTGTGCCAGGGAGAAGACAAAACTCCAGGTATAAAAAAGTTCTCAATCAAGTAAGAGCTGCAGATGTTTAAACAATGAGTAGCATCAAAACAGACATAATTCAGGCTTGTGCATATTTAGGAAGCTATTAGAAGCTCTAAGAATCTGCCTACAATGCAGGAGGCCTGTGTTTGATCCCTGGGTTGGGAAGATCCCCTGAAGAAGGAAAAGGCTACCCACTCCAGTATGCTGGCCTGGAGAATTCCATGGACTATCCATGGAGTCACAGAGTCGGACTTTCACTTCACTAGAAGCTTTGGAAAATATCATTTGAGATACACCTGAGATGTCAGGGAAATCTTTTCAGAGGAAAGAATATTTGTCTTTTTTTGTGTGTCTTATTATTTTTGTCTTTTATTTTTAATTGACGTATACTTGATGTACAATATTGTGTTGGTTTTAAGTGTATAGCAAAATAATTCATTTATGCATTTTTTTTCAGATTATTTTCTATTATAGGTTATGAGTTGAGTCTTGAAGGATATGTGGGAATTTATTATGAAATGAAGATGAGAGGCATCTAGAGGCCCTCTAGATCGAAGCACAAAATACCTATGAAGAGTAGAAGAGGCAGTGTGGCTGTCTGCAGAGCTTTGAGTAGTTCAGTGTCGTTGGGGTTTGGGGATCTGAAGTGGAAGATGCTGAAAATAAGTCTGGAGGAAGAGGCACACCCTGGAAGTTCCTATTATATAACGTGAAGGTCTATGGATCCGATGCTTTAAGCAACAGAGAGTCAGTAAAGGATTTTTGATTTGGGTGAGTGACGTGTTGAATGTTGTTTTTAGAAAGACCACTTTGGCAGCAATGGAAAAGAGTGTGAACACGGGAAGAAGACCGGCTACATAGAACTTGCCATAGAGTAGAAAAAGAAGGTCCAGGGAAATCCAGACTTCTTTCTCACATAGCAAACTAGACGGTGGGATTGCTAGCTGAGAAGAGGGGCTGAAGAAGAGACTGCCGAAGCCAATCAGAGGCCAAGTGCACACACAGCGCTGCTGTCAGAAGAGAGGCGTTTCTGAGTTAACAGGACAAGATAGCCATTCAAAATGTGGATATTGACGAGTTTCATATGTAGAATATTTTGAGTAAACACAGACCTGAGAATGCAGTCTTGGAGACTATAATTAATAGATGGATCAAGGGAAGGAACTGAGTTGGAAATTCAAGAATAATAAGAAGAGCAGTAAAAAGCAGATATAACTGAAAGTGGACAGAGGAAAGGGAAGGAAATTCAAGAAAGAGTATGTACGGGTTAGGATGAGACTTCGCTGCCGATTACACTTCTTTCTCTTATACTGGATGTGGAGCTAGGCCGCTGGAGCTAGTAAGGGGCTTCAATATCATCCAGTTCCTCTACATTTTACCCAGAATCTTGATAATCCAACTGGGTTCCTCAAGATTCATCTCAGGGGAAGGAGGACATGTTGAAGAAGGGAGAGTCCTCCCTGTGAGGACACTTCTCTCCACTTTACCCAGCACTTCTGTCCATTGGCAGAATTTAGCCATATGAACGCACCTCCCTTTAAAGGAAGCTGGGAAATGCATATCAAATTTGCGGCAACCAGAGGTCCAGCTGAAAATAGAGCTCTGTTTTACTAAGAAGGGGTAAACGTATCCTGAAAGCAAACTGGAAATTTCTGCCACACAAGAGTTGGTGAACAGTGACACGAACTGAAGAGAGTTCTCGTGAGATGAGGATCGAAAGGCATTCACTGAATCAATGACAACCTTGGCAAAAGTAGTTTCTCGGAGCAATGAAAATGTAAGTCAAATTGCAAATAGATAGAAAACCGATCTTAAGGGACATGAAATCGTATATGGATTTTGCTTTCAACAAACGGGGCTGTGAAAAGGGAGGTGAGAGGTGAGAGCAGTGAGCTTGCCCTGTCACGGGATGGAGCTCGTGAAGAGTTGGGGCTTGGACTAGAATGGGCCCTGCCGCAGAGGGCGGCAGCCTTGGGAACCAGGACAAGGGAGTGACTGTCTGCTCCTGGAAACAGCTTCAAGGGTAAACCTAAATCCAATCTGACCCAAAGAACTTGGCCCTACAGATCCTTTGCATGAATCAGGAGTGGTTGATTTACTAAAGTGAGCCAGAGGATTCCAACAGTGGAAGTTTTAGGTTTCCTACTAGAAAAAAAAAGCTTATCAATTTTATTCCAGTGGTTGAAGCTGTAAATTATAAAAGTAAGTTGGCAGGCATGGTGTGTCAGAAAGACAAATGAAGTCAGGAGTAAGAGGAAGATAGAGATTAAAGGCAGAAAGAAAGGGAAAGTCAGGGTCTTAGCAGCATTTAGATTCTCGCTTCTTATTGTTCCTGAGACTCAACAATCTTTCCCTGGAGAAGTGTGAAATCAAGATCCTTATAATAAAAATCTCCTTCCTGCTTAAGTAAATTCATGACTTAGTTACTAAGTCGTGTCCGACTCTTGCAACCCACGGACTATAGCTCTCCAGACTCCTCTGTCCTTGTGGTTTCCCAGGCAAGAATACTGGAGTGGGTTGCCATTTCCTTCTCCAGGGGATCTTCCTAGCCCAGGTATTGAATTCTGGTCTCCTGCATTGCAGGCGGATTCTTTACCGACCGAGTTACCAGGCTCAGAGTAGATGTTCCATAAACAGCCACTGAATAAACATCTCCTATCATGCGGAACTTTTGTCTCAAAACAATGTGATGCCTATGAGAATGCCTCAAAAATGATAAAAATAATATATCAATATGACAGATTAAAATATGTTTCACTTCTTGAACAAATGTATTTCTTTCTATTTTTATCAGGTTTTCCACTCAAGATAGTATTGCAATTCATTATCAAAATGATGAATTTTTATTCCAATAAAAGAATCATAACTGAACTGTGATCTTAATGTTATTTAACTTGAATTAGATATGACTTTTATGATCATTATAAAATATCAGAACAGATAAGGATGATATTTATAATGAATTCTTTGAAATTTCTTCTTTCCTGTTTTAAAATTTAGCTTTCCAGAAACACATAATCTTCCTCTTTATACAATGGAGTAGTTAAAACATAATGTTAATCTATTTCCTCTCAAAAGACATTTGTTTAAATGACCAGAACTCTCTTGGAAAACACTTCCAGTAACTTCTAATGAAGTTAAAATCTCATCATCATTATAATTATTAGGATTATATCCACTGGTAGAATTTTCCATTAATATAGAAAAGAAGTATTAATATGTTCATGGCTATTTTTTTATCAGTACTTTTAACCATACATTTGTCATGCTTCTTTTCCTCTCTGTATTTTCTTTTGTCCCAAAAGTGTTCATGAAAATCGTATTTAATTTAGAATGTGAACTTATTAGCCAAGGCAATATTTTACAAAAGTCCGTTTTTATTGACATCTATTTCTTCTACACAATTGCCTCTTAATTTAGTGAGACCAAGATACTCCATCATGATGTAAAATGGGAAAACAGTTTAATATATAAGATTAATATGGGTTGCAAAGCAATTATCCTCCAGTTAAAAAAATTTTTTAAATAAGTTATATGGGTAAATAGCCACTCTTTACCATGATGACTGGTTGTTTTTTAAAATTTTGACACTAGATGTGATTAAGTAGATATGTTCTAGATTAACATCCAGGATCTAGTCAATCCCCTTTGTTTCCAAGTACAAATTATCTACCTGTTAGATATAACAAAAACAAAAACATGTATAAAGTAATCATCTCAAGCTCACATGGAACATTCACCAAGATAGACCACATTCTGGGTCATAAAACACATCTTGAATTTAAAAGAATAGAAGTCATGCAACGTCTGTTCTCAGACCACAGTGGAATTAAACGAGAATAATCAGGTGTGCTCAGGTCTTAATCAATGAGTTGGTCACTGGTTTTCCTGACTGTTTCTGATGCCATACAGCAGTGCAGGGTCCCTTGGTTGCAAGTCTGCATGATGGTGGCTTGCTCTACTAAAGTCGCTTGTGTGTCTACCATTCTAAAAGGGGGTTCCTGTTCTTCCACGCAGCACTGTTCTTGTTTGACGCCAGCTTCTCTGTTAGCACACGCTATGAGTTGTAATTAGTCTCTGGGCCTAAGTCTGTACACAAGGAACAGAAAGTGGCAGAGTCTCTCAATGCATATGCTCACTGTAGACAACAAGCCAAAAACGTGGATGAAAATTAGCCTCATTCTCTGCCTTAATAAGAGGAGGATTTGTAGTTTTGGGCTAGATTTTCTACGTACCTCAGGTGTCCTCTTCTGATTGCCCATGTAGATTTATGTTACAAAAACATTTTACTCTGTCTTTTCTTTTTAAGCTCAGCATTGTAATTTAAATACTAATAATGTTTTCTGTTCAGAATTTAGAATTTTTCCTTTTTTATATGACATAGCTTACGCAACTTACTATAAACTATGTTTTGATAATTCATCTTAACTCAGTATCTTAGAAGATGCTAAATAGTTTTCATTTCATTGCGTTGCTTTACTCGACTATTCTATATACAAGGCATTTATAATTTCTCCCTCAAGTCCAGAGACCACATCAGGAAGAAAAATTCCTGCAGAAAAATATTTGGGTTATAGCCTTCAAAACCTGGCTCTAAGTAAAATTACTATTTTTAAATATTCAAGGATTTTGTTCACTTCATTCTTGTTCTTTCTTGAATTTCCCCTGACCCCTCACACTGTGGGATCTCCTTATCATATGCTCTGATCAGATCAGATCAGATCAGTCGCTCAGTCGTGTCCGACCCTTTGTGACCCCATGAATCGCAGCATGCCAGGCCTCCCTGTCCATCACCATCTCCCAGAGTTCACTCAGACTCATGTCCATCGAGTCTGTGATACCATCCAGCCATCTCATCCTCTGTCGTCCCCTTCTCCTCCTGCCCCCAATCCCTCCCAGCATCAGAGTCTTTTCCAATGAGTCAACTCCTCACATAAGTTGGCCAAAGTACTGGAGTTTCAGCTTTAGCATCATTCCTTCCAAAGAAATCCCAGGGCTGATCACCTTTAGAATGGACTGGTTGGATCTCCTTGCAGTCCAAGGGACTCTCAAGAGTCTTCTCCAACACCACATTTCAAAAGCATCAATTCTTCGGCACTCAGCCTTCTTCACAGTCCAACTCTAACATCCATACATGACCGCAGGAAAAACCATAGCCTTGACTAGACGGACCTTAGTCGGCAAAGTAATGTCTCTGCTTTTGAATATACTATCTAGGTTGGTCATAACTTTCCTTCCAAGGAGTAAACGTCTTTTAATTTCATGGCTGCAGTCACCATCTGCAGTGACTGTGGAGCCTCAAAAAATAAAGTCTGACACTGTTTCCACTGTTTCCCCATCTATTTCCCATGGAGTGATGGGACCAGATGCCATGATCTTCGTTTTCTGAATGTTGAGCTTTAAGGCAACTTTTTCACTCTCCTCTTTCACTTTCATCAAGAGGCTTTTTAGCTCCTCTTCAGTTTCTTCCATAAGGGTGGTGTCATCTGCATATCTGAGGTGATTGATATTTCTCCCGGCAATCTTGATTCCAGCTTGTGTTTCTTCCAGTCCAGCGTTTCTCATGATGTACTCTGCATAGAAGTTAAATAAGCAGGGTGACAATATACAGCCTTGATGTACTCCTTTTCCTATTTGGAACCAGTCTGTTGTTCCATGTCCAGTTCTAACTGTTGCTTCCTGACCTGCATACAGATTTCTCAAGAGGCAGGTCAGGTGGTCTGGTATTCCCATCTCTTTCAGAATTTTCCACAGTTTCTTGTGATCCACACAGTCAAAGGCTTTGGCATATTCAATAAAGCAGAAATATATGTTTTTCTGGAATTCTCTTACTTTTTCCGTGATCCAGCGGATGTTGGCAATTTGATCTCTGATTCCTCTGCCTTTTCGAAAACCAGCTTGAACATCAGGGAGTTCACTGTTCACATATTGCTGAAGCCTGGCTTGGAGAATTTTGAGCATTACTTTACTAGCATGTGAGATGAGTGCAATTGTGTGGTAGTTTGAGCATTCTTTGGCATTGCCTTTCTTTGGGATTGGAATGAAAACTGACCTTTTCCAGTGCTGTGGCCACTGCTGAGTTTTCCATGCTCTGATAGTACTACTTTTTTTTATCTTTCATAACTTCTCTTTCAATTTATAAGAATATGCTTATTTTGAGATTACTTGATTAATGTCTAAATTTTCTTGTAGTTTGTAAACTCCATGAAGGCAGAAAAAGTGAAAATGAAAGCCACTCAGTCGTTTCTGATTCTTTGTGACCTCATGGACTGTAGCCTGCCAGGCTCCTTTGTCTATGGAATTCTCCAGGCCAGAATATTGGAGTGGATAGCCTTTCCCTTCTCCAGGGGATCTTCCCAGCCCACGGATCAAACCCAGATCTCCCACACTGCAGGCAGATTCTTTACCATCTGAGCCACCAGGGAAACCCAAGAACACTGGAGTGAGGCCTATTCCTTCTCCAGGGGAATCTTCCCAACCCAGGGATTGAACCAAGGTCTTCTGCATTGCTGCTGAATTCTTAACCAACTGAGCTATCAGAGACTGTGTTAATGAAGAAACAGACTAAAATGTTTTAATAAAACCACAAAAATGCAGCTTATACAGGCTGCAAGGGTATTTCTCTTTCGTGTAACATTCCAGGTGAGGGCAATCCAGGGCTGGTGGGATGGCCGCTCTCCTCAGCACAGGCCTCCGTCCTGACTCAAGAGGGCGGCCAGTGCCTTACTGTCTCTCTGTCAGTTAGAAGAGGAACGGACCAGAGCAGAGTGTGTTCAGTAGTCCTTTAAAAGGTCAGGGTCCCTGAAGAAGAAAGGTTGCTTCTACGCTCAACCTATCAGCCACAACTTACTCACATGGTCATTAATAATTGCAACAAAAAAAAATCTGGGAAATGTAGGTGTTAGCTCACAACCACATATACTAGGAAAGACGAGATTGAACCCGGGGAACAACTAGCAGCAAGCCACAGCATCTGTGTTTGCTGTTACTGAACGTTACGTCTTCAGAGCCCACTCCAGAGCAAAGGGCTTAACAGCTATTCAAAGGGTAAATGGATGAATGGATTTTAGATTCACACCATCACTGACCTTCCCCTACATTTGACCCTTTCCTCTTCCCCCACCTGAGAAAGCTGTGAATCCAGAAGAAGAGGCCTAGGAGAGTTACAGGAGTGAGAGAGTTGCTATATGTGCACCACGGGTCACAGCTTTTTTTTTTTTTTTTGCAAGGGTGAAGTTGACAAAATTAGCTGATACTTATGATGTAAGATTCATTAATCCTTAAGATGAAATGAAAATATTTTGGAATATGCCCAGGTCACTGGGATCTCTCAGGTCTAGTCACCCTTTATGTTATCACCCATCACTCTTAAGTTGAAGGCGTGGTGGTTTCTTCTTCCAGTTGAACACAGAGGACTGTTGAAGAGAACACAAATACTTCTCAAGAACCCAAATGTAAGTTCTAAGAGACAGTGCAGTACGAATATATAATAAGGAGAAAAGGAACGGTTCCCTCACAAATGAATTACTACTTCACATTATCAAAATAAATGAGAAATAGGACCATGACTCTCCAAGGAAAATTTAACTGGAACTTTTCCATGTCCGCTTAGCACCTTTTAAGGCACTTTCCACATGGTATTACCCCTAATCTGTGAGCTGTTTGTGGACTGAAAGCATGTCTTGTTTATGTTTATACAACATTTCCCCCCAAGAACCAAGTGGCACACAACAAATGTCTGTTGAATGAATCAATGAGGAATTAACGAATCTCTTGAGTTATTGTGCTAAAAATGTAACTGGAAAAAAAGATAACTTGAAGCATAAAAACTTCTCTACCCTCAGGAAAACCTGAAGGCATCTCTAAGCTTCCATAGGATCTTTGTGAAGAAAAGGCATTAATCATTAAAAGGAACCAATGAAAGAAAGGAAATACATTTTTGGTATGAGACTGAAAAATGTGAAGTTTGGTTATGAAGGAGAAAAATATTTCTCTATTCTATTATAGGATTGTAATTCACCGTGCATCAGAATTGAGATGTGCTTTGGGAGTGTATGTGTGTGTGTGCACGTGTGTGGGCTTTAAATATTCCTCACTGCACAAAGCTGCCCTTCGTGGACTCCCAGTGCGCTCTCAGGTTGAGAGGGGGCTGGAGGACTTATGTCCATCCTGGCTGTTGCCAAGCTACTTAGGAAATGTCAGTGAAGATCACTGACCCTCTCCCTAACCTATGAAGTATGTTACTTTGATGTGAATGTCTCAGATTTGGGGAAAAAAAAAAAAAAAAAGTACTTCTGTGGAAGAGAAGCATGGATCGTGGAAGGAGATCAACCTCTGTGGTTAAGAGGCACGTTTTCCAAAAGGGAGGGGATAGATTTGCAAAGCAGAAGTCAGAAAAATGAAGCATGGAATGGGAGGAGCCAGATTAGGAACATGGACATGTCCAGGAGTGGTTCCCTCGGGAAGACTTTAGCCTCTCGGGGCGCTGTCTCTCTGGACCTTGGGAAAGTCATATTTGTTGTATATTTAGCAGATTTTGGTAGCTTCCCCGGTGGCTCAGACGGTAAAGCATCTGCCTGCAGTGTGGGAGACCCGTGTTTGATCCCTGGGTTGGGAAGATTCCCTGGAGCAGGAAATGGCAACCCGCCCCAGTATTCTTGCCTGAAAAAGCTCATGGACACAGGAGCCTGGTAGGTTGCAGTCCATGGGGTCTCAATGAGTCGAACACAACTGAGAGACTTCCTTTACCAACTCTTACATTGCACTGAGCTGTGCAACAAGGCTCGAGAAAACTCTTCTGGGTACTGAATGGTGGGCAGCAGGAAGGAAGCGTGAGCCTGCCCTTAGGTAAACTTGCTCACCTTGGTGACCAGGGACAGAGGCCCACGGCTTCTAATCAGGCCTGGGATAGAGCCAGAGCAGGGAAGAGCTGCTGTGAGAGGACCACTCCCCGACAGAAGGGAGGTAAGACTTCAAATAAAGAGAGCATCTCTCCTTCCCCAAAAGATAGTTTTCCTCTAACCTCCTCCTCATTTGAATCTGATCTAACTTACCTAGAAGTTTAGAGGTCCAGAATTCTGAGGGGACCATAACTGTACTTCACTTTGTCCTTAGTATTTCCATTTCCAAAGAGATATGTTAGAGGCCAGAGAGCTTACAGATATTAAGAAACAGTGCTTATCTTGGTTATCTGATTGGTCCCAGAAATTCATAGGATCACTGATGGGAAGGAAATGTCCCAATAATGCTCTGGATTTAAAGACCATAGTACTCTGAGGACCTAAAATAGCTTCACAACTTATCTTTATTAAGTAGCACTTACTTTTTAAGCTTAATGTGAACGTGGATTAGCCAGCAGGGCTGGGCCGTGGACAACCCCACCATCAACATCAGTTAGGAACAGTTCCCAAGACTCAGACTTGTGAAGGTAACATATGGGCACATCTCCTTGAAAAGCCCTCTGGCCCATAAAATGGTTCGATAGATAAATCAGTGCCGTGCCCTCACTGATAACTTTCAGGAAAATGCAAGCCAAGTTGCACAAAAGAAACACCACTTTGGTATTTGATTGGGTCTGCATATTTATTAACAATTTGGCGGGAAGCTGGCTGTGAAAAGTTTCTTAATCTGAAACCAGTTAATCTGAGTTCTCCTCCTAAAGTCAATAACCTTGGATTATCTTTTTATAAATATATTAAGTAAATCCACTGGTTGAAGTGAAGTGAAGTGAAGTGAAAGTTGATCAGTTGTGTCTGACTCTTTACGACCCCATGGACTATACAGTCCATGGAATTCTCCAGGCCAGAATACTGGAGTGGGTAGCCTTTCCCTTCTCCAGGGGACTTTCCCAATCCAGGGATCGAACCCAGGTCTCCCACACTGCAGGTGGATTCTTTACCAGCTGAGCCTCAAGGGAAGCCCAAGAATATTGGAGTGGGTAGCCTATCCCTTCTCCAGCAGATCTTCCCAACTTAGGAGTCGAAGCGGGGTCTCCTGCCTTCAAAAGCAGAAATATTTTGCCAACAAAGGTCGGTCTAGTCAAGGCTATGGTTTTTCCAGTGGTCATGTATGGATGTGAGAGTTGGACTGTGAAGAAAGTTGAGCGCCAAAGAATTGCTGCTTTAGAGTCCCTTAGACTGCAAGGAGATCCAACCAGTCCATCCTAAGGGAGATCTGTCTGGGGTGTTCATTGGAAGGACTGATGCTAAAGCTGAAACTCCAGTACTTTGGCCAACTGATGCAAAGAGCTGACTCATTGGAAAAGACCCTGATGCTTGGAAGGATTGGGGGCAGGAGGAAAAGGGGACGACAGAGGATGAGATGGCTGGATGGCATCACTGACTCAATGAACATTAGTTTGAGTGAACTCTGGGAGTTTGTGATGGACAGTGAGGCCTGGCGTACTGCAGTCCATGGGATCACCAAGAGTCGGACACGAATGAGCGACTGAACTGAACTGAACTGAACTGAGGTACAAAGCTGACTTGTTTTCCCTGGTAATTCTTTCTTTAAACTCAACTGAAATTGTACCAGGTAAAGCCTATACTGGCCTTTCCTCTGGGTACTGGGAAAGCGATGAAAGGGCTCTGATGCTGTAGCCTCCTATTTATCAGATTATCTCCCATTTCCATCCTTAGATTACATTTGAAGTCTTGAAAAGTTTTTGCCTGGCAAATAGTGGCTGTATAAACATTCCTTGAATACAAAAATCGTCTCTTTTTTACTTTGTAAGATAATTTATTTTCATTTGTGTGTAGGGTTTCCAAATTCTATACCACTTGTTTTAAAACAAAGTAGTACAATTAAAAGGATTTCTGCGGTTAAAATTTGGGGGAAGCTTGGAGTAAGATCAAGTTTATTTACTGAATCATTTGAGAGAACTAGCTTGTTTAAGGTCAAAACAATCAAAATAACATATTTTGGCAATGCCCAGAGCATGATTTACTTTATTCCCTAAAAACTGGTGTTAATTTCCATTGACCATCATAATTCACTGTCTTGAATAAGCTAATTAAAACCAGATGATCTTAGTTTGCCTATTTCAGAGACTTAAAAAAATTTTCAGATAAGTCTGCCAAAGAAAGTTAAAGCCATATAAGCTTAGAATTCAATATATGACCTAGATTTAGTAGACCATATAATAAACACATTTTTAGGGGTTATCTAATTATAGGGTTTTTTTTTCAGATCTCTAAGTTATTTTATAATTTCTAAGTGGCAGTAATAGTACATATACATGATATAATAATACATATTGAATGGTATATCATTTTCCAGTCTGATATTCACAAGGTTGGTGATGGACAAGGAAGCCTGGCCTGCTGTAGTTCATGCGGTTGCAAAGAGTCGGACACGACTGAGCAACTGAACTGATTTACAAGGTGCTGGTTCCTGGCATTTTATGTGAAATGAAGATGGATAATATGTGGAAAATTTGTCTGGGTGCCCTCTCAGGGGGGTCATGAATGTTAGCAGGAAGATCCAGAAAACCCACAAAATCCACAAGATCATTTCCACTTCAGATTCCAACTGCAAACCTCGGTCTCTCATACTTCTGACCAACAGGCTATAAATTAGAGTTTCCCACAATCCCTTCCGCAGGTTCCGCAGGCTGCTAGCATGACTCACAGAACTCAGGAACACACTTCACTTACGTTTATTGGTTTATTAGAAAAGGTATTATAACGATAGAAATGAACAGCCAGGTGAAGAGGCACCCAGGGCGCGATTCAAAGGGTCGTGAGTGCAGGAGCTTCCGTCTCCTTAGAGGTGGGGTGTGCCCCCTTCTGGCATACAGATGTGTTCACCAGCCCAGACGCTCTCCAAACCCCATCATTTAAGAGTCTCATAACATAAACATGATTGATTAAATAACAGGAGGTCATTATAATAACCTAAATAATAGGTGGTTAACTTAATCTCCAGACCCACCCCTTCTGGAAGACTGGGATTTCAGAGCTAAAGTTTCTAAGCTTCTAATCAAGGCTTGGGTTTTCTGATGACATAACACCATCCTGAAGGTATCTAGGGATCCCTAAGAGTCACCTCATTAGAACAAAAGAAGCTTTTTTTTTTTTTTTCCCACCCTTATCACTCAGGAAAATCCAAGGGTTTTAGGAGCTCTGTGCCAGGGATATGAGCCAAAGACCAAACATCTGCCTAGGATACCACAAGAAGGTATGGCAGCAACTACTTTAAAAAAAAAAAAAAGAATTGATTGTTGATATTGGCAAACACTCTAGAATCGGTGGTCAGAAGTTAAGGACTTGACTAAGAACGTAGCTATGGCAACGGAAAAGAGAGAAGCGATGTGAGTAACCCTGTCAAGATAGAATCAATAGGACTTTAGATAGCCTGTTGAATATTGGGGAGGGAGGGGGAGGAGGGCTCAAAGGTAGCTCTTCAGTGTGAGTGTACATCGCTGGGAAGATATTGATGCCACTTACCGAGAGGTAAAACCAGAGAAGGCTTGCTTGGAAAGAAGTTCAATCTTGTACACGAGGAGTTTCAAATACCAGTAAAAAAAATCCATGTACCACATCTTCCCATTTCTGCAGATGGTTCTTATCTTCCTGAGCGCCTCGATGCAACTTCAAAAGACTTTCTTTTCTTTCTGTTTTACTCTATTCTGTCTGAAATATTCCTCTTCAAATTTTGAAAATAGTAAGTAGCTTAGCCACATCCTTTAAGGTGCTCAATTTTTCTCAAGCAGCCAACCATCTCTAGCCTTTGTTGGAAATTTTGAAAGAAGTCAATAGAAAGTTGGCCATCCGTAATGGGGAGGAGAAGAGTAGAAGGGAGAGTTTTCGAGATAGACTTGGCCGCCAGGTAACTTCTGTACGATCTCAGACACACTGTGTGTCAATGAACTCTTAGTCTCATGATCAGCACTGGCTTCCACTTTGCTGGACATTTTCCAGTGCTTTTAAAGGAGTCTTGATAGTTGTGAAATGAAAGATGATTCTCTCCCTCCATGTCAGAAATTCTTTTATCCATTCTCTCTTGCTATAAAACTCAGAATCAGTAAATCATGGATGTCTGAGATAGAATGGTTGGCCTGCTCCTATCATAGCTGTCTGATTTAGAGTGCTATCTGAAGACAATCTAAATACTTGCCTCTGCTTGATAGCTACTCTTGCCTCACATAGAATGACGAGAATTGTCTTTGTCATAGGCACAATTTAATTTAAGCAACAATTTTAGGAGGATGAGGGATTGTCATGCACACCTCCATCCTCAGTGTCAAACATACAGAGTCTCCATCTCAGGACAGAGAGTGACACTGTCATTCTCAAACACTTTGCATACCCTGCTGTATAGACTTTTCACTGAATCCTGTCTCTCACTGGAGCTTCAGCCCTCCATTCACTGGTTTTACCACAGCTGACAATTTCCTCAATGCAGTCAGGTTCCACCTGTCAACCACACTCTCCCTTCTGTCATCACTGATTCACAAATCTGTGAACAGACATTCCATGTCAGACCACAAGATGAGTCTTCCAGTGACTGGGGTTTGAAGACTCAGCAAGGGTCGTCTTTCAGCTCATCTACAAGGTGAAGAAACCGTATGGCACAGACCCGTTAGTGGCTTTCCCCCTTAACCTTGGATACCGTCCCCAGACTCTTTCAGTGTCTTTCCAGAAGAGTAACCAAAGAAACGATACCATTAATTCTTCAAGGACTCTGAATTCTTCAGAGCTGTTTCTCTGATTCAGCCTTTAGGTTCATAAGTCACTTCTTTCTCGAGGACATTACACACAAGTTTGATCATTGGTTTAAGTAATTTCCTTTACACTGACCTGAGGTACCTTGGATCCTGTGGAACCAGCATCAAGAACAGTTTGAGCTCTTGCTTTTTAAATCATGATTTCTGCAGAACTTGCAATCAAACTTTCAAAAAATTCCAAAACAAGAATGGGCTTTGAGATCAAGTTGTGATGTCAAGGGTTGTGTGAGCCAGAATTTTTCAGTGAAAAACACAATGCTTGTTTCCTGTGAGCAAACGAAAAGAATATTATCTTTCAGTTTTATGTATTTCCTTTAAAAATACAAACTGTTGTGATAAGATTGGGACCAGCAGATGATGACATTGGATCTGGAGCTCTGCTTGGTGCCCAGAATGAACCATCCGTTCAGAAAAAGAAGAGAATTACAGAGGCCCTGGGCTTTTACAAGGAACACCTTGTTCTGTAGAAACCTCTCTGGTACATTCCATTTGTTTTAATGAGTTCTGCTTATGGCAAAATGCTAAATGTGTATTCTATAAAGTGAAATTTAATGCTGCATAAGCCTGTAAGATTCTAAGATAAAATTCCAGATAGGGTAAGAGATAAGCTCTGTCCTAACACAGTTCAAAGAGATTTCGCTTGCGCAGCTCCAGGATACTTCCCCAGGATGCGGTGGACCGCTTTGTCGTAAGGGACACGGCACACTTTCAGTATAGAGCTCACGTTGCCATCCCATCCCACCTTCTCTCGAGGCACTCTGCCAAATTTTTCACAGAACTTACTTGGATACTACGTCACCTTTCCTTCTAACAATTTAGGGTAATCAGTAGACCCTGCAGACAATTCACGGTGATTCACTCACTCACCCTTTTATTCATTAACTTAATAAAAAGGCATTGCATGCCTACTATGTTCATTATGTTTCATAAATTTTATGGAACATTTATCCTGTGCCTCATACTGGACATGAAAAGATACACATTAAGGTTGGGCTTGCTTCCCAAGTGTATATAGTCTCATTAGGCCAAAAAATGAGTGTTATTAAGACAGTTATTAAAATGAAAGAAGCTAGATGTCTTAATTAATTTAAGGTTTACTATTATTTATTTAGAGATTACCAGCTACCAGAAACTGAGAAAAGCACCTTATTTTACTTTATAAAATGTCATTATTATTTCTTATGGAGTATAATTGCCTTACAATGTTGCGTTAATTTCTGTTGTACAGCAAATGAATCAGCTGTATGCAGACATGTGTCCTTTTCCTTGTGACATGCTTCCCACACACCCCCTCATTTTTAATTTAAATTACCTCATTTAATTCTCATAAATCCCTAAGTGGTGAGTGTTAACTCCAATTTGTAAATGATAAAACAGGTTTAAAGATTGATTACCATCTTATCACTTAATGACCACCAAACACCTCACATTTTACCATTTTTCCAGTTAAAATACTTTTGGTTTAAAGTAGACTGGATGAATGGAGGAGCCTGGTGGGCTGCAGTCCATGGGGTTGCTAGGAATCAGACACGACTGAGCGACTTCACTTTCACTTTCCACTTTCATGCATTGGAGAAGGAAATGGCAACCCACTCCAGTGTTCTTGCCTGGAGAATCCCTGGGACGGGGGAGCCTGGTGGGTTGCCGTCTATGGGGTTGCACAGACTCAGACACGACTGAAGCGACTTAGCAGCAGCAGCAGACTAGATAAAAGTATCTTAAATCCTAAGTGTATTAAATTAAGTCGTATAAAGAAGTCTGGAGGGAAGCAGTTCTAGGGCTGGTTATATTTCCAGCTTCACAAGATGAGTGTTCCATTTGTCCGTGTTTTCTTGACTTGCATGTCGGGGTTACAAGATGGTCAGCACAGCTTCAAGCATCCCACCTTTACATGATAAAATCCAAGAAAGGAAAGGACAGAGAGATTGTTCTGGCTTCTCTTTTTTATCAGAGAGAACAATATGTCTCATAAGCCCTGCATTGGACTCTCTCTTACATTTTGTTGGCAAAAGCTGGTCTCATACCCACTCCTAAACAAATCACAGGCCAGGAGTATGAGATTACAGGGGTTAGCCAAGATCCATTGTGATTCATCCCCTTGAAGATGAGTGTAATTTTGCTTTTTACCTGAATAAAATCAGGTAAGGGAAGGGAAAAGGGGACAACCTGTAAGATCTCCCTTATATATTAAAATGCTCAAAGATCCCAGTTAATAAGGAATTTTCTAACTTGCCATTAGACACATCATCCTCCATAAGATTTTAACTGAGATAGAAATTTTGAATGCACCATTAACCTAAGCATGTGGAACTGAAGCGTGGTGAGACTACAGGTCATCTTGGTAGAGCTGTGCCTTGTGGGCCATATGTGAACGTGCGAACGCCAAATTTAGCCTGAGAATGGGGCCGGCCACTAAAAGGAAGAAAATATTGCACTACGCCACGAAACAAGGCAATGTAGACTGATCACATTCTTGTTTTAAAACGATTTATATCACTGAGACAAAGATCTTTAAGTCAAATGTCTTTCAACACCTTTCCTTTAAAATTTATTCAGAATAATGAGTCTGATCAACTCAGATTTCTTGATGGACATATTACCTGTTTAAAAAAACATCTTTGCAACACATTAAAAAAAAAGTCTTAGGTTTAAAATGTCAGACTGAAGAAACATCTGTTTAAGCCGTGAGTGCATGCTCAGTCATGTCCAACTCTTTGCAACCCCATGGCTCCTCTGTCCCTGGGATTCTCCAGGCAAGAATACCAGAGTGAGTTGCCATTTCCTTCCCCAGGGGATCTTCCCAACCCAGGGATCAAATCCATTTCCTGCATCTCCTACACTGGCAAGCAGGTTCTTTGCCACTGAGCCACCTGGGAAGCCCCAATTTAAGCTACTCCTCTGTGTGTGTGTGTGTGTGTGTGTGTGTGTGTGTGTGTGTGTGTGTGTGTGTGTTAGCCGCTCAGTCATGTCTGACTCTTTGAGACCCCATGGACAGTAGCCCAACCAGGTTCCTCCATCCATGGGATTCTCCTGGCAAGAATACTGGAGTGGGTTGCCATTCCCTTCTCCAGGGAATCTTCCTGAGCCAGGGGTGGATCCTGGATCTGCTGCATTTCAGTCAGATTCTTTACTATCTGAACTATCAGGGAAGCTCCAAGAATATTGAACTAGGTAGCCATTTCCTTTTCCAGAGGATCTTCCCAACCCAGGGCTCAAACCTGGGTCTCCTACATTGCAGGCAGATTCTTTACCATCTGAGCCACGAGGGAAGCCTCTTAAATTCAGCTACACACAACAAATATCTTAAGCCATGAACATGTTTTACAATACAATGCAGGAGACTCTGGTTCCACTCCTGAGTGGGGAAGACCCCCTGGAGAAGGGATAGGCTACCCGCCTCAGCATGTTGGGGCTTCCCTGATGGCTCAGATGGTAAAAAAAAAAAAAAAATCCCCCTGCAATGGGGGAGCCTGGGTTTGATCCCTAGGTTGGGAAGATCCCCTCGAGAAAGGCAAGGCTACCCACTCCACTATTCTGCCCAAAATGCTATACCTTCACTCTTATGTAATCCCAGTAAAACCGGAATGAAGAAGTTTTCAAATAAATAACCCCATGAGAAAGGGGGAAAAGAGAAAAGGTTTTGTTTTTTGAGAAAAATATTCTAAAATATTGTAAATTGGAAAGCAAATGCATTAAAGATGCATTACAAATGTGGGTCTTTAAAGCAGGAGAAGTTGAGAAACAAGGTGATTTACTTTGCAGAATGCTCAAAAACATCATGTAAATTAACGGAATTAGGTCTGACTGGGGCTGTGGCAGTTACATCACTTAAATAAAGAAGATTAGGCGGAAATGATCTAGAATTCAGTTCTAGTCTTAATCCCTAGGCAACGGCTCCTGTGCTACCATAGCAAATGACTGCAGATTTATTGATGGGAGATATCAGCACGGTTGAAGTTCTAGGTACTCTGTGAAAATGAGATGAGTTTATATTCATTGGTTACTAACTGCAGAGACTGTGCTCTCTAGTCCCATTCCCCAGCTCAGCTCCCAATACCTGAAAGTCAGAGTCCTGCCTTTAAGAAGATTAGAAGACTTCTTTGGGGAACCTGACTACCCAAGATGAAAGAGGTACAGATTCTGGCCTTGACAATGCCTTAACAATTGGTTCACTCAGATCGCCATATGTATAGCATGTAAGTTATACGTATACATTTGGAGTTTCCAATCAACTTTTTCACCCATTATTATTAGTTATGAGCAGACAGTTAAGGCTCACAAAACATCTGAAAACTACTGGTTTTCCAGTGGTCATGTATGGATGTGAGAGTTGGACCATAAAGAATACTGAGCGCTGAGGAATTGATGCTTTTGAACTGTGGAGTGCGAGAAGACTCTTGAGAGTCCCTTGGACAGCAAGATCAAACCAGTCAATCCTAAAGGAAATCAGTCCTGAATATTCATTTGAAGGACTGATACTGAAGCTGAAGCTCCAATACTTTGGCCACCTGATACGAAGAGCCAACTCATTAAAGCCCTGGTGCTGGAAAAGATTGAAGGCAGGAGGAGAAGCGGACAACAGAGGATGAGATGGTTGGATGGCATCACTGACTCAATGGACATGAGTCTGAGCAAGCTCCGGGAGATGGTGAAGGACAGGAGAGCCCAGCGTGCTGCAGTCCGTGGGGTTGCAAAGAGTTGGACTTGGCTGAACAACAAACGGCAACAAAAAAGTAACAACAAGCAAACAAATAGAGGTTAAAAATAGGAAATGAGAGATAAAAAAAATCAAAAGACAAGTTCAGGAGGTTCACACGAAAATAACAAAAATTCCAGAAAAACCAACAGAAAGAGAGAGGAGGCATTTATCAATGAAATGATCCAAGAAAATTTCCTCAAACCAAAATATTTTCCATTTTGAAAAGGCTCATGAAGGTCTAACACAACAGGTGAAAATAAAGACACATAAAAATCCATTACCATTAAATTTTTTAAAATACTGAAGACCAAAAACGTACCTACATTTTTTTCAGGTTGTGGGGGGTGGGGGTGGGGAACAGGGCTTTGGCCACATATATAGGATTTGGAATTAGAATATACTAGAATGTCTAACCAGAACAATTAAACAAGAAATTTTAAAAATTAGAATGATTTTGAAATGTCAACAGCAATATTGGAATTTAGAATTCAACAGAGAAATACCTCAAAATTCTGAAGCAAAATTATTTCCAAAGACTTCTATTACTTGCAAGCTCTCACTCAAAGAAGAAAATAAAATAGACACTTACATACTTGCAATATCTCATGAAATTTTTCTCCCATTACCTTTTGCATGAAGTTACAAAATAACATGTCCTTCCAAAACAAAGAATCAACTGAAAAAGAGAAATACATGGGACAAAAGGAACAGGTGGAGGTAAAGAGCATTCCCCAGAACATTGACAAAGGAAATCTCAGGTAAATCACGTTAGAAACTGTTTCAGAAAAGTGCAGAGGACCATATGTAGAGCTGTCTTACCCTCCAGAGTGAACAGACAACCACAGGGAAAGTCACTGGAACCATCATCTCTCTTGATGAGTCTGCAGTGATGATGGGAAAGCTTGAGATAGAAAGATGGTGCAGTAGAAATATACATCTGCTCTTCAGGGTTCATGAAAGCCTCATGTCTCTCTTTTACGTTTTTGGGGGTGGGCGGGGAATTCATATTTATTTTTACTCAACTAAACAAAAGCTTATCACTGTCAGGAAAGAAAAGGAAAATATGCTAGAATAAGAATTTTCCTATAAATACCTATGTGATTGCGTATATGTATAAACTTGCATTAGTTATTTTTAATTGTAAAACATAAACATTATTTCCACTGAAGTTAAGATCAGAGCAAGGATGCAAATATCATTACAGTTTTCAGCCTTGTTCTGGAGGTGTTGGTCATTACCACAAGGCAAAACATATAAGTGATATCTAAAAACTAAAAGTGGAAGAAACAAAATTCTTTTCTGAAGATGACAATTATCTTCCTAGCAAATGAGAAATAATCTTCTAAAAAATTATTGGAATAGTGAGAGTTCAGTTAAGTAGCCAAATACAAGATCATCCACAATAAAAATGGCTTTCCTAAATACCAACAATCACCAGCTGGAAAAAAATAATGAGGGATTAAAGTATCTCAAACATAATCGCTGTCAAAAAAAGAAAGAAAATATGGAATATATAGGAATGAACAAAAATTTGCAAGCTCTTTGTAAAGAAAATTATAAAACTTCTTTGAAGACATAAAGATAACCTAATAAATAGCAAGATAATCATCTTGAAAAGAAAGACTCAGTATTGGAAAATGTGAGTTCTTCCGGAAATAACCAATACAACCAAGTAATGAAAACAAAAATTCAAATAGAATCTGCCATGGTGTATGAAAAGGCAGTAATAACTAATACTCATTTTTTACAAGATGAGGAAAATTGACATACACTACCAGATAACCAAATAGGACTTTTCTTTAAGAGCATTAAAAACTATGTACGTTCCCTAGGGCTGCCACAGAGTACCAGAAACTGGGTGACATGAGAAAAACCGAAATTTCCTCTCCCACAGTTCTGTGGGAAGTCCACTTGCCTTCTCTGAAGGGTCAAGTTTCTGGCCACTCTTGGCCTTTTCCCCAACTTGCAGATCGGTTCAGTTCAGTCGCTCAGTCGTGTCTGACTCTTTGGGACCCCATGGACTGCAGCACGCCAGGCTTCCCTGTCCATCACCAACTCCAGCAGTTTGCTCAAACTCATGTCCATCGTGTCGGTGATGCCATTCAACCATCTCATCCTCTGTTGTCCCCTTCTCCTCCTGCCCCCAATCTTTCCCAGCATCAGGGTCTTTTCAAATGAGTCAGTTCTTCGCATCAGGTGGCTGAAGTATTGGAGTTTCAGCTCATCATCAGTCCTTCCAATGAATATTTAGGACTGATTTCCTTTAGGAGGGACTAGTTGGATCTCCTTGCAGATACATTACTCCAAACGTTGCCTCAGAAGTCCACGGCATTCTCGGTGTCCCAACACACATCTTTCCTCTGCACGGCTCTGCTCATCTGCTTTCAAAGACATCATCTTGTTGAATTAAGTGTCCATCCTATACACACTATGACCTCTTCTTAACTAACTACATCTGTAAAAGCATGGTTTCCAAATAGATTCACATTCTGAGGTTCGGGTAAGGACATGAACTTTGGGAGACAATATTCAACCCAATAGGGTAACTAAAACATTGCTATTTTTAAGAAACTGCATACTAATACAGAATAGATTAATAGAACAGAATAAATATTCAGAAATAGATGCATATATATTTTAAAATTAAAAACTATCAAAACAAAACAGATTGGTAATTGGCTGTTCATTTCAGAAAAAAAGAAGATACATTTAGAAGACTTCTTTCAAATATACATAAAAACAAGTTTTATATAAACCAAAGAGCTAGATTTTAAAAACAAAACCATAAAATATTAGGAAGTTAATGTAAGCAATTCACATAAAGAAAAGTCCTAGGGAGAAAAGTCAGTCACTTTTGTGATGTCTTTAAGAGATAGATACAAATCTATAGCCCCAAAGTATAACATAGCAAGTTACAATTTATGAAACCCTTTAATTAGAGGGTCACTCATTTGGGGCTTAAATCATTAAGAAAACTCCTTTTAATGGGTAAAATACCCTTGAGAAAGATAACCTATCATTTCACAGCCTGTTATTAATTATCCAAAAACTGAGAGAGGAAGAAAGAGCATGCACGTGGGTATTAGAGACAAATTCCAACTACTTACGCTATGGTTACCCTTGCCTTCCATTTTTTTAAATGTCATATTTATTTATTTATTTATTTGGCTGTGCTGGGTCTTAGTTGCAGCATATGGGATCTAACTCCCTAACCCAGGCCCCCTGCACTGGGAGCACAGAGGCTTAGCCCTTGGACCACCAGGGAAGTCCCCTGCCTTCCATTTTGATGCAAATGAATATCAAATAATAAATAAGCAATAATAACTGTCACTGCGGCTTTGTGCTGTCTGCATGCCTTAGCTCATTTAATACATCCCACATTCTTAGGAGGTAAGCATTATTTATTCCCATTTTAGGCCTGAAAACACTGAGGATCAGTGGTTAAAAGAAAGAAGATTGTCTTTCCCTGTGTACTCTGGAGGCCCCCACGTGGCAGGGATCTTACTGTGGTTTTGGCGTACCTGACTGTCCAGGTAGACTAAACTCTGCATGATTGCGGAAGCCAAGTCTTACTCCTTTATACACCCAGCATATCTAGCTAGATACTCAAATCCTAGTGGCTACTCAATAACGGATACAAATAGGGGATAGCTAGGTGGGCTTCCCTGGTGGGTACAGAATCTGCCTGCAATGTGGGAGACCTGGGTTCGATCCGTGGGTTGGGAAGATGCCCTGAAGAAGGGAAGGGCTCCCACTCCAGTATTCTTTCCCGGAGAATTCCATGGACTGTATAGTCCCTGGGGTCGCAAAGAGTCGGACACCACTGAGCGACTTGCATTACATTATTAGATGGAAGCAGAAGCAAGAACTGAAAAGAAAGGCTGGTTGCAAGTCAGCCAAAGTTGATGGTGATTAAAACGCTGCTTCCTCCGAGTGTTCATTCTTATATTTCGTACTTAGAGACAAACATCCCAAAGAAACTGCCCAGATTTGAAGCTTGTTTCCACTTCATGCTGTGTGACCTTGGGCAGGTGACTCAACTTGTAGAAACCTGTTTCCTTTTTTGTAAAATGGAGATAACAGTAGTATCTGCCTTCTGCATTACCGAGAGGGCTAAATATGATAATCCAAGTAAAGCTTTTAGTGTGCTGAGCCTACCAAGACTATTTTACTATTCTGGTAATTACAGCATCAGGCCAGCTTTCTCCAGTAGTATCCTTATGCGGTCAAGTTGTTGCCTCTTTCCTTTTGCAACTAAAGGGTGCTCCCGTGAAACTCTTCTTCATCCAGACTGAAAGTCAGTTTAAATTTAAGTGAAGATGAAAAGATGGACTCTGTTGGTGATCACGTTAAGCTGATGTTTCAGAATGGCAGATGCTGTAACTTGTGACCCCACAGGAGCACTTGCCTGTTCTTATTTCCCACCTATTAAATCTGACCCTCACTGTGGAAGATACTGGAATGAAGCGGTAGCTTTGTAAGTAAACAAAGGAACCTCTGCTGAACAGACCCCATGATGTCAGACTTGACAGAAACTTAAGTAAGGAATAAACAAAAAACACCTGTAGATCAGTATTAACTATTTACTTTCTGTTATATATTGTAATATAGATCTGGCCTTTTCTCTCATTGCTAAATCGCTTCAGTCGTGTCCAACTCTTTGTGACCCCAGGGACTGCAGCCCGCCAGGCTCCTCCGTCCACAGGATTCTTCAGGCAAGAATACTGGCGTGGGTTGCCATGACCTCCTCCAGGGGATCTTCCCAACTCAGGGTTCGAAAGCACCTCTCTTAAAGCTCCTGCTTTGGCAGGCGTGTTCTCTACCTTTACCGTGCTTGGGAAGCCCTCAGGTGGTGCTAATGGTAGATACAACGAAATTCTCTCATTATTGTCTTTTTACTTTAAGCTTTCTTCAAAAACACGATCTTTGGGAAAGCTCAGCGTGGTCTATTATATGACTTGCTGGAAATTATCTCTTTCAAATTTATTGAATATTTTGGTGATCTTTAATTTTTTGCTCTCTTAGATAATGTCATGATGGTTGTCCCTGTACATACAGTTTTCGTGTATAGCTCTGATTTTTTCTTAATTTAAGTTCATAATACAATAAAAATAGGTATTTGCAATAAAAATATTATTTCAGAATTTAAGCAAGATCTGAGGAGATGTATAAAAGAATATGTCAAAATACTTCATAAGTCTTCCACATATACCAAAATTACTATACCACCCACAAAAATGTTGCAGCTATTATGACAGCTGAGAAGAGATATTCATTATTTTTCACAGTCTTCATGACTGGCCATAACAGATGTCAGCTTCAGTGAACCATTACAGCTAGCCAGCTGACCAACAGCCCTCACCACATCTATAGCTAATTTTGTTAATTTATTTGCTACATAATCAAAATAGAGGGCTTCCCTGGTGGCTCAGATGGTAAAGAATCCACCTGCAATGCAAGAGACCTGGATTTGACCCCTGGGTCGGGAAGATCCCCTGGAGAAAAGAATGGCAACCCACTCCAGCATTCTTGCCTGGAAAAGTCCATGGACAGAGGAGCCTGGCAGGCTACGGTCCATGGTGTTGCAAAGAGTCAGACATGACTGAGCAACTAACACACTGCTTGCTTTTATCCAATTTAGCAGTCAGGTTGTTCTTGCAAATTCTCAAAATGTTGATTATTTCTAGCATACAGCTCCCAAAGACAGCTAGACCACTGTGAATCAACACTGATACCATGCAATGGCAACTTCCTACGTGGCAGGAGCTCAAGACCTCAGGCAGAGCATGCTATGACTTTTATATTAAACCTCCCCCAGGTTAATCCCCAGTGCCCCAAGGATTTACCAAAGCAGTAATAACTGCTCAGAAGAGATTAGTGCCCAAGGTACTGGCTGATAGCTTATCACAGAAGGTGATTACTCAAAGGCTAATGCTGGTTTGAGGAAATTGCTAGTCTCTCATATTTCCTGTTCCTCAAATTGCCTTTTATTCCTTGAATCTGTTGCTCATTTTTAAATATATGTTTTATTTCCTTAAGATTTTCTTATTTCATTTTTTATTCTACAATTAGGGGTCTCAAATAGTTATCTTTTAGTCAAATTTCCAATATGTTCAAAGCCCTTTGCCACCATATATTTTAGAGTTATTTATGATAAATAATGACATTATATTACATATTAATATTTGTCATATTAACTATATACATTAGCATCTATTCTTTTAATTGCTACTGTCCTACATTTCAAGTTTATCATTCTTTACATCATCTAGGAGAATATTTGGAAAATTCACATTGTCAGAGTTTTAGTAGATAGAAGCTCTGATCACCCAGCATCACTCTGGGTGAGATGAGATCATGAAAGGAATGCTGACCTTGAATCTGCGTCATATGCAAGCATTATGTATACTTTCCAAATTAGCAAAAAAACATATTACCATGCTTAAATGTGAAACTCTTTTCTTAACCAAACCATACTCTGTCCCCTCTGTCATCTTCAAAGATTACAATAGATTCTCTGTGAAATAGTGGAAAGCAAACAACAGTTCCAGCTGGAAAAGGGATACTTACATATGCTATCTTTATTATTATTTATTGTCTTAGCAATTTATGTACAAACCTGAAGAGAGAATTTCCTTGGGTGTCAGAACAGTCAGGTAGGAAATGTTAACCAGTAAATAAACAAGAGTTACCAGAGGGAATGCAGGAAATATATTCTTTAGAATTGTTTTTCTGGGTTTCTTGAGCTCCCCTGAAAGACGTAAAAGAACAAAATCACAATGGGTAAACCTTATGTCTTAAATTTATCTTTAAAATTGTTCCATGTATCAAGTGTTGGGCTGCATTCTTCCTATTCACCCTGGCCACTATCACACACACACACACACACACACACACACACACACATTAATATGCACCAACACCCACAATAGTAACTGCTACACACACCCGCTCCCTTCAGAGCTTGCTGCTAAGTAAACAAAGCAGGGGGAATGAAGACATTTCCCCCATATATTTTTAAAATTTCTGAATTAAAGGCCCAAGAATGAAAATGGAAGCTGAGCCCACGCGACCCTGTGGGTTCAGAGCCCACCTGTGTCTTCAGGCTTCTCTGTTGGGTACTGGGCGCTGAGTTTGAGTCCTGGGAGTACAATGGTAAGCAAAAGCAAACAGGAAGCGCAAACTCTCCTGTTTCCTGTTCCTCATTTTTTCCCAAATTTCCTTTTATTCCTTTAATCTGTTACTCATTTTAAGACATATGTTCATTACATTAAGATTATGGGAAGAGGAGCTATGATTAACTCAATAATCACATAAAGAAAAGTTAAAATAGTGTCTGTGATAAGGGTCCAAATAAAAGAGAAAGGGCTGTGAAAATATATTATATGATAATTTGATGGCCCCTTTTGCTATTTGCGTCACAGGCACACCAGCTTTCTTTCAGTTCCTCAAAAATGTACTGCCTGTTGCCCTCAGCCCATTCTCTCATGCCCTTTTCTGGTTGCCTAATTGACATTAACCCTTCCTTCAGCAACTATAGTTTCTTCTGGGAAAATAGGAGCCAACACCCTCCTTGTTGTCCAGTCGCTCAGTCATGTCTAACTCTGAGACTCCATGGACTGCAGCACCCCAGGTTTCCCTGTCCTTCACTGTCTCTGGAGTTTGCTCAAACTCATGTCCATTGAGTCTCATTCTCTGTTGCCTCATTCTCTTCCTGCCTTCAATCTTTCCCAGCATCAGAGTCTCTTCCAATGAGTCAGCTCTTCACATCAGGTGGCCAAAGTACTGGAGTTTCAGCTTCAGCATCAGTCCTTTCAGTGAATATTCAGGGTTGATTTCCTTTAGGATTGACTGGGTTGATCTCCTTGCAGTCCAAGGGACTCTCAAGAGTCTCCTCCAGCTCCACATTCAAAGGAATCAGTTCTTCAGCCCTCAGCCTTCTTTACGGTTCAACTCGTACCACATCCATCCATGACAACTGGAAAAACTATAGCTTCGACTAGACAGACCTTGGTCAGCAAAGTGATGTCTCTACCTTTTAAAACCCTGTCTAGGTTTGTCATAGCTTTTCTTCCAAGGAGCAAGCATCTCTTAATTTCATGTCTGCAGTCACCATCTGCAGTGATTTTGGAGCCCAAGAAAAGAAAGCCTGTCACTGTTTCAATTTTTCTCTATTTGCCATGATGACATGATCTTAGTTTTCCAAAGGCTGAGTTTTTAAAAAGCCAGCTTTCACTCTCCTCTTTCTCCTTCACCAACAGGCTCTTTAGTTCCTCTTCGCTTTCTGCCATCAAGGTGGTACCATGCCCATATCTGAGGTTACTGATGCTTCTGGCAGTCTTGATTCCAGCTTGTGCTTCCTCTGGCCCAGGATTTTGCATGATGTACTCTGCATATAAGTTAAATAAGCAAGGTGACAATAAACAGCTTTGACCTACTCCTTTTCCGATTTTGAACCAGTCCATTGTTCCATGTCCAGTTCTAACTGTTGCTTCTTAAACTGCATACGGGTGTCTCAGGAGACAGGTAGAGTGATCTGGTATTCCCATCTCTTTAAGAATTTTCCACGGTTTGTTGTGATCCACACAGTCAAAGACTTTAGCATAGTCAATGAAGCAGAAGTAGGTTTTTTTTTCTGGAATTCTTTTGCTTTTTCTCTGATCCAGTGGATGAGTCTTCTGCTTTTTCCAAAGCCAAGTTGTACATCTGGAAGTTCTCAGTTCACCTACTGTTGAAACCTACCTCAGAGTGAACCTACTTTGAGCATTACCTTGCTAGTATGTGAAATGATGCAATTGTGTGGTAGTTTGAACATTCTTTGGCATTGCCCTTCTTTGGGATTGGAATGAAAACTGACATTTTCCAGTCCTGTGGCCACTGCTGAGTTTTCCAAATTTGCTGGTATACTGAGTGCAGCACTTTAACAGCATCATCTTTTAGGATCTGAAATAGCTCAACTGAAATTCCATCACCTCTGCTAGCTTTGTTCGTAGTGATGCTTCCTAAGCCCCACTTGACTTCACACCCCAGGATGTCTGGCTCTAGGTGAGTGACCACACCATCACAGTTATCTGGGTCATTAAGATCTTTTTTGTACAGTTCTGTGTATTCTTGCCACCTCTTCTTGATCTCTTCTGCTCCGTTAGGTCTTTACCATTTCTGTCCTTTATTCCATATCATTTCATATTTCATATCCATGTCCATTTCATATACATGAGTTCCTTTTGTATCTCTAATTTTCTTGAAGAGATCTCTAGTCTTTCCCATTCTATTGTTTTCCTCTATTTCTTTGCATTGATCACTGAGGAAGGCTTTCTTATCTCTCCTTGCTACTCTTTGAAACTCTGCATTCACATGGGTGTATCTTTCCTTTTCTCTGTTGCCTCTTGCTTCTCTTCTTTTCTCAGCTATTTGTAAGGCCTCCTCAGACAGCCATTTTGCCTTCTTGAATTTCTTCTTCTTGGGGATGGTTTTGGTCACAGCTTCCTGTACAGTGTCACGAACCTCCATTCATAGTTCGTCAGGCACTCTGCCTATCAAAACTCTTAGGCCAACAAAATTGTCCTGTTATACCATCTGTGGGGACACACAGAGTCGGACATGACTGAAGTGGCTTAGCAGCAGCAGCAGAAGCATTCTCATAGCATCTGTGAAAACAGTAGAAGAGTCAGTCAGAAGTTCTCTTTCCCTGTGAGTCCTCACCTTTCCTTAATGCCAATATTCAGTGCAGAAGAGATCATGATTTAGCGTTTATACACATAATGATTTTCTAGGATAGTCTTATTCTAAATATTGTCCCATTTATGACACCGTTTTCCCCAGTCTTACCATTTTCTGAGAACTCTCCCTGACACAGAGAATTAACATTATAGCTATGTGTATACTATGTGATCCTGGGCCCTGGTAATGGGTAACAGCACCACACACAGACCTCTGACTCACTGGAAGTCTATCATTGCCAGTACACAGGATTTCTTGCAAAGATTTGAACCATATGTCAACAAAGCTGAGAGAACCAGGAAAAAAGCACTCAGTGCTTGCATAATAGGCAACTGATAACTTTAATTTTTAAGTCCTAGAGCGTCCTTGATTTCTGTTGTTCCTGAAGACAGGTTGCTCAGGTCTTCCTTGAAATACAGCATTGTTCTTCCAGCCCGTTTCCTTCTGCTTGTTTAAGCTAATGTGTGTGAGTTTCTGTTACTTAAAGCCAAATACCTCTGACTAATAAATATTTGTCCTTTGACAGATATCAAATGCCTTCCATCTACATCCACCCAGAGGTTGCATGTACTGTCCCTGGGCTGATTGAGAACTGAAGAGTAAAGACTTAAAAAGCTCTCATTCAGGTGCTGCCTCACCCACTCTCTCCTATGGGCTTCTGGATGATTTAGTGACTATCAAGCTTTCAATTTCCCTACCTGTATATTGAGGGTAATTGGAAAATATAGAGACAATAAAATTCCAATCAAATCCCTAGCACTTAATAAGTTATTAATGACTACGGTTATTAGTTAAAGCTTTTAAGCAAGCAAAAGGGCAACTTTTAAGATTACCTGTTCTTTCCTTTGGGCCTTTTGCTCTTTCTCATTATGTACTAGATTGTCACATTGGAGATAAGAAATATAATACAATAAAATATATAATATAATAGCTATACAAGTGGTGAATATCCTTGGTTTTGAACTTAAAAGATGAATGTTCCCACAGTAGTCAAAATCAGCTGCTTACAAACTACCATTTTACTGGTAAAAGTGTTAGTTAGAATTTAGTAATGCTTAAAAGTTATTAAGCAAATTAACAATCCCAGCATATACCCAAATTCCTCCAGCGTTTGTTTACTGCTTGCCAGTTTTGAAGAGTTCTGTAATAGTTGATAGGTTAGCAAATTTTGTTAATTTGTTTACAGCAGAGTCGTCTAGCAATGAAACACCATTGGCAAAGAAACAAGATGGAATTGGCACAAACAGAAGCCAAAGATTTCTGTTCTTAAAAAAGAAAGAGACAATGTGAGAGAGAGAGAGGAAAAGAAAGTTTTGCTCATTATCCTCTCAAATGGCAGTGGCCCATTTAATTATAAAACACTGATCTCTCATAGTTTTCTTTTCTCAATATCTCAATTTTAAATTCAATGCTGAGTGACTTTCCTCTCATGCTCAAAACTCACCGATGAACTCTTGGTTAGTAAAATCGCTTTTGATCACTTCTCGCACTCTTCAACTTCTGAGGCATTTCACCATGTGGATTACTCTCTCCTTTGGAAACTTGGTGATTTTCTTTCTCTAGACTTCCTCTGGCTTCTTTATCAAATCCTCTTTCTCCATCCACCTCCTAAAAGTTGACATTCTCCGTCATCCGTCTCCAATCCTATGCCATCTTGCTCTACCTCACTCTCGGTGTGTGACCTAACAACTCTATTGATTAGCAAGCTGGTGAAGTGGAAACAATTTGGCAGTTATTTAAGACTGTGTGCCACGTCTTACACACATCTGCACACTTCTGGTCTCCACAGCTTCACTCAGATTTCTCTACTGCTGGAATTTTTCGGGGGGTTCCATTAAAATTGCTGCCTTTTCCACTTGATGAGACAGAAGAAGGTGGTTTTATCTTCCACTGAATTTCCATTGTAATTGTATTGTTCCCTTACAGCCAGTTACTACATACTATCATATCATTACTTATTCATAAATCACAGAATTATGGTGACTTTAAGTGATACTGCCTATATTTCAGGTGAAGGACGGTAAAGTGCAGAGAGTTAAAGACACTCGCCACAGCTAGGAAGTGGCAGAAGTCAGGCCACAACCTAGGGAGAGGCTCTTCTACCGCTGCAAACCTCTTTGGTGGAAAGAATGCATCTTACTCATCTTAAGGCACTAACACAGCCTTTTTGATTTGAAAATCGTCAGTGTTTCAAAAAATGCCTGCTGGCAAGAGAGTTAATAGATGATGGACACATCAGTGATCACAGGGGGCCCTAAAATTAAGGGAAACTTTTTTCGGTAGTAGAGAGTCTGCTTCATGTTTAAACGTCCAAGAAAAACACCGATAAAAAGGTTGAAGTTGAGGAGGTGAGAGGGAAAGTGCACAGGTGGAGGTCAAGGGGAGAGGCTGACTTTGAAAATGTAGAGAAAACTTGTATCCTAACATTGAAGGGAAGAGTACTGAATCTGACCTTAGACCGATCAAGGAAATCTATGATTCTATTTTTTTAAAAAATACTTAAAAGCCTGAATGTGTCACACCCACCCATAACACAAGCATAGTCTGGCATTGGATTATTCTTAGATTCACAGTTTCGTGAAAGAGGACTATTTCCACACTCTCCAAATTCATCCATTAACAGAATAAAAACTAGATTGGCACATGAGTCCCCTATCTGTTGTCCCAGAAAAGAAAGCTGAAAAAGAGAAGTTATTCAAGAAAATAAGTACTTTGGAATAACCAGAAAAAATTAAGAGTTGGTGATAAATGCAGAGCTGGCACATTCTGCTCTGATTTGGAAAATAATAAAGAAGAAAAAATTACTTAATTTAAATAAGACACAAAATATAATAAAAGATGTGCATTTCACATTGCATGCAACAAGTCATGGGTTGAGATTTGCTTTTCTCCAGGTATTGTTGGTTACCTGCTGGATACGTAAAGCATCCCCCACCTGAATATGCAAAATATCCTTGGAAGATGGCTTCTGTCAACTGGGAGGCTTCTAGAAACTCAGCATTGAAAGAGTTCGGAAATAATTCTAGATTCTCCTTCCTCACTTTTACCAGCAACACTACTGCACTTAGGGAAACAAGGCCGAGCGTGGCCATTTCCAGCAACATGCTGGCTATCTGAAGCCAAGTCACCTCTCTCACACCACAAGAACTCAGAATTCCCAGCGCCAGACATTTCTTCAGCAGCTTTGGAGCAGAGCAGCTGGGATACAAAGGCTGGATGCTGTACTAGGCAAGGAGCAGAGCCTGCCTGGCAGTGAGCCCTGGACCCAGAAAGGTGGTCCAGAGATTCAGGAAAGAGATCATATTGCCAAAACACCTCTTGAGAAAACAGTAGCGAGCTCCACTGCATGGGAAGGTCACACCTACCTCTGCTGAGTGGAGAGGGGTCATAAAGGACCACAGGGCCCAATCAACCTGGATGCTCAGGGAGAGCCCCGGATTGATGCACGAGGACTTCAACACCCCTTTGAGGGCCACAAAAACATCTGCTCCAGTTATATCTGTAATTAGAAACCTCATGCCCAGCAACATCCAAACACTCTCTTGAGCTGTATCTTCCTCTCTTTATCCATTGTAACTGAATTTTTAAATTCTGCATAAATGACAGCTCATGACTTTTCCTGCCTATATTGGTAGAAATGATGTTCAAGGGTTCTCTGAAATAAAAGAGTGCTGCCCTTCTTGTTCCATCTTTGTTAAATAGAGACTGTGTTCAATCATTAGCAAAATACCTGTGATGCATCCAGGTAAAATAATGTCAGATTACTTGAAAGGGTTTTAGTTTGACTTTTTAAAAAATTATCATCAAAATAATACATTCAGATGGAAAAAATTTTCGGTAACATAGGCATTACAGCAAGAAGCAAAGATTTTCTACTCTACTTCACCCCTTCCCAAACATATTCCCAGCTTTTTCCTCTGGAAACAACCATTTAGGAGTGTTTACGGTTCTGGTTCTTTTTGGCAGTTGCTTCCACTGTTCTTCCTTGTTGGCTCAGATGGTAAAGAATCCACCTGCAATGCAGGAGACCCAGGTTCAATGCCTTGGTTGGGAAGATCCCTTGGAGAAGGGCAAGGCAACCCACTCCAGTATTCTTGCCTGGAGAATCCCATGGACAGAGGAGCCTGGTGGGCTACACAGTCCATGGGGTCACAGAGTCAGACATGACTGAGTGAATAATTCTTTCTTTCTTTCCACAACTCTAAACAATACAGAAATTTTTACTCATAAATATTTCAACTTAAGACAGCGTCTATTGACTTCCGCCCATGAACACTGAGGAGCTGGCTCACTCACTGTCCTCTCGCTTTCTCCCTCTTCCTCCCATTCTTTCCATCAAGCTTTCAAGAGACCAAGTATCTACCTTTCATTGTTTTACAGAAACAAATTAACAACGTGAGGGAGTGAAACACCCTGCAACGTAAGCCTGTCCCCTAACCAGCCACCATTCTGGTGACCTGGGTCACGTGCAGAAAGATGAGGTCAGGAAAGACAGGAGGAGGCCTGATCCCCTGGACAGAAGGAACAGAGGTCTTTAACATCTGAGCAAGGCCTGAGCCTTAATAGCTCTTAAATACGTTCACTCCACAATGCAAAGTGTCAAACTGAGCACCTCTAAAATCTCTTAAGCTTGGAGGACACTCCCTGCCCTGGAAGAAAATTATTTCCAAATTATCCTTTTACAGTAAATGAAAATAAAATTGTTTAGGTTTTTGCTTTGGTTGCGGGTAAGTGGCTGTTTTCTGGCAGATTGCATCTGATTCACCAGAAAGTCCAGTAACAATACTGTACAGATCTCAATAAACATGAGCAGGTTCACAACCCAAATGAAAGCATGCCTCCCCTTCTGTCCTGGAGAGAAGGACCTAGAAGTGAGCAGAGGAGACCAGAACATTCACCTTAAAATAGAATTACAGTATGTGAAATAATCACACACGGAGAGACAAATATAACATGATTGTACTTAACTGAGGTATCTAAAAAGAAGAGAAGTGAAAAGCAAAGGAGAAAAGGAAAGATATATCATCTTGAATGCAGAGTTCCAAAGAATAGCAAGGAGAGATAAGAAAGCCTTCCTCAGCGATCAGTGCAAAGAAATAGAGGAAAACAATGGATTGGGAAAGACTAGAGCTCTCTTCCAGGATGTCTGGCTCTAGATGAGTGATCACACCATCGTGATTATCTGGGTCGTGAAGATCTTTTCTGTACAATTCTTCTGTGTATTCTTGCCACCTCTTCTTAATATCTTCTGCTTCTGTTAGGTCCATACCATTTCTGTCTTTTATCGAGCACATCTTTGCATGAAATGTTCCCTTGGTATCTCTAATTTTCTTGAAGAGATCTCTAGTCTTTCCCATTCTGTTGTTTTCCTCTATTTCTTTGCATTGATTGCTGAAGAAGGCTTTCTTATCTCTTCTTGCTATTCTTTGGAATTCTGCATTCAGATGCTTATATCTTTCCTTTTCTCCTTTGTTTTTCGCTTCTCTTCTTTTCACAGCTATTTGTAAGACCTCCCCAGACAGCCATTTTGCTTTTTTGCATTTCTTTTCCATGGGGATGGTCTTGATCCCTGTCTCCTGTGAATGTCACAAACCTCATTCCATAGTTCATCAGGCACTCTATCTATCAGATCTAGGCCCTTAAATCTATTTCTCACTTCCACTGTATAATCATAAGGGATTTGATTTAAGTCATACCTGAATGGTCTAGCGGTTTTCCTACTTTCTTCAATTTGAGTCTGAATTTGGTAATAAAGAGTTCATGATCTGAGCCACAGTCAGCTCCTGGTCTTGTTTTTGTTGACTGTATAGAGCTTCTCCATTTTTGGCTGCAAAGAATATAATCAATCTGATTTTGGCATTGACCATCTGGTGATGTCCGTGTAGAGTCTTCTCTTGTGTTGTTGGAAGAGGGTGTTTGCTATGACCAGTGCATTTTCCTGGCAAACTCTATTAGTCTTTGCCGACTAAGGTCCGTCTAGTCAAGGCTATGGTTTTCCAGTAGTCATGTATGGATGTGAGAGTTGGACTGTGAAGAAGGCTGAGCGCTGAAGAATTGATGCTTTTGAACTGTGGTGTTGGAGAAGACTCTTGAGAGTCCCTTGGACTGCAAGGAGATCCAACCAGTCCATTCTGAAGGAGATCAGTCCTGGGATTTCTTTGGAAGGAATGATGCTGAAGCTGAAACTCCAGTACTTTGGCCACCTCATGTGAAGAGTTGACTCATTGGAAAAGACTTTGATGCTGGGAGGGACTGGGGGCAGGAGGAGAAGGGGACAACAGAGGATGAGATGGCTGGATGACATCACTGACTCGATGGACATGAATCTGAGTGAACTCCGGGAGGCCTGGCATGCTGTGATTCATGGGGTCGCAAAGAGTCGGACACAACTGAGAGACTGAACTGAACTGAGAGCTCTCTTCAGAGAAGGCAACAGCAACCGGCTCCAGTACTCTTGCCTGGAAAATCTCACGGACAGAGGAGCCTGGTAGGCTGCAGTCCATGGGGTTGCAAAGAGTCAGACATGACTGAGCGACTTCACTTTCTCTTTTCACTTTCATGCATTGGAGAAGGAAATGGCAACCGACTCCAGTGTTCTTGCCTGGAGAATCCCAGGGATGGAGGAGCCTGGTGGGCTGCTGTCTATGGGGTCTCACAGAGTTGGACATGACTGAAGTGACTTAGCAACAGCAGAGCTCTCTTCAAGAAAATTAGAGATACCAAGGGAACATTTCATGCAAAGATGGGCTCAGTAAAGCACAGAAATTGTATGGACCTAACAGAAACAGAAGATATTAAGAAGAGGTGGCAAGAATATACAGAAGAACTGTACAAAAAAGATCTTTATGACCCAGATAATCATGAAGGTGTGATCACTCCCACTCACCTAGAGCCGGACATCTTGGAATGTGAAGTCAGGTGGGCCTTAGGAAGCATCTCTACAAACAAAGCTAGTGGAGGTGATGGAATTCCATTTGATTTATTTCAAATTCTCAGAGATGATGCTATGAAAGTGCTGCACTCAATATGTTAGCAAATTTGGAAAACTCGGCAGTGGTCACAGGACTGGAAAAGGTCAGTTTTCATTCGAATCCCAAAGAAAGGTAATGCCAAAGAATGCTCAAACTACTGCACAATTGCACTCATCTCACAAGTTAGTAAAGTAATGCTCAAAATTCTTCTAGCTAGGCTTCAGCAATACGTGAACTGTGAACTTCCAGATGTTCAAACTGGATTTAGAAAAGGCAGAGGAACCAGAGATCAAATTGCCAACATCTGCTGGATCATGAGAAAAGCAAGAGAGTTCCAGAAAAACATCTATTTCTGCTTTATTGACTATACCAACGCCTTTGACTGTGTGGATCACAATAAACTGTAGAAAATTCTGAAACGGATGGGAATACCAGACCACCTGACCTGCCTCTTGAGAAACCTGTATGCAGCAACAGTTAAAACAGACTGGTTCCAAATAGGAAAAGGAGTACGTCAAGGCTATATATTGTCACCCTGCTTATTTAACTTATATGCATGAGAAACGGTGGGCTGGAAGAAGCACAAGCTGGAATCAAGATTGCCAGGAGAAATATCAATAACCTCAGATATGCAGATGACACCACCCTTATGGCAGAAAGTGAAGAACAACTAAAGAGCCTCTTGATGAAAGTGAAAAAAGAGAGTGGAAAAAGTTGGCCTAAAGCTCAACATTCAAAAAACTAAGATTATGGCCTCCGATCCCATCACTTCATGGCAAATAGATGGGGAAACAGTGGAAACAGTGGCTGAATTTATTTTTCTGGGCTCCAAAATCACTGCCGATGGTGACTGCAGCCATGAAATTAAAAGACGCTTACTCCTTGGAAGGAAAGTTATGACCAACCTAGATAGGATATTGAAAAGCAGAGACATAACCTTGCCAACAAAGGTCCATCTAGTCAAGGCTGTGGTTTTTCCAGTAGTCATGTATGGATGTGAGAGTTGGACTGTGAAGAAGGCTGAGCGCTGAAGAATTGATGCTTTTGAACTGTGGTGTAGGAGAAGACTCTTGAGAGTCCCTTGGACTGCAAGGAGATCCAATCAGTCCATCCTAAAGGAAATCAGTCCTGGGTGTTCATTGGAAGGACTGATGTTGAAGCTGAAACTCCAATACTTTGTCCACCTGATCTGGAGAGCTGACTCATTGGAAAAGACCCTGATGCTGGGAAAGATTGAGGGCAGGAGGAGAAGGGGAGGACAGCAGATGAGATGGCTCTATGGCATCACTGACACAATGGACATGGGTTTGGGTGAACTCCGGGAGTTGGTGATGGACAGGGAGGCCTGGTGTGCTGTGGTTCAACGTGTTGCAAAGAGTTGGACACAACTGAGCAACTAAACGGAACTGAACTGAAAATAGTCAAATTCATAAAGTCAAAGAGTGGCGTGGTGGTTACCAGGGGCTGAGACCAGGTGGAAATGGGTAATTATTAATCAGAAATCATAAAGTTTCGGCTAAATAATATGAATAAGCTCTAGAGATGTACACTGTTATGACTGTAGTCAACAATAATGCACACTGAAAATTTAAGAGGATAAATCTCACGTTATGTTCATATCACAAGAAGATATTTTAAATGAGGGTGAAATGTAATTTAACTAATGGGGAGGAAAGGGCAGAAAAGAGCAGACACAGGGGGCAGAGCCGGCCAGCATCCTGCCACTCAGTCTCGGCCCCACCTGCTTTCCGGAGGGACAGTGAGTGAACCCCTGTCCTGGATTTCACAGCAGGAAAGCAAGACTAGAAAAAGAAGCATGACCCCCCACACCCCCACAAAGAACAGTATGGTAGCTTTGCAGTTGTGTTAACTACACATTTGACTATGCTGAACAACATTTCCCAAATTTCTCAGTTAAAATGAACCATAAGGAAGAATTCTTTCTTTTTTTTTTTTTTTTCTTTCTTTCTAATTTTTGCTTGTTTGTTTCGTTGACTGTGCTGGGTCTTAGTTGCGGCATTTGAACTCTTCAGTGGCGACATGTGGGATCTAATTCCCTGACCAGGGATCAAACTCAGGGGCTCCTGCATTGGGAGTGTGAAGTCTTAGCCGCTGGACCACCAAGGAAGTCCCCGTAAGGAATATTCTTGAGTAAGATTTAGAAAACAAAAGTGAAGCTGCAAATCATTTTGATGTTTCACACGGACAAGGAAGCCGTCCTTGACCAAACTAAAACAAGACTTCTTTGAGCCCTCATCCTTTGATTTGCTGAGCAGTTTAGCAAGAATACCCACCCTGCTGCGATCTAATCCAGTTCCTCTTAGTTTTTCTCCATTCACTGACCCCCTCACTCTGCGTTGGCTATAAATCCCCACAAATCTTTGCTGTGTTTGGAGTCGAGTTCAGTTCTAGACTGAAGTCTCTTTCCCCTACTGCAGTAGCTTGAACAAAATCTGCCTTGCCCTTTGTAACCAGCATGCTAAGCAATTTTTCTTTTATAATATACATTGTGTTATAGATGATGGCCCACCCCTTTGCTGTAATTGTTTTATATCTGTTGGCTTATCTCATTAGCATGAGGCAGTAAGTAAACCTGTAGCTCTTCCAGCTTCACCAAAGTCCTCCTTCAGCTGTTCCAACTTCTGGGTCTGGTGCCTACTTTGTTCCACAAGGAAAGGCTTCAGCTTCAGTGAGATACTCACGCTGTCAAGGTGAGTGGTAATAAAACTGAGGTTTCAGTTTATCCTCATGAGCTCCAGCTTGTTCTTGTTCTCCTTCCCTTTTACATCCACTATCCCTTCTGGATGAACTTCAACTTCCAGCTGCAGACTTGAGGACTAGAGACATCATAATCAGTCTTACTAGAGACAACATAATCAGCTCCCACAACTAAATAAAGTCAAATCGCTTTAACAAGCAAATCCTCTTCATTTTCAAAGCTAGAAATAGAAGAGATTCAGATACGGATGCAAATAAAGAGCTATAGACGGCCCTATACATAGATGAAATAGATGCGGATGTAGATACGATTTCCTAGAGGTTCCATTGCTCCAACTGATACAAGGAGAAAAAGGATATGCCATTTCATGTATCCCTTGAGTTCAGTAGTATTCAAGTATGTCAGTCACTCGGTGGCAAAGAATCTGCTTGCCAATGCAGGAGACTCGGGTTCAGTCCTTATGTCAAGAAGATCCCCTGGAGAAGGAAATGGCAATCTACTCCAGTATTCTTACCTGGGAAATCTCATGGACAGTGGAGCCTGGTGGGCTGTAGTCCATGGGGTCGCAAGAGAGGCAGACATGACGTAGCAACTAAATAGCAACAGATGTCTGTGACGCTGAAAAATAAGAGTGTAAAACAAGAGACTTGGGCTGGAGTATCAACCCCCATTGCTGGCATTGTCAGGACTATCAGAGATTCTCCAAATACAGCAGAAGCTTCCTTTGAAACAGGATCCCTACTCCATGGTGTGTAGTCTTGAAGATTCTGGGTGGGGCTACTCTATTAAAAGGTGAACCTTCCAGTATTAGGCTCACCGGCACAGCTCCTCTGGTGCCCTGAGAATTACCTTCCGCACAGCATGTAGGTAAGCCCAGCCATTGGACAAAAACTCTGGAAAGCGAAATGAGAAACGTCCGTGACCATGCCTTTTCAACATGTGACTCAAGAAACAGCAACGGGAGTCGCAAAAACAGAGAATCAGAGAAGAGGGAGGCAAAGAAGAGACATTCTGAAAGACTAAATTGCATAGTGAGATGCCATCCTGAAAGGTTTACAATGTTTTTCCTATTTATTCTTCTTTTTCTTTAATTGCATTCTAAGATAAGATCTGTCATGACAGATCTAATGGTGTCAGTCTTGCTAAACGTGTATCATTAGCTCAATTGTACAGATATGCAAAAAAGAGGCTCATAGAAGGGAAGCTGCTGCTGCTGCTAAGTCACTTCAGTCGTGTCCAGTTCTGTGTGACCCCATAGACAGCAGCCCACCAGGCTCCCCCGTCCCTGGGATTCTCCAGGCAAGAACACTGGAGTGGGTTGCCATTTCCTTCTCCGATGCCTGAAAGTGAAAAGTGAAAGTGAAAGTCGAGTCAACTCTTCAAGATCGCATGGACTGCAGCCCATCAGGCTCCTCCATCCATGGGATTTTCCAGGCAAGAGTACTGGAGTGGGGTTCCATTGCCTTCTCCATGGAGAAGGCAAGGGACTTTTGCAATTCATATGCCTCTGTGTTACTCCAAAATTTATGTTCTTAATACCTAAATTTTATTGTTTGTAGAATTATTTGTAGAAAAAATTTTACAGTTTGTAGAATAAATTCCTGATTTATTAATGTTTAATTAATTTTATTGAAGTGTAATTGCTTTACAATGTTGCGTCAGTTTCTGATGTACACAAACATGAATCAGTTACACATATGCATATGCACACTTGTTCAGAGTTCCTTCCCGCTTAGGTCACCACAGATCGCTGAGCAGAATCCCCTGTGCTGGGCAGCTTGTTCTCATCAGTGAGCTATCGCAGACATAGGAGTGCATACATGTCAATCCCAATCTCCCAATTCACCCCTCCCCTTCCCCCCTTGGTAACCATAAGTTTGTTCTCTACATCTGTGGCCCTATTTCCACTTTGCAAATAAGTTCATTTGAACCATTTTTCTAGATTTCACATATAGATGATCTTACATGACATTTATTTTTCTCTTGCTGACTTACCTCACTCTATATGACAATCTCTAGGTCCATCCACATCTCTGCAGATAGCACTAGATTTTTCCTTTTTATGTATTGGTCAGTTCAGTTGCTCAGTCATGTCCAACTCTTTGCGACCCCATGGACTGCAGCATGCCAGGCTTCCCTGTTTTACCCCTGATTTAAATATAAGTATGCTAGTCAAATTATCAGAATGAAGTCCCCACATGTCTATTCTTCCATAAAAGCAACAAGATGCTGAAAAATTTGTCAAAATCAACTTTTTCTGTTCTTCAGAATCTAAGTCAACAACTGTCACAATCTACGGAGAATTTATTTAAGAAAAACTTCTGAGCTTTAATTAATACAGTTGAGTTTGTGGGTTTTAAATTTGGCCTATTCCCATCCTCCTTCCCCTAGCTCCAAACCAGCCTTGAAAACCAACAGCTCTGAAATCTTGCAGCAGTAAAAGTAAGCAGTGTTGCAGCCATCGAAAAGTGGTAAGCTAGGAGCTCCTCAAAGAGCACCATCTCCAGAGCATTCTCCTCATTGGACCTATCTCTTGGCTCCTTGAAAATACTCCATATGCAGGTCTTGAAAAAATCCCTAACAGCAGGATATCCAACACAAACAATCAACTGGAATTTTGTTTAACACAGCAATAGCCTAAGGCAGCAATAGCCTAAGGCAGCCTAGCCAGTTTAGGGGGCAAGGTGGACAGGGGAAATCCAAGCCTAAAATTTAAAAGGAAGATCTGGAGGAAGAGACATCCAGAAGGGCCTCTGAAAAGTGCCGATGTATTTATAAATACCTCGAAGGCCACGTGCACATCCAGGACTCTGCAAATGCCCAGAGAAGGCCTGACGGGGCCCCAGGCTCTCACTTTTGTCTGACATTGAGGCCCTGTGAAAACTAGAAACGAAGCCTAAGTTAGATTAATAATTTGCCTGAGCATAGAAGGAATGCCTTAACTTACACAGAGCTCCTTAGCAAAGACTGGAAGACTTACTGGACACCCAAGTACTTATGGGAATCTCTGATCAGTCATTCAGTTGAGTTCAGTAGCTCAGTCGTATCTGACTCTTTGCAACTCCATGGACTGCAGCATGCCAGGCCTCCCTGTCCATCACCAACTCCCAGAGTTTACCCAAATTCATGTCTATCGAGTCGGTGATGCCATCCAACAATCTCATCCTCTGTCGTCCCCTTCTCCTCCTGCCCTCAATCTTTCCCAGCATTAGGGTCTTTTCCAATGACTCAGTTCTTTGCATCAGATGGCCAAAGTATTGGGGTTTCAGCTTCAACATCAGTCCCTGCTATGAACATCCCGGACTGATCTCCTTTAGAATGGACTGGTTGGATCTCCTTGTAGTCCAAGGGACTCTCAAGAGTCTTCTCCAACACCACAGTTCAAAAGCATCAATTCTTCAGTGTTCAGCTTTCTTTATAGTCCAACTCTCACATCCATACGTGATTACTGGAAAAATTATAGCTTTGACTAGATGGACCTTTATTGGCAAAGTAATGTCTCTGATTTTAATATACTGTCTAGGTTGGTCATAACATTTTTTCCAAGAAGCAAGAATCTTTTAATTTCATGGCTGCAGTCACCATCTGCAGTGATTTTGGAGCCCCCCAAAATAAAGTCTCTCACTGTTTCCATTGTTTCCCCATCTATTTCCTATTAAGTGATGGGACTGGATGCCATGATCTTAGTTTTTTGAATGTTGAGTTTTAAGCCAACTTTCTCACTCTCCTCTTTCACTTTCATCAAGAGGCTATTTAGCTCCTCTTCACTTTCTGCCATAAGGGTGGTGTCATCTGCATATCTGAGGTTATTGATATTTCTCCTGGCAATCTTGATTCCACCTTGTGGTACTTCCAGCCTGGCATTTCCCATGATGTACTCTGCATGTAAGTTAAATAAGCAGGGTGACAATATATAGCCTTGACATGCTCCTTTTCCTATTTAGAACCAGTTTGTTTTTCCATGTCCAGTTTTAACTGTTGCTTCCTGACCTGCATATAGGTTTCTCAAGAAGCAGGTCAGGTGGTCTGGTATTCCCCTCTCTTTCAGAATTTTCCACAGTTTATTGTGATCCACACAGTCAAAGGCTTTGGCATAGTCCATAAAGCAGAAGTAGATGTTTTTCTGGAACTCCTCTTGCTTTTTCCATGATCCAGCAGATGTTGGCAATGCGATCTCTGGTTCCTCTGCCTTTTCTAAAACCAGCTTGAACATCTGAAAGTTCACGGTTCACGTGCTGTTGAAGCCTGGCTAGGATAATTTTGAGCATCACTTTGCCAGCATGTGAGATGAGTCATTAGCTGACTACTAAGCACAACTAGTGAAGAAGTCAGGGGCTGCACACTGGGGATACAAGTTTTTATTTGTTTCTCAGGGCTGCCACAATAAAGTAACAAAACTGAGACGTCTTAAAACAACAGAAATGTATTGTCTCATTGTTCTGGAGGCTAGAAGTTCAAAATCAAGATTTCAGCAGGGCCACATAATCTCTGACCACTCTAGGTGAGAGTCCTTCCCGGTCTCATCCAGTTCAGTTCAGTTCAGTTGCTCAGTCGTGTCCGACTCTTTGCAACCCCATGAATCGCAGCACACCAGGCCTCCCTGTCCATCACCAACTCCCGGAGTTCACTCAGACTCACGTCCATTGAGTCAGTGATGCCATCCAGCCATCTCATCTTCTGTCGTCCCCTTCTCCTCCTGCTCCCAATCCCTCCCAGCATCAGAGTCTTTTCCAGTGAGTCAACTCTTCACATGAGGTGGCCAAAGTACTGGAGTCTCAGCTTCAGCATCATTCCTTCCAAAGAACACCCAGGGCTGATCTCCTTCAGAATGGACTGGTTGGATCTCCTTGCAGTCCAGAGGTCTCATCCCAGGGCAAGTGATTTCTGCCCATCCGTAGCACTCCCTGCTTTGTAGATGCAAGACATCGGTTCCATGCTCTTTTCTCCCCGTGTCTTCTTTTCCCTCCTTGTCTTTCTTGTTTCTTTATAAGTAACATAAATTTTTGTTGAAATTGGACATTTTAGATAAAATAAATGTCACGACTCTGAAAATCAGATCCCTCCTCCCCAAAGTTTGTTGTTATTGTTATTGTTTCTGGGGTGTGGTGTGTGTGTGTGTGTGTGTGTGTGATTGCTTAATCACTTTCCTAGTTAATTCTAAAAAATTCATATTATGGGTTGAATTATATAACTCCAAAAGACGTGTTTAAGTCCCAATACCTGATACCTTAGAATGTGTCAATATTTGGAAATAGAGTCTTTACAGAAGTAATTAATTTAAAATGAAGTCGTTATGGTGGGCCCTAATCCAGTATGACTAATGTACTTTCAAACTGATGAAAAACAAATGGGTCCCAAATAGAATAAACTTAACTAAGTTTATACCCTAGCACACTGTAGTCAGACTTAGAAAGACATAGACAAAGGATTCCTGAAACCATCAAAAGAAACATACTCATCATCTATATGAAATTCTCAATAAAGTTAACACTAACTTCTCATTAGAAACTATGGAAGCCAGAGGCAGTGGAACAATACAAAGTGTTGGGAATGGGAGGGGAAGACCGTCAATCAGTAATTCTACATTCAGGAAAACTATTCCTCAAAACTGTGAGAGAAATCAAGATACTACAAGGCAAACAAATGCTGAGGGAACTCACAAGTACCAGTTCTATGGGAATCATTCAGTCTAAAATGAAAAGACACTAGGGAGTAACTCAAGTCCACATGAAGAAATAGATTATTAGTAAGGATAACTATACAGATAAATATAAAACACAATATAATACAAGTTTTGTAATTTTTTTCTTCTCCTATCTGATTTAGAAGACAACTATATATTGCAATTAATATAAATTTTGTTGATGGTCTTATAATGTTTAAAGGTATAGTTTGTAAAACAATAATATCACATAGGAAAAAGGAAGGAATGGAGCAAAGTTTCTCCATTAGAGCAAAATTTCTATATACTATTGAAATTAAGTTAATTTTAGTCTAACTTAGATTGATTTAAGTTAAGATGAGAGTTATAATCGTCAGGGCAAACACTAAGAAAACAACTTTTTAAAAAGAATAAGCAAAAAAGAGAAATTAAATGGTACACTAGAAACTATCTATTTCACACAAGAGAGGGAAGTCATGGAGGAAGAGATGGATAAAAAAGACAAATACAAAACAAATAGCAAGATTTCAAACATAACTCCTACCTTAACAGCATTTACAGTAAATGTGAAATTTAAACTCTGTGATGCAAAATGTAGAGACAGGTAGGATGGAATTTTTTAATGATCCAATTAAATATGGTATATAGAGTATAGTAAAATTCAAAGATGCAAATAAGTTAAAAGATAGAAAAAGATACATAATATAATAGTATCCAAAAAAGAGCTGCAGAGGTTACACTAATAAAAGACAAACTTTTAAGAAAAAATTGCTACTAGACTGGAGAAACATTTTATGATAATAAGAGAATTGAGTTACAAGAACAAATAATTATAAAACAAATTGCAAACAAATAATTACAAAAACCTAACAACTGAGTTCCAAATATATGAAACTAAAATCGAAAAAATTAGAGGTAAGAACAGAAAATTCAATGATAGTTGTTCTTGAGAATTCCCTGGGGGTCCAGTGGTTAGAAATCCTTGCTGTCACTGCGAAGGGTTGAGATCTGATCACTGCTGAGGGAACTAAGATCCCACAGACTACATCATGTGGCCAAAAAAAAAAAAAGAATTAAAAAAGTAAATAGCTGCTCTCAAAAAATTGATAGAAAAACTGGAACAAAAATCCACAAGAACATGTATAACTTAAAAAATATCATCAACCCACTTAATCTAACACCTATCATCAGCAATATTCATAAATATTTTCTACCGAAGATGGAACATTTTACAAGATAGATGATGTGTTAAGTAATGATATAAGGATTAATAAATTTAAATGGACTTAAGTCATACAAATGGAGTTAAGTTAGAAATCAAAAACAGAAGGAAGCTACAGCAATCAAGACTGTGTGGTACTGGCAAAAGACGAGACAAACAGATCAAAGGAACAGAAGTGAGATCCCAGAAATAGACCCAGGCAAATGTAGTCAACTGATCTCTGACAAAGGAGCACAGGCAATTCAAGGAGAAAGCAGAATCTTTTCAACACATGGTACTAAAACACTTAACACCAACTGCAAAAGAAGATAAATAAATCCAGACACAGAGTAGACATTTTTCATAAAAACTAACTCAAAACATTCATAAACCTAGATATAAAACACAAAACTACAAAGCTCTTAAGGACAACATAAGGAAAACTCTAGGTGACCTTGGGCTTAGTGATGGCTTCTTAGGCACAACAACAAAAGCACAATTTGTGGGGGAAAAATGTGATAAATTGGACATTTCCTAATTTAAAAACTTTGGCTCTGCAAAGACACTGTTAAGACAATGAAAAGACTAACTGCAGACTGAAAGAAAATTTCTGCAAAATATGTATCTGATAAGGTACATGTATCCAAGATATAGAAAGAACTCTTAAAACTTAACGATAAGAAAGCAAACAACCCAACCAAAAAGTGATCAAAAGAATGGATAAGCTACCTTGTTAAATAAGGTATGGCAAATAAGCATATGAAGAGATGCTCCACATTGCATGTCATGAAAGAAAGAAAGTGAAGTCGCTCAGTCGTGTCCAACTCTTTGCGACCCCATGGACTGCAGCCCACCAGGCTCCTCTGTCCATGGGATTCTCCAGGCAAGAATACTGGAGTAGGTTGCCATTTCCTTCTCCAGGGGATCTTCCCGCCCCAGGGATCAAACCCAGGTCTCCCACACTGCAGGCAGACGCTTTAACCTCTGAGCCACCAGGGAAGTCCTGTATGTCATGAGGGGACTGCAAATTAAAGTAAAACTACGCACCATTTAAAATGGCTGAAATCATTGACTATACCAGCACTAACAATACCAAATGTTAGTAAGGATGTGGGCAATAAGAACTCTTATTTATTGCTATTGGGAATGCAGAAGCGGTATAGCAACACTGTAAACAATTTGGCAGTTTGTTAAAACACTGAACATTGGCTTACCATATGATCCAGCAACTGCGTTCCTTGGTTATTTACCCAAATGAGTTGAAATTAATGACGTGCACACAAAGTTCTATCCACAACTTAACCAACACTTGGAAGCAGCCATGATGTCTTCAAGGGTGAAAGAATAAACATCTGTGGTAATATTAATAGAGTATTATTATGTTGTACACAATGGAATACTACTCAGCACTTAAAATAAATGATAAAACATGGAGACATCTTAAAAATGTATATTGTGAAGTGAAAGAAACTGATTCAAAGACACTACAGGCTACTTGATTCCAACTGTTGAACATTTAGCTAAGCCACTCCATGGCAGCGTTGCCTTGACCTCCATTTTGGAAGCAAGAAACTTGCAGGGGCCTTAAACTGATATCAGCTCCACATGCAAGAATATTGCCCAGGTAACAGCCTGCAGAGGCACAAGAAAATCTAAGTTCCCAAAATGACTTCCCCCAAAGCCCTTGTGATAAACTCTCACCCCTCCGCCCAGGGCCTTCCCCTTGTGTGCTCCTTAGATAAGATAGCTGCGGAGCTTATCAAAGCCCTGTTCCTCTTGGTTTGAACTGACCAATCTAGCTTAGCTGGAAACCCTGAAGCCTTCCACCCATGGACCTTAAAAAATGCCCATGCCCCACATCCTGTCCCTCTCTCTGCCTACACCCTGCCTTTACCTCCCCATGTGCTCCCCCAGTGTATGCGGTGTACTTCCTCCATGATCTACGGCCAATAAACTTCTCTATTTCAATTCCCTTGTGGCCTCTTGTTGAACCAGGGCTCACCATCTGTCATTGCAAGACTCAACAAAAGCTAGTTTAACAAAGGCACAACAGTTGGCATCTGGAAAAGGCAACATTACTGAGACAGTAAAAAGATAAGTGGCTTCCAAGGATTTGGAAGGAGGGAAGGATGGATGAACAGGTGTTGCAGAGGTTAACTTGGGGGCAGTGAACAATTTGTATGGCACCAGAATGGTGGATACATTTGTGAAAACTCATAGGATATACAATATAGAGTGAAGCTTAATGTAATATTGGCTCATCAAGTGTATCTCTGGCAATTGCTGGATCACGTGGTAAGCCAATTTTTAGTGTTATTTAGCATATTTAACAAGATATTGATAATAGGGTAAACTGTATAGGGGTAGAGGAGAATGATGGGAGGAGGGGTAGGTGGGAAGTTTCTGTACTTTCTGCTAAATTTTTCTGTAAACCTAAAACTGCTCTAAAAACTTAAGTCCATCAATTCTTTTCAAAAGGTACAGCAAGTTTGCTGGATATAATATCAATCTGCAAAAATCAACTGTATTTTGATATATGAGCAAAATTAAGAATAAAATTTCACTCACAATAGCACCAAAATGAATGAAATACTTAAGAATATATTTAACAAGAAAAGTGCAAAGCATACACTGAAAATCACAGAACTTTGCTGAGGTAAATTTTAAAAAGTGTTAGTCACTCAGCCATGTCCCACTCTTTGCGACCCCATGGACTGCAGCTTGCCAGGCTCCTCTTCCAAGAGGCAAGAATACTGGGGTGGGTAGTCATTCCCTTCTCCAGGGGATCTTCCTGACCCAGGAATGGAATCCGGGTCTCCTGCATTGCAGGCAGATTCTTCATTGTTTGAGTTACCAGGGAAGCCCCAGACCTAAATAAATAGGCATTCTGTGATTATGGACTGGAAAACTCAATATTGTTAAGATGACAATTCTCTCCCAAATAGATTCAACACATTCCTATCAAAAAACTTCAGAAACTGACAAATTCTAAAATTTATATGAAAATGTAAAACACCTAACAGCCAAAATAATTTTGAAAAGAACAAAAAAGTTAAAGAACTCTTATTTTCTAATTTCAAAACTAACTGTAAAAGCTAAAGCAATCAGACAATCTGGTAATGGTGTGTGTGTGTGTGTGTTAGTCTCTCAGTCATGTCTGACTCTGTGACTCCATGGACTGTGGCCTGCCCCGCTCCTCTGTCCATGGAAATCTCCAGGCAAGAATACCGGAATGGGTTGCCATTCTCTTCTGCAGGGGATCTTCCCAATATCGTGCTTGAACCAGTCTCCTGTGTTGTGGGCAGATTCTTGACCATCTGAACCAATAGAGAAGCATGGTATTGGCATATAGACATGCAAATATAATTGACCCTTGAACAACACAGATTTGAACTGTGAGGGTCCACATGTAGGCAGATTGTTTTTTTAAAACAGTAAGTACTATAATACAGGACTACATGGTCTGCAGTTGGTTGAATCCACAGATGCAGTTATGATGAAACCTCAGCTATGGAAGGCAGACTAAATTTATGTGGATTTTCACATGTGAGGAGAACCAGTGCCCCTGATCTCTGAGTTGTATAAGGTCAACTGTATGGAGAGTAATGAAACAGAATTGAGAGCCCGGAAAGAAAGCCTTATATTTCAGTCAGCTGATTTGTTTTACAAAATGCCAAAGCAATTCATTGGGAGGAAAGGGTAATCTGTTCAACAAACGGAACTGGGACTGGATCCATTAGCAAAAAAGATCGATTTTGACCTTCATCTTAGAACATACACAAAATTAACTCAAAATGGATTATATACTTGAATGTAGGAGTTAAAACAATAAAACTTTTAGAAGAATAGGTAAAAGAAAAGCTCCAAGACCTTATGTTAGGGAAAGACCAAAAGAATAATCTATTTTAAAAAAATTGGATCTCATCAAAATTTAAAACTTTTGGACTTCAAAAGCCACAATTAACAAAATGAAAAGATAAGCAAAAGACAAGAAGCAAACATTTTCAAAACACATGCCCAATAAAGGACTTATACCCAGAACCTGTGAAGAATGCTGACAACTCAATAATAAGATGATCCATCAAAAATGTTTAAACATGTTAACATACATTTCTGAAAGAAAATGCATGAATGGCTGATGTAAAACGTTACACGGAAAGATGCTCGAAAATACCATCCATTGTTGGTGTTGTCCAGTCACTCAGTCTTTGAGACTCCATGGACTGCAGCACTCGAGGCTTCCCTGTCCTTCACCATCTCCTGGAGTTTATTCAAACTCATATCCATTGAATCAGTGATGCGATCCAACCATCTCATCCTGTCATCCCCTTCTCCATCCACCTTCAATCTTTCCAATCATCAGGGTGTTTTCCAGTGAGTCAACTCTTCGCATCAGGTGGCTAAGTATTGGAGCTTCAGCTTCAGCATAAGTCCTTCCAATGAATATTCAGGACTGATTTCCTTTAGGATGGACTGGTTGGATCTCCTTGCAGTCCAAGGGACTCTCAAGAGTTTTCTCCAACACCACAGCTCAACCTCGTCCATTAAGGAAATGCAAATTAAAATCACAGTGAAATGTCATTTCACACCCACGGGTATGGCTCTAATAAATCAGACCGATATTAACAAGTGGCGGCAAGATGTGGACAAATAAGAACCCTCTGATGTTGCCAGTGACAGTGTAAGGTAGTTCAGGCATTTTGAAAAAGAGAGCTTTCATGTGGAGAAGCCAGAACGCTTCCACATATCACTTTGTCTCAAGCTCCAAAAGGACAGAAGTTTCTTTGTCTGGTACCCTATCTATGTATCTCTTCACCAGGTTGCTGACTCATATGTAATAAACTGGTCATCTCGTAAGTAAATAGACCTTCCTGAGTTCTGCGAGCTGTCTAACAAATTAACCGAATCCAAAGAGAGGGCTGTGGACATGAATTGGAGCAAACTGCAGGAGATAGTGAAGGACAGGGAAGCCTGGCGTGCTGCCGTTCATGAGGTCACAAAAATTTGGACACAGCTGAGCAACCGAACAAGAAAGGACAGGGTTGTATAAACCTCTTGTTTGCAGCCAGTTAGTCACAAATACAGGTAAAACCTGGGTTTGCAACTGGCATCTGAAATGGAGAGCAGTCTCCTGGGACTGAATCTTTACCTTGAAATTTGATTCTGTCTCCAAGTATGTAGTGTCAGAATTGAACTGAATTCACAGACACCAGAACTGCATGTGCGAAGTATGGTTCCTCCCTGATTGAAAGCAGTGTCTCCACACCAACTTTGTGGGAAAGTAGGGATGGTAGTGTGACATACTAGGGGAGCAAGAGACACACACATCCACCAGACACCGGTGGAGTGCAGAAGGGGTCTGCGAGCTCATTTGGGCCCCATTTGTGGCATGAACAGTAACTGGGAGAAAGTGTGTTTCCCCTTTGTGGATGGTCCTGCAACTGGGACAAAGAGAGACACAACCAACAGGTCCTTTGTGGGTCATCCTCAAAACAGAAGGGCTAGAATGGGGTCAGGGACCACCAGTGCTATGATGCAGAGGAGATACCCAGATAAGGCCACATTCTGTCCAGGTTGCCATTTGAGGAAGCATCATACTTTGCCGTTGCCAAGAGTCTAATAGTATAAATTACATAGGAGGCAAGGATCCAGTGCAAGACTTAATAAATCAAGACCTGCATGAGGTCAGGCCCCTCCCGCATTACCCACAGTGGCAGTTGCATAAGCCCCTAAAAAATTAAAAGGGGCTTAAATTTTAAAATTTCAACCCAGGAGAAAGGAAAAGACCGAACAGGGGGCAACACCATGAATGTAATCAAGCTTCAAACTAAAGGACCGAAAAAAACAGAATTTATTCTTACTTAGACGTGACTAAGTTTTCTGCTTTGGGCAAAATAAGAACTTTGAGGCAAAAATCAAAGTGAATTATACCGAAGAGAAAGGAAACATCACCAGAAAAACTTCTAGAACAAGAACGCTACCCTCCACTGAGCTCCCCAGATTTGAACTTCTAGAGGAGGTGGCTGGAAGGGCCAACCCACAGTTGGCATGAGGATGCGCGCGCAGCCCTGGGACCTGGCATGGCCTCTGCACATGCCAAGGGCTGCAGCCACAGCAGGGGTGAGCTGCCATGGTGAGCGCATCAGTGCCTGCAAGGAGGCCTAACGAGGAGGCCTGGGAACTCATTATTTACTTGTTTTAATAATTTACAGACCAGGAACAAAGGTTTACTTCTACAAACAGTGATTTTTCAACTGAGAGAGCTTTCAGCAGTCTTGCCCCTGAACTTTGGATTCTGGTTAAATTACTGTCTGTTCAGATTTTTTTCAGACTCATATGAACAGACAAATCATGTTTCAATACATTATTTTACCTCTCTTGAATTTGGTAAAAACTGGAAAAAATGTTCTGTTTCGTTTCTCTCGTTTGTATGCTAAGTTGCCCTTCTTGTCTAAGGAGATGGCTTAAGCTTGCTTTCCGTATGTCTTACTCAACATTAGGCTGTTTTTAATTTTTATCCTGTTCAGTTTAAAACACTTCAGTTCAGTTCAGCCGCTCAGTCGTGTCCAACTCTTTGCGACCCCATGAATCCCAGCACGCCAGGCCTCCCAGTCCATCACCAACTCCCGATGAAGATCTTTTTTGTACAGTTCTTCTGTGTATTCTTGCCACCTCTTCTTAATATCTTCTGCTTCTGTTAGGTCCTCATACTATTTCTGTCCTTTATCGAGCCCATCTTTGCATGAAATGTTCCCTTGGTATCTCTGATTTTCTTGAAGAGATCTTTAGTCTTTCTCATTCTGTTGTTTTCCTGTATTTCTTTGCATTGATCGCTGAAGAAGGCTTTCTTATCTCTCCTTGCTATTCTTTGGAACTCTGCATTCAGATACTTATATCTTTCCTCTTCTCCTTTGCTTTTCGCCTCTCTTCTTTTCACAGCTATTTGTAAGGCCTCCCCAGACAGCCATTTTGCTTTTTTGCATTTCTTTTCCATGGGGATGGTCTTGATCCCTGTCTCCTGTACAATGTCACAAACCTCAGTCCGTAGTTCATCAGGCACTCTACCTATCAGATCTAGTCCCTTAAATCTATATCTCACTTCCACTGTATAATCTTAAGGGATTTGACTGACAATATACCAAATTATATTGTTTAATCCTATCTTAGACACTGACTGAGCTATATTTTGCAAGTTGGTATAATATTAAAACACACAGTGTTTTTATACATGTGAGTAGAAAAATACTGGTAAATAATCAAATATGATTATGGATTTGTGATCTCATATTTCAAAATGATCAAAAATCTCCAACTGTGACAAAATGGCATGTACTTCAGACAAGGATTGTATTTTTATAGAAAAAAAATGAGGGGAAATTATTTGAAACTGAAAATCTCAAAAACGTTTCCATTGTTGATTATGTTGTATAACATGTTAACATGCTGGCAAATTCCCCACAAAATGCATAAGGACAAAATGTCTACCACAAAGGTACACAGATACTTAGGAAAATGTCTCTCTATATATTTTTTTAGATTTATGTTTACTTGTTTTTGGCTGTGCTGGGTCTTTGTTGCCACAAGCAGGCATTCTCTAGTTGTGGTGAGCAGGGGCTTCTCTCCATTGCCCAGCACAGTCTTCTCATTGAAGCGGCTTTTCTAGTGGAGCAGGGCTCCAGGTGCCTGGGCTTCAGTAGTGCAGCACATGGCCTCAGTGATTGCCACTCTCCAGCTCCAGAGCGCAGGCTCAGCAGTTGTAGCATGGGAACTTAGCTGCTCTGTGGCATGTGGGATTTTCTTGGACTGGGGATGGAATTTGTGTCCCCTGCTTTGGCAGGCAGATTCTCAGTGAAGGTGAAAGAGGAGAGTGAAAAGGCTGTCTTAAAACTCAACATTCAAAAAACAAAGATCATGGCATCTGGGCCCATCACTTTATGGCAAATAGATGGGGAAACATGGAAACAGTGACAGACTTTTCTTTTCTTGGGCTCCAAAATCTCTGCAGATGGTGACTGTAGCCATGCAATTAAAAGACGCTTGCTCCTTGGAAGAAAAGCTATGACAAACCTAGACAGCATATTAAAAAGCAGAGACTTCACTTTGCTGACAAAGGTCTGTATAGTCAAAGCTGTGGTTTTTCCAGTAGTCACATGTGGATGTGAGTGTTGGACCATAAAGAAGACTGAGTGCCAAAGAACGGATGCATTCAAACTGTGGTGCTGGAGAAGACTCTTTAAGAGTCCCTTGGACTGCAAGGAGGCCAAACCATTCAATCCAAAAGGAAATCAATCCTGAATATTCATTGGAAGGACTGATGTTGAAGCTGACACTCCAAAACTCTGGCCACCTAATGTGAAGAGCCAACTCATTGGAAAAGACCCTGATGTTGAGAAAGATGGAGGGCAGGAGGAGAAGGGGGTGACAGAGGATGAGATGGTTGGATCGCATCACTGACTCATGAGTTTGAGCAAACTCCAGGAGACAGTGAAAGACAGGGACGCCTAGCATGATGCAGTCCATGGGGTCACAAAAAGTTGAACACAATTGACAGGACAACAACAACAACAACAAAGACTACTAGGAAAGTTCCGGAAAATGTTTGTATTCTTTATGAGAAATGTAAGAAAGATTTATTTCTTAAGAAGAGAAGGAAGATTAAATAGAGAAAAAACATTGCGAGAGGAAGGAAATAATTGGAAACAAAGAGAGAAAGAAAGAAAGAAAAGAGAAAGAAGAGAGATCTAATTTATTCTCTGCTATTAATTACATTGTATATTCAAATCTCAGGAGTTCTTCCAAAGTAAAAATGTTTATATTGATTTATGATAATGCTTTGAGAGGAATGGCCAATATATAAAAACCACTGTTTACAAGACAATATAACTTTCTCAGTTCATGTGAGGTGGTACTTACAATTAGACTTATGAAGAGAAAATGATAAATGTAAAGGAGAAATGCCAAAATAGTAAATGCACTTTTTAATTTTGAAATTGGTCTTGAAATCTTTCATTGTATTGAAAAAAATAGGACAGTGTTCAGTTTGACTTCAATATCATCATCAGTCCTCTAAGTTTTGGCATGACCATCTTTGGTGTAACCATATTTTACTGTATCAGTTAGGACTGCATGCAAATAAGTTACAGGAAATTGAAGTAGCTTTTAAAAATATAGTCATCTTTTTTACTTGCCTCAGAGGAAGGCTGAAGTGGAAACTGGTCCAGTGACTTACTCCCTAATAGTTACTAGATAGATGGCTGCTAGAACTCAGGCTTAGCACCAGCAACCAAGGCGAGAGGAAGACAAACTCACAATGCTGCCTCACAAGTTTCTTTTACCAGAAAATCAAGAAAATTCAGGGAAATTCTCCAGTTCAAGGGGCAGGAAGAACCGTTGGATCAGCCAACCAACAGTGTCAGCAGCAGTTTGCAAAAGCTGTTTTTATTTCTTTGAACTAAGATCCTGATTATAAAATCAAGGTCAAGTGCTCCATAATAAGTTGCAAGGAATTTATTTCAAAAGAGCGGAATATTCTAGGAACTAGGTTAATCTTTAGTTTCCTACTTTGCATTATACCCAAAAATGCCAGTATTGCCCCATGTTACATACCTCTTTCTGTGAGAACTCACTTTGCCCCAGCATCTGTGTCTGCCAGGGAAGGCAGCTGGCCCAAAGGCACGCAGCACACACAAGGTTCAGGGGCTTGTGGTGCTCTCTTAAGACCTGATCAGAAAGATGAGCTAGACCAGTATGAATCCTCAGTTAAGAAATGAAAACTGAAAAACAGAGGCAGGAGCAGTATGGTTGTGAACGTGCAAGTGTTCCATAAGCTTGAAATGGACCCATGGCAAGCAATATTCAGGTACAGGAAAAGTTTTGGCTGCAGAAGTTTATTAAAGTGTATGAAGAATGCCCTGAAAGTGTAGTTTAAAGCTTTTTCCTGCATGATTCAAGAATCAGTCAGTTAAAAAATCGGCAAGCCTAATGTATACCTACAACTGACGCTTGTTGATATATTGCAGAAACCAACACAATATTCTAAAGCAATTATCCTCTAATTAAAAATAAACAGATTTAAATAAAAAATAAAAGCACCTGAATGTGAAAAAATACAGCAGGCCTAGTGAGCTGCTCACATTAAAAACAGAGTGCATGCACATTTCAAGAAATATCTAGTCATTTTATAAATAAGGAAAATAAAATGTTATTTATTCCATTCTCTGAATAAATGTTGACTTATAACCATGAAGCAGAAAAGTAAATAGTGTTAAATCTCAACTAACTCGCCCAGAAAATTAAACCCAGTTCCTTTTAAACATTTTTTATTTATTTTATTTGTGGTCTGCGCACAGGCTTTCCCTAGCTGCAGAGAGCCGGGCGCTACTGTCTAGCTGCGATACACGAGCTTCTCATTGGGTGCGGTTTCTTGTGGAGCACAGGCTCAAGGGCAGGGGGCTCCAGTAGCTGTAGCACACAGGCTCAGCTGCCCCATCACATGTGGAATCTTCCCAGATGAGGCAACTGAACTCATGTCTCCTGGATCGGCAGGCAAACTCTCAACCATGGAACCACCAGCAGAGTCCAGCCCTTAGGTGATTAACAACGGTATCAGACATAGCTTCACGCTGCTTCTGGGGTGTCCCTGGGAGTCAGCACTATTGCTGAAGACAGCAAGACCCAAATCAAGAACTACCAGACTGACGCTTTGAAGGCACCTTACCCAACAAGAAGCAGGCCTGGAACTGTGAACAGAGCTCCCAGGACCTGCATTGCTGTGAGAAGGCAGTGACAGCTAGCGGGAGTGCGCCCGCCCGGCGAGAAGGGCTCCGTGAGCGCGAGCCCTCCTGCCCCACGGCTTGCCTCTCAGCCCCCCGAGACACTGCGTCCTGGGAAGACCCGCAGTGGCTCCTCCCCCTCCTCTGCCCCCGATCCTTCTCCCAGGGCTGCAAAGGAGCACCTGGGCACATGGTGATCCCACCCCGGGATCCTGAATCGTGCCTTACCTAACAATAAATATTCATTGGAAAACTGGAAGGAGCATATTGAAAAGTAACATATATGCACTACTACAGGTAATATAAAGGACAGCGACTTAGTGTATAACACAAAGAATTATACTCAATATTTTGTGCTAACCTGTATGGGAAAAATACCCCAGTCACTTTGCTGTACACCTAAAACTAACACAACCTTGTACATCAACTATACTTCAATAAAAATAAATTTAAAAAAAATATTAAAAGATTATGACCTAGTATTTCACGTGAATATCAGTTCTACCCGAAGGCACTTTAGAAGTCTCTTTACAGAAAAGAACCCTGAAACTTCTATCTTTTTCTGGACCAAAGTAGCAGATTGTTTTAAAGTATAGAATAATGCCAAAATTCCACTCACTGAGTACTTTAAATGTTTATCTTCCAGGATTTTTTTTTTAAATTTTTCATGTTTCACAATAGTTCCACATGACTACCATCTAGAAAATATCTCAGCATAGCAATCATTTTCCTTATTCCCTGCTAACTTCACATATAGGTGTTAGAACAGTCCTCAAATGAAAAGTTCACAAAATGGATTTGGAAATGTTGGATGGAACCTATCTTCCAGGTCTAATGAAGTGAGCAAAGCCACCAGACTGTATTAGACAAGTCAATTTTAGATAAGTCAAGTAAAACAAGTTAATCAACACATCAGAGATTCTCCAGTTGTCTATAGAAGGATCCTTGGGCGTCTGTGGCTGTCTTGCTTCTGGTTGAATATGCTGATGAAGTCAGGACGTGGCCACTGAGGCCCATTCCCTGTCTTGGAGGTATCTGATGGAAAGAGTAGCTCCCCTGAACTTAGGGAAACCCAAAGGCCTCTCAGGGCTGTGTGTTAGCACCACATTTGAGATTATTTAGATCTCTGTTATTCATATTTGAAAAAGTCGGCAGTTTGCTTTTGCTTCTGGTGACAGGCAAAGGCAAAATAGCCTTGTGGCTCAGTGTCTGCAGCCAGGAAAGGTCACACGCACAAACTAGGAAACTATTTTTGATAACTCGGATTTGGAAAGACCAGCCTAGTGCTCTGTGAGCTATTTAAAACCTGCTCTGGATTCTCAGGCAACACCAGATCCTCTGATTACATGTTTACAAGCCAGTCCTTAAGGATTCATAGAGCTCTCCACCCCATAGCCAGGACACCTAAAGTCATTCGCTTCAAAGTGAAATTCTCCAGATACCAGCAGAATAATCTCCATAAACACCTGTGCATGCAGATGACTGCAATTAGCCCCATTTTAGAAACCAGCCAATAAACTCTTTTTCATCAGGAAATTCCACAGTAAATTTGGATCTAAATCATACACTTTCCCAACTTAGTTACAGCTCTTAGGATAAACCTGATGTGCTAGAAATAAGGGCTTCCCAGGTGGCTCAGTGGTAAAGAACTCCCCTACCAATGGAGGAGATGCAGGTTCGATCCCTAGGTCAGGAAGTTCCCCTGGAGAAAGAAATGATAGTTCACTCCAGTTTTCTTGCCTGGGAAATCCCATGGACTGAGGAGGCTGTTGAGCTACAGTCCTTGGGATAGAAAAGAGTTGGACTGAACTTAGTGATAACAACGACAAAACCAAAAATAAAGTATTTGGAGTATAAGATACATTCTGATGAGCATGAGAAGACTGATTAAATTATTCACCCCAGAACCAGACTGGCTACATATGACATTTGGTTGTTAGCTAAGCTTCCTTACCTTAGTTTCCTCATTTTTCAAATGGGGCTGATACTAATAAGCACCCCATAGATTTTCTGTGAGAACAGAATAAGCTTAATATTTGTAAAATGGTGAGAACAACTCCCTGGAACATTGTGAGTATATCAGGAGTATTAGCCAACAGTAGTGCAAAGCAAGAGAGCTTATTCACCATACAGACTTATTTCTCATCACCAAGCAAGGAGACCCAACCAGTCCATCCTAAAGGAAATCAGTCCTGAATATTCATCAGAAGGACTGATGCTGAAGCTGAAACTCCAGTACTCCACCTGATGAGAAGAACTGACTCATTGGAAAAGACCCTGATGCTGGGAAAGATTGAAGGCAGGAGGAGAAGGGGAGGACAGAGGATGAGATGGTTGGATGGCATCACGAACTCGATGGGCATGAGTTTGAGCAAACTCTGGGAGTTGATGATGGACAGGGAAGCCTGGCATGCTGCAGTCCATGGGGTCACAAAGAGTCAGACATGACTGAGCAACTGAACTGAACTCATCACCGAAAGTAATGCAGTTTTATCTCTGGACAAAGGAAATCGCCACTGTCCTTCTGTGACACTACTGATCTATTTCTTCTATCTTGCTCTGGGATCAAGAATCCCTACCATTTGTGAAACAGTGGGTGTGCAGATTTGAGCAACAAATATTGATTGTGCAAAAGTCTATAAATAACTTATTTCTCTGTAGTTGAAATTAATTTTATTCTCAAATGGTAATTTGTGGTAGAAAAGTCATTCAAGGTAAAACTTAGTGATTTTCAGTTTAAAATTTAGCCTCTCAAGACTGTCCCATCTTTCTCGTCACCTTTATACCCTTTCCCCAGCAGTAAAGTTCCTGCAACGCTCTAAGTTCCTGAGAGAGTCATCTTGGGCTTGTGGGAATGGAAAGATGTGCTGACCTGTCTCAGGTAAGACTGCACTGAGTGAAGCTTGAGCTACCTGATCTTGGGTATCAGTCTCTGCCTCCACCACTTCTCACATGTGGCCTCAGAGAAGTAACCTGGAGTCTGGTTGCCTTGACGTGGGCGGTCCACTCTGCAGACCCTAGTATAGGGTTCTGTCACCCTAGTCCTGGGCTCCCCTCTCAGACCTTAATTCTTAACCAAAAATATTTGTTGGGGGAAAGATAGATCACCTCATGCTCTCTTTGCACAAACCTGCTATACCACTGTTTCTCTGGAAGCTACTTTTCTTTTGGTGCTAGACTGTATTAGTCATCCTTTGCTTCATAAAATATTATCCCAACACTTAGTGGTTTAAAACAAAAAACATGTATTATCTCGGTTTCCATTGATCAGAAATTCAGGAGCAACCTGTGGGTGGTGGGTGGTTGTTACCTGGGGTCTCTCCCGAAGGTGTAGTCAAGATGTTGAAACCAAGCAGGACCCTGTGGGTCTCTCAGGTACAAATCCCTTCTGTTTCCTTCATTTCTTGTTTGTAAGAAACAGACTTCAACCTCCTTGGCCTTCCCTGAGTTCCAAAGAGCAGATTCAGTCTTTAACCAGGGATGGGAGGGAATGAACACAGAAATAAGGTGAAGATACAATAAGCCAACCTTGGACATGGAAGCAACCTAAATGTCCATAGACAGATGAATGGATAAAGAAGATGAGATACATATATACAGTGGAATACTACTCGGCCATAAAAAAGAATGAGGTGTTGTCATTTGAAGCAATATGAATGAACCTAGAGATTATCATACTAAGTGAAGTCAGTCAGAAATATAAAGATAAATACCATACAATATCACTCATGTGTGAAATTTAAAATGAACCTATCTATGAAACAGAAACAGAATCATGGATGTAGGGTACAGACTGGTGGTTGCCAAGGGGGATGGGGGCAGGAGATGGATGGAGTGGGAGGTTGGGGTTAAAAGACGTAAGGTTTTATATATAAACTGGGTAAATAAGATCCTATTGTATAGCACAGAAAACTATATTCAATATCTTATGATAAACCATAATGGGAAAGAATATTTTAAAAAAGGATGTATATGTGTGTATAACTGAATCACTCTGTTCACAGTTGAAATTAACACAGCATTGTAAATCAACTATACCCCAACTAGCCTTGGGTCGGGATCCTGATTCCTCCTCAATGATTTTACATAACAGTATCTTCTGCAGAAAGATGGCCCTTACCCAGACAGAGGATGGCAACTTCAGGCTGAGCCCAAGAGGCTGGGAGTACAGCCCTATCCATCTACCATCAACCAATCAGAAGACAGTCACATACCCTGCAACTCTCAGTCCAAATTTTGCCTATAAAACCTTTTCCCCCCAAACCATCAGGGTGTTCAGGGGTTTTGAGCACAGGCCACCTGTTTTCCTTGCTTGGTGCTGCAATAAGCCTTTCCCTGGTCCAGACTCTAGTGTCTCAGTTTATCTGGCCTCACTGTGCAGCGGGCACACAAACCTTTGTGTGGTAACAACGTCGGCAGGGCTGCAGTCATTGGAAGGCTCAGCTGGGGCTGGAGGAGGTCTGCTTCCAAAGTCACTCATGTTGTTGTGGGCAGGAGATCCCAGTTCCTCACCATCTGGGGTCTCGGGAGAGATTCTGAAGACACCCCAGGACATAGCAGCTAGCTTTTCCCAGGGCCAATGATTTTAGAAAGAGAACAAAAAAGAAGCCACGTTGTCTTTGGTGATCTAGCCTAGCGAATCGCATACCATTCTACTGGGCACGGTGACACGGCGGAGCAGTTCTACGCAAGAATGCCAACACCAGGAGGAGGTCATGGTAGGCCATCCTGGAGGCCGACTCTACATGCATATTCTGTCAAGTTCCTCTTCTTCCAGAATTCTGCATGGGGTACAAGGTGCCAGTCATTCTTTCTGAGCCCCAAACTCACCAGAGACGGTGCAGGTTCGGGAGTTTACTGTCTGGCTTCTAATTCTCTTCCAACACTTTTTAAGTGTGTGACCTGGGAAATTTACTTAATATTAATATTTCTGCACCCAAGTCCTCATGTATAAAACGGAGCTAATAATACCACCTACAGTGAGGTGTAGTGCTGTGCGTAGCCTCTCAGTTGTGTCTGACTCTTTGCAAACCCGTGGACTGTGGCCCGCCAGGCTCCTCTGTCCATGGGGATTCTCCAGGCAAACGTACTGGCAACCACGTCCTCCTCGAGGGGATCTTCCCAACCCAGGGATCGAACCCAGGTCTCTTGCATTGCAGGCAGATTCTTTATTCTCTGAGACACCAGGGAAGTGAGGTGTAGGGAGAATTATAAAAGATAATCCAGGTCAAGCACTTAGAACACTCTGGCATATTGTTATTGTTCAATAAATATTAATATCATCACTGACATTCATAAAGATTTCATCCAGGGAAGGGGAGAATGGGCAGGCAGGGAATAAAGCTCCACACTGTATCTGAGCTCTCCAACTCTTCTTTCTAAATCCACCCTGTATATCTTTCTCATATCAAGGGTTTATTTTTGGATTTTGAGCTTCCATTTTGGTTCTTGTTTTCTAATTTCCTTACCCTATAACTTAAAACTGCTCTTTTATCTGTATCCCACAGTCTCAGATTCCATAATGCTGTGGTATACTCTTTAAGCCTACAGCTTTGGTTCTTGATACTTATCAAGATTTTGAAATTCATAGAGCATTTTTCTCTCCTAAGCACCTGGTCTTGGAAGCTTTGCTGCCCTGTTTTAAAAACTCAAAGCCACTAACAAAAACAATAGCAATTGCTCACCAAAGGCCAGGCCCTAATGGAGATGCTTCATACATTAACTCATTCAATCACTGCAGCAACTGCTGAGTGTAGATATTATTATTACCCCATTTTACAGATGAAACAGGCACATAGAGGGTTAGTGGGCAAGTCCACAGAAAAGAAATAGCAGAGCTGATCTTTGTCCTTTGAACCAAGGCAACCCCAACCCTGCACACCCCCACTTCCCACGCACCGCCTTCCCCACACTGCGGTCTATGTTCCTGTCCATTGCCTTGCATAACCTTTCAAGAAAGTGCTCTTGCTATTCACTTGTTCTTTTACATTCTCCTTTTCTTGTAGCACTTTATCTCAGCCTCAAGGACACTTCTTTTAGCTTTTTATTTCATATCATTTCAGACTTACAAAAAAGTTACAAAAATAACACAAAGAATTCCCTATAACCATCATCCAAATTCTGCAAATGTTAATATTTTACCATGTTTGCTTTACCATTCTCTCTCTCTCATCTCTCTGTGTGTGGAGATTATGTGTATATAACCATATAAATTTCCTGAGAGTAAGTTGCAGACATGAAACCTCTTTGCCCTTAACTATTTCAGGCTTTGTTTACTAAAAACAAAGATAATCTTTTACATAGTTTAGTACAGTTATCAACAGCAGGAAATTAACAGTGTTAATAATACTAGCTGTGGAATGCTGGTAAATATTTAACAGCAAGCTCTCCAGGTTTAAAAAAAAAAAATGATCCTGGTCTGTCTTATTTGCTGCTGCTGCTGCTAAGTCGCTTCAGTCGTGTCCGACTCTGTGCGACCCCAGAGATGGCAGCCCACCAGGCTCCCCCGTCCCTGGGATTCTCCAGGCAAGAACACTGGAGTGGGTTGCCATTTCCTTCTCCAGTGCATGAAAGTGAAAAGTGAAAGTAAAGTCGATCAGTCATGTCCGACTCTTCTCGACCCCATGGAATGCAGCCTACCAGGCTCCTCTGTCCATGGGATTTGCCAGGCAAGAGTATTGGAGTGAGGTGCCATAGCCTTCTCCAGTCTTATTTGCTACTCCGCACCATATAAATACTCTCTGCTGCTGCTGCTAAACTGCTTCAGTCATGTCTGACTCTGTGCTACCCAATAGACAACAGCCCACCAGGCTCCCCCATCCCCGGGATTCTCCAGGCAAGAACACTGGAGTGGGTTGCCATTTCCTTCTTCAATGCAGGAAAGTGAAAAGTGAAAGTGAAGTCATTCAGTCATGTCCGACTCTCAGCGACCCCATGGACTGCAGCCCACCAGGCTCCTCCATCCACGGGCTTGTCCAAGCAAGAGTACTGGAGTGGGGTGCCATTGCCTTCTCCAATTTAACTACTATATAGCTATAAAATTTACAGAGCATTAAAGAAAAAAATAAATATATTTACAATAATCAAAATATTTTTCTGCTACTTTATTTACCTATGTTCCATTAGTGTCCTCCCCAGGTTCATCTAAGGATAGGTGTCATCAAGTGCCAGGGAGAGAAAATGAGGCTTAACAACTTTATGTAAAAGACTAACATGTCCTACTTACAAAGGGATGTTTCACATGACTTTATTGGTCCATGTGGCTCCCAAAGCAATTAACAGAAACTTGATATCTAGAATTAAAGAGATGATAATCCTGTGCTATGATTATTCTCATTTGTAATTGAAATAGCTGCTAATAACGTGAATTTGAAGCTGTAAGACTGAACCTGCAAAAATGAAAATATCAGCAGCAAACTTTACGTCACAAGAATCAAATTTTGCCATATAACTATGGTATTTGAGCAGAAAATTGATGCAAATCTTATTTTGAATTGAATATACACACAATAATATTCTCTAAGGCATTTGAGACTTTTTTTGAATACACACAGGGAAACAAAAAAAAAACATAATGATCCCAGTATATCAGTGTCCTCCATCCCCCCCAGGAATAAAACATTAGGAAAAAACTATTGATTGGGCAAATGGCATTACTCTCAACTTCAAATTATTATCAAAGAAAATAGTCAGAGAAAACTGAAAAGAATCTTTTATTTATTTCAATTATTTGCTTTAATTGAGCACAACTTACAAATTCCATAGAGAAAGTACAGGGAAAAAGAATACGAGCAACTCTTTTATTTAATGAAGCAACCACTCAGATCAATTTTAAAAAGATATACATTATGTATTAATAAGACAATGTGAGCCTACAACAGACTAGGTTTGAATTTAGGCACATTTACCTAGTAGTTCACTTTGGAATTAAATGTGTTATAGCATTTTCACTATTTTTGACTGAGAAGACATTTAATTTTTATTTGGAATTCGAAGCATCCTCGCAAAGCTGTTTCTCATAGCTTCCTGCCCAGGCAGCTCTTCGTCAGCTGCATTAGGTGAAGAAGCCTTTGACAGCAACTACAAATCAGTGATCTTCATCAAAATAAAATGAAATACAAAGAATACTAAAAGTAAATAGAACCTATCCCACAGAGAAAATATTATAGGTAGATAACATGGAGATGCGATCATTGGGATCAAAACCAAAATAGATGAACAGTTTAACATGAAAACCCCATAGAGTGGTATCTGCATATTTCTCTAATGATAAAACAGAATCTATGCTAAGGACCTATGAAGCAAGTTGAGCTGTCTTGGAAGGTGTAAAATAAAACTGAAAGGAAGGAGATGATTTCAGAGGGTGTCATTGGTCAGGATTTTGCTTCAATGGTAGGAGCACGCCTTAGTGATCATACCCCACCAGTGTATCAGGTTGCAGTCACTTGCTGCCTGGCCAGCATGGGTTTATGGGGATTTTCTTTAGGGCAACACAAGTAAACAAATGCCAAACTAGAAAAAGTTCATGTCATAAATCCACAAAACATCATCCAGCTGTGTTTTGGCCAGAGGCTAGTAGGTTATTCCGTGTGATTTAAGAAGCAGGAGGGAATGGGGGGAGTGAAGTGCAGCAAAAGTCACTCTGTCGGGTCCAACTCTTTGCGACCCTATGGGCTTTACAGTCCATGGAATTCTCCAGGCCAGAATCCTGGCATGGGTAGCCCTTCCCTCCTCCAGGGGATCTTCCCAACCCAGGGCTCCAACCCAGGTCTCCCACACTGCAGGAAGATTCTTTACCAACTGAGCCACAAGGGAAGCCCACAATTCCCTCAGGCTTTTCTGAGCTTTATCCCTTCCCCTCACCCCAAATACCTCCACTGCTAGGGCTAACATTTCAGCCACTAATCCCAAACCACATAATGAAGGATGCACCTTTTTGCTATTGAGTCATTATGCATTCAGGATTTTCTCTTAAAAACTAGTGTGTCAATGTACGGCAAAACCAATACAGTATTGTAAAGTAAAATAAAGTAAAAATAAAAATTAAAAAATAAATAAATAAAAATAAATTTTAAAAAAAAGTAAGTACCAAGCCCCCCCCCCAAAAAAAAACTAGTGTGAAGGGTAAGCCATTTGCCTAATGCCTTTTAGGATAGTCAAACACTGAGATTAATGGAGAAATAAGAATGCGCAGAAGATAAGTAACTAGGACACACAGACAAATGTTAGTCAATTCTCCCGCACACCTGAGGCTAAAACTTTGCCACTTTTAAAATGCACGTGTATGTCAGGGTATAATTACAATCATAAAAACTCATCTTAATGAGTGTTTACTATGAGCCAGACACTGTGCTCAGTACTTTGTTGTCATTATTTATTCGTTTACTTTTTCAATTATTAAGGGTCAAACACTATTTTTGATACATGGGTTTTAGTGATAAAAAATCAGATAATATTCCTGTTTTCACAGAGTGTACATATTAGTGATAAACAAAATGTCAATAGGTCAAATGGCTATGTTGAAAAATAAAGCAGGGAAAGATGGTTAGAACTGATGCTTTTGAACTGTGGTGTTGGAGAAGACTCTTGAGGATCTCTTGGACTGCAAGGAGATCCAACCAGTCCATCCTAAAGGAAATTAGTCCTGAATATTCATTGAAAGGACTTATGCTGAAGCTGAAACTCCCAATACTTTGGCCACCTGATGCCAAGACCTGACTCATTAGAAAAGACCCTGATGCTGGGAAAGATAGAAGGTAGGAGGAGAAGGAGGTGACAGAGGATGAGATCGTTGGATGGCATCAACTCGATGGACATGAGTTGGTGTAAGCTCTGGGAGTTGGTGATGGACAGGGAGGCCTGGCTGCTGCAGTCCATGGGGTTGCAAAGAGCTGGACATGACTGAGTGACTGAACTGAACTAGAACTTCTAAAGAAGGGTAAATCATGGTGTAGTGTCCACGGCCAGCAATAAAAACTTTCCCAGTGCTAGCTGCGGGGTGCCTAGCTCTCTTTGCTTGTCCCTACATGGTCCTCACCACGCTCTACTTACAGTTCTCTATTTTCTAACTCTTCCACTGGGCTGTGAACTCCTTGAAGGCAGGAACAATCATTCATTTTTATATTCAGCATATCTAGCACAATCCCAAGACCACAGCTAGTGGCCAATAAATACTTTCCAGATAAATAAATTAGCATCTAAGTTAGAATTTAAGAGAAACCTTTTGAAGAAGGTAACTGAAGCAGTCTTCATTCCAGGTATTCTTTTCTGCCTTCCAACATACTCTCAGTGCATGGTCAAGAGCTCAGACAGCAGAATCAGAAATTCTGAGATTAGACCCTCAGCCTCAAACTCATTGGATGTCTGTCTGTGGCTCTTCACTCCGCTGCTCTAGGTCTCAGTTTCTTTACCTGCAAAACATCGACAATAAAGATTTCTCATTTTTTGCTGATATATTATATATATATATATATATATTCTTGGCAAAAAACCTAATTCTTATCATTGCTTCATACATGTTAGCTGTCATTATTATTATAGATTCTTAACACAAGCCTATAATTATATACAGATTACCTCTCATGAACAGAGGAGCCTGACGGGGCTTTAGTCCATGGGGTTGCAAAGAGCTGAACATGACCAAGCACACAGCCAACCTGTCTTTTCCATGTTTAAGTCAAGAACTTTTTGACCACGGTGTGCTCAGTCATTCAGTAGTGTCTGAATCCAGTGGACTGTAGCCTGCCAGGCTCCTCTGTCCATGGTATATACTTTTTCATAATAAGAATGTTGTTACCTACTCATTCTTTCTATCAAAATCTTCCTTATCTTTTGAGGCCTTGAAGACCAAATAGTTTTTGAAACTCAAACAAAACCAGAAGGTTCCGATGGTAACCGAAAGGTGGTGGATTGACATGTTGGATGAGGAGTTCTCAAAGCTCCACTAAGAAGCTGTCTCTTCTACTTGTCACATGATTAAGAAGAAATGCAGAGTGCAAATTCATAAATGGCTTCCCTGGTGGCTCAGCTGCAAAAAACCTGCCTGCCAGTGCAGGAGACATGGGATTGATCCCTGGCTTGGGAATATCCTCAGGAGGAGGAAATGGCAACCCATTCCAGTATTCTTGCATGGAAAATCCCATGGACAGAGGAGCTTGGTAGGCTACAGTCCAAGGGGTCACAAAAGAGTTGGACATGACTTAGTGATTAAAAAATAGTTCCTGAATGATCCAGTAACAGTTTGTATGCATGACTAGCTACAGAACTGCTCTTCAGAAGCAGCGTTAGCCCCTGGGATACAGAGTGTCCCTGGGTGTATCCACTCTGTACGGTGTTCTAAGGACTTCAGTAGCTCCAGTTCGTCTTTGATGGCACCAACACATTGTCCACTCATAAAATGATAAGAATGATGAAGATGAAGCATGTGAAATTACAATGACATCACATGGTTCAACAAGTTAATAGTTTCACTGAGTTCACTTTTTAAAAGCTTATGAATTATTTTTGTTCTCTTTCTAATGCCAGTATACCAAAAGTCACTTAGATTTTCCTCTTAAGAACAGTTATATCAGATTTACTGTTCATGCCCAATAATGATAGTGATGATGGCTGCTCCTGGACACTCTTACTTCTATACACTGCCCTTCTATACTTTTCTACAAGACCCTTGCCTATAAAGAACCTGAAGCAAAACAAAGCTGCCCTGAAACTGTGTATTCACATTAAGTAACTGAAACAATGGAAACGAAAATTGAAACAAAAGCCAATCAAACCAGTCAAAAAACCACTAAACCAAACAGTGAGATAGCTGTCATCTAATATTGTTTTCTTGAAGAATTGATGCGTTTGAACTGTGGTGCTGGAGAAGACTCTTGAGAGGAGATACAATCAATCCATTTTGAAGGAGATCAGCCCTGGGATTTCTTTGGAAGGAATGATGCTGAAGCTGAAACTCCAGTACTTTGGCCACCTCATGTGAAGAGTTGACTCACTGGAAAAGACTGATGCTGGGAGGGATTGGGGGCAGGAGGAGAAGGGGATGACAGAGGATCAGATGGCTGGATGGCATCACTGACTCGACGGACATGAGTCTGAGTGAACTCTGGGAGTTGGTGATGGACAGGGAGGCCTGAGGTGCTGCAATTCATGGGGTCGCAAAGAGTCAGACACGACTGAGTGACTGAACTGAATATTGTTTTCTTAACAAAAGGAAAAACAAGAGGGAAAAAAATCCACAAGATGCTGAAGCAAAATTGGATGATTCAGTGTGATAAGCCTCCAACCCCCACCCTGGTCTGAACCACTTCTAATTCACCTTGTTGTTGAAGGAGGGATTCTTCACCCTAAGTAGTTAGATATCTGAACACATGACCCCCAAAACTGGACAGATGAGCATGACAGCAACTTATCAGTCACAGAACTCACACCTTCGGGTCAGAGGACACTGCCCGCCGTGCAGGGCCATGCGAGGATGGCACTCCAGAGCAGAGGGAACCAACGGAGACCGCGGGAGCCAGGCTGTGCGGGAATAAGCGGATCACCCCTGGAGGACGTGGTCACTTGTTTGAATAATTTCCAGGCTAGCACGGAGGTAGAGTCCAGTAGGTTAAGGACTAAGCACAGCAGGTCCAGCTTAAGAGGTGCTAGGCGGGTGAGGAGCCTCTCCTTTAGGGTGGGAGGCATGCGTAGCAAGAGTGGGAGTGGAAGGACGTCACGGCAGCGCCAGAAATTGAATATCCTTACCCCTCTCTGCTGCTGCTGCTGCTGCTAAGTCGCGTCAGTCGAGTCCGACTCTGTGTGACCCCACGGACGGCAGCACATCAGGCTCCCTCGTCCCTGGGATTCTCCAGGCAAGAACACTGGAGTGGGTTGCCATTTCCTTCTCCCATGCATGAAAGTGAAAAGTGAAAGGGAAGTCGCTCAGTCGTGTCCGACTCTTTGCGACCCCATGGACCGCAGCCTACCAGGCTCCTCCACCCATGGGATTTTCCAGGCAAGAGGACTGGAGTGGGTTGCCCTTACCCCTTGGCTTCCCTGGTGGCTCAGAAGTTAAAGCGGCTGCCTGCAATGCGGGAGACCTGGGTTTGATCCCTGGGTTGGGAAGTTCCCCTGGAGAAGGAAATGGCAACCTACTCCAGTATTCTTGCCTGGAGAATCCCAAGGACACAGGAGCCTGGTTGAGCCCCAGTTCACAGGGTCGCAAAGAGTTGGACATGACTGAGTGACTTCACTTCACTGTTGAGTAAACAGATTCCTCGGAATTCTAACACTCTGATACTTCGCCTTTAAAATAAAAACTAAGTGAGTCATTTATTTTTGTCATAGACATGAGTGATGGGAAAAACTGGTTCCGTGGCAGAAACTAGCCTTGAGTTTGATTCACAGTGAGTCACACTGAATTGGAGAGCTTATCTGAGCCTTGATGGTACTTCACTGTTTACAATTATTTTTTGAGCACCAAAGCACGGTGTGAACCTGCAGCAGAAACATTGTTATGTGTTCATTAAATCCTTCTAATGTTTCTGCTGAGCACACATTTTCTCTGCATCTCCAAACTACTTTTCAATGATGTGTGGCCATGAAACCAAGTTTTGGACAATGGAATGAGGGCAAAAGCTAAAAATGATACTGTCAGACCCATGTGAGAGTATTTGTTTTCTCTTTCCTTTCCACTGATGACCCTGAGAGGCACGTGTTGAAGATGACAACCTCACAAGATGGAGGCTTTTAGCCCCTGAATGACTAGACGACAGTGGTCTTCCCCCACAATATCTCAACTGAACAAAGACTAAAATACATGAACTAAGACAAGATTTTATTGTGCTAAATCTCCAAGGTTTGAGAATCACTTGTTACAACAGATAGTTTAACCCTCATAGATAACCCCTGTACAGAATGTTAAGAAAGCTTCAGATATGAGAGCAAAGCCTAGATATTGTTACAAATACTAGATATAATTTATTCTGAGTTATCCCTTTCTCCTATGATGGTTTGTGCTATCGAAAACATCTCTAAGTTGTATCACACAGAAGAAAGTCAACTCCTCCAGGCATGGTGTAAAGAAAACCAATAATTAAATATATTAGAACAAAGATAAATTCTGAACTACACTAACCAAGAGTTGGGCAAAAATAAATGGGTAGACAACCTACTATGTTAATGAAAAAGTTTTGAAAAAGTTTAAAAAAAGAGATGATAAGAAAGAACAGAAGGAGAAGAAATGAGAGATTATAAGAATCCAATTGAGGGGCCAAAGAACATCCTTACGGATAAATGGATTTAAAACATAATGGACAGAGATGAAAGTTGAATTATTAAATAGATGAAAATTTTGAGAAAATCACCAGTAAGATCAATCACCAGATAAGAATATGGCAAAGGTGTGCCTATTGAAATGATCAATTTCAGACTGGAGCACAGATGGCTACAATTCAATAAAAGCATTCTGAGACCAAAGAATTAAACAAATGGAAGTACAAAAGCCTCCAAAGAATTACTGCCAATTAACAAGGAGAAGGCAATGGCGCCCCACTCCAGTTCTCCTGCCTGGAGAATCCCATGGACGGCGGAGCCTGGAAGGTGCAGTCCACAGGGTCGCTGAGGGTCGGACGCGACTGAGCGACTTCCCTTTCACTTTTCACTTTCCTGCATTGGAGAAGGAAATGGCAACCCACTCCAGTGTTCTTGCCTGGAGAATCCCAGGGACGGGGGATGGGCTGCCGTCTCTGGGGTCGCACAGAGTCGGACACGACTGAAGCGACTTAGCAGCAGCAGCAGCAGCAGCAACAACCCTCAAATAATGATTCCAGCAGACTGAAGACACATAATCAACACTCATCCAGCCGTAACTTGGTAAAATCATGATACTTTAAAAGTAAAGAAAAGAAACAGAAGGAAGAAAAAGAGAGGAGGAAGAGAAGGACAGGAAAGGAAAAGTTAGGAAAAGGAGAAATCTTCAGACATCAGGTAGGAAAAAACTCCACTGAAAAGGAGAAAGAATTGAGGCACAGCGTGATGCAAAACAAAACATAGTAGAGAGACACATCCAGAAAACTCTAAAAGAGAGGAAAAAAAAAAAAGTCATATGGCCCAAGGAAATTATACTCATCCAAGATGTAAGAAAATCAAACAGACCTTCCAAACTATTTCAAAGAACCTGCAAGAACATAGGACTCATGGGTTCTTATTAAGAGAAAAAAAAAAGCAAAGCAAAGCAAAATAAAAACCCCCAAATCCCAAATTATTGAACTCAGAAATGGAAAATACAAGTAAAAGGACTGGAGATGGAATGAAATTCACGTAAATGTGAAATAAGTGCTAAGCTATTGTGTTCAAAAAACAGTGGTGTACAGGCGACCCTTGAACAACGCAGGTTTGAACTGTGAAGATCTGCTTAACTATGGATGTTTCTATCTATCTGTGGAGTTTTCCAGTAAACACATACAGCACTACACGCCTCACAGGTGGTTGGATCTGCAGATGGAGTGGAAATAAGTAATATTTAAGTATGACTCCAACTTCTCAGTGCACTTTATTATCTCTTAAGCTCAGATAAATCTTTTAGAGCATAATAGCCTATTGAGAGGAATTTCATTCCTCTTAAGCATGAAGAAATTTAAATATAATATTTTTCATTTAGAATATGATCTCATTAAAAAATCACTTTCACCAACTTACATACCTATGCTTCCATCTGTGCCTATGTATAGAAAAACATCTGGAGTAAAGTTGTTTCTAAGTAGGGGACTGGCAATGACTTTTTAACTTCTTTAAAAAACTTTTTTTTAGGAATTCCCTGGTGGTCCAGGCTCCCAATCCAGGGGCCCCAAGTTCAATCCCTGGTCAGGGAACTAGATCCCACATGCTACAACTAAGACCTGGTGCAGTCAAATGAAGAAACAAATAAATATTTTTAAAAAAAATTTACTTAACTTCTTTATATAGATCCTTTGCTACTAAAATAAAATTAATATTACAAGGGAAGAAGAAAAATTGTTTCTTGCACTGTGGATTGTGTATCTTTAGATGTTACATACTGACTTATATTTACTCTTGCAGTAGCAAAGGATTTTGTATAAACACCGTGCCCCTGGCAAAACTAGCTGGTTATAGTCCGTAGATCTTTTGGTTCAGCTCACTACCTAATAGAGCCTGCAGGAGGTTTTGTTTTGTTTTGTTTTGTTTTGTTTTTTACTGTATTTATCTTTTAAAAATAATTTTAAACATTCTATACTGTAAAAAGTACTACAAACTCTTGGAACATTTCAAACAAAAAATGTATTGTGGATAGCAAATTCTATCATTGACAGTCCCCTCTTCCCATTTCCATTGCAACACCTTTAAAAAAAATTTAACTAAATAGTTGATTTGCACTGTTGTGTTAGTTTCAGGTGTACAGCTTCAGACTTTTTTTCCATGATAGGTTACTGCAAGGTATTGCATAATGCTCCCTGTGCCAGACAGCAAATCTTTATTGTTTATCTATGTTATACATAGTGCTGCGTATCTTTTAATCCCATACTCTTAATTTATCCCTGCCCTTCCTCTTTCCCCTTTGGGAACCATAAGTTCATTTCCTTAGTCAGTGAGTCTGTTTCTGTTTTGGAAATAAGTTGATTTCTACTGTTTTTTGGACTGCACAGATAAGTGGTATCATATAATATTTGTGTTTTTCTGCCTGACTTACTTCACGTAGTGATGTCTAGGTCCATCCATGTTGTTGCAAATGGCAATATTTCACTGATTTTTATGGCTGAGTAATATTCCGTGGCATGCAGATGTGTATATGTGTGTGTGTATATATATCCACCATGTCTTCTTTATCCACAACTTATTACATTGTTTCAGACATCTTCTAAGCACCTACAAATGTGTGCACATGCATAGAAAACATAGATCTAGTCATTATTTTTCACATACATAAGGTGAAACTACAAATATTGTTCACGGCCTTTAAGTCAGTTTCCTGGGAAGTAGACTTGAAATGCAGATTTGCAGGCAGAAGGTTAACAGGCGAGTGATCTCAGGAATAATCCCCGTGGCGGACTAAAGGAAGTATTGAACTGCGATGCTGAGAGCGCTGGTACCCAGGTTGCTCTCAGCAACCGCAATGATTCTATACAATTCCATCCTAACTTAACCTATCCTACCCCTGCTACCAGAATTTACTTAGGAATTAGATCAATATTCACTTTCTCCAATGGAGTAATATGGGAACAAACAGGTCCGAGTTCAGAACCTGGGACTGGTATAAAAATCCACAAGAATACTGACTTTCTATCATTTCGATCTTCTGTTTATTTCACAGCTTTGAGTGAGTTTTTCAGTGCTGACCAAGACAAGCACATTGTCCACATATCAGTTATTGCTGCAGTAATGATGCATAACAAACCAAATCAAAGTCAATGACTTGTAAAAACAAGCATTTGTTCTTAGGTTTATTACATTTTATAGCACATATTTTAGTTACCATTAAGTTGTGAGCATTGTATCAAGTCATTAAATTTTCTTTTTAAACATGAACTGTAGTCATGTATGGATGTGAGAGTTGGACTAGAAAGAAAGTTGAGTGCTGAAGAATTGACGCTTTAGAACTGTGGTGTTGGAGAAGTCTCTGGAGAGCCCCTTGGACTGAAAGGAGATCCAAGCAGTCCATCCTAAAGGAAATCAGTCCTGAATATTCATTGGAAGGACTGACGCTGAAGCTGAAACTCCAATACTTTGGCCACCTCATGCGAAGAACTGACTCATTTGAAAAGACCCTGATGCTGGGAAAGATTGAAGTCGGAAGGAAAAGGGACAACAGAGGATGAGATGGCTGGATGTCCTCACCGACTCAATGCACATGAGTCTGAGTAAACTGCTGGAGTTGGTGATGGACAGGGAGGCCTGGTATGCTACAGTCCATGGGGTCGCAGAGAGTCGGACACGACTGAGCAACTGAGCTGAACTGAATTTATTCGATAGTATACATTGCTAGACATCGAAGTGCATAAAATTTGGGGCAACTCTGATTTTTTTTCTGCTCATTTCCTTCTCGCTCTGCTCTTTGTTCCAGTCACACTTGCCTTCCAGTTGCTTATCAATATGTCAGACACATTCCTGCCTTAGAGACTTCGTACTGGCTGTTTCCTTGGTATGGAGGAATGTTCTTTTCCCTTACCTTCTTGAAGCTTTTTAAAAATCCCAGTAAAACCTGCTGTGATTACCCTGCTTGAAATTGCAACCTTTTGTCCTTTTCCTTAGCCTCATCTTTTTTTTTCAATAATACTTAACATCTAATACCCTAACAACAATACCTTATAATATTCATCATCTAGTTTTAGAAAAGGCAGAGGAACCAGAGATCAAATTGCCAACATCCACTGGATCATGGAAAAAGCAAGAGAGTGCCAGAAAAAACATCTATTTCTGCTTTATTGACTATGCCAAGCCTCTGACTGTGTGGATCACAAAAAACTGTGGAAAATTCTGAAAGAGATGGAAATACAGACCACCTGACCTGCCTCTTGAGAAATCTATATGCAGGTCAGGAAGCAACAGTTAGAACTGGACATGGAACAAAAGACTGGTTCCAAATAGGAAAAGGAGTATGTCAAGGCTGTATATTGTCACCCTGCTTATTTAACTTCTATGCAGAGTACATCATGAGAAACGCTGGACTGGAAGAAACACAAGCTGGAATCAAGATTGCCGGGAGAAATATTAATAACCTCAGATATGCAGATGACACCACCCTTATGGCAGAAAGTGAAGAGGAACTAAAAATCTTCTTGATGAAAGTGAAAGTGGAGAGCGAAAAAGTTGGCATAAAGCTCAACATTCAGAAAACAAAGATCATGGCATCCGGTCCCATCACTTCATGGGAAATAGATGGGGAAACAGTGGAAACAGTGTCAGACTTTATTTGGGGGGCCTCCAAAATCACTGCAGATGGTGATTACAGCCATGAAATTAAAAGATGCTTACTCCTTGGAAGAAAAGTTATGACCAACCTAGATAGCATATTCAAAAACAGAGATATTACTTTGCTGACTAAGGTCTGTCTAGTCAAGGCTATGGTTTTTCCAGTAGCCATGTATGGATGTGATAGTTGGACTGTGAAGAAGGCTGAGGGCCGAAGAATTGATGCTTCTGAACTGTGGTGTTGGAGAAGACTCTTGAGAGTCCCTTGGACTGCAAGGAGATCCAACCAGTCCATTCTGAAGGAGATCAGCCCTGGGATTTCTTTGGAAGGAATGATGCTAAAGCTGAAACTCCAGTACTTTGGCCACCTCATGCAAAGAGTTGACTCATTGGAAAAGACTCTGATGCTGGGAGGGATTGGGGGCAGGAGGAGAAGGGGACGACGGAGGATGAGATGGCTGGATGGCATCATTGACTCGATGGACGTCAGTCTGAGTGAACTCCAGGAGTTGGTGATGGACAGGGAGGCCTGGCGTGCTGCGATTCGTGGGGTCGCAAAGTCAGACACGACTGAGTGACTGAACTGAACTGAACTGAATACCTAAATTATTATTTATTTGCTGTATGTACAATTTATAGTCTCTCTCCTTTGCTAAAATGAAGGTCTATGAAAATAAAGATTTTAGTCTAATTTTTTCACTTATAAATCCCCAGTGCCTAGAAAAGTGTCTAGAACTCACTAGATGCTCAGTAAAGATTATTAATCAATAAACCTCTAGAAGTAGAATTAGACTGTATTTCTGAACTTCTAAAGGTTAAATTACACCCAAATTGGCCTAAGAGTAGGCATTTTTAATCAGGTCGCATGTTATTCAGTACACTTTATAGTGTGTCCATATTCAAACAAAATTTTTTTAATTTTATTAAAATTATTACCTATTCATAGTACACTTATACTTCTTGAAAGTTAAAAATTGATCATTAATCATACACAAGGCTGTCAAATTCTGTTACTAGAAAAACTGATCCCATTTCTGTTTAGTTAGCTTGTCTCTAGTTCAGCTAGATCATTACAATCCAACTTCTTCTCTTGGAATAATTTAAGAACAGAGACAAAACTGAAAACCATTATTAAAGTCTCACATAAGCTTTCTAAACTTCTTAAGCATTCACTAAAGAAGCAATAACCATGTACTCAAAAGGAATTTGCTTTCATTATTTATAGTAGATAAATGAGGTTTAGTGTTTTATTTAGGAAATTACTAATTTCCTACTTCTCTAGTCCTTGCTTTTTTCCACATTTCCACACCTTCCTTAGATACATTACTCTTGTTTAATACACATTCTTCCCTTTGAGATTTTTATGGTGCATGTTCTTATTCTTTTCCCATTTTCTGTACTTAACCAAAACTCTAAAATACTGCTGTTCTAATTTTCATTATCTTAAGGGCATATTTTCAAACTGACTTCACAACAAATATCTGTAAGAGTATTAGATATTGTTGGTTTGTTGGCATTTGTTTCTATTAATCTTCAGTATGTACTCTTTCAAGAGAAAATACCCTTTTACACTCATGACCACAATTTTTATTAAAAAAAAAAAGTCACAAGGGTTGTAAAAAATATAAAGAAACTGAAACCCTAGTGCATTACTGGTGGGAATGCAAAATGGTGTAGCTACTGTGGAAAATGGTATGGTGAGTCCTCAAAAAATTAAAACTGGAATTTCCTTGTGATCCAGAAATTCCACTGGTGGTTATTAGAGTTAAATTAAAAGGATTAAAAACAGATACCCGAGCTAATATCTGTACACCCATGTCAACAGCAGCATAATTCACAATAGCCAAAAGGTGGAATTAATACAGGAGTCCAAAGTAAATGAATAAACAAAATACAGTATACATAAGCAATGAAATATTGTTCAGTCTCAAAAAGGAAGAAAGTTCTGACACATGCTACTACATGGATGGGCCTGAAGACACCGTGCTAAGTGAAATAAATCAACCACAAAATGATGAATACCATGATTCTGCTCACGTGAGTTACGTAGAGTAGTCAAGTTCACAGAGACACAAAGCAAACAGATGATTGCCAGGGTACGCAGTGAGCATGGGGTGGGAAGTTAATGCTGACGGTTATGGGGCTTCAGCTGGGAAGATAAAATTGTTCAGGACATGGGTGAGGTGATGATTGCTCAACAGTGTGAATATACACCATGTCACAGAACTGTCCACTTAGAAATGGTTAGAATTATAAGCCTTACATTATAAAGCTTTGAACATTTTTTAGTGCCCAAGAACAGATAAATTAAACACTCTTTTCAATTAAGAACTGTGAACCACAAATTCTTCCAAAGATGTTATAGACGGTAGCCCTATTCATGGGGTGCTTCAATATGCGTGTGCTCAGCTATTCAGGCATGTCCAACTCTTTGGGACCCCATAGACCTGCCAGGCTCTTCTGTCCATGGAATTTTCCAGGCTAGGATACTGAAGAGAATTGCCGTTTCTTCCTCAGGGGGCTCTTCCCGACCCAGGGACTGAATCTGCGCCTCCTACCACTGTCACCTAGGAAGACCCCAGATGGCGTTTAGGAAAAGTCTTATGAAAATGGACTACAACAAAGAAACCAGAGACTTTAGTCACATCTTTACTACACAGTTTCAGTCACAGTATTTGAAATGCATTCAGTATCATCAAAGCTCATATTTTATTTAAGGAGAAAAGTTTCCCTACACGAAAAAATAGTTTTTGTTGTTTATGATAGATAATTACATATCTATATGTAGCTATAACTGTACAAATTATATAAATACAACTGTCCTCTACATATAGAACCACAACACTCCTCAATAATTCAGTAGCACTCAAGCACTTGATGAAGATAAGTTCATTTTTCTCTTAGTTATTTACTATCAAAGATAAATAGAGGACTTCTTAGAGTGTCTGAAAATATAAGCAGAGAAGATACCACAGTCAGGAAAGGAACTGTTGTTAACAACATGCTTTAGAATCATCTGTGGTTCCTCTATTTCTCTAAATATCAAAGAAAAGAAAAGAAATACTGTTCATTAGTTACGATTTCTGAAAAAGATATGCTCTGCAATTCTAAGGAAATAGACACATATGTTCCAGACACCTATCACAGACTTTTCAAGGTGTTGAAAATTTCATGAAATTGAAACCCAGTTTCAAATATTATTACATCCTGTTCTCTCAGTATGGGCCCCGATTTTTGGTTTAAATTATGGTAAATATAGAAATGAGAACAGGAAACTCTGATCTCTCACTAGAATGTGAGCTAGGGCCATTGAAGCTAACTCTCTAAGCCTTAATTTCCTTAAAGCTAAATAAAGGTGACTGATAATATCCACCTTGCAGTTATAAGAATTAGATATAATGTCCCTGGAAAACAGTAGGAATTTAGTAAATCATTATTAACATAAGTATATTCAATAATAATAGTACAAGAACTTGGTAGCAAGAGGGGCATCTGTTTGGATTATCTGTATCCTCCTGTTACCTTTGTGTAGTACTCACACACAACTAAACTGGTAAGAAGAAATAACTGATGTTAATAAAGGTTAATGAAACACAATTATCATCTGTTCTTAGGACTCAAACCCAAGGCACAATAGAATAAGTGCTTTTTATAAATTTTAATCCAAACTGCTTTTGAGTTATTTTTGTACAGGAAACTGTATCTAGGCATCCCAGTTCCGGGACCCCATGTAGAGGAGACAAGGCCCCTTGGCTGCTGGGGAGGAAGCTGGGACAGATGGAAGATGAGAAGAAGCCTAGACTCCACTTGTGACGAGTGCACGGGTGCTCACTTGCCTGCAGGCAGGGCAGAGAGAGCTCGCACTAGCAGCTGTCCCCTCGCCTTACTCCCCAAGCCAAGCTGCGCAGACATACCAGCTCCACTCAGTCCATGCCACGGCACAGGATATAGGGCAACCTGGTCCCAGAAAGGGATGTGATATGGTCATACACGGATGACCAACAGGCCGGGGCAGTGACCCCTGGGAGGCAGCAGTGACCTCGGTCAACATCTACAGAGGCAGCACCACAGATGTAGCCTGAACTCTTGGCAGCAGTGCAAAAAGTTCAAGAAAAAACTCCTTGCAACCAAAACCCTGCAACCCCCAGTCCCAGCTGAGACACGCCTTGGCCCTGCCCACTCCACACCACAACTTTGCGCTAGATCTGGAACGCCCACAGTAGGGGAAGGGATGTGATTTTCAGTCTGAAACGTCAACATCTTGGACCTCTGTGAGTGCAAGAGCCTCCCTTTCCTATGTACTTCACTCCTTTGGGGAAAACTCTCTAGGTTAGGAAGAAGAAAGGGCAGACACTTAAAAGTGAGCTCAGCCTGCCTGAGCCAATCTTCAGGGCTTCCACTCCAGCAACTGGGGAGCAGACCCCACCCAGGGCAGGGGGACCGCAGTGATTGGGCAGGAAGTCCTGGCTCACGCCCTGCACGGGCTCTAGCTCTCCCAACACAAGCCACACACCCAGCCAAGATAACAGCGGCCAGCACGCCCGCAGGAAAGACGGGGCTGGCATCCACACCGGACCCAGCCCTCCCTCCAAAGGCATGAGGCAAAGCAGTCTACCCAGGGAGTTCCACCAGAATAGATAACAGTTTCATCTAAACTCATAGATACAGAGAAAGTGAAGCGAAATGAAAGGCAGAGGAACTACTTCCAACTGAAAGCAAAAGAAAAACCCTGAGAAAATAAATAATGGAACATGACTAGTCTACCAGACACTCACTTCAAAAAGCTGGTAATAAAAATGCTAACTGAATTAAGAAAGAGTATCCGTGTAAATGCACATCATTTTAATAAGGAACTAGAAACTATAAAGACCACCCAATCAAAAGAGGATAATTCAATTTCTGAGATTAAAAAAAAAAGCACTTCAGAAGCAATAAAAAACTGAATAAACGACACAGAGAATGCATGCGTAATCTGGAAGGTAGGATAATGGAAATCATCCAATCAGAACAGATAGAAAAACAAATTTTAAAAAGTAACATACGAGAACTACAGGATAGTATATTTGTGCCAACATACACATAATAGAGGTTCAAGAAGGCAAAGAGACAAAAGGGAATCAAAAATGTTTTTGAAGAAATTATGGCTGAAAACTTTCTAAACCTAAAGAAGGAAATAGATATTCAGGTCCTGGAAACACAGAAGGTCCCCAACAAATTAACTCAAGACATATTATAATTAAAGTTGTAAAAGTTAAAAATAGAGAGAGAATTCTAAAGGCAGCAAGAGAAAAACAACGAGTCATATATAAGGGATCCCCCGTAAGGCTATCAGTTGATTTCTCTGCAGAAATTTTGCAGGCCAGAAGGGAGTAGCATTATATAGCCAAAGTCCTAAAGCGAAAAATGTGCAAACTAGGATACTCTACTCAGCAAGTTACCATTTAGAAATAAAGAAGAGGTAAAGAATTTCTCAGACAGGCAAAACCTAAAAGAATTCAGCAATACCAAACCTACCTTAAATGAAATGTTAAAAGGTTTTCTCTAAGGGCAAAAGAAGCAAGAATCTATAGGAAAGGGACAGTCTCAAAAGGAAGGGCATGTATACTGTATGGATCAAAGATAACTTATATAAGTCAGTATGTAAATTTTTTAAAAACCCAAAATGAACAAGTAACTATACCTACAAAAAAAGGATAAGCATGAGATGTAAAATATGAGATCAAAAACACAAAATGTAGGGAAGGGTGGTAAAAAATGAGCTTTAAGAATACGAATTTAAATGATTACCAGTAAATCAAGTCGATATAATTGGGGATCAACATATATGAGTCCTATGGAAATCACAAATCAAAAATGTATAATAGATATACAAAAACCAAAAAGAAAGGAAGTCAAGACCACTACAAAAAAATCATCAAATCACAATGGGAAAAAAACAAAAAAGAAAAATGAACAAAGAAATTTAAAAAAAAAAAAAACTGGAAAACAAGGAATAAAAGGGCAATAAGGACATTGTTTTTTAGTTGCTAAGTCATATCTGACTCTTTTGGAACCCATGTTCTGTAGCCTACCAGACTCCTCTGTCCATGGGACTTGCCAGACAAGAATACCGGAGTGGGTTACCATTTCCTTCTCCAGAGGATCTTCCAGACCCAGGGATCGAATTTGTGCCTCCTGCTTGGCAGACAGATTCTTCACTATTGTGCCATCAGGGAAGCCCATACCTATCAGTAATTACTTTAAAAGTCTGACTGCTCTGATCAAAAGACATAGGGTGGGTGATTAGATTTAAAAAAAAAAAAGAAAAACAAGAATCTTCAAAATGCTGCCTCCCAGATACTCACTTCAGGGTGAAAGACAGACGCAGATTGAAGGCAAGGTGAGGGGAAGGGTATTTCATGCAAATGAAAATGACAAGAATGTAGGAAAGCAATATGCATATCAGGCAAAATGCACTTTAAGGCAAAGATCATTTTTTTAAAAAAGAGGGACATTATACAATGATAAAGAAATCACTACAAGGAGAGAATATTACACTCATTAACATATATGCCCCATTCAATACAGGATCACCTAAATACGTAAAGCGAATACCAAAGGAGAGGGAGAAATTACAGGAATACGGTAGCTGGAGAAGGAAATGGCAAGCCACTCTGGTACTTTTACCTGGAGAATGCCATGGACAGAGGCTACAGTCCATGGGATCGCCAAGAGTAGACACAACTGAACAACTAACGAAGACAACAATAATAACAGTAGGAGAATTTAACACCCTACTGCCATCAATGGACAGACCCTTCAGGCTGAAAATCAATACAGCAACAGAGGTCCTAGATGACACAATAGAACAGTTGGACTTACTCGATACCTACAGGGCACTGCATCCAAAAAAGAATATACTTTTTTCCAAACATGCATGGAACACTCCAAGGCAGGCCACACAGCACATCACAAAATAAGCCTCAACAAATTTAAGAGTATAAAAATGATATCAAGCATTTTTTACAACCACAAGACCAGCTACAAAAAAGAAAAATAGGAAAAGAACAAACACGTGGAGACTAAACAACAAGCTAACAAAAAACCTAATAGGTCAGTGATAAAATCAAAGAGGAAATCAGAAACACCTCACGACAAATGAAAATGAAAATACAACCTTCCAAAATCTGCAGCAAACGTAGTTCAAAAAGTAAAGCGCATAGTAATGCAGGTCTTCCCCAAGAAAAAAAGAAATATCTCAAATAAAACACCTAACCTACCCACTGAAAGAATTAGAAAAAGAGCAGACAAAGTCCAAAGTCAGCAGAAGGAAGGAAATAACAAAGATCAGAGAGGAAATAAATAAAATAGAGATTAAAATAATTGAAAAGATCAATGAAACCAAGAGCTAGTTTTTGAAAAGATAAACAAAACTGATAAAACTTTATCCAGGTTTACTATGAAAAAAAAAAAAAGAGGACTCAAATAAACACAATAAAAAATAAAAGAGGAGAAATAACAACTAACACAACAGAGATACAAAAAAAATTGTGATACTGCGAACAGTTATACTGCAACAAATTAAACAACTGAGAAAAAACTTTTAAAAATTCTAGAAATTCTAGAAACATACATCCTGATAAAACTGAGTCAAGAAGAAACAGACAATTTGACCAGTCTGAGCATCAGAAGTGAAGTAGATCTGTAATGAAAATATCCCTGCAAACAGAAGTCCAGGACTGGACAGTTTCACTGGGGAATTCTGTCAAACATATAAAGAAGCAGTTATACTTACCCTTCTCAACTTTATTCCAAAAATTGAAGAAGAGATAACACTTCCACATTCATTCTATGAGGCCACTTTACCTTGATACCACCATGAGACAACGGAACTGCAAAAAACGATAGTTACTGGCCAATATCCTTGATGAATATAGACACAAAAATCCCCGACAAAATATTGACAAACCAAATCCAACAATATATAAAAAGGATGATACACCATAATCAAGTTGGACTCAATCTAGGGTCATAAGAATGAGTCAGCATATGCGAATCAATCAATATGATACACCATATTAACAAAAGGAAAGACAATCACATGATCATATCAGTAGACACAGAGAAAGCACCTGACAAAATGCAACATCCATCATGATAAAAACTCTCACCAAGTAGGTATGGAGGAAACATATCTCAACACAATAAAGTGATGAAAAACCCATAGTCAACATAGAACTCAACGAGGAAAAGCTGAAAAGCTTTTCACTGTTGAAAATGTGGAAACAGACAAGGATGCACACTCTTATCACTTCTATTTATCACAGTATTGGAAGTCTTAACCACAGCAATCAGAGAAGAAAAAAAAAGATTTAATAAAAATAACGTATCCAAAATAGAAAGGGAAGATGTAAAACTGTTATTATGTGCAGATGCCATGATTCTCTACACCAGCGGTACCTAAACTTTTGGAGCCAGGGACGAGCTTCGTGGAAGACAATTTTTCCACAGACTGGGAGGAAATGGTTTGGGGATGATCCAAGTGCTGTACATTTGCTGTGAACTTTATTTCTCTTATTATTATATCAGCTCCACCCCAGATCATCAGGTGTTAGATCCTGGAGGTCAAGGAACCCTGTTCTATATAAAGAGCCCTAAATTCTGTACCCCAAAACTATTAGAACTAATAAGTGAATTCAGTGAGTTTGCAGTATACAAGATTAATGTACAGAAATCTGCTGCACTTCTATACACTAATAACTAAATAACAGAGTTTAAAAATTGCATAAAATTAAAAACCTTAGAAATAAACTTAACCAAGAAGGTGAAAGATCTGCACTCTGAAAAATATAAAGCACTGATGACAAAATTGAAGATGATTTCAAACAATGAAAACATATCTCATTCTCTTAGATTGAAAAAATTAGCATTATTAAAATGTCCATACCACCCAATGCAATCTACAGATTTAATGAAATCCCTATCAAAACACCGAGGGTTTTTTTTCACAGAACTAGAATAAATAATCCTAAAATTTATATGACAGCACATAGGACTCCAGATTGCCAAAGAAATCTTGAGAAAAAGGAACAACCTGCCAGTCGTCAGACTATACTACAAAGTCACAGGAATCAAAACAGAATGGTATTGACATAAAAACAAATACATAAATCAATAGAACAGAATAACAAGCCCAGAAATAAGCCCACACTCGTACATTCAGTTAATCTACAACACGGGAGGCAAAAATATACCACGAATAAGGATAGTTTCTCCAATAAATGGTACTGGGGAAATGCACAGTCACATGCAAAAAGTGAAAATGGGACATTCTCTCACCCATATACCACACACACACACACACACACACACACACACACACAACTCAGAATGAATTAAAAACTCTCACCCATATACCACACACACACACACACACAACTCAAAATGAATTAAAAACTCTCAACCATATACCACACACACACACACACATACCTCAAAATGAATTAAAAACTCTCAACCATGTACCACACACACACACACACACACTCAAAATGAATTAAAAACTCTCAACCATATACCACGCACACACACACCTCAAAATGAATTAAAAACCTTAATATAAGACATCATGAAGTTGCTCAGTCGTGTCTGACTCTTTGTGACCCCATGGACTGTATGTAGCCCACCAGGTTCCTCCATCCATGGAATTTTCTAGGCAAGAGTACTTGAGTGGGTTGCCATTTCCTTCTCCAGAGGATCTTCCCAACCCAGGGATTGAACCCAGGTCTCCTGCATTGCGGGCAGAGACTTTACTGTCTGAGGCACCAGGGAATTGCTACAATATAAGACATACTACCACAAAATTCCTAGAAGAGAACATAAGCTAAACATTTTGACATAAATCATAGCATTATTTATGCTATGGATCAGTCCCCTAAGGCAAAAGGAATAAAAGCAAAAATAAATGAATGAGACATAATTAAACATAAGAGCTTTTGCATAGCAAAGAAAATCATCAACAAAATTAAAAGACAACCTATAGAATAGGAAAAAAATTGCAAATGATGTGTTCGATTCCTGGGTCAGGAAGATCCACAGGAGAAGGGATAGGTTCCCCACTCCAGTAATTCTTGGGCTTCCCTAGTGGCTCAGCTGGTAAAGAACCTGCCTGCAGTGTGGGAGACCTGGGTTTGATCCCCGGGTTGGGAAGATCCCCTGGAGAAGGGAAAGGCTACTCACTCCAGTATTCTGGCCTGGAGAATTCCATGGACTGTAGAGTTCATGGGGTCACAAAGAGTTGGACATGACTGAGCGACCTTCACTCACAAGAGGCTAATATCTAAAATATACAAACAGCTGACATGACTCAGTATTTTAAAAATCCAATGAGAGTGTGGCAGGGGCCACCACAGTGTTGTGAAGTGATTGTCCTCCACGTAAAACAAATAAATAAACAATTTAAAAATCCAGTGAAAAACTGGGCAGAAGATCTAAATAGACATTTTTCCAAAGAAGACATACAGATAGATAATAGGCACATGAAAAGATGCTCAGCATCGCTAAGTATTAAAGAAATGCAGATCAAAGCCTCAGCCAGGTACCACCTCACATCAGACGTCAGAAAGTCTATAGATAACAAATATGAAGCGAATTTGGAGAAAAGGAAACCCCTGAATACTATTGGTGGGAATATAGATTGGTGCAACCATAGAGAAAACAGTATGGAGGTTCAGGAAAAAAAAAATTTAGAACTACCGAATTATCCAGCAATTCCATTTCCGGCACATATCTGAAAAAAATGAAAATGCTAATTTGAAAAGACACACAAATGCCAATATTCAAACTATTATTTACAATAGTTAAGACACAAGCAAAAGCAGCTCAAGTGCTCAGAAACGGATGATTGGCTTGAGAACATGTAGTGTGTGCAGATAGATAATGGAATATGCGTCACAAAAAAGAATGAAATGCTGTCATTTGCAGCAACATCAGTGGACCTAGAAATCTTATGCTTAGTGAACTAAGTCAGAGTATCAAACACTATACAACAGCACTTATATGTGGAACCAAAAATGTAATACAAATGGATGTTTATTCAAGACAAAAACAGACTCACAGAGAAAGCAAACTTGTGGTTACCAGAGGGGAGAGGAGAGAGTGGGGAGGGACAGATTAGAGGCATGCAAGGTTCATGGACACAGACTACTATAAGTGGTAGTAGTGTTCCAACGACTACTGTATGTAAAGAGGATAAGCAACAAATACTCACTGTAGAGCACACGGAACTATACCCATTATCTTGTAATAAGCTATAACGGAATGCAAGAATCTGCTAAAATACTGAATCACTACGCCGTACACCTGAAACTAACACAGTATTTTAAGACAACTCTACTTCCATTATGGAGAAGCGAATGGCAACCCACTCCAACTAATCTTGCCTGGAGAATTCCATGGACAGAGGAGCCTGGCAGGCTACAGTCCATGGGGTCACAAAGAGTCAGGCATGACTGAGTGACTGTCACTCTCTCATACTTCCATTAAAATAATAAGTAAATAAATAAAGTACTTATAGTTTTCCAAAAACATAATGATTTTATTTCCTTTGGATATAAACCCAGAAATGGAACTGCCATGTTACATGGCAGCAATGTTTAAGTTTTTGAGGAACCTCCATAGTGGCTTCACCAAATTACTTTCCTACCACCGAAGTACTGGCTAGAGCTTCCAACACCACGTTAAATAAAAAAGACAAGAACACGTATCCTTGTCTTGTTCCTGATCTTAGCGGAAAAGTTTTGAGCTCTTCGATGTTTAGCATGAGGTTAGCTGTGAGCTTGTCACACAGGGCCTTTAATATGTTTATGTATGTTCTCCTTATACCCAGTTTTCAAGAGTTTTTATCATGAAAGAATAATAAATCTTGTTAAAAGTTTCTTCTGCCTCTACACCCAGTGTGTTGAAAGTTTTTTTATACCTCCATTTCATTCCCTGGGTCTAGAGGTCCCTAGCCAGTCTACCTTTTTCTTTCCACTGTTCAGAGTTTCTTTTTTGCTTTATATATGATGTCCAGGAGTTTTCACTGTATTTACTGGGAAGAATAGGGAGATACATGTCAACTTAACCTTCTCTGGAGCAAAGTCCTCCTGTGCTATAGACTAAATATTTGTTTCTCCCCAAATTCATTAGTTGAGACCTAATCCCCAAAGTGATGGTGTTTGGAAGTAGGGTCTTCAGGAGGTGGTCAGGCCTGGAGGGTGGAGCCCTCGTGAGTGGGACTGGAACCTCTGTGAAAGAGGACCCACAGCAATGTCTCTACCTTCCACCACGTGAGGTCACAGAACAGCAAAAAAATACAGCCAGCTGTGAACCAGGAAGTGGGCTCTTGCCGGACACAGAAATTGCAGGCACCTTGATCTTGAACTTCTCAGCCTCTGGAACTGTGGGAAATAAATTTCTGTTCTTCACAAACCACCTAGTTTGCAGTATTTTACTGTGGCCAACCCAGACAGAAGAGGCCAAGACTCCTGCTCAGCAGTTTTGCAAATACCGTAGCATAGCAAGTGGCGACATGTAGATGTTCTCATTCATCGGAGTCTGAAGACTTCTCATACAGTCGATACTGTTGTGAACTGTCGTGTTATGAGCTGAATGCGTCTCTCTAAACATTTTTATATTGGAGTCCTAACCCCCAGTACCTTGGTTGGTGGCTCAAAAGGTAGAGTCTGCCTGCAATGAAGGAGATCTGGGTTCAATCCCTGAGTTGGGAATATCCCCTGGAGAAGGAAATGGCAACCCACTCCAGTACTCTTGCCTGGAAAATCCCATGGACGGAGGAGCCCGGTGGGTTACAGTCCATGGGGTCGCAAAGAGTCAGATCCAGCTGAGCGACTAACACTAACCCCCAGTGCCTCAGAATGTGACTCGGAGATAGCGTCTTTAAAGAGGAAACTAAATTGAGGTCTTTGGGGTGGCCCTAACAGAATACGACTGCTGTCTTTCTAACAACAGGAAATTTGGACACACCACAGGCACAGAAGGAGGATCATGTGAAGACACAGGCGAAGACAGCTGTCTACAAGTCATGGGGAGAGCCTTCAGGGTAAAACAGTCGTGCCAACACCTTCAGACTTCTAGCCTCCAGAGTACTGCAAAAATAAACTTCTGCTGTTTAAGCCACCCAGTCTGTGGTACTTTCTTATCGCATCCTTGCCAATTGATTCAGTATCAGAGTATTAAAATTATTTAATTACAGAAAATGTTTTCTACATGATAGAAGTTAGTTATCTTTTCTTATGTCTTCCTTTTGATTTAGACTAAAAAATCACAATTGTAATAGCCAGCATATGCACAAAAAAAGAATTTTTTTTTCCTCAAGAGAGATATCTGGAGTAAATAGTTAAAAGTTGAAAATCTGGAAAGTCTTCTGCTATTGACTGTTTCATAGCTTCCTGATCAAAGACTCCTAAAATCACGAGAGATATACCTGTCTGGAGCAAAGGCAGATGGTGCCAGAAAAGAAAACAGTCTTGAAACTTGAAGCCACGTATATGTGGAAAATAGCCACATGGAATCATATGATGAATCAAGGAAAAGAGACTGAAAGTCAGATGTACGTTCAGAAGAATAAATAAAAGGAAGAAAGATGAGAAGGAAAAAGAGAGTGACGGGAAAGTCAAAAAGAAAAGGCGCTCAAGAAGGAAGAAAACAGAGGAAAGGAACAGGCTGGAGAGACTGAGAGAGGAAAAGATTGTGAAATCATTTTTTTTTTCCTTTAGTTAATGTTGCTAATACATGCTGATGGAGCTCTTCCAGAGTGGAAGTGTTCATTTGGCTCGATAACAATTGTTTTGGAGAAAATGGCTAACGTGCAAAAAAATAATATCACGAGTGTTTATGAAACAACTCCTTTGGTGTGTTCAGTTTTTGCAGTGGTCAGGCAAAGCGATTGGAGAGGCAAGGGAAGTTCTCTAACATGATGACTTTCCCAAAAATGGCAAGGCATAGAAAGCAGAGAGAGGCTTTTCCTCTCAGTAATTGGTTTCAGTAGTATTACACCTTCCAAGCACTTGTCAATACTGTTACCAATGACTGTTTTAATTCTTGTTACCAGCTAGTAATAATTCATGCCCCCATTCTCCAGAGAATTGCTCTCACCCAAGTGATAGCCCCCGTGCCTGGACAGAAACTAATAAAGGAAACCTTAACTATAATACGATGTCTGCTCTAGAGCTCCCCTCAGTTCAGTTCAGTCCAGTCTCTCAGTCATGTCCGACTCTTTGCGACCCCATGAATCGCAGCACGCCAGGCCTCCCTGTCCATCACCAACTTCTGGAGTTCACTCAGACTCACATCCATCGAGTCAGTGATGCCATCCAGCCATCTCATCCTCGGTCGTCCCCCTTTCCTCCTGCCCTCAATCCCTCCCAGCATCAGAGTCTTTTCCAGTGAGTCAACTCTTCGCATGAGGTGGCCAAAGTACTGGAGTTTCGGCTTTAGCATCATTCCTTCCAAAAGAAATCCCAGGGCTGATCTCCTTCAGAATGGACTGGTTGGATCTCCTTGCAGTCCAAGGGACTCTCCAGAGTCTTCTCCAACACCACAGTTCAAAAGCATCAGTTCTTCAGTGCTCAGCCTTCTTCACAGTCCAACTCTCACATCCATACATGACCACTGGGAAAACCATAGCCTTGACTAGACGGACCTAGTTGGCAAAGTAATGTCTCTGCTTTTGAATATGCTAGGGGAGAATAAAGCCTGCCTCTAGTTGAGATCACAATTTTGCTTAGCTTTTAATTCCCTGCTGGCTTCCCTGGTGGCTCAGAGGTTAAAGCGTCTGCCTGGGTTTGATCCCTGGGTCAGGAAGATCCCCTGGAGAAGGAAATGGCAACCCACTCCAGTATTCTTGCCTGGAGAATCCCATGGACAGAGTAGCCTGGCGGGTTACAGTCTATGGGGTCGCAAATAAATCGGATACGGACATGACTGAGCAACTTTACTTCACTTCACTTTAATTCCCTGCTGTACCCTGCTTCCTTCCTTCCCCTTTATCTTTAGCTGCTGCTAAGTCGCTTCAATCGTGTCCGACTCTGTGCGACCCCATAGATGGCAGCCCACGAGGCTCCCCCGTCCCTGGGATTCTCCAGGCAAGAACACTGGAGTGGGTTGCCATTTCCTTCTCCAATGCGTGAAAGTGAAAAGTGAAAGTGAAGTCACTCAGTCGTTTCCGACTCTTAGCGACCCCATGGACTGCAGCCCACCAGGCTCCTCTGTCCATGGGATTTTCCAGGCAAGAGTGCTGGAGTGGGGTGCCATTGCCTTCTCCGTATCTTTAGCATGTTCCTGCAGTAAATCCCTTACAATTAAGATCCCCAGTCTCAGGCTCTGTTTATGTTCTAGAATGTGGCGTTACAAAGCAGTCTCTAAGGATGAGATTCCTGAGCTGCAACACTTGCCTGGTGAATGGCGATGAGGACCCATCACAGGTAATACGTGTGGCAGTCCCTCTCACTGAATTGCTATAGTTGTGTGCTTGTGAAGACTTTCATTTCTGGCAAACTGCAAATATGTGGAAGGGCTTACAAAAGCTGGTGCTAAGGTTGGGGCATGTGAGAAGTATTCGAGGAAGCAGACATAAAGATTGGAATGAAATGCTAAATGTTACTGATTCATGGAAGAGAAAAAAGTAAGTCTCAGATTTGTTAACTAACAACTTACAGGAAAATATGATACTCGGAAGACTTTCTTGACTGCCTTTAAATAGAACCTCATGGTCTTATAGTTGAAACACTGAAGATCAGGTACAGGATTTGATTGTGAAGTGGCAGAACCACAGAGGAAGCTGGATTCTGGCAAATCTCAGATGGCAAAGTCAGTGTTCTGATAGGGAAAGGGGAGAACTGAGAAGTGGGATCAGAACTGAGAGAGAGCCTCTGGGGCCCTTCCTGGGACAGCCCCCGCCCTCAAATCCTCTGCTTAAGTCCTCTGTGAAGTCCCTAGATAACAACATCTGATGCATATTTCCTGAGCTGTTGTTATAGATGCTAAAGTCCCCTCTCCCCTCACCAAATGGATGATGTTGACTACATAGTCCCCAGCCTGCTGGAGCCTGATAATGTGAACCCCTGTCACACTGCGCTGTTATTTCCCCATCAACCAATCAGATGATCACAGGCCCTGGGACTTCGCCCCCTCCTCACCTGGCCTTTAAAAATGCTTTCCCGAGACCCAGCGAGGAGCTTGGGCTTTTTGAGCACTAGCTGTCCTGGACTCCTTGCTTGCTTCCCTGTAATAATGCTGCACTTTCCCCCACCACGACCAGTGTCAGCAGGCTGGCTTTACGGCACATGGAGGTGTGTATCCCAGTTGGGTTCAGTACCAGCCTGAGGATCGCCAAGCAGAGGAACTTCAGAAGCCCAAATGTCTGCATTCCTCTGAGCCCTCTGGGCTTGCAGAACTGATCAACTTTCTCTTACTGACAGACAGATCCAACCTTCACTTCCCTGCTTGAAGGGTCTGTGGAGACTTCATATGAGGCCAAAGCCTGGCAAGATCACATTGCTTTCCTCAGCATCCGCTTCCATCTGCCTGGCTGTGGACACATGACCAGGGTCAGATCCTGCACAAGACTGGAGAAGTGCTTGGGCTGCTAAGGGAGGAGAGAGAGTATATGCTAAGGTTGCTACAAGACCTTGCTGATGCATCCCGGCAAGAACCAAGAAAATGAGTGCTGGTTCAAGCCAGATGGAATATGAAATTCTAGATGGGTGTTTTTCGTTACAGGAATATCCCTCCATAAGATGTCACATCTTGGGCAAGGCTGTGGGTGAGGGTTCCAATATGCTACTGGGATAGCCCTGGAACTTCAGAAAAAAGAATGGCCCTCATTAAGCAAAGATGTCAGATCCATCATATCAAGTTAGTGTAAGAAGGAGTCAAAGGCTTGGAGAACTGGGTACGTAGGAATGGGTTCACAGTGTGAGACTGGAAGACCCTCCATGTGACCGTGTGCAGAAACTTCTGATCTTAAATTCAGAATTTGCCCTCAACTTCCCTTGGATCTACCCGTCCCCCTGGTGGTGGGAGGAAGGTGGCACTGGGAGAAGAGGGATGAGTTACATCCCTTACCTGCGTGAGGAGCAGAGGTCTCATCCCAGCGTCTGCCTCTGGTTCTCAAAGGCCTCCGTGGAGGCAGAGCTTCTCTAGCTTAGTCTTTAGGCTTTCAGACTATTGCCTCTACTTTATAGTTAAACACCATTTATCCACAGTTAACTGAAAAAATCTTTTAAATATTCCTCTGTTTTCTATCTATCTATGTGAGATCAAATTTTCTTTATGTAATTTAGCTGGACAGTATATTGCATATGACTGCATGCAAAGTAGATAAGAGAATTCATTGATCAAGCCAAACTAAAGGTATTGGCAAAAATATAAATATATATACAGTTTCTACTATATGTTTAGAAAAATATAACTTCTTTTCATGAGTTTGCTATGTTAACATGTGACAAGTTTATTGTTATTGTTATTTTAAAATAAAGGAATACATGAATGTTTTTAATTGTCTCACTTTTGGTTTATAATACAGTAAACATGTAGCTGCTTTGCAAGTCTGGTATACAAATTAAATGAGATAATGCAAAGACAGTAGAGGCTTCACAGGTGGCGTTAGTGGTAAAGAACCCACCTGCCGATGGAGGAGACACGAGAGACATGGATTTGATCTCTGGGTCTGGACAATCCCCTGGAGGAGGGCATGCCAACCCACTCCAGTATTCTTGCCTGGAGAATCTCATGGACAGAGGAGCCTGGTGAGCTACAGTCCCTAGGGTTGCAAAGAGTTGGACACGACTGAAACAGCATACACATGGACAGTGCATGGTATGTATATATAAGGAAATAATAACAGACTATCTTCATTATTTTGTCCACATAATAAATCCTTTAAGTGCCACTCAAAAATGACAGACAGCACTATTATTTTTACAGAGACTTCCTGGCACATGGTGGGCATTCAAATGGTATCAATGTCTTTTCTCATCCTTTCTAACCTCTCTTTATATCAGGACTATTCATTCATGAACTCCTTATTGCCAAATTCAGACTTAAATTGAAGAAAGTAGGAAAACCACTAGACCATTCAGGTATGACCTAAATCAAATCTCTTATGATTATATAGTGGAAGTGAGAAATAGATTCAAGGGCCTAGATCTGATAGACAGAGTGCCTGATGAACTAAGGAATGAGGTTCGTGACATTGTACAGGAGACAGGGATCAAGACCATCCCCATGGAAACGAAATGCAAAAAAGCAAAATGGCTGTCTGAGGAGGCCTTACAAATAGCTGTGAAAAGAAGAGAGGTGAAAAGCAAAGGAGAAAAGGAAAGATATTCCCATTTGAATGCAGAGTTCCAAAGAATAGCAAGGAGAGATAAGAAAGTCTTCCTCAGCAATCAATGCAAAGAAACAGAGGAAAACAACAGAATGGGAAAGACTATAGATCTCTTCAAGAAAATTAGAGATATCAAGGGAATATTTCATGCAAAGATAGGCTCAGTAAAGGACAGAAATGGTCTGGACCTAACAGAAGCAGAAGATATTAAGAAGAGGTGGCAAGAATACATAGAAGAACTGTACAAAAAGATCTTCATGACCAAGATAATCACGATGGTGTGATCACTCACGTAGAGCCAGACATCCTGGAATGCGGGCCTTAGAAAGCATCACTATGAACAAAGCTAGTGGAGGTGATGGAATTCCAGTTGACCTGTTTCAAATCCTGGAAGATGATGCTGTGAAAGTGTTGCACTCAATACGCCACCAAATTTGGAAAACTCAGCAGTGGCCACAGGACTGGAAAAGGTCAGTTTTCATTCCAATCCCAAAGAAAGGCAATGCCAAAGAATGCTCAAACTTCTGCACAATTGCACTCACCTCTGTTGCTGCTGCTGCTAAGTCACTTCAGTCGTGCCCGACTCTGTGTGACCCCATAGACAGAAGCCCATCAGGCTCCGCCATCCCTTGGATTCTCCACTCATCTCACATGCTAGTAAAGTAATGCTCAAAATTCTCCAAGCCAGGCTTCAAAATACGTGAACCATGAACTTCCTGATGTTCAAGCTGGTTTTAGAAAAGGCAGAAGAACCAAAGATCAAATTGCCAACATCTGCTGGATCATCGAAAAAGCAAGAGAGTTCCAGAAAAACATCCATTTCTGCCTATTGACTATGCCAAAGCCTTTGACTGTGTGGATTACAGTAAACTGTGGAAAATTCTTCAAGAGATGGGAATACCAGACCACCTGACCTGCCTCTTGAGAAATCTGTATACAGATCAAGAAGCAACTGTTAGAACTGGACATGGGACAACAGACCGGTTTCAAATTGGGAAAGGAGTACATCAAGGCTGTATATTGTCACCCTGCTTATTTAACTTATATGCAGAGTGCATCATGAGAAACGCTGGGCTGGATGAAGCACAAGCTGGAATATCAGGTAGAAATATCAGTATGATCAGATATGCAGATGACACCACCCTTATGGCAGAAAGTGAAGAAGAACTAAAGAGCATCTTGCTGAAAGTGAAAGAGGAGGAGAGCGGAAAAGCTGGCTTAAAACTCAACATTCAAAAAACTAATATCATGGCATCTGGTCCTATCACTTCATGGCAAATAGATGGGGAAACAATAGAAACAGTGACAGACTTTATTTTCTTGGGCTCCAAAATCACTGCAGTTGGTGACTGCAGCCATGAAATTAAAAGACTCCTTGTCTTTTAATTAAAATTAAAAGAAATTTGCTCCTTGTAAGAAAAGCTATGACAAAACCAGACAGCATATGAAAAAGCAGGGACATTACTTTGCTAAGAAAAGCCCACCTCGTCAAGGCTATGGTTTTTCCAGTGGTCATGTATGGATATGAGAGTTGGACTGTGAAGAAAGCTGAGTGCTGAAGAATTGATGCTTCCAAACTGTGGTGTTGGATAAGACTCTTGAGAGTCCCTTGGACTGCAAGGAGAGCCAACAAGTCCATCCTAAAGGAGATCAGTCCTGGGTGTTCATTGGAAGGACTGATGATGAAGCTGAAACTCCAACAGTTTGGCCACCTCATGAGAAGAGCTGACTCATTTGAAAAGATCCTGATGCTGGGAAAGATTGAGGGCAGGAGGAGAAGGGGACAACAGCGGATGAGATGGTTGGATGGCATCACCAACTTGATGGACGTGGGTTTTGGTAAACTCCGGGAGTTGGTGATGGACAGGGAGGCCTGGCATGCTGCAGTCAGTGGGGCTGCCAAGAGTTGGATGTGACTGAGTGACTGAACTGAACTGAGAGTAAGCATTCCAGCTGGCTGCATTGCAGCCTCAACTAAACTGTACATTCTTAAGAAGTAGCCATGTGAATAAAGGCACTTGATTTTCATTTTAACAAAAAAGTTCTTTTTAAGTATAAATTTTGCTCAGTTTTAAAAATATACCTGTTACCATATGCTAGACACTACATATCTAGGAATATGTAGACACATGATCTCATTCCTAAAAAAAGGAAAAGTGCATAGAACTTTCACACTGATGGTTTTACAAGGATGAATCTCTTTTTTTATAAATATAAGAAACATTTATTAAACTCATAGCATGCTAAAACATTACTAAGAAATGATCTACAAATATACAAACGGCTCTCAAGGAAACAGGGAGCCCTGTGTTGTTAATGATTTCTCTTTTTAAATTTTATTTATTTATTTTAATTGGAGGATAATTACAATATTGTGATGGTTTTTGCCATATATCAATATGAACCAGCCATAGGTATATATGTTTCTTCCATCATAAGGATGTATCTTTATGTAGAATTTGGAGAATCTGTTTCCAGACACTTCAGAGAAGAAAGTATTCCACAGTAATTTTAAATATTAAATGATTTTTCTTTCAAACTCAATGGAACGAAAATGAAAGCACACCCAAGTTAATTATAATAGAAATTTCTATAGAGAAAGACAGATTTTTAAAACTTATCTGTGAAGGCTTGATCATTGGGATCAGAGCCAAGCAGAATTTAAGGGTTTCTTTGGAATAGAAAAAGAACAGTTGTTTTTTAAAAATTCTTTCTATAAAAATTCAGATTTTTTTTAATGTATCTTCCCATAAAGATACAGGAAACAGTAGATGATTTAATGGGAAAAAATGAGCTAAAATTAAGTTGTTAGCTGAGACTCATTTTCGAAGAGCTGTTTTATTTTTTGAAAGATATTAGTCCAAAAATCAACATTTAAGAAGTAGACTAATTAAGCAGCATCCCTCTTTTGGAACAGTGGCTATAAGGCTAAGCATTCTGCAAAACAGAGTGGAATAAATTGTTTATGAGGGTCCCCATGGAGCCAGTATAAGTATCAATAGGTTTCATCAGACAGATCTCAAGGCAGAAAAATGTCAATGATAAAAATCACTGGTAATATTTTCAAATCTATTGCCATTCATTGTTGGAAAAGATTGACATCAAAAGATATAATTTCAGGCCTGTGAAGTAGTGGGAATGAAGAGGGAATTTGGAAACTTGGCCAAAATAATTCTCCTTAAAAGTCTGCCAGGAGAAACATAAATCTCTGCTCTTACACTCTACTTGAATTTAGCACTCTGAGAATCCTCCTGCACTAACCTGTGCATTTTGGAAGAAAGCAAGCAGACAGACACTTCTGACATATAATTTGAGAAGAGCAAGTGCTCTGCTCTAAAGTATCTCCACGGCTAGTGTGAGATGCTGCACCGCATAATTAGACGTGCATTCTTTCTGACTCTTGAAGGGCTTTTGGGTTTGGTTGTCTTATGCAATTGAAAAATATTCTTGGGAAGAGTAAATCTATCAGTTAACACTTATTAACACTCTAGAGAGAATTAGTTACTAAATAAGGGAGTGAGAGATCCGAAGCAACATGAAAGAAGAAAAGCATGAAGCAGGGTACACCTGAAACAGATTCCAGACACTTCTCAAGGCTTTGTAAATGTATGTGCATAATACCATTAGTAACAATGCTCCTGCTAAGTCGCTTCAGTCGTGTCCGACTCTGTGCGGCCCCATTGACGGCAGCCCACCAGGCTCCCTCGTCCCTGGGATTCTCCAGGCAAGAACACTGGAGTGGGTTGCCATTTCCTTCTCCAATGCATGAAAGTGAAAAGTGAAAGTGAAGCTGCTCAGTCATGTCCAACTTAGCGACCCCATGGACCGCAGCCCACCAGGCTCCTCCGTCCACGGGATTTTCCAGGCAAGAGTACTGCAGTGGGGTGCCATTGCCTTCTCCAGTTAGTAACAATAAATAGTGCTAATTGAATACATTCTATGTAGCAGTGTGCCAGCCCCCTCCCATGGATAGCAGATTTGAAATAAACAGTCAAAAAACTCTCAGATGCTCCAAATATGGCTTCGTTCCCTTCTCTAGAATTCAATACGAATTAGTTACGTAAGTACCCATGTCCACTAATCAAGGAAAAGTATAAATTTGCCTATCAAAGTAATTCAAGACACTTTTGATTTGAAAAGAAGTAAACTCAGAACTTAATCTCAGTGCAAAATTTCAGCCTCTTCCTTGATCTCCTCTTCTCCTTGGTAAAGATGGGACATAAAGACGGGCCCAAGCCAATGCCTTCCATGATGCTCAGAGGCCTCCACTGTGAGAAGACAGTTTCTCTAGTCTGGTCTTCAGCCTCTCAGGTTATTGTCTCTATTAGAGATGTTAACTTCCATTTGGAAATTTAAAGATAAGCAGCTTTACTGACTTTAATTCTAGGCTGAAAACTCCAACTCATATTGGCTCTAATGATGAAAGCCCAGGACAAGAAAGTAAACCTCAGGAAATACCAAGAATGAAGAAATTCTCTGTTAATGCTGCACAAGGATGCTTTTATTACACATGCATTATTGTCCTGAAGCTTGTTCGAAGGGTTAGTGAGTGAAAAGTCTAGGATTTTTCTCAGATGCAACCAAGTGCAGAGCCTGACCAGCTGCTCACCCCTATTTACACTGTCATTCAGAGGAACAAGACCACCATCCACAATGAACCCCTCAAATTGTTACAGCATTAACTTCAATGATCTCACAAAGGTCTAGGACCAGAAAATCAAAGAAAGAAGGGGGAAAATATGCTACCATGTGTTACTCTACAGAGAGACTCTAGGGAGAAATACCAATAACCTCAGATATGCAGATGACACCACCCTTATGGCAGAAAGTGAAGAGGAACTAAAAAGCCTCTTGATGAAAGTGAAAGAGGAGAATGAAGAAGCTGGCTTAAAACTCAGCATTCAGAATACTAAGATCATGGCATCTGGTCCCATTACTTCATGGCAAATATATGGGGAAAAAATGGAAACAATGACAGAGTTTATTTTCTTAGGCTCCAAAATCACTGTGGATGATGACTGCAGTCATGAATTAAAAGACATTTACTCCTTGAAAGAAAAGCTATGACCAACCTAGACAATGTATTAAAAAGCAGAGACATCACTTTGCTGACAAACGTCTGTATAATCAAAGCTATGGTTTTTCCAGTAGTCAGGTACAGATGTGAGAGTTGAACCATAATGAAGGCTGAGAACCGAAGAATTGATGCTTTTCAACTGTGATGTTGGAGAAGACCTTTGAGAGTCCCTTAGACAACAAGGAGATCAAACCAATCAGTCTTAAGGGAAATCAACCCTGAATATCCACTGGAAGGACTGATCCTGAAACTGAAGCTTCAACACTTTGGCCACCTGATGTGAAGAGCTGACTCACTGGAAAAGACCCTGATGCTGAGAAAGATTGAGGGCAGGAGGAGAAGGGGACGACAGAGGATGAGATGGTTGGGTGGCATCACTGACTCAATGGTTATGAGTTTGAGCAAGCTCCAGGAGATAGTGAAGGATAGGGGAGCGTGGCATGCTGCAGTTCACAGGGTCTCAAAGAGTCAGACACAACTTAGCAACTGAACAACAAGAAAGGGAGATGCTAAGACATACCTTCCTTTGGAGGCGAGGTGCTCTTCAGGGATTGTATCCACTCGGGGAGACAAACCTCTGCCGCCGCTGCTGCTAAGTTGCTTCAGTAGTGTCCAGCTCTGTGCGACCGCATAGACAGCAGCCCACTAGGCTCCTCTGTCCCTGGGATTCTCCAGGCAAGAACACTGGAGTGGGCTGCCATTTCCTTCTCCAATGCATGAAATGTGAAAAGTGAAAGGGAAGTCGCTCAGTCGTGCCCAACTCAGCGACCCCATGGACTGCAGCCTACCAAGCTCCTCTGTCCATGGGATTTTCCAGGCAAGAGTACTGGAGTGGGGTGCCATTGCCTTCTCCGGACAAATCTCTAGGTGTCTCCTATTTCCCTGCACTTCTGAGTGGAGTCACGGATGGCCTTTGTTCTGGATGGTGTTTTCAAGAATGTGTGTAGAGCAAACAGCCTTGGAGGATAGTGGTGTCTCCCATTAGAGAATACAGATTTATTTATTGTCAAAATAAAATCGTGTCTTCCTCCAGAGCAAAAACTGGGGAGGTTTGATTGTAGTGCATTAAAAAAAGATTCCAGTTTCTTAAGCTTGTGGTTTTAAACTTGTGGCATGTGCAGTATCTTCCCCAGGCCACTCCACTTCCCCTGTGACTTTGGGAAAAGAGGAACCTCATGCTGCTTTTGGTGCTGTGATTGATGCAGTCCTTTATGTCTGATCCGGGTATCCTCTGACAGCAGCCATGAAACTAGGAGACTAACCTGTGGGCTTGCAAGTAGGATAACACCTCAGGTGCTTGACAGCTTCTGAAACCCATAAAATCCTGTTCGTGCCTTAATGTAGCACTTTCGACAGCTGACCCCTGAACAACCTGGGGGATTAATCTGTGCATAACTTGTAGTCGGCCCTGTGTGTCAGCAATTCCCCTGCATCTGTAGATGCAACCAGACATGGCCCTTGCAGTACTGAGATTTACTAACGAAAACTATCCACACGAGAGTGTGTCTGCACAGTTCAAACCCATGCAGTTCAAGTGTATAATGCTGTCCTGTTTTATCCTATTAATGTCTACCATAGGTTATGAACTGTTGGAGAACAGTGAATCAGACAGCTTAGGCTAAGTTGTGCTGTGGTAATGAGCAATCTCAACTATCAGTTTCTTTAAACACTGCTGCTGCTGCTGCTGCTGCTAAGTCACTTCAGTCGTGTCCGACTCTGTGCAACCCCATAGACGGCAGCCCACCAGGCTCCCCCGTCCCTGGGATTCTCCAGGCAAGAACACTGGAGCGGGTTGCCATGTCCTTCTCCAATGCATGAAAGTGAAAGCGAAAGTGAAGTTGTGTCCGGCTCTTAGCAACCCCATGGACCGCAGCCCACCAGGCTCCTCCGTCCATGGGATTCTCCAGGCAAGAGTACTGGAGTGGGGTGCCACTGCCTTCTCCTTTTAAACACTGGAGTACTGATAAACATACAGCAAGTTCTTCAGGAATAAAAGTCTTGATGTGTAGTATTTGCTAATTTTCAGAATGTAAATTGTCCCACCTTCACCAGTGTTAGGCTACTAATGTGGCATCACCTGATGCAGGTTTGAGAGGAGATGAGCACAGTCATTTACTACAAGCCAGCTCCAGCACACCACTGCTTTACAACAGCAACAGCTTAATTCTTGCTCATGGTACAAACTCTTTGCAGTTCAGCTTCAACTCTGCCTAAGGCCATCTTTGTTTCAGGATACAGGCTGAAGGACTGCCCTTATCTGGGACAGACCGATTTGTAGCAGGGGAAAAGAGCAAGAGTGGAGCCATAGGATGACTCTTGGTGGTTCTGTTCTGAATTGCTGCAAGTCGCTGCTACTCACATTTTCTTAGCTAAAGCAGATCACCTGTCAAGGCAGACCTAGTAAAGAGGGGCAGCAACCATTTTGACATTAATACAGTCTACAGTAAAGTGAATCATGTCTTATTGCTCCTTGAATCCACATCACCCAAGACAATACTTTGCACAAAGTGCTAGGTTACACAAAATTTAGTTAAAGTCTTAATGGTAACCTTAGGACAGGCTAAAATATTTGTCATAAGACCAGCTAATATTGTGATTTGCACTTTGCTTTCCATTTCCCCAGTTGTCTCCCAGAGGTTTATATAGACATCTCTGTGGAATCCCATGCGTTGCTTAGTTAAGACTATTAATGTCTTAGAATTCCAAGCTCAGAAAAATTTATTGAACCCATACTTTGGGTCAGGCATTGTTTTAGAATTTGAATAGATGGCAATATGAAGAAAATAAAGTTCTTGTTCTTATCGAGCTAAAAATCTATCAGGAGACTTTTCATAAACAAACATGCCATTTTGTAACAAGTTCTATGAAGAAAAATAACAAATAATATTTATGAACCCGTTTTTATGAACACTTATGAACCCACAGCAAGAGTACAAAGGGAGGTTTACCTATATGGCCTTTGTCTAAATTAGTAGTTAAATCTTTATTTAGCAAAGAATATGAAGTTGCACAGATTTCATGACTTATGAATATGTTGTGAATTAGATGAAAATAATCTTCCTGCTTGCTTTTATTATTTTAATCACTAAATCTTCATTAAATAAAGAATATGCAATGTGTTTTCATGAATTTTACGTGGGTTGTTCTCGACTCTCATTGTTTCTGGTTTTTAAAAATTTAAGCACTCTGTTTTTTAGGAGATTTTTGGCTTCATTTTTATTTTCAGATTTTTTTATTTGGGGGGTCTTTGTCTTGTAATTTCAATCTGCTGTCCTACTTTCAACTTGTCCTCATTCTCAACGATCTAAAGAATAATGTATGTGTATATGTAATAAAATTGTATTCAATGAGCTCATAATTTGAATATGTATTTATCCAAAAATATAATAAAATAAATATAAAGATTAAAATCTTGATTCATGTTTTCAGAAGTGTTCTACTGTTTCTAAAATGCTTAGAGTTATCTATTAAAATTAAGCAGGAAAATTCAATTTGTGACTAAAGAACATAAAAAATTTTAATTATATAAATAAAGCAAACATCTGAATTTCATTTTCAAAGTTTTAATTAAATCTTATTACATTTTTGTCAAAGAAGGAAAGCTATTTTTAATTTTATATTTTGGGCCTGATTGCCTATTAGGCATAAAATGTAAAATGTAAAGAATTGATATTGTTTCATATGTTGTGTTGAGATCTACTTACATACAAATTTAGAAGTAAATATAAATTGTTTAAAAATGTTCCTCAGGGCCCACCTACAATTATTGTTCCTCAGGTCCCAAACAATTTTTCTGAATCAAAACAGAAAAAATACGCAGGGCATACTGGGAAACATTACTTCACTACACAAGAATTTTTGGTATTCATGCTTTCCGAAAGAGTTTGGAAAGTTAATTAGCAGTTGTGGTTTTTTTTTTTTTTTTTTTTTCAAATTTTACTGTAATCATGTACTTTAATATCTACGTATCTGCTTAAATTTCTAAAATTTACTTATTTTTTAATTGAAGGATAATTGCTGTACAGAATGTTATTGTTTTCTGTCTTTTTCCCTTAGGTTCTTCCACTCCTTTCTGACGTGCTCTCATTCCCAGCTGTTGGCAATAGCACCGTCCGCAAATACTCACAGCATTTCGAAGACGAAGGAAAAAGATGTAGAAAGACATTTCCCTGGGGCCTAAACAGTGTTAGTCACAAACGCGTAAGTGTAGGATGGGGCTGTGCCGCGCCAGTGCTGCGAAATGTCTCCTGAGTGATGAAGGTTACCTGCATGTCATCTAATACGTCTGCTTTGGTGTGTTTTTCTAATATGTGGGCACCTCTAACGCATGTAACCATGTAGTGCCTTGGAGGCAGTGGTAAAGGGTTTAGGTATTATTTTGGGTATGAAATCTTTGGGGAGTTTTGAGCAAAGAAGTGGCCTGATTTTACATTAATTTAAAAATTATTTTTCTGAATGCAATGTGAAGAATAAATTGTAGGCGATCAAAAATAGAAACAGGGAGACTAGTTTGAAGACTGTTGCAATGGCCAAGTGGAAAATGAGGGCTCAGACAACAGGGATGAATGTAGTCAAGCTGGTCTAATTCTGGCAATATTTTGCAGGCGAAGCCCAAAGGATTTGTTGACTCATACCTCCACACTTCTAAGATTAATTTTCTTCACTTTGAAATGGAGTCTTATTAAAATTGGACTTATATGAAGATTAAATATTATATTCCTTATGAAAGTATTCTCATGATGTTTGGTATATAATGAGCATATAATAAATATCAGCCCTTAAATTACTTTTAAGGCATTTACCTGATAAACTCACTTTCCCCAAATATCCTCTTCCACACCTCTAAATTTTGCACATTTATATTTCTATAATTGGAAACACATTTGATCCTATTCTGTTCCTGTCCAAATAAAACCTTTTCAGACTCAAAGGAATGAAAAGAAAGTACTGAAAACAGCAGAGAATGGAGTTGTGTTGAGGGGACAAGTGAGCTTCCGCTTCACAAGTCAGTGGCACACACTGACCACCTGCTAAATCTGAAACGGACTAGTGAGAACCAGAGTCTAGTTCCCTGGCACTTCATTAATATTTTTTTTTTAAATTTCACCTGTGCACATGAATAGATCCCTAAAAATAAAAACTAATCTTCTTCTCAAGAAAATAGTAATAATCTTTGCCTAACTTCTCCAGGAACCATTTTACCTCCCTAATGAAAAAATATTTCACACTGAACTGCAGAGACCTCAGGGTCTTTGCAGGGGTTATATGAACAGGGGTTATATATGATATACAACAATACACTGAAAATTAGACCTAGACGGCATTATCATTATATGTTTTACAGTTAGTAAATTAGCTGAGCTGTAAATAATTCTCCACATTGAAATTCTGAATATAGACTTACAGTATCATAGAGCTAAAGTTGTCTTTTCAAATAGAGGAAGAATTACAAAGCCCATTGAATTTTAAAACTGGTTTCTCGGTTTTAACAGTCCTATCCCCCTCCTCTGTCCATGGAGTTCTCCAGGCAAGAATACTGGAGTGAGTTGTCATTCCCTTCTCCAGGGGATCTTCCCAGCCCAGGGATAGAACCCGGGTCTCCTCCATTGCAGGTAGATTCTTTACCATCTGAGCCACCAGGGAAGCCCCCCAAAGTTATCTTTTCAAATAGAGGACAAATTATAAAGCCCGTTGAATTCTGAAGTTGGTTTCTCAGTTTTAACAGTGCCATCTTAATTACGCAGTGCAAAGTGGGTTGGCAAAGTGGAGACGGTTTCTCAAAGCAGTTAAACCGATGCGATATTCAAAATGGCTGCCGCGATAGTCAGGACTGATTCAGCCAGGGCTAAAGAAGAGGGAACATTAAACTCTGTGAATAACGAGAGCAGCGGGCCCTTTTGGCTAGCAGTTCAATTCAGTTTTGTAAGGAAAAGACAGGAATCAGAAAGGCACTACATTCTCACGCAGAAACACCAAAAAGAATGACCCATGTTATTGAAGGAATGACTCTATCAGCCCATAAGACAGACACAACATTTGCAGAGAAGGAAAAAAAAAATACATTTGAAAAGAATTACCCAGTGATGCATGCTTTCAACTACTCTTGAATGATAGCAGGAAATTCTCCTCCGATAACAAAAGAATACTCTGCTATGTTCCACTGCTCTTAGCTGCATTCCCTGCCCCTCCCTAAACATATATATTATCTTGGGTCTGACTCCATGAAAGCACTATTACAGTTTCATGAATGTTGTTTATTTTTATCTATTTCTTCCATTAAATTGTAAAGCACTTTTTAAAATAAGGATCACCAAGAAAGGTCCTGATAGGGAGGGAGTGGTTCCATTCTGAACAGGTTAAGTTTGGGATGCCCATGAGGGGCAGCCTGTTTTACCAAAGGAATACATATCTGTCAATTAACCCCTAATGAAAATTTTATTACTGGATTTTAAAGCTAATTATGTCATTCTGCAACAGTAAATTTCACTCTAACTTGCTGCTTTCAAAGAAAGAGATCCTGTGTCAAGTCATCCTACAGAGTAGACCTTTGCTTAATGACTCCAAAATTGACTTCTGTGAACAGAATGCTATTTTTACTTGATTATACCCTCTAAAAGAAATATGTGTTTCCAGCGGGGCAGTGTTCATGCTGATAAGTGGAGCCCCACCACTTGTCAAGAAATGCTGGGCCAAGTTTGGATTCATTCAAACAGGTTTCTGAGAATGGAAAAGGAAATTGGGAGGCAGGGAAGGCTGACTCAGCGGGAGACTCTTTGTTAAAGCAAACACGTGCTGCGCACATACTGAGCCACGTGGCTGCTTTTCAAAAAGCAAAGTACAGGGAGAAATTTCAGCTGTTTCCTGAAAACATGCTCACTTACACTTCCCTGAAAGAGAGGTTTTTATTACCTGCGAGAACTGAGGAGCTTGTTTATTGGGAAGAAAGGGACAAAACGGGGGGCTGGGTCAGGGAGCCCTGGAGAGTCATCTCAGAAGCAGGCTGGGCAGGAGAAAACACCCGCGGCTGAGGGCTCCTTCCACGGGAACAGGTGGCTACACAGTCTTCCCACCAGAAGTGCACAGTCATATTTCCTCCTCTTACAAAATCTGCTGCATCAGTTGATAGCAGAATTCGGGTGTGGTTGGGCTGGGATGTCAGTGTCCATGGCTCACACCCACTCAAGTTCTCCAAGTATATTTAAAATGCAGACAGCTTAATCCAGGGCCCTTAGGATCACCAGGACTCAGACTGTTGTCCAGGCCCTTGGCTGTTGACCGCATCACCAAGTTCATGGACTTCTGTTTATTTATTCAATAGATATTTAACTAAAACCTACTAACCACTGAGCAGTGTTCAAGGCGCTAAAAAGACAGCAATAGAGGAAAATACAGATTAATGTTTCTATTCTAAAGGAATTTACCTTTTACTGGGGAGGGGGGGGGGAGATAAAAGGTAAGCAAATAAGATTTCCAGATGGTAATAAAGACTACTGCTACTGCTGCTACTGCTAAGTCACTTCAGTCGTGTCCGAGCCTGTGTGATCCCATAGACGGCAGCCCACCTGGCTCCGCCATCCCTGGGATTCTCCAGGCAAGAACACTGGAGTGGGTTGCCTTTTCCTTCTCCAATGCATGAAAGTGAAACGTGAAAGTCAAGTCGCTCAGTTGTGTCTGACTCTTAGCGACCCCATGGGCTGCAGCCCACCAGGCTCTTCCATCCATGGAATTTTCCAGGCAAGAGTACTGGAATGGGGTGCCACTGCCTCCTCCGGATAAAGACTAAGAAGAAACTAAACTAGAGAAAGAGCGTGACCTTGACATTCAGTAGAAGGAAATCCTCTCCAAGGTGCTGGGTTGGCACCATTGGGGCATGACCCATCAGAGCCCCTGTGAGGATCACGGACTGTTCAAAATCCACGACTATGCAGAAGACAGCACAGCCATCCCTCTTGGACAATGGCTCTGAAGGCTCCTGCCTGGTCCTTACTTTGGCTACAAAAGGCTCTTTATGATCTAGAAGCAGGAATGTTGTCAATACTCTGATATGCTCTGAAATTACGGGCCTCTTTCAGCAAATGCTCTTGACTGACCTGCTCCCTCCAAGCATGCTCTGATTTATGACCTCTTTGATTATTTTTCTTGACTGCCTTAATATCAGTGGTATCAGTTTTCATTTAACTTTGAGCCTTGCCTGTTTTTTTCTACCACCTTACCTACACTCTCCTGCTTGCTTTCTGCAACAAGCAAGCTTGCCAATCCTCTCTAGGGCTTAACTCCAGTTGTGACTTGGATGAAACATGCTTCTGACCTGCCCCACAATGATGACATCCTGGCAGGAGCTGGTCTTTGCTTTCCCTGGGCCAATGTCAGGACTTCTGCCAACTGGCTTATACTTACAAATGCTCCAGCGATGCCTTTTAAATCTATACTATCTAGAACATTTTTGCCAACTGAGATCAAGATGTTACAATCTGAACGCTCGGTACTAAAGGGTCCTGAATGAGGTATCAAATGTCTAAGATTGCTAGTTGGCAGAGAATAACTCTACCCATCAGTACCGAAAATGTCAACTGCTTGTGTATCCCTGGGCACAAGAATTCGAAGTAAGTAACAGGAGAGTTTGACTTTGTAAGCAGTAGCATTTACTGGAACTGTAATATCAAATCTGTGCCAAAATGGCTCCAGAGCAGGACAAAAGGCTCACGTTAAACTGAAGATCCTTAGGAACAGAAACTAAGAGCCGCATGAGAAAGCCCGACTGCCGTAAGGAGAATGAAATGGAGGTAAAGATGGAGAGATGCAGAGAACAGACATGGTGCTGACTGGGAAAAAAAAAGAAGAAGAGAAAGGAGCTTGTCTGAAATTTTTCAGCGTGTATGAGTCATAGTGGTACTACCTGCAGTTGGATTATGGGGACTCCAACACAGTCTTCAGATAAACACCCTACTCAGCTGGCCCATCGGAAAATCTTTCTTAGCTCTTTAGGTGAATGACTTTGTAAGCAGAATCTAGAGAGCTATTTTAACTCTTTAATATAGCAACCTGATACCCTGATCCCCTGTCTTATTGCTACCTTCCTTCCTCTACCTGAGGTATACTTCTCAGATTGTTGACATTTTTGGTCCTGATGGGGAGAGTTTTTTTCTCTGCCAACCAGCAGGCCTAGAGTTTAGATATCTTGTTCAGGACCCTTTACCACCAAGTGGTCAAAGTATAGCATCTTAACATCAGACTCTCAGAAAGAGACTCTTATTGGCCCTACCGACCTTTAGGTTGCTTTAATCTGAGCTATCTGTCTAGTCAGCTATGCTAAGCCTTTGGGGTTGAGGACCTGAAGATTCTGTGCTTTAAACATGGGTGTGACCAGGGGGAAGATTTCCTTAGACGGAGGGCTGGGTGAGGGAGGCAATGATTAGTAGACAGGACCAGCAAAGCTATAAAACCCAGTCACCACCCATAACTACCAATGAGGCCACACTTTTTTGGCCAACGCCCATGAAGAATCCGGTGCTCCCAACTTGTATGAATGCTTGAATTGTCCAGTGTTGGTATAGAATGTAGTACTAAATTTGTGCCCTTTCCAAAAGCAAACCAGATTGTAGACATGCTAAAGACAGAGATCTTGTAAATTGTGATCTAATAGAATTTCTCTAGCTAAACAAAAACGTGTGAGGTAATGGTGAATAAGACTGTGAATAAAATATAGTTTAGAAGGAGCTAGAAAATGGAGGCAGGCTTCCTCCACTTGCATATGCTGTTCGTCTCCCTAGAACGCCTTTCCTTCCACCATCTTCTTGGCAAAGTCTTATTCATTCTTCGGGACCTAGATTAACTGTCCCTGCTGGTCATCTTTTTCCTATGTGGTCCACTTTTCTCTTTCAGATCAAAGACAGTCTTTCCTTTGATCAACGCTGCAACGTGAACCTGGCTTCATCCTTCATTGCAGCGGTTCTCACACTAACTTCCACGTGCTGCTTTACGACACCGTGTCTGAAATGAGACTTTCAAGTCCCTCCAGGGCTGAAATAGTGTCTTATTTGACTATATTCCTGGCGTCTACCTCAGTGTCTGATACAGAGCTGGCGTTCAAGAAACATGACTGAATGAAAGAGAGCAAAAAAAGTATGTTATTCATTTGGCACAAGCGTAGTCTAAGGAAATTCTAGATAACTGAAGTTTATACCTTCAGTAATCAAAACTTTTAAAATGTTGTATGAAGGCAGAAATCTTTAGCAATTGTCTTACAGATTTTTCTGCCTCATTAAAGAAATGAAATTATAACGAATACTCTGTAAGCTATTCAAATTCCTTTTTTTGGAATCTATCATAATTTTCTCTAACATGGTCTCAAGAAAGCTTAGCTCAGGTTCCACATCCTCCAGGAACCCTATCCCATTAGACATCACTAGATCTTATATTCACAGAACCCCATCTGTATACTGCTTACACTCTGTTATAGAAATCATCTATTCACGTGATCCCACTACATCATATGGTCACTCATGTCCTATGTCTCTGTTAGATAGTGGGCAGCTCTGGACAGGAGACCATATCATTCATCTTTTCATTGCCAGGGCCAATCAGAGCATAATAGGCATAAACAAATGCTGAACTTAAGTGAATAGATGTTATTATTGTAAAGATATTATTATGCCCAATTTTTTTCTATTTTAATAATGTTAAATTTTTTATATTGTTTCTTTTTTCTTTCCCAATTATATCATGTGACTTGATCAGATTAACTGTCTCAAGAAAGCTGCCTCTGTCCCTTTTACCAATTCAATGACTTACAAACTTTTTTGATCACATATCTTGATTAGTAGAAAATATTTGAACCCACATCTCTATCAAACAAGGGAGAAAAAATTTGCATATAAATTTATGCACTTTTTAAAATAAATTGCATACATGTATTATAGTACTGAGATGGCAACCCACTCCAGTACTCTTGCCTGGAAAATCCCACGGACTGAGAAGCCTGGTAGGCTACAGTCCGTGGGGTCAGAAAGAATCGGACACAACTGAGTGACTTCACTTATTATTGTACTGATATTTTGTGCATGTACACTCATAACCAGAAGCAGAAAAAAAATAATTGAAAGGAAAGGTTAGATGGCAATGAAACCAATATTTTAAAACCAATGTGGTATTTTATTGTGTTTATTAACAATATAGAGAATTTTGCTGTTAGTGAAATCGTCTTTTTTTCAATCTTGGTATAATATTTAGTGATATAATATTTTGATGGCTTGGGTTCTAAGTTCAGTTGATCAATGCTTAATATTAACAGCTATCACAGACTAAAAAGATACTTCAAAAACATGTTGACACAAATGGATTAAGTATATATCATTATCTTTAGTTTTAAAATATGAAATTCATGTTCATGCCCAGACACCAATTATGCCAAAGTTTTGAAATTCAGATAGGCAATTCAGTTCATCTTGATGTCACCTTGATGTAGGTGGTAATGGTTTAGTTGTTAAGTCATGTCCGACTCTTGCGACCCCATGGACTGTAGCCTGCCGGCCTCCTCTGTTCATGGGGATTCTCTAGGCAAGAATACTGGAGTGGGTTGCCTGTTCCTTCTCCAGGGGATCTTCCCAACCTAGGAATCGAACCCAGGTCTCCTGAATTGCAGGCAGATTCTTTACCAACTGAGCTATGAGGGAAGCCCATAGGTATTAGGTTTTTTTTTTTTTTTTTTAAAGGCTAACCAAAAGGATTCAAATTTTTCATTTAGAAGATGATACTGTGGGAGAGTCTATTTGTAAAGTTGTAAGTAAGCAATTTTACAGATGGCACGCCTGTATCACTTTCAGCTATAATACAATATATCAATATAAATATTTCCAAACATCTGTTTTCAAATAGTTTCCACAATACAAAGTTTCCCCCAAATTGTTTACTTTCTCATTCACTGTAAAAATGTGCCCTTTATTTTGATGATATGTAAAGGATAAGTGCACTCTGCAGACAGCCTTTTGTCATCAGTGAAAAGGTCAACACATTTTCAGCACTTATCTTTTTGTAAATGAAACACTTAATTTGTTTTTAAATTCAGCAACTCCTTAAGCACTTTTCAGTGGAATAATCAGTGAACTTCTCTGGCAGCAAATATTAACATTGTTATTCCCTATCTTATTACAAAGTCATATAAATATTTGATGTCATTTTGGAGTTATGTTCTTGTGAAATTAGAAACATCATTGTTGATGCACTCTTGACTTCAGAGTCACTGATGAAAAACCTAGCTAATCAATGATGCAGTTAAGATCTCACGTATGAAAACGTTCACAATTTTTTAATTCCATCAAAGCAGTATACTTCCCATAAAACAATTAAAAAAAAATCAACAAGGATTCTCTTACTGCTGAGAGTTTATCTTCAATATACTCTTCCTTTAGAGGCACAAAATTATGATCAATCATGAGCTTTCTTTTTGAAATGCAATCTAGCAAGTATATTTTCAGACATGGTAGAAATGCTGATAGACTCACTCAGTTCTAACACTGCCTAAATTCTAATGTTTGTTCTATTATCTGTTTCTCAAAGTCTTTAGAAAACTTTCTGTGTATCTTCTAACACTGCTGACAAAGGACTACATATTAGTTTGTCTTATGTGGAAGGAAAACAGTTTTCCAAGGGGTCTTTTATTAGCAAGGGAACTTTTGAACATTTGTCATTAAGGTCAGTGAAATTTCGTTAAATGCCAAATTGAGTAACTCTTGACTTAGAAAATTTCTGAAAAACTTATAAAAGATTGTCCTTATTTTTTTAATGCCTTGTTAATCACAAACACATTTCAAGGCACAATACATGCAGATAACGATCTTCATTAACAAGAATACCAAAAAACCACATTTCAAATGGTTTCATCATAACTTTGACTCCAGGGGGAGGTGGCTTTTTGTTAGATCTGATTAGATCTTGTTTAACAATTTGCAGAAAAATCTTATTCACAAAGAGCAGTGTCATGGCTAAAATTTTCTTTTGTGTCCAATTGTGCTTACATTTTAAATTTTATTTGCTCTCACTCTGTGGACTTTTTTAAGAGACTTGTCCATTTCATGAAAATTTTAGTGAAAACTTAAGGCATCTCCCGTAACTTGCAATGCCTCACAGTGAAGGATTGGAAGGAGCTTCCCTTTGTTCTGGGGGATATAATTGCCACTTTCATTTCCATGTGATGCCGTGTCAAATACTAATACTATACATCCATGGGCTACCCACTGATAGTCCATTGTCAATCCTTTTTATTAAATGTTAGTAAGGACTTGTTTCCTTTTTAAAACTATTTCTAAATAAGTAGAAGTTTTAATATTTTCTTCCCAATCTACTGCTATTACTACTGCTGGATTGTCTTGTCGTACTTTGGAGAAACTGTTCTAATGTTTGGTCGGAAGAGGAAACGTGTCAATCCTTTAAGAGATTTCTATCCACTGAAGTCTTGAGACTTGCTTGATCTTCAGCACCAGAACATATCACTTATTGTTTGGTGTTATTTTCACGTCAAGTATATTTGTCTTACTGCCTCAGTTAAATTACAAGCAAATTGAAGGCATGGCGTACTTCTTACTCATCTCTTTTTTTCCCTCACATTACCTAGGACAAAACTTAGTCCAAAAACTATAAAAGGCATATCTTTTCTCATGCTGAATTGTTTGTAATTTCTCATATACTATTGTGTTTTTGTCCTGGATTGCAGTTTCTATAAGAGAACCTATTCTGTGGATTCCTCACATCTGCCACATAACTTACAAGAACTTCTAATAAATATTTGTTAATATAAAACCAGATGACCAAACAGATTTGGGCAGTAACCTCATTTTACACAGAAACAAAGTCAATAGACAATTGAGCAGGGCTCTAACGGAATGCTGAAGAGTACAAACCAACTTTAGATAGTACAAATTACCTGTACCATTTCCATGAAGAGTTCATTCAATTAACAGATGTATTATAACAGAAAAAATATGTACATTTTCCCACAAAGAGTACATATGCTTTCAAGCGATAGTATTAAAGTAATAATTTAATGATAAAAGACCAATTCTATGAGAAAATATTCATTTATTCTTTCATTCAGTCAAGTAAGGTTTGCAGTGTGTTTTCCATGTGCTAAATATTAGTTATAAATGTAGCATAATAAAACAGAAAGCAGAGGACACACAGCAAAAACCTGATAAAGTAAATCTGTTGTATAATCATCATGTAATAATCCATATTGAATAGAGACTTAAGGAAGCTGTTACACACTCACAGGAAGCGATTCGCTTCTGTTTGTAAACTCACTGTGCTTGCAAATTCTCTGTTCAGTGTTGGCCTGTTTACCTCTCTGGACTATATGCTCCACTGGGGCCCAGAGCAGGTCTGAACTAATACTACTCTGCTCCTAGTTTGTATCACAATGCTGGCATAGAATGAAGTATTTAATAAGAATATGTTGACTAATAAGATAAACGGATGTATGGGGTGAAAACAACAGCAAGAGTTGCATATATTTAAAAATCCAAAAATAGGGATTAGGTTGTACACCTTAATATTATACAGCGCTCTATGTAGGTAAGTTGCATCTCACAAACTGAAAGAATAAATGTAGAGGGAATGATAAAACTGAAGATGAAGCTGTCTTTATTGAAGATAACGAGAAAAATAAATTATTCAAGCAAATAAGTCTTTATGAATAAGTAATTTTAAATCATTTTAAATTTTAAAGATAACTTTCTGTTGTATTTTGGTAGGGGCTGATGCATTTGAGAATTCAGTGATTTGCTCAATATGGAGTTCCATACCAAGGTCACAGGTGCGAAGCCTTGTAACAAGGCCACGGATTCAGGGCCTGCACCAAGGTTGTCTTCAGAACTGAGCCCCATAACAACCATCACCATGAGTCTCCCTGATCTAAACTTGCCAGCTCTCTCACCCCATATGAGGGTGGGTAAAAATACCCACCCTAACCAATCTCCTAATGCCACCCTTCCAGCAGGAGTTTTCTTTGTCTTGAGGCTATAAAAGTTGGCTTCTGACCCATGAAAAGCATCGCCTCTGTCAGTCCGCTGTACTCTCCATGTCCGCATTATCTCTGTTCTTTGTTCTTAGCAAATTTACTCCTTCCTGCAATACTCTGTGTCTAGAAATTCTTTAGCAACCCACGCTCAGTAAAACACTCAACATCTATTACTGAATTCATACAAAGAGCTGGACCCTGTGCTGCGTGCTGAGATGCAGGAGAGAATAAGATAAACGTAGTCTCTGTCCACGTGGCATTTAAAGAAAACCTGAAGGTACTGAAAGGCTCAAAGATTATTTTCCTAACATGTAATAGAAAACAAAAGTCTTATAACTAAAAATAACTACAACTGACAACATAAGCAAATAGCTAACAGGTCTTTAATTATACTTTGGCAAGTGTAACTCCTGGTCCCATGCGATGTTCTGTGGCCTCCAGCATAATCCATGCTGTGGCACACTCCAGGTCATACCCTTGCGAGTGCATTTGCGTGCTCAGTCACTTCAGTCATGGCCGACTCTTTGAGACCCTATGGACCATAGCCCACCAGGCTCCTCTGTCCATGGGATTCTCCAGGCAAGAATACTGGAGTGGGTTGCCAGGCCCTCCTCCAGGGGATCTTCTTGACCCAAGGATCTAACCTGCATCTCTTGAGTCTCCTGCACTGGGAGGCGGGTTCTTTACCTCCAGCGCTCCCTGAGAAGCCCTCATACCCTTGTACCTTGCCGGAACTCATTTCCACTAAGGCTCATCTTTTACTTGTCTAAATCTACTCACCCTTTATGTTTCTCAACACAGCTCCCCATCCAACATCTGACACCGCTTAGACGATCACATGCTGTGTGTGAACGCCCTGTCACTGTGTTGGCCATACTGAAATGGTGATTTACTTGTCTGTCTCCTTTCCAAACTCTGAAGTTCCTCTAGGACAGAGGCTAATTTTCACTAATCCTGCGTTCTTTTTTTTAAATAATTTATTTCTACTTTGGGCTGCGCCGGGTCTTCATTGCTGCAGAGACTTTTCTCTAGTCGCAGCGCGTGTGCTTCTCATTGCAGTGGCTCCTCTTGTTGCAGAGCAGGGCTCTAGGCTTCAGTAGTTGCAGCCCGTGGGCTCAGTAGTTGCGACTCCCAGCACCTAGAGCGCAGGCTCAATAGTTGTGGTGCATGGGCTTAGCGGCTCTGCAGCATGTGGGAGCGCCCTGGACCAGGTATTGAACCCATATCTGCTGCATTGGCAGGCAGATTCCTCACCACTGAGCCACTGAGGAAGCCTTGATTTCATATCCTTAATGCCTACTACTATACAACAGGCGATCAATAAATGTTTGTTAGCTTGGACTGAAACCTCTGTGTTTTCTATTTAGAAACCTACATCTGCCTAATGTAAGAGTGAAGACTTCATGCGACAGCCTGTATTTCCAAATATCTCTAAAGAGTATCTATCAATACAGTCTATGACATGTCAGGAAAGGTCATAACTAAAGTATTCACAAACTTGGTTACACTCTCTTTTTTCTCGTCCACACCTTAGGTCCATATGAGAATCTGAGCCAGAGAAGGCCATTATGTCCACCATCCTGATCACATAAAGCCCACACCTTCTTAACACTGCAGATACCAAAAGACAGGCTAAGTCAGACAAGCCTAGGGTCTAAAACGCTACTCAAGTGCTAGAGGGAAACACTCTCTGGTACCAGAACTCTTCCTGGGGTAGTAAATGAGCTTTCTCAGAGACAGAAGGGAACAAAGAGAGATATCAACATACGAAAGTATCTACCATCTGTGAATATGATCTCTGATTTGGCACCTCAAATACACAGGAAGTTCCCCTCATTGATTAATTGCTATTTGGGTATCTCTGTGTTATCCATTGCCACGATTGTGCTTCATAATAAACCACCCCAAATTCAGGGCCTTCAAGTAACAAGCATTTATTTTGTTCACTACAAGTTGACGGTTTTGAATGAGTTTAGCTGGGCGGTTCTTCTGATCTCAGGTGGATTTCCCCATAGATAGGGGGCCTGGCTGGTAGCTGGCTGGTCTAGGATGGCCCAAGCTGGGAGGTCTGGACTACCTGGCTCTCTTCCACACGTCGCTCATGTCCTTCCTACAGACTAGCCTAGGCATGTTTGCAAAGCACAGCCAAGGGGAATGGGGAGCAGGCCCGATCATGCAAGAGGGAAATAAAAGAGCATTTGTGCTTTCCAAGTCTCTGCTTGTATCAGGGAGGCTAACATCCTATTGCCCAAAGCAAGTCACATGCCCAAGTCTAGAGTCAAAGTGGGAGGAAACGTTCAAGTTATAGGACAGACACAATGGACTTATGGAGGCCATTAGGTGGGGTCATTAACACAACTAATTGATGGACACCTGGATTCCTGAAGCTACCACTTCGCTAAACTTCAAAAACCCATTCAAGAGAAACGGTTGAACATTTCCACATAATGAATTCTGGATACTTCAGAAAGTAGAGTTCTCTAAGAAACATACTGTAGTGTCTAAAAGTTTTGAAGTTTTGTTTGGAATTTGGCACAGTTTCACAAATCTGCAGATTTTTTTTAAAGATATATGTATTCTCTGTCTGAGGTACACTCCTCATATATAAGGGTAAAGAAAGCTATGCAAAAACAGCAATGGTAAACTGAAAGTAATTTTGTCAAATCCAGCAAAGTAAAACTGGTAAGACAGGTAATACAGAGCATCCAACAGAGAAAGAATGTAACGGAGAAAAAAATTAACTTACGAACTATGCATGTACAAGTATATACATGCATACCCACAAATACATGAAAAAGTATAGGCAAATATTTGGGATGCATACTAAAATGAACCACCCAAGAGCAAAACAAACATACAAATCTGGAAAATTGAATCTTGCCGTATTTGAAGAAAGTAATTGCATTGGCTGCGTTTTTTTCAGATAGCAAAAAGCCACATGTTGGTAACATCTGTTGATACAAGGGGACATATGCAAAAACAGTCTGTCAATAGTCCCACGGTCAGGTTTTCTGAGAAACTGGAATGGCACTTGGGATGCACAGGTGCTCAGTGTCTCTGCAACTGCAGTAATGCAACGGGGGTCCTGTTCATCTGCGACCGCTCGGGCCCAAGTACCTGCGGCTCTTCACTCCAGCTGTCTTCCACACTCATGGCTAAGCTTACCTTTGCTCCTACAGTGACTGTTTCATTCCTTCTGGAAGCTAGAAACTTTTATTTCACAGCCACTTTCATCTAACTGTTTTTACTGCTACTTCACGGGCTCTGATTACTGCTTCTTTCTGTGAAGTTTCTTTGTTTCCACGCCATTCTATCACTCACCTCTCTCTCTGTGTGTCTGGTACAATCATCTTCCAGGAGACTGTGGCAAAGCCTTAATCCAGACCATGTCTTAAACTACAGTCTAATTCAAATGTGAATGTCTTTGGGTTAAGAACCCGTTACTGCTCTGCTCAGTTGTTGTCAAGTCTTTGTATTATTGGGCAAAAAAAAAAAAATTAAGAATCCCCCGGTTGGGGGTATAAGTATTACAAGCACACTGAGGCTTCTCAGAGGGGGGTAGCCTGGTTGTCAAGCTGCTCTTAATTGACACTTTAATATAAAAGCCACTACAAACAAGAAAAGGCTGATACAAGAATGCAAGGACAATTCACTATGAGAAAACCTATTTATACAATCCCAATGTGTGTTTTCTCAACTCAGGAGACACTGACAGGCATCTTGCAATGCATCTCAGTTCTGACATTATCTACCTGGAGATAGATCATCAGATCCCATAGGTTAAGGGCTTGGTCCTTCCAAACTGTCTCACTGACCACTTCAGAGGCCAGTTCCAAGTTTAGTTTGTAACCAGCGCTGTGGGCTATAGATAGAAGTTCCCATGACCTCCTTCGTGAGTTTAAGGAATTTGTTAGAGTGGCTCACAGAATTCAGAGGAATGCTTTCTTACTAGATTGCTGGTTTGCGATAAAAGGATGTAACTCAGGAACAGTAAGCAAGGATGTGTAGGGCAAGAGTTGGGGCAAAGTGCAGTTTCCATGCTCTCTCCAAGCACGCCACTCTCCCCACAAGTCATATCATTAACATAAACTCAGGAGTAGTAGGAGGGGAGTTCTTGTGAATATCAAGGAACTTTTCTCATCTTATTACATAGGAAATTCCAAGGGTATTAGGAGCTGTGTGCCAGCAACAACTGAAGACCAAATACATATTTCTTACTATAAATCACAATAATATAATAATACATCCTACCCATGGGCAAAGGGGAAAAATTGAAAGATATATTGAAAAAAGAGCTGATTCATTTGAAAAGACCCTGATGCTGGGAAGGATTGAAGGCGGGAGGAGAAGGGGACAACAGAGGTTGAGATGGTTGGATGGCATCACTGACTCAATGGACATGAGTTTGCGTAAACTCCAGGAGTTGGTGATGGACTGGGAGGCCTGCCATGCTGCAGTCCATGGAGTTGCAAAGAGTTGGACACGACTGAGTGACTGAACTGAACTGAACTGATATTGAAGAAAGCAACTGACGTACTCGTATAGAGTTGACATTATTTCACATAGCTTTCTAGTAAGGTTCTTAATCTGATGGGTCTAAATAAAGAAAACTGTAACATTTTGCTGGGGAAACACAGATGTAAACATCCTTTAATGAAAACACAGAAGTGATAGTGAGATTAAAGTGGAGTTACAGGTACCCAGGAAGACCTGAGTGGAGCCGTGGTCCCTGAGTACTGTATATACAGTGGGGCTTAGGATGGAGGAGGAAATGGCAACCCACGCCAGTATCCTTGCCTGGGAAATCCCATAGACAGAGGAGCCTAGTGGGCTACAGTCCACAGGGTCTCAAGAGTTGGGACACGACTGAGCTACAAAACAGCAACAAGGATGGAAGAAGACAATGTAATGAATAGACACATCACTATGTGCCCCCTAAAAAAAAAAATGTATGAAGAGAGAGTGAAGAGAGAAGGAATCACTGTGCTGCTGGAGAGAGGTGAGACATTCTCGGCTGCATGTTGACCAAAGGTGTTTTGAAAGCAAGGAGTTTCCAAAGACTTTAAGCTGTTGGCACTGCTGCATGCAAATCCCCTCTGTCTCCCTCTGACTGTAAATGAAAAATGTTACACACGAAGAACCACTTTTGTGGGTGAGATTTTTTTTTAAGGGTTGGGATGTTGAGAAGGAATCCGAGAAAAAGAGTCTTGAGATTCATGCCTAGCGTGGGGCAGAGAGGACACCAGCCGTGTGGGATGAGATGTGTGAAAGTAAAAGTTAATTTGAAGCTGACTGACACAGCCTGAAGACACCATTGGACACTGTCTCTTGGAGAATTCAGAGACTCTGTAGGAGGGAGGGAAGGAAATTGGACTTCTCACAGGATGCTGTCTGAGTCGTTAAGAGTTGGTTTTCTCTAAATATTCAAAGGTGAACCAGCCTCAACTGATAACTGAGTTAACTAGTACATGTAGTAATTCAGTTCATGATTTTACAAAAAGAAAAGGTGGCATTATGAATGCATGGGGATGGATACATATATAAGAGAGAAACAAAAAGAAGAAGCCACCGATCCATACTGATTCAGCTAGGGAAGGACGGAGTCTTATCTGTGTGCTAAGTCACTTTGGTCGTGTCTGACTCTTTGTGACCCCATAGACTGTAGCCTGCCAGGCTCCTCATCCATGAACTTCTCCAGGCCAGAGTGCTGGAGTGGGTTGCCATGCCCTCCTCCAGGGGATCTTCCCAACCCAGGGATCGAACCCGTGGTTCTCAGGTCTTGTGCATTGGCAGGTGGGTTCTTTACCACTGGCACCACCTGGGAAGCCCATCTGAGTTTAACCAGGTATTTGGTCAAGGGCTCATCCATTAAAAATTATACACCTACTCCGTGGCGGCTCTGTCTCAGGCATTGGGAATAAGGCCATGAACAAAGTGGACAAAACGCCTCTTCCCAAAACCTTTCCATCCTGGAGGGTAGAAAGAGACATTTTGAAAGTGAGTGGTAAAGCTCTTGGTGGTTTTGTTGCTAAGTTGTGTCCAACTCTTTGTGACCTCGTGGACTGTAGCCCGCCAGGCCCCTCTGTCCATGGGATTCTCCAGGCAAAAATACTGGAGTGGATTGCCGTGTCCTTCTCCAGTAAAGCTGTTAACAATAGACTATTTTTGGTATACTGAAAACTATACTTTGAAAGTAGGGGATATGAATGAAGAGAATTTACATGGTGAGCAAAATGACATGGAAAAACTACCTCAGGGTAACAATGGAGATGGGCCTTGAAAATTATAGAGTAATTAATTCACAATTTAAAGCAAGGGTCAGCAAACTCATTCTGTAAAGGGACAGATAATAAATATTTTAGGCTGTCATTCAGGCTATACTGCAACTACTCAGCTCTGCTATAGTTCAAAAGAACCCACAGACACTACAAAAATGAGTGTCCTTGGCTCTCCTGGGAATAAAACTTTATTTATAAAACAAATGGCAGTCAGCAAGCCATTGTTTACCTTATTCCTCCTCTACAGTCAGGGTGGTTGTACTCAAACTTGGCTTCATCTGTTCCTTAATGCATGACCTTGTATAAATGACCCCAATCCTCTAACCTTCATATTTCAAAACAGGAAAAGAAAATAATTCACCTAAACTGTCATAGGTTCTGGTTTATAATAGACTCTCAAAAGATCTTAGCTGTTATTACTATGTGGCTATTTTTATTGTGATAATAAAATAGCTACTGATAATAAACTTTGTCTTTGATGAGTACGTGTGTGTGCATATGTGTATATACATGCTTGTATGTGTGTACTTGTATACATGGAAATGTATGCCTGTGTGAGACTGATCTAACATCCACTTCCTAGATTATGAAAAGATTAAAGAGTGTGCAAATGATATTTCACCAAAAGTGAATATATTGGAGTTTTCATGGCAGAGGGGCTTTGAGTACCAAAATCACTTCACCTTCTGAGATCTGGAGGACCAAACACCAACATAGATAGAGCTTCTGGGGCCCCAGAGCATTATTTCAGACAGAGTAACTCAGGCTTTGGAATCTGGTTGCTGCAAGAGCTACAGTAGAGGAAAACTCAATGGATACTAAGGCAACATTAATCCCCAGTTGACGCGACAACTTTGTAGAGCAAAGAACTTTGAGAGAAGGAAGCAGCATGAAGGAGGAGACTCAGAACCCAGCACAGGGTCACCATGAGACTGCTGTTGAATATCAGTGACACATGTATGTGGTGAAACGTTTCAAAACTAGACAAAAAGGGACCAGGAGGCTGTAATGTGGATGATTCTCAAAGCTCACACAGAACTTGGAGATGTTTGAGTTCTGGCCAGCCAGATTCCAGGAGTCATTTGAATATGCAGAGGATAGTCTATTTAAATCAGTCCACCAAAAAAAAAAAAAAGCTTAAAAGCAAGGCTTAACCCAGAATCTAGTCAAGGCAGGTGTTGAAACTGTCCAGAGAGCCCCCAATCCTACCAACAGTGTTTCTAAGGGTTTCTGTCACAAAACTCTTGAAAGCAGAAGGCCCTTGACTACAAATTTTGAAACAAATCCGAGTGCTGATAACTGGAGCAGCTGGTCAAATTGCATAGTCACTTAGAAATGGATTATTGTTAGAAACAGATCCGCCTTTGGTAAAGACCAGCCTATGATTTTTCTGCTGTTGGATATTACTCTCACGATGGGTGTCTTGGATGGTGTCCTAATGGAACTGCAAGACTGTGCCCAACCCTCCTGAAAGAGGTCACTGCCGCAGATTAAAAAAAAAAAGAGAGAGATTGCCTCAAAGACCTGGTCGTGGCCATGCTTGTGAGCTCCACATCAAAAAAGGGTGGCATGGAGAGGAAAGATGCGTTCAAAGCAAATAGGAAAATCTTCAAATGCCCGTGTGCAGCCTTGAGAAACATGCCAGGAAGTCAGTTATGGTTCTTGTGGTAGGAAGCCCAGCCAATACCAATGGCCTGATTGCTCCAAGCCCATCCCCAGGGAGAACTTTGATTGCTTGACTCTTTTGGATCTTAACTGAGCTGAAATGCTCTGTTAAACTCGGTGTAAAACTTGGTGTGACTTTTTTATTTTTGTGGCTGTGCCATAGGGCATTCGGGATCTTAGTCCTCTAACCAGGGAGCAAATGCATGCCCCCAGCAGTGGAAGTGCCAGGTCCTAACCTCAGACCACCAGGGAAGTCTCCAGTGTGACTTGCAATGGTGTGAAGAACGCCATCATCTGGGGAAACCATTCCTCACCTCAGTATCCAGATGTCAATCATGGCAAAGTGAAAGCATACAGAAAGGAAGATGATATTTACGAAGCTCTGAAAGATGACAGTCGGTTCAAGGGAGGATTCCTCAAGGCCGTGCAGCAGCATGGCACTGGGGTCATCAAGGCCTGAAACCTATCCAGTGCAGTGTTGTCTGCAAAACCCATCTGTGACCACTTCAGACACCACTTCAGACACACCCGGTTTGGAAACCCGAAGGAGAATTTGTGTCCTTTACGTGTTATCTCTTAAGGCAGCTTTTACAGTATTTTGGGTGATCTGCTCTACTCATTACCTGTTATAATCAAGAACAAGACCCGCAAGGTGGTTGAAAGTCTCCCTATTAATGATTCCCCAGATGAGAGCAGATGGATCTTACTGCAAGGGAACGGGCAGAAAGAAAAGGAACTGCATTTGCACTGCTTTCCTCTGCGTGACTAGATAATCATTTTGATGTCACTAAGCGCCCCAAAGCGGAAGACTCTAAAGGTTGTCTTCAACTCTAGTATCAAATAATGATAAGGCTACCTTAAATTGTGAAAACAACACATTTTAAAGATAGTGTGTTTCTTGGTATAAATGGGTGACAATTTATCATCATGTTGTTAGTGCTGTATCCTAAATAAAATACGTATTCAAAAACAGGGAATCTAGTCAATTATTAAGTAACTTAGCTAACAGAGCAAACTTTCACAGTTTAGCGCTCTTTTAAAGAAAAATACAAAAGGAAACAAAACCTAGAACTCAGCAGGCTCACACTTAAAATGCCCAGCATGCAACTAACATTTGCTAGACATGCAGAGAAGTATGAACTTGTTTCTCATACCAGATTTATAATCTGACAATAGAAATAAACTGGGAAGTGATATAAATGATGGCATTAGCAAATAAGAATGATAAAAGAGCTATCTTAAACATATTCAAGTATTTACAGGAAAATATGAATATAAAGAAGAGGAAAGAGAAGATTTTTTAAAAACGCCAAATATAATTTTCTAGGATTGAAAGCTACAGCAACTGAAGTAGGAATTTTACTAAATGCTCTTAAAAATATATTAGATACTCTAAATGAAGAAAAAATCAGTGAAATTTGAGCTATATTAAAAAACAATTGAACTATCCAAACTGAAGTGCAGACAGGGAAAAGAAAAACAAACCTCTAGAAACAAACTGAAACATTAACAATGAAAACAGAGTCTCAGTAGCCTATGGGGGGGAAATTAAGTAGTAATTATTTAAAATAGGTTATTCCCAGGTGGCACTAGTGGTAAAGAACCCACCTACCAATGCAGGAGGCCTAAGAGATGTGGGTTCAGTCCCTGGGTCAGGAAGATCCCCTGGAGGAGGGCATGGCAACCCACTCCAATAGGAGCCTGGTTCCTTCAATTCTGTTTCTCTTTCTCAAGAATGTTTTTGCTATTCAGGGTCTTTTGTGTTTCCATAACAAATTTAAGATTTTTTGCTCTAGTTCTGCAAAAAATGCCACTGGTAATTTGATAGGGATTGCACTGAATCTGTAGACTGCCTTAGGTAGTAAAGTCACATTGACAATATTGATTCTTCCAATACACAAGCGTGGTATATCTATCTTTCCATCTGTTTGTGTCTTCTTCAGTTTATTTCATCAGCATCTTAAGTTTTTGGAGTACAGGTGTTTTGTCTCCTTAGGTAGGTTTATTCCTAAATATTTTATTCTTTTTGATGTGATGGTAAATTGAACTGTTTCTTGAATTTCTCTTTCTGATCTTTTGTTGTTAGTGTATAGAAATGCAACAAATTTCTATGCATTAATTTTGTAACTTGCAAATTCATTGATGAGTGTTACCAGACTGACCGCTGAGCTCTGGCAGTTTTCTTATAGCATCTTCCAGGTTTTCTATGCATAGTATCATGTCATCCGCAAACAGTGACAGTTTAACTTCTTTTCCATATTCGATTCCCTTTACTACTTTTTCTCCTCTATTGCCATAGCTAGGACTTCCAAAACTATGCTGAATAACAGTGGTGAGAGTGGACATCCTTGAAGTGAAACTAGATTATTCTTTAACGAAATACACAAAAATAAGCTCAAAATGGATTAAAGATCTAACTGTGAGACCGAAAACTATAAAACTCCTAAAGGAAAACATGCACAGAACTCTCTGACATAAATCACAGCAGTACCTTTTTCAGTTTGTCTCCCCAAACAACGGAAATAAAAACAAAAATAAACTAATGGGACCTACTTAAACTCATGCACAGCAAAGGAAACAATAAACAAAATGAAAAGACAACACACAGACTGCGAGAAAATATTTGCAAATGATGTGACTGACAAGGGATTAGGCGCCAAAATTTACAAATAGCTCATGATGCTTAAAATGGGCAGAAGACCTAAACAGAGATTTCTCCAAAGCAGCTAATAAACACATGAAAAGATGCACAGCATCACTCATGATTAAAGAAATGCAAATCAGAACTACAAGGAGGTTATCACCTCACATCAGTCAGAATGGCCATCATCAAAAAATCAACAAACAATAAAGGCTGGAGAGGATGTGGAGAAAAGGGAATCCTCTTAGACTGTCAGCGGGAATGCAATCTGATACAAGCATTATGGAGAACAGTATGGAGATTAAAAAGCTACCATTAAAAAGCTACCATATGACCCAGCAATCCCACTAGTGGTATGCAGCCCGAGGAAACCAGAGTTGAAACAGACACATGTACCCCAAGGTTCGCTGCAGCACTATTTACAACAGCTAGGACAGGGAAGAAACCCAGATGTCCATCGACAGATGAATGGACAAGGAAGTTGTGGTACTTATACACAATGGAATATTGCTCAGCTATAAAAAGCAATGTATTAGAGTCAGTTCTAATGAGGTAGATGAACCTAAAGCCTATTATACAGAGTGAAGTGAGTCAGAAAGAGAAAGACAAATATCATAGACTGCTATGTTTTTAAATGGATAACCAACAAGGCCCTACTGTACAGCACATGGAACTCTGCTCAACGCTAAGGGCAAGATTGGAGGGGAGTTTGAAGGAGAATGGATATATGCATATACAAGGCTGAGTCCCCTCATTGTTCACCTGAAACCATCCCAACACTGTTAACGGGCTACACTCCAGTACGAAGTAAAAAGTTTAAAAAATATATCAGAAAAAGTAAATTTCAGAACAAGTAACACTAACAGATTACGAGAGAAACTGTAATGGTAAAGTATACATAACTATCCTAATGCGTAAACACCTAATAAAAGACCCACACAGTACATGAATCCAGAACTCACAGAATGAAAAGGGCATCCATTGAATAGATTTATAGTGATTTCTTTATTCATCTCAATAACTGATAGAACAAAGTAGACAAAACTCAGAAAAACTACAGACAGTCTGAACAATACTATTATCCACTTGAGTGAGCCATTTATAGAATTATCTTCACTCTCCCCAACAAGAGAACATACACTCTTCAGGTGCACATGAAATTTTCACCAAGAATGCTGGAAAAGATATATAACAAAAGATATATGGGAAATTCCCAAGTATTTGGAAAATGTACAACCTATTGGAGATCCAATCAGTCCATCCTAAAGGAGACCAGTCCTGGGTGGTCACTGGAAGGACTGATGCTGAGGCTGAAACTCCAATACTTTGGCCACCTCATGCGAAGAGTTGACTCACTGGAAAAGACCCTGATGCTGGGAGGGATTGGGGGCAGGAGGAGAAGGGGACGACAGAGGATGAGATGGCTGGATGGCATCACTGACTTGATGGATGTGAGTCTGAGTGAACTCCAGGAGTTGGTGATGGACAGGGAGGCCTGGTGTGCTGTGATTCATGTGGTCACCAAGAGTCGGACACGACTGATCAACTGAATTGAAGTGAACTGAACTGATTTCCTAATAACTGATGGGTCAAAGAAGAGATCACAGGAATATCAGAAAATATTTATAATTAAATGAAAATTAGGATAAAATATATTTAAATTTGGGGGGGGGTATATTGAAATGAGGGCTCAGAAGAAACCTGTGTTCTAAATGCTTATTGTAGAAAATAAAAAAGTTCTCAAGTGAATGATGTAAACTTTCACATTAATGAGCAAGGAAAAGAAGAGAAAATAAGCCCTAAATAATAGAAATATGGTAATGATACAGGTAAAGGAAATAAAACAAAACAGAAATAAATAAAACAGAAGATGAACAAACAAAATTAATGAAACCAAAGCTTCTTTTTTTGAAGAGCTCAATCAAATGAAATACTTTTAACTAAGCTTACTGAGTGAAAAAAAGAGAAAACATAAAATACTAATATTAGGAATAAATGAGACATCAAATACTGAATAGATGTTAAAGAACAATAGGGGAATATAATAAATAACTTTAGGCCAATAAATATGATAAGAGAAATGGAAAAAGATCTTGATGGACACAAATTTCCAAAACGGGCAAAAAAAAGACATAGAAAATTAAATTTTTTATCTACAAACTTAAATTCACAATTTACATTTTCTCCAAAAGGAGACTCTTGTCCTAGACAGCTTCACTGATGTCCTAGATAGCTTAACAGATATCATGTAAATCAATTATACTTCAATAAAAAAAAAATAAACTACAGTTTTTTGGAAAACCTTTCAAACATTTAAGAAATAAATAATAAAAATATCACATAACTTCCTCAGAAAATAGATAAGAAGCTACCATGCTCATTTTATTGGGCCAAGCTTACCCTGAAAATAAACAGAAAAAAAGACATTACAAGAAAATTACAGACCAATATTCCCAATGAACTTGGATTCTTCAATATTTTTAAAATTTAGCTAGTAGAATCCAGCAATATATAAAAAGTATAATACACCAAGAACAAGTTTGGTTTACCTCAGGAATGTAAGTTGGTTTAACATTAATCAATTTAATCCATCATCTCAACAATCTAAAAAGAAAAAAGAAAAAGATAAGATCATCTCAATAGAAGCCCCTTGAAAGCAACTGATAAAAGTCAACAATCATTCATGATAAAAACTGTCAGCAAACTAGGAAAGGAAAGAAACTTCCTCAACCTGGCAAAGGACATACACAAAAAATCTAGAGACAATATCATATTTAATAGTAAAACACTGAGTGATTTCCCTAAAATTAGGAACAAGACAAGGATGCTCTTTCTTATTACTTCTGTTTAGCATTGTACTTGGAGAAGGGGATGGCACCCCACTCCAGCACTCTTGTCTGGAAAATCCCATGGATGGAGGAGCCTGGTGGGCTGCAGTCCATGAGGTGGCGAAGAGTCGGACACGACTGAGCAACTTCACTTTCACTTTTCAGTTTCATGCATTAGAGAAGGAAATGGCAGCCCACTCCAGTGTTCTTGCCTGGAGAATCCCAGGGACGGGGGAGCCTGATGGGCTGCCGTCTATGGGGTCGCACAGAGTCGGACACGACTGAAGCGACTTAGCAGCAGCAGCAGCAGCAGCATTGCACTGTGTGTTCTAGCCAGTACAATAAAATGAGAAAAGTAAATAAAAGCATGCAGAATGTAAAGAAAAGAGTAAAACTCTCTTTATTTGCAGATATATGATAGTATACAAAAAAAAACTCCCAAGAAATCCAAAAAACACTATTAGAACTAATAAACTTATTAGCAAGGGTTCAGCATACCAGGCCAATATTAAAACATCAAATTATTTAAATAGACTATCAATGAACCATTAGAAAAGGAAATTAAGAATCCATTTATAATAGCATTAAAGGTATAAAATGCTTAAGGATCAGTATCTGCTATACCAGTATTATCAAAAATACAAAATATTGCTGAGAAATTAGAGAAGATCTAAATAAACTGAGATCTATACTGTATTTGTGGATTAAAAGACTAAATACCTTTCTTTAAAGACATTTTTCTTGATTGATTTACATCCAATTTATTTACTGGATGCGCGAATCTTCCTTGCTGCTCGTAGGCTTTCTCCAGTTGCAGCAAGGTGGCCTACTCTTCGGTTCTGGACTGAGGACTTCCCCTTGCGGTAGCTTCTCTTGCTGGCAAGCACAGGCCCCAGAGCACATGGGCTTTGGGAACTGCTGTGTCGGTAGTTACGGCTCGGGGGCTCGAGATCACAGGCTCACTAGTTGTGATATGTGGACTTCGTTGCTCCACAGCATGTGGGACCCTCCCAGACAAGTGATCAAACCCATGTGCCCTGTACTTGCAGGCAGATTCCCAGCCACTCAACGACCAGGGACGTCCCCTTGATACTTTTAATGTGTCAATTCTTCCTAAATTGATCTACATATTAATGATCCCAAACTCCTAGAGATATTTTTAAAATAAAAATTAAATAGCTAATTTTAAAATTTATATAGAAATGCAAAGAACCTGAGAGAGTCAAAACCATTTTGAAAAGAATAACAAATTTGGAAAATTTACACTTCCTGGTATCCATACTTTCCAAAATTATTATAGTCAACACAGTGTGATAAAGATAGGCTTACAGTTAAATGGAATGGATTAAAGAGTCCAAAATGATGCTGAGTTTTCCCAAAGTTAAAGGACTGTCTTTTCAACCCATGGGGTTGAAATAATAGCATATCCATTTAGAAAAAAAATAATATTGATCCTTTCCTTGAGAATACCTTATGCAAAAATTGATTTGAAATATATTACAGTTCCAAATGAAAAGTTAAAACTATAAATTTCAAGAAGAAAACATATAAAAAATTCTTTTCTCTATTGCAGTAGGTAAACTTTATTTTCTCTATAGAAATAGGTAAACTTTTTTAAACATGTCATTCAAAAAGCATGAGTCACAAAACAAAGAGTTAATAAACTGAACTTTAGCAAAATAAAAACTCTGTTCTTCGAAAGACATTGTTAAGAAAATGAGGAGTCAGTTTCACTGCTTCTGTGTAAAAAATTTCTCCAAAGCTTAGTGACCGAAAACAACAATAAACAATTATCATCTCTTACAGTTTTTGTGCATTAGGAATACGTGAATTTCTTGGCTGTCCAGTTGTGGCTTGGCGTGTCACATGCAGTCATCTGAAGGCTGGACAGAGGCTGGAGCATTTGTTTCTAACATGCCACATCTGACTGGCAAGTTGCTGCTGGCTGTTTATCAACAGGTCTTAGTTCTTCTCTTCCCAAAGACATTCTTTAGAACAAGCAATCCAAGAGGAAAGGGTAAAAGCGGCAAACGACTTTCACGACCTGGTACCAGGAGTCACGTACCACTGCCTTCACAATTCCTCTTGGAAAATCTGACATGGGTCTGCTCTAAAGATGAGGAGACTGTCCAGGAGCGTGGGTACCAGGTGGCCAAGATCACCAGGGTCCATCTTGGAGGCCTGCCTACCACAGCAAGCCACAGTCTCCCAACACATGGATCTGACAAAGGACTGGTGTATGGAACATACAGAGAATGGACAAAAACCATTTGAAAAGGACAAAAGACTGGAACACACGCTTAACAAAAGGAAATAAACAAATGGGCCATAATCACATGAGAAGATACTCAACATCATTGGTTATCAAGAAAATCAAAATTAAAACACAGTGGCTTGCTCTTACACGTCGTTACAATGGCTAAAATCAGAGAGGAATGGTATTTCCAGGTGCTGGAAAGGAAATAGAACAGCTGGAGCTGTTCCCATACATTGCTGGTGGGAATGAAAAATGGTACAACCACTTTGGAGAAGAGTTTGGCAATTTCTTATAATTAAATATATACTTACCATGTGACCTAGCAATTCCACTCTAAGGCATTATTTAGCCAGGGAAAATAAAAACCAATGTCATCACAAACAACTTTAACCCAATGTTCATAGAATCTTTAGTCATTATAGCCAAAAATAAAAAGTCAAGAAGCAACAGTTAGAACCGGACATGAAACAACAGATGGGTTCAAAATTGGGAAAGGAGTACAACAAGGCTGTATATCGTCATCCTGCTTATTTAACTTATATGCAGAGTACATCATGTGCAATGCGAGGCTGGATGAACCACAAGTAGGAATCAAGACTGCAGGGAGAAATATCAACAACCTCAGATATGCTGATGATACTATTCTAATGGCAGAAAGTGAAGAGGAACTAAAGAGCCTCTTTGATGAGGGTGAAAGAGGAGAGTGAAAAAGCTGGCTTTAAAAAACTTTGTAAGTTTGAAAAACTTTGAAAAAACTAAGATCATGTCATCCGGTCCCATCACGTTAAGGGGAAAAAGTGGAAGCAGTGACAGATTTTATTTTCTTGGGCTCCAAAATCACTGCAGACAGTGACTGCAGCCATGAAATTAAAAGACGGTTGCTTCTTGGGAGGAAAGCTATGACAAACCTAGACAGCGTATTAAAAAGCAGAGCTATCACTTTGCCAACCAAGGTCCATATTTTCAAAGCTAAGGTTTCTTTCAGTAGTCATGTACACGCATGAGAGTTGGACCATAAAGAATGCTGAGCGCCAAAGAAGTGATGCTTTTGAACTGTGGTGCTGGAGAAGACTTCTGAGATTCCCTTGGACTGCAAGGAGATCCAACCAGTCAATTCCAAAAGAAATCAACCCGGAATATTCCTTGGATGAACTGATGCTGAGGCTGAAGCTTCAGTACTTTGGCCACCTGATGTGAAAAGTCGATCTATTGGAAAAGACTCTGATGCTGGGAAAGATCAAGGGCGAAAGGAGAAGGGGGCAGCAGAAGATAACATGGTTGGATGACATCGCCGACTCAATGGACATGAATTGGAGCAAACAGCGGGAGATAGGGAAGGACAGGGAAGCCTGGTGGACTGCAGTCCATGGGGTCGCAGAGTTGGACACGACTTGGTGACTGAACAACAAAGCCAGAAACTGGAAACAAATTAAACGTTTACCAATAAGACAAACATAGCGAGGCACTAGGGCCAGTTTCTAAAAGTTTGGCAAAGCAAGACAACAGAATAATAGTCAGCAATGAGGAAAGAAGTGACTACTGCTGCACAAAACAGGAACGAACCTTTAAAATATGCTGACCTGAAGAAGTCAGACACAAAAATACACACTGCATGATTCCATTTACACCAAATCCTTGCAAAAGAAAAAAATATTCTCTAGTAACAGCAGATGGGTGGTTGCCTAGGACCAGGGGTAAAGCAAGGTAAAGCAGTGCTTAGATGAGCAAAGGATGTTAAACAAGCCCATGTAAAAGAGAAAGAATAAGTGAAAACGAACAGGCTAGTGGAGGTTTTCTCATCTTAGCATACTGCCATTTGGGATCTGCTCATTCTTTGCTTCTGTGGGGGGTGTGTGTGTGTGTGTGTGTGTGTGTGTCTATGTGTTGGCCCGTGCACTGAAGGATGTTTAGCATTCTGTGGCCTCTACCCACAAGAGGCCAATGGAAACCGCCCCCAGTTCCCTAGCTGTTATTAATACAGTTAAAAATGGCTCACAACATTTACAAATGTCCCCTGAGATACAAGATAGTCCCCAATTGAGAATCACCAGGTTAGTCGGTTTGTCATATTGCTGTGGAAAAAATTATCCCCCCTAGTTAGTGGCTTAAAACAGTGAACAATTTATTACTTCACAGTGACTGTATGGGGCAGGTATTTGAGTTGAGGGTTTCTGGTTAAAGTCTCTAATTTGCATTCAAGGTGTCTACATCATCTGATGCCTGACTGGGGCTGGTGGACCCACTTACAAGAGGGTTCCATATACATGGACACTGGCAGGAGGTCTCACATCCTTGCTGGTTGCTGGCCAGATATTCATTTCCTTGCCACGTGTGCATCTGATAAAGCTATTGATATGTCTTCACAACATGTAAACTGCCTTCCTCAGAGCAAGTGATCTTAGAGAGAGTAGCGAGGCGCCACGACACCTTTTTAAGACCTGCTCTTGGAAAGTACATACTGTCACTTTTATCGTATTGTATCCATTAGAAATGTCACTAAATACAACCCACATTCATTTGAAAGGGACTTAGTCTCTACTTTTTGAAGGCAGGAGTACTGGATAAATTCATGGGCGTATTTTCAAATCTTCAGAGATGGAGAGAGATTCTTTACCAAAAGAGCTGAGGGAAACTATGAGCTGTTTAGAAAAAGAAAAGGTAGATGACAGTAAATTAAATCTGAAAGGATTGAATTATTTAATGGATAAAACAAAATGATCACGTAGAAAAACTCAAAGGCAGATAAATGACATGATCCTAGGGTGGTAATGGAGTTGTGAAGCAAAAAATAATAGAAGAAAACAAAAATGAGAAAGTAATGATTTTATCTCACATCAATATCTCAGTTCAGTTCAGTTCAAATGCTCAGTCGTGTTGGACTTTTTGAGACCCCATAGACTATAGCACATCAGGCCTCCCTGTCCATCACCTTCTTCCAGAGCTTTCTCAAACTCATGTCTAACGAGTTGGTGATGCCATCCAACCATCTTATCCTCTGTCATCCCCTTCTCCTCCCACCTTCAATCTTTCCCAGCATCAGGGTCTTTTCAAATAAGTCAGCTCTTTGCATCAGGTGTCCAAAGTATTGGAGTTTCAGCTTCAACATCAGTCCTTCCAATGAACACTCAGGACTGATCTCCTTTAGGATGGACCGGTTGGATCTCCTTGCAGTCCAAAGGACTCTCGAGAATCTTCTCCAACACAACAGCTCAAAAGCATCAATTTTTCAGCCCTCAGCTTTTTTATGGTCCAAATCTCACATCCATACATGACTACTGGGAAAATCATAGCTTTGACTAGATGGACCTTTGTCGGCAAAGTAATATCTCTGCTTTCTAATATGCTGTCTAGGTTGGTCATATCTTTTCTTCTAAGGAGCAAACATCTTTTAATTTTATGGCTGCAGTCACCATCTTCAGTGATATTGGAGCCCCCCCCAAAATAAAGTTTGTCACTGTTTCCATTGTTTCCCCACCTGTTTGCCATGAAATTATGGGACCAGATGCTATGATCTTAGTTTTTTGAATGTTGAGTTTTAAGCCAGTATCCACACTATATAAATGTATCTACATTTATATTATCAATATCTACATTCTATAATTGTACATCACATCTACATTATATATTGTAATTGTACATTACAATATCTACATTATATGTACATCAATATCTACATTATATAAATTGATTTTTGTGAATACTCTAGCAAGAAAATGGACAATGGACCAATAGTAAGATACCATTTTTGCCCTGTGATGAGAATATACCCAGCCAAGACTTATACCAAGATGACTTTGGCACAGTGAAGAAGGATAATCACATACTCTCATATGGTGCTGTGGGAAAACTGAGAATGAAAATTAGAATATCAGTAACTTATTATATGACACATAGTTCTAGTTATTTTATTTGTAGCAACTAATTTTCTTTTTACTACAACATCATGTGGTGGTATTAAACCAACTTTCTGGTTGAGGCACAGACTGAAGATTTTGGCCAAACCTCATAGCTCATAGGAGGCAGGAGTGTCGACTTATTCAATTGACAAGATAGGTACAGTGCCTCAGGCTAACCATACTTTCAGAGGGCCACAGGGCTTCCCTCATAGCTCAGGTGGTAAGGAATCTGCCTGCAATGCAGGAGACCCCCGTTGGATTCCTGGGTGGGGAAAATCCACTGGAAAAGGGATAGGCTACCCACTCCAGTAATCTTGGGCTTCCCTGGTGGCTCACCTGGTAAAGAATGTGCCTGCAATGTGGGAGACCTGGGTTATCCTTGGGTTGGGAAGATTCCCTGGAGAAGGGAAAGGTCATCCACACTAGTATTCTGGCCTAGGGAACTCCATGGATTTTATAGCTCATGGGGTTGCAAAGAGTCAGACATGACTAAGCGACTTTCACTATAATGTTTTACTGTCTTTTAAAATCAGAAAGAAAAAATGAATGCTCAGGCCGAAGAAATGTTTTACTGCATATTACCAGTATGCTATCTTTGTTTCAATTCAGTTATAAATATAATTTTAAATATTATTTTATGGAGGAAGAGGCCCAAGTAAAAGCACCTAGAATCCATGAAAATTGGAATGTGATGCTGGGTGGCAGAGGTGTGTTTTTGATTCCAGGCAATGTGACACCTATGCTGACATCCTTCCTGAAAGGTAACTTGCCAATATGTTTCGAGAGGGCTAAAATTGTTCACATCTTCAATTACTTTTAAGCATATAAATTATGATTGTAAGTTAGGACATGGGCAGTGATTTGTGAAAAGGTACTTGTAATAGTGTTCATTTGAACACCAAAGAAACATTTAATAATGAAAGGCTGGTCCAATGTTGGCTATCAACTTAGGGGCCTTGGTGAGTACTAGGACCTTCTGAATGGAGCTCAACAGAGATGAAAACTGAGGACTCTGGAGAGCTGTAAGGAGAGCAAGAAGTGGAAGGAGGCCTCTGTGTTCAGCAGATGGAGCACAGACCTTGGCCAGCAACGTGTGGGTTTATGTCTCAGAGTGCACTTGCCAGCATGTTCTTGAGTTTATTTTTAAAGGAGCTGGACAAGCAAAAAGGTGAGGGAAAGGTCAGAGGAAACAGTACTCTTCAAAGTAGAGATGAGTGAGTACAGTCAGGAACTTTGAAGACTTTGTCCTAACAGGAGGGAAAAGCCCATCAGCATGAAAGAAGCCTTGAAGAACCGTGTTAATTTTTGTCTCAAAAGCGCTGATGAGCCAATGAAAGATTTTAAGCAGTGGAGTCATGCGCTCTAAAGTATGTGTTAGAATAATCATTGTGGATACAGCTTGCATGAGATCCAAGTAGGAAGTCAGAGGGTAGGAACTGATGGAGTGGAGATGAAGACAATGTGCGTTTATTTAAAAGATTTTTTGCTGAATCCTACAAATATTCATGAAATGCAATGTTCTTGATACACAATTCTTTCAAAGGCTTAGTTATGATGGAAGAAAACAGAGAACCAGAAAGAAGTTTTAAAGTCAAGGGAAGCTTTCAGACACAAAAGTCTTACCTAATTATCCTGGAGAGTAGTACCAAAAGGGATCATGTTAAAGATATGCCAAGGAGGGCTTCACAGGGGAGCACGCAGTGGAGAGGTTCACTTGGACGGGAGCAGAGACACCCAGCCTGAGACAGAGGGAAAACAGTAAGCTTGGGGGTGGACGTAGGTAATGTATGGAGCTTGGGTGAGGCAACTGGCACAAGTTGTAGAAATCCATGCTGGATGACCTTTATTATCTCTCTGACGTAAAGGATCAGTTCATCTGGGGAGTAACGTGGTCATCACTTTCTTATCTGCATGGGAGCCTGGGTTCTAAAAGCAAGGCACAGAGCCAAGACTAGCTGACTCATTAACGAGGATAATAGACCCTTCTTATGGAACTGCTGTTTGGATTAACTGCACATACACAAGCTCTTGTTTAGTATTTATCACTGTACTCTTGTGGGGTTCATTTCAGTTCAGTCGCTCAGTCCCGTCCGAGTCTTTGCGACTCCATGGACTACAGGACGCCAGCCCTCCCTGTCCATCACCAATTTCCAGAGCTTGCTCAAACTCATGTGCATCCAGTCGGTGATGCCATCCAACCATCTCATCCTCTGTTGTCCCCTTCTCCTCCCGCTTCAATCTTTCCCAACATCAGGGTTTTTTCCAATGAGTCGGTTCTTCTCATCAGGTGGCCAAAGCGTTGGATCTTGTGGGGTTAGGGGAGTGAATGTTTAGGTTCGCAGCAAAAGCGGACTAGAAGTCTTCTGGTATGACCATGTGCTAAACGCAATTATTTACTCTTGCAATGGTTCTGGGCCAAACACTCAGCGAGGTCACGGAGTATTAACAGCCTCCTTTTGCGTAAAGCGATCAAGGGAAAAACTCCATGGCCGCCTGAGCCTTGCTGGAAGCCCGGCACCCGTTCGGCCGCGAACCACAAAGTCCAGCCCGCAACACCCAGCTCCGGCTTCCAGAAGCCTCTTCTCAAATCTCGGCGGCGGCCCCGCCCCTTGCACAGGCTCAGGCCCCGCCCCCACCTCCCATTGGGTGGCCTTCCCCCTTCCTCGCCCGCCGCGAAGACCCGGAGGGGCGGAGTTCTCCACAGGCGGCCGCGGTGGGGGCGGGGTGGGGGGGCGCTCCCTCGCTGCGCATGCTCGCGGGGAGCCGGATTCCGGGTCCGGACTTGAAGCGCGGGGCCCCGGCCGGCGCGGGGCGTAGGCGGGGGGGGGCGCGCGCGCTCGGGGAGCGGCGCCGGCTGCGCGGGCACGCGGCGCGCTCCCGGGCGGGGAGGCGTGGGGCCGGTTGGGGGCGGTGCGAGGCCGGGGCGGGGTGGGGGGAGGGGCGGGTGTCGGCGAGCGCGGCGAGCGGGTTCCTAGTGGCTGCGGGCGGCCTGGGCTGCCGGGGCCGCCGCCTGGGTCGCTGCCGCCGCCGCCGCCGCCGCGCCTGCTGAGAGATGGCGGTCTTGGGCGCCGAAGGCTGAGGGCGCCCGCCTGTGGAGGAGGCGCCGCCGCCGGGGCCGCCGGGAGCCGACGGCTTCGCGCCGGGTGAGGACGCCGCGGCGCGCGGGGGCGCGGGGGCGCGGGCCGAGACCCCCCCAGGCGGGGACCCCCTCAGGCGGCGCCCGGGGCCAGCGCGGCCCGCCCCGGGGCGGGAACCCCCCGAGGGCCGTCGGGGCCCGGCCGCAGCGCGCGGCCGGCTGTGCTCTGAGGTGGGGTCGCGGGTCCGGGCCCGAGCTGACGAGACGGGCGCCCGGAGCTTCCGTGACTCGGCAGCCGCGGTCCTCGGGCTTCCTCCGCCCGCTCCCTGCCTTCTCGCCTCCCTCAGAGCCCTCGTCCGGGGGCTCGCCGCCCCGGCTTCCACCTCAGTTCCGCCGTCCCGAGACCAGGGTCCCCGCCTCACAACGCCTTTTTTTTTTTTTTTCCTGACATGTTATCGCCACCGGTTCTTCCCCGACTCTGCGGCTCCCCCCCGCCTCCCCCGCCAACACAACCCCCACCTCCACCTTTGTGACCTGCTGGGTCCCAGTGACCTTGCAGTTTTTACTCGTCCTTATCTTATTGTGACTCGGACCATTCTCCTTTTCGTCTCTTTAGACATTTAAAAATTTTTTGTCATCTGCCCATTGCTTTTTGCAGCCTTTAAACCATCCGTCTTGTGCACAACCAGCCTTTTCTTTGCTCCGTAGGTTTCGGAGTTGAGCTTCCTTTCCTTCACCGTGATTCTATGAAACCTTCATCACCAAAGAAGAAAAGTATGTTACGTTTGCATTTTTGCTCTTCCAGGATAAAAATTTTTTCCAGGGGCTTTCATGTGGCTTTCTTTTCCAGTTTGATTAGTTTTTATCTCTGTGTGTAGCTAGTGTGCAAAAGATGTGAGTTTCTGCATTAAAATGTTACTGGTAATAGTAGTGTAAAGGATACATACAGTCCAAAGTTATCTTCCTTCTCTTTGGATTTTTGTTTTTTGCCTGAAATACCTGGTGTACAGTTGTATGTACATTTCTGCAAGGGTTCATGCTTATGTATAAATCCACTCTACCTGTCTCATTAAGTCTGTATGTATTATGCAAGCGAAATGGACCTTTTAAAGAAGAAGGGCATTCTTTTATTTATGTGACTTGTTTTTAGTCATAAAGTAGATAATTATCTGTGGCTGAATTTATCACTTTTCATAAATAGTTAATATTTTTTAAATTGAAAATTTAGAGTTGGGAGCTCTTCAAATTGAGAAGTGTAAAGTATGTGGGAAAACCATTCTTTCTCAGGTAGCTTATTAACATTTTCAAATGGGTCTTCCCTTATAATGCAAAACTATTTATATGACCTACAGCATAGGGACTTTGAAAGGCAGTAGCAAAAGGTTATGTTTTTGGAAGCTAAAATGTTGCATGTAGGTCTCTGCCTTCAAGAGATAATAATCTGCTTATCCTGTGAAGGCTGAAGTTTCTTCTACTTCCTTACACGATTATTAAGCATCTACAGCATGACTGCAATGTATTTGGGGGAATATAAAGATGAGGGTGTTAACAGTTTCTGCCTTCAAGGACTAGTTAGGCAGGTAGGAAGTTCTGTACACAAATGCCTAATTTGTTTTTTAATACAGAGTATTAAAAGAGTCTGAATCATATTGAATTCAGATTCAGAGGGGTTAGAGCTCACATCTTATTTGGCAAGGTAGAACTAGAGGGGTTATTTCATAGAGCTTCGGGTTTTTTAAATCTTCAGTTTAAAGAATGACTATGGACTTTTGATAGGCTGGGAAAGGTAATCCAGGCAGAGAGAAGGGATTAAGAGAGCTCAGAGTTCATACATTTGGGGAAGAGGTAAGTATGTTTGGATGAAATAAAACTTACCAGTACCAATATAAGGGACCTCCCAAGTGGCACTAGTGGAAAAGAACCCACCTGTCAGTGCAGGAAATAAAAGAGATGTGGGTTCAATCCCTGGGTCAGGAGGATCTCCTGGAGGAGGGCATGGCAACCCACTCTAGTATTCTAGTCTGGAGAATCCCATGGAAGCAGGAGCCTTGCGGGCTATAATCTGTAGGGTTGCAGAAAGTCAGACACGACTGAAGCAACTTAATACACATAGATGCATAATGGGTGGTAAAGCTTCAAGTAAAAAATTTAACCAGCTTATGGGCTGCTTTTAAAGCTGGGCGTGTAACCTTGGATTTAGTAGGCGACGGGGTTTTACAGATGATTTTTGAGTTGGGAAGGAAATGATTAAAGCTTTGTTTTCAGAGGATTAATCTGGCAGCAGCTTGTGTGAATTGAAGTAGAACTTGGAGGTACAACAGACGTCATTGCTGTGGTCAAAGGTGTCAGGGTCTCAACTCTACTGGCAGTAATAGGGATGGAGGAAGGAAGTAGAATAGACAGAATTTGATAATGAGAGAGAAAAAGAAGAAAATAAAGTAACTGAGGTTCTGATCCAGGCTGGTTGAGAGAATAGTGGTACCTTTTGAGCAACATCCACAGAAGCTTTATCTTCAGCCTACTTTACAGGGGTAGTTCTCAGGTAGTTCTCAACCTTTCAGGGATTAGTAACCCTTGCTGAAACTAAAGAAATCTGCTGGCCTGGAAAATTTTCATATGTACCTGTGCTTTGTGGATAATCTTCGAGGAGTCTGGACCACCTAAATCTCTTTCATGGAACCTACGGGCCCGTGGGTTGGGAGCAGTGCTTAGAGTTACTGGGGACCTTTTAAAACAATAGACCTTCAGATGTTTCCTATTACCAGTAAGAACCTCTGCTGTAGAGACATACGCACATCTAGTGATAGTATCTCCTTAGACTTGTGGTTTTTCGCTTACCGAGAATTTTGACTAACTTACTTACTATTCGATTACAGAACCAAGTAATCCAAGAAGTTACGTGATTTGTCCCAAGTGTTTCAGTTAGCAAATGGGTAAAGTAGAATCAGGAGTTGATGGACTGTGATGGTTTTCTTGTCTGGAAATGTGTACAACCGATTTATCGTCAATTGAATGCAATCACTATCTTTAAGTGACCTCACCAATAGGGATCCTGGGAGGTTCCTTCCAGTTCTTAACATTTTGTGATTCTTGGGTTTTAGATTTTTATTAGACTGTCTGTACCTTTCCTGTTTTCTAGGTACAGGGGAGCTAGTGAGACTGATAGGTGAGTTGGGTATATGGAGATCAGATAGGAATACCAAAACAGTCTTGCTCTCGTTTATTTCCTTTGTATCTCAGTTTGGGTTGGAGAGGTGGGGCTGGAGGGGAAGTAAGTGGAATAGAAAACTTTTAAGAACTTTTATCTTCTGTATTCAGGTATTCCTACTTGAGAATAGTTTTTCATTCAGGAACATTTTATTAAGTAAAAATTAAAACTTTACAGAATACTGAAGTGCGGAGACCTAGTCAGTGTTTTTTTTTCTTTGGATTAAGTAGCTAACGCTGCCTGTTATGGTTAAAGCGTAATTTGATTAGTAAACGGTTGACTTTTCTGCCTCTATAGGATTGTCCTCCTGGTAGGGAACCAGAGTAAGTTATTACACAGTATAGCTCTGGAAACTGATTTCATAATTGTTAGAAAGGCTGGGATCTTTTTTACTCTTTCTATAAAAATATGATGTAATAATAACAAGCACTATAAACCAATAAATTAGCCTTAGTGGTGGTCATTGAAATAACTAGCTAGTAATCCATGGAGAAGGGCGTGGCAACCCACTCCAGTATTCTTGCCTGGGGAACCCCATGGACAGAGAAGTCTGGCGGGCTACAGTCTGTGGGGTTGCAAGGAGTGGGACACGACTGTGGCGACTTAGCATGCATGCACACACGTAGCTAGTAATACACAGTGGAGGAAGAATGTCTGATAAAAAGCACATACAGAGGTGGTTTTTTTACCCCTTGCTGGTGCTAAGAAGAATACCATATTTTATATGTTACAGTCTTTTACACTTTTTCATCATGGGTTATATGTCATCATTTGATTCTCATGACAACTGAGCAGTAGGTGTGGCAGGAATAATTGCCTTTTAGATGAAGACAGTGAAGCTCAAAGAAGTAAAAAAAACGTGAAGTTTCCAGGGTATATGGCTAGCAAGCTTGCAAGTGGCTAAAATTAGGACTAGAGCTAAAACCCATCTTTTTGTTCCTGAGTCAGTATTCTTTTCCCGTCAACTATTCATCTGAAATGGAAACTTAACTGAAGATTTTGTGTGAGCAGTTTGAATTTACCTGTTTGGAACCTGTGGTAAACTTTTTTACTAAAAAACAACTTTTTTTACTGTGTAGATCTGAGCTTGTCTGTTTCCTCCTTTGTGTTAAAATGGTGCCTTCATTGTAGTTGCCATTGGTACGTAAATTTGAAAATTTTAAGTATTTATCACAAGTAGTTACCCTTCTATCAAGGAAAAAGCAAAAGGTGATTTCTTGTCTGAAAAAGTACATTGGTGAAATGTAGATATTAATTTCCTTTTGAAAATCTGTTGGTTTTAATTCACCTGTTTTTATAAAACTTTTTATAAAAGAAGTTTGTTCTTTTATAAACTTTTTTTTAATGAAGCTTTGTCTATGAAGATTTGTATTTTGGGAGCATATAAATCAGGATCTAATTTTCAAAAGTATATCATGATACTTCACAGTTTTTGCCAGTATGTAAGAAGTTTTATCATTTAAAAAGCAATTTACCTTAAGAGCTCTTAGGATACATTTCACATTCATATGTTTAAATGACTTTTGGGGTGTATATTTTGTAAAGCCATTTGTCAGGTAATTCCTAAGGTTTGTTAGGAATTTACTGTCTAGGTCTGACGAACCTAGACAGCATATTAAAAATGAGAGACATTAATTTGCCAACAAAGGTCTGTCTAGTCAAGGCTTTGGTTTTTGCAGTAGTCGTGTGGATGTGAGAGTTGAACTATCAAAAAAGCTGAGCGCCGAAGAATTGATGGTTTTGAACTGTGGTGTCGGAGAAGACTCTTGAGAGTCCCTTGGACTGCAAGGAGATCCAGCCAGTCCATTCTAAAGGAGACCAGTCCTGGGTGTTCATTGGAAGGACTGATGTTGAAGCTGAAACTCCAGTACTTTGGCCACCTGATGCGAAGAGCGGACTCATTTGAAAAGACCCTGATGCTGGGAAAGATTGAGGGCGGGAGGAGAAGGGGACAACAGGGTGAGATGGTTGGATGGCATCGCTGACTCGATGGACATGGGTTTGGGTAAGCTCTGGGAGTTGGTGATGGACAGGGAGGCCTGACGTGCTGCGGTTCATGGGGTCACAAAGAGTCGGACACGACTGAGCGACTGAACTGAACTAAGAAAGACCTGCGTCTGCCTTAATTCTCCTAGAGCCTGTCGTTTGCTCACAGCACTCTGCGGTGTCCCCGCTGCCTGGCTGGCCTGGGGCTCAGGGCTGGGCAGGCAGGGCTGCGAGGATGGCCCGGGAGCCTGTGCTCTGGGTTCAGGGGAGCTGAGGGGAGGTCCTGACCGCAGGAAGGGCATGGACTTCGTTTTCTGGGATTGTGTGAATAGTTCGGATTGTGATAATTTACCTTTGTCGTTTTTTCTGGGTTTTAAACAGATGAGGCAGAGGTTACTTCTTACTGTGTAACAAACGTGAAACTAAGTGACTAAACAACCAGGTTTTGGGGGGAGGTTTTTGGGGTTTTTCTTTTTTGTTCTTTGTTTTTGGTTCGCAGGCTTGCTCTCCCGGGCTGGGCCACTTGAGCAGTTGCACTGGTTTCGCTGGCAGTGGCTTTAACGGCTAGCATTCAGTTAGGTGCTGGTCTTCTCTCTCTCTCTCTTCCTCTGTCTCATTTACCACACAGTCTTGTCTCAGGGCTGATTTTCTCCATGTGGCCTTTCCGGGATTGCTGGCCTCACATAGTGGCTAAGGGCTTCCAGGAGTGCAAAAGCAGAAGCCACCAGACCTTCTTAAGGCATAGGCTTGGAACCAGCCTACTCTTATTTCTGCCACATTCTGTTGGTTGAAGCAGGTCACAGGTCCAGCCCAGATTCAAGGGAAAGGGACTAGACAAGTATGTGAATCCCGGGAATCGGGCTTCTGGAAAACTGTTCTGGAGGCTGAGACTTGAGCTGCGTGGTACTTTTAGTTCTTGGAGTCTGGGCCACTCAGGTGGAAAGCTGAGTCTCAAGTGCAAATGATAGTGTGTTTGGCTTGTTACACAGATGGGAATAGCTAGTCGTCCTGGGGTAGAAAAGAAGAGAAAGTTTGGGATCTCTGGGGTTTGACCCAGTGTGCCACCATAATGGGCAGGATCGACTGGCTGTATACTTCAGGGTAAGAAAGTTATAGATCCAGAGCTCAGGCCCCTCTGAAGCAGTGATTTACCCGGGTTAACTGTTTACATCAGACAAATCCCAGTCAGCATCCTGTGCATTAAATAGGCAGAGGTCCATTAGCCCTTGTGATTCGATGCCAGACCAGGGGTAGCAGAGCTCCTGTCCTTGACTAGCCTTGAGCAAACTGGTGCCTCACAAATAGTATTCTCTGTTTGCAGTGTTGGGGAAAGTTTAGGATAAGCCACCCTTTCTTGGAGAGAGTGTTATAATGGAGAGAATGTTTTTTCCTTATAAAGACTGGAATGGAAGTCCTGTCTCCTTAGCAATATATAAAGAATAGTAAGGCAGTGCTTATCCTTCCCGGGAACAGGTAGATTCATTGATTGTTTTCAATGAGAGTGTTCTCATCTTATCTGTATCTCACTGTCACTGTCTCAGTAGTATCTTTTTTTTTTTTTAATTCGAGTTATATGCTAAGTAATATTATGGCTAACTATGGAATGAAGAAAATAAATGTATGTTATGTTGTTATTATAGCTTCTGCATAGAATAATGAATCAGTATATTTCATTTGAAGAATTCAGGTGTAGATTTAAAGCAGTTTTTAATTTTGAGTAGATTTCTGCCTCCTGGTACAAATCTCTTTGCAAATTTCTGAGTATAGTAGGATGTTGGCTCTTGTGGGCAGAACTTGGTAATTGAGAAACATTATTTATATAAATAGGAGCAGCTAGGGCACAGAGAAAGGAGTAGATTGAATTACCTTAAGGTGTTTCTTTATGGCCCTCCTCCCTGTCCTAAATTACATGAGTGGTTTAAAAATGTGCTAGCATTAACAGAATTGCTGGTGTGATAGCTTTTTATTTAACTTAGGAAAACAAGTTCTTTGATAGCTGTTTAGTATACCCGTAATTAGGACCACACGGGACGGGTAGAAGCAAACTGACTTGCGTCCTGACTTGAAGTCCAATACTCCTGTCGTACCTTAGCTCCAACTTGCCACGGTGAACCACGCTTTGTGTTTAGTTAGTATGGGGAGGAGAATTAGTCAAATGAGCTTGCTCTGTATAAATTAGGGCATACTTACTTTACCTTAGAAGTAAATAAATTAGATCTTTCTGCTCTTAAAGTCAGTTTAAGAATTAAAGGCATGCATTCCTGCACGTGGGTCAGGAGCTGTAGCTTTAGATTCAGGCACACCTGAGCTCTGTCAGTGATGGTTAACAGGAGTGTTACCTCAGTTTCTTCTTCTGTAAAAGGAAAAAAAAAATATCTTGTGAGTTTTTGTAAGGATTCATTGAAATGTTATTTATAAAGCAGAAAGAAAATGTGGTCCATTGGACATTAGCAGCCCTTGAACCATTTTTACTGCCCTCAATTCATTATTACTAACAAGTTGAATATTTTCTGTGAGCCACTCATTTCTCAAGGACAGATGTAGTTTAGTTTGGAATAGGCAGAGCTGCATGTCAAATCTCACCTCTTAGCTTAAAAAATAAGTTGCAAAAAGGTTAAGAGTAAATCTGAGAAAGATACTGACTCAGCATGGCTGCAGTATATCAGCTGGTGATGGTTTGGCTGTACAGTCTGGGAACAAGAAACTTCACACCGTCATTGGACGAAATACAGGGTGGGTCATAAGTTGTTGAGGTGCAGTCCCTGTATCATGGTTATCTGGTTTACCAACATATTGGTTAAATGTAGGTTCTGTACCTTCAACATCTTGTGGTATGGTCCTAGTGGAGCTCAGAAATCTTCATTTTTAGTAAATACCTCAGATGATTTTGTACAAGTTAGTTTGAGAGCTGTTAGTATAAACTGAATGGATAATTTGGGGTTCTGATTTTCTTTGAGACCATTTTTTAACCTATAGGGTTCAATAAATTGTTGTTCAGTTGCTCGGTCATGTCTGACTCTTCACAGCCCCATGGACTGCAGCACACCAGGCTTCCCTGTCCTTCACCATCTCCCGGAGTCTGCCCAAACTCATGTCCACCGAGTCAGTGATGCCATCCAACCATCTCATCCTCTGTCGTCCCCTTCTCCTCCCGCCTTCTGTCTTTGCAAATGTTGGTTTTTTCCACTGAGTCGGCTCTTTGCATCAGGTGGTCATGGTATTGGAGCTTCATCTTCAGCATCAGCCCTTCCAGTGAATATTCAGGGTTGATTTCCTTTAGGATTGACTGGTTTGATTTCCTTGCAGTCCAAGGGACCCTCAAGAGTCTTCTCCAGCGCCACAGTTTGAAAGCATCAGTTCTTAGGTGCTCAGCCTTTTTTATTGTCCAGCTCTCAGATCTGTACATGACTACTGGAAAAACCATAGCTTTGACTGTACGGACCTTTGTTAGCAAAGTAATGTCTCTGTTTTTTAATATGCTGTTTAGGTTTGTCATAGCTTTTCTTCCAAGGGGCAAACATCTTTTAATCTCATGGTTGCAGTCACTGTGCACGGTGATTTTGGAGCCCGAGAAATACATGTGTATAATGTAAATTCAAGGAGAACTTAGCATCTGAACCTTTCAGATAGTTGTCCGGCTTCCCAAGTAGCTCAGTGGGTGAAGAATCCGCCTGCAGTGCAGAAGGTGAGGGTTTAATCCCTGGTCTGGAAAGATCCCCTGGAGGAGGAAATGGAAACCCACGCCAGTATTTCTGCCTGGAAAATCCCATGGAGAGAGGAGCCTGGTGGGCTATAGTCTGTAGGGTTGCAGAGAGTCGGACACAACTGAAAGACTGAGAATGAGCAAGAAAATTGTCAAGGACTTGGTCCAAGCAACCTATAGAAACCTAATAATAATAATTAGAGTGAGAAGCAGGCAAAGCCTAATACATAGTAAGTACAGTGAGAAGCAGGCAAAACCTAATACATAGTAAGTACAGTGAGAAGCAGGCAAGAGAAGTAACCCTGAAAAGAGGCACCCAGCACGATTCCTTGTTTAAAAAAATTCCCTATATTTCTACAAAATATGTTTTTATGAATGAAAGTATTTCCTTTTTAAAAAATGCCTTAGCTGAAACAGTTAAGTTAGATACTATGATTATTTGTCCAGTAATCTTAACTGCTTTTCCCTTAGTTAAGATAAACTAAGTTACTCAGAAATGGAGATTTTGAATGAAGTGTGTTTAATTTGCAATTTGATCTTTTGGGTAGAAGGTAGTTTGAATGGGGGCCGTGATGTGTCTTTTGTAGAGAAAAGCCATTGCCTCGAATAAGGATATTGATTTGAGAAGAAAGTCATGAGAGAAAGTTTAAATTTTAAATTTATCAATCCAAAAGAAAAAAAACAAAGCCTTGAAGCTTCTTTTGTCTGACTTGTGCTTAGAGCAGTGGTCCTGACGACTTGCATCTGTGTGACTGACCCTCCTCAGTCCTGTGATCCTCTCCCTCCTTGGAACAGCAGGTCTTTACATTGGGGCTGTTCCCGGAAAAACTTAAGCTACGTATCAACCGTATTTTTATCGTCTTAGTACATTTTGTGGTTAAAAAACACGCTAAACCCATGATTCTTTCTAAATTTGAGTGGAAAGGATCAGTGGACATTTGTTTAAGGAGCCTGTTGTTTTTGTCTGTTTCCACTGACTGACCAGTTCTTTGGGAAGCAAAGCGACAGTAAACTCATCTCTTTTTGTCCTTTGAGCTGTGGAATGTGTTGATGTTTAGATGTGACTACCCAGAAAGGAAAGTGTATATCATACTCAGGAATTTCAATGTGCTACATTAGAAATTTTTGGTAATTATAATTTGTTTTAAAAACTTTCATTGTGACTTAATTTTCCTGTGAAGTATTAGCTAAACTGTTTAAGAGCTTAGGCCTTCAAGTTAAACACACCTAGACTTGAGTTCTGGCATTTATTTATTGGTTTGGCTTCCCAGATAGCTCAGCTGGTAAAGAGTCGGCCTGCAATGCAGGAGATCCGGATTCAGTACCTGGGTTGGGAATATCTCCTGGAGAAGGGATAGGCTACCCACTCCAGTATTCTTGCCTGGAAAATCCCCATGGACAGAGGAGCCTGGCGAGCTACATAGTCCATGGTTACAGAGAGTCCGTCATGACTGAGACTAAGCACATGGCACAGTGACCTTGGTGAAGATGGCCTTAGGTTAAGCCCTGGTTTCAGTGTGTGTGAACTGGGTATTCACATGTAGAATGGTAATAGTAATAATACCTATTCGTAGACTTATTGCATGACTTAAACCTGACACTTAGTACTGAGTAAATATTCACTAGGATGGATTTATACCTTGTTTTTGGTGCCAAATGTGTTATAGAAATAATTTTCTTTTAAATTTTAGAAATGTGTTATTACTCCATATTCTCTGTTATATAAAACCCCAGTAAAGTCTTAGGGCAGCACTCTATACTTTCCTTGGCGAATGTTTAGTTACGGATAAATGAGGAGAGTAGATAGTCACACATCTGATCAAATTTTGCTGCCAGATGAGTTCAGGCCAGTTTGGTTTTTGTCACCAAATGAGTTACAAAGTTAAGTTTGTAAGAATGGGGATATCTGAAAGTTCATACTTAGCAGCCTGGTTTAAAATTCCTTGTAAAAAGTAAATTAGCACTGTGTTCTGTTACTGGAGTAGCCGTAAAGCATCTTGGAATCATGTAATCGTAGAGAGTTTAGCGGTACTGTGTACCTCTCAAGTGATTCAGTGTGGTTTTGATCTGATCCTTACTACAGATGTGGGCAGTTTGCTTTGTATCACTTTGCAGCATGGTCATGTGATGGACGTGCTCCTCAACCTGCTCTCCTCTGTACTGTTGTGGAAGATTGGAAATGGCAGAAAAATAATGGAGTTTCTCAGAGTAATTGAGAGTATTACTGGAGTGGTGGTGGCGATGGGAAGATGTTTAGGAAGTTACCAGTTATTAGGCATCTTCTCTGTTTCATTTTGGAAACAATTCCAGTTTCTTAGAGTTAATGTTAACACTTTTCCCCTTCACAAAAAGCCATCTTCATTTTACAGGTAAGAAAACCAAGCCTCAGAGAGGGTGGTGAATACAACCGAGTAGGAGAATTGAAGTCTGGACTCTGCTGACATTACCCAGCATGCTCTTCTCACACTAGGAACTGGCTCTTTGGAACTGGAGAGTTAGCAGACCTCCACGGCTGCTTATCTGCTGGGAACTCGGGAGCCTTCGTGTGTTTAGAGACAGGCAGGCCGTGTTGTGGGGTGAATGGCACTTTGGGTTGTGCTGTCTAGTGACCAGTGCAGGGCAGAGGAGTGCTGGCCTCAGCAGCCGGCCTGGGTGTGGCCTTGACATTAGGAACCTTTCTGTATGTCCCTCGGCGGGTCTCTGAATCACCTCTCAGCCTCAGCTTCGGCCCTGATTGGTGCCTCGGTGCTTTTTGCTGCTTCAGAGCAAATACTGTGTATTTGAAAAATACCAAGCCTTTAACATTTTTGAATTTGGAGGAAAGTTTTATAGGCACATATTATTAAAATGCTGCACTTTGAAAGAAATGACAGATTATTGATGGAAATGTTTGTCATCTTGAAATCTGAGATGTTACATGATGTAATTACATGAAATTTGATCTTTGCAGAGTGAGAATGTTATGTTGCCCTGGATGTTTTTTCCCAGAATACATGGAAATAATTTATTAAACACAGTCCCAGCAATCTACCTTCTTCATTGTTAATGTGTTTATGCTTTTTACACATTCCTTGTTTTAAAATACTTTTTGAGCTTTCAGGGAAAGCATTTTTAGTGACCTAGCTTAAAAGCCCCACAAAACCACCCTATTATAAAGTTGCTTAAGTGATAAAATAGTAAAAGAACAGAACATCAGGTTGATATAGCAGACTGTTCATGTTGAATCTTGGGTTTAGCTCAGCATTTCTTTTTTTACTATCCGTTTTGTAACACAAATGTAGTGAAAGAGCATTGGCTTTGACCCCAGGAGATCTGGGTTCAAAATTCTGACTTTCACCAGTTTTGTAACCCTGTACAGTTTACTTAAATTCCTAAAACCACATTTTCCTTACCTGCTAGAAGAAATAGTAAAGACTGTGAAGGACATTAGAGATAGTTTTTGGGTTTTTTTTTGTTGTTTGTTTGTTTGTTTTTTTTGCAACATAACAGACAAATAATAGGAACCTAATAAATGGTCATTGTGTTTCTTACTATTTTTGGAGTCAGAGACCCGACGATTCAGATTCCAGGTTTAAGATCGGCCGTGTTTCTGTGTCATTTCGGTGCCCCACTCAGGTGCTGCCCAGCTGCCAGTCTCATAGCTGGGCTCTGTCATCTTATTCTTCTGCCCAGGGGGGGATATTTATGAAGCTTTTATTTTAAAGTATTATCTTAAATTGATTCTATAGGTTTAGAACCCAAGTTAAGATGCTGTTATTTGATTTTTCTTTTAATTGACTTTATGCACCACAGGAATGGGAAACCACCCTTCTACTGATACTCACTAAGGTGTAGGGAAAATGACCAACTGCAAACATTTTTCTGCTTGAAAAGCTTTGGTTAAAAAAAAAAAAAAGCTTTGGTAATTTGCCATTACAAGCATAATATTGTGTAAGAAATTGTGCAAATTAGAAACTACGTCATTTGCATTTTGGTGTCGTTTAACTTTGTTGATGGAAATACATTTTAGTATCAATTCTTTTAAAATAGTAGTAGGAATTATCTCTAAATTAAGAATAATTATGAAAAATAAGGTTAGTCAATAAGTAAAAATGTTTTCTTTTTTCATTTTTTGTTTTTAGTATCCTGAAGGAGGGGATGGAGCAGGGAGCTAAGGAAAGATTCTTGTGATAGAAGGAAGGCACAATAATAGTGCTGGAGTCCTGTGTTTTTGTTTTTAAGGACCGTAACTGTTGCCTTGAAAATCAAAATAGTTGCTGCTAAATTTGATGAGTATATTTTCTTCCTCATTAATGTTTTCTAGTGGGTAGAGTACAGACATTTTAATATTCTTTCCTTGAAGTGAAGGAAAACTATTAATGTAGTATTTTGGAAAGTTGGTATAAGATACTCGATTATATTTTTAAAAGGTGCGCTTCCCTGGTGGCTCAGAATGTGTAGTATCTACCTGCAATATAGGAGACCCTGGTTTGATCCCTGGCTTGGGAAGATACCCTGGAGAAAGGAATGGCTACCTACTCCGGTATTCCTACCTGCAGAATTCCCATGGTCATAGGAACCTGGCGGGCTACAGTCCATGGGGTCACAAAGAGTTGGATGGGACTGAGTGACTAACACTTTCTTTTAGAGAGCAATATCACCATCTTGTGGCCTTCTAGAGAATTGTTGCCAATACTGTGAAAACTACAAGCATCAATTAAGTTGTTCTCTGATGTTGGGCAAGGACTCAGTCAAATTTGTGTTCAGTACCTCTTACTATATGTAAGTGGGAGATGGGAGTTAGAAAATAAAATGATTTGTACCGCTTTGAAAAAATCGATATTGGAGGAAAACAACAGTATAAAAATGGAAACGGTTGCAAGTTGAGTTAATGCAAAGATTGTGGATGATTGCTACTCTATTTTCATGAAATAGGCAGTGTTTATAGTCAAGCAGTTCTGAGCTAGAAAAATCTCAATGTGTTCTGTCCTCCATTGCTGAATTAATAAGATTACAAGGCCAGAGAAGTTTTGATGCCCTGTCTCATTCAGTCATTTAGTGAGACTTTATCTCGAGCAGTGTTGGCTAAGCTGGTGACTCTTAGGAGTATTTTCTACATGAATTTTTATATGTAAAAAATGAGTGTTTTCTACATGAATTTTTATCCTTTTTTCCTTCATTTTGGAAGTAGTTTTAAAAGGGAAAAAAAATCAATTTGAGAAGAACTGTACTTCACTTAAGAGAGCACCGAAAAACTAAATAAAGCTATTTGATTTTATGCCTGTAGTTTATAGTTGTTTTTTAAGATTCATTTTGTTGACAGTAAGTATCCAAATATAATTATCTAAATAATATTAAGCACTCCTGTGTGCCAAGCTTTGAGGGAGGCATGGTGAATAGGCCAGGAGTTCTCTGCACTCTTGGAATTTACAGTCTAGAATGAAGTGAGAAAAATAAAGCTGTTTTGATTAACACAAAAGTTTGAAATCAAAGATCCTGGGGGAAAATAGCTATAACTTAGGGTAAAGACTAATATTTACCATGTGTCAGGCACTGCAAAGTGCTTTTGGTATTTTTTTCTCAATGTCACCTGTTTATTTTGGAATTTTGCTTTCGTTTTTGCATATGTATACAAATAAGCTTTTGTGGAAGCTCTGAAATATCTCTGTGGACAGTAGCAGATTGGTACAAAAGTAATTGTGGTTTCAGACCATAAATTTTAAATTGTTTTACTAGGCTCAGACACATCTTTATGAATCAAAATAGGAACCGTTACAATCAACACATTTTTGCTGTTGAGAAGTAAGTTTGTTTATTGCTGTAGCATAAAAATTCATGCTTCAGGATTTAAGAAACTCTTGGAAAGCATTTTCTGCTTCCTGCTGGTTGTGGAAGTGTTTTACCTGCCAAAAGTTGTTGAGATGCTTGAAGAAGTGGTAAGTTGGTTGGTGAGAGGTCAGGTGAATATGACAGATGAGTCAAAACGTCGTAGCCCAGTCGTTCAACTTTTGAAGTGTTGGTTGTGCAACATTCAGTCAGACGTCCTTGTGGAGAGGAATTGGGCCCTTTCTGTTGACCGACGCCGGCTGCAGGCGTTGCAGTTTACAGAGCGTCTCATTGATTTGCTGAGCATACTTTTCAGAAGGAATGGTTTCGCCAGAATTCAGAAAGCTGTAGTGGATCAGACCGGCAGCAGACCAGTGACCACTGACCTTTCCTTGGTGCAAGTTTTGCTTTAAGGAGTGCTTTGGAGCTGCTTCTTGGTTTAACTACTGAGCTGGTCATTGCCTGTTGTTGTATAAAATCACTTTTCATTGCATGTCACAATCTAATGGAGAAATGGTTTATTGTTGTGTAGAATAAGAGAAGATGACCCTTCAAAAATGATGATTTCTTTGATTTTCAGTCAGCTCATGAGGCACCCACTTACTGAGCTTTTTACCTTTCCAGTTTGCTTCAAATGTGGAATGGCCATAGAATGGTCAATGTTGAGTTCTTCGGCAGCTTCTCAGGTGGCTGTAAGAGGGTCAGCTTTCTTCGATGACTGCTCTCATTTGGTTATTGTCCACTTACGATGACCAGCCACTATGATCTTCATCTTCAAGGTTCCCATGTCCTTTGGAAAACTTCTTGAACCACCACTGCACTGTGTGTGTGTTAGCAGTTCCTGGGCCAAATGCATTCATGGTGCAAGTTGTCTCTGCTGTTTTCTGACCCATTTTGAACTCGAATAAAAAAATCACTTGAATTTGCTTTTTGTCTAATATCATTTCTGTAGTCTAGATATCAATTAAATGGCAGGTAACAGTTATTAGCAAAAAAATCATAAAGTGAGAAATGAGCATTAAAATGATGTATAACATAACCACATTTACTGAAGAATGTAATCCATTATCAAATGACAAAGTTCAACAATGCAAAACCACAATTACTTTTGCACCAATGTAATACTAGTGGTCTGGCTCGTACGGGTTTGCTAGGCTCTTGTAACTTGGTCTTGGCACCTCACCAGCACTTACAGCATTTCATTGGGAAAATCTGTACTGTGTTCTAAGTAGCTGTCTTTTCCCCAGACTTTTAGAGTCTGCTTTATGTATAATTTGGGGATTAGCTTATGACTTCTGAATTATTCTGAATAGTTAGGGACAGAAAGTATTGAGTTTCATGAGCTCTTCTCTTGTTAATATATTTTTGGATATTTGAGTATTTAATAAGTCGAATGAACATTTTGGGTAACAATTATCCTCTACTTTTGTATTGAACGTTTTTTTATTGCGACTTTATTGTAGGCTGTGGAGATGCCGTCATGTTGGTAAGGTTGTGCATGGACTTGGTGCTCAGAATTTCCGAGCCAAGATGCGAGGGGCCACAGGTGGTTTATGGTCCCGCCTGTATAGGATTTTAACATTTTAATATAAAAGTGTCAGTTCTATGCTATATAAGTATACTGTTTAACATAGCCACTCTTACCATTTCTACAGGTTAAATATTTTATTCATTGTGAATCTTCATTTAGCACACGTTTTTTGAGTGTGTAGTAAGGGCTGAACAGTGGGCCAGGGGCTGGAATTATAAAGATGAGAATTAATAAATAAATTTCCAGTGTAGTGGGGGTAGATAAAGAAAAACACAGTTACAGTGCTATGTTTGCTTGAGCTGAATCTTGTGGGATGATTAGAAATTACGTAGATGAGCAGTAGGAATAACGTGTAGGAAGTCACTGGTGCCCAGATGTGTCTGTGAGAAGCACTTCGGGCCTGCTGGCCGAGTCCCCTGGCAATTCTGATGTGCAGCTCAGTTGAGGAAAGCTGGTAGTGGATTAGAAATGTGTCATTAGTGAGCTTTGATAAAGAGCTTTTCTTTTTTCTTTCTTTTTTTTTTGGAGAAAACCAGTTATTTTCTCTAGCTGAATTTTAATGAACAGAGGTGGCAGAGACTGTGTGTATACTTAATGCAGCTGAATAACCGCAAATATTATAGTTTGTTAGTAGCTAGAATAGACCTGTTTCTCGTCTAGACCTAAGCTCCAAGCAGTTCTGCCGTGGCTTTACTTGTAAGCGTGAACTGTGAAGGTGGATTGGAAGGAAAGGAAATCACCCGGGGATGGGCACTGCTGCCTGCCTTGAGTTCCTTACCTACCACGTCCCTCGTAAAACAGGGATTGTTGTCTGCATTTATTGACCGTTGTATTCCCCAGTGCCTGAGTGCCTCCATCACCGAGGGACTTGACAGTTAATCCCCTCCTTAACTTTCCAGTTTCAGAGATACCTGCATTTTCACCCATTCTTTTCTCTCTCTAGTCTCAGTTGTAAGGACTATGCTTCTGTCTCTGTGTTAAATCTCAGCCAGTGCTTCTCAGAGATCTTGCCTTAGCAATCATTGTCTTCTCCGTGACGTCAGCATCTTCCTGCCTGAAAGCACATTCAGGTCTCTTCCGTCTGAATGTACAAAGCTGCGCACCCCTCCCTTTAAGACTGCATCTCTTTTGCTTTATTATCAGGCATCTGAAGAGGTTTCTGGATGTTGATTTGCTTCTGAAGCTTGGCCTCTGGGCCTCCCGCTCCAGTAAAATTGCCCTTGCTGAGGGCCTGGTGGCATCCCTGTAGTCTAGTAAACTGTTTTCTCTCTTACGGATCTTACTGGAGTACTTGCTGGGCTGAGCAACTCTTTTTCTCCTTCAAATTCTTAAACTTTTGTTTTTTTTTCAATTCTGTGCACAGTCCACATCTACTGTTCCGCCTTTCAATATTGCTGTTCCCTAGGTGCTATCTGTACTGCTAATTGTATGCCAGTGGCCTTTCCTGCGTGAAAGACCACCTGTCGCAGCAGGTGGCTTCAGTTGGTTCCTGAGCTCCTGCTTATGGGATGTCATGCAAGCATTTACCTCCAGCATCTATTTTCTGAGCTCTGTCTTAATTGGTCAGTAATAATTTTGGGGGGCTTTCGCTCAGTCAGGCTTTAGCCTGGGTTCTGGGAATGAATAAGATAATTTCTGCCCTTGGAGGTAGATACAAGGTTGGAGATAGAAGTAAGAGGGTAGAATAACTGAACATAAATGAGAATTACTAGGAAAGATAAAATAGGGCGAGGGGGTAGAGTTGAAGGAGTGGGGCTCTTTCTGTGCCTGGGCTAACGAGATTCTTTTTGGATGGGTTATATTTGAGTGGAGACCTGAGGCTGAGAAGGTAGCTGAGGGACTGTCAGATGGAGCAGGGAAAACAAAAGTGCAAAGAGGAGGAGAGAGGTGCGAGTTGCAGGGGCAGCAGGCCACATGGAACCAGGTTTGAGTTTGGGTGTTTTGGAGTTAGAATGAGAGACCTTTGGAGACTGAAAGAGCTTTTGCGATGATCCTGCTTTGGAAAGCTCGCTCTGACCCTGGATCGGGGATGGATGTGAGGGCACGCAGGCATAAGACGTGAGAGGAGGAGTCGAGAGGCGGGGCCGGGAGACCACGTGCTGCAGTCTAGGTGAGAAATCATGAAGCTTGGAGAAGAAGGTGATATTGGAGATGGTGAAAAGTAATCTCTTTTATCCCTGCATCTGATTAGTCCACCAGTTATTACAGATTCTGGACTTACTATCTCTGCTGCTTCCTCTGTTTTTAGTCCCTTTCCAGCCTAGCCCACTGTCAGGCTCCCCTCACAACACTGTTAGAGCAGTTCTTCCAGAGTGGGAGTCCTTCCCTGATGAAAATGCACTGGTGCTCAGTGGCTTTCTCAGTACTCTTTAGGGGCAGCTGCTTTCTCGCTCCCTTAAGGGCTCATCTCTTGAGACTCACTCTCCACAAACTTTCCTGAGCGGAATCAGTGATGTATTCACTGTCCATATTGGTGGTCTTCTCTGAGTATGGAAGGGCTTGAGAGCACTCTTTGCTCTTGTATGGACAGCCTGACGAAGGAGTCCTGCACCGCTCATCTCCGCTGTTGACCATCTCTCAAGCCTTTCCAGGCGCCTCATCACTGTCGCACAGAGTCTGACTTAGATGCCCCTCTGCTGCTGCTGTTCAGTCACCAAGGCATGTCTGACTCTTTGTGACCGCGTGGACTGTAGCCCACCATGCTCCTCTGTCCGTGGGATTTCCCAGGTGAGCATACTGGAGTGGGTTGCCGTTGCCTTCTCCAGAGGATCTCCCCAACCCAGGGACTGAACCCACGTCTCCTACGTGGGCAGGCGAATTCTTAACCACTGAGCCGCTGCTCCTGGGGAAGCCCGCCCTTGCTCTGTATTTCTGCTATATTCTCTGCACCGCCCTGTCAGCTTGACGCTGCTAACTGCCTTGTCTGTTTTTACGGCTAAATTATAAACTCACGGAGGGCAAAGAGCATATCAGAGATGAGTTTTGTATTCCCAGTGTCTAACATACTACCTGAAAACATGCATTAGTAGATTTATGTGCTGAATGACTTAATTCAGAAGTGTTAAAAGATGCCTACTTTGATTATTGATTTGATTATTGATACCTACTTTGATTATCAGATACCTGCTACCTGCTTTGTTTACTGATCAGCTCTGTTTCGTCCCATGGCGAACTGATTGTCTTTTACTGGAAAAGTTAGAGGCCTGAGTCAGGATTTCATTAGGGAGCGCGTGGAGGCCTGGTCCGTGTTTATTGAGTGGATCTCTGTCTGACGGTGCAGAGAGCTGCAGGAGAGAGTGGGTGTGGGGTGGCCGTTTGGTCTCGGAAGGAGAGGGAGATGTTTCAGCAGAGGGTGAGGCGGCAGCCAAACTTCACGGGTGCAGAAGTGAGCAGAAGGTGAGAAGGTTGGCTGTGCCTTTAAGAGGTTATTTGATCAAAGCATTTGGTTTTTCTTCTTAGTGTCTTCCTGTTTTTTTAAATAAGCCTCAGGTCAATTTGAGGGCCGAAAAGAAGAGGGTATAAATGGGAGGAGAGAGTATATTTAGGAGGTGAATGATGTGTAGGTACTCAGTCACTTTGGAAAGGAAGGTAGTCTTCATTTTCAGAGACTCAATACTAGGACAGGGTATTGCATAATATATTTTTATAAGAGTCTCCCTCAGAAATTATTTAAAATAAGGTAGATGGAGTGATTGACTCAGAATGCCAAAGAGTTGAGTTTAAAAGCAACCTCACTCACTGTTCAGAAAAATTTATTGATAGAATTGCAATAAGCAAGATTATATTTTTCTATAAATGCTTTTTCATTGTTTTATATTTAATGTTTTCCTGTTTTATGTGCTTAATAATTTAGTATTTATATATCACGTTATAATTCACAAAGTCCTGATATAATAATAGTAATTTCTCCTAAGACATCTGCTGCTGAGAGAGGTTAAGTTACTTGTTGAAGGTTATGTCAGTTTATATATATATTAAGCCTTTGTAAGCCAGACACTTTTCTTAGCCATTTGTCAATATTAACTCATTTAATCCTCTTAATAAATCTATGAGGTAGGTACCATTATTTTATAGATATAAAAACTGAGGCAGTGTAGGGTAAGGGAGCTTGCCAGTAGTGGAACCAGGATTTGAACCTAGACAATCTGGCTGCAGAATTTACTCTCTCAACTATTGTTATGCTGTCTCTTAGTAAATGTGGGTGCAGAAGTTCAGATTCAGACTTGCCTCTGGTAAGTGATAGTTTATTTTCAATTGTTGTTACTCTCTTCCTCCTACTCCCACCCACATCAGCCAGACTAAAGGACTTCTGTTAGTGAAAGTTTACTTGTTGACAGGATCTGAGTTGGGTTTCTTCTAACTTCTAACGTTACTAGATGTTGAGAGTTTTATATTGTTTGCTATAAAATGTAGTTTTGTTTTGTTTTTTACTAACCTCTGACTTGGCATCTGGTCCCATCACTTCATGGGAAATAGATGTGGAAACAGTGTCAGACTTTATTTTTTTGGGCTCCAGAATCACTGCAGATGGTGATTGCAGCCATGAAATTAAAAGACGCTTACTCCTTGGAAGGAAAGTTATGGCCAACCTAGATATTAAAAAAGCAGAGATATTACCTTGCCAACAAAGGTCCGTCTAGTCATGGCTGTGGTTTTTCCTGTGGTCATGTATGGATGTGAGAGTTGGACTGTGAAGAAGGCTGAGCACCAAAGAATTCATGCTTTTGAACTGTGGTGCTGGAGAAGACTCTTGAGAGTCCCTTGGACTGCAAGGAGATCCAACCAGTCCATTCTAAAGGAGATCAGCCCTGGGTGTTCACTGGAAGGACTGAGGCTGAGGCTGAAACTCCAGTACTTTGGCTACCTCACCAAAGAGCTGACTCATTGGAAAAGACCCTGATGCTGGGAGGGATTGGGGGCAGGAGGAGAAGGGGACGACAGAGGATGAGATGGCTGGATGGCATCACCGACTCAATGCACATAAGTTCGGGTGAACTCCGAGAGTTGATGATGGACACAAGGAGGCCTGGTGTGCTGCGATTCATGGGGTCGCAGAGTCGGACACAACTGAGCAACTGAACTGAATAGAACTGACTTGGGAAAGGGCAGAACTCAGTATTTCTGTCAGCTCCAAATGGAAATATCTTTGATATTTGATCTCTCAACTGGCCTTTACTTTTTGTGTGTTGTAGTTACTGCTAGCTTAGCCTCTAGTGTAAAGTAAAAGCATTAGTCGCTCAGTCTTGTCTGACTCTTTGCAACCCGGTGGATTGTAGCCCTCCATGGCTCCTCCATCCATGGGATTCTCCAGGCAAGAATCCTGGAGTGCGTAGCCTTTCTCTTCTCCAGGGTATCTTCCCCACCCCGGGAGCAAACCTAAGTCTCCTGCATTGCAGGCGCATTCTTTACTTCCTGGTCTGAACCACCAGGAAGTACAAAGTCTGTTGTTGATTATTAATTGCTTTTTTGGGGAAGGAATTTGCATTCTGTACTGACAGGAAGATCTTGTAAATTTTGCTGACTTGAAGTTTAGTGAGTAAAGTTGTAGGAAATAAACTAGGAAATAAATTGCAGGGAATTAATGGGCAGTAGGTATAAGGGTGTGTGTCGTGATAATTTGAGGAGGCGTAAGGTTAAATTCAGCGAGGCTTTTGACTGTTACAGCAAGGGAAATGCAGTAACAATACAAGTATTTGAAGATTTGAGAAAGAAAAGAAATTTTTATTAATTAGGTAACTGACTGAGTGGGTTGGTTACACAGAGTGAGCTGAGAGCATGATGGTCGCATAGTGTGAAAAGCTGAAACTGGGTGGAGATAAATAATGAGAGTTGGATATTAGTACAGACTTAAGGAATTTGACATTTTGAAGATAAATACATTTTCATCATTAAAAAAAAAACACCTCCTGTGTTCTTCCCATAAACTGGCATGTATTGGGCGCTAAAATAAACTTTGACATTTACTGCAAGTACAGAAGGGTGGAAGGCAGATGCGGAAAGGTGGAAGAGAGGAAGTTGTGATTATTAGATCCTATGATGAAATAGGCACTGTCAGATGAAAGACAAAGCACCCAGACTACAGTCGGAGGATAAAAAGTTCTGTGGATGCCGGTCTTTGTTAGTCCACTGTCTGGCAGATACTGCAAGTCTCTTCCAGGCACCGTAGTTGCACGGGTCAAAGGCGTTATTCCTTTTCCCTCAGTGGCACTTGCAGATGATCAGGAGGGTGAAATTCCTCTGCTTTGCTTTTAAAGGATTAATCAGTGAAGTTTATACAGAGAGGTTAGTGTGGACAAGTAAATTTTTAAGAAATCATCTAGGTTCTATCCCAAATAATTAAAAGTACACATTGAGACCTCAGCACCAAGTTTATTTGAAGGTAGAGGAAAAGGCACAGTGGTTGAGGGCTCCTGGGAAGAAAGCCCTGTAGAAAATAGAGAAGAAATGCAGACACAGACATAGAGAACAGACTTACGACAACGGAGGGTGACGGAGGAAGGGGGCGGGGGGACGTATGGAGAGAGTAACATGGACACACACATCGCCACATGTGAAATAGATAGCCAGTGGGAATTTGCTCTATGACTCCGGGAGCATGGGGCTCGGTCACATGAGAGCGGTGGGATGGCGAGGGAGGTTCCGGAGGGAGGGGACACACGTGTACCATGTTGATATTTGGCAGAAACCAAGGCTGTAAAGCAATTATCCTTCAATTAAAAATAAGTAAATTTTTAAAAATTAAAATTCAACTCAATAAAAAGAGAATAATGTTAATGTTGCAGTGTTAACATTTGAAATGGTTGTACTTAGCCTGTTTCCTTGAGATGGGAATGTGAATGTGTAACTGGGAAGTGCTGTGCAGCCGTAGGTAGGGGTGCTCTCGGCCGGCGGGGAGCTGGGGGTCCGAGGGGCTCGAGTTCCGTGGACAGGCGCTGAAGAGGCAGTGCAGTGCTGGACGCAGCTCCCGGAGCCCGGCACGGGGTTGCCCCTGCCGTCTGGCGATATGTAGTCCAGATAAAATGGATCTTTCCTTTCTGAATATTTCGGTCCTACAGAAACTGTAAAACCTGACGGAAGTGTGCTTTATTATATCAGGATTCTACTAGTGAAATATTCTTGAGATACATCCAAAAGCTATCTCTGCAGTTAGAGCATTGCATTGTTTCTTAAGGTTACCCTTTAGGCTCCCCATGTACCCAGGACTGAGACGTGCCCAAGAAGCAGGACTCAGCCTGGATGGTCTGTCTATCTTTGCCACATTCATGGAGTTTTAAATTTTGTGTTTTAAATTTTAATTCATTGTTAAAATTCATTGAGTTTTAAATTTTGTTGCCTAAATGGCTTTTTAACCTTTCAAGTTCCACGTCCATTGGACTAACTTTATCAACTGGTATATACCATCCTGTCTTGTTGCTGGGATGTTACCTGTGTATTATCATCCTCAAACTAGAGTACCAGTGTGGAAACAGGGACCACTTTTGTGTCCTTGCCATACCCACTTTAATAGACTAGGCAGTCACTAAGTATATTTATTAATTGATCCAGGCAGATGGATACATGATATTTCTCTGGCTTTTCTAATCCGTAATGCTGTACATAGTATGCAAAATGAATCAGATCTGTTGGATTTTTTTTTTTTTTAATTTTGCTTCTGACTCAAGAATGACGTCTTAAAGTAAGCAGGCAATTAAGATATATTTTCTGAGTGAGGTGTTGATAGGTCTGTAATCTTGGAGGACTGGAAATGTCGTTTATTATCTACATTCAGGACTCTCGCTGTTCTTTGCAGTTGAATAGTAATGAGCTCTTACACAACTCTGATATTTTTAAAGGATTGAACTGCACATAATCAGCTTACATATAATTGGCCATATATGTTATGACCTAAATTAATTTGGACGAGTAACCAATTCACTCAAAAGTTTGTTAAAACTCTGACTTTGTTTTTTTCTTTTGCCACGACTGGTCACACAGCTGTTTCAGTGGCAGAATTGGAAATGAAATTCAAATAGTCTGACTGCAGAATTGGCCCTTGAAAACTCTACGTCATGTTGTCTTCCACAATTTGTTTCTCTTCTGTTCTCTATCCTGGTTATGGCTCCGTTGTCCACCCAGATAGCAAAGTGGGACATTTTAGTTGTGTGGAATCCTCCTTCCTTCTAAGACTCAGCTATCCGTAATCATCTGTCAGAGATCTTACATGTATGCTGAGCTTTCTCCTTCTCATAGCCAGTGCTCTGGTTCAGATAAACTTGTTACTTTAAATCTGGACCCATTTCTACTGAAGTATTCTTCTAAAATGCAGTTCTTGTTATGGAAACCTATCAGTCTTACCTTCAGGATGAGCTTTAAACTTTAAACTGCTGTGCTTTATTTTGGATACCATATGAACTATCCCATAGGGTTCTTTATAGTTTAGATTACTGTTTGCCTGTGGGCCTCCTCCCTTTGCGTCAGTCTTACGAACAGTCCTCTGAATGCTCCGTGTTTTCTGTGACTCATTACTGAAGAATTGCACTCTAACACACGGTTTATTCCAAGGTTTCTTTCTCTGTGAACCTCTTCCTGACTGAGTCGCCCACTTTCTCTCGTGTGCCCCAGATGTAGTGGTTGCCGTTTTGCATCTGTTTTAGTAACTGTCACGCTGAAAGCTGTTTTTCTGTTTATAGGTTGTCTCCTCACTAGACTATGAGCTCCGTGGAAGAAGGAATCGTGTCTTACTCATCTTTATATCTCCAGTATCTAGAAAGGTTCCTGGTACAAAGTAAGTGATTAACTAAGACTATATTTAGCAGTTAAGCTCCAGACCTGTTGAGAGTTAAGTATACCTATGTAGACTGAGAATGCATTGTCATAAAAACTATGGTTGTGGACTTTTAACACTTCTGAGCCATAGTACCTCCCTACTAACATAATGTTACGGTAATGCTCATATTAAAGAATGTAACTGAAACCATACTCACAGAAAACTAGTTAATCTAATCACACTAGGACGACAGCCTTGCCTAACTCAGTGAAACCAAGCCAAGCCTGCAGGGCAACCCAAGACGGGTGGGTCATGGTGGAGAGGTCTGACAGAATGTGGTCTACTGGAGAAGGGAATGGCAAGCCACTTCAGTATTCTTGCCTTGAGAACCCCATGAATAGTATGAAAAGGCAAAATGATAGGATACCAAAAGAGGAACTCCTCAGGTCATTCAGTTCAGTTCAGTTCAGTCACTCAGTCCTGTCCGACATTTTGCGACCCCATGAATCGCAGCATGCCAGGCCTCCCTGTCCATCACCATCTGCCGGAGTTCACCCAGACTCATGTCCATCGAATCCATGATGCCATCCAGCCATCCCATCCTTGGTCATCCCCTTCGCCTCCTGCCCCCAATCCCTCCCAGCATCAGAGTCTTTTCCAGTGAGTCAACTCTTAGCATGAGGTGGCCAACGTACTGGAGCTTCAGCTTTAGCGTCATTCCTTCCAAAGAAATCCCAGGGTTGATCTCCTTCAGAATGGACTGGCTGGATCTCCTTGCAGTCCAAGGGACTCTCAAGAGTCTTCTCCAACACCACAGTTCAAACGCATCAATTCTTCGGCGCTCAATATGCCACCAAATTTGGAAAACTCAGCAGTGGCCACAGGACTGGAAAAGGTCAGTTTTCATTCCAATCCCAAAGAAAGGCAATGCAAAAGAATGCTCAAACTATCGCACAATTGCACTCATCTCACATGCTAGTAAAGTAATGCTCAAAATTCTCCAAGCCAGGCTTCAGCAATACGTGAACCGTGAACTCCCTGATGTTCAAGCTGGTTTTAGAAAAGGCAGAGGAACCAGAGATCAAATCGCCAACATCTGCTGGATCATGCAAAAAGCAAGAGAGTTCCAGAAAAACATCTATTTCTGCTTTATTGACTATGCCAAAGCCTTTGACTGTGTGGATCACAAGAAACTGTGGAAAATTCTTCAAGAGATGGGAATACCAGAATACCAGACCACCTGACCTGCCTCTTGAGAAATCTGTATGCAGGTCAGGAAGCAACAGTTAGAACTGGACATGGAACAACAGACTGGTTTCAAATCGGAAAAGGAGTACGTCAAGGCTGTATATTGTCAGCCTGCTTATTTAACTTCTATGCAGAGTACATCATGAGAAACGCTGGACTGGAAGAAACACAAGCTGGAATCAAGATTGCCGGGAGAAATATCAATAACCTCAGATATGCAGATGACACCACCCTTATGGCAGAAAGTGAAGAGGAACTAAAAAGCCTCTTGATGAAAGTGAAAGAGGAGAGTGAAAAATTTGGCTTAAAGCTCAACATTCAGAAAACGAAGATCATGGCATCTGGTCCCATCAGTTCATGGGAAATAGATGGGGAAACAGTGGAAACAGTGTCAGACTTTATTTTTTGGGCTCCAAAATCACCGCAGATGGTGACTGCAGCCATGAAATTAAAAGACGCTTACTCCTTGGAAGAAAAGTGATGACCAACCTAGATGGTATATTCAAAAGCAGAGACATTACTTTGCCAACTAAGGTCCGTCTAGTCAAGGCTATGGTTTTTCCAGTGGTCATGTATGGATGTGAGAGTTGGACTATGAAGAAAGCTGAGCACAGAAGAATTCATGCTTTTGAACTGTGGTGTTGGAGAAGATTCTTGAGAGTCCCTTGGACTGCAAGGAGATCCAACCAGTCGATTCTGAAGGAGATCAGGCCTGGGATTTCTTTGGAAGGAATGATGCTAAAGCTGAAACTCCAGTACTTTGGCCACCTCATGCGAAGAGTTGACTCATTGGAAAAGACTCTGATGCTGGGAGGGATTGGGGGCAGGAGGAGAAGGGGATGACAGAGGATGAGATGGCTGGATGGCATCATGGACTCGATGGACATGAGTCTGAGTGAACTCCGGGAGATGGTGATGGACAGGGAGGCCTGGAGTGCTGTGATTCATGGGGTCACAGAGTTGGACACGACTGAGCGACTGAACTGAAAGACTCTATATAGATACAGAAGCAACCTAAGTGTCCATCAGCAGGTAAGTAGATTAAGACGATATGATGGGTGTGTGTGCGTGTATGTGTACAATGGGGTATACATTTTAAGCGGCCATAAAAAGAAATGAAATTTTGCCATTTGTATCAGCAGGTGAACTTGGAGGGTATTATGCTCAGTGAAATAAGTCAGACAAAGACATACTGTATGATATCACTTATATGTGGAATCTAAAAAAATAACCAACTAGTGAATGTAACAGAAAAGAAAGACTCAGAGATACAGAGAATGAATTAGTGGTTACTGGTGTTGACAGGGAAGGAGGAGGGGCAATATAAAGATAGGAGATTTAGAGGTATCAACTATTATGTATAAAATAAGCTACACGGATATATCTGTACACATGGGAATACAGCCACTATTTTAAAATGATTATAAATGGAGCATAATCTTTAAAAATTATGAAACTATACTGTACATCTATAACTTACATAATATTGCACATCAGCTATACTTCAGTAAAAAATTCATAAAATAAAATTAAAAAAAAAATTCATTATCACATTAAAAAATTATGTATGTAGCAGTACTTTACGTGTATTTTAAGTGCGTGCCTGCTAAGTCACTTCAGTTGTGTTTGACTCTTTGCAACTTTATGGACTGTAGCCTGCGAGGCTCCTCTGTCCATGGGCTTCCCCAGCAAGAATACTGGAGGGTTGTCATTCCCTCTTCCAGGGGATCTTCCCGACCCAGGGATCAAAACTTTGTGTCTTAGGTCTCCTGCATTCCCAGGCACATACCAGGCATTTACCACTAGCACCCCCTGGGACGCCCTTAAGTGCCATGCAACTTTGTTATTAAATGAAATATGAAAGCTAATTGTTGAAGTAGATGATTTTGTTTGCTGTGTATCTTGCCTGTTAAGGCAAAGTAGTACTATTTTTGAACCATTTTTATCACTTGAAGTTTAAATTTTCAGTTACTGGTGACTAGAGGCATGCACTCTAGAGTCCAAGGACTGGTCTGTATAGAACAAAGGGAGGAATAGCTCGGGGGTGGAAATCTGGGTACAGAAAAAGTTTTAAGCAGTTAGCGCGAACAGTCTTTTGCCTAGTTGGCAGTTTCACAGTCTGCACAGCGTTTTAAACTTTACAATTCTTTTTAAATAACTCTTCCTCAGTCTTTATCCTCAGCAGTGACCTTTTGGTCTAATTCACTAATAAAGTCCCTCAATTTTCTTTTAATCTACCTCCAGATTAATTCATATCTTCACTTATCCTTCGATCCCTCATTTACTGTTCAGGGGAAGAAGTACCTCCTTTTTCTTGGAAGACTAATTACACACCCTCTGTGGGAACGCTGTGGCTTTTCCTGGTTTGCCATATCAGGCTGCAGGCGTACTCCCTACCTCATCTGATGAATTAATGATCGACACTTTTCTGTGTCTATTTGCTTCTCATCATGTACTTTTTACACTTTTTAAAATTCTGTAATTTGAACATGCCAGTTCTGGATTGTGTTAATATACGGAAGTTAATAATAAAAGCAAACCTTTGGGAACCACAGTTACTCTGCTCAGAACTGGGTCAGTACCAACACAGTTAAAGAGCTGCCTGTGAGTACCTCTGTTACCTACATTCCTGCCCTTCCCCAACCCCTGAAGTAACTGCCATTTTCAATTTTTTTTAAATTATCTTTAAAAAAAAATAGTATTACCACAGATATGTTTCTTTATTTTGAATTTAATATTATGTTTAGAGTCTTTTTAAAGCTTGCACAAATGATTTTTTTAAGAAAAGTCTAGTTTATAAACAGATCTTTATATTTCAATGAAAATATCCAAGCATCATAAAAGAATGATAGAAAAGGCTCAGTGCATATTCAAATTTATAACAAAATAGCCATGGAGACTTATTTTTGTATGATGTGGATATTGCTGTACCATATATAAAAGAAAGCTCCTTACTCAGAGTGCAGAAGTATAGCCAGATGTATCTCCACACAGTGGTTTCTTGAATTTGTGAAGAATGTTTCAGTTAGATTGATAGCTTAGATTCATAGCATCCTCCTTGAAGAGTGGTGACTGTCGTTTGCTTGCCCTTTGCACCTCAGCAGTTCCTCAGTGGGCCTCAGTCAGTTGTTCATACTGATCACGTAAGCTCTTGAGACACAGGATCCACAGTGTTCCCATGTTTCTGGGTTTTTTTCCGTTGTGTAATTGTAGCATTTTCAGAATACATAGCAAAAGATGAGGCTATGGTAACTGCGAAAAGAATTCATTTCTTCTTTGTCATTAAGAATTGGAAGTCTTCCTTGATGCTCAGTGTAGAACATTAAGTCTTGGAGGTGGGACTCAGTGAAAGAAAGATGTTACTGCTTTGAACTCCTGTTTGTCTGTTTTCATTTACTATTACGTTTTCTAAGATCCATTCATGTTGTTGCCTACAGCTATAGTTCATTCATTCTCACTACTGTATAATGTTCCATTGTGTATTAGCCTAATTCTTTTAACCATTTTTCTGCCAGTGAACATTTGAGCATATTGGTGATGGCTTTTATTATGAAGAATGCTTAAATTTGGAACAAGTATCAGTGCAAAATTTTTGTAGTATGTACCTAGAATTGTTCATTCAATTCAGTTCAGTCGCTCAGTCGTATCCAACTCTTTGCGACCCCATGAATCACAGCACTCCAGGCCTCCCTGTCCATCACCATCTCCCGGAGTTCATTCAAACTCATGTCCATCGAGTCCGTGATGCCATCCAGCCATCTCACCCTCTGTCGTCCCCTCTTCCTCCTGCCCCCAATCCCTCCCAGCGTCAGGGTCTTTTCCAATGAGTCAACTCTTCGCATGAGGTGGCCAAAGTACTGGAGTTTCAGCTTTAGCATCATTCCTTCCAAAGAAATCCCAGGGCTGATCTCCTTCAGAATCGACTGGTTGGATCTTGCAGTCCAAGGGACTCTCAAGAGTCTTCTCCAACACCACAGTTCAAAAGCATGAATTCTTCTGTGCTCAGCTTTCTTCATAGTCCAACTCTCACATCCATACATGACCACTGGAAAAACCATAGCCTTGACTAGACGGACCTTTGTTGGCAAAGTAATGTCTCTGCTTTTGAATATGCTATCTAGGTTGGTCATCACTTTTCTTCCAAGGAGTAAGCGTCTTTTAATTTCATGGCTGCAGTCACCATCTGCAGTGATTTTAGAGGCCCCCCAAATAAAGTCTGACACTGTTTCCACTGTTTCCCATCTATTTCCCATGAAGTGATGGGACCAGATGCCATGATCTTCGTTTTCTGAATGTTGAGCTTTATGCCAACTTTTTCGCTCTCCTCTTTCACTTTCATCAAGAGGCTTTTTAGTTCCTCTTCACTTTCTGCCATAAGGGTGGTGTCATCTGCATATCTGAGGTTATTGATATTTCTCCGGGCAATCTTGATTCCAGCTTGTGTTTCTTCCAGCCCAGTGTTTCTCATGATGTACTCTGCATAGAAGTTAAATAAGCAGGGTGACCATATACAGCCTTGACGTACTCCTTTTCCTATTTGGAACCAGTCTTTTGTTCCATGTCCAGTTCTAACTGTTGCTTCCTGACCTGCATACAGATTTCTCAAGAGGCAGGTCAGGTGGTCTGGTATTCCCATCTGTCGAAGAAGTTTCCACAGTTTCTTGTGATCCACATAGTCAAAGGCTTTGGCATAGTCAATAAAGCAGAAATAGATATTTTTCTGGAACTCTCTTGCTTTTTCCATGATCCAGTGGATGTTGGCAATTTGATCTCTGGTTCCTCTGCCCTTTCTGAAACCAGCTTGAACATCTGGAAGTTCATGGTTCATGTATTGCTGAAGCCTGGCTTGGAGAATTGTGAGCATTACTTTACTAGCATGTGAGATGAGTGCAATTGTGCGGTAGTTTGAGCATTCTTTGGCCTTGCCTTTCTTTGCGATTGGAATGAAAACTGACTTTTTCCAGTCCTGTGGCCACTGCTGAGTTTTCCAAATTTGCTGGCATATTGAGTGCAGCACTTTCACAGCATCCTCTTTCAGGATTTGAAATAGCTCAACTGGAATTCCATCACCTCCACTAGCTTTGTTTGTAGTGATGCTTTCTAAGGCCCACTTGACTTCACATTCCTGGATGTCTGGCTCTAGGTCATACCATCATGATTATCTTTAAGGACATGCAAATGATTGGCTTTATAAAATAATGCCAAGTTGTTTTCCAACAAGTTTACCAAATTTAATACCTACCAGCAGTTTAAGGTTTGCCAGTTTAAACAACTAGTAGCAGTGTGTAAAGAGTCACCACTGCCCCACCTTTTTTTCTTTCCATTATTTAGGTCAAAATTCCTAGTCTTTACCATTCTTGTGAGTTTGAAAATAGCATCTCTTGTGGTCTTAACTAGTATTTCTCTGATGAATAATTGAGATTCTGTATTTCTTAGAAATACATCTTGGCCAGACAAGTTTCCATGTCTATAAAATTTCTATTCAGTTTGTTTTCTTTTCCCCACATTTGCTTACTGTTTTATTTTTTTTTTAACTTTTTTGTCAAGGTTCTTACATAGTTTAATTACTAACGTTTATTCAGTTTTACATTTTGTAAATATCTCCCAGTTTGTGGCTTGTCTTTTAGCAGTTTGTTTTTAATGATGTTTTATGCTAAATAGAAGTTCTCAGTTTCTACACAGTGAAAATATTCATTCTTTTCTTCTTTGGTTAGTATGCTTTAGAAACCTTTCTTTTTGGGAGAACTCAAAACAATAGTGTAATTTCTTTTAAAACTTTGTCTTTCATATTAATATCACTAGTCTGTCTTCAGTTGATTTTGTATACAGTGTGAGGTAGGAATCCAGTCTAATTCTTCCAATATAGATAATATCTGGACCATTTAATTCTCCCTCCTTTCTCACAGTTCTGCATTGCTACATCTGTTGTATTAGTATGTCCTTAGATATGTAGGTCTTTTGGGAAACTTTATTTTTTACTTTTTATTTTGTGTTGAAGGGTACCAAATTAACAATGTTGGGATAGTTTCAGGTGGAGGCAGTGGGACTCAGCCACACATATACATGTGTCCATTCTCTTGAGGGGCTCTTTATGTTGCTTCACTTTATTTGTTGTTTTTATTCAGTCACTAAGTTGTGTCCGACTCTCTGCAACCCCATGGACTGCAGCACACCAAGCTTCCCTGTCCTGCACTAACTCCCGGGGTTTGCTCAGACTCGTGTCCGTTGAATTAGTGCTGCTGTCCCGCTGTTTCATGCCGTGACATGCCCTTCTCCTCTTGCCCTCAGTCTTCCTCAGCATCAGAGGCTTTGCCAGTGAGTCAGTTCTTCGCATCAGGTGGCCAAAGTATTGGAGCTTCAGCTTGCATGAGTCCTTCCAGTGAATATACAGGACTGATTTCCTTTAGGATGGACTGGCTTGATCGCCTCACAGTGCAGGGGACTCTCAGGAGTCTTTTCCAGCACTGGAGTTGGAAAGCATCCACTCTTTAGCGTTCAGCCTTCTTTATGGTCCTGCTGTCACATCTGTGCACGGCTACTGGAAAACGACAGCGTTGACTCTGTGGACCTTTGTCAGCAAAGTGATGTCTTTGCTTTTAATATGCTATCTAGGTTTGTCATAGCTTTCCTTTTCTCCAGACAAGAATCTCAGAGTGGGTAGCCATTCCCTTCTCCAGGGGATCTTCTCAACCCAGGGATCCAACCCAGGTCTCCTGCATTGTAAGCGGATTCTTTACTTCCTGAGCCACAAGGGAAGACCCTCCAAGGAGCAAGCGTTTGTTAATTTCAAGGCTGCGGTCACCATCAACAATGATCTGGGAACCCAAGAAAATGAAATCTGTCACTGCTTCCACTTTTACCCTCTTCTATTTGCCATGAAGTGATGGGACAGGATGCTATGATCTTAGTTTTTTGAATGTTCAGTTTTAAGTCAGCGTTTTCACTCTCCTCTTTCACTTTCATCAAGGGGCCTTTAGTTCCTCTTCACTTTCTGCTGTTAGAGTGGTATCATCTTCATATCTGAGGTTGTTGATATTTCTGTCAGCAATCCTGATTCCAGTTTGTGCTTCATCCAGCCCAGCATTTCACATGATGTCCTCTGCATAGAAGTTAAATAAGCAGAGTGACAGTATATAGCCTTGACGTACCCCTTTCCCAATTTTGAACCAATCAGTTGTTTCATGTAAGGTCCTAAATGTTGCTTCCTGACCTGCATACAGGTTTCTCAGGAGACAGGTAGGATGGTCTAGTATTCCCATCTCTTGAAGAATTTTTCACAGTTTGTTGTGATTCATATAGTCAGTGAAACAGAAATAATATTTTTTGGAATTCCCTTACTTTCTCTATTATCCTACAAATTTTGTTAATTTGATCTCTGGTTCCTCTGCCCTTTCTAAACCCAACTTGTACTTCTAGAGTTCTCAGTTCACATATTACTGAAGCCTAGTTTGAAGGATTTTGAGCATAACCTCACTAGCATGTGGAAAGAGTGCAGTTGTATAGTTTGAACATTCTTTAGTATTGCCCCTCTTTGCAGTTGGAATGAAACTGACCTTTTCCAGTCCTGTGGCTACTGCTGAGTTTTCCAGATTTGCTGGCATATTGAGTGCAGCAGTTTCACAGTATATTCTTTTAGAATTTGCAATAGCTCAGCTGGAATTCCATCACCTCCACTAGCTTTGTTCGTAGTGATGCTTCCTAAGGCCCACTTGACTTCGCACTTCAGGATGCTGGCTCTCGGTGAGTGACCACACCATCATGGCTATTCAGGACATTATGATCTTTTTTGTATAATTTTTGTGCGTACTCTTGCCACCTCTTCTTAATCTCTTCTGGTTTTATTAGGTCCTTACCGTTTCTTTTATTGAACCCATCTTTGCATGAAATGTTCCCTTGATATCGCCAATTTTCTTGAAGAGATCTCTAGACTTTCCCATTCTATTGTTTTCCTCTACTTTGCATTGTTCATTGAAGAAGGTCTTATCTTCCCTTGTTATTCTCTGAAACTTTGCATTCAGTTGGGTATATCTTTGCGTTTCTCCTTTGCTTTTCACTTTTCTTTTCTCAGCTATTTGTAAAGCCTCTTCAGACAACCATTTTGCCTTCTTGCATTTCTTTTTCTTTGGGATGGTTGTGGTCACTGCCTCCTGTGCAGTGTCACAAACCTCCATCCATAGTTCTTCAGGCACTCCGGCTACCTGATCTAATCCCTTGAATCTATTCATCACCTCTACTGTATACTCATAAAGGATTTTATTTAGGGCATACCTGAATGGCCCTAGTGGCTTTCCCTACTTTCTTCAATTTAAGTCTGAATTTTGTAATAAGGAATTTATGATCTGAGCCACTGTTAGCCCAGGTTTTGTTTTTGCTGACTATATAAAATGTTTCCATCTTCAGCTGCAGAGTAGAAGATCAGGCTGATTTCAGTGTTGACCATTTGGTGGTGTCCATGTGTAGAGTTGTCTTTTGTGTTGTTGAAAGAGGGTGTTGGCTACGACCAGTGTGTTCTGTTGCCAAAACTCTAAACTTGCCCATTACTCGAGGTATGTCTTGACATCCCACTTTTGCATTCCAATCCCCTATGGTGAAAAGGACATCTTTTTTGGTGTTAGTTCTAGAAGGTCTTGTAGTTCTTCATAGAACTGGTCAACTTCAGCTTCTTGGGCATTAGAGGTTGGGGCAGAGACTTGGATGGCTGTGATGGTGAATGGTTTGCCCCCTGCTCTTCCCCTGTAGCACATTGGACACCTTCCAGCGTGTTGGGCTCATCTTCCACTTGTCACATCTTTATGCCTTTTCATAGTGTTCATGCGTTCCCGTGGCAGGAATGCTGGAGTGGGTTGCTGTTCCCTCCTCCGGTGGCCCTCATTTTGTCAGAAATCTCCATTATGACCCGTCCGTCTCGAGTGGCCCCGCAGTGTGTGGTTCATAGCTTCATTGAATCACACAAGCTCCTTCACCACAGCCAGGCTGTGATCCATCAGGGCGCCACTGTATTCACCCTTCACCAAGTCTTGCCAGACATTTATTTGTTGTAGTATTTTCTAAGAACTGTGACTTTGTTGATACTCTCTGTTACTTTTTTTTTTACTTCATTAGTTTCTGCTTTTTTATTACCTTTTGCTTTCTTAGGGTTTACTGATTACTGTCTTTCTAATTTAACAGATTGTCCTGTTAACTCATTTATTTTCAGCCTTTCTTCTTTTCCTAGGACAAGTCATTAAGGCTATAGATTTGCCTCAAACTGTAACATTTACTGTATTCCAAAAATGTTTGTAGTTCAGTTACATTCATTTTTAAGTGTGTTTTTGGAAGCCTGATGTGCTGCAGTCCATGGGGTCACGAAGAGTCAGACACTACTTTGCAGCTAAACAACGAAACATTTTTCTTTTTTGAAATTGTATTTAGTTATTTATGTTTGGTTGAGCTGGGTCTTCATTGCTACTCGAGAGCTCTGTCTAGTTGCAGTGAGCAGGGGTTTTGCTCTTGTTGAGACGTGGGTGCTTCTCACTGCACTGGCTTCACTTGTTACAGAGCATGTGTCCTGGGGCAGGAGGCTTCAGTACTTCTGGCTCCAGGTTTCTACAGCGCAGGCTCAGAACTTGTGCCCTGCAGGCTCAGTTGCTCCTGGCGGTGGAGTCTTTCCAGACTGGGGACCTCACCTGTGTCCTCTGCATTGGCAGGTGGACTCACAAACCCCTCTTCCCGGGGAGTCCAGTTTTTAGTATTTTTTGAAAAATTTCCATTACCGTTTCTGACGACTCATGCAATATTTAGAAGTGTTATTATTTTCTATTTGTATTTTAAAAATGACTCCTTCATTATTGATTTTTAACTTAACCGCATTTTTATCAGCACCCAGGAAGAAAATCATACGTATTCTCTGAAATTTAATGGCAGTTACCTCCCAACGTATGTACTGTTTTTCTATATGTCCCATGTATCCTTGAGAAGAATGTTTGTTTTCTAACAGTTAGGTTCTGTTCATTAAATTCTTGTTCATTATTTTGTTTTTAGGTATTTTTTGATTCACTTGATCTATAGAAAATTAGCGTGTGTTGAATCACCCAAATCAGTGGTCAGTTTCTTCCTGTAATTCTACAGTCTTTACAGGCTTTTCTCCTCCTGGGAGATTGTGATTTTTTTTTTTTTTTCTTTTTTGCCTGGTCTGGATGGAGATTTGATTTGCTTAGAAATGTTTCAGGCTAGAGAGAAGCTAGGAGAAAGCACGGGGTGTAGAATTCTCTTTTTAATTTGCACTGTCAACTGGGAGAGCAGTGCACTCACGGTACTGAACTTAGAAGCTGCGTTCTTCAGGTTCCTTTGGGTTCTCAGATGCAGGTTAGAGCTCTTGATCCTTTTTGTCCTGTCTCCTCTCGGACTTCTTCCATTTGTCCTGACTACTTCACCTCTTGGCTCATGCTGGTGCTCCCACTCTCGACCTTTCGGGGTGCTCACCACATCTGCCCTATTTTCATCTTTCCAGGCTGATCCTTGCTGAGATGGTTGAACTGGAGTGGCATCTCCCCATCACTTGTAGGGCACTGCTGCTCTGTGTTTGAACTGAGATCAACAGAGGATTAGCACTTCACTTTACCTAAGCATTCTCTCGATGGAGGGGCCAGCATTTCCTCTGATAGCTCATCAGGTCTGGGAGGCTTAGAAGTCGGAGAGTGACAGTCTTTTGCTTTTACTGAGTATTTCATCTTTTTTCCAGAGAGGTCTCACTCTCTCCTTCACACACCCTGATCTGACTTCTGGTGGATGCGGCAAGGTCCCAGTCCAAGGTGACTTACTTCCTGTTCGCAACCATCACTGTTCTTGAAATTATTTACTTTGCCAGTTTTGGTGTCCCTTCGAGGCTGTCACTCTAGTTGGAGATCAAACCAGTCCATCCTAAAGGAAATCCGTCCTGAGTGTTCATTGGAAGGACTGATGCTGAAGCTAAAACTCCAGTACTTTAGCCACCTGATGCGAAGAGCTGACTCATTGGAAAAGACCCTGATGCTGGGAAAGATTGAGGGCGGGAGGAGACGGGGACGGCAGAGGATGAGATGGCTGGATGGCATCACCGAATTGATGGACATGGGTTTGTGTAAGCTCCGGGAGAGGGTGAAGGACAGAGAAGCCTGGCGCGCTGCAGTCCATGGGGTCACAGAGAGTCGGACACAGCTGAGCGACTGGACAGCAAGCCGATGCTGCCCTTTCTCCCGTTCCTTCTGCAGCTGCTCTTCTCCTTGTTCTCTCACAGCTGGGCATCCGGCTGAGCTTTGCTGCCTCAAAGATAGAAGCTGCCTGAAAGCTAGATAAGGAGGTGCCAGCAGAGGAGACATCTTCGTTAGGAGTACCCTGAGGCTTTAAATGCAGTTTGGGTCTCTGGAAGGGTCCTCTGTCGTCATACCTATAATATCTTGAGAGCAGTTGTCTTTGGTGCTCTGCGACTGAACGTCCTATCTATGGAGCTTCACAGTCATTGTCCCTCTAGTACCCGCTGCAGCTTGCCTTTTTCCACTGTTTATCCTGAAGTCATGGCCTCTGTTACAGCCTCTGCTGCCTTAGTCATGACGGCAGTCGTGGCCTCCATAGTGATCATGATGTTTGCCTTCAAAGCTCTCTTCACCTCTTCTAGGTGAATAGGCGAATCCAGGCTGTCTGTGCAGGACAGCTTCTCCGGTCCGTATCTGTTTTGTGAAAATTGTGATTTCTTTTTCAGTGAAAAGAACCACCATCCTTGTCCCTGTCCTGTCCTTGATTAGCAGGGCTCCCTGGAATTCTGCTGTCTAGAGATTCTTTACTGAGGCTCTAGGCTGAACAGGAACTCCAGGTTCTCAAACTGAGCATAATGAAAACCTTTCCACCTCCCTGCATTACTGGGTTCTCACGGTAAATGCTCGGTGCTGATAACTCTAAAGAACTCCTGAATGGAGATTTCTGCTTCTTACAAGTTGGGCTCCCTAGAAAGACAACATAGGGTGGCAGATGGGGAAGTGGCCCTGTTCCCAGCAGCCTGTGGAGCAGTGGGCAGGATGGAAGTCAAGTCTCAGGTGCTGTGACGTGCTATCATCGTAACGGTGTCAAATGGTTGAAACAGCCTCAGTCGTCTGTTTTGGGGTCATAGATGGTGCTTCTACCATGCTATACCATTCCTCAACCCAGAAGTCTGTCAGGGACTTGCCATTCTTTTTGGCTGAGATCACTTTGTTGGGCTGGAAGAAGGAACCAAAGCTAGGCTTTTTTTTTTTTTTTTTTTTAAAGCATGCAAATTTGGAGTTCTCTGTCTGCTTACTTAGATTGACTCTTGTATCATTTTCTTTGTTTTCCCTGATAACGCTCTTTTTCTGCTATTATGACTAAGCCCAGCTTTCCTTTTGTTCGTATTTACGTCCTTTTCCATAGTTTTGCTTCCATGCTTGTCAGCATCTTTATTTTGTAGGCGTCTCTCATCTTACTCTTATATTTGCTGTTACTGTGATTATTTCTATATTTGCACTCTCTTACTTTATGCTTTCTGATAATGCTGGTTGTTTATGCTTTTTTTTTTCCTTTCCTTTTCTAACCGTTTTTTTGGGAATTGAATTTTTTTTTAAATTGTATTCTCTTCTACTCTACTGGTTTGGAAATTACACTCCTTATTTCTGTTCTTCTTCGGTTACCCTTGAAATCCTGCTGGGAATGCTATGTAGTCCAAAGTTAAGCCAGAGCACAGGCCCTCTGCCGGACAATGCAGAGAGTTGACCTCGTCAGCCCCTGTCTTCTTGCTCCCTGCCCAGCCCCTCCACTTGGTGCCTCTGTCCTTGGTTCTGTATTTTAATGGTTTATTCTGGTTTTATTTACATACCATAATAAGATGTCACTGTTGTTATTTTATTGGCAGTGTTTATCTAGATTTACTTGTATGCTGACCAGTTTCTTTACTCATCTTTCCCTTCCTGCATCTCAGAGCATCCTCCTGTGTAATTTTATTCTGTTTTGGAAACGTGTCTTTCAGATTTTGTCGAAGTAAAGGCCTGCTGTTGGTAAACTCTGGCACAGGCTTGATACCTTCTGTGTTCCAAAGAGAGTTTTGGTGCTTGAATCCATTTTCTCAGTTTCCGCAGATAGACGCTTGCTCCGCCTTCTGTGTTTCTGTCGCTGCTTGCTGAGAATCCTGCTGTCACCTGACTCTCTTCTGAGTGTCGTCACTCTTCTCTCTGGCTGCTTTTAGCTTGCCCTGTGTTTTGGTGCTGTGCAGCGTGACTGCTGTGTGTCCCTGGGTGTCCAAACGTGAATGTCTTCATGCCCTGTGTTTCGGTGCTATGCAGCGTGACTGCTGTGTGTCCCTGTGTGTTCAAACGTGAGTGTCTTCATGTTTACCCCAACTATTTCATGCAGTGTGTCTTAGAGTTGTGAACAAGTTTATTTCACGGTTCTAGAAAACTAAGTCATTTTCTCTGCTAGTACGATCTCCTCTTTCTTTTTTTATTTTTTTTTTATTTTTAAATTTTAGTTTTTTATTTTTAAATTTTAAAATCTTTAATTCTTACATGCATTCCCAAACATGAACCCCCTCCCACCTCCCTCCCCATAACATCTTTCTGGGTCATCCCCATGCACCAGCCCCAAGCATGCTGCATCCTGCGTCAGACATAGACTGGCGATTCAATTCACATGATAGTATACATGTTAGAATGTCATTCTCCCAAATCATCCCACCCTCTCCCTCTCCTCCTCTTTCTTCATTTTCTGAAATTATGAGCAGAAATATATGTCAGGTCACATTTTATCTTTTCATGTCTTTTAGTTTCTATTTGATTTTTCAAGCTATTTATCTCAGCATTACTTCTAAATGAATTTTTAAAGTTTATATTCAAGTTTGGTGATTCTCTCTTAAGTGCTATCTAATCTGAATAAACTATAGGCTCTAATTAATACTAATATATTGATATGGGACAAATATAGCATCCTAATAAAAGAAATCAATAGTAGATGACACTGGGTATAGGATATATGAGAATGCTATTTTCTTTACAACTTTTCTGTAAATCTGAAACTATTCTAAAATGAAGAGTTTAAGCAAATTCGAAATGGTTCTTTTTCAGATATGCAATGCCATTTTCATGGTCTGTTTGACCAACATGCCTTTTATTGCTAAAACTAACTTTTAAAAATTTATGTTTAATAATTTTTATTATTTTTTATGTTTGGTCAGTTCAGTTCAGTCACTCAGTCGTGTCCGACTCTTTGCGACCCCATGAGTTGCAGCACGCCAGGCCTCCCTGTCCATCACCAACTCCTGGAATTCACTCAGATTCATGCCCATCGAGTCAGTGATGCCATCCAGCCATCTCATCCTCGGTCATCCCCTTTTCCTCCTGTCCCCAATCTCTCCCAGCATCAGAGTCTTTTCCAATGAGTCAACTCTTCGCATGAAGTGGCCAAAGTACTGGAGTTTCAGCTTTAGCATCATTCCTTCCAAAGAAATCCCAGGGCTGATCTCCTTCAGAATGGACTGATTGGATCTCCTTGCAGTCCAAGGGACTCTCAAGAGTCTCCTCCACCACCACGCTTCAAAAGCATCAATTCTTCGGCGCTCAGCCTTCTTCACAGTCCAACTCTCACATCCATACATGACTACTGGAAAAACCATAGCCTTGACTAGATGGACCTTAGTCAGCAAAGTAATGTCTCTGCTTTTGAATATACTATCTAGGTTGGTCATCACTTTTCTTCCAAGGAGTAAGCGTCTTTTAATTTCATGGCTGCAGTCACCATCTGCAGTGATTTTAGAGCCCCCCAAAATAAAGTCTGACACTGTTTCCACTGTTTCCCCATCTATTTCCCATGAAGTGATGGGACCGGATGCCATGATCTTCGTTTTCTGAATGTTGAGCTTTAAGCCAACTTTTTCACTCTCCTCTTTCACTTTCATCAAGAGGCTTTTTAGTTCCTCTTCACTTTCTGCCATAAGGGTGGTGTCATCTGCATATCTGAGGTTATTGATATTTCTCCCAGCAGTCTTGATTCCAGCTTGTGTTTCTTCCAGTCCAGTGTTTCTCATGATGTACTTTGCATATAAGTTAAATTATGCTTAATAATCATAATAATAAAGTCCATGAGGGTAAGAAACACATTTATATTACTTTTTCATTCTTGCCCTTAATGTTCATCTTTATCTTAGTAGGTTAAAGGTGAATAGAAGTTTAGTCTTAAAATAGTTGCCATTCAGGTTAAAGCTGAAGTAGCTCAGCTTTGTGTTTTATTTAAAAAGTAAAAATAGGGTGGGGCAGTGAAATAGAACTTGAAAATATTATCTATAAAAAGAAACATGCAAGATTTACTGGGGACAAGGGTTAATTGTATTGAAAATTATAATCTCTAGTCTAATATATGAATAAATTAACTTTTTTGTAGATTTAAGCTGAATTTTGGGACATGGCCACTGCTTCGCCAAGGTCTGATACTAGTAATAACCACAGTGGAAGGTTGCAGTTACAGGTAACTGGTAAGTTGTTTTCACAGTAATTTAAACTAATAGTTCTCTGATGATACTTTCTTTTTAATACCTAATATAGCAGACTTATTTCATAAGTATCTTTTCTTTTAGATTTATGCCATGGTGTATTTGTTGCAGTAGGCCTCAAAGATAGAAACTCTGTAAAAATATTTATTCCATGAGTATTTACTGAACCTGTACTGGATGCAGAGGAGCTCTATTCTTTTTGGTGGTGGAAGAATTTGGGTATTAGAATAAGCCCCATTGAAATGAACTGGTGTTTAAAAGATTATTAGAATGGAGAAAGATGCTAAAAGCTCTTTTCCATGCGTTTAAGCCATTCATTCAATCATGGGCAAATAGTTGTTAAGTGGAATTCCATATATGAAAACACAAGACCCTAGTACTCCAGGGACTTACTGTAAAATGTCAAGCAGGTCTGTTTTGCATGGACAGTCACCATGCAGAGTGACTGTTAACTTGTTCTGCATGGACAGTCACCATGCAGAGTGACTGTTAACTGGATGCAATGAGAACTTAGAGGAAAGTGTCGCAGCTCTGCTTGGACCTGGAGAGGGCCTGTAGGTCTGTGAAGGCAGGGTGAGAGAAGGAGTCACAGAGGGTGACACTTCAGCTCTTGTAGGAAGGATTAGAGTTCACTGCAGATTGGCAGCCAAAAGTATGGGAGGGAGAAGGAACAGCATATGTAAAAGCATGGAAGAGCCTTGCTCAGATCATTTATTCTAGCTAACTGGAGTAATGATTCAAAGAATAGTCCTTAAACCAGAAATTTTACTTGTATAAATTTATCTTTTAGGTATTTATATTGTTCATATGTGCATATAAATAATGTCCACATATAATGTATGTATATAGTTTATATATAAATATCTGTAAGATAAATTAGTAGGAGTAACAGAAAAATAATCTTTAATACCAAAAGATTGGCAGAATTCTAGATAAACAATGAATTACATGTTTCATTGAATGAATGAGATGAATATGTGTACCAGTAAGAGCCAAGTTCTAAGATAATATTTTTAAGTGAAAGAGCAAAGTGTGAAATATGAAATAGTGCATATAGCCATATGGATATGAAAAAGGAGGGATGTTTGTATGTGGCTCTGTGCTTAGAACATTAGAAATAATATTTGCCTTAGGAGGGGCAGGTTGAGTTTCGGATAAGAAGGAGACATACTGTAATTCCCATGGTACTCATAACTGTCAGGTCAGCTGTTAATAGGAGTTCTCAGTGAACAGAGCTAGAAGATGTTTATTGTCTTAGAAAGCAAAAAGCAAATCCCGAGTTCATGCTGATAAGGCTGATTCTAAAGAATAGCTGTAGTCTGTAAATAACTATTTTCCACTAAAAGAAGAAAAAAGTTATTTTTACTTCTTTTTACTTTATATTTCTGTTTTCTCTTAACTTCAGAATTTTAATTCTAAATAATATCAGCACAGGTATATCTGTTTTATCCTAACACACACACACAGAAGTCTTAGCAGTGTTAAAGTTACTGAAAATAACAGGCCCTCTCATTGCAGTTTTAAGATTTCTCTGTGAGCGTCCCTCCTTTGTATGTATAGTCAGAATTTTTTTTACATTTGGTTATGCCACCAACTGGGTTAGTCAGATTCATTGCTTTCAGTTATTTATTTTTTATTTAATTTTATTTTATCACCATATAAGGCATTTATACAGTTCTAGAGTCAAAATTGGAGAAGGCAATGGCACCCCACTCCAGTACTCTTTCCTGGAAAACCCCATGGACAGAGGAGCCTGGTAGGCTGCAGTCCATGGGGTCGTTAAGAGTCTGACACGACTGAGTGACTTCACTTTCACTTTTCACTTTCATGCATTGGAGAAGGAAATGGCAACCCACTCCAGTGTTTTTGCCTGGAGAATCCCAGGGACAAGGGAGCCTGGTGGGCTGCCATCTATGGGGTCGCACAGAGTCAGACATGACTGAAGTGACTTAGCAGTAGCAGAGTCAAAATTGTTAATTCAGAATGATATTTGGAGAAGTCTGGGTACTCTGTCCATTCCTTCCCCTTCTTTCCCTTCCACCTTTGGAAACATTTTTATAAGTGTTGTTTTATCCATCTATTGCTTCTTTTTGAAAATATAAGCAGGTATACACATTATATGCATGCATATCTCTCCTCTCAATCTTCCTACTTCTTAGCATCTAGCTCCTACACCTTGCTTTTCTTCATTTAACAGTTATATCCTAGGGTATTGTCCATAGCAGAGTATTCCATACACCTTTTTATCGCTGCCCAGTACTCTGTTGACTGGATGTACCAAAGTTAATTCAGCTAGTGCCCTATTGATGGACACTGAGTTCCATTTTTTGCTATTGCAAATAGTGCTACAATAAAGGGCTTCATGTGTCATTAGGATAGAATTCTAGAATGAGATTGCTTGATCAAATTGTAAGCATGTGTGATATTATCAATCACAGTTGACCCCTGAACCACAGAGATTATGGTGCCGAGTCCTGTGCATTTGAAAAATCTATGCATAACTTTACAATCAGCCCTCAATATCCATGGTTCCATATCCATGGATACAGCCAGCTCCTGATGGTATAGTACTGTAGTATGTCCTTATCTTAAAAAAATCTGTGTAGAAGTGTATCCACACGATTCAAACCACTGTTGTTCAGAGGTCAACTGTTGTGAAGTTCCTTTCCATAGGATCTGTACTATTTCTGTGTTCCCACCAGGTGTCTGTGAGAGTGCCTGTTTTCCTATAGCCTCATCAAGATACACTATCAGGCATGATGACACTTAGGTAAGAAGTAATATCTGAAGTGTCATTTTATATATCATTTCTTTCATGAGTGAGGTTGAGGCATATTTCAGGGATATCTGTATTTAGTTTTCTGTGAACTGTGAACTTACATATTTTCAAGCACTTCCCTGATGATTTTGATGTGTATTCCATCTAAGTGTAATTCCTGATACGTATGCTTTTGCTCTGCTAAGCTTAGAGCTGTATCCTTGGTTTTCACTGTTAACTCGTGCAGCACCTGTGGCCACCATATCTGAGATGTAACTTTCTTCCTGGTCTTTATCTACTGTATGAGTACTTAACTGAAGTAACAAAGACCTGGTCTAGCTGATTTGGGCCAAAAGGGACCTTAGAGAAAAGCTATCAGGTAGCTAATAAATAGAATCACTCAAAAGCCTAGAGAACCAATTGGAAAATAGATATGGACCAAAGGAGTGTAAGTAGCCAAAATAGTGCCTCCACAGTATTTATCATTTTGAGTATCAGTTAATACAGCTAAAGCCTTTGACTGTGTGGATCACAACAAACTGTGGAAAATTCTGAAAGAGTTGAGAATACCAGACTGCCTCGTCTACCTTCTGAGAAATCTGTATGCTGGTCAAGAAGCAACAGTTAGAACCAGACATGGAACAACAGACTGTTTGCAAATCGGGAAAGGAGTATGTCAAGGCTGTATATTGTCACCATGCTTATTTAACTTATTTGCAGAGTACATCATGTGAAATGCTGGGCTGGATGAAGTCCAAGCTGGAATCAAGATTGCCAGGAGAAATATCAGTAACCTCAGATGTTCAGATGACACCACCCTTATGGCAGAAAGCAAGAAGAACTAAAGAGCCTCTTGATGAAAGTGGAAGAGGAGAGTGAAAAAGCTGCCTTAAAGCTCAGGATTCAAAAAACTAAAATCATGGCATCTGGTTTCATCACTTCATCTCAAATAGACAGGGAGACCATAGAAACAGAGACTTTATTTTCTTGGGCTCCAAAATCACTGGAGATGGTGAAATTAAAAGACACTTGCACCTTGGAAGAGAAACTATGACAAACCTAGACAGTGTATTAAAAAGCAGAGACATAACTTTGCTGACAAAAGTCCATTTAGTCAAAGCTGTGGTTTTTCCAGTAGTCATGTATGGATGTGAGAATTGGACCATGAAGAGAGCTGAGCACCGAAGAACTGATGCTTTTGAACTGTGGTGTTGGAGAAGACTCTTGAGAGTCCCTTGGACTACAAGATGAAACCAGTCAATCCTAAAGGAAATCAGTCCTGAATATTCATTGGAAGGACTAATGCTGAAGCTCCAATCCACCTGATGTGAAGAACTGACTCATTAGAAAAGACCATAATGTTGGGAAAGATTGAAGGTGGGAGAGAAGGGGATGACAGAGGAGAGATGGTTGGATGACATCACCAACTCAGTGGACATGAGTTTGAGTAAGCTCTGGGAGTTGGTGATGGACAGGGAAGCCTGGCGTGCTGCAGTCCCTGGGGTTGCAAAGAGTTGGACACGACTGAGCTGCTGAACTGAACTGAACTAAGCGACTGAACACACACACACAAGTTGTTTATCCATGCATCTACTACATCTTGGTTACTTAGACATTTTGACAGTTGTATAAATAAAGCTGTGATAAATATCCACTTGAAGGCTTTGTGTGGACATAAGTTTTCAGCTCTTTTCAGTAAATACCAAAGAGTGCAATTATTGGATCACATGGTAAGCCTATGTTTAGATTGTAAGAAATCGTAAAACTGTCTTCCAAAGTGGTTGAACCATTTTGCATCTCCACCAGCCATGAATGAGAGTTTCTGTGGCTCCATATTCCCCCAGCATTTGTTGTGGTTAGTGTCCCAAATTTTGGCCAGTCTATTAGCTGTGTGAGCTTCACTGGTGGCTCAGTGGTAAAGAACCCTGTCAATGCAGGAGACGTGGGTTTGATCCCTGGGTTGGGAAGATCCCCTGGAACAGGAGATGGCAACCTGCTCCAATGTGTCTTGCCTGAGAAATCCTATGGACAGGAGGAGCTTGATGGGCTGCAGTTAGTGGGGTGGCAAAAGAGTGGGACACGACTTAGCAGTTGAACAACAGTAGGTGTGTAGTGATATCTCACTGTTCTTTTAATTTATGCTTCCCTGATGACATGTGTTGTGGAGCTTTTCATATGCTTACTTGTTATCCATGTATCTTTGGTGAGGTGTCTGTTAAGGTCCTTGTTCCATTGGGTTGTTTGTTTTCTTATTGTTGACTCTGAAGAGTTTGTTGTGTATTTTAGACAATAGTTCTTCATCAGATATGTCTTTTGCAGGTATTTTCTCCCTGTCTGTGGCTTGCTGTGGAAAACTCCGCAGTGGCCACAGGACTGGAAAAGGTCAGTTTTTATTCCAATCCCAAAGAAAGGCAATGCCAAAGAATGCTCAAACTACCACACAATTGCACTCATCTCACATGCTAGTAAAGTAATGCTCAAGATTCTCCAAGCCAGGCTTCAGCAATACGTGAACCATGAACTTCCTGATGTTCAAGCTGGTTTTAGAAAAGGCAGAAGAACCAGAGATCAAATTGTCAACATCCGCTGGATCATGCAAAAAGCAAGAGAGTTCCAGAAAAACATCTATTTCTGCTTTATTGACTATGCCAAAGCCTTTGACTGTGTGGATCACAAGAAACTGTGGAAAATTTTGGAAGAGATGGGAATACCAGGCCACCTGACCTGCCTCTTGAGAAATCTGTATGCAGGTCAGGAAGCAACAGTTAGAACTAGACATGGAACAACAGACTGGTTCCAAATAGGAAAAGGAGTACGTCAAGGCTGTATATTGTCAGCCTGCTTATTTAACTTCTATGCAGAGTTAATGAGAAATGCTGGGCTGGAAGAAGCACAAGCTGGAATCAAGACTGCCAGGAGAAATATCAATAACCTCAGATATGCAGATGACACCACCCTTATGGCAGAAAGTGAAGAGGAACTAAAAAGCCTCTTGATGAAAGTGAAAGAGGAGAGTGAAAAAGTTAGCTTAAAGCTCAACATTCAGAAAACGAAGATCGTGGCATCCGGTCCCATCACTTCATGGGAAATAGATGGGGAAACAGTGGAAACAGTGTCAGACTTTATTTTGGGGGGCCTCCAAAATCACTGCAGATGTTGATTGCAGCCATGAAATTAAAAGATGCTTACTCCTTGGAAGAAAAGTGATGACCAACCTAGATAGCATATTCAAAAGCAGAGACATTACTTTGCCGACTAAGGTCCGTCTAGTCAAGGCTATGGTTTTTCCTGTGGTCATGTATGGATGTGAGAGTTGGACTGTGAAGAAGGCTGAGCGCCGAAGAATTGATGCTTTTGAAGTGTGGTGTTGGAGAAGACTCTTGAGAGTCCCTTGGATTGTAAGGAGTTCCAACTAGTCCATTCTGAAGGAGATCAGGCCTGGGATTTCTTTGGAAGGAATGATGCTAAAGCTGAAGCTCCAGTACTTTGGCCACCTCATGCAAAGAGTTGACTCATTGGAAAAGACTCTGATGCTGGGAGGGATTGGGGGCAGGAGGAGAAGGGGACGACAGAGGATGAGATGGCTGGATGGCATCACGTGAGTCTGAGTGAATTCCAGGAGTTGGTGATGGACAGGGAGGCCTGGCGTGCTGCGATTCATGGGGTCGCAAAGAGTGGGACACGACTGAGCAACGGAACTGAACTGTGACTTGCCTTTTCATTCTCTTGACTTTGTCATTCACAGTGCAGTTTTGAATTTTAATTAAGTGCTAGTTGTACGTCACATCTTTCAAGGACCATAGCTTTGGTGTCATAACTAAAAAGACATCTATTACCATACCTAAAGTCACCTAAAGTTTTTCCTGTGTTATCTTCTGTGAGTTTTATAGTTTTATGTTTTGCCTTTAAGTCTGTGACACATTTTCAGTTAATTTCTATAAAGGATATAAGATCTCTGTTTGCATTTATTTATTTGCATGTGGATGTCCAGTTGTTTGTGCACCATTTGTTGGAAAGATGTCTTATGCTGTTAACACCATCCAGTACTGCCTTTCCCTTCTTCCAGTGCACAGATAAGTCCAGCGTATACTGAGGATTCATTTGGAGTGAATAACTTTGGTTGTGGGATGTTTAGGGGGAGATCTGTTCCTTCTGTATCACGTTAGGGATACAGAGTTTAGAGCAGTTTGGAACAGAGAAGGATGAAAATGAGTTTTGCCATCACCCTAATAATAACACTTCAGACGTAACATTAAACACTTCCTGGTATATAAGTATAGTGCTGCCTTTGAATCTCTGTCTGCTCTTCAGTTGTGAACTGAGGACTGCTGTATTTCAAATAGTCTACTTCTGCTGCGGCTTTTTTCGCATCTTGTTTCTGTGACTACTTGTTTACACTGCTGTTCCCTCACCGTAGAGTGTGAGCTTGCATCAGCATGTTTATGTTCACAGTTTAACATGTGATACACGTGTGACATGCAGATGGCTTTCCCTTCTTATCTCAGACTCACAGTGTTCATAGGTGATTGACTGCAGAAATGATCTTGATAAGTTCTTATTACTACTTGGTAGTCAGTACTTTGCTCTGAAATTATGTATTCCCCATTTGAATTAGTAGTTTTAAAAGTTATTTAAAAATCAGATGGTTAGCCTAAATTAAACAAGTCTTCCTCCAAGTCAGATAAATTCACTTTCAAATTCACTTTCTGTAAAGAGGTATGATTAACTTCTGTAGTGACATTTTGAGTTCAGAATTTTTCTTTGAAAAGGCAGATAACCTCCTTTTTTTGAAACCAACTTCCTAGGAAAAGCATTTTTTTAAAAATTGGCAGTGTTTGTGTAATTTCAGATGGGTAAGTTATGAATACTACCTCACAGAGAGGTTAATAGATACATTGAATCTGAAGACACTTACCTTTCTCTTAATGCTGGAGGCAGCTTAGAATCAGCAAAGATGTGGAGAAATCAGAACTCTTATACACTGCAGCTGGGTATTTAAAATGGTACAGCCACTGTGGAAAATAGCCAGTATTCAACAGAATTATCGTGTGTGTGTGCATGCTAAGTCGCTTCAGTCATGTCTGACTCTGTGCAGGCCTATGGATTGTAGCCCGCCAGGCTCCTCTGTCCATGGGATTCTCCAGCAAGAATACTGGAGTGGGTTGCCCTTCTCCAGGGGATCTTCCCTCAGGGATCAAACATGTGTCTTTTAGTCTGCTGCATTGCCAGGCAGGTTCTTCATCACTAAAGCCACCTGAGAAGCCCCAGCCATTCCACTCCTAGGTAAGAGAAATGAAAACAGACGTCTACACAAAGCCTTCTAGGTGAATGTTTATAGCCAAAAAGTGAAAACAACCCAAATGTCTATCAGCTGCTGAATGGATAAATAAAAAGTGGTATGCCTATACAGTGAGACATTATGTGTAAATAAAATCAATGAAAATACTCGTGTATGCTACAGCCTGAATGAAGTTAGAAAGAATGCTAAGTGAAAGAAGCCAGTCACAAAAGACCATGTTTTGTGAATCTAAATCCACTATTTGAAATGTTTAGAACAGGCAAATCTATAGAGACAGAGAGTAGATGAGTCGTTGCCTAGGGCTGGTGGGGAGGAGGAGGTGAGATGGAATAGAAGGGTGACTGCTTAATAGTATGAGGTTTCTTTTTGGGGTAATAAATATATTTTAAATTGCTTGTGATGATGGTTGCACAACTCCTGTGACTATGATGAAAACTATTGTGCAGTTTAAATGGATGAATTATATGCTATGTGAATATATTTCAGTAAAACTACTTAAAGCCAAATGTTCTCAGGCGTTGACAGTAGCCCTTTTGTATTGTTTCTTCATCTTGCCAGCAAAAAGAGTCTGAGTTGCTCAAGAAGCACGATTCCATTTGTATTGATTTATACAATTTTGTGTGCTAAGTCGCTTCAATCCTGTCTGACTCCTTGTGACCCCATGGGCTGTAGCCCGCCAGGCTGCTCTGTCCGTGGAATTCTCCAGGCAGGAATACTGAAGTGGGTTGCCATGCCCTTCTCCAGGGGATCTTCCCAACCCAGGGATCGAACTCAAGTCTCCTGCATTGGCATGCAGATTCTTTACCACTAGCGCCACTTTGGAAGTCCCTAGAGTCGGACACAACTGAAGCGACTTAGCACACCCACACTTTGTGGCTAAATATATTCACTAGTGGTTATCGTGTTTCTTGTTAGTTTCTAGTGCCAAACTGAAAAGAAAAAAGAACTGGTTTGGAACAGCAATATATACAGAAGTAGCTGCAGATGGAGAAAGTAAGAAAACAGCAAAATCCAGTAGTTCTTCTAATCCAAAATGGGACGAACAGCTAACTGTGTAAGTATCTGGTGTAAAGAATGCAAAATTTTCAAAAGAGTGTCGTTTGGGGAATGTTTTTTTGGTGATTTGCTGTTGTTATTTTGGTAAGATAACTTCAGAGCAAGGAATTCTATATTTTAGTGTGACTAAATTTTAAATGTGAAAAAAGTGTTGGTTAATTTTATTTTCTTCTGAAATGAAGCATAATAATCCTTGCCTGTGCTTTACAGACTTTTTCCATATAATCATATTTTCTCTTATTGTCTTGTAAAAATAAATAGAGCAGAAAACCACTTGGCATTTCTAAAATACAGTGTTACAAATTTGTGTATAGTAAAAGTATTATAACTAATGCATTTAGCTATCTTAAATCTTTAGATATTTGTTCAAGTAGAAGTAATGTTATTGTGAAGTCTTAATAAGACTTTTGATGTATTGTTGGTGTTTTGGTTTGTCAATTACAGAAATTGTTTAGTTATTGAATTCCTAATGTACTTGAAAATAAATGTTTTTATTTATAATTCAGCTAGTTTACTGTTTCATGTAGTATTTTTCCTTAAATAAGCTGAATTTGTGACTTTTTCAAAGTTATTGAAGTAAGTGTATTCTGTATTTTTGTTACAATTTTACCCTTACAGAAATGTGACCCCACAGACTACATTGGAATTTCGAGTTTGGAGTCATCATACTATAAAAGCAGATGCTTTATTAGGAAGAGCAACAGTAGATTTGAAACAAGCTCTGTTAATACACAATAGAAAATGTAAGTTTTTTGTTCTAATCTTTGTATTTTTTTAACTTTATTTTAGACATTCTTAAAATATCCTGAAGTCTAAAAGCCAAAAAAAAGTTTTATATTTATAAAAGGAGAGATTCATTTATTGCCTGTGACTTTTTAAAAATTTATAGCATTATATGAAATATGAAATATGTATACTGGCATTTCTCTATCCAAGAAATTTATACAAAATAACCCAGTCATCAGTGAATATACCCTTTTATCAGTGATCATCAGTGATTTATTTTATATTCAAAGACTTGAAAACAATAATCATTATCTGAGCCTACTCTTTGTTTCTTAGCTAATAACAGTTTTGTTTGTACAAAATAGATTCTGAGTCTTTAATTTTCTTTTTTCATTATCTAGTTCATGTTTTGAAAATATGGAGTCTATAGAAAGTCACAGAGGAATATAAAAATTACCTGTAATTTTTACTATCCAGAGATAACTATAGACACATTTTGTTTCTTCTTTGTATCTATTAGTTTATCCTCTTCTTTTTTCATTTAAGAATATAATATGAACATTATGTTTCTATTACATAAAATTTTTCTAGCATAAGAATTCTTAAAAGTAGTTTAAGTATTGTAAACTTTCTATCATGGTATACAAAAATTTGGGTGTATATACTTGTTACTTCTAATTCTGAGAAATTGCTTTTATGAAATTCTCAAAATATTGTGTGATCCAAAGAGTATTAAAAACTGGATGATTTAACTGATTTCTTATTATTTGATGTTTAGGCAGTTTCTGATAGTTCACTCAAATACAACTGTAAATCTTTATGTTCGTCATCTTATTTCCTTAGAAATTTTCTTATTCCTAACAAATGTGCTAAAATGCTTATTTTTAAAATGTCAATTTTTAAAAAAAAATCTGTTTTTAACAAAAAATTCATATTAGCTAAAAAATCTGTTTTTTATATAGTTTTTGGACATAAGGAGTTATGAGTCAAGAAAATGTAAAAGCCACACTAATTTTTATGTATGAGTGCTTGCTAAGTCACTTCAGTCATGTCTGACTCTTTGTGACCCCCATGGACTGTAGCCCACCAGGCTCCTCTGTCCATGGGATTCTCCAGGCAAGAATACTGGAGTGGGTTGCCATGCCTTCCTCCAAGGGATCTTCCTGACCCAGGGATTGAACCCCCATCTCCTGCATTGGCAGGCGGATTCTTTACCACCAGCACCACCTGGGAAGTCCCAATGTTTATGTATAGTAATTAAAAAAAAAAGCATTGGAAGTTTAATTCTCTGTTATGTTATGGCTTTTGGTCATTCACTTCATCTTTGTGACAGAAATAAGTAGTAGGTCTTGTATGCAAACGTACGTTGCTTGGTCTGATGGTGGCTGGATTTGTACTTTTCCCCCAGCTCCGTGGCATTATTGGTATAAATATGTAACGCCTCTCAGTTTAACTATGTTATTTCAGAATTGACTATTTGGTTTCACTTATTTATATGCTGTTTCTACTCTGCATTAAGCTTTTACATGGGACCTCTTTTCTAGTACAGTGATTTTTTCTCATAATCTCACAGCCTAGAGATAATGAGTGCTAATATTTTGGTGAATTTTGTCTATATGTGTACATGTATAATAACTGGAATGATATTCAGCTTCATATTCTGCATAACTCTCAATGTTATATCGTGTGTATTTCTCTGTGTAATTCAGTGGTATTCTTTGAAAGCTAATTTTAGTAGTTTCATAATATTTTACCACAAACCATGATTTTTGAACCATGTCCCTACTGTTGCCATTTACATTGTTTCCAAATCTGTTACATTAGGCCGTACTGAACCTTCCTATAAAGATCATAATTATGCTCTGTACAAAGATTACAATGTTTATCTGCCAAAGTGATATTGTGGGAAGGTTGTAATGTCTGTATACTTGGAAATGAAACTCTTATAAACTGTATATACTTAAAATTATCTCTTATGACTTAATTAGGCAGAATGTTCTCAGAGGAAAATCAAAATTTTATAAACATTCTTATATGTCTTGAAGTCAGAGGTCTAAGAAATTATAGTAGGAACATCCTGTATATCCTAGGCAGTCAGTGTTTTTTTTTTTTTTTTAATTTATTTTGAAAATTGAAAGGTATATTAGTTTTCCAGGACTGCCATACCAAAACACCACAGACTGGGTAGCCTAAACAAAAGAAATGTACTCTCTCACAGTTCTGGAGGATAGAAGCCTGAGATCAAGAGGTTGACAGGGTCGGTTATTTCAGAAGACTCTTTTCTTGGCTTGTGGCTAACCATCGTTACCTTACATCTGTACGTGATTTTCCTTATGTATGTGCATCAGTTCGGTTCAGTTCAGTTGCTCAGTTGTGTCCAACTCTTTGTGACCCCATGGACTGCAGCACGCTAGGTATATCTGTGTCCAGTTTCCTTTTCTTGAAAGGACAGCAGTCGCATTGTATTAGGACTATCCAGATGATCTCATTTTAACTTAATTACCTTTTTAGAGATCTGCCATATAAAAAAGTCACCTTCTGAGGTACCAGAGGTTACGGCTTAAACGTATGAATGGGTGGGGGTTGGAGGAGGGGGACACAACTTAGCTTATAACAAAAAGGGAAGTAAACTAGTAAATTAACGTCAAAAATTAAAAATGTTATCGAATCATAGTGCCTTAAATGCAAGAGAAACCTGTAACCATTAATCCCAGTCAGTCATTTTGTTGATTAAATAAATTAACCTAAGTTAATTGCTTGGGGCTTCCATGGTGGCTCAGACAGTAAAGAATCTGCCTGCAATGTGAGAGACATGGGTTCACTTCCTGGGTTGGGAAGATCCCCTGGAGAAGGGAAAGGCTACCCACTTCAGCTTTCCTGCCTGGAGAATTCCATGGACAGATGAACTTCACGGGCTATGTCTATGGGGTCACAAAGAGTCAGACATGACTGAGCAACTAAGCACAAGTGAATTGGTCAAGAACAGAAATAATCACAGATTTTCTTATTCTTAGCTGCTTAATTTTAAATAGAAGTAATAGAAATACTCATAGTTGATAAAATCCTTGGTTGCCTTTGATTCAGCCTCTTGGTTTAGCACTTGAACATTGTCCCTCTTCAGATTTATGAGGCTAATTTCTTCCTATACTCAGGGCCTTGACATTTTCTTCTCATAAGTTCATGTTTTTATATATCTGCTCTCCTGATATATTTGGGATAGAGCCAAGGATTAATTCATTTGAATAGTTGTTTTTTTTAATCTGTTTTTGAAGATATTTACTTCTTCAACCTTCATGGTGTAATATGAACTGATAGTCAACCATGCTGCTGTTTAGTTGCCAAGTCGTGTCCAGCCTTCTGTGACCCCGTGGACTGTAGCCCCCCCCCCAGGCTCCTCTGTGCATGGGATTTCCTTGGCAGGAATCCTGGAGTGGGTTGCCATTTCCTTTTGCAGGGGATCCTCCCGACCAAGGGATCAAACCCACATCTCCTATGTTGGCAGGTAGATTCTCCAGGCCAGAATATTGGAGTGGGTAGCTGTTCTCTTCGCCAGTGGATCTTTCTAACCCAGGGGTTGAACCTAGGTCTCCCACATTACAGGTGGATTCTTTACCAGTGAGCCACCAGGGAAGCCCAAGAACACTGGAGTGGGTAGCCTATCCCTTTTCCAGTGGATCTTCCTGACCCAGGAATCGAACCAGGGTCCCCTGCTTTGCAGGCAGATTCTTTACCAACTGAGCTATCAGGGAAGGCCCTGATATAAATCTTCAATTTATATAGAGGTAATTGGGCATTTCAAAGGGAGAATAGGGGAGTAGAAAGAGGGGTGAGTGGAAACTAAGTGCAGTCAGGGAAGTGAGAAATTACAAAGAATTGATCAGTGTAAATGTAATTAGGCCAGCTTTCTCAACTGCATAGAATTTTATTCTCCCACAAAGCCTGAGACCCCATCCTTCCTGATGATTACATTTTGGAGGAATAGCTTTCTGACCCTTGAGAAAGACTTCTGAATAGTGGACACACACACATCTTACAGGGACAATGGAAGGCTCCACCATTGTAAGCCCTTTCTAGTCAAACCTCTTGAAAAGGGTGTCCTGTCACAGGTGTTGCCTGAAACAGACAGTGGATTCTTTCAAGGCAGGCTAGAATCTAGAGTCTTCTTGAATTGTTAAAACTGTGTTACTGTTTGTTGAAGTGTTTTCATTTGGGGAAGAGTGGGGTGGATAAAATCTTTTGTGCTTGTATTTTTATAGCCAAGGTCGAGGCTTAGTCGAGAAGACAGCTCAGAGGAGCCTTACTTGAATTTGGGCAAGGAGAAAATCCTTGTCATTATATTCATGGGTGAACAGTGTAAGAGCAGTGTAGCTAATTCCAAGGTTGGACTGAATACAGAATTTCATTTTATATTTCAGTTTTGAAACTGTCAGAGCCACTTGAAACACTCCAGAGAGGAGTCAGATAGCTGCCTTTTAAACACTGGAATTACACTGTTTTTTGTTTTTCATTGTGTTATTAGCTTTTATCAACAAAAGTATTTTGAAATCCATTAAGATCACTTCAAATTGAATATGTCTAAAATGATTTACAGTGAACATTATCTCTTTACATTGAATGACAGAGAAACAAAGCAGAAGAATGTGTCATTTATTGTAGAAGACAGAGCATAATCAGATTTATTAAAATATTTTGTTTTTAGCCTAATTTACTTGGTTAATGCTAGTTATTTTAGTTAACTAGCATTTAGTTAACTAAATCTTAAGTTTTCCTTTTAAAATTCACTTAATATCAGAACAACCTAAGATATTTTAAGCCAGGATTTGAACAAACAATATTTTTATTGCTGGTGATACATGTGTTTCTAGTCTTAAGAAAGATTTTTAGGATTGAAATTACCTGGTGAAAGGGAAAATAGTATTAAGCCTCTTAGCTATGCATGGCTGTCTAGTTGCTTTCCTTAAAACTTAAAAGAATTTGTACATAAAATGTAGCATATGAGAGTGCCCATTTGGAAGTATTTGCTATACTAATAGATAAAAAAGATGAATATCTTTCTTACCAGAACATTTCTTTAACTTTTAATTAAGTCAGATGTTTATTGATCAGTCATATTTCATAGTTTGTGATTGTCATTTTCTTACTCTTTTTTTTTTTTGCTGGTTTGTTCCTTTTATTCCTCACCAATTTGTGAAAGCTCTTTTTTTCTTCCAGCTAATCATTTACCTCCTTATTTTTTGTTCCCAGTTTTTATTTGTAGAAGTTTAATATTACTTCAGTCATTAAAGTTTATTCATTTTCTATTATTACTAAGCTCAAGAAATCCCTTCCAGTACTTACATTTAATAATTATCCATTTTCTTCCACATTGTAGCTTTATTTTTACTTTAATTTTTTTTCATAAATTCTGAAATTTATTTTGTTATCTAATAGGAGATGGGAACCTAGCACACTAGCTCATAGTATGATGTGATGGTTATTCTTGAGAGTGTTCCTTACAAGCTTTTGTAACCTAATGTACTTGTTCTTTGCTAAAATCCTGTTATCTTGTTTATGTGTATCCTGTTATCCTATTTATCCACCTCCCAGAGTGGCCCTTATATATCCCTGTCTTCTATTTCACGCATTTCTGTAGTCCCCTCCCACACTGAAACGTAGATGGTCTGTGTGAAAAATAGAATATGCAGAAGTAATGGTCTGTGACCTCCAAGACTTGATGAGTGAAGAGATTTCAGCTTTTGCCCTGGTCTCTTAGATGACTCACTCCAGGAAACAAGTCACCATTGTGAAGACTGTCGACAAGTCCGTGGAGGGGGCCAGGTGGAGAGGAAACTGAGGTGGCTTCATCAATGCCAGCTTGTCAGCTCTGTATATGAGTCACCTTTTAGGCAGAGTTTCCCACCCCTCCCAAACTCCTGGCCCACAGAAACTATGAACAAGATTAAGTGGCTGTTGTTATTTTAAGTGACTGAATTTTACGATAATTTGTTCCTTTGCAGTAGATAGTACTGTATGCAAGCACTTTTAAAAAACAGCTTTAGAATGTAACTGTGAGCTCCCATCTAATTCTATAAAATGCCGTAAAGACTGGGATTTTTGAAGATTTCTTGTTTTCTGTGGTAGAGAAAGAGTATATGTTTTTGACAAGCCCATGGTGAAAGACTGTTCTTTTGCCCAATCAAAACTAAGGAAGAGGGCTTACTGGCTCTTCAGCGTATGGGAATCCACCTGCCATCGCAGGAGACACGGGTTCCATCCGTGGTCTGGGAAGATCCCACGTGCCGTGGAGCAGCTGAGCCCCTGCACCAGCCCTCGTGCCACAGCTCCTGAAGCCTGTGCACCCTGGAGTCCACATGCCTCAACCACCGAGCCTGCGTGCTGCAGCTGCTAAAGCCTGAGGGCCTGGAGCCGGTGCTCCATCAAAGGGGAAGTCCACGCACCTCAAGGAAGGGTGGTCCCTGCTTGCCACGACCAGAAAGCCCGAGTGCAGCAGTGAGGACCAGAGCAGCTAATCGGTGAATGAGACTAAGAGTGTCTAGGAGGCAGGAGGAAAACCAGCTATTGCCTTGCAGGTTTCCTGAGGACAGCCCTATCTCAGTAGTTGATTTTAAACTTTATTAAGCACCTGCCTTTTGTCAAATATTGAGGACACACCACTGAATTAGATCTCTGCTCTCTTGGAGACTTCACTTCAGTTGGGGAGGTAGACTCCCACTCCCAATTCTGGTGGTAAATCTATTGAAGGAAATAAGTGAAGTGATGGTAGGAAAGAGGCCTACTTTAGGCTAATCCAGGTTTATCCTGCTTTCCCAGAGTGCAGTATCTGACACACACCATGCATTCACATACTGAATGAACAAATATGTCAGAGTTGGTTTGTTTATACAATAATGGAATATTATCCTCATATTCCACCCCCCCACACACACATAGAATTATTTATGTGAGAGTTCTCAACTTAATGACTCGTAAATGTTATATCCCAGTCTTCCATGTTTAGAATTGTGAAAGGCTTGATGTTATAAAGAACCTCCCACGGCAGAACAATTAGGTCCTGAATAGGGCAGCTTTCTATGGCCTTGATGAGTTTTGCAAAGAGGCAAGGGTGGTCTGCAAGGCCCTTCTTTGAAAAAAAAAAAAAAGGCAAAGAAAACTTACGAGCTAGAGTTATATTAGTGTATGATGCTGAGCAGTTTTGACTCACAGCCTAATGGGGAGCTGAGCTTAGACTCCTGTAGTGGAGTATCTTCACACCACTGACACAGTAAGAAACAGACTCTGCCTGTACTAAAGCCCACAGGTAACCCTTACATTAAGATCAGAAAATGAACTCACCATCAAAGATTACAAATTACAAAAAGTCACCCATAAGCAGAGGTTGGCAAACATTTTCTCTAAAGGACCAGATGGTAAATATTTAGTCTTTGCAGGTTATATAATCTCTGTTGCACATATTTAGCTCTTCGTTGTAGTCAGAAAGCAGCCATCGAAAATATGTATATGAATGAACATGGCTGTATTAAGATAAAACCTCATTTACAAAAGCAGGTAATGGCCAGATTTGGCCTGTGGTGTATAGTTTCCTGAGCCCTGGATTCAGTTCAGTTCAGTTCAGTCACTCAGTCATGTCCCACTCTTTGCGACCCCATGAATCGCAGCATGCCAGGCCTCCCTGTCCATCACCATCTCCCGGAGTTCACTCAGACTCACGTCCATCGAGTCCGTGATGCCATCCAGCCATCCCATCCTCGGTCGTCCCCTTCTCCTCCTGCCCCCAATCCCTCCCAGCATCAGAGTCTTTTCCAGTGAGTCAACTCTTCGCATGAGGTGGCCAAAGGACTGGAGTTTCAGCTTTAGCATCATTCCTTCCAAAGAAATCCCAGGGCTGATCTCCTTCAGAATCGACTGGTTGAATCTCCTTGCAGTCCAGGGGACCCTCAAGAGACTTCTCCAACACCTCAGTTCAAAAGCATCAATTCTTCGGTGCTCAGCCTTCTTCACAGTCCAACTCTCACATCCATACATGACCACTGGAAAAACCATAGCCTTGACTAGATGGACCTTAGTTGGCAAAGTAATGTCTCTGCTTTTGAATATACTATCTAAGTTGGTCATCACTTTTCTTCCAAGGAGTAAGCGTCTTTTAATTTCATGGCTGCAGTCACCATCTGCGGTGATTTTGGAGCCCCCAAAAATAAAGTCTGACACTGTTTCCACTGTTTCCCCATCTATTTCCCATGAAGTGATGGGACCAGATGCCATGATCTTCATTTTCTGAATGTTGAGCTTTAAGCCAACTTTTTCACTCTCCTCTTTCACTTTCATCAAGAGGCCTTTTAGTTCCTCTTCACCTTCTGCCATAAGGGTGGTGTCATCTGCATATCTGAGGTGATTGGTATTTCTCCTGGCAGTCTTAATTCCAGCTTGTGTTTCTTCCGGTTGAGTGTTTCTCATGATATACTCTGCATAGAAGTTAAATAAGCAGGCTGACAATATACAGCCTTGACGTACTCCTTTTCCTATTTGGAACCAGTCTGTTCCATGTCCAGTTCTAACTGTTGCTTCCTGACCTGCATACAGATTTCTCAAGAGGCAGGTCAGGTGGTCTGGGATTCCCATCTCTTGAAGAATTTTCCACAGTTTCTTGTGATCCACACAGTCAAAGGCTTTGGCATAGTCAATAAAGCAGAAATAGATGTTTTCTGGAACTCTCTTGCTTTTTGCATGATCCAGCGGATGTTGGCCATTTGATCTCTGGTTCCTCTGCCTTTTCTAAAACCAGCTTGAACATCAGGGAGTGCACGGTTCACGTATTGCTGAAGCCTGGCTTGGAGAATTTTGAGCATTACTTTGCTAGCATGTGAGATGAGTGCAATTGTGTGGTAGTTTGAGCATTCTTTTGCATTGCCTTTCTTTGGAGCCCTGGATTAGAGGGTGGAGTAGAGGAGATATTTTAAGAGATAATGGCTGTAGGGTTTTTGAACACTGATGAAAAATAAATCCATGATTCATGATATTAAGAGCAAGATGATAAAGAGGAAGTCATGCTTTCATCAAAGTGGAATACCTGACACCAATGGACAGGGAGGCCTGGCATGCTGCGATTCATAGGGGTCACAGAGTTGGACACGACTGAGCAACTGAACTGAACTGAAAGACCAAACCCATCTGTGGAGCAAAAGAGGTCATTTGTGAAGATTTCTAAATCAGACTTAACATAATTAAGAGTAATAGGATAAGGCAGTAGAAAAATACCTTAAAGGAGTTGAGAGATATTATCGATACTAAGTGGGCATACCCAGGAAATCTTTCAAGGATGAGAACCCAAACATTTACATTAAAAAAAGAAAAAGATGAGAGAAGGAGAACAAGATAGTGGAGGAGCAGGTGGACGTGGAGCACATCTGTCTCCACGGATACATCAGGAATATACCTTCCAACACAAGTGCATGCAGAACACCGGCTGAGAGCCGACAAGAGGACCTGAGCAGTGGAAAAGAATATATAGACCCACGCAAAACTCGTTAGGATGAAGGAACTAGGGGGAAAAAACAGGAGTGTTAGTAGGACTGGACCTGCCCTCAGTGGGTTGGGGAACTGAAGCAGGGGTCCGATCCCCACATGGGGGCAATTGTCTGAGTCGGAGGAGAAACATTTAAGGCTGAGAGTGACACAGCTGATCTCTGGCAGCCTAAATGGAATGAGAATCAGACAGTCCTTGCCACAGCCATACATACCCTGGACAGGGACGAGGGTCCCCTAGACGGCACAGTGGCTGGGAGCTGGAGTTTAGGGATTGTGGAGCAATCCCAGAGTGAGGGCTGCTGTTGACTGTGGAGAGACAGATCGAGGGGATGTGAGGAAGGAGATCGTGGTGGGAAATGCCTGTGGAGGAAAGCTGGGCAGCCACGGAAGCAAGGCGACACTGCTGAGTCATGCATGGGGGTGGAGCCATCACCATAGCCTCTCTCTCCCCACAGCCAGCATCAGCAGCTGAACAGTAGAGAGGCTCTCCCATCAAACGCCTGAGGCGCTGAACTACAGAGTAGGACCCCACCCAGAGTGCTCCTTTAGTGCCTGACTTACTGAACAGAGAAGGACCCTAGGCAAGGGACCCTCTAAGTGCCAGAACGGGCAGAGCTATGGAGAAAGAGGACCCAGAAAGGCCTGATCGCCAGCTACAAGAGGTTCGAAAAAAGGCTCTGGTAGGGCCATAACTCGGAGAAGGCAATGGCACCACGCTCCAGTATTCTTGCCTGGAAAATCCCATGGTCGGAGGAGCCTGGTGTGCTGCAGTCCATGGGGTCACGAGGAGTCAGACATGACTGAGCGACTTCACTTTCACTTTTCAGTTTCATGTATTGGAGAAGGAACTGGCAACCCACTCCAGTGCTCTTGCCTGGAGAATCCCAGGGATGGGGGAGCCTGGTGGGCTGCCGTCTGTGGGGTCGCACAGAGTCAGACACGACTGAAGGGACTTAGCAGCAGCATGGCCATAACTCCTGTGATGGAGACAGTCCGAGTCCCTGCACACTTGGCACCACCAGGGTCTCCGCAACCGCAGCAGCTGCGCCACCTTCACGCTCAGCCCTCACTGGGGCAGAGCTACCACAGGCAAAAAAGTCTTGGATCTGTGCACGCGGAGTCGCTGTGGTTGTTTTCAACTCTTTGTGATCCTGTGGACTGTAGCCTGCCAGGCTTCTCTGTCAGAGGGGGTTCTCCAGGCAAGAACACTGGAGTGTATTGGCCAATACTGGTTGCCATATCTTTCTAGAATGCTGAATTTCCTGCTGCCCTAGCTGCCAACTCCCCTGAGTACCTGATGCTGCGAGAACCCCTGTGACCCAAGCAGCTGCACCACCTCCACACCTGGCCCTCACTGGTGCAGACCCAAGTCCTCCAGGGCAGCCTCGGGAGCAAACCCCAGTGGACGACCCACATAAAAAAATAAAAGGTGGAAATAAAACTACAGTTGAAACCCAGGGGTAGTGTAGGTAAGGAAGATGGCCCCAAACCTTCCCACCAACTGTACAAGCTGCGGATTAAATCCGCATGATCAACTAGGCACACTCTGTGTCTATGGAATATATAAAAGGAAATTGAGAGCCCCCATGAAAGAAAACACACTAGTTCTGATAGCTGTGGACATTGGAGGCAAGAACACACGGGAGTAGGACCAGATTAGAATCTGGGCTGCCCCCACAGCAGGTCCAGAGACCAGCACAGCGTTGGAGGGCATCCCAGGCAGGTGAGGTGGACTGTGACTCCCAGCGAGAGAAAGGGGTGACAGCAGTGACTCAAGAAAAACATTTATTATTATTATGTTTTGACTTGTTCTGTACATTCTTTTGTTTTTGTTTTTGTTTTTTCTTTTCTCTTCCTTTTATCCCCCCTCTGTTTTCCTTTTATCCCCCCTCGACTTTACTGGCAATATGAAATCCAGTTAAGCTTTTGAACTTTTTTTTTCCCTCAGTCACATTTTTTATTGGTGTTACAAACCTCTGCTTCTATGTTGGGCTTTTGCAGTTCTGTGGAGTTCTCCTTTTTTGAAAAAAATCTTCCTTTCTCTTTTTTTAATTTTAATTTTTTAAACCTGTTATAATTTTTTCTACATTTATTCCTTTGTTTGCTTTCCCTACTGTTCTTTTCCACTTGCAGTTAATCTTTAGCATATATATCTTTATCTACCTGTATCTAACTTTGCATTTCTATTCTTTCTTTTCTTTCTCCCCTTTCCTCTCAACATGTTTGTTTTGTTTTCATTGCATTATTCCCCAATAGGCACCTTGCTTTAGTTTTGTTTTCCAGCTTGTGCTTTAGTTAATTTTGTTCTGGTAGATACAATTTTTGGTTTCCTTTGTTCACTGGGTCAATCTATTGTACTTTAATTTTGTTGGACTGTTTTTTGCTTATGGGAGTATATATGTGTGTGTGTGTATATTCAGCCACATTTTTTATTGCTATACACCTCTGGCTCTATGTTGGGCTTTCTTGAATTTCTATGGAGTTTTCCTTTTTTCTTCCATTTTTTTTATAATGTTAATTTAGAAAAAATTTTAAATCTGTTATATTTTTCTACACTTACTCCTTTGTTTGCCTTTCCTATTGTTCTTTTCCCCTTGCAGTTAATCTTTAATATATATAAATCTTTATCTAGCTCTTCAACTTTGCATACCTATTCTTTATTTCTTTTCTTTCCTCTCAACATATTTGTTAGTTTTGTTTTCATTGCTTTATTCCCCACTTGACACCTTGCATTAGTTTTGTTTTCCAGTTTGTGCTTTAGTTAGTTTTGTTCTTACCTGATAAATATATTTGTGATTTCCTTTGTTTGCTAGGTCAGTCTGCTGTACTTTATTTTTGCTGGACTGTTTTGACTTTGCTCGTGGGTGTATATGTATATTCCATTATTTTAATTATTATTTGCCTGATTTTGTAATGGCTGTTGGTCTGGTGTTCACTTTTGGTTTCTCATTTTTTGATGTTTGTTTGAATCTCATTTAATGTCATAACAGACCACTTGTGGAATCTTCATTCCTGACCAGAGATCAGGCCTGAGCCTTTGGAGTAGGAGCACTGACTCCTAGACCCTAGACGACCAGAGAACTAACCCTCAGTTCAGTTCAGTTCAGTTCAGTTGCTCAGTCGTGTCTGACTCTTTGCGACCCCATGAATCGTAGCACATCAGGCCTCCCTGTCCATCACCAACTCCCGGAGTTCACGAAAACTCATGTCCATCAAGTTGGTGATGCCATCCAGCCATCTCATCCTCTGTTGTTCCCTTCTCCCCCTGCCCCCAATCCCTCCGAGCATCAGAGTCTTTTTCCAGTGACTTGCTCTTCGCATCAGGTGGCCAAAGTATTGGAGTTTCAGCTTTAGCATCAGTCCTTCCAGTGAACACCCAGGACTGATCACCTTTAGGATGGACAGGTTGGATCTCCTTGCAGTCCAAGCAAGGGACTCTCAAGAATCTTCTCCAGCACCACAGTTCAAGAGCATCAGTTCTTCGGTGCTCAGCTTTCTTCACAGTCCAACTCTCACATTCATACATGACCACTGGAAAAATCATAGCCTTGACTAGGTGGACCTTTGTTGGCAAAGTAACGTCTCTGCTATTGAATATGCTATCTAGGTTGGTCATAACTTTTCTTCCAAGGTGTAAGCATCTTTTAATTTCATGGCTTCAACCACCATCTGCAGTGATTTTGGAGCCCAGAAAAATGAAGTCTGACACTGTTTCCACTGTTTCCCTATCTATTTCCCATGAAGTGATGGGTCCAGATGCCATGATCTTAGTTTTCTGAATGTTGAGCTTTAGGCCAACTTTTTCACTCTCCTCTTTCACTTTCATCAAGAGGCTTTTTAGTTCTTCTTCACTTTCTGCCATAAGGATGGTGTCATCTGCATATCTGAGGTTATTGATATTTCTCCTGGCAATCTTGATTCCAGCTTGTGCTGCTTCCAGCCCAGCATGTCTCATGATGTACTCTGCATAGAAGTTAAATAAGTAGGCTGACAATATATAGCCTTGAGGTACTCCTTTTCCTATTTGGAACCAGTCTGTTGTTCCATGTCCAGTTCTAACTGTTGCTTCCTGACCTGCATATAGGTTTCTCAAGAGGCAGGTCAGGTGCTCTGATATTCCCATCTCTTTCAGAATTTTCCACAGTTTCTTGTGATCCACACAGTCAAAGGCTTTGGCATAGTCAATAAAGCAGAAATAGATGTTTTTCTGGAACTCTCTTGCTTTTTCCATGATCCAGCAGATGTTGGCAATTTGATCTCTGGTTCCTCTGCCTTTCTGGTTCCTCTGCCTTTTCTAAAACCAGCTTGAACATCTGGAAGTTCATGGTTCACGTATTGCTTATTAAGCCTGCCTTGGAGAATCTTGAGCATTACTTTACTAGTGTGTGAGATGAGTGCAATTGTGTGGTAGTTTGAGCATTCTTTGGTGTTGCCTTTCTTTGGGACTGGAATGAAAACTGACCTTTTCCAGTCCTGTGGCCACTGCTGAGTTTTCCACATTTGCTGGCATATTGAGTGCAGCATTTTCACAACATCATCTTCCAGGATTTGAAATAGCTCAACTGGAATTCCATCACCTCCACTAGCTTTGTTCGTAGTGATGCTTTCTAAGCCCCACTTGACTTCACATTCCAAGATGTCTGGCTCTAGGTGAGTGATGACACCATCGTGATTTCTTGATTATGAAGATCTTTTTTGTACAGTTCTTCTGTGTATTTTTGCCACCTCTTCTTAATATCCTCTGCTTCTGTTAGGTCCATACCTTTTCTGCCCTTTATCGAGCCCATCTTTGCATGAAATGTTCCCTTGGTATCTCTAGTTTTCTTGAAGAGATTTCTATAGTCTTTCCTATTCTGTTGTTTTCCTCTATATCTACTACTGTCGGCAGGAATCCCTTAGAAGAAATGGAGTAGCCATCATGGTCAACAGAAGAGTCCGAAATACAGTACTTGGATGCAATCTCAAAAACGACAGAATGATCTCTGTTCGTTTCCAAGGCAAACCATTCAGTATCACAGTTATCCACGCCTATGCACCAACCAGTAATGCTGAAGAAGCTGAAGTTGAACGATTCTATGAAGACCTCCAAGACCGTTTAGAACTAACACCCAAAAAAGGTGTCCTTTTAATTATAGGGGACTGGAATGCAAAAGGAGGAAGCCAAGAACTAACCCTCAGTTCAGTTCAGTTCAGTCCCTCAGTTGTGTCCAACTCTTTGCGAGCCCATGAATCATAGCACGTCAGGCCTCCCTGTCCATCACCAACTCCCGAAGTTCACTCAGACTGACGTCCATCTAGTCAGTGATGCCATCCAGCCATCTCATCCTCTGTCTTCCCTTTCTCCTCCTGCCCCCATCCCTCCCAGCATCAGAGTCTTTTCCAATGAGTCAGCTCTTCGCATGAGGTGGCCAAAGTACTGGAGCTTCAGCTTTAGCATCATTCCTTCCAAAGTAATCCCTAGGGAGTATCAAATAAGGGAGTATCAAATAGAACTCACACAAACAGAACCACTTGAATACAAAACCGAGTGTCTCCCAAGCCCCAGTAGCACCCTGTGCAGTATGCCTCATCTAGACAACAAAACTAAAATTCAAACCCAATCATCAGCAGACAGGATTACCACCTCACCCAGCCTTGCCCATCAGAGGGAAAACAAACAAAAACTCAGCACATTATCTCACCCTATAGGAAGCTTACACAAATCACTGGACTAAACTTAGGAGGGCAGAAACCAAAAGGAAGAAAGAATTCAACCTTCTTCGAGGAAAGAATTCAGCTTTCCTTGAAGCCTGGGAAAAAGAACCCTCAAACACAGTAAGTTAAAAAAAAATAATGAAAAGGCAGAGAAATACTATGCAAATAAAGGAACAAACTAGAAACACCGAAGTCCAAATAAATGAAGAGGAAATAGACAAACTACCTGAAAAAGAATTCAGAATAACAATAATAAAGATCATCAAAAACCTTGAAAACAAAATGGAGAAAATGCAAGAATCAATTAACAAAGACCTAGAAGAATTAAAGAATAAACATACAGAGAGGAACAGCACAATTACTGAAATTAAAAATGCTCTGAGTGAGTAAAGTAGCTCAGTTGTGTCCGACTCTTTGTGACCCCGTGGACTGTAGCCCACCAGGCTCCTCTGTCCATGGAATTCTCCAGGCAAGAATACTGGAGTGGGTTGCCATTTGCTTCTCCAGGAGATCTTCCCAACCCAGGGATCAAACCTGGGTCTCCTGTGTTGCAGGCAGACGCTTTATCCTCTGAGCCACCAGGAATCAATAGCAGAATATCTGAAGCAGAAGAATGCATCAGTCAGCTGGAAGATAAAATGGTGGAAATAACTTTTGAAGAGCAGAATAAAGTGAAAAGAATGAAAAGAACTGAGGATAGTCTGGGACACAGACCTCTGGGACAGTATGAAACACACCAATATTCGAATAATAGGGGTCCCAGAAGAAGAAGAGAAAAAGAAAGGATAAGAGAAAATTTTTTGAAGAGATTACAGTTGAAAAGTTTCCCAGCGTGGAAAAGGAAATATAGTCAATCAAGTTCAAGAGGTGCAGAGTGCCATACAGGATAAACCCAAGGGGAAACATGCCAAGACACATACTAATCAAACTGACAAAGACTGAACACAAAGAATATTAAAAGCAGCAAGGGAGAAGCAACAAGTAACATACAAGGGAAAACACATACACTTAACAGCTGATCTTTCAGCAGAAACTTTGCAGGCCAGAAGGGAATGTCAGGATATATTTAAAGTACTGAAAGGGAAAAATCTACAACCAAGATTACTGTAGCCGGCAAGGATTTCATTCAAAATTCATGGAGAAATAAAAACAAAACAGAACGCATGTAAGAATAAAAGATTTTAAAATTTAAAAAAAAAATAAATAAAATTTAAAAAATAATTACTATTAAAAAAAATAAAAGAGGAAAAAAAAAAAACAAAAAACAAAATAGAAACTTTTCAGACAAGCAAAATTTAAGAGAATTCAATACCACCAACCGAGCTTTACAACAAATGTTAAGGGGCTTATATAGTCAAGAAATACAAGAGAAGAAAAAAGATCTACAAAATCAACCCCAAACAATTAAGAAAATGGCAGTAGGAACATATATATCAATAATTACTTTAAATGTAAATAGATTAAATGCTCCAACCAAAAGACTGGCTGAATGGATACAAAATCAAGACCTGTATATATGCTGTCTACAATAAACCCTCGTCAGACCTAAAGACATGTATAGACTGAAAGTGAGAGGATGGAGAAATATATTCCATGCAAATTGGAAGCAAAAGAAAAGTGGAGTAGCAATCCTCATATCAGACAAAATAGACCTTGGAATGAAGATTATAAGAGATAAGGAAGGACTGCATAATGATCAAAGGATCAATCCAAGAGGAAGACGTAACAGTTGTAAACATCTATGCACCCAACATGGGAGCACCTCAATACATAAGAAAAACACTAACAGACATAAAAGGAGAAATTGACACTAACACAATAATAGTAGGAGATTTTAACACCCCACTCACACCAATGGACAGATCATCAAAACAAAAAATTAATAAGGAAACACTGGTCTTAAATGATACATTAGATGAGATGGATCTCATCGATATCTTCAGGACATTCCATCCAAATGCAGAAGAATACACCTTATTCTCAAGTGCACATCAAACATTCTCCCAGATGGACCACATCTTGGGTCACAAATCAGACCTCAGTAAGTTTAAGAAATTTGAAATTGTTTCAAGCATCTTCTCCAACAACAGTGCTATGAGACTGCTGCTGCTGCTAAGTCACTTCAGTCGTGTCCGACTCTGTGTGACCCCATAGACGGCAGCCCACCAGGCTCCCCTGTCCCTGGGATTCTCCAGGCAAGAACACTGGAATGGGTTGCCATTTTCTTCTCCAATGCAGGAAAGTGAAAAGTGAAAGGGAAGTCACTCAGTAGTGTCTGACTCTTCGCGACCCCATGGACCACAGCCTACCAGGCTCCTCTGTCCATGGGATTTTCCAGGGAAGAGTATTGGAGTGGGGTGCCATCGCCTTCTCCGTTGAGACTAGATATCAGTTACAAGAAAAAACTGTAAGAAACACAAACACATGGAGATTAAACAACACGTTTCTAAATAACCAACAAATTACTGAAGAAATCAAAAGGGAAATCAATAAATTTCCAGAAACAAAACAATGAGAACATGACAACTCAAAACCTATGGGATGCAGCAAAAGCAGTTCTAAGAGGGAAGTTTATAGCAATACAATCCTACCTCAAGAAACAAGGAAAACATCGCATAGACAGCCTAACTTAACACCTAAAATAACTGGGAAAAGAACAAAAAACCCCAGAATTAGTAGGTGGAAATAAATCATAAAGATCCGAGCAGAAATAAATGGAAAAGTAATGAAAGAAGCAGTAGTAAAGATTAATAAAACTTAAAGCTGTTTCCTTGAGAAGATAAAAGTCACAAACCTTTAGCCAGACTCATCAAGAAAAAAAGAGAAGAGAATCAAATCAACAAAATTAGAAATGAAAAAGGAGAGGTTACACTAGACAATGCAGAAATAAAAAGCATTTTAAGAGACTATTATGAACAGCTCTATGGCAATAAAAGAGATAACCTGGAAGAAATGGACAGAGTCTTAGGAAAGTTCAGTCTTCCAGGAAGAAATAGAAATTATCAACAACCCAATTGCAAGCACTGTAATTGAAGCTGTGATCAAAAATATCCCCAGAAAGCAAAAGCCCAGGACCAGATGGCTTCACAGGAGAATTCTATCAAAGATTTAAAGAAGAGCTAATTCCTATCCTTCTAAAAGTCTTTCAGAAAATTGCAGAGGAAGGAACACTTCCAAACTTATTTTATGAGGCCACCATCACCCTGATACCAAAACCAAAGCCAAAGACAGCACAAAAAAAGGAAACTGTAGGCAGTATTACTGACGAACATAGATGCAAAAAGCATCAACAAAATTGTAGCAGACAGAATTCAGCAATGCATGAAATAGCTCATTACACAGTAATCAAGTTGGGTTTATTCCAGGGATGCAAGGATTCTTCAATATACACAAATCAATCAGTGTGATACACCATATTAACAAATTGAAAGATAAAAACCATATGATAATCTCAATAGATGCAGAAAAAGCCTGTGACAAAATTCAGCATTTATGATGAAAACTTTTTTGAAAAATGGGCATAGAAGGAATCTACCTCAACACAGTAAAGGCCATGTATGATAAGCCTATAGCAAGCATTATCCTCAGTGGTGAAAAACTGAAAGCATTTCCCCCCTAAGATCAGGAACAAGACAAGGGTGTCCACTTTTGTCATTATTATTCAACATAGTTCTGGAAGTCCTACCTGCAGCTGTCCGAGAAGAAACAGAAACAAAAGGAATCCAGATCAGAAAAGAAGAAATAAAGCTCTCACTGTTTGCAGATGACATGATGCTCTACATAGAAAACCCTAAAGATAGTATTAGAAAATTACTAGAGCTAATCAGCGACTTTAGGAAAGTTGCAGAATAGAAAAACCAATGCACAGAAATCACTTGCATTTCTGAAAAATCAGAAATTAAGGAATCAATCCCATTCACCATTGCAACAAAAAGAATTAAATATCTAGGAATAAACTTACCTAAGGAGACAAAAGAACTGTACACAAAAAGTTATAAGACACTAATGAACAAAGTCAAAGATGACAAACAAATGGGGAGATTTTCCATGTTCCTGGGTAGGAAGAATCAATATGAAAATACTGTACTACCAAATGCAATCTACAGATTTGATATGATCTCTATCAAATTACCAATGGCATTTTCCCAAGAACTAGAACAAAAAATTTCACAATTCATACGGAAATACAGTAAGACCCTGAATAGCCAAAGCAGTCTTGAGAAAGAAGAATGGAGCTGGAGGAATCAACCTTCCTCACTTCAGATTCTACTACAATGCTACAGTCATCAAGACAGTATGGTACTGGCACAAAACAGAAATATAGACCAATGGAACAAGATAGAAAGCCCAGAAATAAACCCATGCACCTATGGGTACCTTATTTTTGACAAAGGAGGAAAGAATATACAGTGGGGCAAAGATAGCCTTTTCAATAAATGGTGCTGGGGAAACTGGACAGCTACATGTAAAGAAATGAAATTAGAGTACTTCCTAACACCATGCACAAAGATAAACTGAGAATGGATTAAAGACCTAAATGTAAGACCAGAAACTATAAAATTCTTGGAGGAAAACATAGGCAGAATACTCAATGATGTAAATCAAAGCAAGATCCTGTATGATCCACTTCCTAGAGTAACGGAAATAAAAACAAAAGTAAACAAGTGGGACCTGATTAAACGTAAAAGCTTTTGCACAGCAAAGAAAACAAGGTGAAAAGCAAGGTGAAAAGACAACCCTCAGAATGGGAGAAAATAATGGCCAATGAAACAACTGACAGGATTAATTTCCAAAATATGCAAGCAGCTCATACAACTCAATAGCAGAAAAAAAATCAACCCAAACAAAAAGTGCGAAAAAGACCTAAACAGACATTTCTCCAAAGAAGACATGTAGATGGCTAACAAACATGAAAAGATGCTCAACATCGCTCGTTACTAGAGAAATGCAAATCAAAACTACAGTGAGTTATCACCTCACACCGATCAGAATGACCATCATCAAAAAGTCTACAAACAATAAATTCTGGAGAGGGTGTGGAGAAAAGGGAACACTCTTGCACTGTTGGTGGGAATGTAAATTGATACAGCCACTATGAAGAACAGCATGGAGCTTTCTTGAAAACTAGGAATAAAATCACCAAATGACCCAGTGATCCCACTCCTAGGCATATACCCTGAGGAAACCAAAATTGAAAGAGACACATGTATCCCATTGTTCATTGCAGCGCAATTTACACTAGCTAGAACATGGAAGCAATCTAGATGTCCATCGACAGATGAATGAATAAAGAAGTTGTGGTACACGTAAACAATGACGTATTACTCAGCCATAAACAGGAATGCATTTGAATCAGTTCTAATGAGGTGGATGAACCTAGAATCTATTATACAGAGTGAAGTAAGTCAGGAAAAGAAAGATAAAAATATCGTATTCTAATGCCTGTATACAGAATCTAGAAAAATGATACTGAAGAATTTATTTACAGGGCAACACTGGAGAAACAGACATAGAGAATAGATTTATGGACATGGAAGAGGGGAGGAGAGGGTGAAATGTATGGAAAGAGTAACATGGAAACTTACATTACCATATGTAAAATAGATAGCCAACAGGAATTTGCTGTATGACTCAGGGAACTCAGGGGCTTTGGATCAACCAAGAGGGTGGGATGGGGAGGGACATGAGAGGGAGGTTCAAAAGGGAGGGGATATATGTATACCTATGGCTGATTCATGTTGAGGTTTGACAGAAAGCAAAATTCTATAAAGCAATTATCCTTCAATAAAAAATAAAGTTTAAAAAAAAAGTATTTTCCATCAAGAGACTCACTTTAAAGGGATTTCAAAAGGCTTTTTAACAAAAATGTTACTGAAGTATAGTCGATTTATAGTGCTGTGTTAGTTTTAGGTGTACAGCAAAGTGAATACATATACACATATCTACTCTTTTCTAGATTATTTTCACACATGGGTCATTATGGAGTGAAAGGCCATTAAGAATCTCCTTAGCTAAATATTTTAGGAGTGAGAGCTAAGCTCCCAAATTGCAGATGAATGAAATAGGATGGTGGTCAATAACTTTCTTCAGATAGAGTTTGCTAGAATCTAGATACAACTAAAATTCATGCTTTTGTAGGCTTGGGTTTTTTCTTTACTTTAAAATTTCCTCTAGTTTTTCTATTTTATTAATGTTGATTTTGTGATTTGAAATGGAATTGTGGTTTATGGGGGTAAAAATGGTTGGGGTAGGTCTTCTACAAGGCTTTGTTTATTACATGGTCCTTAACTTTTTTGCAAAGAATTCCTGTGTAATGATTAGAGGTTCCAGATTTTTGTTTGTCTTATCTTGGGTAATTAAAGTATTTGTGCTAGATATTTGGTAAATGGGAAAAAAATGTTCTTAAATATAGGAGGAACCAAAGTCAAGGATATAATCTAGTAAAAAATATGTTTGGATTTTAAAAATGAAGGTCAGATTGAAGTAACTGGACTTGTTTTGCATAATAAAGGAGTCGCTAATACTTTTGATATATATTCTGTGAGATAGAAGTTAAAGCAAAATAACTTTGCATTTAGTAAGAATTAGATATCCCGATAATAAAGAATCAATATTTGGCCTTATATGAAAAAGAAATAGTAAACTATTGCCATTTATTAAGCATGTACTGTGTGTCAGATGTGGAATTTTCTCTGTGACTTTGCATTTGAACCATATGACAGTTCCTAGTTTGATCATCACAAAATGATCTCCATTTTGTGATGAGGAAACTGAGGCTTTAAGTAATTTGACTACTTAAAGTACAGCTAGAAGTCCCTGAACTGAATTAAGGAATCCTCTTGTGTCTCCTGCAGAAATTTTGCGTTAACCACAAGTCTTAGCTTGTACTGTGGGCCATAGAGCAAGTCTGGGACATTATTGTGCTTGTTATCTAGATAGGTTTGTATTTTCTCTGAACGTTATACTGTGTAAAGGGACAATTAGAGATGATTCCAAAAGTATGTGGTGAAAGGAAAGGAGTTACTCATCTAGGTGTGAAAGGAAGTGATCTTGGTGTGGTATAGAAGGGCCTACAGATAAAAACACAAATAATTCCTTTCACACGTAGCCATCAAGCACTAAATGAGTCATTTTTTATATATAGTTTTGATTTCTGAAACATGTTTTTGTACATAACAAAAGCTTTTAAATTAGTTTTTCTTTTCCCCCCTCCCCTAGTGGAAAAAGTGAAAGAACAATTAAAACTTTCCTTGGAAACCAAGAATGGTGTCGTGCAAACTGGTGAATTAACAGTTGTGCTTGATGGACTGGTGATTGAGCAAGAAAATATAACAAACGGCAGCTCATCTCCAGCCAGTAAGCTAACTTTGGATTTTTAAAATTTGAAGGGAAAAAAAATCAAGAAGTATGTAAAAAACCTAGTGTCTTTCTCTTTTGTCATTCAGTAGAAGTACAGCAAAATGGTGATGCCTTCCATGAAGACAGAGAGCCTTCAGCAAGGACAGCCACCAGGTAGCATGTCTTATTTCGGTGTTTGTGGCAAAGTGACACCACATTTCCCGTATATGAAGCTTCTAACCTTCGTTTAGAGTTTGCCATAGACTTTAAAAGCTTATATCTAAACGTATTATTTGGTTGAATTCTTACCAAAGTGATTTAAAAAAAAAACAGCTGTAATGAGATATATTATTGGAACAAAGTGTATATCTTAGTAGTTTTTTAGGTTAGCAGATTTGGGTAACCGTCACCAGTGTCTCATTTCAGAACATTCTCTTCACCCTCAAAAAAACACTGTACCCCGGGGCATTCTCTCTCCGCGCCTCTTTTTTCCCAGCTCCTGCCAGCCACTCACCTTCTGTCTCAGTGGGTTTGCCTCTTCTGGCCATTTCTGTAAACAGTGTTGTACAATGTATGACCTTCTGTCACTGACTTTTACTTAGCATATGATTCATCCATGCTGTAGGAAGTGTCAGAACTTCATTCTTTTTCTTAAAATTGGAAATGGCTCTTAAAAATCTGTATTTAGGCATATTTTATCGGTAAATAGAGTCAAGTGATGTGGAAAAGTGGTTATCTCACTGCTGTCTGAGTTGGCAGCTTCCCGTAACTGCTAGAAGATAGATATTGCACCGATTGTGGTCTCTCCTTAGAGGTCATCCTGCCATCTCAGCAACTCCCTTAGATTCACATTTGATGACAATTAATAGAGACTTTCTGTTTGAAATAATTTGAATTAGAATAAAAGCATGTAATAGATCAATTATAATGGAATGAACATGTGAAAGTACATTGCTGTGAAATACATTTGAAAAATCATGCTGTTATATGACAAAGTGTGACTTTGAACAGAGCCCTTGAACAGATCAGCATGTCTTCTGAATATATATTTGGCTTAAATAAATGTATTTATTTAGATCCACATGATTATTCACATTGAGAAAATTCAAAACTGAAAAGTGAAAAGTCATTCAGTCATGTGCAACTCTTTGTGGCCCCATGGAATTCTCTAGGCCACAGTACTGGAGTGGGTAGCCTTTTCCTTGCTCCAGGGGATCTTCCCAACCCAAGGATGGAACTCAGGTCTCCCACATTGCAGGTGGATTCTTTATCAGCTGAGCCACAAGGGAAGCCCAAGAATACTGGAGTGGGTAGCCTATGCCTTCTCAAGCGGGCCTTCCCCACCCGGGAATCAAACTGAAAGGATACAGCAATTAGGTAGATTTAAATGCTCTAGTGAGTATGTGTGTGCATATATATACATATATATATATATGTATCAAAAATTATAACTTTTGCAATGAAATTTTAGATGGTTAAAGGAGCCTGAATCACTACCAACCTAAAGACTAATGTTATTTATTATGTAGCAATACATTTTGAATCAAAGATTAGTTCTACAGCACCAGGAAAACTTAAGTTGCATTCTTTTACTCTGTCTCCCAGGTCACTGATCCTTGCTGAGTGGCTTAGGGAAGGGTGTACAGATCAGATTAACTTGAGAGAAATTTCAAAGCTTTGTGTGCCTGCTAAGTTGGTTGAGTCGTGTCTGACTCTGTGTGATCCTATGGACTGTAGCCTGCCAGCCTCCTTTGTCCATGGGGATTCTCTAGGCAAGAATACTGGAGTGGGTCACCATGCCCTCTTTCCAGGAGATCTTCCCGACCCAGGGGTCAAACCCACGTCTCTTAGGTCTCTTGCATGGGCAGGCGATTCTTTACCACCTGTGCCACCTGGGCAGCCCTTCCAAAGCTTTACCTGCCCAAAATTCCTGAACACATCTCATTCTAAATATGTAGGTGACAAGGGAAAGTGTTGTTAGTTCGTCCAGGTACTTGGCTGAGTGCGTGTTTGGTGCCAGGCACTAGTCCAAGCACTAAGAATACTAGTCCTGTTCCTGTGGAATCTTCATTCTGGCAGGATAGAGGTAGATAGTAGACACGTGAGGAAAGAAATTAGCTAATTGGATATAGTGATAAGAACTATGAAGTCATCGAAACACAGGACAGGGTGACAGGAATGTAAAGGAACCCTTTATGAAGAGAAATGTCGCGGAATCATCTCTGTGGAAGTGCCATTCAGACTACAATTAAAAGGCCAAAAATGCGCCATCCATGCAGAGATTTGAGGGAAGAGCATTCCAGGCAGAGGAAATAGCAAGTAAAACAAGGACACTGATTCTTTCTAGTTGATTTTTGTTCCGCGTGCGTGCTTGTGTGTGCTCAGTCCTGTCTGACTCTTTGCGACCCTGTGAACTGTAGCCCACCATTCCCCTGCCCCTGGGATTTTTCAGACACGCGTACTGGAGTGGGTTGCCGTTTCTTCCTCCAGGGAATCTTGCCAACCCAGGGATCAAAACCATGTCTGTTACATCTCCTGCACTGCAGGCAGATTCTTTACCACTGAGCCATTGGAGAAGCCCTTTTGCTCTGTAGATTCTTCTAACTCTAGAATATGTTTAACCTTTCTTTGATAATCTTGTAAGTCATTATAATTTTACTCCCTGTATCTAAAGTTTGTAATAAACATTTGAAGACTCTTCGGCATGATTTTCATACAAAATTGATATACTAATTTAATATATCTGTTGCAAGGTAGGCAAGGAATAGCTTGGAGAGAAATAGATCAGAGAGATAGATGAGGTGGGGCAGGACTGAGATGTGCTCTGATTTATTTATATTTTTAAATTAAGAAAAAAAATTAAGGCTGCTCTGTGGAGAAGACGTGTAGGTTTACCAGTGTATTTGGGAAAGTTCTCCTGATTACTTACATGATACTGCCTAACTCCCTGCCTATAAGATTTAAAATGCTTGATTTTGTAATTGTAGACATACTTATTTATCTGCAGTAATGAATACACTGTCAATTCTTCTAACTCTGGAATATAATATTCAGCTTTCTGTGATCATCACATACTCATTATTTTAGTGCTGGTAATAGCTTGTGATCAGTATCGTAAGACGTTTTTGGTCTTTTCAGTGCTCAACAGTTTGGAATTGATTTTTATAAGTTTCATGACCTTTTTGAAAATATTTCCAGACATTTAAAAAATAAATCTAATATTCTTAGACTTAAATATTTAAAATACACAATTTGATCATTGCTTTGAGGTACTTTTGACAGTATGATTATATATCTCAATATACGTTTACTGTGTGGTTACACTTAGAACTGAAAGTAATTTAAACTTTTAAGTATGTAATAAAATGTAAAATGTAAAAAAATGTTTTAAAAAAGTAATCAAGATATCTCTTGTTCATTACTCTTTATACCTATCATTTTGCTTCAGTGTTAAGAGCTTCGTAAATGTTCTTACAAAATTTCTGATGAAAAGTTATGTGATTGTTTTTAATTCATTGAAGTAAGATATCTTTTTTGTTTGTTTTTTTGAAGGTTGGCTGCTGAAGATACTAACGGGATAGATAATCATGTACCTACAAACACTGTAGTACAAAACTCGTGCTGTTCATCTGTAATTAACGGGGACAGCACACCATCTCCATCTCAGGTTGCTGCCAGACCCAAAAACACACCAGCTCCAAAACCACTCACATCTGAGCCTGCCAATGACACTGGTAAGCATGGGTACTTATGACATATTATTCAAATGAAAATTAAATTTTACCTATCTGTACATACACTTTTCTTATTGTACAATCTTTCTTAATCTTCAGTTTTGTAAAAGGAATTTGAAGATTATACCACCTGAATTTTTTTTTCATAATTTGAATTTTCCTAGATTATTTAGGAAGATATTCCAAAACTACATTATAATCGCACATTTCAGTAAGCAAGTACAAGTACTTGCGTGATAGTCAATCTTAGGGTTTATGCTATAAAAAAATTACTATTTATAATGTAGAATGTATTTCTAAAAGCACTTTAGGGAATTCATTGATTTGTTAGTGATGAATGATTCCTTTAACCATCTTGGTTAAATGGTTCTCTTTTGCCAGACAGATACTTACTTCTTGGCATGTAACTTAGTAAAAAAATGTTTTGTGAGGTGATACAGCGCTCTGAAAGTTTTGTATTTTCTAAGGGGAAGTGTTCTACTATTATAGAAGGACTGTCTATGGAAGAATTTTTTCTGTAATCCTGTTTTTCAGTGGATTCAGCTGTAATATTCATACATCATTTTTTGTTTGATCTTTATAAATTAACTTTTTCAGATGAATTCCTTGAAACGCAAACATCTTAAGACTTCTTAAGATTACTAGTGTATGTCCTGAGGCTAGAGTTGGCATCCTGTCTTTTGATCCCAGAGCCTGTATTCTTTCCGTCATCTATTTTTCGGATTATTCAAAAGTATAAACATGTAAAGAAGTAATTATATGAAAATAGATGGGGATGGGTTTATAGAGAATACTGTTGTGTATTTATACTGAAGGTTGGGGAAATATTTACTGTGCATGTTGTGAGTGTTTGTAAATGTGGGAACTGACACTGTGGTTTTCTGAAAATGTAATTTATTAATGCTCCTCTGTTTTTTTTTATAAAAAAGATAGGCTTAAACATCCTAAGTCCTCATAATAAGTTGACACTTTCATTGTTAATTTAAGGTGTCTGGAAAATGAGAGAAAATAAACACAGATGACCAGGCTGAAATGAGTGAACAGGATCATTTATTTGTTTTCTGATTCTGGTATGCTTTCTAGTAAGAACATTTGTCTCAGATTTATTAGCAAAGGGATAAAGGAACAAATTAGGAACAGACCAGTTAAAACGATTCCCATTGAGAATTCCCTTGTGGTCCAGTGGTTAGGATTTGGCACGTTCACTCCTGGGGCCAGGCTGAGGTTTAATTGTTTGGGTGACTAAGATCCCACAAGCCTCAAGGTGCAGCCAAAAAGCCCGTCCCAAAACAAAAAATATGAACACCAGCTTTTATGCCTGATGTTCCATCTTTTATGGATCGGTATGAAAAAGCATCATAATATCAGCATCCTTGCTAATTCCAAGAGAGTAAATACAGTAGTAAGTTTCATAGAACTCTGCTTATATTATGGATCCTCAGTTAAATTTATAGTTTTAAAAAATAGTCTGGGAAAATAAGTGTGGGAAGGACCACCCATGTATATGGTTTACCACCAAATAATCACCCATAGAAAAATGGTTTATATTAGTACTAGAGTTCTTAATAATAAAACATAAATCCAGTGCATTTGACCTGTAGATTTGTAGATTATCAGATATACCTATATTTACCCATACCAAAAATGACACACAAACTGGGTATCCACCCATAAAGAAATTTAGATTGTAAACATTGTAACTTCTTGAGAACTCGCTGAAGAGGTTGTAAAAATAAAAATACCCTTATGTGACCAGACTTGATTTGTTATATGGGATTATCATTAGATTCATTAGAGCAGTAGATCCAATTCTGTTATTTCTGTAAGTAATTAGACATCAGGACCAATTACTGAGTCTATTCCTTTTTCATGAGAACTATAAGAATTTTGAATGCTCATTTTAGAAAGGCTTTTACAGTCATTCTATTTCATTCTTGTTATCACCTTCCAGTTAAAAGTGTATGGAATTTGGAGATTTAGCTCTTCTTCCTAAAATATTTAGCTGTTAGAATAGTTTGGCCAAAGTATCTATTGACCACTAGATAGCTGCATGTTTGGGCTTGTGGGCTTATTCAGATGTTGTTGCAAAAGAGAGAACTTGCTGAGTTCCCCCTCATTGTAGAATCTCCAGTTTATATTCTGCTTCTAATTTTGTACTTTATAGACTGCTTCTGTTGGGAACAGATTTGCCTTCACATTCTTCTCTTATCCTTGCCTGAAATTTCAAGACGAAAGTAAAACACACACAAGGGACTAGAATTGAAGGTGCCATTGTAAATAATTCCCATGACATTCTCTGTAATTGCAAGGAAGCCTAAGACGATCAGAATAACAGCTAATATCTGTTCTACACATGTTCCAAACGCCATATACCCACTGATCAATACAGCTCTCAGGATAACTCTCTGAAAACAGGCACTGGTGTTTTTCTCCTGAAGGAACTGAGGCCCAGAGATCCCAGCTGGTAGAGGAGCTGTCCCTGATACCCACCTCTGTGGTCCTCTCCTCCCTGCTCTCCTGTTCATTTAGATGTGTGTGATATCTATAGTGTCTTAATGTTGGGCTGTTCATCTTTGGTTATACCTTTGATAAACTTCAAATAATATTCCCCCAGTCAGCTTAGTGATCGTGTTTGCATGTTCTCTGACACATGACAAAACAATCCAACTGCCCTCATTCCATTGGCTGGTTTAGAAAGGCTTCTGGAACCTACGCTGTTGGTAGAAACCACTTTAGCAGTGTCTTCTGTACAATCTGGCATCCCTCAGTAGGAAGATGAATTCAGGTATATTTTTCAAGGGGTAGTCTTCTTTAAGGTGTTGGTGTAAAAATAGGATTCTTTTTTCTGTAATCAAGAACTTTAAAAGTCAGTTTTCATTGTTAGAGTGGTGATGGAGTGGAGTGTGCATATTTTGTGTGTAACATATTACATGTTTTTAATCCATTACCTGTGATTCCAAAATCCTAAAATCCTTAAAACCAAAAGTTTTTTGGTAAACTCACTTGATGGCAGAATGACTAGGACTAACTTGAAGGTATTTATAATTTTTTCTGCTTAGTATGACTATCCTTCTGTTTCACTCCAGAAATGATACTGTGTTTAACTACAGTGTCTAGCCCCCAATCTGACTTGATATTAGTGTAATAGATAATATATGTGCCATACTACCTTTTACATTCCAAAGTTATGAATTCTGAAACACACTTGGCCCTAAGAGTTTCAGATGAGGGGTTATGGGCCTGGAACTGCAGATAAATGATTTCTTTCGCCAAAGACGGTATTGTACATGAGGGCTTTGGAGGGGAGGGCATTTTCCCTCACCCCTACCTGTTCTTTTGAGTCTTAAGAAGATCCATTTGCTAAGTTTAGTTGGTAAATACTGCTACTTATTTTAAGCTAAAGTGGGAGGCAGTCATGATTGAAAAGATTAGATTTGGTTTCTAACAGGACTGCGTTCCAATCCTAGCTCTGTCGTTGAACACTTTAACCGTGGGTTTTCATTCAGTTGTTCAGTCATGTCGGACTCTTTGCAACCCCATGGACTGCAGCATGCCAGGCTTCCCTGTCCTTCACTATCTCCTGAAGCTTGCTCAAAATCACATCCATTGAATCGGTGATGCCATCCAACCGTCTCATCCTCTGTCGTCCCCTTCTCCTCCTGCCTTCAGTCGTTCCTAGCATCAGGTCTTTTCCAAGTTGGCTCTTTACATCAGGTGGCCAGAGTGTTGGAGCTTCAGAATCATCATCAGTCCTTCCAGTGAATATTGAGGACTGATTTCCTTTAAGATTGACTGGTTTGATCTCCTTGCTGTCTAAGAGATTCTCAGTTGGAAGCATCAAATTCTTTGGCACTCAGCCATCTTTATGGTCCAGCTCTCAACATCCATACATAACTACTACTAAATGGACCTTTGTCAGCAAAGTAGTGTCTTTGCTTTTTAATACACTGTCTAGGGTTGTCATAGCTTTTTTTCCAAGGAGTAAGTATCTTTTAATTTCATGACTGTAGTCATTGTCTGCAGTGTTTTTGGAGCCCAAGAAGAGAAAGTCCATCACTGTTTTTATTTTTTTCCCCACCTATTTGCGATAAAGTGATGGGACCCAATGCCACAATCTTAGTTTTTTGAATGTTGAGTTTTAAACCAGCTTTTCCACTCTACTCTTTCACCTTCTTGAAGAGTCTCTTTAGTTCCTCTTCTCTTTCTGCCAGGAGGGTGGGATCATCTGCATGTCTGGAAGTTGTTGATACTTCTTCCAACAATCTTGATTCCAGCTTATGACCCACCCAACCAGGCATTTCACATGATGTACTCAGCGTATAAGCATGTGACCTTGGACAAATTTAGCATTCTAATAATTTAGGGTCTCCACTTATAAAATGAAACAAATACTTAGTAATACCTTACAGGATTGTTTCAAAGGTTAAATGAGATAAATTTAAAACATCTACCGTGTTTCTAGGACAGTAGTAGTTAAGAAAAATAGGATTTTCTTCTCTACTTTCCCCCCTTGCCCTTAGCTTCTAGAAGAAATGACTTTTTCTAATGTATAATTATTGCTTTACTAATAAAATAGAGCTCAGTATGGTAAGGCAGAACTAACCTATTTCACAAATTTATTAGACTTTTGCTTTTAGTTGTTTATTTTGAAATACAGATTCACAAAAAGTTACCAGGAAATGTACAGGGAGGTCCCGTGTTCCCTTCATTGACCTCCCTGAATGTTAATGTCTTATATAACTATAGTACTGTATGAAAATGAGGGAACTGACATTGACACAGCCCCCATTTCACTCGTTATACCTGCGCAGAGAGAGAGAGAGAGAGAGAGAGAGAGAGAGAGGATGTGTGTGTGTGTGTGCGTGTGGGCGCATGCAGTTTGTCATGCGGCTTCATGTAACTAGCACTGCAGTCAAGACACAAAACTGCATCGTCACAAAAGGCTCCCTAGTGCTCCACCTCCTTTAAAGCCATAGCCACTTTCAGGTGTGAATTGTAAAGAAATTTAGTGTATATATAGTGTGTGTGTGTGTGTGTGTGTGTGTGTGTCTATATATATATATATATATAAAATCAGTTTTTCATGTCATACTTTTTAAAAGGGGCAGAAATGATACTGGGTACTTCAATATTTCCTCCTTTTCCTGCTTTAATTAGAGGACAGATGCACGGTGCTATGAGATGTACATACCATAAAGTCCATGGGAGATTAATTTTCAGAAATAAAACCTGAAGTGAGGGAGATCTGCCTCCTAAATCAAAAGTCATGGTTGCGTGGAGTCAGGCTTGCGACACACTCACTGAGAAGCCAAGTCAGGGGCTGTGACCGTACGCCTGTCGAGAAGGGAATGCTTTCATGAGCTTCTGCTGTCGCTGCTGTCACGTGGGATTTTAATCATTTGCCTCCATGCAATTTTTCTGTTCTTTCCTGAGGAAGGAAGCTATGATCCCTCCCTGCCTGCCTGCCTCCTTGTTTCTTATCGTCTTTATTGTTAAGTTTATCCGTTCAGTCATCCTTGTATCATTTGTTAAGAGGTATTTATTTTGCAGCTACAATAGACTGAACACTACCTGGTTGCTGGTTACATATGCATTAATCAGAGTTTCTCAGCTTTGGCACTCTTGACATTTTGGGCTAGATAATTCTCAGTTGTGGGAGGCTGTCCCTGTGCATTTTAGGATCTTAGCAGCCTTCCTGGCCTGAACCCACTAGACGCCAGTAACACCCACCCATTCCCCTAGTTGTAACCACCAGATATGTCTTCAGACATTGCTAAGTGTCTTCAGTGGATGTCCTGTTGAGAACCATTGATATATATGAATAGCCATCCCTCTAATCAAATGCATGCTCCCAGTACCCCACTGAGAACTTGCCCTGCTATTAACATCTTGCATTACTGTGGCATATTTGTTATTAATATAATTAATGAAGCACTATAAGTGCACTATGATTAATGAAAGCCCACAGTTTATGTTCAGGTTCACTCTTGGTATTGCCTGGGTTCAGTGAGATTTGAGAAATGCATATTGCCATGTGCTGACCATCACAGTATCATTCAGAATTATTTCACTCTGAACAGTCGCTGTGCTCCACTCATTCATCTCCTTTTCCACACTCCTAGCAGCCACGGATCCTTTACTGTCTCTCTGGTTTGGCCTTTTTCACAGTGTCATATGTAGCTATTTCAGACTGGCTTCTTTTACTTAGAAATATGAATTTAAGCTGAGCGCCAAAGAATTGATGCTTTTGAACTGTGGTGTTGGAGAAGACTCTTGAGAGTCCCTTGGACTGCAAGGAGATCCAACCAGTCCATCCTAAAGGAGATCAGTCCTGTGTGTTCATTGGAAGGACTGATGCTGAAGCTGAAATTCCAATACTTCGGCCACCTGATGCGAAGAGCTGACTCATTAGAAAAGACTCTGATGTTGGGAAAGATTGAAGGCAGGAGGAGAAGGGGACGACAGAGGATGGGATGGTTGGATGGCATCACTGACTCAATGGACATGAGTTTGAGTAAACTCCAGGAGTTGGTGATGGACAGGGAAGCCTGGCGTGCTGTGGTCCGTGGGATTGCAAAGAGTCGGACATGACTGAGCGACTGAACTGACCTGATGAGTTTACGGCTTTTCTATGTATTTTCGTGACATGACATCTCATTTATGTTTGTTGCTGAATAATATTCCATTGCATGGATGTACCATAGTTTGTCTGTCTGTTCACATATGCTTTGTCCACAACCAAGCATTGTGGTGGTTTATAGTTTTTCACAATTATGAATAAAGCGGATGTAAATATTCACGTGCAGGTTTTGATGTGGACCTAACTTTTCAACTGAGCTTAGTTGAAGACTGTGACTTCGGGATCTTACGATAAGAGTATTATTACTTTTGTAAGAAACAGCCAGTGGCAAACTGACACCCAAAATGGTTGTGTCTTTTGCGTTTCCACTACCAGTGAATGAGAATTTTTACATTTTGAGGATAGTTTACTTTTTAAATTTTGAAGCAACACTGAATCTTCTCATTTAGAGAGAATTCTGTCTCCAGTCTATGCTTTAAAATACCTTTAAGAAACATTTTTTCTTTTTCTTCAGATAGGTCTTGAGTGTAATCTTGATATTGAACTTGAATCTATCTGATCATGGTGCTGAAATGTTTTGGTCAAATTAATAATTGGTTCTAATTTTATTTTCAATTGATTCTCGTGATATAAATAAATACTCATCTCTCTCAATGAGTTTTACCATTTTATATTTGGTGTTTTTCACTTCTCTCTTGTCTTAATGCATTTTCATACATAACCCATGGTATTGAAATGGAATGGTAATTGTAATCTTCCTTGTTTTGTTCTGATTTTAAAATTTGTTCCTGATCTTGATAGGAAGTTCTTCTAATGTTTTACCATTAATATATCATGCTTACTCTTGGTTTCTGGAAGATAATTAGATTATTTTTGAATTTTCCTAGATTCCTCTTATCAACAGTTTTATCAATATTTTTTGAATCTTTTTTGATTTGTATTGAAAATAAACATGTAGCTTTTAACTCTTAACCTGTTAAATATGGTTTCCTAACAATTTCCCAATATTGACCCATTGTTTAATTTATTCAGTTTCAGTTTTAGGGTTATATTACTCTTGGAGAATAAATTAAGAAACTCCTTTTTCTTTTTTGCCACCAATGTACTGTAACATTTCAGAGAACACGGGGGTAATCTGTTCCTTGAAGGCTGAAAAACTGAGTGTGTTGACTTTTGGAGGGACACTGTTCGATCTTTTATCCCCTTTTACATTTCTACTCTGATTGATCAATTTTTCTTTCTCTTGAGTTAGTTTAGTTAATACATTTTAGACTTACTGATATAAAAGTGTACATGGTATTCTAAATGCTACTCAAACTATATTTTTCTTTATAAAATTTGCTAAGGCACTATTTCATGGTTTTTCCAACCTTACTTCTAAGAATTCATCTGAAGCATTTGCTAAAAATACAGATCCCAGAGATTCCCTAAGAGATTCAGTAATTCTAGAATGGAAAGTGAGAGCTATACTTTCTACAATATCCAACAGATTCTAATCAGGTTAGGAAATTCTGATCTATTATATTTTTCTTATAATTCGTTTCCTTCTCCCATTTTCCCCTGGGTCTGGAATTGAAAGCTAAGCTCACTTATTGCTATTCTTTCTTACACCCTTGGATACCTCTTTGCCATGTCAAATATTTCATACAAGTATTTCCATGCCATTAATTTCCTTACAGTTTGTGATTTCATAACTATTATTTTTCTTTAACTTAATAATTATTTAAGGTTTTATAAAAAAATCTTCTAAGCTAAACTGATTGCAGGTGTGGGAGAACTATCAGTTTTATGGACATGTAAGCATCAATTTTCTTACTAGTAAAATGGGTAGTATCTTCCTCATAGCATTGTTCTGTGGGAATGAAATAAGATAATCCTTAACAAATGTTTTACAGAATCTGCCACACTTTCAGTAAACATTTCAGTAAGTTATATATATATTTTTTGTTTCTAGTTTTCTTGAATTATAATCAGAGTTTCACCTCCTGATTGTAAAATTGGAATTTTTCTTTAGTCCTTTACGTGTCATTTTTTTCCTTAAAATTCCTAGATTGTTTGGATGGAATATGTATGTAGTGAAAACTCAGAACTACTTCTCTAATGCTGTAATTTAGGACAGGTATATTGACTGTGTCATTCAGTCCTTCATGTACTTAATTAATGTTTCTACTAAAGTTCTTTTTTTCTGCCTAGTTTTGAGAGAGATATGTTTACTGCTTCTTCTGTGATTTGTCCTTGAACTGAACATTTATTGTTTTCATATGCCAGGTGCATCGTAACTGTTGAGAATACAAAAGTGGAACAAGTCGGACAAAGTGTTGCATTTTGAACTAATGGAAAAAGAAATAAAAACAAACTGTTTCAGAACATGAGAAGCAAAACAGTCTAGTAGGCAGCGTGGGCTGAGGGTGGGGCAGGTGCAGAATTAAATAAGGTGCCTGAGCGCTGCCTTTCTGAAGGAGTGGTTGAGCCTGCACACTGCGTGATAAGAAGCAGGAGCTGTTCTGAGGCCAGCGCAGCGGCCAGCGCACGTCCTTGAGGGGAGGGAGTTCGCTCTGCTCACGGGGCAGAAGGGAGACCACCGTGAGAAGTCAGGTGGAGCTGTGGGGCCGACTATGTGGAGTGTTTCTCATGAGCCATGGTAAAGAACTTGGAATTTACTCTGGGTGCAATAGGTGTGTTTAATTAGGGAGTGAAACGATCTTTTGTATGCTTCTAAGAGATTACTTTGGCTGCTGTTTGGAGAATGGGTTGGAGTTGGACCAGAGAGGAAGTGGGCAGACCAGTTAGGATGCTGTTGCAGCGAGCGAGGAACAGTGAGGGGGGCAGTGGTGCAGATGGAGAGGAGCTGAGAGCACTTGGAGGAGCTGAATTGTTGTCAGAGAGAAGGGTTTGCCTTGAACAGCTAAGAGCTGCTGTTTAATAATTAATTTTCCTCTTCTGTTTTTAACACTTTGTTAGCATGTGTTTTAGTATCATAAGGGTTTATGATTCTTTCTTATTGGGCTGGATTATCTTGTCTGAAATAGTCTGCTTTTTCCATTTAGCGTTATTTTGCTTTCCAAAGACTGTTGCTAATCTTTTCTTTTTTTGGAAATCAGTTTCTACATTGATCAGGATTGAAAGTTAAATGAAAAAGTTCACTTTTGGACATCATATATTCCATGAATTCTGAATATCATCTAAGAGACCAGAATTTACTCTCTGTGCACTTTCTCTTTTCTTCAGGTTTTCTAAGTGTTGAGTTCAGGTAGCACTGTACATTTTTATTTCTTATATTTTGTTACTGATATTTTTCTTCCAAAGTTGCTCTCCCCTGTAGTTGGTATAGAACTTGATTGGTTCTGTTTTGCTCCTACAGTTTGATTCCTTTTAATAGTACTTATTTCTCTTCTTCCCACTGTTTACATCTCTTTCTTTAAAAATCTGCCTGACCATTTCATCACTCTTAATTATGTCTCCTTCCTCTGTTTCAATTAGAACTTTGCTGTGCAATTTTCTAATAGGTTTTCTTCAATAATCTATTCCCTTCCCACTTTTAATTTGACTTTCTCTTACAGTGACATGTAGTTGAAATGGATCGATTACATTTAAAATGAAAAATTTTAAAATTATGTCAGTGGATCTCAATGCTGGGTTATTTCTCCAGCAAGTATAAAATGAGTTCCTGGATCTTTTTGCAGTCCCCTGCAATACTGTCTTAAGAGTTAATGCCACTTTATATTTGACAAGAATTCTTTTGATATTAGCTGTATTTGCATAGGAAAAGGGAGATTGAATGGGGTCATTTTGAAGTTTTTATATAACCCATGTAGATATTCAGAATTTATTGTTTGGGGGAAAAACTTTTGTTCATGTTGATTTCTCTTTCCTTAAGTTTGGGTTATTGTTACATATATATTCTTAAGTTTTTATTATTTAACATTCATCTCAAAAATATGAGCCACAAAAAGTATTATCTGTCTTATTTCCATCAGTACCTAATACACTGCTTGGTGTGAATTAGTTTCTGAATAAATACAGTTGATGAGTTAATTGGGCGCTTGGTCGTTTCTTGACAGTTCATCTTACTGATTTTCCCTTCTCAGTTAATGGAGACTCACCCTCATCTGCACCGACTGAAAACGCTCCCAGCACGGGTACTGCAATAGGATCTGGAGAACCCGCCTTGTCTTCAAATTGCACTAGTACTCCTGTTGAAGACCCTCCAGTTCAAGAAACACTGACCTCCTCGGAAAACAATGAATGTATTGTCTCTAACAGTGCAGCCTTTGGATCTGAAGCTCGAAGTGCATTAGATCCTTCCACCTCCAATTCTGCAAGTAGCTCTGCTTTTGAAGCAGCCAAATTAAGACAGCCTGACGGATGTATGGAACCTGTCCGGCAGCAGTCTGGAGGTGCCAACACAGAAACGCTGCCTTCAGGGTATGTCATTTATTTTTTTAAAAGGTGTGTGACTTAGATAGCAACTTTTTAATAATAACCTGAGTGTTGAATATATATATGAAGTTTTTCCTTTCAGTTATTTGAAATCTAAGTTAGAATCTAATTCATACAGTGTATTTGCTACAAACCGAGTATTTTTTTAAAACTAAGAACAATTGCTAGTTATAGTTAAAGCATGTGCTACATGACAGGAAGAGGAAAAAACCTTATATTAATTTGCATGACTGTCGATTTGATTCTTGGCTTACTTTTAGAAAAGAGTGACCCTGACACACTCTGTAATAGTCTCAGTTCTCTAGCTTTTTTTACTGTTGCCTCCCTAGGCTAAGCTTGAAGCAAGTAGCCATCCTTTGTTTTTCTCAGTTTATACTCAGTACTATGAGGGATCCAGTAAGCCTGCTGAGAAGCACTGTTACAAACTCAGGTTTTCATTGAAAGTGAAAGTCACTCAGTTGTGTCCGATTCTCTGCCACCTCATGGACTATACAGTCCATGAAATTCTTCAGGCAAGAATATTGGAGTGGGTAGCCTTTCCCTTTTCCAGGGGATCTTCCCAACCCAGGGATCGAACGCAGGTCTCCGACATTGCAGGCAGATTCTTTACCAGCTGAGCCACCAGGGAAGCCCAAGAATACTGGAGTGGGTAGCCTATCCCTTCTCCAGCAGATTTTCCCGACCCAGGAATTGAACCGGGGTCTCCTGCATTGCAGTTAGACTCTTTACCAGCTGAGCTACCAGGGAATAATTCTTTATCTTTTAATTTTCCATGGTAATAATTCAGCTTCCTATGATTTTCTTTAAAGAATATTCTGTGTATTCCATTTGGTCATCTCTCCCATATTCACTTAATATGTTTCTAGCTCCTCCTTGAGTGCTGCTGCTGATCTGACAGGAGGCAGATTGCAGGGGGTAACGTGAGCTGTGGGGAGCAGCCGTGAATACAGATGAAGATCCGTCCTCTCCACCGCCACTCGCTGCCACCCCCATCTGCTGCACGCCCCAGTTCCTGACAGGCCAGGGACTGAGACCAGTCCATGGCCCTAGAGTTGGGGACCTCTGGTGGATGCAGTGTCCTGTATCCAGGACAGTGTATACAGTCCTACCTCCTACAGAGGTTAGAACTGTCTCCTCTCGCAGCTGTGAAAACGGCACCTCTCGCGGTCTCTGCCTCTGTGCCCTCATTCTCCCGCCACAGCTGCTGTGTCGGTACCCTTTCTGACTTTCTGAGCTGTGTTTTTCTTAGTGCCCTTTACTGGATTATAGGACTTTGCCTGTTGCCTCCTTGTGGTTTCAGGCTTTAGTCTGCTCCTGAATGGGTGTTTCTCTTGAGTCTTACACTCTCCCATCGTTTTAACTGTTAAATTTACAGGTCCAAGCCAGACCTTTCTCTGAGCTTATTTTTATCCACTTACTGGAAATCTCCACTGTTTCCTGCAAGCATTTTTGGCCATGAAGTATCTTTCCTTCCTCTCAAAAATCTCTCATTGTTCCTTTGTCTTCTCTTTGACTACTTATCATTAGTCATTTATCAAAGTCTCACGTGTCTGCCCTTATGACATTGATATGTAAGAGGCTTTCCATACTGTCAGGAACCTCTGATCTGATGGGAGATAAAGGTAAGTAAATAGTCATTGACTGTACAATTTAATTAAAGCTAAGCTAGAGATCCAAGTTTAGGGTGCTGTGGAGGGGAACATGTGTAGAGGGGGTTAATAGGATACCCTGTGATACTGAGATCAAAGAATACTTTCTGGAAGAGATGACCCTTCAGCGGTTTCTAAAAGAGGAGTAGGTGTTAGCAAAGCAGCAAAGAAGGCACGTGTGGTGAAAGGTTTCATTTTCAGGGCAGCTAACTGCATGTTCAGATCTCTGACACCCACAAATTAAGAAGCTGACCTCAGGAAGTGGTATTTTGTTACAGCTTGAGTTGAGCATTCGAGGAAGCAAGCTGTGTAATACAGAAGAATAAACAGCCCTCTGAAGAGTTTTGTGTACCTGCTGAAGGTTTGGAGTCCCGCCCCTCCCCCACCCCGGCCCCCGGAAACCATGGATAAACATACAGGAATTTTAAGCAGGGGAGTGGCACAGTCATATTTGTGTTTTAAGATTATTCTAGAAGTGGTATAGGCAGATGAGGAGTTAAGGAGACAAAGCAGAACAAAACAGGCCAGGCTTTTATAAATGAGAAAAGTGGGCACATTCCTGTTTAAAATGATAAGTACATAAACTTAATTCTGTGGGGCCAGGTAAATGCTTCCGTGTGCTTGTAGCCACTGTATGTGAACTCTGCGTGAAGAGAATTTTGTAGGAATCTACATGAGTGAGGAATCTAGATGAGTGATTTTCAAATCACAAGTTGCAGCCTGTGAATAGATTGTGACCAGCACTTGAAGGCAGAATAAAGTAAATCAGTATTGACCAGATTGGAAACCTGGAGTGTGTTAAGTAAGCATTGTTTCCTGGCAGTTTGTTTTTCCGGTGTGTTTTTGTGTGTATAAAATCTGTAGGTGAATAGCAGCCTAGGACAAACAGATACATTTATGTAAGATGTATTCTTATTCTCTGAGCTGTTGCCTAAAAGATTAGAAGCAACTAACCCGAGTGAGAAATTAAAATAGACTGCCCCAAGGTGGATGCTAGTCTTCTGGGCTGATGTTACGATGGGTTGTGGGAATTAGCTGTGGGAGGTGGAATGCAAGAGTGGGGTCAGGGTTGGTTCTTCTTGCTTCGGCAGTCTGTAACCATATTAGCAATTTTCAAATCTACGTCATCTCCCCTCTTTCCTCAGAAATATTTCTTAGTTCCTGTATTTTATCTCTTTGGTGACTTACTTCATTGGTGCCCAGAATTACGAGTGTTCTCAGTGTAGCCTGTTCTAGCCTGGAGGGTTATGCCACGTGTGGTCTGACATAAAGCCCTTTGCATTTGCTGTCACTTCTGAGTGGAATGGTATTCCTCAGATACGTGCATGTCTCTGCCCAAATGTTACCTTATTCCAGAGGCCTTTCCTGATTCCCTCTGGCTAAATCAGGCCCCCCCCTGTCCTTATCCCCAACCCTTGCCTTATTTTTTTCCAACCTTCTGTTAAGAAAATTTAGAAACATGCAGGAAAATACAAAGAATTTTACAGTGAACACGTGTGTATCTGTCTATCACCAGGTTCTGTAGCTGACATGTTACGCTCTTCGCTTTATCGCATTTCTCTGCACCTCTCCATTTGCCTAATGTTTAAGTCTAATTCAGTAAGTTGTAGTTGTACATTTTGCCCCTCAAAACTTCAGCTTGCATGTCATTCACTAGAGCTCAGTATTTGTTTACAGATTTTTAGGTAAAGTTTACATAGAAATGTGTAAGTCTTAAGTATGTCATTGATGAGTTTCGACAGGTGGAAATAACCCAAACCTTTATCAAGATTAGAGCGTTATCATCACTTTAGAAAGTTCTGTCAAGCCCCTTTCAGTCAACCCCTGCTCCTGCTTTTAGGGAGGCAGCACTGTACCTCCCTGCAAGTGTTTTTCGACAATAGACTGTAGATTAATTATGTTAAGTTGGTGGAACTTAACATAAATGGAATCAGTATAAACTCTTTTGAGTAGGGTCCTTATCAGCATAATGTTATTTGTATTATTTTTCAACACTTAAATCACTATGTGACATATGTTTATGTGTTTATCAGTGTTCTCTCCACTACACCGAAAAGGGAGCTTTATGTGGTCCATTTCTGTATCTCTTGTGCCTAAGACGACACTTGCCGTATAGCAGGTACCAGTAAACATACGTGAACTAGTGCTTGATGCAATGATTTTGAGTGAGTGAGCAATTGGGCAAAGGCCCTGGCTTGCAAATGCTTAGGAGGAAGTTGTTAACAAGGTCAAAACCTACTGAAAATTCAAGTAAGATAAGAACTGAAAGGCACCTTTGAATTTAGCAACAAAGAGATTATTTATTGTTGACCTTTGACAGAATGATTTCTGGGAAGGAGAGCTGTGTTCCGACTGCTGTGTGATGGAGTGAGTGGAAGGGTGGAAATGTGATAGAAAACTCTTCAGAAGAGTGAGAACTAGTGGAAGCAGTTTTCCCTGTGAACACACAGGGAGAGAGGGATGTCTGGTAGAAGCAAGCAAGGAAAGACCCAATACTGAGGAGGAGTTTTTTGGTTTAAAAAATGAGAGTGACCTGAAGGGTGGGCAGGAGAGAGGTTAGCAGGCCGAGCAGCAGCGGAGAGGGGCAGCTGTTGACCGTGGTTTGTGAGAGCCCAGTCATCATCCAGTCAGTAACTACATTCTGTCATTTTTACTGTAATACATTTAACAAAATTCTCCCACATTTATTATTTCTTTCTTTTTTTAAAATAAGGTCTTTTTCAGCAGTAAGTTTTAGAAATGTGTGTATATGAAATAGGGAAGCCATATCTGACTACTAGGGACAGGAGAGCGTTATGGTTGAAGGTGACATGTACCAGTTATAAATTAGCACTTATCCCTTTGAAATTGAAGAATTCTGTTGGGAAGTCCCATCACTCAGCTTGGTAACTTGGACCTGTTTGAAAGGTTCTCAGGAATTTCCACTGCAGGGATGCTCTAGTTTTTGACCAGTTCCGGTCCATCACTGCTGTAGGACATACGGGCTCAGCTCTAGCTGGCTGTCACTGAGTCCCCAGCCAGGCCTGAGGCAAGCCCCTTACCCTTGTACCGCCTTCCTCCCCCCCCAGCACCTTCTCTCCTCCCTGCTTCCCGACATTAGCTCTGGTCACCCCACACGCATGGGGGCTTGTTCTTGGCAATGGTCCTGCCCCAGAAGGTGAACTCTCACTCTGGGAGTGACATTGTAGCAAGTTACCTCCCCATGGATCAGCTGCTGGGGGAGAAGGAGAAGCACCCTGAGACCCTGGTCACTGGGGAGGGTGGTGGAATTGACCAGGCTCCTCCCCTGCAGGCCAGGAGCTCTTTGTTGCAAGAATGTTGTCAGCAGAGCGCAGCTGGGAACATGGCACATCCACAGCCGGGGTGACCTACCTCAGGAAGACGCGGTGGGGCATGACAGGAGTTTTTGCTTTTACTGTGTTAGTACCTACATAATAGTCCTGACTTTGCCTTTTGGCCCACAAAGTCTAAAATATTTATATCGAGTACTTCACAGAAAAAGGCTACCTTCACTTGATCTAATGAATGGAATGTAGAAAATTACAAAGATGATATCCAGAAGGGGGTCTTCATATGATGTGTGTAGCAAGCAATTTAGTTTGAGTAAGATAAATTCTCTTTGGAGGAAAGCCCTGAAATCTGGAAGCAATATGGAAAAATTAAGAACTAGTGGCTAGAATTAGAGTTGGAACCTAAGTGCTTACTGAATATTGAATATTAAATTAGACTATTTCCAGCTAACTTAGGATCACATTAGAAATGGCTTCATAGCCCATTTTATGGATGGTGCGCTTGATTATGTACATTACACTCCTCTTACATTACACTCCTTGCAATACAGGAGACCAGGGTTTGACCCTTGCGTCGGGAAGATCCCCTGGAGAAGGAAATGGCAACCAGTCCAGTACACTTTCCCAGGGATGGAGAAGCCTGGCAGGCAGTAGTCCCTGGGGTCGGAAAGATTTGGCCATGACTGAGCAACTTTCAGTTTCACTTTTCTCTAATTAAAAAGAAGTCAGATTAAATTGCATCCTCATGTTTGAGAAAGGAAAATATTTCCCATTTGTTCTACTTTCAGCTGAGAAGAAGAATGTTAAACTCAGAAATAGGAAGTTTCTGTTTTTAACGTTTGAAGGTTCTCTTCTGTGCCATTCCAAGGAGAGGGTGGAGAGGAGAGACTGAGGGTAGGGAGAGGAAGAGGAGGAGTGTGTCTGGGACGGAGCAGATGAAGACAAGGGAGGATGTCCTTAAACTCAGAGGTGCACTGAAGACAGAAGAGGGGTGGCTGTGCACAGGAGGGAGACCTGTGTGCAGATGGAAGAAGGGTCGTCCATGGAGCTGTCTCACTACACACTTTAATGCAGTTGCTGCTGAAATCTTTTAGATGTGTGTTTTCTTCAGCTGCCAAAAACGGATATTACTTCATTGGCATTTTGTCCTTTGGGCATGGTATTAGGGTGACAGTTCCTCAGCTCTTGATAAAATTTCTGTTTTGTGATGATTTGGAATTCCGTGAATTAGTCACTTTAAAAAACTTTGGGTGTTATTCTGTCTTCCTCTGCTAAATGTACTTACTGAGTTTCCAGTGCGTGCTGTGTGGTAAGTCGCTTCAGTCATGTCCAATTCTGTGCGAACTAATGGACTGTAAGCCGCCAGGCTCCCCTATCCATGGGATTCTCCAGGCAAGGATACTGGAGTGGGTTGCCGTGACCTTCTGCAGGGGATCTTCCCCACCCAGGGATTGAACCCGCATCTCTTATGTCTCCTGCATTGGCAGGTGGGTTCCTTAGCACTAGCGCCCACTGGGAAGCTGGGAAGTTTCCAGCACTGCTAATGAAAAGGGAATAATTAAGCATTTACAAAGCCCAAAAGAAACAACTTCATTTTGTGTGTATACATGACTCTTTAAAACATACCTATAATTTTTTGGCTTATAAAAAGGAATCATAAAAAAAAAGGAACCGTTCTTCAGATAGTCTTTAGCTTGTTCTTTTATTTCTGTATTTTTATTAAAGGTGGGAACAGAGAAGAGATCCTCACGGTAGAACCTACTATGTGGATCATAACACCCGGACGACCACGTGGGAGAGGCCGCAGCCTCTGCCTCCAGGGTAAGGTAGCGTCTTCTCCGGCTTCAGCTGTGTTTCATACGTGGAATTTTAAAAGCTCAGTTAATGCAATATAAAATGGTTCTTTGCTACTGCATGTTACTTTTCCTTGATTTGCTTTTGTGAATAGTAAACATTCAGTAGATGAGATTTGTTACCCTGTGTCTCATTTACAGTCAGTCTGAAGGGCTTCCTCAAAAGATTAGGAGATGTCGAACGCTGGCATGAGTTTACTGAGGGGAGCTGCAGACTTCTGACCCAGTGTCAGTTCTTGCTATTTTTTGAGAAATGAGAGTCATGTTTAGGGCAGTTTGTGTGTATGTTTCTTCATAGACAGGGATCTAAACTATGCTGTTGTGTGATATTTACGTAAGAGATCCTAGTGTAGTTCAAAATTATTACCTAAAAGATCATTACAAGTAAAATTATATTAATTATGGCTGAAGTTAATAGAGCATTTTAAATGAAGAGGCATTCCTATTACATACTAAATGAAGCTTGTGCTGTTAGGCTGTTATTTACTAACAGTCCTTCCAGATGCAACTCAGAGCTCGCCAATATAAACATATTCAAAGTCCAGAAAATTAAAGGCAACAAGTGTGTTATCTTGTGAAACTGGTTGCTGAAAGTATATTGAAAGCCTATGAATTAATAATACAGATTGACTGGAGGTGAATGGAACCCTGGAGGGTATGGGTTCAGGAGGACAGGGCGTCTTCTGGCTGGTGGAGAAGGGTATTCCGTTCTGAGAGAGGATTGAAACACAGGCATGACAGGATGAGACATCTGACACATTTGGGGCCCACCAGGAGTTGATTTGGCCCCTCGGATGGGTCCCTTGAAAGAAGGGGAAGTGAGGGTGAGGGTGGAGAAGGGCGGTGAGGCTGAGACGGTGACTGGGCTCATCATTTAGCCATGCCAGCAAACGGTGATAGGTGGAATGGCGTGGCTACATCTGCACTTTAGTTCAGCATCAGTGTAGCTGCAAAAGGTGGATTAAAAAGCTGTAAAAGTTGAGTTAAAACCCTTTACATGGGCAGGGGTGATAGAGGCAGATTGCTTGGTATACAGTTAGCACTCAGTAAATGTTTATCAAAGAAAGAGGGAGAGTAGTCACATTGATACTGTTCAATCTATGACCTCTTTTTTAGACAGTCCTTAGAAATCATGTATGGGAAGAATGGGAAGGTAATTGAGATAAATAGATAGCAAGTTACATGTCTGTAAGTTTTCTGAAGAATATCAATATTTACTTTCTTTTAAACTCATCATCTCTTGGACTTGATTTTTAAATTATTTAGGTAACATATTACTTAACTACTTTCCAGTTTCTTATCTAAAGAGATGATTGTTTATTTTCATTTTCACTGCTGCTCCGTTTATCTTTGGTAGTTGGGAAAGAAGAGTTGATGATCGAGGCAGAGTGTATTACGTGGACCATAACACCAGGACAACCACCTGGCAGCGGCCCACCATGGAGTCAGTCCGGAACTTTGAGCAGTGGCAGTCCCAGCGGAGCCAGCTGCAGGGAGCTATGCAGCAGTTCAACCAGCGATACCTCTACTCGGTAATTAGGAAGTTATAGGCCTTAATGCATCTTTTTCTTCCAGACGTCTTGCCTTTCCTCCCTTGGTGACTTTTCTTAAATGCTATAGATTGTAAGATCTTTTTTAGTTGATCTTTAATAAATAATTCACATTTCTGATATGCATAAGCACTTTTAAGTTTTTTTTTAATCCTAGTTTACATAGCTATACACTCATACTTTTGTCCTTGTTAAGAGGTAGTCTCAAAAATGCAATTTCTTAATCATATAATTTGTCTTGGCCAGTTCCCAGTCTTCTACTTTTGGTTATAATCATTTTGTTTGCTTTAAACAAAGCTGATTGCCTCCTGACTTTACTTAAGGCCAGTCTTGCCATATCCCAGCTATCCTGTTTCCATCCCAGCTTTGTAGAGATGCTTTCATCTGTTTTGGCCCACTAAATATGTATTCCTGGGATTAGAGATAGTTTTGTCCAAAAAAATTTAATGCTGTCTGAAAATTTGATCAATTGGTGATTTACTGCCATAAGCAAGCATCCATGGGAGTGTGGGGGATGGGAGGACTTCTGTTTAAATAGATTTGATCTCAAGAAGTAGAATGTATAAATCTCAAGTACTGGGCATCTCTAGGTAGTGTTTTGGGGCAGCTTGAAACCCCAAAATGTGGAAAGAAATTAGGAAAGATACACAAAGAAAACAGCTGTTCAGAATCCTGCCTTCAGCAGGCTCATTCGGCTCTGCGTTTTTGGGAGGTTAAGTAGCAAGGTTTGTTGCTCTCATTTGCAGGTTGGTCCACTCTCCGGGTTGTCTGACCATCAGAGAGTGGGCCGGCCAACCTGCTCAGCATCTCGTGCGGTCAGTTCTTGGTTCCTGAGTAGCGTGTGCAGAAGTCTGTGGGGATGTCCCACCGTTTAGCTGTATGTACTAAACAAATTACGTGTGTGCGTTTGTTTTGGCTGGACTTTGCTGTATCTATGGAAAACTTTGGGGAAACGGCAGAATTAGGGAATGGTGTGCATCAGAAGTGTGTTCTTCTGCACAAACAGAACATCCTGAGGTTAAGATTTAGTTGTCTAAATGATACAGAGTACAATTCATAGTATCTGTTATGAAGTTATAAAATATTTATCAAGATGTATATATTGTGTCATTAAGAAATGATTTTTCAGGTAATAAGTTTTTATTTGTCTTTCTTTTAAAAACTAACGGTAAAAATGTTTATTTTCTTTTGAATATATTTCTGAGTTGTCATAATATGTGAGCATTAATGTGTTTTTATGTATGTCTGAATATATAAAATATATTAATACAAAGGTAAAAGTTTATTTTTACAAAGATAATACTGGAGTTTAATATTATTATGTTAGTAGACATTTGTTTAAAGAGAACTGTGGTAATTATTCTGTTTTTCAGCAAATAATGTTATCTCATTTAAACACTACAATTTTCTATATGTTATTCTCTCATGTCATTTCATTCTTATGGACTGTCACAGAAAGGCTAAGAGATTAAAGTGCTAATGTTGATACATTATTTCTAAATCATTGTAGAAAAACTAATAATTTATCACTTACTTAACTCCTCTCAACTCAAGACATTTTTAGAATTCTGTGCCTTGAAATTACTATATTCACATTTCTTTATCATATTTTTTAGAAAATGACTCTTAAATGTGATTCAGCCAAGTGCTTAGTTAATGCTTTTATATTAAAAACCTGTTCTTTTAACTTCTCCTCCTAATCCTTTTCTCCAATCAGGCTTCAATGTTAGCAGCAGAAAATGACCCATACGGGCCTTTGCCACCAGGCTGGGGTAAGCTAATGTGTTGTTGATAAAAATATTGAAGTGTATATATAGCAAATAGTTATTAAACACCATGCTCACTCTATTTTTTAGAAAAAAGAGTGGATTCAACAGACAGAGTTTACTTCGTGAATCATAACACAAAAACAACCCAGTGGGAGGACCCCAGAACTCAAGGGTATGTGTATCCTGCAGCCTTACTTACGTGAGCTTACGTGTCGGGAGATGGAATCAAGTGAACCTCAGCTTGGACGTTTTTAGCACCTCGAAAATGTTCACCTTGTGTGACTGTGACTTTATCTTTTAGTTTGCAGAATGAAGAACCCCTGCCAGAAGGTTGGGAAATTAGGTATACCCGGGAAGGTGTGAGGTACTTTGTTGATCATAATACAAGAACAACAACATTCAAAGATCCTCGCAATGGAAAGTCATCTGTGTAAGTGAAGTTCTGAGATGCTGTTTAATGAGAACATAAAGTTTGACTTCTAATTTAGCCTCAAGCAGATTTTACATTATGTATCAAGAAAATCTACACAAGTAATAATCTAATATATTTGTTTTGCTCTACTGTATATAATTTAGAGTGGATTTGTGGCATATAATTCCTTAAGAAGAACAATAGTAAATATTTATCTAGTGATGACTGTGTGCCAGGGATTCTTCTAAGCACTTTATATAAATTAGCATTTATCTTCCAACAGCTCCTTGAGGTTGATACCCTTACTTTCCAAGTGTGGAAACTGAGGCCTAGGGAGCAAAACAGACTTATGCAGAGTCACGCAGCAAGTGATAAAAGTGGTTTCAGACCAAGGCAGTCTGTCCACGGAGTGTGTGCTCTTAACAGTCACATCCTGCCTCTGCAGCATCAGGGACTGAGACGGTCAACACGGTTTTCCTGGTAAAAATAGCTTAATTAAGTATTTGAAAGGCTCTCCTTCATCCATTTTCTTAGATGTGATGTCTTTACATTACTAAGAAAACAGAAGCAGCCATAAAAGTCTTTCACGAATTCCTACCGTTACATCTCTCTACCAGTCAGCATCTGTCTTCCCTCTTCATCCTGAAGTTAAATTGCCATTGTTGCTGTCAAAGGCCAATCCCTCTGCTGGTGCTCCAGATCGTCCCCTCTCTTCCGATTAGCTACTCCAGCAGTGATGTTCATACCATCCGTCTTTCTGTGCTGTATCATTCCCATCGGGTGTTACTTCTCTGAAATTAGAAATGGGCAAGTGGAAAGCCATGACTCATCACCTTGTAAGTCCATTTGATGGAGAATTCATTTGTATTGCTTCCCTCTACAAGAAAACTACCTGAACGACTTGCCTGTGTAATTTGCTGTTTCTAGTTCCTCTCTCAAACCACCAACAAGAAAGTTTCACTGACCCTAAGTGACCTTGCTAAGGGGACCAGTGTCCTCTAATTGGTTAGTCCCTGTTTACAGCTCTAATTTGACACAGTCAGGAGTATTTGAAGGAAGTTTCCCTCTCCTGAGAAGTAGTGCAGGGACTCTGCTTCCTGATTGCCTTCTGCCTGTCTGGTCTTCTTCCTCTTCCTTTTTTTTGGGTGATGGGGGACCCTCCTTTCCTGTCAGCCTGTCAACACTGATGTACCCAAAGTGCCTCCTCAGATCTCTTTTCTCTGCTGTCTATACTCATTCTCTTGGTGAATCTTACCCAGCTCACAAATGTTTTTTCTCTAGTGTTTCACTAGTAATTTTGCTGCTACTTACTTGATAGCTATTCTTAACTTCTTCCGGATAACTACCATCAGTCAGACTTATTCTGCCTGGGATATTTCCCATCTCAATTGAAGGGACCTCCACTCTTAGGTGTGTTTGAGCCAGAAATCTTGGAATTGTCCTTGACTACTCTCTCACGTCACATACAGTCCATCAAGAGTTCCAGTTACCTCAGCTTCAGAATGTATTCAGGACCAGCTGTGTCTCACCATATCCACTGCCGTCACTTTGGTCCAAGCTACCGTGGTCTCTCACCCGGAGTGCTTCTCTGAGTATCACTCTGCTTTCTGCCTACGCGTCATGTAACACGGTCCTCCATACAAGTCTTTTTACTTTTTTATTTTTCTTTTAAGTAAGAAGTTACTCCACAAAACCCTTCCGTGGTTTCCATCTTAATCTGAATAAAAAAGCAGAGCACTTGACTGTGGCCTCTAAGCCCTTGGAGCATCTGACCCCTGTTACCTTGTCAGCCTCACGTCTGACATTTCTCCTCATTCGCTCTGCCTCAGCTTCCCTAGCGACTTAGCTGTATCTCAGACATTTGAGGCTTCCTCATCTGGGCTCTGATTTCCTCTGGTTGGCATGCGCCTTCCCCCAACAGTACCTGTATGACTTACGCCCTCCATGTTTTCTGCTCAGACACTGTTTTGTTTATGAGTCCTACTCTGTTTATTCTGTTCACAGTTGAAAAACTCTTCTCCGCACTTCACTCCTTGTCCTTTTTTCATCTTTTTTTCCCTTTTTTAGGAGCGGGAATGGTGAAACACTCATGCTCTTCTAACACTAAATGTATGGCTTACTTATTCATGGTTTCTCATCTGTTCTCTTCACTAGTACATAGACTACACAAAAAGAGGTATTGTTTTTCCAGTTTGTTTTATTAGCCAGTAATACTCTCACTATCTAGAATAGTGCCAGGGTACATACTGTGCATTTTGTAAGTATTTGTTGAATGAATTCGGTTGAACCTGACAACAGAAGAGAACATTTTCCATCCATTCCAAAATGTTCCCTAGGAATGTAAAAGTTCTTTATGCCCGTCTCATAGGCTGTCACTCAGTGGGCAGAAGACCCAGGTGTTCTCAGTGTGAATAGAACTTCCCCTAAATGCTGCCCACCTTGCTTTTTCCCTCACTGACCTGCTGGGCTGGGTGACCTGGACATCGCTTTCTAGGAGCTCAGTTTTGCTTTGCTTACTCTCTCCAGCAGTATTTGTTTTGATTTCAGATTAACTTTAACATGTGATAGAATATCCTTTCCTGTCTCTTCTACCTAGAGCCTCTTGTCCTCCCCCTCCTTGGATTTAAGGGTTAGCAAGAAGTTTTTTTTTTAATAGTCATAGATTTTCATATTTAACTACCTTTTCAATATAACATACCATTTAATATTTGCACTCTAATACATGGTTAAAATCTAAAATGGGATAGAAAGTATAACCCTGGAAAAAGCGTAGAAAAAGCAATATATACCATCCACAACAAGGCCTGGTGCCAATCCTGGTGTTATGACACAATTCAGCTTTATATTTTTTTTATATTATAGGTATTATGCCTATTGCCCCCTTCCCCGTCTACATTCCTACAAATTCTAGTGTCAGTTTATATTTTCTAATAAAAATGTAAATCTCATTATGTTAGTGAGAAGTAAGCCTTTGAAACATATATTTTTTTCACCTGCAACACTCTATTAGAAGTGCTGGGTTATTTGAAAATCTGTCTGTTTTTAAAAATTTATTTATTTTTTATTTATTTTTTTAAATATCTTTTTAATTTTTAACAAATTTCACTTTATATTGGAGTCTATTTAATTTACAATATTGTGTTAGTTTCAGGTGTACAGCAAGGTGATTTAGTTATACATACCTACTCCAGCATTCTTGCCTGGGAAATACCGTGGACAGAGAAGCCTGGCGGGCTACAGTCCACGGGGTTGCAGAGTCGGACACGACCAAGCACACGTGATGCACCAGGTCAGCTCAGTTGCTCAGTCCTGTCCGACTCCCTGCAACCCCATGAGTCGCAGCATGCCAGGCCTCCCTGTCCATCACCAACTCTCGGAGTTCACTCAAACTCAAGTCCATCGAGTCGGTGATGCCATCCCACCATCTCATCTTCTGTTGTCCTCTTCTCCTCTTCAATCTTTCCCAGCTTCAGGTCTTTTCCAGTGAGTCAGTTCTTCACATCAGGTGGCCAAAGGATTGGAGTTTCAGTTTCAATATCTGTCCTTCCAATGAATATTCAGGACTGATCTCCTTCAATATGGACTGGTTGGATCTCCTTGCAGTCCAAGGGACTCTCAAGAGTCTTCTCCAACACCACAGTTCAAAAGCATCAGTTCTTTGGTGCTCAGCTTTCTTTACAGTCCAACTCTCACATCCATACATGACTACTAGAAAAACCATAGCCTTGACTAGACGGACCTTTATTGGCAAAGTAATGTGCTTTTCAATATGCTATCTAGATTGGTCATAACTTTTCTTCCAAGGAGTAAGCATCATTTAATTTCATGGCTGTAATCATCATCTGTAGTTATTTTCGAGCCCCCCCAGAAAAAGTCTGCCACTGTTTCCCCATCTATTTGCCATGAAGTGATGGGACCAGATGCCATGATCTTAGTTTTCTGAATGTTGAGCTTCAAGCCAACTTTTTCACTCTCCTCTTTCACTTTCATCAAGAGGCTCTTTAGTTCTTCTTCGCTTTCTGCCATAAGGGTGGTGTCGTCTGCATATCTGAGGTTATTGGCATTTCTCCTGCCAATCTTGATTCCAGCTTCTGCTTTGTCCAGCCCAGTGTTTCTCATGATATACTCTGCATATAAGTTAAATAAGCAGGGTGACAATAAACAGCCTTGATGTACCCCTTTCCCTGTTTGGAACGTCTGTTGTTGCATGTCGAGTTCTAACTGTTGCTTCCTCACATGCATGCATACACATATCTATTCTTTTTCCCATTCCTTTCCCATATAGGCTATTACAGAGTATTGAGTAGAGTTCCCTGTGCTATATATATAGTAGGTCTTTGTTGCCTATTTTAGTGTATTATTTTTTAATTTTAATTTAAAATTTTTCTTTCATTTTTTGCCAGGCAAAAGTATCTTTGTGTGGATTTATATTCCATACCCCTCCCCCACAAAGAAAGATAGCTTTAATGTGCTAAAGGGATTCTTTTAATCTCTAGCTAAAGTTTAGATGCTTGCATAAGTTCTCTAAAACTTTTCAAAGAGAGGCGAAACTATTGGTAATTTGCTTATTTGCTGTGTTGGATTACATGGGAAGCACTGTCAAAGGTAATGATGAAACTTCTTAGATTCTACAGCCAAGTGTCAGTTAATGGAAGTGTTCCAGAAACTATATGACATTCCTCATATTGGGTATATCCTGAAATAGTGTTGCATCATAATTTTGGTTATTATCTTAAGATGTTATGTGTTGCATAAATAGCCAGATTTCTTTGTCAGTTGCATTGCAGTTGGGTCTTTAATCATGCTGTTTCAATTCTCTGACACATCTATTACTCTGATGCTTTTACAAATATGAAGGTCTTCCAGAAGATTCATAGAGAGGACTTTTTTACAAATACAGGTTTCTGATAACTTTAGATCATATCAGTTAACTGAGTAAGAAATTACAGAATTCTAATGGAAAACCTGATGGCTTCATAAACTGCTAACAAGCGATCAAGACCAATAAGAATAATTACATGGGACTGAAAGAACAATACAATTTATGTTTTATGTTTTTTTTGTCTGAAATACTACTGGCTTTTAATATTTGTTTTCCAGATATGAGGAAATTTTCCCCATTATGCTAATTATAACTATGTATAATATATGTATATATTTAAATTCTATCACATATTTTCACTGTTTTGTACATTTTTTATTTATTTGGAAAGTTACTCATATATTGAATATTGTTCCTGCCTCACTCTGTTTTGTGGGAACTTCCTCCTCTTAAAAATACTTTTTACTATTACCTTTTAGTTTGTTATGCTAATGACAAAATCTGTTTTTTGTTTTTCTATAAATGCTTTCATTTTTTTCCCAAAGATATACAGTTTTTTGTTTGTTATTCTATGTTTCTAGCACATTAACTAGCTTCTCTGTTTGTGTGTTGTATCCTTTAAGTACATTAACTAACTGCTTTACAAAAGACCCACCCATACACATCATCCCCGTCTTTGTGTGTGTACATTGTGTGTCCTCCTTGCTCAAGTCTCTGTTGGCCCCTAAATATTACCGTTACTTCTCTCCCAGCAGGTGTTACAGAGTAACTTTTCTGTCATTTGTAGGACATTGGTACACTCCAGTTTCATACTGAATACTGAACATCCAGCTTTGTTATTTATTAATATATGGTTTGTTTTTGTTTTTCTTTAGAACTAAAGGTGGTCCACAGATTGCCTATGAACGCAGCTTCAGGTGGAAACTCGCTCACTTCCGTTATTTGTGCCAGGTACTGCGGTGGTAAATAAACCTTCTGTTCATAATCATTTAGTTTTCTTGTTTCAGGGCACATGTACTATAACTTACATGACATTACAATATCATTTTTGTTTTCAGTCTAATGCTCTACCCAGTCACGTAAAGATCAATGTGTCCCGGCAGACGTTGTTTGAAGATTCCTTCCAACAGGTAAGAAAGATGTACCAGAGTAAAATTGTACAGTCAGCCCTCTGTATCCACAGATAAAATACCATCCATGGATCCAACCAACTGTGGATAGAAAATATTCTGTGGTGGGGTGGAGGGAGATTTCCAGAAAGTTTCAAAAGGTGAAATTTGAATTTGCTGCCACTAGCAGATTGTTTTATTGTGCCTTGCTTTATTTCTGCTTTGCAGATACTGTGGTTTTTACAGATTAAAGGTTTATGACAGTCTTGTGTTGAGCGAGTCTCACAGCACCATTTTTCCAACAGCATGTGCTCACTTGGTAGTGTTTCTGTCACATTTTCATGATTCTTGAAATATTGCAAACTTCTCATTATTATTAACTTGTTAAGGCAGTCTGTGAACAGTTATGTTTTATTTACTATTCCAAAAAGATTCAACTTGCTCAGATCATGGTTAGCATTTTTTTTTAACAATAGAGTATTTTTTAAATTAAGGTCTGTACATTGTCTTTTTAGACATAATGCTATTGCCCCCTTAACAGACTATAGTACAATGTAAACATGACTTTTATATGTACTGGGAAACCAGAAAATTAGTGTAACTTGATTTATTGTGATATTCTCTTTATTGCGGTACTCTAGAACCATACCTGTAGTATCTCCGAGGTATGCTTGTGTGTATGTGGTATTTATATTGTATTAAGTATTATAAATAATTCAGAGATGATTTGAAATTATATGGGGTGATGCACATAAGTTGATCACCCCCATATTTCGGTATCTGTGGAGCTGTCCTTAGAACCAGCACACCTTGGATACTGAGGGAAATCGTAGAACTTGAGTCATTATATTGGTTATATCTAAAGGGAATTAAGGTTTAGAAATTTTCAGCCATTTAGAACACAGCTGTGACAATGACTACCACTTACTGAGTGTCCCTTATAATAATAAAATCCATCATGTGTTGAGTGATTGTCATATGCTTAGCACTGGTACCTTCCATTTATCATTTCATTTAATTCATCACAAAATCCCTTTGAGGTAGCTCCTATCATTATCTCCCATTTTGCAGGCACAGGTACCCAGGCTGAGAAACAAAACCATTCTACCATGAATTAGATTACTAAAATAAAGCATAAAGAGCTCTGGAACAAGTTGACATATTTTGGCACCTATTTACTTTTTTACTAAAGTGAAAGTGAAGTTGCTCAGTCGTGCCCGACTCTTTGCAACCCCATGGATAGTAGCCTGCACCAAGCTTCTCCGTCCATGGAATTTTCAAGGGCAAGAGTACTAGAGTGGATTGCCATTTCCTTCTCCAGGGAATCTTCCCAACCCAGGGGTTGAACCCAGGTCTCTCACATTCTAGACAGACCCTTTACCATCTGAGCCACCAGGGAAGTCCTTTTTTACTAAGACTTTACCTTTTTACTATGACTTTATTAACTCAAAACAAAAAAGTCGTGATATGAGACTAAATTAAGATTAGATTGGTATAGGCACTGTATTCCATTTAAATATTTCTCTCATACTGTAGCGTTAATTCTTACGTCCTCCTGGTTTCTGTTAAACACCATGAACTCGGGCCTTGTCCAAGCACTCATTTAAGTGGCAGCTCTCTGCGCACCTCCCTCACAGTCCCATTGCAGCCAGTCAGGGTACTTCATTCCTGCTTGCAACACTTCTCACCACCTGCCGAGAAGGAACTGGCAGCCCACTGCAGTAGTCTTGCCTGGAGAACCCCATGGAGCCTGGCGTGCTGCAGCCCACGGAGTCACAGAGCTGGACACAACTGAGCAAGTACATCACCACCACCTAGCACAGTCACCTCCCTTACCAGAGCGAAGCTCCAGGAGAGCCCAGCTGTTTGTTTGCTGCTGCTTTGCGCAGTGCCTAGAAACAGTGCTTTGCACATAGCAGGTATCAATAAACATTTGGTGGCATGAACAAACGCATGTAGTACCTTTGCTGAATTATCTGTAGAATAAAGATTAAAAAACCGAAATATTGTCAGTTCTTTTTTTCTGACGAGGTTGAGAATTTTTCTTCTCAGTCCTCTCCTAAAGTATTACAGTGATGAATTAAAATTCTCTGTGTGTTCAGGTACACAGGGACTTTTATGTATAGAAGCCAAAATGGAATAACAATTCTTAAGTCAGTGATGTTCAAATCCTAGCTTCAGTTTAGTCACTTCTTGCAGTTTGGACAAGTTACTTAATATAGCTGTTATCAGCAAAACTTTTTCTGTTTGATTTAATAAATTGTTATCTTGTTCCAAGCTCTGTGTAAACTTTGTTTTAAGACATACACATCTGAATTCATGGTAGATTTTACTTGGCTTTGTCCTCTGGCTTGGGGAGAATCGTGCCCTGTGAGCCTATGACTGGCCAGCTAGTGAGCTGTCGCCTCACCCAGGCCAGTCTTGGCTTTCGGATATAATTCCCTTTTATCTGGAAGTAAAGCTTACTTACTAGTAACCTTAATGTGAGCCTTTAAGGCTTATAAAGTATCTAGTATAGATACAGTTTTAAGATAAACCTTTTTATGCTAAAATTCATCATCTTATAAATAATTCTTCACAATAGCTGAGTTCCTTTCCTACTGAGAAATGGAATGTGTGGTGTAAGCAATAAATTCTACTTCTCATTAAGTGTTGCTCATCAAAAAAATTTGCAAGTCACCTTTTATAAGATTTCAATAAAATTTGGAGAGTGACAGAGAAGGGAATATTTTCTAACTTGAAAAACATTCTGTTTTAAGCTGTTCCTCTCTTGCTACTAACCCAAAGTAGAACTACCGTTTAATACCAGAAGAAGGGAAAGAGATTTATGAAAGTTAGAGAAAGCTTAGTAGAGTAAGATGCATCTTTGCTAGTTTGTGGAATAAACCAGTTGATCTCTTTGAATTAAAAGCATTGTTGTATAAGATAACAAAATGTGTAACTTTGAAAACAGATGAAATTTAATCAAAACTGTTCTGGAGGAAACTTGTATTACATATGAATGTTTAAGCATCCATGTTTTTGTTTTTAATTAGATTATGGCATTAAAACCCTATGACTTGAGGAGGCGATTATATGTAATATTTAGAGGAGAAGAAGGACTTGATTATGGTGGCCTAGCAAGGTAAAAGAAAAGACATATCTGCTTTGAAATAAGTGTATCTCCACTGTAGATATATTCTTGAAAAGATAACATTTTTTTCAATAGCAATCTAGAATTATTTTTAAAAACAAAAATTGAAATATCACATAAATCTAGGAGTAACCATTATTATTATTATGTTGCTTATCCTGTATATTTTCTCTGCATATTCAGTTGACCCTTAAAAACATGGGGGTTAGGGGTGCTGAATCCTGTGTTGTCAAAAATCTGTGTGTTTCAAAAACAAGAGTATGGGATTAATCAATACAAGCTACTATACATAAAATAGATAAGCTACAAAGATTTACTGTATAGCATGGAATTATATTCAGTATCATTTACAAACCTATAATGGAATATAATCTGAAAATTTTAACTGAAACGCTTTACTGCTAAGTCAGTTCAGTCGTGTCCGACTCTGTGTGACTCCAGAGATGGCAGCCCATCAGGCTCCCCCGTCCCTGGGGTTCTCTAGGCAAGAACACTGGAGTGGGTTGCCATTTCTTTCTCCAATGCGTGAAAGTGAAAAGTGAAAGTGAAGTCGCTCAGTCGTGTCCGACTGTTCGTGACTCCATGGACTGCAGCCTACCAGGCTCCCCCGTCCATGGGATTTTCCAGGCAAGAGTACTGGAGTGGGGTGCCATTGCCTTCTCCAGAAACTCTTTACTGTATGCCTTAAAACTAACACAATATTGTAAACCAACTTTATTTCCATTAAAAACAACACAAAACAAAGGAATTGATGATTGACTTACCAAAGAACAGGAAGCTAAAGCAGTTTGGATGAAATCTGGATTCAAATCCCTAGTTCTTTCAGTTCTACACATTGTGATCTCTAATTGACTTTTGCTGCACTTAATTGATTTTAAGATATTTGTAAAATGAAAATACAGGCACTCTATTTATTGAAACAGATCCACGTATGAGGGGACTTGCAGAGTTCAAAAGCATGTTGTTCAGGGGTCAGTTGCATATAAATTTGAATATACGTATTTGCTGACTTTTTTAAAACAGAATTGATCGTACAATTTGCAAAATATAGCAGCTTGATTTTGTTATTTTGTCTATCATGGATGTCTTTCCATATCAGATATAGACCTTATACTCATGGTTGCATACTCTTCCCTTGTTTGGACATAGTATAGTTGATGAATCAGCATGAATAAGGTTGTTTCTTGTTTTTTGCTATTATAACAATTTATGTTGGTTTGATGTTTGTGTTTTTAATCCGGTCTGAGTCCTTTTGACTAAATAGTTTTCCACATTTACTAAATATTTCTTTAACAGACACTTACGAAGCAGTAAGAACAGGAGATCCTTTTTATTTAATTTTTTTTCCTTCATTGCTTTGCCCAGAGCTAATTTGACTGCAGTTTATTTTTTAGTCAAAGCATTCTCATTAAATATTTACAAAGAATTAAATTTGCTTTTCTTAGAAACAACTCTCTTTTTGAACTGGTACTTCATGGGTGTTCAGAGTTACATAATCACAGTTTTAGTACAGCTGACTTAAACAGGTAGAAAACTAGAGCTGGTGGACTAGCAGAGCTGGTTGTGTGAGTGTGTTTTCTCACCTAAAACAGTAAGTTTTTTTGGAAGAGAAAATTGCCTTTCACCATGGATATTCATATCACATCTATTGTGATTGTCTCAATTTTAAAAATGTTCAGACATTAAAAAGGCACATCTTAGAAATGAAATATGGTATTATTTTTACAGTGTCTGACTTTATAATATTCATATTCTTAACCATTTTGTACCTCAACTGTTTGGGTTTTGTTTTATATTTTTATGGTTTTAATGCATATAATGTACATAATTAGTTACTGCACACTGTGTTTTTCTTATTCCCAAATTATTTATTTTAATTCATGTATTGGTTTTGGTTTAATCAGTTCACAAGGGTGATATATCCCTCTAGTTTTACATGTTTGAGAATATGTTTTCTGCTGCTTTTGTTTTTAAACAAGAACTTTACTAGATACGAATCTCTCACACAACACTTGTTTCTCCAGTACTCGGTAGACGTTGCTCCACTGTCTTCTAATTGAATGTAAACACTATCAAATAGGAGGCCAGCCCCTTGTAGGAAGCTTTTTTCCTCTGGGTACCCACACAGGTCTTTTCTTTGAAGTTCATTAATTTCATTGTTGATTGTTTTATATCTTTTTGGGGGCACTTATTAAGATCTTCCTTAATTTAAGGGAAATTTTCTTCTATTAGGTCTTTGAATATTTTTTCTGTTCCATTTGTTCCGTTTTTCTTCAGGAACCTCAGTCATGGGTATGTGGACTCCCCTCTCAGCCTTACCTGTCTGTCATCTCTCCTCAGGGCACTTCCATCTGTGCTTTTTCATTGTTCTGATTCTTCTCACGCCTGTGCTCACGTCTCTGTTGGCAGTACTGCCCCGTGTGTTGCTGCTTCTAATGTGACTTTTCATCGTTGATGGTTTTACTGTTTTCCTCTCTAGACTCTGCTAACTCATTCGTTGTCTATTAATTTTTTCACCCTCTTGGAACTCTTTAGTTTATTTGAGAGATACGGAAGAATATGTTCACAGGAACTCTTCTGCCTCCCGCTGCTCAGGGCTCCCCTTCTCCTCTCTCGCTGTTGGAGCATGGGTTAGGTGCCACGCTGCAGGCACTCTTGCTTCCAGTGGGCCCAGTTTTCTCCGGCTGATTGCTGAGCGTCATCTGCAACATCCGGGAGTTTTATTTCTAGTGTTTGTGTCTAAACACATTCTCACTGCTCCTGCTGCTGCTAAGTCACTTCAGTCGTGTCCAACTCTGTGTGACCCCATAGGCGGCAGCCCACTAGATCTGTTCAGTTTCTCTTCCTGGGGACATGTGTTACTTCAGCCTTACCACAGTGGGAAGTCAACGTGGTTCAGCTACTATTTTGGAACTGAATTTCCTTTTATAAATGGATTTTAACATTTCTCAGTTGATTTAGACTCCCTTCTCTACCCTTCATTAAGTTTCCAAGATTATATTTTAAAGTTTCAGAAAAGCATTTCTGAACGGGCTGCCAGGCCAGACCTAGCTTGTATAGTGATGGCCCCCATTGTGATTTTAAATTTTTTTATATTATTTGACAACATTAAAGAAATCACTAAATTACTCCTATGAATCAAGATTTCTGGCCTCTCTTTAAAAACAGTTGCCACATCTTCTCACATGGCATCAATTGCTGAATCAGAGTAGCTGCTTTCCCTGTCGGGCATCATACACTCTTTTTCACTTCCTGCCCACCATAGCCAAGTTGTCTAAGGACTGTGATTATATGCCTAGAAGTAATTCTTCCTAGACCAGTGGTAACTGTTATCCGGGATACAATGAGGAATGGGGGTTTGTGACTGAGTAGAAGACTGTGAGCCCATGCAGAGAAGGAAGCCCCTTGTACTCACTCACTAATATCTGTAGGTATTTGAGTTTGGAACCCTGTATTAGAAGAAATTGCTATGGAAGACAGGCTTTGCATAGTGTTCATTTTATAATATAAATTATTAATCTTTTACCTAGTCAGGTTTTCTGTATTGAACTTTTTAAAATGAGACAAACTACATGGTAATAAGTTAGATAATGCCTACCCCATTTAAAGATTTCATCTTTGAAAATTTTAGTTCCATTTTTAATCCATTGCCTGAAAAAAACAGTTAAAACTGTTCATAGCGGCCATGCTGTGTTACCTCAGTATCACCAGCAAATACTCACTGAAGCCTATTCAGGGCTTCCCTGGTGGCTCAGTGCTAGAGAATCCACCTGCCAGTGCAGGGGACATGGCTTCAATCCCTGGTCTGGGAAGATCCCGCATACTGCAGGACAGCTAGCCCATGTGCCACAGCTACTGAGCCTGTGCTCTAGAGCCCAGAGCACAGCTCCTGATGCCCGCCTGCCCTAGAATCCTGCTCTGTGATGAGAGAAGCTCCTCCAGTGAGAAACCTGAGCACCACAACCAAGAGTAGCCCAGTCACCACAGCTGGAGACGGCCTGCACGTAGCAACGAAGACCTAGCGCAGCCATAAATAAATAAAATAAGTCTTCCTTATAAATCTAGTGTGTATAGGTTGTCAGGTGCCTATAAGAGTTAAAGGTACAAAAGATAGAGACATGGCTTTTGTTTTTGAGTTCCTTACAGTCTGGTGGATATAGTGGTCTTGTGGGCCAGTCAAATGCAGAAAAGTGAATAATATTGTGGGATTGTTCAGTGACGGAGACACTGAAATACACTGAAAAATGCCTCCAAAAATTGCTGAAGTAGATATCAGCTGAACTTGAAAGTGGGATCCCCATAGGCTGAGTTGAAGTTCAGGATTCGTACATAAAAATATGGCATAGGAAGAAGCACACAATATGTGACAAATACCTAGTTTATAGTTTGGCAGTGCAGGAACTGGCAGGTAATTTAGAATGGGCGGCTTTGGAATCGGGCAGTAGAGTTGTTAAAGACTGTTGAGTAGAGATGGGATGTTATGTATGAATTTATTTAAGGTCTGTTTTTAAATTTATATATGGTTGCTAAAATAATATTGACTTATCTTCTTTTAGAGAATGGTTTTTCTTGCTTTCACATGAAGTTTTGAACCCCATGTATTGCTTATTTGAGTATGCTGGCAAGAACAACTACTGTCTACAGATAAATCCAGCATCAACTATTAATCCAGACCATCTTTCATACTTTTGTTTCATTGGTCGCTTTATTGCTATGGTGAGTCTTGGCTTTCCATTACCTACTTATTCATTTATTTGAATTTTGCTTATTCCAGAAGTATTTTAGAGAAGATTTTTTTTTGTAACTGATACATAGCATCCTTGGTTATATGTATTCACAATTTGGTTATCAAGGATGTTTGCCTAGAGAGTATCAAAATAAGTTCCTGTGTGAAGATTGTGAATATAGGATTATTGATACAGCCAGTTGGTCTTTAGAAGTCCTTTCATTTAATCCTAATTGTAGTATGACCACTTTTCAATAAGAGGAAAATCTGAGTTGTATATACAATCATTGAACTTGATTGATATTTTTGGAATTTTCGTAGCTTTGCAGAAGGTCTTGTAGGACCATAAACTTCTTGAGAAGTGTTTGTGTTTATATTTTTATTTGCACTTTATTATATATCCATTTATTCAGCAAATATTCATTGCCTGCTGTGGCATCATAGTATGAACAGGATGAAACCATGATAAGACACAGTTCTTGTTCTTAGGGATATAAATATTGTTAGAGGGAGACAAATAATGAATATATACTGAGGGAAAGGAAGTGTTGCTCTGTTATTTAATATGAGTAAAGGAGGCCTGTCTGATGGGTAACACTTGAACAGAAATAAGAAAGCAAGGGATTGAATCATGCAAATATTTTGGAGAACAACATTCGAGGCACAGGGAACAACCCGAAAAAAACGATCTTGGGTGGAAGTACATTTTTGAATGAAAATGTCATAGCTGGCCCATAGAGGGAACGTGGTGGGAGATGAGACGTAGGCAGTTTGTGGGATCATTCGGAAATTCAGCTGAGGGCTTTGAGCAGGGAGTGGTATGATCTAAGGAACGTGATATGACCATGGATTTGATTAAGCTCAGTCTGCTGCCTTGTAGAAGAGACTGTAATTGAGGGCAAAGGAAAGCAAAAGGAGAAGCAGGAAGACCACTCGTAACAGCTCAGCTGAGAGATGGTACTTGAGTCCTCAGGCTTGGACTCAAGAGCTATAGCCGTGGAGGCGGTGAGGCGTGCTGTGGGTTCTGGATGTGTCGTACTTAGAGGCAATCAGGTCTTCTGCCCGTTTAGGGGCAAGATGTGTGATTCAGGTCTTCTGCCCGTTCAGGTGCAAGATGTGTGAGTCAGGTGTTGCACCAGACTGTAAGATCTGTGTATCTGGTTGCAGCTGCCATTTCCCAGGATGACAGGGTTGTGACATAGAGGAAATTTGGGGGGGGGGGGGGGGGACTCCAGAATTGGGATTTGGTTTAAGATTCTTGCCAACTTTCAAGTGGGGATGTAGAATAGATAGTTGGATACACAAGTCTGGCAATGAGAGGATATCTCAGTAAGACGATGTAACCATTTAAAGAATCAGTGTGGACAGATAAGTTGTTTAAGGACGCTTATAAGTTGGGGAGATAAGAAGGAACCGGCAAAAGAGCCTAGGCTGAGGAGGAGATAGGAGAATAAATACAAATGGTTTCCAGAAGACTAAGGAGGAAGGAAGTGTGTGTCAAGAAATAAGTGATCAGCTGTGTCGAATGCTGCTGGCTGATCAAGATGAGGTTCAATAAGTAACTTTGATTTGGCCAGGTGAATGATATTCATGTGCAGTGGAGAGGAAAGGTGGATGGGAGGAGCCTCGAAGGAGAAATAAGTACAACTAATCTCTTAAATAGGAAAAGGAGCACGTCAAGGCTGTATACTGTCACCCTGCTTATTTAACTTATATGCAGAGTACATCATGAGAAACGCTGGGCTGGAGAAAGCACAAGCTGGAATCAAGATTTCCAGGAGAAATATCAATAACCTCAGATATCCAGATGACACTACCCTCAGGGCAGAAAGTGAAGAAGAACTAAAGACCCTCTTGATGAAAGTGAAAGAGGAGAGTGAAAAAGTTGGCTTAAAGCTCAACATACAGAAAACCACGATCATGGCATCTGGTCCCATCACTTCATGGGAAATAGATGGGGAAACAGTGGCTGACTGTTTTTCTGGGCTCCAGAATCACTGCAGATGGTGATTGCAGCCATGAAATTAAAAGACGCTTACTCCTTGGAAGGAAAGTTATGACCAACCTAGACAGCATATTGAAAAGCAGAGACATTACTTTGCCGACTAAGGTCCGTCTAGTCAAGGCTGTGGTTTTTCCAGTGGTCATGTATGGAAGTGAGAGTTGGACTACAAAGAAAGCTGAGTGCCGAAGAATTGATGCTTTTAAACTGTGGTGCTGGAGAAGACTCTTGAGAGTCCCTTGGACTGCAAGATCCAACCAGTCCATCCTAAAGGAGATCAGTCCTGGGTGTTCATTGGAAGAACTGATGTTGAAGCTGAAACTCCAATACTTTGGCCACCTGATGTAAAGAACTGACTCATTTGAAAAGACCCTGATGCTGGGAAAGATTGAGGGAAGGAGGAGAAGGAGATGACAGAGGATGAGATGGTTGGATGGCATCACCGACTCGATGGACATGAGTTTGGGTAAACTCCGAGAGTTGGTGATGGACAGGGAGGCCTGGTGTGCTGTGGTTCATGGGGTTGCAAAGAGTCAGATACTACTGAGCAACTGAACTGATGAATCTCTTAAAGGAGCCTCCCTGGTGGCTCAACTGGTAAAGAAGCCACCTTCAGGGTGGGAGCCCTGGGTTGGGAAGATCCCCTGGAGGAGGGCATGGCAACCTACTCCAGTATTCTTGCCTGGAGAATCCTATGGACAGAGGAGCCTGGAGGGCCACAGTCCTTGAGGTTGCAAAGAGTCGTACACTACTGAGCAACTAAGCACACACACACAAAATCTCTTAAAGAAACTTTCAATAAAGGATTAAAAAGATATCTGGGCAGTACCATGAAGTATATATGGAACCAAGAATGAGAGGAGAATAAAACATTTATACGCTGCCGATGATCAGTAAGAGAAGAAGGAATTTGATGAGGTCAGAGAGATGGGGATTTGGGAGGAGTGACCTTGAATAGGAGAGCAAGGGGGAGATGTGTCCCGTGCACAGAGAAGTCATAGCTTCTCTGCAGTAGGAGTACATAGATTCAGATGCTGTTAGGTTTGTGCAAATGTAATTACGGTTTCAGACAGTAAATTTTAATTCATTATAACTAGACTTAAACACGTCTTTATTAATCAGAATAGAAACCATTACAATCAACACATTTTTGCCAATGAGAAATAAGTTTGTTTATTCCTGTAGCATAAAAATCCGTGCTTCAGAATTCCACGAACTCTTGGAAAGCATCTTCTGCCTCCTGCTGGTTGTGGAAGCGTTCTCCCTGCAAAAAGCTGTCAAGATGCTTGAAGAAGTGGTGGTCGGTTGGTGAGAGGTCAGGTGAATATAGTGGATGAGGCAAAACTCCGCGGCCCAATTCGTTCAACTTTTGAAGCATTGGTTGTGCAATTTGCAGTCAGATGTCATCAGACGTTGTCATGGAGAAGAATTGGGCCCTTTTCTGTTGACCAGTGTTGGCTGCAGGCATTGCAGTTTTCAGCGCATCTCATCGATTTGTTCAGCAAACGTCTCAGCTCTAATGGTTTTGCAGGGATTCAGAAAGCCATAGTACATCCGACTGGCAGCAGACCACCAAACAGTGACCAGTACCTCTTTTTGATGCAAGTTTGGCTGTAGGAAGCGCTTTGGAGCTTCTTCCTCGGTCCATCCACTGAGCTGGTCATCACCAGTTGTCATAAAATCCACTTTTCTTCACACATCACCATCTGGTTGAGAAATGGTTCACTGTTGTTGCACAGAATAAGAGAAGAAGACACTTCAAACTGAAGATTTTTTAAATTTTCAGCCAGCTTATGAGACACCCACTTATCGAGCTTCTTCACCTTCCTCATTTGCTTCAAATGCCCAACGACTATAGAATGACGAGCTTGGGGTTCTTCGGCAGCTTCTTGTGTAGTAGGAGGATTGTCTTTGATGATCTTCTCAGCTGGTCATTGTCAACTTCTGATGGCCAGCCACTATGTTTCTCAACTTCGAGGCTGTCGTCTCCTTTTTAAAACTTTTTGAACAACCACTGCGCTGTGCGTTTGTTAGCAGTTCCAGGCCAAAGTGCATTGTTGTTGTGAGGTGTCTGTGCTGCTTTACGACCCATTTTGAACTTGAATTAAAAAAAAAAAAAATCACTCAATTTGCTTTTTGTCTAGCATCATTTCTATAGTCTAAAATAAGTATACAATAAACAGCAAGTAATAGTCATTAGCAAAAAAGAAAACTATAAAGCGAGAAATGTGCATTAAAAGGATGTATAATACAACTACATTTATTTAGAATGTATTCCAACATCAAGTGGCAAATTTCAACATTGCAAAAACTGCAGTTCGTTTTGCACCAGCCTAATACTAGTGAGCAGGTGTGGGGGAAGCAAAGAAGTTCTCTCGTGGTGGCTGTTTCCTCGGCGAGATGGAGACCACGTTCATTAGTGTAGAGTGAGGAGACGAGGTTTGAAGGTACATGGGAGAGTTGGCCAAGTGGTTAAGGTGATTGTGCTCTGAAGGTCCAAGGGAGTAACTTTAGTGACAGACGATGGAACCTAAACCGAGTAAGGGGAGGACTTCCCTGGTGGCCGAGGAACTAAGACTCCTGAGCTTTCCACTGCAGAGGGTGTGGGCGCCATCCCTGGTTGGGGGAACTAAGATCCCACATACCACGTGGTGTGGCCAAAATTTTCAAGAAAAAACTGAGTAAGGGGAGAAATAACTTCATAAGCAGGCTGAGTGACAGTAACAAGCTAACAAGTTCCCTGGATTTTTTCAGATCCCAGTGGGGTCAAAACTTGCTGGTGTTTACTGCTGAAGGTGGTGAGCTGGCATGTCAGGAGCTCTTTGGAATTCAGTTTATGAAGGAATTGCAGTCAGTGCTAATAACAGTGTCAAGGGTATGGTGTTGAGAACATTCAACTAAGTTAAATACTAAGATCACAGAAAGGATTAAAACGTGCGAGGGTAGTAAAAGAACCATCAGTGCAGATCATGAAATCTTAAAAATGATGACGGTCTTTTTGAAAAAGCGTGGGACTGAATGAGTAAAGGGGGGAAACCGGAAGATCTAAGGATGACTGCAGTGAGGAAGTAGTGGGTGGTGAGCCATGAACGTAGAGGGCTGGCATGGTCTTGCACGCTGGGGCAGGTAAGGGAGGTGAAATTAGTGATGAGAAGCAACACACACCCACTCCCAGACTTGGTGACACGGAGATAGGAGAGAGACAGCCAGCTCCCTGAGAGGATTTGAAAGGAAACAGGATCCTCAGAAAAATGCCAGATTTTTGTTAGAACAAGATGCGAAAGGATCTTCAAAGGATGAATTGAGAATGGGGGGGGATTTTGCTAATGATGGACCATGAGCTTGAAGAGGACGAAACATAGTAGGATGGTTTTGAAAGTTAGGTGAGATGTGAGACACGGAATCCGGTTTCACAGTAGACAGGCGGATGGTGGTGAGAGTGAGAGAACTGCAGGTCTGGGGCTCTCTGCATTGGCCATTGTGGAGGCGAGACAGGGCCAGTCCTGAAGCTCTCTCAGCAATTGGGATGAGAACAGAGTTGGGGAGGGGTCTTCCCAGGTGCACAGGGACCGCCAAAACGCCTTGTTTTCTGTGTCTAGTGGGGTTAATGTAGTTCATGAAACATATTTAAAAGTAGGAGTTTGATAAGGCTCCATTATCATCCTCTTTAAAGTTATTGACAGGGCATCATATAGCTAAGTGTTTGACCTCAGTTAGAGATACTGTTTTCACTCTAAATTTGTTTTTCATACTTAGCATCTTATAGAATATTTTATTTTTTAGTTTTCATGATTCCAGTCTTTTAGTTTTCATGATTTATACTGATTAATTATTACGTACTTTTTTGCCTGCAAAGCTTTATGATACCTCTGTTATCATTGTGCCCTGAATAGGAAAATTGCTACTTTGTAAATTTTTTAAATTTTTTGTTTTTTCTTGGCAGGCACTCTTTCATGGGAAGTTTATTGATACTGGTTTCTCGTTACCCTTCTACAAGCGTATGCTAAGTAAAAAACTGACTATTAAGGATTTGGAATCGATTGATACTGAATTTTATAATTCCCTTATCTGGATAAGGTTTGAAGATTTATCTTTCAATACGGTATTTTCTTGAAACCAGTTTTACATATTTTGTTAATTAGTGGTTATATCTCTCTATCACCCAGAGACAACAACATTGAAGAATGTGGCTTAGAAATGTACTTTTCTGTTGACATGGAGATTTTGGGAAAGGTTACATCACATGACCTGAAGTTGGGAGGTTCCAATATCCTAGTGACAGAGGAGAACAAAGATGAATATATTGGGTAAGGTGATTGTCCCTACTTTCTACAGCTGCCAGAGCGTCTTAGAACTGTCTCTCTATACCCTTGTCTTTATGCCTTGTTTGCTCCTCGGGGAATGTTCCACATTCATTCCCTTTTTCAGTGATCCTTTTCAATTATTTTTTCTCTACTCAGTATTCCTCTTAATTTATAAACATGTTGCAAAAGCACTCAAAAATTCAAATATAATTTTTTAAAAAACCCACTTCCCTTGCCTCTGACATACATTTATTTAAGTTCTTCCCAACAGTACTAACATTCATGAAAAAAAGTGTATATGATGACCTCCATTTTCCCGCTGCCACTTGCTGTATTGCATGGTACCTTGTCTGGATCAACAGTCAGAGAACATTGGTGCCGAAAAAGGGCTTTCCAAAGCCCATGCACTTCTTCATTTCTAGATGAGGAGATGGAGGCCCTCAGTAGACAGTAGCAAAACCAAGTCTGGAGCCGCACCTGACTAGCACTGTAATACTCATTCTTACTCCATTTCACTTTCCCTTTTTAACTTACTCTTTTAATAGTGCTCACCGCAACTTCCAGTTTGAAACTGTGCTCACTTGAATTCTACACTCCGTACAGCTTCCTGATTTTCTTCACTTTCTCTTTTAATGATGGTTAAGAAGTACTCTTGTGTTTTAAACCCTTTTACCTTACATAGAAAGTACCATCTTTTTAAATACCATCTTTATTTTCAGTTTAATGACTGAGTGGCGTTTTTCTCGAGGAGTACAAGAACAGACCAAAGCTTTCCTTGATGGCTTTAATGAGGTTGTTCCCCTTCAGTGGCTGCAGTACTTTGATGAAAAAGAATTGGAGGTTAGGATCTTTTATTATGCTATTATAGGGAAAGTTAATGGGAGGAGGGTCTGTTGTTATGCTTCTATAATAGAATGTCCGCAAGCTTTAAAAACATATGGCACCATCTTCAATCTGCTCTGATTCATCGAAATGTTTAGGGGGTATAAAACTCCAGCACTGAGTAAGGGTCTTAAGTTCTCCCAAATATGATGCTGTCATAGCACAAAATCATCAATCGTGCCAACTCTTAGGGCTCCTGAAAAGTGCAAACTTATTAATAATTGGGGGAACTCAAGTAGGGGAAATCATACAATATTTGTCGTATTGTGACTGCCTTATTTCATAATGTATTCATGGTTCATCCATATTGTAGCATGTGTAAAAATTTTTTGTTTTTTAATACTGAATATATATAATATACAGGTATACATATATAACATATATGTATATATTTTCAGTATTTACTCTATGTATGTAAGTAACATATATATCCTGGAGGAGGAAATGGCAGCCCACTCCAGTATACTCGCCTGGAGAATCCCGTGGACAGAGGAGCCTGGTGGGCTGCTGACCATGGGATGGCAGAGTCAGACACGACTGAGTGGCTGAACAGCAGCAACAGGCATATGGTGAACAGTGAGAAAAGGCGAAAACACGCCACACTGGAAAGTGAGCTCCCCAGGTCGGGAGGTGCCCAGTGTACTACTGGAGAAGAGTGGAGAAATAGCTCCAGAAGGAAGAAAGAGGCTGAGCCACAGCAGAAGCAACGTCCAGCTCTGGATGTGTCTGGTGGTGAAAGTAAAGTCTGATGCTATAAAGAACAGCAGTGCATAGGAACCTGGAATGTTAGGTCCACGAATCAAGGTAAATCGGAAGTGGTCAAACAGGAGATGGCAAGAGTGAACATCGACATTTTAGGAATCAGTGAACTAAAATGGACCATATTGGGCAAATTTAATTCAGATGACCATTATATCTACTACTGTGGGCAAGAATCCCTTAGAAGAACTGGAGTAGCCATCATAGTCAACAAAGGAGTCCAAAATGTAGTACCTGGGTGCAGTCTCAAAAACGACACACTGGATCTCAAAACGACAGACTGGTCTCTGTTCATTTCCAAGGCAAACGATTCAGTATCACAGTAATTCAAGTCTATGCTCCAACCACTAATGCCAAAGAAACGCTGAAGTTGACAGGTTCTGTGAAGACCTACAGTACCTTCTAGGACTGACACCGAAAAAAGATGTCCTTTCCATCACAAGGGACTGGAATGCAAAAGTAGGAAGTCAAGATACACCTGAAATAACAGGTAAGTTTGACTTTGGAGTACAAAATGAAGCAGGGCAAAACCTAAGAGAGTTCTGCCAAGAGAACACACTGGTCATAGCAAATACCCTCTTTCCAACAACACAAGAGATGACTCTACACATGGACATCACCAGATGGTCAATACCAAAATCCGATTGATTATATTCTTTACAGCTGAAGATGGAGAAGCTCTATACAGTCAGCAAAAACAAGACTGGGAGCTGACTGTGGCTCAGATCATGAACTCCTTATTGCCAAATTCAGACTTAAATTGAAGAAAGTAGGAAAACCACTAGACCATTCAGGTATGACCTAAATCAAATCTCTTACAATTATACAGTGGAAGTGACAAATAGATTCAAGGGATTAGATCTAATAGGCAGAGTGCCTGAAGAACTAGGGGCAGAAGTTCATAACACTGTACGGGAGGCAGTGATCAAAACCATCCCCAAGAAAAAGAAATGCAAAAAGGCAAAATGGTTGTCTCAGGAGGCCTTACAAATAGCTGAGAAAAAAAGAGAAGTGAAAAGCAAAGGAGAAAATGAAAGATATACCCATCTGAATGCAGACTTCCAAAGAATAGCAAGGAGAGATAAGAAAGACTTCCTAAGTGAACAATGCAAAGAAACAGAGAAAAACAATAGAATGGGAAAGACTAGAGATCTCTTCAAAAAAATTAGAGATATCAAGAGAACATTTCATGCAAGGTTGGGCACGATAAAGGACAGAAACAGTATGGACCTAACAGAAGCAGAGATTATTAAGAAGAGGTGACAAGAATACACAGAAGAACTATACAAAAAGATTTTAATGACCCAAATAAGCACAATGGTGTGATCACTCATCTAGAGCAAGACATCAGGAAGTGCGAAGGCAAGTGGGCCTTAGGAAGCATCACCACCAACAAAACTAGTGGAGGTGATGGGATTCCAGCCGAGCTATTTCAAATCTTAGAAGATGATGCTGTGAAAGTGCTACACTCAGTATGCCAACAAATTTGGAAAACTCAGCTGTGGCCACAGGACTGGAAAATGGATTGAGTTTTCATTCCAATCTCAAAGACGGTCAATGCAAAAGAATGTTCAAACTACTGCATACTCATTTCACATGCTAGCAAAGTAATGCTCAAAATTCTCCAAGCTAGGCTTCAAAAGTACATGAACCATAAACTTCCAGATGTTCAAGCTGGATTTAGAAAAGGCAGAGGAACCAGAGATCAAATTGCCAACACCCAATTTGATCATTGGAAAATCAACAGAGTTCCAGAAAAACATCTGCTTCACTGACTAGGGTAAAGACTTGAACTGTGTAGACCACAACTGTGGAAAATTCTTAAAGAGATGGGAATACCAGACCGCCTTACTTGCCTCCTGAGAAACCTGTTGCTTCTATGCAGATCAAGAAGCAACAGTTAGAACCGGACATGAAACAATGGATTGGTTCTAGATTGGGAAAGGAGTATATCAAGGCTGTATATTGTCACTGTGTTTATTTAACTTTTATGCAGAGTACATTATTGAAGTGCCAGACTGGATGAAGTGCAAGCTGGGATCAACATTGCCAGGAGAAATATCAATAACCTCAGATATGCAGATGACAACACCCTTAGGGTAGAAAACAGAAAGGAACTAAAGATCTTCTTGATGAAGCGGAAAGAGGAGAGTGAAAAAGGTGGCTTAAAACTCACCGTTCAAAAAACTAAGATCATGGCATCCAGTCCCATCACTTCATGGCAAATAGATTGGGAAACAATGAAAACAGTAACAGACTTTATTTTCTTGGGCTCCAAAATCACTGCAGATGGTGACTGCAGCCATGAAATTAAAAGACGCTTACTCCTTGGAAGAAAAGTTATGACAACTTAGACAATGTTTTAAAAAGCAGAGTCATTACTTTGCCAACAAAGGTCCGTCTAGTCAAGGCTTATCGTTTCTCCAGTAGTCATGTATGGATGTGAGAGTTGGACTGTAAAGAAAGCTGAGCACCGAAGAATTGATGCTTTTGAACTGTGGTTTTGGAGAAGACTCTTGAAAGTCCCTTGGACTGCAAGGAGATCCAACCAGTCCATCCTAAAGGAGATCAGTCCTGGGTGTTCATTGGAAGGACTGATGCTGAGGCTGAAACTGCAGTACTTTGGCCACCTGATTCGAAGAGCTGACTCATTGGAAAGATCCTGATGCTGGGAAAGATTGAAGACAGGAGAAGAAGGGGACAACAGAGGATGAGATGGTTGGATGGCATCACCAACTCAATGGACATGAGATTGAGCAAGTTCTGGGAGATGGCGGAGGACAGGGAAGCCTGGCGTGCTGCAGTCCATTGGGTCACAAAGAGTTGACTGATATATCAAGAAGGTCCCAACTAATATACATAATACATATATGTGTGTATTTTCTTTACCCATTCATCAGTCACTGAATCTGTGTCTTCATTCCACCTTTTGGTGATTGTGAATAATGCTGCTATATACGTGAGTGTACAGAATACTCTTTGAGACCCTGCTTTCAGTTCTTTTGAGTAAATACTCAGGAGTGGTATTGCTCTATCAGATAGTAATTCTCTATTTAACTTCTTGAAGAACCACTACCGTTTTCCATAGCAGCTGTACCATTTTCCATTCCCACCAAATGTATATAAGCCTTCCAGCTTCTCCACATCTTTGCCTATACTTGTAATTTTCTGTTTTTGTTTTTAATAGTAACAATTCCAGTAATAATAGTATGAGGTGGTAGCTCGCTGTGGTTTTGGTTTATGTTTCCCTGATGATTAGTTATTGTGAATTCTCCAAGTCTCCCCCATGCAGATTAGAAGGTAGGGAGGGCCATTTAGGAAAATGGTTGCATTTCCCCTCTGCCACCTTTTGGGGGCAGTATGTTAACTTCAGCCATCTTGCATCCTCTGTTAAGAAACTTGGTTTGTCCACGTAATCAAAATGTGCATATGAAAAAATTAGCATTTTAAGTTTTATACAGTAATAGTCCTATGTGGGACTTAGTCTTCTAGAAACTCTGACACGGGAAATACGTGAAAATCAGGACTCAGAGCCTGAATTACAGGCAGACTGTGTAAACCTTAGTTAATGGCTCTTTCCTAACAGCTTGCTTACACAAATTAGCAGAAGTGCAGTAGAAGAATGGAAGATACTTTTTAGAGTAGTATTAATCATTTTTTAAATCACCAACTCTATTAAGAATCTGAAGAAAATGAAATAATTTTGCACCCTCAAAATGCATACATCTAAAATACTTGGTACCCTTGGTTAAGAACTGCTGTCTTAGGGGCCTCTCCAGTGAGAGAGGGGTGTTACGACAAGAGCCTGACATCAGAACCTAGAGGAAACTAAGACAGCAGATAAAGAAAGATGTTAACAGGTGCACACTTTTATATCACCCTTGGCAGTGCTTGCAGCCTTCTCACAGCACACCTTGTGAAATAGTCTGGCTGCATGATAACTGTCTAACACAGACAAGGAAACTAAAGGCCTAACTGCCTGCTGATTTGCTTTTAGCTCACAGTACAGAGCTATGAGGAAATAGAAATTTGTGTTGTTTTGTCTTGTCTTTCTCTTGTTTCTTCTTCTACTCCCATTCATTGTCTCTCTTAACCATGACTAATACCACAATAAAGAATACTTATACCATTATCCAAAAGAATGGTTATCCATAATCATGCCCCTTTTTTACAGGTTAAAATCTGTTTGTAAGAAGATAAAACAGTCATTCTGTATAAAAACTCTTCATCACACTAGGAATAGAAGGCAGCCTTCTCAGTTTGATAAAGGGCATCAACAAAAAAATAAATCCTAACCCCATTCTAGTAGTGATACCTCGGATATTTCTCACTGAGATTGGGAACTCAGTGATGTCCGCTGTCACCACTCGTGTTCTACATTGTGCCAGATTCCAAAGCCAGTGCAATAAGGCAGGAGTAGAAGCAAAAAGCATAAAGTTTGGAAAGAAGTAAAACTGCCTTTATTCACAGATGATAACATGATTGTCAACTTAGAAAATCCTAAGGGACCTACCAAAAAACAACTAGAAATGATAATGAATTTTAATAATTCATTGTAGGATGCAAACTCAGTTATTTAAAAAATCAATTGTGTATCTTCTGCATGCTAGCAGCAAACATTTAGAAATTGAAACTTCAAAGTTTAATTTACTAAAGCATTCAGAAAAATGAACAAATTTAGCCAAAGGCATGTAAGAACTCTATCATAAAAACTGGAAACATTGCTGAGAAAAATTAAAATTTTAATAAGTGGAGACATATTTCATTCATCATGTGTATTGGAAGATTCAGTATTGTAAATATCAGTTTTCTCCGAACAACACAATCCAATCAACATCCTGGTAGAATTTTCTGTAGAAATGGATGGGCTAGTTCTAAAATTACAAGGAAATGCACAGGTTCTAGATTAGTCAAAACAATTTTGAAAAAGAACAAATCTTACACAGTGTTTACTACCTGATGTCAAGGATTTTTATAAGCCATAGTAATTAAGATAGTGTGATATTTGTGTGAGGATAAACAGGTCAGTGGAACACTTTAATTAGAGTCCAGAATAGATCCACATATATATTGTCAATTATTTTCATCAAAAGTACTAATATATTTTGATGAGGAAAGGGGAAAAGTCTTAAACAAATGATTCTGGATTAACTTGATATTCATATAGAAGAAAATTAATTTTGACCCCAAGTCAGCTCATAAAGATTAATTTGAAATAAATTATGAACATAAATATAAAAACTAAAAATAGAACATAGTAGAAAAATATGAGTCTAGACGGAAGTGTCTTAGGAAGAACATAAAAGGATGTTAGACTTCATCAGAATTAAAAGTGTCCCTTCAAAAGATGCTGTCAAGTAAATGAAAAGGCAACCTACCTGCTGAAAGAAACTCTTGAGACAAAGGTGTTATATCCAGACTATATTAAAAACCTGTCACTCCAATAAAAATACAATTTTTAAGTGGACAAAGACTCGCTTCATTAAAGAAGCTCTGTTGATGGCATATAAACACGGGGAGATGCTCGCTAATCATTGGGGATACAGATTCAAACTAAATGAATTCTCATGGTTAGACATGCCTCAGCCTTATGCCCTAGGGGTTCCACTAGTAGGTGTTTACTCATCTGGAAATGAAATATATATGTTAACAGAAGAACTTTTCCATAAATGTTCATCACAGTTTTATTCATCAAAATAAAAAATCTGAAGTAACCTAAATGTCCATCAACAAGAGTATGGGTAGATAAATTGTTGTATATTTACATAATGAAATACCACTCAGCAATGTGAAAGAACCACTGGTAGCCATCAGCCATCACAGTGTGGATGAATCTCATAAACATTCTACTGGTGAGAAAAGAAAACAGAAAAGAGCCGATGAGTGTAGTCTGTCTGCTGTGTTGAGAAATCTAACCTGTGGTGAGGTCACTGAAGTGGTTAACAGGTATATACTGCTGTCAAAATGCATGTAACTCTGTACTTAAAATATGCACGCTTTATTGTGTGTAAATTATAGGTCATAGTTGATACGAGAAACAAAGTACAGGTTATTATGCCCAAAATAGTTTTCATCCCATATATAATAAACTAGAGTTATTTGAAAATTTTACATATCTAGAAGATTTTATTCTCAAAGCCTGGATAGATGAATAACAGGAGGTTAGTATACTTTTAATTTTAAATAGGTAAGGTGGCATAGATTAAAAAAAAAGAAGAACCAGAAATGTATGTTTAAAACTTATTTGTAATATATATGATTTGGGATATATATGTAGTAAAAGTGATTGTTTTTGTATAGCTGATGTTTTTCTTGAAGACTAGTTACTTTTGAATGTTTTTAAGTTCAGTAAACATGAATAAGATAAGAACCAAAGAATTCTGCATGTTAAATTGCCGCACGGTTTAGTTAGACTTGCTTTACTGTGGTCGTTACTTGATGTACACATAGCCATTTGATAGAATGATGCATGTGCATAGCTGGGCATTAGCAGATTTCAGTCCTGTAGTTACTCTCTTCACTGAATCTTTGCTCTGACCTGATACCGTGCTCGTTCCCCAGGTTATGTTGTGTGGCATGCAGGAGGTCGACCTGGCAGATTGGCAGAGAAACACTGTGTATCGCCATTATACCAGAAACAGCAAGCAAATCATTTGGTTTTGGCAGGTATTTGCTTTTATCTTCTTGACGCTAAATACTGAAAGATGTTTTCTGATGAAGTGGTAATTTGCAAACAGTTAATTTTTAAGGTTGAGACTGCTTTTGGACATGGTATTTAGTCTTTGAATTTTAAATTAGAAGTGGATAGTGTAATACTTGTTAAAGGATTTTCCATTTCTTATTTCATAAATGAAAGAACAAATGACCATCTTTAAATAATAGTTTAATGGTAATGGTTTTAGGTATAACATTTTTTTCCCTAGTAGTATGAAAGTATTCTATAAATTCTACTTAATTTTGGAAGTAAAAGAGGAATATGTTTTTAATGAGAAAGTCAATGAAAATACTTAATTCCTCTAAAGGTGATAATATACCAGCAAATTAGAACAATCTAGAGGATAATGTTCAAGAATGACTTTTCTTCCCTTTCCTTTCTCTCTCCCCCTCTCCCTCCTTCCCTCTTTGTCCATCAGGGGAACTGAGTAAATAAATTGTAATATATCTGTTCTGTAATTCCACACCTTTTTGTCATTCTTTTTCTTAATGCAAGTTAACAAAAATATTGGAGAATAATGGTTTTCAATACAGTATTAAGGTTAAAAGGAAGTTGTATCTATTACTTGGCTTAAAGGAAAATATCTATTCTATCTAGACGAAGTGTCTGCTAGTGTATGAACACAGCCTCTGAGAAGGTGGCGGGCGGCTGGGCCGAGAGCTGCCCTGAGGCAGAGGTGTGCGCGTGGGCTCCCCGCTGCGCCCTCCTGCTGCCTGAGGTCCACACCACCTGCACACATTATCTATTGCAAAAAGTAAAGGAAAAGTAGGAGTAACTCTGTTTTCAAACCTAAGACATCAGAATTGCATCCATATAGAGTATGTGCAGTCTTCCCTGGTGGCTCAGGCGGTAAAGCATCTGTCTACAATGCAGGAGACCTGGGTTCGATCCCTGGGTTGGGAAGATTCCCTGGAGAAGGAAATGGCAATCCACTCCAGTACAGTTGCCTGGAAAATCCCATGGACAGAGGAGCCTGGTGGGCTACAGTCCATGGGGTCACAGAGTCAGACCCGACTGAGGGCTCTTCCACAAGAGTATGTGCAGGTGTCTCTCATCTTCCCTTCTGGCTCTTTACCAGCTTCCGTGTTCCTTTTGTTCCCTGACACTCCCTTTGGGCATTTCTTTCAGTATACCTGAGGAGCTTAAGTGCTGGGTTATGTAAATCCAAATGAATAGTTGTGTTTTCTAAATGGGATTTCCCTGGAGAAGGAAATGGCAGTCCACTCCAGTATTCTTGCCTGGAAAATCCCATGGACAGAGGAGCTTGGCGGGCTATGGCCCATGGGTCGCAAATGTTATGCCCAAGTCGCAAAATCTCCCAATGACCACCAGGGAGCCAATATCCGATGCAAAAGCAAGAGAGTTTTTATTACCAAGCTCGAGCTGGGGCTCCCACCAATACCGACACAGCAGCTATAAGGAGGAGCCCTGAGCTCTGGGTTACATTGCTTATATAGGGTATTATTGTGGGAAAAATTAAAAAAACGGGAGTCTCTGGGTCTGATTGGTCACCTTCTGGTGAAGGGTTAGGTGTTGAGTTCTGATTGGTTCTCCTTTCCCGGGCTTGATTCGAATTTCCTGGGCTGGCCAAGGGTTCTGATTGGTTCGCAGGTGGTGGGGTGAGGTCAGGGGATTTCCAAAGGCTCTTTTCCCGGAACCTTACAAAATGAAGTAGCTTTGATTCTTCATTCCCCCCTTCTCTAGGATCCAGGACAGACCCAATCATGGGTCTGAGGTCAGCTCTATATTGTCTCCTGCTAAGGGGACCGTTGGTAGGGCCACATATTGGGATCTGAGTACCATGAGCTACACCGCGTTGATGCAGTTTTTAATGAAGGCCACTAGTTTTAGTTTAGTAAGCATGGCCTGAGGGTGAGTAGCAGTAACAAGATAATCAGGGGCCCCACCAAGGAGGATATGAGAGTTGTGAACCAGGGGGATGAGTAGAACCAGGATTCAAACCAATTTTGAGACATTTTTCTCTCTTTGTTTTTGACTCAGCCCTTTTCTTATCTTGGCCAGGGACTCCTTGACTACCCCTGAGTAATTCACATAAAAACAACGTTCTTCCCCTAACGCAGCACATAGGCCCTCTGAGAGACTTCATACTCAAGATACTTTTTGGGAATTGGGGCGGAGGTCTCTTTCTTCTGTAACTTCTTCCTGCTGTGCATGGGTGTAGGCCTGCCTAGCAGAGCAGAAGTCTCTCTCTACCTGATCTATGTTGGGGTTTTCCACATCTGAAACCAGCTTCTACCCTTGTAGTAACAGCAATTTAGTGGGCCCCTCTCAGAGATGAAATAGACAAGGGCCAAATGGAGACCTAACAGGATGGTCATCTCTGGTCCCCGGAAACAGAAGGCAACATTTGGGGTGAGGGTTGCAGGCTTTGTGACCCCTTCTGATGGGTTGGTGGTAAGGCAACAGATCTGTGCTCCAGGAATCTTGGGTTCAGTCTGAAGTTACAATCTTCCACCTGAATGGGGGCTCAAAGACATTGTTATGCATATTTCTTTGAGTAGGAACCAGGACTCTGTCTGGAGGCTGTACCAACCTTTGATTGTTTCTGTTTTTGTAGACCTTCCCTTCCCTGATTAGCAATTGTTTGAATCCATGCTTTGGAATTCAGCGAAGGCCAAGGAGGCTGAACAAAGTCTATATCCTACAGATAAGAAATGGAGAACACAGAACAGATCTGCACTCCAGAGCCCCACAGAGTCCCGCTCAGTTTTAATTTTAGGGAACTAGGCAACTATGACTGTGATAACTTCCTGTCAAAATGGGGCATAGGACTGCCCCAGCTTGGAGTATAGACACTGAATTGGAAGTATTTTTGAGTTCCAAGTTTTAGATCTGAGTCTTGTATGATTAAAATCTTAATCTCATTTCTTTTTAGAAGAATAGGTCTGAAACCCAGTCTGGACCAGGCACTTCAGGGAAACTTGTAGCCATGTAGCCAGTTGCCAAGTTTTATAAAAAGTAAGGTTACTAGCTTCCAGCAGACATTGTTTTGAAAATGGTGGCATCCAAGCCTGACACAACTCAGAAAACTCAAGTGTTTAGCAATACAAGGTCTAATCTGAAAGTACACCCATAGCATCACCTAGTTATTTCCCAGGATACCTGAACCATAGCTACTCTATTTTGACTTTTAATTGTAAACTTTTTCTTAATAGCCAAAGCAGATTTTACTGTTAATGACGTCAGTGTTTCTCTAGGTATGAGAAGATGCAAGAATTGGGACTCATAAAATCTTTTCCTGAAAAGATCTAACCATCTGAAGGCCTGTTCTGCCAGTTTTTCCCAGAGCACAGAGTGCCTCATTCCTGATTTTCACCCTGAACTCCTTTTTCAGGGCGTTGAAAGTCAGCAGTTGCAGCGGCCATGGTGTAATCTTTGTAGATGCAGATGGCGAGTGTCAGTCTTCAGTTGGCAGAGCCCCTTTTTGCTCATAAACTTGATCATGATTATGAGGGGGGCAGTTCATGACCATTTTATCCCATGGTGCTGAGAGTGTCCATTCTCAGGTAAACAGGCCACTCAATGTGCTGTTACTGGACTAGGCCATAAAACAGTATCTAAAATTCTCTGGACCACCTGTCTTACTAGCTTTTTGGTCCAGGAGAATGTTCCCTCTTGTTGCTTCTTGCCATATCTAGAGTTACACTGTTACCATCATTGATCTCATACGGGACTATATATTATTCTATTAGAGGCCTCACACACAGTGTAAGAAACAGCAATTTTGTAAAACAGGTACAAATAACATAGCCAGCAGTATCAGTAAAGTCACAAGTAAGACCTATGTCAAGAACTTCCATTAGATGTAGCCCAGTGTATCTTCAGGTCATCTGACTTAGTCTGCCCTGCAGAATCTTTATCTTTCAGGGAAATTATATATTGGCACCATCTATAAGGAACATAGCCCAGTTTTCTAGTGTCACTAGACTGATTATCTTTAGTATGATTTAATTTTTTAAGTAACTTTTCTCAGGGCCAACCAGTTAGAGTCTGGTAATAGAGAAATTTACCAAGGTAACCCAGAACTAGACACAGGTTATTGGCCACAAGCCCAACAATTGGATTGATTTTGAAACTAGCCTAGGATTAGGCCTATGATAGAAAAGCATTTGACTTATATGCAAAGGTCTAAGAAGTCAAGAAAACATAAATGATCATACGAGTCAGGTCCAGCATCTCGGGGAAGCTGTCTCCCTCTGATGTCGTCGTCTTTTCATCCTGGTGTAGTGTAGTTTCTCCTGATAAAAAAAGTCCTTCCATCCATGTTGGAGACAGTCCCTTAAATTATGTCTTTTTCCAGTCCTAGTTACAGGTCATGAGGCATCTGATCTTCATCCAAAGATAGATTACTGAGATAAGCTTCAGAAACAAACTTAGGGTGTTCTTCAAGAATTCAATTAAATTTTACATTAACATCACATAACAGAAAAGAACTATCTAACAGATGAGTCTTACTAGATGCAGACCTCCATTAACAAACTGGTATTTATCATTTTGAAATCTTTTTTTTTTTTTAAGTTACCCTTATTTTTATTAAATATAACCAAATTAAGGCTAGTTTGTTTGCAAAATAGGTCTGTTCTCACTGATTTTGGTCTGATGATTTCTATAACCATAATTGATTATAGGCTTTTTATTTTGCTGAAACATTTATAGAGTCTCAGATTGAACTTTTAAAATAAAACAGGGCTGGGAAACTCACACCAAAGGCTTATCACGGATTTTGCATAACAAATCTAGGTGAATTTTTCCCTTTTTAAGGTCTCAAAAATTTCTTGAGATTTTTGTATCCATGAGAAAACCTTTCTAACTCATTTGATAAACTTACTGGAAACCTAAGAACTTCTAATTTTTGGAGGAGTCAGATAGAAAATATAATTGTTTTGTTTATAACGTTTAATTTTACCAAAGTATTGTCATAATTAGTTTGAGAGGAAGATTTCCGCTACTCCCTGAAAACATAAGATTCAACTCCATGATTTTTCAGATAGAAACCATGAAAGTTATAAGCATATTCACTGGTTCATTCAGTCCTTTTGCTAACTTTTGTGAAGTCATCAGGTTTTGCATTAAAATACCAGGACATATCAGAATGTTAAAAACTTCATATAATTTTTAGGATATCTGTATTAGTAACTTTATCCTACATTATAATATGAGCAGATTTATTACTCATTTGATAATCTTTTTTTTTTTAATGTAATTTAACCAACCAAATAAACACAGTTTAATATCTCTCTTTGGGATGTTTCAGGGGCCCTCTGAAGCACCCCAAAGTTAGCTAGAAGCCAAAGGTGCTTCCTAGAATGATTTAGGAAGTTTTGTCAACAAATATCAGAAAGGTTTCGAGCATTCAGTCAGATGGGACTATGGTCACTGTGAAACAATAGCTATTCACTCAGCCAAAGTAACAATATGGGATTTCAGAGGCAAATACAGAACAGACCGTTTAAGAAGCAAATGAACTTAAATCTATTGTCAAATGCAGTTTAACATCTGAAGAAAGTGTGTCCTTTTAACAGAGAGAAAAGCCAAATTCAAGTTTTTGCGCCAGCTTATTTTTAGTCATTAACAGTCCCAAAGTTCTTTAGCTTTTTTGTAAGAGGAAACTAATGTTCAGTAATAAGTGTTTCAAAATTTTACTCTATTTGGAAATGAGCTAGCTAGTCAGTGAACTTCCATCACTTAGTTTAGCACAACCCAATTCAAGTTACCCCAATTTGGACAGACTATTTCAGACAGACATTCCTAAAGCATAATTATTCTTAATAGAGTTTATCTAAATGCTCATATCTCATTTACATTTTTTAGAAGTTTTTTACTTGAGGTAATTTTCTTATTGAGAAACTTGTAACAGATATAATATTTAACTCATATTAAACCTAGGTACAATGAAAATATTTTACTTAACGTTAAGTACTCTAAGACATGTCTATATTAAATAGGTCAACAAACAAACATTAATATCAGGTATTTAACACTGAATATTTCCCAGTTCACATAAACCTGGAATTTATTGTTAAATTTAGAATTACTTGATTTGTAAGCGCTTACCTTTTTTAAGCCAAATAAATAGAGATCATATACAAAAATATTACCAAGACACATTTAGACAGACACAGTGTTAGATCTAGCTTTAAGTTTTGTTTTTTTTTTTCCTCAGTGTCAGGAGTTAGAGATGGTCTAGATAAGTGTTCCTGAGAGCCCTGGTCTCAAGAAACAGGGAAAGAAAATAGAGTTTTAACAAAATGGCGGCAGGTCTATACCACATGGTTGCCAGACAAAGCAAAATTTCCTTTTCCAGGGGATCTTCTCAACCCAGGGATCGAACCCAGGTCTCCCATACTGCAGGCAGACGCTTTAACCTCAGCTCCACCAGAGAAGCCATTAAATACAAAAATACAGTCTCTCAGAAAACCTCCTGTAGAGACACAGAACTTCAGATCCAAGTACTAACATCAAAGATTTCAAGGAAGGAAAGGAAGCCAGGTTGAAGAAGAAGGGAGAGGAGGCAGGAGAGGAGGGGGGCAAAAGGGGTGGCCTTACAGACGTCTCCTGCCACTTACAGATACCCAGGCCTTATGGGACTTTTCCCTGGGCCTCCAGAGAAGGGAGGACTGGAACTCGGCCCTACCAGAAATCAGAACCAGAATTCGAGTTCCCTGCCAAGAGGAGGTGATCAGTCTCCAATCCTCAGCTCGGGGTGAGGGCCCTTCGACCAGATTCCTGCGTCCAGGACCGGGGGACTAGAAAAACAGGGAAGGATAGGAAGGGTTAAGGAGAGGAGACAGAGAGGGAAGGGGAGAGAGATCAATAAAGTCTCTAGTTCCTTACCGGTTGGGGCACTCTGGCCAGTTGTCCGCGTCAGGAGGAGACCAGGGACAAAAGGGTCCCAGTTGCGGCCACTGGGTCTGGTCCATTGGCAGGCAAGCTGGCCCCTGAGTACCCCGAGTGGTCAGGATGTCAGTCTCAGCGAAGAAGAGTCCCCGCCAGAGCCGCCATTTGTTGCAGGAAGAGGGACCCCTTCCAGGGCCCGAAACTGGGCTCTTGTCTAACACTTGGAAATGAATCGTCCGAGGAGACACATGTGCTGACAAAGGGAACTTGGTCAGGGTGTCCGATCCACGGTCAGAAGATGATATCTCGGACTCGGTGTAAAGTTCCCAAGTCAGAGCTGCCTTCTGAGGGCCAGCCTACATGGAAGGTCGGCCATTCTGCGCTGCAAAAAGTGATTAATGTATTCCTTTTAATTTCTACACGGAGGTCATGAGCGCGCATCTTGACCTCCTTAAAATTATCAGTAACCAAGGATAGAGGTGCGGGGCTAGAATGGTGTTGCCCCATCGGCCCTGAATCAGTCAGATGTTGGTAAATTAACACAGACAATACGAACAGCCACACAAACAGAAAGAGACAGGAGAAATACACCTCCGCGAGTCCGGAGGTAAAACCAAACGACGACGGCCTCTGGCCGTTCAGCGGGAGCGACCCGCTATCGTCTACAGAGAACAGGGGCACTCCATCCCCCCATGCCGGGGTTGGGGACGTCTCCCAACGACCCCCACCGGTGACTCTCCGGCGCGTCCGCCTGAGTCATATACCGGTCTCAGATACCAGGCCCTACCAGGAGTGAAAAGAAAGAGAAAAAAGCTTACCGGCTGCAGATGACTCTCCGGATCGGTCTTCCCGTGGAGCCGGTGGGAGATCCCGGACGAGCCCCCAGATATATGCCCAAGTCGCGAAATCTCCCAATGACCACCAGGGAGCCGATATCCGATGCAAAAGCAAGAAAGTTTTTATTACCAAGCCCAAGCTGGGGCTCCCACCAATACCGACGCAGCAGCTATAGGGAGGAGCCCTGAGCTCTGGGTTACATTGCTTATATAGGGTATTATTGCGGGGAAAAATTCAAAAACCAGGAGTCTCTGGGTCTGATTGGTCACTTCTGGTGAAGGGTTAGGTGTTGAGTTCTGATTGGTTCTCCTTTCCCGGGCTTGATTCGAATTTCCTGGGCTGGCCAAGGGTTCTGATTGGTTCGCAGGTGGTGGGGTGAGGTCAGGGGATTTCCAAAGGCTCTTTTCCCAGAACCTTACAAAATGGAGTAGCTTTGATTCTTCAGCAAAGACTGAGACAAGACTAAGCAACTTCACTCACTCAAATGGGGCTTGTTCTGGGGAAGGTGGTGAGATTTATGCCAGCCCTGTTCACCTCCATTTCTGTCTTGATGAAACATGTTGCCTCAGCGCAGTTCTGTGCAGAAACATTATTTTTCGTATTTAGCACAACATTTTGTCTTATTATAAGCTAAAGTTTAGTCTCTTGTTTTTAAGATACATTTCTACTGTCACACTGTCCCCTAAGTTCCTTGCCTTCTGTTGTAAGACACTCAGAGCAATTCAGATCAGGATTTCACACTACCTGTCTGTGTCTACTTTGAAAAGAAATAGTCCATGAAGAGATATATGTTTAGAAGAATGCATACTTTGGGTTCAAGTATGAAGAACACAGTTGGGAAAGTGGTGTTTAGTGAAAGAAAATATCAGAAACTGCTGAGAGTGGCAGTTGAGAAGGATTTGTTCACCGTCAGTAGCTTGCAGGGTAGTCAGCTCAGGTCAGGATAACAGAGCTTTAGAGCTCAGTCAGACCTCAGTTCAAATGTTAGTTCCGCCACTTAGTAGCAGGTTGAGAAGGACAAATTCTTTCACCTCTCCAGGCCTCCGTTTTCTTTTTTTCTGATTACTTGTTTATTTTTGACTGTGCTGGGTCTCTGTGGCTGCACACGGGCTCTTCTCGAGTTGCGGCGAGCAGGGGCTCCCCTCTGGCTGTGGTGCACAGGCTCCCAGTCGCGATGCCCTCTCTGTCGCGGGGCACAGGCTCCCAGTCGCGATGCCCTCTCTGTCGCGGGGCACAGGCTCCCAGTCGCGATGCCCTCTCTGTCGCGGGGCACAGGCTCCCAGTCGGTCGCGGGCACAGGCTGCCAGTCACGATGCCCTCTCTGTCGTGGAGCACAGGCTCTGGTGCGCAGGGGTTCTGCAGTCGTGGCCTGTGGGCCCAGAGGTGTGGCTCCTGGTCTCTAGAGCACAGGCTCAACAGCTGTGGCCCCCAGGCTTAGCTGCTCCGTGGTGTGTGGGATCTTCCGGATCAGGGATAGAACCCGTGTCTCCTGCGTCAGCAGACGGGCTCTTTGTCACTGAGCCACCAGGGAAGCCTGGCCACTGTCTTCTTACATGTATCATGGGGATGCTAATGATAGTAGCTGTCTCACAATATTGTCGTTAGGGCCAAATACACAAAAAGCATATGGTGCATCCTCTGTTTTCATTTTCCTCCTAAAAATAGGAAATTGGGCTTTGAAATCAGTACAAGAGTTGTAAGTTAATTTAAAATTAGAAATGGAATTTTAGTACAAATAATTTTCACCAGGTCGTAAAGTAAACTTGATTTTGTTACACAGTTTGTGAAGGAGACAGACAATGAAGTGAGAATGCGACTACTGCAGTTTGTCACTGGGACCTGCCGTTTGCCTCTGGGAGGATTCGCTGAGCTCATGGGTAAATGCAGTTTTCTCTGTGAATAGTTTTGTGATGATGCGTTTAGACACACAGCAGACTTAAGCCTAAGGATTATTCTTCTGTGCTTTATGTAGGGCACTACTGAAAGAAAGACAAATTAATGCTTAATATCAAGTACATTTGTAAGATAGGTATGAAAGTCTGCTCTCAGAGGCTTTGTGAAGGGAGTACAATTCTGTAGACACTGATCTTTCCACTTTGTGATTCCTGTTGCTGGATCTCTGCAGCATTAAGAAGCTTCTCTGGGCAGAAGCCACTTACATTGTAGTTAATTCTGTATCATTCATGTTGATTCTGTGACGTGTTCCTGTTTGACTAGTTGTCAAAACTAGTTTTGACTAGTTTTTAAGTCAAAACTTAAAAAGTTTAAAGGACCAAATGAATTTTGTCATATTTTCCTGATTTAGGAAGTAATGGGCCTCAAAAGTTTTGCATTGAAAAAGTTGGCAAAGACACCTGGCTACCAAGAAGCCACACATGGTAAGTTCAAAAATCTGAAATAGTACAGTGACTGAGTGTAATTGTTGATTCATTAAAGTAGTCAGAATTTCAGTTTTTACTGATTAATATAGCACTCTATAACTAAACACTTTAGAGTGACTGGTTAATATAAATACTCGAGAAATGTATCAATTGATTCAAAAAATATTTAAAGTACCACTAGGTGCAAAATAAGATTGAAGTGCTCCCTGCCTTTTATGGAGTTTGTGCTCCACTGGGGATGGGCACAAAAGACAAACAGGTCATCACCTCTTTACAAATGCTAGGAGTCCTTTAAACCAGGAGACCAGCTGGAGAGGAATCCCCACCAGATTGGGTGGTCAGGGAAGTTTCTTGAAAACAGTGATGTTTAAGTTGAGTTTGATGAATAGCATGCTGTGGGAAGAAATGGGGAGTGTATGCTTTGTATAGTCATTTTTTATGGAAATAAAAAATGACTTGGTATGAATGGAACTTAATGATTCTGAGGAGGAAGATAAAAGAATTTGGAAATGTGGGCAGGGGCTACATTATGTAGAGGTTAATAGACTGTGATGAGCAATTAGATTCTAAATACAATTAGAAGCCATTGAGGAGTCTTACATAGGAAGAGATCTAAGACAAACGACTCTGGTAGCACGGGGAGGGCGGGAACTGGGTGAGTGAGAGGAGGGAGGTCAGAGCTGTTAGTCATCCAGCCAGAAGATGGAGATGGCCCGAAGGAATAGGTCAAAGCCAGTTTTCACACTGTCCCTTTTTGCCTTTTTATTGTTCTGACATTTGCACTGTGGTACCAAAGTAATGGTGGGTCAACAGCTGTTGCCTTAGCACAAGTCAAGGCAGTGACACCAAACTGCTGTCTCTGCATTTTTCAACACCACACATTTGAAGTTTAAAAAAGAAAAGAAAAGGCCAGGCTTATTGAAAGTTGTTGATTATGAAGTAGTAAAAACTATTAACTTTATTAAATCTTGACACTTGAACTATGTGTGGTTTTTTTTTAAATATTCTGTATGACAAAATAAATGGCAGGTCTGCATAAAACACTGGGTTTTGTCTTGCGAAGAAGCTCTTAGACAGTTGTCGGGTTGAAAGCTGAAGAGCTTGCTTTTTTTGTGAAATGCTCTGTTTACTTGAAAACATAACAGACTGTTTCATTCAGACTTTTTTCTTGAAAATTAAGTAAAAGCTCATCATTTTAAGGAAAACAACTAACAGCATTTGTTGGTGATGATAACATTGAGGTTTCGTACAAAAATCAGAATTTTGGAAAACTTGTATATTCAGCTTCGCAGCTTCCCAAGACTAATATTTGAAAATTCGTTATAACTGGATGAACCTATATTTCCAAATAGCTGATACATGATGTTATAAACTCATGCATGAGAAAAACATCCAAAGTGCAAAATAAACCAATAGATTTCATATAACAGAATACAAAGGGTTCTGTGATATGATTTCAAAACCCATTTATGCATAACCTTGTTAAACTTAGTATATTATCAAAGAATAATATCCACAATTATCTGGGAAAAAATTACCTCGAGTACATCTCTGTTTTCTAATTGCATATCTGTATGGGAACAGTTTTCATAGAATCTAAAACAATGCAGTTTCATAGTATAAACACATAGGTATTAGAATCCGGATGTCTTCTATTAAACCAGACATTAAAATGATTTGCAAAAACATGAAACAGGGTCACTTTTTTCACTACTTTTTTGAAAACAATCACTTTTTTCATAAAAATAACTTGCTTTCATTCTCACAGTAAATTATTTGTAAAATTTATGGTAAATATCAATAGCTATAATTCACATAAACAAAAAGCTCTTTGGATTCCTCAATATTTTTAGATGTGAGAAAGGATCCTATTCACCAAAAACTGTAAGGAACACCAGGTTAGATTAAATTGGTGAGTCCAGTGCAGGAGAGATTGTTGAGGCAGGGGACAGAGAGTTCATAACAAAAGGAGATGGAAAGAATTGGGATTCTGAGTGTGAGTTAAGGAATTCACTTTTGATGAAAATGAGAACATTTCCTTTGTTGTAACAGAAGACGAAAAAAAGTTGAGTTAAACTACAGATAGATTTTAGATTTTGTGAAGGAAAAAAGAGTTGATCACCTGTTGATTTTTTTCCCTCCAAGTATTTATAAGGTGAAGCCACTGGCTAACAGTGAAGAAGGGAAAGACTTGGAAGGAGAAAGAAAGGGAGAGTTGTCAGGGGCGAGACAAGTGTTTCTAGAGAAACACAGCTGAGAATGCTGGGCAGTGTTGGATTGCCCACTCGGTTCTAGTAGTTCACGTGAAGTCGTCAGATATCCCCTGCAGTAATTTTCAACTGATAAGGTACAAGGAATGAAAAAGTAGAAGGTGGAATTCATTCAGAGTTTGAGTAAATTCAAAAAGGAGAGATAAGATTTTAAAGTATTTGCATGGTAGTGATTATAAGGATGGACCATGACCTCTATAAATTATTAGGTTGGTGCAAAAGTAATTGCAGTTTTAGACCATGAATTTTAAATCATTGTAACTAGGCTCAAACACATCTTTATTAATCAAAATAGGAACCATTACAGTCAATACACTTTTGCCAGTGAGAAACAAGTGTTTGTTCCTATAACGTAAAAATCCATACTTTGGGATTAGACGAACTCTTGAGGAAAGCATTTTCTGCCTCCTGCTGGTTGTGGAAGCATTTTCCCTGCAGAATGTTGTCGAGATGCTTGAAGAAGTGGCAGTCACTTGGCGAGAGGTTAGGTGCATATGGTAGATGAGGCAGAGCTTGGTAGCCCAATTCGTTCAGCTTCTGAAGTGCTGGTTGTGCAGCGTGTGGTCGGGTGTTGTGGAGAATTGGGCTCTTCCAGTTGACCAGTGCTGCGTGCAGATGTTGCAGTTTTCAGTGCTTCTCATCAGTTTGCTGAACATACCTCTCAGATGTAATGGTTTCACTGCGATTCAGAAAGTTGTAATGGATCAGACGGGCAGCAGACCACCAAACAGTGACCGTGACCTTTTTTTTTTGTATTTGACCATGACTCTTTTTTGGTGTAAGTTTGGCTTTGAGAAGTGCTTTGGAGCTTCTTCTCAGTCCAGCCACCGAGCTGGTCGTTGCTGGTTGTCATATAAATCCACCTTTCATCACATGTTGCAATCCAGTCGAGAAATGGTGTGTTGCCTAGAATAAGAGAAGATGGCATTTCAGAACAACAGTTTTTTTTCATTTTCAGTCAGCTCGTAAGGCACCCACTTACAGAGCCTTTTCACCTTTCCACTTCGCTTCAAATGCGGAATGACCATGGAATAGTCAACGCAGAGTTCTTCAGTCACAACTGCAGTGGTAAGAGGATCAGCTTCGATGATCTTCTCAGTTGGTCATTGTAACTTCTGATGGCCAGCCACTACGGTCCTCATCTTCAAGGCTCTCATCTCCTTTGCAAAGTTTCTTGAAACACCACTGCACTGGACGTGCATTAGCAGTTCCTGGGCCAGATGGGCAGTTGATGTAGCGAGTTGTCTCTGCTGCTTTACGCCTCATTTTGAAATCAAATAAGACAATCACACAAATTTGCTTCTCATCTAACATCCTTTCCATAGTCTAAAGTAAATATAAAATAAACAGCGTGGCCACAGGACTGGAAACAGTCAGTTTTCATTCCAATCCCAAAGAAAGGCAATGCCAAAGAATGCTCAGACTACCGCACAATTGCACTAATCTCACATGCTAGTAAAGTAATGCTTAAAATTCTCCAAGCCAGTCTTCAGCAATACGTGAACTGTGAACTTCCAGATGTTCAAGCGGGTTTTAGAAAAGGCAGAAGAACCAGAGATCAAATTGCCAACATCCACTGGATTGTTGAAAAAGCAAGAGAGTTCCAGAAAAACATTTATTTCTGCTTTATTGACTATGCCAAAGCCTTTGACTGTGTGGATCACAGTAAACTATGGAAACTTCTGAAAGAGATGGGCATACCAGACCACCTGACCTGCCTCTTGAGAAGCCTGTATGCAGGTCAGGAAGCAACAGTTAGAACTGGACATGGAACAACAGACTGGTTCCAAATAGGAAAAGGAGTACATCAAGGCTGTATATTATCACCCTGCTTATTTAACTTATATGCAGAGTATATCGTGAGAAACGCTGGACTGGAAGAAACACAAGCTGGAATCAAGATTGCCAGGAGAAATATCAATAACCTCAGATATGCAGATGACACCACCCTTATGGCAGAAAGTGAAGAACTGAAGAGCTTCTTGGTGAAAGTGAAAGAGGAGAGTGAAAAAGCTGGCTTAAAGCTCAACATTCAGAAAACTAAGATCATGGCATCTTATCCCATCACTTCTTGGGAAATAGATGGGGAAACAGTGTCAGACTTTGTTTTTTGGGGCTCCAAAATCACTGTAGATGGTGACTACAGCCATGAAATTAAAAGACGCTTACTACTTGGAAGGAAAGTAATGAACAACCTAGATAGCGTATTCAAAAGCAGAGACATTACTTCGCCAACAAAGGTCCATCTAGTCAAGGCTATGGTTTTTCCAGTGATCATGTATGGATGTGAGTTGGACCATAAAGAAAGCTGAGCACCAAAGAATTGATGCTTTTGAACTGTGGTATTAGAGAAGATTCTTTAGAGTCCCATGGACTGCAGAGGTCCAACCAGTCCATCCTAAAGGAAATCAGTCCTGGGTGTTCATTGGAAGGACTGATGTTGAAGCTGGAAACTCCAATACTTTGGCCACCTGACATGAAGAGCTGACTCATTGGAAAAGACCTGATGCTGAGAAAGATTAAGGGCAGGAGGAGAAGGGGACAATAGAGGATGAGATGGCTGGATGGCATCACTGACTCGATGGACATGGGTTTGGGTTGACTCAGGGAGTTGGTGACGGACAGGGAGGCCTGGCATGCTGCAGTTCATGGAGTCACAAGGAGTCGGACACGACTGATCAACTGAACTGAACTGAATCATTAGCAAAAGAACATAAAGTGAGAAATGTGCGTTGAAGTGGTGTATAACATAACCACATTTATTGAGAATGTATTCCGGTATCAAATGGCAATTTCAACAGTGCTGAAACCACAGTTACCTTTGCACCAACCTAATACTTATAACGATGGGCTGTTGCTTAAGAAGTGAAGATTGGAAGAGTCTGTGGACAAGGTAGGATGGTGAGAAAGTATTGGGTTAATAGGTTGGCATTTTGATTGAAGTAAGTTGGGGAAAACCGATAATCAGTGTTTTAGTGAATAATTCCCTTTGCTGCTGGTGACCAAGTTCAAGGTATGATACTAAAGTAGGGGAACAGATCCCTGAAGAACGGCCAAGACCTGGGAGGCTGTAGTGTTGCCTGTCACCTGAGTGAATGAGAGGACTGTGAAGCAGGGGCCAGAGGTATCAGTGAGCGGAGGAACGTGGTCAGGACGGAGGTGATGGCAAGAGTGCGAAAGCAAGGCTTCGTAGCCAGGTCATTTGCCTCAGACGACGGAAGCGTGTTGGCTGGCTGCAAAGGAGATGGACTGTGTTCAGGCTAGCTGAGTTTCAGTTAAGGCAAGAGAGGAGCTGTTTAGACTGTCTCCAGGGGATCTTCCCGACTCTTTGTCTCAGGGATCAAACCTAGCTCTCCCGCATTTGCAGGCAGATTCTTTACCATCTGAGCCACCAGGAAAGCCCGTTAAGACTATAGAAGCCTTCAAATCATGGAATAGAAGTTCAAAAGAATGGACCGGCACGCTGTGAGATGGAGGGCACAGGTGGAGATACTGTTCAGATCAGGAGAGATAGAGCAGGTCAGGACTGGGGTGAGGATTTAGGTGAAAAGATGATGCAGAGAGACTTGCGTGTCCGGCAGTGCCTGAGGGGCGTGCTGCTGTGCCTGCCGTCTGTGGGGAGGCGGTCCTGATGGCCCTCAGGTGGGGTCCCTCTGCTGCGGTCCCCAGGGCTTTGCTTAGAGAGGTGGCTGCTCTCTGGATGCGGGGACAGCAGGCGACGTACGTGTGAAGCGAGCTAATGGGGCACTTCTCTCCCCTCACCTGTTTACATATAAGAAAATAGAAGTAGCGAACATTACCTATTCCACACCTAGTTTAGTTTAAAAAGCTAAACTAAAACAGTATTCTGATATTCACATAGTAGGTACTCAGCAAAAGATGAGTATTTTTAGTGTTTTTGTCTTTTTATAAAGCAACACAGAACAGAATAGCTCATGTCTTAGAGCCATGTATTTGAATGCTTTAAAGATACCCATTTTCTTACATGGCTCAACTCAACATGTACTAAATGTCTCCTGTACGCAAAATGGATCTGTGTCAGGAGAATAAAGGGGACTCTGCCCTTGTGAACTTTAGAATCTAATGGAAGAAACCAGTCAGTGATAATACAGAGAAAATCCTATATAGAAATAAAAAGACCTTATGGAGAGGGAAATTATGAAGTCTGTGTAACATGTTCAAGGAGAATTCTTGGAGGAAGTTTTGTAGCTTTTGGACTGATTCTTAATAGTAATTTCATAGGCAGAAAGGGTATTCCAGAACATCGGAGAGCCGTAAATAAGAGCACGGCTGTAGAACAGACGAGCGTGTGGTCTGCCTGGAGAACACGGATAAGCGGTGGGGCCGCAACCAAGCGGCCCAGGCCTCCCCTCCCACTCCCCCTCTACAGGAGTTAGCAGCAGCAAAGGGGCTTTACAGACTTGCCTGTCTTCTTAATAAAGGACCCCTGAAAGTGATGGAAGGCTAGATAGGTTGTGAGAAAGTGAAAAAAAAAAAAAAAAAACCTGTACACAGATCAGTAGGCAGGAAGTTCTGATGGTGCAGATAACAGAGGCGGAGGAAGCAGATGCGGGTGGATATGGCAGCAACAGAGATGATCGGGGGAAACAGTGGGGTGACCCAGCGAACAGGGCGGTCAACACAGGCAGGGGATCGGTTGTCTTAGTGTGGACTCCTGTTGGGAAGTCTCCCCTGGCCTCAGTCCACTGTCAGACTGCAGCTCAGGCATAGGCAGAGGCGGCGGGAGGGGCCGGCGGGAAGAGAACCGTTCCCTTGCTTGGTACTGTGAACAGCTTTTCAGAGAGAGACGCGTCTGAGAAGAACACAGTTTTAATTGGCTGCCTTGTTTCAAAAAGCTCTCTCCTGATGTAGTTTCCTGACGAGGGCAGATGACTGATAGGAGTAGTAGAAGGGAACTGGACCATCTCTAGAAGCCTTCCACATGAGACAATAACAGAGCGGCTGACTTCTCAGAGCTATCTCACTAGACCCTAATAGAGTGGGGACTGAAATCCGAAACTCCTGAATCCTGACCCAGATACTCAGTGATGTATCTGAAAAAAATGAAATGTTAGTCTATAGCTTTGTAAATTGTAAAACAATACACTGATGATTTAAGCACTTTCCATGCTTTTGTATTTCATCAGTTAATCCCAGCAGGGAATTCTCTTTGAGTCTGGCAGGACTGCAAGCATATTGTTTTAGAGAAAGTTCTACGTATGACAAGTGAAAGTGAAGGTCGCTCACTTGTGTCCAACTCTTTGCGGCCCCATGGATACAGTCCTTGGAATTCTCCAGGCCAGAATACTGGAGTGGGTGGCCTTTCCCTTCTCCAGGGGATCTTCCCGACCCAGGAATAGAACTGGCGTCTCCTGCATTACAGGCGGATTCTTTACCAACTGAGCTACCAGGGAAGACATTTGAAAAGACAAAAGTATATATTTGGTGATAGACAGTCTCCACCCTAGAATGTAAGTTCAGTGAGAACATGGACCTTAGTTTTTCATCTCTGTATCACTAGCTCCTGGGAGAAATATCTGATATAGAAAAGATTCTCAGTAAGTAACTGATGAGTGAGTGAATTCACAGGTGAATCAGTGAAAGAAATGGACTCTCTGAACCCAGAAGTTAGGGGGCTCTGGGAACAATGTAACACGATACTGTGGAGAAGAGGAAGAGTGTTCCAGCGGTTCCTTTCTCGGGAAACATTAACATGTTTGTATGACTAGGTCTTAAAACTGAGTCAATTGCTGTAAGAAAATTTGTATATTTAATATTATGTTCAGTATTAATATAGTAAGCAGTAAATTGTCTGTTAAGTACTTTCAACAAAATTTCTACATTCTTCCTGTTCAGTTTTTCAAATGTATTTTTAAAATATATTGTATTGGAAATATTTTCAGACCTTATTTTATTGAAAACACATTTTGTTTTTGTTTTTGTTCAGTTTTAATCGCTTGGATCTACCACCATATAAGAGTTACGAACAACTGAAGGAAAAACTTCTTTTTGCAATAGAAGAAACAGAGGGATTTGGACAAGAATGAATGTGGCTTCTTGTCTTGGAGGAGCTCTTGCATTTAAATACCCCAGCCAAGAAAAGTTGCACAGATAGTGTATATAAGCTGTTCATTCTGTACAGTGAATTTTCTGAATCTCTCAAAAGTATAAATGTTTTCCGTTCTTCCACAGAAATATGCAAAACAGCTCATCCTTTTCTACTTTATTTATTGTTCCCTTGAAATGACTGACCAGGAAAAAAAAAAAATCATCCTTAAATTTTGAAGCAAGCGAGAGACTTTATTAAAAATAAGTATATATCTGTATAAGCATATGTGATCATGGCTCTAGTTTTATAGAGCTTAGGGCGTATTAAACGTGACAGCCACTCACCCGAAAATAGTCTGGATTCGCTTTACCTTGTTTCTGATATCCGGGGAAGAAGTTCAAATTGCTCCGTGGGTTTTTCCCTGATGTAACATCTCTTGAGGGTGTTTAGCTGCATGGCTGTTCAGGAAGGTATTAAGGGCTTAGGCCAAAATCTTACTTTGAATATGTTAAAAAAAAAGTGCTGCTGGCTTTTCTTAAGATGGGTGCTTGAACCTGTCAGTTTATTTTAAATAAATATAGTAGTTGAAAATTTTCCCTCTTTGCTACATCCCTAATACAGTCAGTCAAGGTCATTAATGAAACCGTAACTTATGAGTAAATCATATACTAGATCTACTACCATTTAGTTTATTCTGGAAATTGGGGAGAATTCACTGAGCAGCATAGAGGTTTGTTTACATGTTACTTTGGGATGCTAGGTATTTGTGGAATTAAACAGAATCAGGCACTAATGTACTTTAGTTTTAATATCTATGATGTTCTTTCAATACAGAATAAATTGATATAATTTGATACTTAGGAACATATAAATAGGTAATGTGAACTTTTCTGCTTTTGTGTTCGAAATTTTGGTTTTATAAAATCAGATGGATTGAAGACTTACATAAGCATCTAAATATTCAAATAAGTCTAATGATTTCCTATTACAGTTTGAGTATCTTCATTCATTCATATCTTAAATTCATGAAAGTTCTATGTATCTGAATAAGCATATAAAAAATATTTTGGTCTTCCCCCCTTTTTATATAAATTATTATTTTTGTCCTAGGTAAATACTTTGTTTTTCATTATCAAAGACATTTACTGATCTACAAAAATGTGTAACAATCTGATGCGAATGATATTAATGCTGCTTTAGCAAGTGGGGCTTCCTTATTAATATAAAAATTTAAATTTCCACTTGTATCATTATTTCAGTATACACTATAAATTTCATTAACTTAAAATTTTTTTAACCATGGGAACTGACATCTTAGAATGTTACCAGTAACATTTCACTAAGTACATACAGATAATACTAGTATACAATTTAACTTCTCTAGACGATACTTTTTGCTTTGCCAAAACTTTTCCTACGTATTTAGATTGTTTTACATTTTTATTTCAGAATTCATAGTAAAGATGAAATAAAAGTCAGTGATCCACTTGGTTGAATACTTTTCCCAAATCCTCATTCCTGACTTTCTAGTTATTCTTATGCCTAAAGAATGAAAAACAAGAGAACGAGTGTATAGGACGGCTTAGGCATGAGAGGGTGCCCAGTCTTGGAAAGGGCCACTTGACTTAGCCGAGGGCAGTGCCGCTGAGGAGCTTTGCTGAGACAGCGGTGGCTGTCGCCCAGCGTGCGGGAATGGCCGTGCAGGTCTCACGAAGCTCTCAGGGTGCCCGTGCCTGCCTCCTCACTCCAGGTCCACAGGGGGCTTGAGAGAGGAAACCAGCATCCTGGAGAGCTCGTCAGGCGCTTCTGTCGTGTTATTCCTAGAAATCCAGGCCTGTATGCAGGATATCCCGGCTTGTCTTGCACTCTGGCCGTGAGAGGAACCTGAGACCTGTGTCCTCCCCTCCCTTGGCAGTGCCCGTCCTGGGCTGGGCCGAGCAGAGAGAAGTCGAGTGCAAGGCCCCCGGTGCCCAACCACAACCCCGCAGTGAGTGCAGAGGCGGTCCCAGCGCCCTTCACCCCCAGCCCTGCGCGTCAGTGCATGGGTCCACCCATCAGAGCAGCTGCCTGCCTGCCAGGGAGAGAGGCCACCAGTGCGGTTTGTGTGTTCAGTGCTTGCAGGGCAAAAGGGCTAACCAGCACTTCCGCCCTTGGGCCTCAGGTCAGACGCCTAGCTTTTTCAGTTTTCAAAACTAGGTAGGTTGGTGCACCAGCAGTGCTGTCAGGCAATACCTTTTCTGTTCATAAAAAGGACCCCTGACTGTTAGGTCCAGACTGGGAAGACTCCAGATACTTGACAGGAAACCACAGCTGCAGACTTCCTGGGATGGGAAAACTCTTAAGGGCCTGTCCCTTTGGGATTCCCGAGCTGTGACCCGGCGCGATGGTCGTTGCGGAGCTGCATGGATGCGCTGCTCCGGACACTGCTGGAAGGTCATCCGAATGTCGGGAAGCCTGACACCGACCACCTGGGCCAGCTTGGGTTTTGTCCATCTGAGTGAACTGGTGCCAGATGAAGCCTGTCACCACGGGCTTTTTGAGTCTGAATATTTGGTTGAACCTCCAATGGGCATTACAGAATCAACCAGAAATATTATCTGGCTGAAGTAGGTAACAAAAAAAATTTTTAAAGGCAGGGGGAACCCAAACCAATAACAAAGAGTAATAGTCCAAAAGTGGCACCTTCTGTGCTCACTTCCGCAGCACATACACTGTAGTTGGAACAGCAGTGGCATCTCCTAAATTCCAAATTTTCTCTCCCCAGTCTTTGACCAAGGACAATCAGATGTTAATGGCATTTTTAAATATTTACTGATACTCCTGTAAATACATGTTTAATCCTCAAAATTCCATTAAGTTCTCAGGGTGTTTTGTTTTTTCCTTGATGTAATTATGTTTATTTTAAAAAGTGAGTCTGAGAAAAATCATTTTTACAAAATCTATAACTAGTCCACTCAGGAAAATTTCTGGCAGCAAGAGTAGGATGACAGCCACCTTCCAAGTCAGATGTCTGCTGTCATCCTTAAAGTAACAGGTGCACAAGAAGGGGCAGTTGTGATCCCCCGTAGCCCATGTCTGTGGTATGCTTAGAAGACAGAATACGGCAAACTTCTGCTGACATGTACATGGGGAAATAGGCATCTCAAACTAGCAGTCCGCTCTGGAACACAAGAGCCGAGTCAAGTGGGCACTGCCCAGGAAGGGGAATAATGGGGCCCCAGGGCTCATTCCCGAAAGCAGCAGTTCTCATCCAGAGTGGAGAAATGCCAGGAAGCAGTGTGAGACCTAGGAGGTCAGACTCCTGGGAAGTCAAAAGAGGCTGAAAACGCACACAATCAGAATCTCAGGAAGATACCACTTCTTGGAGACGGGGGAGCTACTCCTTTGTAAAGGGGGGGAAAGAAACATAGCAGCTCTATAGAAGACCTGGCAACCACACTCCTGGACGTTTATCCCACAGAGATGAAAGGTATGCTGATAAAGGTCATACCTTATGTTCATAGCAGCCAAAGTTGGGAAACCACCCAAATGCCCCAAGGTGGCTAGTTGAAATAAACTGGTACACCCATACAATGAAATAGAGTCAGCAATAAAAAGGAACTGTTGACTAAATTTAGATGGATCTCAAATGAGTTATGCTGAATGAAGAAAGCCAATCTCTCAGGATCACATTCTGTATGATTCATTTATATAATGTTTTTGAAATGACAAGATTGTGGAGAACTACAGAGAATTATTAGCAGTTGTCAGGATTAGGGATGGTGGCAGGGAATGTGTATGACTGTGAGGGACAGCACTAAGTTTTTGTGATGGAACAGTTCTGTGTCTCCACTGTGGCAGTTACAGAAATTTACGTGTGACACAACTGCGCGGATGACACGCGCGCGGGGACTTAGAAGTGGTAACACCTGAACACAGTCTGGGGACTGTGCAGTCTCCTGGCTTGGGTACTGAACTGCAGTGACCTGTCACCATCGAGGCACGCTGAGGGGAGGGTCCGCAGGACCTCTCTGAGTAGTACTTCTTGGCAACTTCTTTTGAATCTACTGCAAAGGAAAAAAATTTTAAATAGCTCTACATAATATCAAAGACAGATCCTCCCCTCCATAAAAGGCTTTATGACTAAAAGAAATCTTATTTTATAAAACTATTTCATTTTGTAAATTACTGAGGGTGTTACTGAACTAATCCAAACTCCTTACCTCCCATCTGATAAAGTGGCATTGCTGGTCATTAAATACATACAAAAAATGTCATACCTCCAAAAAATACATCCAAAGTCACTCTAAAGAGAAAACTGAAAACGAGGGCTAAACAGGAAAAAAAAAAAAAAAAAACAGTAAAATCCTTAAACACAATATACTAGTCTGAATTATATCTAAATAATTGCAGACATTAAAAAAATCCAAATTAGAAATTCAGAACTGGACCAAAACACATGAAGATGTGAAATGCCTACTAACAGGGGAAAACAAAAAACTGAAGAAAAACATCTCAAAAGTGAAGACAAGCAGTGACTATCAGAGAACGGGATAAATACAAACGTCAAGGAAGATCTCGTACACACAGAAGACGGGACGGCGCTTCTCTAAAGGTGGTCAGTGAGGCCATTCTGGAAGGAGGGACGGTTTGAAAGACAACTGGACTGGCCTTTTTAAAAAGTCAATGCTGTGAGAGAAACAGATGGGTTACTGTTCTAGATTTTAAAAAACTTAAGGTGGAAAACAATGCAATGTATGATCTTTGGATCTTGGTTTCTAGAAGTATAAGACATTTTGGGACATTTAAGGATATTTGAGTACGGCTGGATATTAAAGAATTGTTATTAACTTTCTAGTTGTAATATGAATTTGTGTTTGTTTAGAAGGATGTCTTTATTCTGAGACAATACTGAAATATTTAGGGATGAAATATGTTGTCTATTATTTCAGAAGTTTACAGATACTTGTAAATATATGAATACACATAAGTAAAACACAGCAGAAGATTAGCAACTGTTGAATCAGAGATGGGTATACACAGTCTGGTACTTTTGAGTGTTTGCTTCTGTTTGAAAATATACATGATAACCACAAAGAGTACATACCCACACTGTATGTTTTCCCTTTGAGAAAACTACCCACACATACACTCAGATGTCTCTAAGTGACATTCAAGACACCACTTCTCACAGAATTTAGGGTCTGCACTGGCGGCACCCCAGGGGTCACTGTCCTGTTTAACACCCTCGTTCCCATTTCTCCTTGAGTTCCACGTTCCTTTCACCCATTAGGGAATAGACTTTGGGCTCGCCTAGAGACAAAATCAATCCACTTTTAAGACTACCTCACGTTTTAAAAAAGAAAACACTCCATTTTCAGCCCTCTCCTGACTGAGCTCTTTCCTTATGCAGGCTGGCTCCAAGACACATCAGTTAACTGCTTTATCCCAAGAACCCCATCACGCTGAGCTCCTGTCACTGTTGCTTCTCTGCAAGGGCTCAGCTCTTCAGTCCCACTTGAAAATGCACCCCTCCTAAGCCAGCGCTTCCACACCGCAGCATTCCTTTCTTGATCCCCATCCTGATGTGCTGCAGTCCCCCTTAGCAATCTCACGCCCTGCTGTATCGCTGGGAGCTCGGGGCAGTCATCTCCGCCTCTAAGCCATGGAGACGTCTCTACCACTCTTGTGGGAATCATTTCTTTTGCCTTGTTATTTGTGAAGAAATCTAGAATTTTGTATTTATCTGTTAAATGGTCACAACGTTAAAAGAACAGCCACAGAACTATAGTTAATGTATTTATTATCTTTAAAATCTGATGAAAAGGCAATGCTCCTTAGATACTTCATTGAAAAATTCTCAGTTCTTGTCACTGAAACCTGTGAGTAACTGGGCAGCTTCTGTCTGTATCTAAAATGGAAGAATGCATATGATAAATAAACAATACAGCACAGAGATCAACTTCTGAAACAAGTTTATAAAGTAGTTTCTAAGAGTTTCAAAAAAGCCAGGCGAGTACACCAAGGATAAAGTCTCTCAGAGAGCTCCGGGATGAGACTTGGCGAGCTCTCACAGCGCACATCCCCCGCCCTCTGGGTTAGAAATCGTGTCTGGTCTGTTACATACAGACCTGTCAAACAGGAACCACTCTGTATTGTAGTGAGTAATTCATACCTGTTTGTTGATAGTAACTGAATATTTGCTATGCGTGTGTGTTCAGTCATGTCCAGCTCTTTGCAACCCCATGGACTGTAGCCCGCCAGGCTCCTCTGTCTGTGGGATTTTCCAGGCAAGAATACTGGAGTGGGTTGCCATTTCCTTCTCCAAAAACATTTGCTATATACATTTGAAATAAGCACTATTGTTTAATCATATGCGTTTAGACAATGACATTTTTAAAGCCGTTCTTGATTCCCCTTTCCTTCACGTGCCTCAGTAGAAACCCGTCTGCCTTGTTCACCGGAGATGCTTTACCTGTTTATCCTCCTCTGTGTGCGCTGGGTAGTCCTTGGCCTTTGTTAGCCAGAAAGCAGCGAGCTTTTTGTTGTGCAGCTTCAAATATGTCTTTCCTAGAAGGAGCAAGTTTTTGCTGTAGAAGTTTGGATCCACTGTATGTAAGAAAGAAAAAGAATTTATATTTTATCTCCGATGAAACAGTATTGCTCTTATTTTGAAAGGCTTAAATTTTCTGGTCTAAACGCTGATACAGTAGGGCCCCTCCATTTGAACAAGACCCATTCTGAAAGCGCACACATTCGTACATCTGGTTTGTTCCTAAGTCCAACAAAGTTAGCCTAGGTAGCCAACTAACACAATGGGCTATGTAGTACTGTATTGGAATACTTCCCACCCAAATAATACATTAAAGAACTTTACAGTGCAGGACACGGCTGGCATCCAGGGGCTGGCACTAAGCAGGCAGACAGGAAGAGTTATTCTGTGGAGGAGGAGGAGGGGGGGAGACGGCAGAGCTGAAGGGCCGTCAGCACAGGAGATACCAGCCACAGCCCTGCCGCGCTCCCACCTGCTTCTGGACCTTCTGGGCTTGAGTGAAGACCCTGCGCCTACACAGCACTGCCCAGCGCACGGAAGCGCACAAGCTTGCAAGGGACAGGCACACTGACAGTGTGCACCAGACACGTGAACTAACAACTGTCTCTTCAGGGTCCCAACTTAAGGGACTTACTGTAATATGCCAGGCTAATGAGGATTCTCTTTTGCTCAACTACTCCTATCAACAAATTTTGAGATAATTGCTATTTTTTGAGTGTCTACTTTGTGCTAGCCATTTATATTACACATATTTCTTATTTTCACAGCAATTTTATAAAATTGGTACTCCATTTAATAGATGAAACCCTGAGGGGGTCCTGATAGACAGTAAGCCCCCCCTCTTTTGCTCCCTGGATCCTAAGTGCCTAGAGCAGCGCCTCGAACTGTACTCAGTATGCACTTGCTGCCTGAGTAAATGAAGTCATGATGATTCTGTGTGTGTTGTGTGTGTGTGTGTGTGTGTGTACACACACATCTGATCAGCCTTTACTGCATGTGGGCTATGTTTGGTGGTGGTGTAGTTGCCAAGTCACGTCTGACTCTGTGACCCCAAGGACTGCAGCCCACCAGGCTTCTCTGTCCACAGATTCTCCAGGCAAGAATACTACAGTGGGCTGCCATTTCCTTCTCCAGGGATCCTCCTGACCCAGGGATCAGACCCCTGTCTCCTGCATTCCAGGCAGATTCTTTACTGCTGAGCCACCAGGGAAGCCCGTGGGCTATGTCTAAGGACAGATGAAGTCTCTGCTCTTTTGGAATTTATAATGAAAAGCAGTGACAAGCAGAAGCACATCTGAATGTAACAGAATAAAAAGACGGCTCTGACTGGAGCACCAATTTTAAAGTTCTATGGGAACCAAAAAAAGCAGCCAAGAGGTTACACCTGGGCTGACTTTTGGGGGCCGAACAGAATTTTAACATCAAAGTGGAGAATACGTTTGGCTGAAGCAAAAATGTGAACAAAAAGCCTATGAAGGAAAGCATGGGACCGTCTTACTGCATTAATTCTATAGTTTCCTCCTAACAACCTGGGACCCTTCTATATTTAAAGCATAATTTTTCCCGGATGTGTTTTATGATTAACTACATTTGTTTCTTAACCCAAACTTGTTTTACTTCTTTAATCCGAAGATGTTTGTAAGCTGCCATGCTGATGTGCCTAAGGCTCCCTCGGAGTTACGCACTCCGTCCCTCCGCCCCCGCTTAGGCCGCCCTTCGGCAAGTCTGCCCAGCATTCTGTGCTGAGCAAGGAGGGCACCACGTGCGCAGAAGACAGTCCCGTCCTCCCTGAATTTCGCTCCAGACAGGGAAACAGTCACACTGTGGACTGACAGGGCCATGAAGGGGAAAATAAAGGGCACTAAAAGCATGGGAGGAGCTTCTAAACCAAACATCAGCCGTAAGCAAAGGCCCCTGAGAGGAGGGGACGGTACAGTGAAGCCTGGAGGATGATGGAATTGCCAAGGGTCATTTGGCTCCACAAAAGTATGACCGTGTTCTTCTCAGCAACCCAAATGTTTAAGTCTCTTAAGGTGCTTTTTTAACTTTATAAGTTTCTTTGAGAAAAATGCATTCCCACATCATACCCGTAGTACGTAAAACTACCATCATGAGAGGATATCAATGGAAGGTCATTAACAGTAAATCAGAATTAACACATAACAGAGTTAACATTCAGACAAAATTCTTTAGAAGAAATGTGGTTCAAAAATGCTTTGCTATTATGAAAACATTTGAACAAGTCCATATGAGTAGGCTCTCAAATTTAGTATAAACTGTTTTAACCTTCTCATTAAACTTTATAGACATATATTGGCGATGTTTTTTTCAGGGGGGGTGGGAGTATCTGGACATTAGGCTTCTGTCTCTGACGTCTCTAGTTTCTGCCGTTAGAAAGGATAAACACAGGCTGATGTTTTCTAGGCTGGCTGTTTGTTCAAAGTAAGAGTAACAGAAAACTCTTCACCACAAAAGGCTATCTGCAACAGAACAAAGACTGAGCTGGTTTAGAGCAGAGAGTCCTCATTTAAATGCCATCTGAAATTTGCTAAGACAGTTGATCTTTAAAAAGTTTTTTTGTAACTCTGTAAGGTGACAGGTGTTGACTAGACTTGCTTTTGTGATCGTTTCATGATGTCTGAATAGTTTCATGATGTCTGAATATCAAGTCATGCTGTACACATGAAGCTAATACATGTCAATTCTACTTTGGTGTTAAAAAATAAAAATTCTAAATGAAGATAAATACATGCTTCTGATTAGCTGTGCGATCTTAAATAAAGAGTTACTCTGTCAAAGCCTCCTCCCAAAAAGGAAGGCTGAATTACATCAAATGAAGGACCGTTAGAACTGCAGCTCTGAATTCACTAAGTCTATTTCTCAGGTGATCGTCACTAAAAAAGGACTTTTAAAAATTATTTGAGGACTTCCCTCATGGTACAGTGGACGGGAATACAGGGGACATGCGTTCTACCCCGGTCTGGGAAGACCCCACAAGCCGTGAGACCACTCAGCCCGTGCGCCACACGAGATGCCACCACAGCGAGAGGCCCAGGCCCACAGCAGAGCAGCCCCCACGTGCTGTAACCAGAGAGAAGCAACAAAGACCCCGCACCCATCAACAAATAAATAACTGAAAAATTATCTGGCAGTGTCTAGCTCAAAAAGAAGTTTATGAAGTATAGCAGAACAAATAATTTCGTTTAAAAAATTACTATTACATGTCTGACACTCATACAGTCATATGAAATAAAAAGGTTACCTTGCTCTGCCCTGTGAAAGTAGCCCAGGGCCTGTCAAAAACACAAAAGCCCAGATACATTGAAGGATTAAAACACAGTAATGAAAAAGCATTGTTCAAAAGATCTATTCCTACATTAAATATAGGAAGTAAATCAAACCATCCTAAAATAATGATCCCCTTAAGTAACAGCCAATTCACCAACAGTGAGAGTTAACACAGCAAAACTGAACACAACACTATTAACTCATCAGAATACAGACTACAGCATGTGGACCATTTCTAGTAATAACTTGACTGTTACTCAGAAAGGGCTGGAACCAGCGTCACATGAAGAGAGGAAAGATCATTATCATGTGCAACTCAGATCATTCTGACATTTTCCTTCTTCAATCAGAACAGTGGCTTTATGAATAAAAACCAGATAAAATCAAAAGCTGTGTTTACAGTGATACACAGGTTGGGCCAATGCATCTGTAAGAGTCCTTTGTAATGGACATCCCTACATAAGAGGTTCATGTCCACCTGAAAGTCGCTGCTAAGTCCCACTTAAAACTTTTCATAGCACGTTAACTGACACTTGATCTTTTAGATACATAGCTAATTTGTCAGAGTAGAGATGATTCTGTCTTTTTTGTGAGAATGCATTCTTTTCAATAAAAATATTTCACAACTCTACGTCAAATTCTACACTACAGCTTCACAGAAAACACTGTGATACAAGCTCATGGGAAAACGTTTCTTAACCGTCTCCTTCCTTACCCTGAAAATTTTGTGATCAGTAAACCCAAAATACGTGCCCTGAAATGGCCTCGTATCTATCAATACGAACATGCTCTAATTCCCAGACAGACGCCTGTTGTCTTACAGAATGTCTGCCGTCGGGGCCTCCAGGGAAGCCTAGAATGTGTCCCTAAAATATCCTGCTCTATTTTATAATTTTCATGTTACAGATTTCAAACAGAAAATGAAGGTAGCTTTTAGCCATGGGGTTCTTTAGCTGCAATATACCAGAATGATCAGCCATTCACCTAATGGGGAAACAAACACTCACCATCACGGATCCTAAGCATTAGGCCTCTGTGATAAGAGCCGCACGGGGCCGTCAGAACGTGCCGGCGGCCCTCACTGCTCAGGGCTCCGGATGAGCGGACACCGCAGCGGCCCAGCGGTTAAGAAACCAGACTAACCAACAAAGGACCTCACACTACCTCCTCATAGGTGGAGCTAGGCGGGGTTGCAAACAGCACTTTAGCAATCCTTCTTTGATACCAAGGCATTTCAGCAAATGTGTAACACCTATAGGGAAAGAAAATGACACATATATTCAAATTGCACCTTCTTTTTTCTCTTAAAGAGCACTAAGCATCGTAACATATCTAAAAGGAATCTTCTACTGTATATTTAAACAGCTCATACTTCTTGCAATATCCAGTAGGTTAATATTTATACTGAGTTATTTACAGACTGACTGATACTGCTCCATCGATCATGGTGTATTTTGTGACTAGTTGTAAACAGAAAGCAATATTTATAATAGTAATGATACTACAGTGTATCATTCATCACTGAGTACTCACTTTGTACAAAGTGCTGAGCTGAGTGATTCTCTCATCTACTCCTTACAATAATGAGATACAATCATTATCCCTAATTTTTTGCATAAAACTAACTCAGAGGAGTTTTTAAAAAATCAAGAAAAATAACAAAACATGGTATATTAAAAGGTTAATTTAAAAAAGTAACATCAAAACTCTCGACAACTTTCTGAAATAAGGAGGAAAAAAGTGTTCGATCTTTGATGAGCGTCTGAAATCCTTGAGAAAGAAACTGTAGTTCATTCATGTTTGGTCACCAGCATCTGAATTATTGCCCCTCAATTACCATTAATTCTCACTCAGTCAGTGTTTTGTTAAACATGTCCTTTATCCAGTACTTACTTCTCTTTTAAAGGGTATTTACTTCTCTTTAAAGAGAGTTTGATACAGGACTTTGCACCGCTCACGCTGCTGCTCCTGCTAAGTTGCTTCAGTCATGTCCAACTCTGTGCAACCCCGTAGACGGCAGCCCACCAGGCTCCCCCATCCCTGGGATTCTCCAGGCAAGAACACTGGAGTGGGTTGCCGTTTCCTTCTCCGACTGCACCCCTCATAGAAGACAATAAATACTCAGCTCTGTAGATCACACGTAAAGAAAATGGTGGTAAACCTAAGACTCTCAAACCAGTAAGCATTTAACACACTGGTGTATGCTCATACCAGCAAAATAAGGATGCACTTTGAACAGAGATTACATAAAAATGGAAAGATACTAAAATTCCTCAGATGAATCACACTGTATTTGACACACTTTGAAGATACAAAGACCCTCTGAGGCCATCCTATTCTTACTATATAGTTAGCTTAATCCAATTCCATTTAGTCTGGTAAATGAGAAGACTCTTTCCCAAAAAAGGGAATGTAAGGTTTAATGAAAAGTTTCAATGCCTTTTTAGTCTTAGTACCTGTTTCTAAATAGTCTGAATCAGTGTTTAACAAAGTTACAATCAAATTTAGTATTTTCTAAATTTTTCTAAATACTAAATAACCAGTACAACTGTAAGTTAATCTAATGGATTAAACACTCTTGACCCCCAAATATTTTAAACATTTTACTTTTTTATATACTACAAAATAAGATCATAGTAAGTACCACTGAAATATTAAGAAATTTTCTTACCAAATACCCATAAGGTGAATTGAAGTAGCATCTTTAGGGTTCAGTTCAATTGCTTTCTAACAAGAAATGAGAAAATGAATCATACTTGTTTTCTAAACACCAATAAGTACTTTACCATATTTGCTGACAAAACCTATGATTTTTTTTTTAAATTGCAACCCAGAATTTCAATTTTTCTATGATAACACCAATTTTCTTCCTTTTGACTCTTTAAATTTATTTCAGCACACTATTAATTACTTAGGTTACTATTTTATAAGATTCAGAAACTGATGGCAGGATGTAGCAAGAGGAAAGAAAACAAAATCTGTAAATGAATCAAATTTGAAAACAGTAACAATATATCGCTCTCAGTTACATCTTCAAGATTAAAGGAAAATGAAATAATAGTTCTTTGTGGCAAGTCCTATATGACTGTTAAGTAAAATTATTCTTTGTTAGAACAACAAAATACATAATTTTAGAAAGTCTCTTCCTATGTGCCAATTTGGTTTAACTTCCCCATCTATATTTAAGAAAAGAATAAATACTGCTTATTCATAGAATTCATTAATAGAATAATTATGTACAATATAAAATATACTGATAGTCTCCCTAATTTCTATTTACTATGTGGAAGTCCTATATGAATTAATGTAAAGCATAAACTATAGAAACAACTTTTAAAAAATTATTCCTCTATTTTTCATTATTTTGTTGAAAACCACTAAGGAAATCTCACAGATTAATGTTAATCCTATTAAACATAATTTTTTTAAAAAGCCCTTTTTAAGACTTCCTAGCTTACACTTTTCTATAAAAACACATTTTCATTTTCAGTTGACAATGTGTGAAATACACATTTTTAAGTACCTGTACTGGTTACCAGAGTAACTCTGAAGTCAGACCAAATAGGGTTCAAATCACAGCTCAGTGACCTCTAACTTTTTGACCCCAGCAAGTTCTATATTCTTTCCAAGCCTGAGTTTCTTCTTGTACAGAATCAGGAAAGCAGTACACTTAACTTATAAAGTGAAGTTGCTCAGTCGTGTCCGACTCTTTGCAACCCCATGGACTATAGCCTACCAGGCTCCTCAGTCCCTGGAATTTTCCTGGCAAGAGAACTAGAGTGGGTTGCCATTTCCTTCTCCAGGGGATCTTCCCAACCCAGGGATCGAACCCTGGTGTCCTGCACTGCAGGCAGACGTTTTACCATCTGAGCCACCAGGGAAGCCTTATAAGGTTGTGGTAAAAATTAAATGAGAAAGTTAACAGGAGGTGCTTAACACTAATATTTTCTATCATCAGAGTCATCATTATTTTTACTTTTTTGTAAGTCTCATAATGTTAGTAATGAGAGAAAGAATAGCTAAATAAGGCTAATCACGTATGACTTGGCGGAATCTTGTTACCAATAATATGGGTAGGAATCAGCATTGGCCTAATTTTGACTTTTCTATAAATAAAGTGATGTACTTTACACAGCAGAATATATTTTAAAGTATATACAGCTCATATTCTAAGCAGCATTTCCAAATCAGAGTTCCACCAGAAAATTAAGCCCTACAAAATATTATACAAGTTAATACATTTTCCATTCTGCCAAGAATGGTACAGAGCTAGTCCATTTTGATGCAAAGGAAAGAAGTTAATTCATCATATACAACTGATGCCTTGGAGTAGTACAGTTTAATTTACTTTGGGGATGTATTCAGAGGGGCTATACTTAAGCAAACCTTTTCTTTTATAATCCTTTCTGTCGTAAGTTTAAGTTTCTTCAAAAACAATACAAAGATAGTAATTCCTTATGGCTTTACATATAATAATGGAATGTGAAATAGAATCAGTTTAAATGATCTTTATGTAAATACTAAACACTGTCATTTAAAAAATATAGTTAATATACACACTTAAAAACTTAAAAACATTGCTTATTTTTAAATAATCTATAGTCTTCACAGTTTCTTTGAAGTATATGTTAATTTATTGTATGCAGTATTTCATTATTCACTTGGAAGTTATTTGTCAGGTATTTCTACATCCCAAGGCACAAAATAATCTAAGTGATTTATCTAATGCAACTGAGATTCTATTTCACTGAATCTCTAAGATAACATAAAAGATATGACATCATTATTTTATATACCACTAAGAAAAAAGCACTGCTGATTATGTATAATGCAATCTGATTTCAAAGGTCTTAAAATGTGAAAAATCTATATTACTAAATTAAAATATATACATATGTATATCAATGTATATATGTACGTGTGTGTGTATATATATATATACATGTATATATATACTGTCGATGCCCAAATAAGAAGCTAGGTCTCCTGACTCCTAGTCCAATGCTCTTTTCTGCTAGTCACTACAATAACTAGGAACTGAATCAGTAACGATAAATATGTTTGGTTTCATCACTTTCTCTTAATTTGTATTTTTGAGATGGTCTATAATATCAAAAGATAAATACACTGGGTTTTTACTGCAGTTTTTTTGTTGATTGTTTTTGGACAATAGAATAATCTGTAAGCACAACATGAAATATACAAATTTCTGGAGAATTTCTGGCACCTAAGGAAGAGCTTACTATAGTAAGTAAATGAACTTTGGGGGAAATATTAAAACACATAGATCATACTCATATATAGTACTATTACCTTTGCAAGTGGTATGTCCCTTGTATTAGACTGCTGGATGAGACCATACCTCCTGGCGCTCAGGACTTTGTTTAACCCCCTCTCACGTTCTCTGGTCTTGGCCAAATGACTTGTTTAGGTCGACAGGTTATTACTAAGTGTGATGCAAACATGCTTGATAAAAGTCTGCACAGTGGAACTTTTCCCCTGGCACGCTCGCTCTTGGAAGCAGTGACTATGCAACACTGAATGATGAGGAGAAAAGTAGAGAGAAACGCCACCCCTGAGAGGGCATCTCATCCATTCCCGTCCGAGCTGAGGGTCCAGGCGAAGGGAGCCCTTTAAATGACCTCAGCCACAATGAGCAGAATGGAGGCACCACTGTGCACGATTAATCCACAGAATTTTGAGAAATAAACTGTAATTGTTTTAGGCCACTAAGCTTTAGGCAGTTTGCTATACAGCAAGAAATAGGTGAAACAGAAGTTTATTCTGAAAACTAATGACTTTTCAAGTCCATCAGTACCTCAAAATGCTCCTTGATAATGTAGGCATTTGCAATTTTAGCCTTGATTCCTTCATAATCTCCAACATCACTAATACAGATTGCATACCACTAAAAACAGAAGAAACAAAGGTGTAAGAATACTAATATTCAATAATATCCCATTCAATACCAGGTTGCAATTCCTCAGTAGTTATTCTCATTTAACAAAAAGATGAGCACAAAACCTGTAGTGAATATACTAGAATATACAAAGAAGAAGTAGACACAGCCCTTAAGGAACTTAAGTTAGGACATGTTTATAGAGAACTATAATGTAAGACAGAGGTTAGTGGATCTCTGAGAAAGTTACCAACACAATGGGGATATAATGATTCATACTTAAGTATGAATATAAATTTAGAAAAATGTGCAATTTAATAATTATCATTTCATTTTATCAACCTATTTTCTGGGAACTGTTTATTTCACAGCCACAGTGCTATAGTAATAACAGCCATATTTGTCAATCGTGACTTTGTCCTCATGCCCACAGCTGGACAACAAACCCAAACTGAGACAATCTGAGTTTCTTCTCTAAGAACTGAAACCAAATATCCAAGCTTCATAAACCTAGGCGCTGGGGAAAGTCAGATTCAGGACAAGAAATGCAAATCAAAACTACAGTGAGGTGTATCACCTCACACCAGTCAGAATGGCCATCGTCAAAAAGTCTACAAACAATAAATGCTGGAGAGGGTGTGGGGAAAGGGGAACCCTCTTGCACTGTTGGTGGAAATGTAAATTGATAACAGCCACTATGGGGAACAGTATGGAGTTTTCTTCAAAACTAGGAATAAAATGACTGTATGACCCAGGAATCCCACTACTGGGCATATACCCTGAGGAAACCATAACTGAAAAAGACACATGTATCCCAATGTTCACAGTAGCACTATTTACAACAGCTAGCACATGGAAGCAACCCAGATGTCCATCGACAGATGAATGGATAAATATGTGGTGCAGATATACAATGGAATATTACTCAACCACAAAAAAGAACAAATCTGAGTCAGTTCTAGTGAGGTGGATGAACCTGAAGCCTGTTATACAGAGGGCAGTAAGTCCAAAAGAGAAAAGCAAACCCAGCGTATTAGCCCATATACACAGAAGCTAGAAGACTGGCACTGATGAGCCTATGTGCAGGGAAGGAACGGAGGTGCGATGTAGAGACTGGACTTATGGACAGAGTGGGAAGGAGACAGTGGGATGAACAGAGGAAGCAGCATCAACACACACCCACTACCATGTGTGAAACCACCTGACCGGAATGACATGTATGACATACGCTCAACAGCAGCTGAACAAATACCCCTTCATGTGAAAAAAGAACATTTACAAATATGGGCCATATTCTGGGCCGTAAAACAAGTCTCAACAAATTTAAAGGTCCTGTATGTTTTATTCTTAATATAAACAAGAAACGGCAGTGGTGGGGATCAGGGCAGATGGAACCATCCCCTAAAGGGAGCATTTGCAAATGCGTGAAGACAGAATTCAGCTGTCACAATGACTTGGGGGCTCCCCTGGGGACAGTCTAACACGGTAAAGTAAGGTCCTGATCCAAAATATCAATAATGTCCCTTGACCTCCCCACTGTGTCCATTGAAAAGATTATTCTAAACCAGTCAGGAAATCCAGGAGTCACATGTAAAAAGTTACACTAGGTCTCTGCTGTCCAGCTGCTATACTCCTATCCCCACATGAGACAGAAATAAAATGTGAGGAAAATGAAAATTGTCCCACGTTTTTACAACTAGAACTAGAGATAGAGGTAACTGATGGAACTACTAACGCTTCAGTTTAAAAATAAGCCTTCACGTAAGTAATTTATCAAGCACACTAATGAAGCTAGAGTAGATGTTCAAGAACACAACAAAAAATACCACTTGTTTTTGAAAAAAAAGTTTATAAAAATAAATTTCTTCCCTACTTCTTTAAAAGAGAGCTATTTCTTTCCTATGTAAGTTACATATAACAGATAAGTATAGACCAATGTCCATTTCAATACATGCTAACAGTCTCATTACTGTAAGCACCTCACCTTATGGGCCGCAAAACTGGATTCATTTTTCTCTAGTGCCCTTTTCGCATACTCTAGGGCTTCATATACCAAGAACTTTTTCTCCTCTTCCGAGGTTCCACGAAGCTGAGCTACATCACGTGATGCCCGTGCCAAACGCCACAGTAACTCTGCATCTTCACTGACGTGAAATAAATATGAAACAACAACCATTTAGCTCACATTTTCACGGTTAAAGGTCATATCACTAACGAATACATATGGTCTTTCAGGTCAGTGAGGATATTGCAAGCAACATAATATCGAAATCCACGATTCATGATGTTAAATTTATTATTTTCTGTCACACAAATCTATATGTGCTAAAATTTCCTCCAAAATATCCAATATTATATACAAACATTAAGTTACCTGTAATATCTAAAATACTAATTTCCTTAGAAAATATCTTTATATTTGAATTCTCTAAACAATTTCCCTACAAAATTCAATATATAACTTGACATTTGAGTTCAGTGGCACTGTGCTTCAGACAACTCACTAACTGGTTCAGACAGTACTATAAATATATTAATTTATAGACAAGGTTATGTACTATAAAACAAAATGCTATATCCATAGCTCTAAATATAGTACCTGGCATACAAAAATATATATGATAAATACTTGTTAATGAATGATGATTAAATATAATGTAATCTCAAAATAAATCCTATCTTTGAATATTTCACCCATACCATGATGCATGGAATATTTAAAGCAAGGGCTCTGGACTCCTTGAAGAACTGCCGTTTAAATAAAATTATAAAAGATTGAAATGTCTAATAAATAGAACAAATCGTGTGTGCATGCTCAGTTGCTCAGTCATGTCCAACTCTTTGCACTCCCATGAACTATAGTCTGCCAGGGTCCTCTCCATGGAATTTTCCAGGCGAGAACACTGGAGTGGGTTGCCATTTCCTCCTCCAGGGGATCTTCCTGCCCAGGGATCGAACCCACGTCTCTTGTGTCTCCTGTATCAGCAGATGGATGTTTTACCACTGTGCCACCTGGGAAGCCATTTTAATAAAAATTCCTTTTATTAAATGCTTCTCTTTCAACCTAGTAAGTTATATTTTAAAACAAAAATAGTATTCACATAAAATTGAGTGAAACTAAAGGTAGGGACTGCCCTGGTGGTCCAGGGGCTAAGAATCCACCTGCTGATGCAGGCCACATGGATTTGATCAGTGGTTCAAGAAGATCCCACACGCCGTGGAGCAACGAGCACACACACCTGGAGGCCATAGCGACGTGCACACACCCGGAGGCCATGCTCCTCAGCAGGAGGAGGCACCTCAGAGAGCAGCCTGTGCACAGCGACCAGAGGCAGCCCATGGGCAGGGACGAAGGCCCGGAGCCAGCCCACGGGCAGGGATGAAGGCCCGGAGCCAGCCCACGGGCAGGGATGAAGGCCCGGAGCCAGCCCACGGGCAGGGATGAAGGCCCGGAGCCAGCCCACGGGCAGGGATGAAGGCCCAGAGACAGCCCATAGGCAGCAATGAAGGCCCGGCTCAGCCAGAGACAGTTAAATACATAAATCAAAGTAAAATCTAAAGAGACAATCATTAAAAAGAGAAACAGAGGGTAAGTAGCAATAGCATATCTATAATCCAGTGAATACAGAATACCCTCCTGACAGCCTCCCTGGTGGCCCAGTGGTAAAGAACCGCCTGCAATGCAGCAGAACTGGGTTCCACCTCTGGGTCAGGAAGACTCCCTGGAGGAGGGAATGGCAACCCCCTCCAGTGTTCCTGTCTGGAGAATCCCGTGGACAGAGGAGCCCGGCGGGCCACGGTCCATGGGGTCAGCAACAGTCGGACATGAGTGAACCACAGAACCACCACCACCTTTAGCTTACGTTGCGATCACTGAAGTGACCATAAAATGCCAAGCCAACCACCTCAAGTTACTGAGGGGACGAAGGAAAAGGAAAGTTGGATCCTATAGATATTTAGGAAGTGAAATTGACGGGTCTTCTGGGGAAAACTGGTTTGGGGAAACCTAAGAAAGTTGGTTGAAAATGGCTCAATATTTTTAGTTCAGTAGATGAGGTGGATCAATGATCTGGAAATGCCATTTAGCCTGATTTGACTTATTTTATTGGGCTGAGTCTCCTCATTCCATCTCCATTCTCCCCCACAAAATGAGTATACATTAAGGTGCTGGACTAAGCATGCATGCTAATATTAAAAACAGGAACAGGAGGTATTTTTAGTTTCTGAGACTGTGCTTTACAAGGATACGTAGGTATTATTCAAAGGTGACAAAAAAATCCTAGTTCATTCAGATCTTATAGCAATAAGAAATTAACTCAGAAGAAATGACAAATATACAACATAGATAAAGAAAATAAATGTCTATTCAATGACTACTTTGTATTCAAAGCAAAGTAACAAAGAAAAAAATGTCAACATTACCTAGAATGAGTAAGTAGAACCACCTTTTCTAAATCAATGAAATATATGTAGCACTTTTGAGTCACTTAACATAAGAAAAAAAATACTATTAATTAAACTCTAAGAAATATTACTTTGAAGTAAAATCTTTTAAAAACTATAAAAATTCCAAGCACCAAGAATATTTTAATTATTAAATAACAGAAAATTTCAGTCAACAGCAAACCTTGGCCTATGATACGTAACCCACCTTTCCTTGTACTGGGTTAGCAACTGGTAAAGTTTTTCTGTTTCTCCACTTTCATATAAGTAGTCTGCTTGTTCAAGGACTTCTTCAATTTTGAAGACTATAAAGAAAAAAGACAAAAAAAGTAAGTCTTCTCAAGCCAGTTGGCAATAATTCTAAGACACAAGAACACTTTTACATAGAAGCAAAAGAAATCAGATATAGAAATCACCTATAAAGATCAGAAATTCTGAACATCAAAATGTGAAGTATAGTAGAAATAAGTATGAAGCTATTACACATAATACTTAGTATTTATTTACTTAATGAATATTAATATTCATATTACTTAATATTCATTTATTAAAACCTTCAAAAATAAAAAATTAGAAAACTTACTCTAGTACTAACTAAATATGACACAGTTCAAAAAATGAAAAAAGTAACTCCCTGTGAGGAATTTATGTCGCCCTTGCCTTCCACTCAGAGCCTTTGTTATTGCTGCTGCTGTGCTGCGCTCAGTCATGTCCGACTCTGAGACCCCAGGGACTGCAGCCCCCCAGGCTCCACTGTCCATGGGATTCTCCAGGCAAGAGTACTGGAGTGGGTTGCCATTTCCTACTCCAGGCTCTACTGTGTACATAGATACACCCCCCCCACACACACACACACAAACACACACACACACACACACACATATGAAAGTGAAAAGTGAAACTGTTGCTAAGTTGTGTCCAACTCTGCAAGGCCATGGACTGTAGCCCGCCAGCTCCTGTATCCATGGAATTCTCCAGGCAAGAATACTGGAGTGGGTTCCCATTCTCTTCTCCAGGGGCTCTTCCCAACTCAGGGATAGAACCTGGGTCTCCTGCATTGCAGGATTCTTCATCTGAGCCACCAGGGAATATATATATATATATATCAGACTGACATTCAAACATAGTAAGTTATTAACAAAATATAACAAATACAAATAACTCTTAAGTGTTCCCGATGTTTAGCTTAGGCTTACCTTTGGCTGCAGCATGAACCAAAACAGCCTGGGAAATGACTTGATAAGTTTCAAAACCCAAATAAGACAGGGCAGAAAATAATAGACTTCTTTTGAAAGTTCCTGAGTTTCCCATCACCTATGGAAAGAATTATGATCAGGGTTGTGAAAAAGAAAATTTGAACAAACTGCTACCACAAGCAAAGATTACATCAATTTTTTTCCACCCTCAAAGCAATCAATCCTAAGAGTATTAGAAGTGCAAAATTTACTTTGACAAAAATAATTTCACTTTGACAAAATTTTTACTTTGTCAAATTCTTCTGTAAAACTATTTTACATAGCTTCTTTATAGAGAGAGTATATCATGTTAAGGAAAGATTCTTAGCAGCTAACGATGGTAGCTTGATGTAACAATCTCAGTTATCCAGGTAAATGCTAGATCGGAAGATCTACATTCTATTTGAAGAAGCATGGATATTATAATTTCATGAAACAAAATAAGAGACACCAGTATATAATCAGTATCAACCTTAAGAATAGACAAGATGAAGAATATTAAACACGGCAATTATATATAAATACCATACATGGCTTTAAATAAAGCTACCTTCAAAAGTGACCCATAAACTTTTAAAATAAACAATGAATAAAATAAAAAGCATATCCAAACAGATTTAGAAATTCACTGTCATAATTATGGGCAGAATTCTCAAGACTAACGGCAAAGGAATATATGGATATCACTACAGAAATTCTTCTCTTTTCCCATGACACTTTTCCTTTCACATAGCATCTATTTTTTCCTTGTTGTCAATTTATTACCATTTATATAGAAACAAGCTATCCTAGCTTTGTCAGCTGTAACTGTTCGCTTCTTAAAAACAAAACAAAAAGCTTCCTTTTGACTTCACATCTCCCTGCAATCTCATTTTTCAAATTCTCTTTTCAGCAAAACTCTTTTAAAAAGTTGTCTGGAGCTCTGTCTCTATTTCCTCTCTTCCCATTCTCTCTTGAAGTCACACAAATCACACTTCTATGCCCACAACTCCACTGACTAGTATTCTAGTTAAGGCAAGCAAGGATGCTATTTCCTAGAAAATTCTCATCTTACTTGATCTATCAGAAGCATTTGACAGCTGTTCACTCCTTCCTTTTAAAATGTTGCTTTATTGAGAAATTGGACTTCCCTGGTGGCTCAGACAGTAAAGCATTGTAGTGGGAGACCCGGGTTCAGTCCCTGAGTCAGGAAGATCTCCTGGAGAAGGAAACGACAACCGACTCCAGTATGCTTGCCCAGAAAATCCCATGGACAGTCCATGGGGTCGCAAAGAGTCAGACATGACTGAGCGACTTCACTTATTGAGAAATAAGTGATATAAAACTGCGTCTGTGTAACATGCATCATATGTGAAGGATACATGTAAACCTGTAAGACCACCCCACAATCAAGATAACGAGCACATCTATCAACCCCAAGTTTCCTCACGTGTTTCTTTCCTAAACTCTCCTCGGCTGCGCTGGGTCTGAGCTGCAGCACGTGGCACCTTCTGCTGCGGTGCCAGTCTTCTCTCGAGTTGTGGCTCACAGGCTCAGCTGCCCTTCAGTATGTGGGATCTCAGTCCCCAACCAGGGATCGAACCCATGTCCTCGGCACCGGAAGGCGGATCCCTAACCCCTGGACCCCCAGGGATGGCCCCCTCATGTCTGATTCATCCAGCTCCCTTTTCTTCAGTACTTGCTGTGTTCTCTCACCCTTGAGACACTCTCCGCTTGGCTCTAAGAACACTACTCTCCTGAATTCACTCCTGTTCAACAGGTGCCCCTTCTCTTTTGCTGGTTCCTCATCTCCAAAACCTCACTGCCCCAGGTGTGTCCTGTGCTAAATCCCGGAGCTTCGCTCCTCTATTCACATCATTTTGGTTTATGGCTTTAAATGCCATCAACATGCCAAAAACATGCCAATTTAATAAAGCCGAGAGGTCTCCTCCTAACTTCAGAATCATACATGCACCTGCCCAAACGTTTACAGCCACATACAGCCTAGCAGGCGCCTCGAGCACCAGCCTCGCTTTCCCCTTCTTGGGAAATGGCAACTCCATGCTTACAGTTTCTCAAGTTGAAAAAACAAACAAAACTTCCTCACAGCCCAAAGCCGAACCATGTTTTAGCTTCTCACAAGTATCTGGGGTAAGAATGAGGAATTCAACATACTACAGTTTGCTGAGTGCTTTATTTACTTTCTTAAGCTTGAATATTCAAGATACCAAATACAACTGGATTCCAAACAAACCAACAGCAAAGCAGTAAAACCGAATTTGACACAGTCACATTCTTTCATTGAATGTTCTGAGTTTACTCACAGTTACCAAAGAGAAGCAAGAGGCTCCGGGACCACAGCAGATGGGGTGGGCGTGTGCCTGCTGAAGTACAGGGAGGAGAGGCGAAATACTAACATTTCCAGTAAGCCCTCAGGTTCAACTACTGTTCTGGCAGGTGTATCACCTAGAAGAAAAGACTGCACCGATTAGTACAGCTTGAGGAAACCATATATGTAGGGTGTCTGGCGCCCCTGCTGATACGATGCTCAGTAAACGACAATCCTGGCTTTCTTAGAGGGGAGAAAAAACACTGTTGGGCAGCTGGCATTTCTATTCCTTATTCTACCTTAATGACATGACAGCTGACCAGTGGAACTTTGACATCAGTTCGGTTAAGGTGAAAGAGCTCTCTGCTCACTTCCGGGAAAGTAAACAAAAATCATGTTTCTAGAACTCAAATAGTCAACTGAAAGAATCAGAACTTTGTGACACCTCTGAGATGCTAAGAACTTGCGAGACTATCTGAGCTAGAATTTGCCATTTCACCTTGAACATTAGGCATTACTCAACACAATGTCTTTCATACAATGAATTCTGAAAAATATGTGTTGAAAAAAACGTTGAACAAAAGAAGCCAGCTATCTCTTAGACATGTCTTTTCTTCATTGTTGCTTATACTGTTTTCAAGCCAGAAGGAATTAAAAACTCCAGACCCATCACTAGATGGAAACAATGTTTCACCTTCATCTCCTGCTTTTTTCAAACTTACGGCCAGCTCCTCCTCCTCCTCTTAAACGCTGGACTGAAATTGTACCCTTTGGTCCTGTCCCAGGAAACAGCACCACCATCCACACTACTGGAGGAGACAGAACCCGGAGAATCATCCTTGACTTCTTCCTTTGAACTCCCTCATCAAAGCTGTCTTTCAGGTACACAGAGTTCACATCATTGACATCCTTTTACGGCATCCACTTATTTCCAATTCCAAGGCTACCACTAAAGTCCAAACCACCACAGCATACTCATCCTCCAGAGGGGATCTTTTATTTAGTTTTCAGCATCCATGCTAGCCTACCTACTCTTGACACTGGACAGTTATTTTTTAATTCAAATCTGAGCTTATGAATTCTCTGTTTAAACGTCTTTCAGAGTTCCCTATAACCTTTAGAATAAAATAAATACTTAACATGTCTACAAGGTTTTCAGAATTTAGTTGTGGTAAGCAGCTTTGAAAATGGTCCCCACTGGGTCCTAGTTCAAGATGGCAACCTAGGAGGATGCTGAACACACCTCCCACACAGACACACTAGACCTATCGCTACAGTTAGTAAAGAAAGGAAAGGTTTCTTCCTCTGAAAGAAATGCCCAAACTAGCTGAGTGACTCCTTCCTATCAGGCAAAGGAAGAAAAACCCACTTCAAAACAGGTAGGAAAGACTGAGACAAAATTTTCCCACAAACCACAGTTTTGGTGAGGAGGGAGGCAACTCACAACCCTGACCTTCTCTCTGAGGAGTGAAGGGCTTGAACCCCACACTGGGCACCCCAACTGAAAAGACCTATACCTGAGAAGTGAGCGCTCAAAGTACCTGGCTTAGAAAGGCAATGGAGCGCGGGTCTAGGACACGCAGAAGACTCAGCGCACTGAGAAACGGCTCCTAAGGGCTCACTCAAGCTCACCTACCCCCGAGTCCAGCACAGAGGCAGGCAGCCCTTCTGTGGTAGAGTCGTATCGGCTTACATTAAAACTTCAGCCTGAGGAGCAGGCATCTAATTTAACACGTGTCTAGGGGCCTAGAGTAACCACTTCAGAGAACTCAGGGGCCGGGCATGTCACCACACTCTCCCTTGGCCAAGCTGCAGGTAACCAGTATCTCCTCCAAGACCCTGTGCATACTGAAAGGGCCTCCCTGGAGGCTCAGACGGAAAGCGTCTGCCTGCAATGTGAGAGACCCAGGTTCAATCCCTGGGTCAGAAAGATCCCCTGGAGAAGGCAATGGCCATCCACTCCACTACTCTTGCCTGGAAAATCCCATGGACAGAGGAGCCTGGTAGGCTACAATGCATGGGTTCGCAAAGAGCTGGACACGACTAAGCGACTTCACTTTCACTGGTGGCTCAGACAGTAAAGGATCTGCCTGCAATGCAGGGGACCCAAGTTCGATCCCTGGGTCAGGACGGTCCCCTGGAGAAGGCAATGACAACCCACTGCAGTGTTCCTGCCTGGAGAATCCCCATGCACAGATGAGTCTGGCGGGCTGCAGTCCCTGGGGTCACAGAGAGTCGGGCCGACTGAGCGACTGACACTTTCACTTGGTGCTCCAGTCTATGCAGCTCCCACCAGGGGACACTCCTGGTTCTCTTGACTCTGATGGCCAATGAGGCTTACGTTCATGAGTTTCACAGACCTGTAACAAACAGAAAAACAGTTCTACAATGGCTAGCCTCCCTAACCCCCAGGGCACAGCACAGTTAAGTCATCTATATGTGAACCTTCAAGGAGCAAACTTTCAAAGACGTGAACGTGCACGCTCCTCCTAATCACCTAGGTTAGTTCACGTGTCTAGTGTACACTGTCACCTGCATGCATCCTCTGTAAGTGGCTGTGCTTTTGTGCACTTTACTGTCGAGTACTATACAGAGCACAGTAGTACAGTATCTTTATTTCAGGCCCAGGATGCTGGGAAGCAAGTGTAAAAGTGGCAGTCAAGTAGCTGGTACTGCTAAGAAACAGTAACGACAGAAACAAAGGTGAAAATAATTGAGAGGGGAGCAAGCCGAAAAGATAGGAGACATTGCTTGTTCTTAAAACATGAATCATTCCACACGATTTTAAAGCAGCAGCAGGATTCTAAAGAACAAGAACAAGATCACAGAACACACGAGGTCTGCTGTTGATGATGTCAACAGTAACACCAAAGAAGCGCAGAGTGTGATGGGGAAGACGGAGAAACTGCTTGGTTTGTGGATGCAGGATCAGCATCAGCCTTGAGTCCCACTAAGCTTAACACTGATGCAAGAGAAAGCTAAAACCCTTTATGAAGACTTGAAGCAGAAACACAGCGAAGAATCAGAGGACGCATCTCTTAATGCCAGCCATGGCTGGTTTCATCAGTTCAAGGCTAGAGCCAAATTTCACAACGTAAAATTAAGTGGTGAGGCAGTGAGTGCAGATAGAGTAGCTGCCCAGGAATTTCCTGAAATGCTCTGAGAAATTATTGATGAAGGTACGTATTTACTCAAGCAGGTTTTTAACGAGAATGAGACAAGCCTGTACTTGAGAGGATGCTAGACTGAAGTTATATCAGTATGGAGAAAAAATGATGTCAGGCTATACAGCATCAAAGGTAAGGTGAAGTTGCTCAGTCGTGTCTGACTCTTTGGCACCCCATGGACTGTAGCCTACCAGGCTCTTCCATCTGTGGGACTTTCCAGGCAAGAGTACTGGAGTGAGTTGCCATTTCCTTCTCCAGAGGATCTTCCCGACCCAGGGATTGAACCCAGGTCTTGAACCCAGGTCTTGCGCATTGTAGGTGGACACTTTACCGTCTGAGCCACCAGGGAAGTCTATATATAGCAACAAAGGACAGGCTAACTCTGTTGTGCAGTGGCAATGTTTAGGCGACATGAAGCTGAAGCCTTCCTTAGTTTATCATTCAGAGAGCCCAAGAGCCACAGAAAACATAGCCAAGGGCTCTCCTCCTGTTGCGTGGAACAGTAACCCCAAAACTTGGGTTACACAGGCCATGTTCCAGGACTTGTTTTTCCACCACTCTATCCTGGAGGTAGAGAAATACTGCTTGGAAAAGGACGCCCCATTCCACAAGGTTTTGCCGCTCAACAATGCTCAATGCCACACCCTATTCATGGACGACTTTCATTCCATGTACTGCATCTGCCACGAAATACTTCATTGCTCATCTAACTCATGTTAAGAGTGACTTTCAAGAAATATTATTCATGTCATACTTTATCGAATCAGGAACAACCTTGTAACAATCTTGGAAGGACTGTAACATTTACAAGGCATTAAAAAACATTGACTTTGCTTGGTGTGAGGTTATGGCCATCACCATGAATGAGGCTTGAAACAAGCACACAGTCTGTTCACAATTTTCTCAGTTTGTTCACAATTTTCTTGGATTTGAGAAAGTGGATGAGGAGTCCAAAGAGGTCTTCAGCAACTTAGTGACCCTCAGCAAGAAGCTGGAACTAGATCTGCAAAAAGGACTTCTTAACTGAACTCATGGCTGTGCAACGTGAGGAGCTTACTAATGATGATCTGATGGAACTGGAGGCCCAAAGAAAGGATGAAGAGAGACAAGTGAAAGAAGTAACTAAAGAACCAAAGAGATTCATGGTGCAGGAAACGGCAAGGGCATTTTCTTTATTTGAGGAGGCACTGTTAGTTTCTGAGGCACCGGACCTGAGTGCAGAATGGTACACAAAGGTTGCAAGAGCCATCAGAATGCAGTCCAGTGCTATTGTGTCATCTATGATAAGAAGAAAAAGACCTACTACTCAGACAGCACTGGATCGTTTTATCAAGAGGGTGGGTAGAATAGAATCCAGCAAGGAACCAGAACAGCAACATCAACATCAGGTGTGAGTCATATTGCAATTTGCCCTCCATCCCCTCTGCTGATGACCCTTCAGCTCTACGTGGGCTGTTCAGTCACTCAGTCGCAAACCCAAGGACCGCAGCACACCAGGCTTTCCTGTCCTCCACCATCTCCCAGAGCATGCTCAAGTTCATGTCCACTGAGTCAGTGATGGCATCCAAACATCTCGTCCTCTGTCGTCCCCTTCTCCTGCCTTCAATCTTTTCTGCATCGGGGTCTTTTCTAATGAGTCAGCTCTTTGCATAGGCGGTCAAAGTATTGGAGCTTCAGCAGCACTCCTTCCAATGAATATTCAGAATTAATTTCCTTTACGATTGACTGGTTTGAACTCCTTGCAGTCCAAGGGACTTTCAAAGTCTTCTCCAACACCACAGTTCAAAAGCATTAATTCTTTGGCGCTCAGCCTTCTTTATGGGCCAACTCTCACATCCATGCATGACTACTGGAAAAACCATAGCTTAGATTTTATGGACCTCTGTCGGCAAAGTAACGTCTCTGCTTTTTCATACGCTGTCTGGGTTTGTCACATCTTTTCTTCCGAGAAGCAAGTGTCTTTTAATTTCACGGCTACAGTCACCATCTGCGGGGATTCTGCAGCCCCGGGAAACAAAGTCTGTCACTGTTTCCACTGTTTTCCCATCTATTTGCCATGAAGTGATCAAACCAGATGCCATGATCTTCATTTTATTAATGTTGAGTCTTAAACCAGCTTTTTCACTCTCCTCTTTCACCTCCATCAAGAGGCTCTTTAGTTTCTCTTTGCTTTGCCATAATGGTAGTGTTCTCTGCATAGCTGAGGTTATTGATATTTTCTCCCAGCAATCTTGATCCCAGCTTGTGCTTCATCCAGCCCAGCATTTCCCATGTTGTACTCTGAATGTGAGTTAAATAAGCAGGGTGACAATATACAGCCTTGACGTACCTCCTTTCCCAATTTGGAACCATTCTGTTGTTCCATGTCAGGTTCTAACTGTTGCTTCTTGACCTGCACACAAGTTTCTCAGGAGGCAGATAAGGTGGTCTGTTATTTCCATCTCTCTAAGAATTTTCCACAGTTTGATGTGATCCACACAGTCAAAGGCTTTAGTGTAGTCAATGAAGCAGAAGTAGATGTCTTTCTGCAACTCTCTTGCTTTTTCTATGATCCAACGAATGTTGGCCATTCAATCTCTCATTCCTCTGCCTTTTCTAAATCTAGCCTGCACATCTGGAAGTTCTTGGTTCACATACTGTTGAAGCCTGGCTTGACGGATTTGAGCATGACCTTGCTAACATGTGAAATGAGTGCATTTATGCAGCAGTTTGAACATTTTTTGGCATTGCCCTTCTTTAGGACTGGAATGAAAACTGACCTTTTCCAGTCCCGTGGCCACTGCTGATTTTTCCAAATTTGCTGGCATATTGAGTGAAGCATTCTAAAAGCATCATCTTTTAGCATTTGAAATAGCTCAGCTGGAAATCCACCACCTTCACTAGCTTTGTTCACAGCGATGCTTCTTAAGGCCCACTTGACTTCACACTCCACGATGTTTGGCTCTAGGAGAGTGATCACACCACTGTGGTTATCTGTGTAATTAAGAGCTTTTTTGTACAGTTCTTCTGTGTGTTCTTGCCACCTCTTCTTAATATTTTCTGTTCCTATTAGCTCTACTATCGTCTACCTTTTCTCCTTCCTCCAGTCAGAAGCTCTTCTTGCCTGTTCACTCAATGCCAGCCCCCATATGTCCACTTCGGTACTGTACTACTGTACTTTTCAAAGTAAAATACTATAAGATTACAGATGTTTTATTTTTAACGACTTTTTAAATGTATTATTTGTGTGAAAAGTATTATAAACCTATTACAGGATAATACTATACAGCCAACACAGTACAAGACTGTGCTAGTTAGATACCTAGGCAAACTTTGTTGGACTTAGGAACAAACTGGACTTATGAATGTTCTCTCAGAATGGAGTTTGCTCATATGTAGAGGATCTACTGTACAGAGAAAACAGACCACACTTCCTTTCTGTGACAGAGGCCTATTAGTTTATCTTCAAAGCTAGGCCTAAGGGGAAGGTTGCTAATTAAACACATATATAAGGACCAGCTGTAATCCTCTCCAATCATAAGACCTCAGAAAAAGACCTTAATGAAATGGAAATCAGGGATTTATCTGACAGTGTACAAAATAAGCCACAAAGATGCTCACTGAGCTCAGGGGAAAAACAGATGAACAACTTCAGAATTTCAACAAAGGAAAAGAAAATGTAAGAAAGCAGCAAACAGAAATCAGAGATCTGAAGAATATAATAACTAAACTGAAAAATACAACAGAGGGTTTCAACAGTAGACTGGAAGACTGGAAGAAGGTATTAGCGAACTCAAAGGCAGGGCAATGGAACTCATCTAATCAGAGAAGCACAAAGGGGAAAACAAGAATACAGAAGAGTGAAGATAACTTAAGGGACTTAAGGGACAACATCAAGCACACCAATCTTTGTATTATAGGTATCCCAGAAGGAGAAGAAGGACATAAAACTTATTTGAATAAATAGTGGCTGAAAACTTCTTTTACCTAGAGAAAAAAACAAGTATCCAGATCCAGGAAACCCAGGCAATTAAAAAAAAAAAAAAAAGATGAATCCAAAGAGACCCACACCAAGACACATGAAAACGGAAGTGACGCAACAAGCAGGAGGCCTAAAAAGCAGCAAGAGAAAAGCAACCTTTTACACACAAGGGAGTCCCCCACCCTGCCCCTCAAGAGTTACCAGCAGGTACTTCAGCAGAAACTACAGGCCAAAGGGAGACAGGCAGACAGAATATACTCAAAATGCTGAAGGGAAAAACTGCCAAATAAGAACACTCTACCTAGAAAGTTGCCCTTTAGAATTGAGGCAGAGATTCAGTTTTCCAGACAAGCAAAACTTAAAGAAGTTTATCATCACTAGAATGGTCTCACAAGAAACCTTAAAGGGACTTAATTTGAAATGAAAAAGTGCTGACGAATAACAAGAAAACACATGAAAGTATAAATCTCACATATACGAAAATTCGGAAACTCTAATGTCATAAAGATGGGGAGTTAATTGCTTATAAAGCTAGTATGAAATTTAAAAGACAAAAGTAGTAACAGTAAGTACAATAATTTGTTAACAAACACAAAAGATAAAAAGAAATATATTGTGATACCAAAAACATAAAACGTGGGAGCAGGGAGCACCAAAACTTACAGCTTTAGAAACCATTCAAACCTAAGCTACTATCAACTTAAAATAGGCTGTTAAAGCTCTAAAATGTTTTACGTAAGCTTTATGGTAACCACAAAGCAAAAACCTATAGGAGATACACCAAAGAGAAAGATAAAGGAATATAAGCCTTCTATTTCAAAAAATAAATCACAAAGGAAGACAACAAAAGAAAAAGAAACAAAGGAATTACAAACAACTAAAAAAAAATTAAGAAAATGGCAATAAATAAGAGTTAGTCACTGAGTCACATCTGATTCTTTACAATCCCATAGACTGTAGCAAGCCATGTTATTGGAATTCGGCCCATGGGACTCTCCAGGCAAGCATTCTGGAGTGGGTTACCATTTCCTTCTCCAGGGGATCCTCCCAACACACAGATCAAACCCAGGTCTCGTGCATTGCAGGCAGATTCTTTACTGTCTGAACCATGCACGTATGAATGCTAAGTCACTTCAGTCATGCCCAACTCTGTGTGACCGTATGGACCGCAGCCTGCCAGACTCCTTGGTCAATGAGGATTCTGCAAGCAAGAATACTGGAGTGGGTTGCCATGCCCTCCTCCAGAGGATCTTCCTGACCCAGGGATCGAACCCATATCTCTAACATCTCCTGCATTGGCAGGCAGGTTCTTTACCACTAGAGCCACGTGGGAAGCCCATCTGAGCCATAGCTATCAATAATTAGTTTAAAATTAAATAGACCAAATTCCCCAATCAAAAGACAGAGAGTGGATGAATAGATTGTTAGGAATTTTTTTTAAAAAAAACCTTGTGAATTTTTTATTTTTGGCTTCAGAAGCAGCAGAGCAGACCTCTGACCTGCTTCTGACCTGCCTGGACACTGCTCCGATTCCATGCTTGCCTGCAAGCACAGTAAGTTAGGCAGCACTTTAGATAAGAAAGGGAGTGGGTCTTGGAATTCTTGAATTCAAGGAGGCCTGGCCAACCCTCTGGGCTCTAACAAAATCCTAAGACTCACAAAGTGAAACAAACAGCATTGTAAAAGTTAAAAAAAAAAAAAAAAAAAGTTGCATTATTCCCTGCAAACTGATGATCACCAATACAACAGAAGTACAAAGTGCCATAAGAGATCACTATGAAAAATTACACACCGACAATTTGAATCGAGAAAAAATAGATCAATTCCTACTAGCAAACAACTTGTCAAGGCTGTGTCATAAAAAAAATTTTTTTGAACAGACTATTTAAGACAATTGAGTCAGTAATCAAAAGCCTCTCAACAAAAAACAGCCTAGGACTAGATGGATTCACTGGTGAATTCTATCATTTAAGGAATGAATACCAATCCTTCTCAAATTCTTTCAAAAGTTGAAAAGGAAAAACTGCCAAACTCTTTTTATGAGGCTAGCATTACCATAATACCAAAGACAGACAAGAACATTAAAAAACAAAAAAGTACAAGCCAATATTCCTGATGAACATAGATGCAAGAATCTTCAACAAAATTAGGAAACGAAATTCAACAATACCTTAAAAGAATCATAAGCCAAGATCAAGTTGGATTTATTTTAAGGATACAAGAAAGGTAACATCTGCAAATCAATCTGATATACCACATTAACAAAATGAATGCCAAAAACTGTATGATCATCAATAGATGCAGAAAAAGCATTTGACAAAATACAGTGTCTACTTAATATAAAATTCTGAATAAAGTGGGCACAGAGGGAATGTACTTCAACATAATAAAAGCCATAAATGACAAGATCATAGTCAACATTACAGTGTATCGTTAAGTCAGAAGTTTTTCCTCTAACATGAGAACCAAGACAAGGATACCCTCTCTTGCCACTTTTATTCAGTATAGTATTGAAAATTTCAGCCAGAACAATTAGGCAAGAAAGAAAAAAAAAAAAGAAATAAAACTATCAGTATCTGCAGATGACATAATAGTACACACAGAAAACCCTAAAGACTCCATCAAAAAACCATTAGAAATAACATATACATTCAGTAAAGTTGTAGCATACAAAATCAATATACAAGAATATACTGTTTTTATATACTAATAACAAACTACCAAAAAGAGAAATTAAGAAAACAATCCCATTTATGATTACAGCAAAGAGAATAATACCTAGGAATAATAAATTTAACCAAGTGGGTGAAAGACCTGTACACTGAAAACTATAAGACTGATGAAAGAAACTTGAGAGAGTGTAATGGAAAGAGATTCCACGTTCATAGTTTAGAGGAATTAATATCATTAAAAGGCCCATACCACCCAAAGCAATCTGCAGGTTTAATAAAATCCCTATCAAAATTCCAATGGTGTTTTTCACAGAAATAGAGCAAACAATCCTAAAATTTGTATGAATTACAAAAAACCCCAAATAGCCAAAACAATCTAGAGAAAAAAAAAGAGCAAATCGAAGGCATCATGCTTCCTGATTTCAAACTAAACTAGTGATCAAACTAGTATGGTATTCACATAAAAAATAGACACATAGACCAATGAAACAGAATTGAGAGCCTGGAAATAACCCCATGCCTACGTTGCCAGTTAATTACTGTCAAGGATATATAATGGGGAAAGGACAGTCTCCATGGTGTTGGGAAAAATGGACAACCACATGCAAAAGAATGAAACTGGACCACTTCCTTACTCTATACACAGAAATGAGCTCAAAATGAATTAAAGACTTCATGTTAAGACCTGAAACCATGAAACTCCTAGAAAGAAACATAAAGATAAGCTCCATGACACTGATTTTGGCTATGACTGAATGTGACACCAAAACAAAGACAACAAAAGCAAAAAAAAGTAAGTGGGATTTCATCAAACTAAAAAAAATTCTGCACAGCAAAGGAAGCAATTAACAAAATGAAATGGCAACCTAGTGAAAGTGAAAAAAATATGTGCAAGTCATATATCTGATGGGGGGTTAGTAACTAAAATATATTAAGAACTGATAAAATGCAACAGCAAAACAAAATAAAAAATCATCCATTTAAAAAAAAAAATGAGCAGAGGATCTGAAGAGACATTTTTCCAAAGATTTACAGACAGCCAACAGGTACATGAAAAGGTATTCAACATCACTAATCACCGGGGGGAAGCAGATTAAGACCATAATGAAATCTCACCTCACACCTGTTAGAATGGCCATTATCAAAAAGACATGATATAGCCGTTCTTAATTCATAAAGTGCATGGAAACATTTCAGTAAACAAATCAGGTAATGTTTAACACATAATGCCTGGCTACAGTAATGGTTCAACGAATGTTAGCTGTTATTATCTAAACTATGATCATTTCACTAAAATGGAATCTTTAACTCACCAAAGCTCTAATTTGGAAACTTGAGGCTAATCTCATACTTAATACTCCTCCTGATGAAAGTGAAAGAGGAGAGTGAGGAGAGTGAAAAGTTGGCTTAAAGCTCAACATTCAGAAAACGAAGATCATGGCATCTGGTCCCATCACTTCATGGCAAATAGATGGGGGAACCATGGAAACAGTGGCTGAGTTAATTTTTCTGGGCTCCAAAATCACTGCAGATGGTGACTGCAGCCATGAAATTAAAAGACGCTTACTCCTTGGAAGGAAAGTTATGACCAACCTAGAAAGCATAGTAAAAAGCAGAGACATTACTTTGTCAACCAAGGTCTGTCTAGTCAAGGCTATGGTTTTTCCAGTGGTCATGTATGGATGTGAGAGTTGGACTATAAAGAAAGCTGAGCGCGTAAGAATTGCTGCTTTTGAACTGTGGTGTTGGAGAAGACACCTGGACTGCAAGGAGATCCAACCATTCCATCCTAAAGGAGATCAGTCCTGGGTGTTCATTGGAAGGACTGATGTTGAAAGCTGAAGCTCCAATACTTCAGCCACCTGATGCGAAGAGCTGACTCACTGGAAAAGACCCTGATGCTGGGAAAGATTGAGGGCAGGAGAAGGGGACAATGGACGTTGGGATGGTTGGATGGCATCATCAACTCAATAGATATGGATTTGGGTGGACTCTGGGAGTTGGTGATGGACAGGGAGGCCTCGCATGCTGTGGTTCATGGGGTCGCAAAGAGAAGGGCATGACAGGGCGACTGAACTGAATACTCCTCCCATTCCTCTGTTCACATCATGAAACATCAACCCATGTGGCTATAAGCTCTTCCAAGGAAAGGGATCTATCCTTACGATCATTCATCCCTCCCTCACCCCAGAACTCTGAACATACCAGGCAGTCAAAAATGTGTATTTAAAATAATGAAGCCTCTAGTTCCAAACGATACATACCCAAAACGCAACCTAACCCTTCCACCCTGTTTCAGAGATTATACAAACCAAGACCAGTCTAACAGAAATGCCAAAACTGGGATGACAATCCATCCCAACATCCTTCCTTAACATTATGCAGATGAAGCGAGAAACTCGAAAATAATTTTTTAAAACCTACATAGCAAAAAAGTCTGAGTCGCAGGATTTTCAGAATCACACCGCAAGCTTTCCCAGGTCCGATAGACTGACAGCCTCAGGAGCCGTCACCGTATCGGGCCATCACTGAAAGGGAAAAGCATCTCACGGCGGGCAAGGTCTTTCTCCCCACTGTCCCCCCGGTATTCACACAGGAGACAGGCAGGAGCAGGTTCTCCCGGGCCCTCGCTCCTCCTCCGACCCCGGTTTTCAGCGAGGAAAGCACGCTTGCCCAAAAGGGAGGATCTACATCCCTCGCGGTCACGGGAGTGCTCCAGGCGCACGGCCCTGAGATCCATCCTCAGCTCCCCACACACCCTAAGGCGACGCGGAGCCCCCAGGCCTCAAGAAGGAAGGCGCCGCCGGAGAACGGTCGCTGGGGGAGGAAAGCGGGAGAGCTGGGGCGGCGAAGGTACCTCAGAGGCGCCGAGTCGCCAAGGAACGCGCTGCCCCCGGCTGCCGGCAGCACCTGCCGGAAGTCGAAGTCCCCGGGCCGCGCTACATCCCACAGGGAGAAGGCTCCACGGGCGCGCGGCTAGCGCCATGTTGTTTAACTCGCAGGGCTGACCTTTAACCTCTTCCGCCGCAAGGAGTGGGGCGGAGCTAAAGGCCTTTCGCCTCCCCAGAGGGAGTCGCCCTGCCCACTTCCGGTTTCACGCCTGCTTCCGGTTCCGCGCGGCATCTTCCGGCGCACTGCGTCCGCGGGCGGGAAATGCCTAATTGGACGGGACGTAGTAGTTTCTCCCCCGTGCGCGCGTTGGGGTGCGGCCCGGAAGATAGTGTCTTTCTGGCTGCAGACTTCTACCCATCCTAGGAATCTGTCTTGGCTTTGGCACAAGGGCAGATCAGCATTCCATAGTTTATGTATGCAAATAAAAAACGATTTTTAAAAAAACATCTCTGCTGCCTCCAGAGGTGGGGAGAATGCTGGTACTGGAGGGTCCGTTAAGAAAATAAGTGCTTAGGAGGATTAAACTGTTCTATATAAAGGAAAGAATGAAGGAGGAGGAGGATGTCAGAGAGAAGCCAGAGACAAAGAATGACCAGCCTAGGGACTTCCCTGGTGATCCAGTGGCTAACACTCCATACTTCCAACTTAGGGGGCCTGGGTTCCATCCCTGATCAGGGAACTGATCCCACACGTTGCAACTAAGAGTCCACAATCTGCACCTAACAAGGGGCTTAGCCGAATAAACAATGTCCAGCCCGCACTGATCCAGTAAGAAGGACTAGAGAGAGGAAGCCTTTGGGCAGAAGGTTAATGGCTGTTGTATGCTTTGGATTGTATGGTATGAAACCCCTGGCTTCCCTCAAAATATTCAGTACTGTGGGCCTTGCTTCTCACTGGACCACAATTCTTTTGGAGGGAAAGAAGAGGTTTTGAACCTACCTCAGAGTTGATGTGAGAGAAAATACAGGCTGAAAACCTAGTATATGGATCATATATATAGCGACTGAACTGAACTGATGAAAAAATTTTATGGGCAATAAGGGAAGATAGTTACAGGGTTTTTTTTTGTTTTTTTTTTGTTTTTTTTTTTAAATAAGGTTACACTTATATAGTACTCTTAATACTACGTAGTGAATTAACACACACTTTCATTTCATTAGTCTTCCCTGGTGGCTCAGATGGTAAAGCGTCTGCCTGCAGTGTGGGAGACCCGGGTTCGATCCCTGGGTTGGGAAGATCTCCTGGAGAAGGAAATGGCAACCCACTCCAGCACTCTTGCCTGGAGAATCCCATGGACGGAGGAGCCTGGTAGTCTACAGTCCATGGGGTCGCAAGGAGTCGGACACGACTGAGCGACTTCACTTTCATTTCATTTGATCTTCCGAACTACCTTGTGAAGTGGTATCCAAAATTAATAAACAGGTGAGCTATAGCTTAAAGAGTTTTATTATTCAAGGATACATAGCTGGTAAATATTGGTTGGTCGTTGCTCATTCCTGTCCAACTCTTTGCAACCCCATGGACTGTAAGCCACCAGGTTCCCCTGTCCATGAGATTTTTCAGGCAAGAATACTGGAGTGGGTTGCCATTTCCCCCTTCTAGGGGATTTTCCCAACCCAGGGATCTAACTCCCATCTCCTGTGTCTCCTGCATTGTCAGGCAGATTGTTTATCATGCAGCCATCAGGAAAGACTAGCAAATATTGCTGGAAGAGTTGAATTCATGTCTTCTAACAACAAGTTCAAAGCTTCTTCTATGTAATTTCTCCTTCCACCATTTGATCAACCACATTTCTTCAGGATTATATCAGTGACATCCCTATTGTGTTTATTTTTAAAGTATTTTGTAAAAGATATACAGGTCCTCTTCACAATTTACTTTCTTTAAAAAAAAAAGTTTTCTACTGGTAGCTTTCTCAATATTGCTGAACAATAGGCTTTTACCACTGAATGCCATCAAAATCCTGAGATTGACTTTCTGATATTGAAACCGGAGTTAAAATTTTAATTAGATTTTTCATTTTGAAAAAAAAAAAACTAGATCATTAGAAAAGTTGCAAGAAATCTCATATTTTCTTCACCTAAATTCATCCATTATTAACATTTTGTTACATTATCTTTGTTTAAATATCTTACATATAACATGCATATTATATTCCTGTTATTATTTTCTATTATTGAACTTGTTAAGAGTAGATTACACATATCATGACTCTTCAAACCCAGAAACAAGGACATTCTCTTATGTAGTCCTAGTGAAGTGAAGTGAAGGTCGCTCGGTCGTTTCCAACTCTTTGCAACCCCATGGACTATACAGTCCATGGAATTTCCCAGGCCAGAATACTTGAGTGGGTAGCCTTTCCCTTCTCCAGGGGAGCTTCTCAACCCAGGGATCAAACCCAGGTCTCCCACATTGCAGGCAGATTCTTTACCATCTGAGCTACCAGGGAAGCTCAATAATACTGGAGTGGGTAACCTATCCCTTCTCCAGCAGATCTTCCCCACCCAGGAATCAAACCAGTGTCTCCTACATTGCAGTTTAGTCCCAGTACAATGATCAAATTCAGGAAATCAAAGTAGACAGAATATTATTGTTACTATACAAGATCTGCTTACTGTCCCAATGCTGTCCTTCATAGTAACAATTTTTCCCCAACTCAGATCAAATCCTGATTACTTGTATTTAATTTGTTTCTTTAGTCTCCTCAAGTCTGGGATATTTCCCTCTTGGCTCCAGGGACAGTATCTTTGCTTACCTCCCTTGAGCCTCAGATTTCCCTCTGTGATATTTTTTTCTGTCAGGATTCCGTCCCAGTCCGCTTACTTCCTTGTAACCCTCCCCCATCCCCTGATCACACTCCACTATTCCTTACCTAGGTAATTCTTATTCATCTTTCAATTCTCAGTCCAAATGTTACTTCCTCAGAGAAAATTTTCTTGATTCCCCTTAGTATATTTTCATTTTCTTTATGACTCTAAACACATTTCATAATTTCTTTTATATATTTGTGATTATTTGTCAATCTGGAGTAAATTTTAAAGATAGCAATGATAAGATTCATTGCTTAATATGTGCAATAATATGTGCCTTCATTATACTGTAAACTCAATGATGTGTTAGATTTTTGCATATAACTGGGCCTGGAACAATTTCTTCACTCATTAAACAAATATATTTTGCTCTTCTATAGTATGCCTGATATTCTTCTAGGCTGAATGAATAATTCTTAGTGGAGTATATATTTCAGCTGGGAAGAGATAGTAAGCAAGATAAACAATATGATAGATAATAAATGATATATAGTGTGTGTGTTAGTCGCTCAGTCGTGTCTGACTCTTTGCAACCCCATGGATTATAGCCCACCTGGCTCCTCTGACCATGGGATTCTCCAGGCAAGAATACTGGAGTGGGTGGCCATTGCCTTCTCCAAATATATGAGACAGTGCTAAATGCTGAAAAGGAAGATAAGCAGGAAGGGGTATAGAGTATACTTCTTTGTAGGCATTACAGTTTTAAATAGGGTGGTGGCCACAGAAGAAATCACTGAGTGAGAAGTGGGAATGAGTCACTGAAGATATTTGGGGGCAAAGCATATCATGTGAGGGGGAATGAAAGTGCAAAGGCCTGAATTTGGAAGTGAAGCGACATTTTCTCTGATCACAAGGGCTTCCCTGGTGGCTCAGGTGGTAAAGAGTGTGCCTGCAATGCAGGAGACCCAGGTTTGATCCCTGGGTCAGGAAGATCCCCTGGAGTAGGAAATGGCAACCTGCTCCAGTATTATCACCTGGAAAATTCCATGGACAGAGGACCCCTTGTGGGCTACAGTTCATTGGGTTGCAAAGAGTTGGACATGACTAAGGACACACACACAGACACACACACAGACACACACACACACACACAACACAGTCTAATTTACATTTTAATTAGATTCTTATGACAGTTTTGAAAACAGACTCAGGGAGCTGGTAAGGAAGCAGTTACTAGGATGATACTGTAATCTAGAAAGAAACTGTGGTGACTTGGACTAGGGTGGAAAATAGAATCCAGCCGTAATTTGAAGGCAGGGTTGATGGAATTAGCCAACACCCTGGACCAGATGAGGCGGGACCTGAGAAAGGCAAAGATTTCTCCGAATGTTTTGGCCCAAACAGCTGGAAGGAAGCTTTGCCATTGCTTGAGATAGAGAAGACTCTGGGAGATACAGATTTGGGAAGGAAGATCGAGGGTATATTTGTACATTAAGATTTGAAATGATTATTAGACATATGTGTTAGCCAGTCTTCAAGATGGCCCACAATGGTTCTTACCTCCTGAATACACTCCTTTGTGGGATTCCCTCTCAAATTAGATATAGTTAGTTCAGTTCAGTCGCTCAGTCATGTCCGACTCTTTCCGACCCCATGAATCACAGCACACCAGGCCTCCTTCTCCGCCAATTCCCAGAGTTCACTCAAACTCATCTCCATGGAGTCGGTGATGCCATCCAGCCATCTCATCCTCTATTATCCCCTTCTCCTCCTGCCCCTAATCCCTCCCAGCATCAGGGTCTTTTCTAATGAGTCGTTTCTTTGCATCAGGTGGCCAAAGGATTGGAGCTTCAGCTTCAACATCAGTCCTTTCAATGAACACCCAGGACTGATCTCCTTTAGCATGGATTGGTTGGATCTCCTTGCAGTCCAAGGGACTCTCAAGAGTCTTCTCCAACACCACAGTTCAAAAGCATCAATTCTTCAGCACTCAGCTTTCTTCACAGTCCAGATATCACATCCATACATGACCACTGGAAACACCATAGCCTTGACTAGACAGACCTTTGTTGACCAAGTAATAGCTCTGTTTTTCACTATGCTGTCTAGGTTGGTCATAACTTTCCTTCCAAGGAGTAAGCATCTTTTAATTTCATGGCTGCAATCACCATCTGAAGTGATTTTGGGGCCCCCCAAAAAATAAAGTCTGACACTGTTTCCATTGTTTCCCCATCTGTTTCCCATGAAGTGATGGGACCGGATGCCATGATCTTCGTTTTCTGAATGTTGAGCTTTAAGCCAACTTTTTCACTCTCCTCTTTCACTTTCATCAAGAGGCTTTTTAATGTTAAGTTCCTCTTCACATTTTTCCATAAAGGTGGTGTCATCTGCATATCTGAGGTTATTGATATTTCTCCTGGCAATCTTGATTCCAGCTTGTGTTTCTTCCAGCCTAGCATTTCTCATGACGTACTCTGCATATAAGTTAAATAAGCAGGGTGACAATATACAGCTTTGACGTACTCCTTTTGCTATTTGGAACCAGTCTATTGTTCCATGTCCAATTCTAACTGTTGCTTCCTGACCTGCATACAGGTTTTTCAAGAGGCAGGTCAGGTGGTCTGGTATTTCCATCTCTTTCAGAATTTTCTACAGTTTATTGTGATCCATACAGCCAAAGGCTTTGGAATAGTCAATAAAGCAGAAATAGATGTTTTTTTTTTCTGGAACTCTCTTCCTTTTTCCATGATCTAGCGGATGTTGGCAATTTGATCTGTGGTTCCTCTGCCTTTTCTAAAACCAGCTTGAACATCTGGAAGTTCACAGTTCACGTATTGCTGAAGCCTGGCTTGGAGAATCTTGAGCATTACTTTACTAGCATGTGAGATGAGTGCAATTGTGTGGTAGTTTGAGCATTCTTTGGCATTGCCTTTCTGTGGAATTGGAATGAAAACTGACTTTTTCCAATCCTGTGGCCACTGCTGAGTTTTCCAAATTTGCTGGCATATTCAGTGCAGCATAGCACTTTCATAGCATCATCTTTCAGGATTTGAAATAGCTCAACTGGAATTCCATCACCTCCACTAGCTTTGTTCATAGTGATGCTTTCTAAGGCCCACTTGACTTCACATTCAAAGATGTCTGGCTCTAGGTGAGTGATCACAGCATCGTGATTATCTGTGTTGTGAAGATCTTTTTGTACAGTTCTTCTGTGTATTCTTGCCACCTCTTCTTAATATCTTCTGCTTCTGTTAGGTCCATACCATTTCTGTCCTTTATTGAGCCCATCTTTGCATGAAATGTTCCCTTTGTATCTTTAATTTTCCTGAAGAGATCTCTAGTCTTTCCCATTCGTTCTTTTCCTCTATTTCTTTGCACTGATCACTGAAGAAGGCTTTCTTATCTCTCCTTGCTATTCTTTGGAACTCTGCATTCAAATGCTTATATCTTTCCTTTTCTCTATCTTTGGCTGCAGAATATAATCAATCTGATTTCAGTGTTGACCATCTGGTGATGTCCATGTGTAGAGTCTTCTCTTGTGTTGTTGGAAGAGGGTGTTTGCTATGACCAGTGTGTTCTCTTGGCAAAACTCTATTAGCCTTTGCCCTGCTTCATTACATACTCCAATGCCAAATTTGCCTGTTACTCCAGGTGTTTCTTGACTTCCTACTTTTGCATTCCAGTCCCCTATAATGAAAAGGACATCCTTTTTGGGCGTTAGTTCTAAAAGGTCTTGTAGGTCTTCATAGAACCATTCAACTTCAGCTTCTTCAGCGTTACTGGTTGGGGTGTGGGCTTGGATTACCGTGATATTGAATGATTGCCTTGGAAATGAACAGAGATCATTTTTTGATATTGTATCCAAGTACTGCATTTCAGACTCTTTTGTTGACCATGATGGCTACTCCATTTCTTCTAAGGGATTCCTGCCCACAGTAGTAGATATAATGGTCATCTGAGCTAAATTTTCAAATTAGATATAGACTGGTTTATTTGACCACTGGAATATGGCAAAAGTGATTGTATATGACTTCTGAGGCTAACTTGTAAGTCTCATTAAGCTTCTGCTGTGGTCTTTTAGATTGTTTGCCCCGGGGCAACCCAGGAGCCTTAGGATACTCAAGCAGCCCTGTTGAGAGGTGCCCGTTGGAAAGGAACTGAGGTCTCCCACCAGCAAAGTGCACCACTGTTACATGTAAGCAAGCCATCTTGGAAGTGGATCCTCCAGCCCCAGAAGATGGCTGCAACCGTGAAGAATACCTGCCTGCAATTCTCATGAGAGATGATGAGCCAGAACCACAAAGCTAAGCCACTCTGAAATTCCTGAGACTCAGAATCTATACAATAAATGACTACTTTATTTTAGTTGTCAGTCAGTTCAGTCTCTCAGTAGTGTCCGACTCTTTGCAACCCCATGGACTGCAGCATGCCAGGCCTTCCTGTCCATCACCAACTCCCGGAGTTCACTCAAACTCATGTCCATCAAGTCGGTGATGCCATCCAACCATCTCATCCTCTGTCATCCCCTTCTCCTCCTGCCTTCAATCTTTCCCAGCATCAGGGTCTTTTCCAGTGAGTCAGTTCTTCATATCAGGTGGCCAAAGTATTGAAGTTTCAGCTTCAACATCAGTCCACCCAATAAACACCCAGGACTGATCTCCTTTAGGATGGACTGGGTGGATCTCCTTGCAGTCCAAGGGACTCTCAAGAGTCACACACCACAGTTCAAAAGCATCAATTCTTTGGCACTCAGCTTTCGTTATAGTCCAACTCTCACATCCACACATGACCACTGGAAAAACCATAGCTTTGATGAGATGGACCTTTGTTGGCAAAGTAATGTCTCTGCTTTTTAATATGCTGTCTAGGTGGGTTATCACTTTTTCCTTTCCTTAGTCATATCTCATTGAATTTAATTTTTTATTGGAGTATAATTGCTTTACAATGTTGTGTTAGTTTGTGCTGTACAACAAGGGGAATCAGCTATACGGATACATATATCCTCTCCCGCTCAGACCTTCCTCGCTCCTTCCTGCCCATCCCAACCCCCCTGGCGTCACAAAGCACCACGCTGAGCTCCCTGTGCTGCCCAACAATCCGTTTTACACACGATTGGGTATGTATGTCAATGCTACTCTCTCGATTCATTTTACCCTCCCTTTCCCTGTTGTGTCCACAAGCCCTTGTTCTAGGTCTGCATCTCTATTCCTGCCCTGCAAATAGCGTCATCAACACTATTTTTCTAGATTCCATGTATATTGTTTTTCCTTTTCTGACTTACTTCATTTTGTATGACAGAGTCTGGGTTCATCCACATCATGGCAAATGACCCAGTTTCATTCCTTTTTATGGCTGAGTAATATTCTGCTCTCAAAGAGTCGGACACGACTGAGTGACTGAACTGAACTGAACTGAGCTGAATATTCCATTGTATGTATTTACCACATCTTCTTTATGCATTCATCTATTGATGTACCTTTAGGTTGCTTCCATGTCCTGACTATTTATAAATAGTGCTGCAGTGAACACTGGAGTACATGTATCTTTTTCAGTTATAATTTTCTCAGGGTATATGCCCAGTAGAGGGATAATAAATGATTACTTAATTGTAAGCCCCTAAATTTGGTGTAATCTGTTATGGAGTAGTAGATAACTAATACACCCCCAAAGCAGAAAGCTGGAATCTAGAGTTTGGAAGTTTGGTAACCTTCACAATATAGATGAGGGGCCTCCCTGGTGGCCCAGTGGTTAAGAATCTTCCTGCCAAGGCAGTGGACTTGGGTTCAATCCCACAAGCCTTGGAGCAACTAAGCTCATGTGCCACAACTACTAAACACTCATTCTAGATCCTGCAAGTCTCAACTACTGAGCCAAGTGCTGCAACTACTGAAGTTCCTGTGCCCTAGAGCCTGTGTTCTGAAACAAGAGAAGTCACCATAATGAGAAGCCCACGTTCTACAACGAAGAGTTGCACCCACTCATGGCAACTAAAGAAAGCCCATGCACACAAAATACATAATAAATAAATAATTTTTAAAAAGAATATAGATGAATTTCAAAGCTGTAAGGCTAGATGAGATAGCTAAAGGTATGGATGAAGATAGAAAAAAGAAAAGTCAAGATCTAAACCCTGGGGCACTCCAGTGTAAGAACTGGGAATGGGAGGATCAAAAATCAAAGGCTATAAGAAGGAATAATCAGTGAAGCAGAAGAACACCAAAAGAATATATATATATATATATATTTGTATTTCTCATTCATTTTAGCATCCATTTTCATCCCTTTAATTCTCCGGCAGGTGTTTAGTCCCATGGCTATTTGTTCTTTGTTTCTAGAACCTTGTTATGCCCGATACATAATAATCATTCAATACATGTTGAATAAGTGAGCACATAAATAAGTACAAAAGTAGAATGGAGTTAAGACTATAGTTTGAGAAGAATAAATAAGTTAATCAGCAATGGCACTGTCCATTTAAGTGAAAGAATGCTTATTGGATACTAAAAGTACAAAACCGTTTCATTGTCTCTGCTCCCAATGGTAGTGGAGACAGAGGTCATCAAAGTTAGGTATTGATATTATGTATTCTGGAAATTTTGAAACTTGTAACAAAATTAAGGTACCCAAGGACCTTCACTTTACTGTTAAAACAGAATAAAAACCAAAACAGAAAGGTTGTTTTTACCAATCTTTTAGTAAAAACAAAATAAGATACTTCTCTTTCATTTCTGCTATGTTCCAACCACAAAGATATTGCTTCTGTTCCTGCAGTTTGCCAAGTCTAGACTTGCCTGTGTCCCTGCTGTCTTTCCTCTGCCTTCAGATCTTCTTTACATGACTGGCTCTTAAAATAAAATATCATAACCTTACTGAGGCCTTCCCTGTCTGAATAGGCTCTCATTATCCTCAAGTCCCTTTCTATCACATTGTGTTGTTGTTCATTCACCCAGTCGTGTCTGAATCTTTGTGACCCCATGGACTGCAGCACGCCAGGGCTCCTTGTCTCTCACCATCTCCTGGAGTTTGTGCAAGTTCATGTCCATTGCATCAGTGATACCATCCAGCCATCTCATCCTCTGAAGCCCTCTTTACCTCCTGCCCTCAATTTCTTCCCAGCATCAGGGACTTTTCCAATGAGATGGCTCTTCACATCAGGTGACCAAAATACTAGTGCTTCATCTTCAGGATCTGTCCTTCCAGTGACTATTCAGGGTTGATCTCCCTTAAGAATGACTTGTTTGATCACCTTGCTGTCCAAGGGACTCGCATGAGTCTTCTCCAGCATCACAGTTCAAAGGCATCCATTATTTGGCCTTCTGTCTTCTTTATGGTCCAGCTCTCACAACTGTACATGACCACTGGGAAGACCAGAGCCTTGACTGTATAGAACTTTGTCAGCAGAGTAATGTCTCTGCTTTTCAACACACTGTCTAGGTTTGCCATAGCTTCTACCACATTACTCTGTATTATTTTCCTCATAGTACAATAATGTGAACGATAATCCATGTCAAGGTTGCAACAATGAGCTTTACTCAAGGGCCTTGGGAATTGCAATTTGGGAGACAGGGACTTGGGTAAAAACCAGAAGAGTGCTTCTGGAAAGAGTCAGGGGCTTATAAAGGCAGATACTACGAGGCAATACTGACTCCATTTCGATTTTTCTTTCACAGCACTTATGGTTATCTGAAATCATTTTGGTTCTTTTTAATAACTTATTATTTGTTCTCCCTCTAGAATCGAAGCTTCTGGTTTATCACATCTCTATAGAACAATGCTTGGCACGAAACAAGGATCCAGGAGGTGTTAAATAAATGAAGGAACCTTCACTTGCTTTGGTATGATTATACTTTGCATATTTTTGGATTAAAAGAAAAGCTTGGTTTAGAAGTCTGTATTTCTTCATTTACTTTCCCATATCTTCTGTAATTAAAAAAATCATCCTTTGCCCATTTTTCTATTTTTTTGAAAGCAATTTATACTTAAGATACTAGCCCTTTCTTTGAAAGTCAGGTTTGTAGCAAATATTTTTTTCTCGTGTTTGCCTATTGATCTTTGCCCCGTTTTTTGGGGTGGAAGTTCAAATGTCAAGTAGTCAAATGTAGCAATGTTTTCCATAATACTGATAATTTGTTTTATCTCAGGCAGCAAGTCACAGTTAGGTGGGATGCTTAGAGAGTACTTTGAATCTGTGAATTCCGGCAGTAGGCCAACTACTTAGCTATCAAATCTCAAGTTAGTCGTATTTTTCTCATTTTCAAAATGGGGATAATGGCACTAAATACGTCACAAAATTGAGGACTGAATGAAATTAAGAATATCAAATAATTCCGACAGTGCGCACACTGAAAGCACTCTAACAGTGGTTCAGTTCAGTTCAGTCGCTCAGTCGTGCCCAACTCTTTGCAACCCCATGGACTGCAGCATGCCAGGCCTGCCTGTCCATCACCAACTCCTGGAGTTCACCCAACTCATGTCCACTGAGTTGGATGCTATCCAATCATCTTATCCCCTATCGTCCCCTTCTCCTCCTGCCTTCAATCTTTCCCAGCATCAGGGTCTTTTCCAATGAGTCAGCTCTTCATATCAGATGGCCAAAGTATTGGAGTTTCAGCTTCAGTATCAGTCCTTCCAATGAATATTCAGGACTGATTTCCTTTAGGATTGACTGGCTTGATCTTGCAGTCCAAGGGACTCTCAAGAGTCTTCTCAACGTAACAGAGAGTAGGAGTTAGCACTTGTCTACTTTCATGCTGAACCTGATTCTTTCCTGGTTCACAATGCAGTCTAAATTTTCTCAAATGTAAATTCTTATATTTTCAGGAATTTATTTTGGTGTACCGGATAACTTACTTAAAAAGCCTGAAGTCTACTAGGGGTTTTCAGTAAGAAACCAATCAGAGTTTCGGGCAGCAGTGGCCGAGGTGGGCGGAGCCGGGCTCAGCCCCGCCCGCTCCGCCCCTCAACCGGGCCTCGCCCTCCCCCTCGTCCGGTCCCTCCCTCAACCCCTCCTAGTCCCTCGGCCGGCCCCAGCCTCTCCTCGCCCCTCAGCCCCGCCCCGCCAACCAGCCCCGCCCCTCTCCCCGCCCCGCCACCCCTTCCCTCTACTGGGCCCCGCCCACCAGCCCTGGCCTGGCCCGCCCCTCGGCCACGCCCCGCCCCTCGGCCCCGCCCCGCCCTTCGGCCGATCCCCGGGGTTTGCTTGGACTCGAGGCTACTGGGAGACTGTGCGGTGTCCGCCTGCCGGGTCCTTACGGAGTGATTCCCATCCCTGTGGCCGAGCCGTGAGTGAGGACTCGCCTCTGCTTCGGGCCCGGCGTGGCGGGGCACCCGAACCCAGCGGTCCCCTGGGGAGGAGAAGGGGCCAGGTCGGGAGAGCCGAGCCCGCGGGATCCGCGCGACTGGGCCGGGCCGCCCTCGCGCTGCGGGCGCATCCTGGGCTCCGCGCGGCCCGGACTCGGCTGAGCGCATCGGGCCTCTGCAGCCGCTGGACGCGCGATCGGCGACCAGCCCAGGCCCAGAGTTGCCGAACGTCTCCCGGGGGAGCCCGAGCTCCGGGCTCAGCTCCGGGCTACGAGGCGCCGCCTGCGCGTGGCGTCTGGTGCCCGGGACCCCCCAGCCTCCTCCGGCGGGGTGGCGGGCTTGCGGCCCGGGGAGAGACGCGGACTCGTGGTCCGCTCTGTGTTTCGCTAGTACCGGGGGGAGCGGGGCGCGCCTCGGTAGCGGGGGACCCCAGGGGAGCTGTCAGATCGTGGGGTGGACAAAAGTGACTCCGTCTGGGGGTAACGCAGGAGGCTGCGGGAAGGCGTATCCTAGCGGCTTCAGTTCCGGCTCCAGCTTCGAATTTCTAAGGTTTAGTGTTTTGGGCTCACTACCACCGAGGGCGTGGAGGAAGTGCGGTAAGGTTTGTTTTGCATTACCAGAACCTCTAGGAGACCGAGCAAACCTATCACTGACGTTGCCTGTGGTGGTGATCCACACTTTCTGTTTATCCTCGGTATTATCTTTTCGTGGCTGCCTCTATAACTGCTAATCAGGTAGGAGGCAGAGTGGCACTGAGTGTACCGAGTACTGGTTACAGGATGGCACAAACCCTGCTAGACAACTTTCCTATATGTTAGCTCATTTAGTGCTCACAATCATCAGCTTAAGTGGTATTGCTATTTCATTTCATACTCGAGGAAACTCAGATTGCATAAATTTCCAAATTGCACAAGGGTTAAGTCGTAGTAGCATTAGAGCAGAAATTCAGATCTGTATGATTTCTGCACCCATGCTTTATGGCCTTATGTTAAAAAACATTATTGGGGCTTTCCTGATGACTCAGTGGTAGAGAATCCAGCTGCTAATGCAGGAGAGGAGGGTTTGATCCCTGGGTTGGGAAGATCCCCTGGAAAAGGAAATGGCAACCCACTCCAGTATTCTTGCCAGGAAAAATCCTATGGACGGAGGAGTCTGGCTGGCTACAGTCCGTGGGGTCGCAAAGAGTCAGACATGACTTTGCGACTAAACAACAACGAAGAATATTATTACTCTTTGGGATAAGATAGATACCGAGGTTTGAGATCTAGTCTTTGAGATTTGTTAGCTGTATGACCTTGGGCGGGTTGCTTAGCCTTTTAGGGCCTGTTTCTGCACTTGTAAAATAGAGATAAAATACCTCCTATGTCATAGGGTTGTTATGAAGATTGAATAAGATCATTTTTGGACCACACTTAGCCAAGTGTCTGGCACATAGTGGTGAACTATATATAGCAACATATATCCTGCTGTTGTCATTAATTGGGGACAGCAAACTGCACCTCTGACCGCTGCCAGCCAGAGCCAGACACAGCTTGTGCGGACCTAGAGCACAGGTAGAAGGAGATAGGAGAGAGTCAGAGCAGAAAACTGAGGACAGATGACACGGGCGGTGGCAACTATAGGCATGCCAATGGAGCAATCTGTGGTGCCGAGGGCCACTCTTTTGCTTTCACGAGAATTTTTTAAAAGGCAATTCGTTATCAGCTGATGAACTGGAAAAACACATCCCACTCTGGGCTGAAAACATTCTGAGAGGTGTCTGGGACAGGACTGTGCTGAGGCTCCCCCGCCTGTGAGGGGGAACGCCTTTCCGCAGGGCCTGGCACAACCTTTCAGGATTTCTTCTCCCAGATCAAGCACCTGAAGGAAGGAGAAAGATAGGAGATTTCAGGTTGGGGAAAACAAAGCACCTCTTTGCCTTTTCAGTTCAGTTCAGCTCAGTTCAGTCGCTCAGTCGTGTCCGATTCTGCGACCCCATGAATGCAGCATGCCAGGCCTCCCTGTCTATCACCAACTCCCAGAGTTCACCCAGACTCACGTCCATCGAGTCGGTGATGCCATCCAGCCATCTCATCCTCTGTCGTCCCTTTCTCCTCCTGCCCCCAATCCCTCCCAGCATCAAAGTCTTTTCCAATGAGTCAGCTCTTCATATCAGGTGGCCAAAGTATTGGAGTTTCAGCTTTAGCATCATTCCTTCCAAAGAACACCCAGGACTGATCTCCTTTAGGATGGACTGGCTCGATCTCCTTGCAGTCCAAGGGACTCTCAAGAGTCTTCTCCAACACCACAGTTCAAAAGCGTCAATTCTTTGGTGCTCAGCTTTGCCTTTTAAGGGTTGATAAGTGGCTGGACACCTTTTCTAATTTTACCTATAGCTGTGGACACTTTATAGACAATGATCTTCATTTTCACTCAAAGTGAAGGCAGCCAGGTGTTGCGAATTTGTATAGCCTCTTTACAGGGCTCTCACTATTGCCCTGAGCATTCCCTTTGTAGCGTGGGTTCAGACACCCCATTCATCCCGCATCCTAGCTCCTGTCGGTTCTCATGTGGCTTCAGACACAGTTGACTTGCCCTCTTTTGTTTCCAGTGATTTCTGTGATTTCTTTTTTCTCCTACTATTATTATAATTTACTTTTCTATTTCTTTTTTCAAAACTTTATTTAGCCAGTGATTTACTATACTGGAAAATATGCCTGTCAGCAAAACTTAGAGAGTTAATGTAGGATGTGAAATTTGATTCAATAACACTTGACCTTCAAGGATTTGTGATTGGCTACTCTTATGCATCAAAAGCATGATCTTTCAGGTAGCTCTCTCAGCAAGGATTAATACTACTTCCATTGGTGGCATTCAACAAGTTGAAGAGTCCTACTCTGGCCATTCCTTTAATTTACCCATTATTACCTTCACCATATAGGCCAGCTTCCTTCCCACCAATATTTTCCCTTCCTGTTCTTTCTTACCTTATAAGGATTGCTAATTGGTTAAAGTCCAGACAATTAAATAGAATATTTGGTAGAAGATTTAGTAAAAGATCGGCTGAGAAGAAGGTTTAATTTAACTCCTAAAAGTAAAGTATCATAGATTTAATTTGACTACATTATTTGAGTTTCTAATATGATGATCAAAGGCAGACATATATACATTTTATTTATTTAGTTGAAGTATAACTGATCTACAGTACTACGTTAATTTCAGGTGCACCAGTGATTCAATATTTTTATACATTGCATTACAAAATGATCATCACTATATATATTTAGGTAAGATTATACCTACAATTCAGCCAGTTATTCTAGTTTAAATCTATTTAGAAGTTGAAACGGGGAGAAAACGGGATTCTTTTGGAGAGACTGTTTACTCTTTTAATATATAACAGCTCATGAGTATGTAGTCATAATTTTTAAAAAGACCTTAAAATTAGTCTATGTGATAGTCAAATTTACCAATATAAATTAGATGGCTAGCATACTAACACAGTTTCCCCATGGAAATAGCAGGAAATTACTACATATTCATTTTAGCAAACAATTTTGAAACGGATGTATTTCAGTTTTGAAATGGACGGTACACTGGGATGTACCAAGTCGCTGTATTATGTCTGGTTCCCGTGAAAATTACCAAAGCAAGCGTGTGGTTGCAACATGTGTTGTCACCAGGCTACCGCAACATGCTGAGCATGAAGTTTACCGTGTCTCTAGATCCTCAGGTGATAGATGGGACATGTTAAGATAGATATCTGAGACTGTAAGGAGAAACTTGTCTTCCCTCCCTCCCCCCCTTTCTTGGTATTTGACTTATTTTATATTAAAAAAAAAAAAAGCGGGCTTGCCTGGTGGCTCAGTGGTAAAAAAAAAATCCACCTGGCAATGCAGGAGATGCGGCTTTGATCCCTGAATTGGGAAGATCCCCTGGTAAAGGAATGGCAACCCGCTCCAGTATTCTCGCCTGAGAAATCCCCTGGACAGAGGAGCCTGGCGGGCTACAGTCCATGAGGTCACCAAAGAGTCGGACAGGACTTAGCAACTAAACAACAACAGCAGTAAAAATACACAACCTAAATATATGTGATACTCTATATATAAGACAAAAACAACTGTCAGATTTAACATTTTCAGTTATTTCAACAGAAAGCAAATATGTAAATGACCTTATAAGAACAAAGTGTTTCTTTAGAGACTCTGCATTCCAGGTCTAAGGGAAGAATACCCCTCGAGTGAGCCGTGTTGGAAGTAATCCACATCTCCAACTCTCCAGCATGTTATTGCACCAGCAGGACCTTTATCACACGCTTTCATAACGCACTGCTTGTTAGATATAACCTAACATCCACACTCCAAGTTTAAGGTTTCATCTTCCCTAAAAACCTTTAACAAAAAATACAGTGTACAATCTGCTTAGCGGTCAGGATTTTTTTAAAAAGAAGGGAAAATTAAAAAAGTTTTTTTCAATGATGTTATCAAAATAAGTTGATAAAAATATATGAATATTACTCCCATCTGCAATACTTCTTGCTCCCCTTCTGTGCTTTATTTCTCTTTGGCACTTACTGTCACCTAGCATACTGTATATCTCCCTACAGTGTAATCACATGAAGGTAGGGATATTTGCCTGCTCTGTTCATTGTTGTCGCCTAATCCCTTAGAATAGTGTCTGACACACAGGCATTCTGTATTTGTTGAATGAGTATGGAGTGAATGAACTATTAAACTGTTCATCATTGGGAAATAGAAAGTGGTTGGCCAGAAAGTTAAAACGGATGAAATGTGTGCACTCAGCATGCAGAAAACAGATATTCTTGAAATCAGGAAATGTATAACATTCCAGGCCCTTTCTCAGCATTACAGACTTTTAAACCTTGAGGACCAAGGAAAGTTTTACACTCTGTAGTTGTTGCAGCTCTAAAAGGAAAGAATTTTCATTATCGAAAGTGTTAAAATGTGAAAACGCCTGTCTTGCCCAGTTAAATAGTACATGTGCCCAGCTAAATAAGAGAAATAAGGGAGCCAGGTTTTAGAAAGCATGCTTTCAGAATTGGGCATTGTTGGGTAATACAGAGGATGAGTGAGACCTTCTGATGGCTGGTCCAGCCTCTGGTAGATTGGAGAGGGTAGACAGTTCTTAAAACGCTCGGAAGGAAGTAAGAACCCCAAAAAACACCAGTAGGTTGCTGTGCCTTAATATAACATCCAACCAGTGCTGAATATCTGGCCAGCAGCTTTACTGTGTCTTTGTTGCTTTTTAGTCGCTAAGTCATGTCCGACTCTTTTGCAACCCCTTGGACTGTAGCCTACCAGGTTCCTCTGTCCATGGATTCTCCAGGTAAGAATATTGGAATGGGTTGTCATTTTCTTCTCCGGGGGATCTTCCCGACCCAGGGATCAAACCCACGTCTCCTGCATTGGCAGGCGAACTCTTTACAATGGAGTCACCAGGGAACCTTAAATTTTCGGTTGAGCACCCTGGAATTTTCTGCTAGGTGATGCAGCTCTAATTTTTATCAAAGCAGGTTTGGTAACAGATGATTCACTTAGTAGGTCAGGTATGTATAAGTGAAAGTGAAAGTCGCTCAGTTGTGTTTGACTCTTTGCGACCCCATGGACTATACAGTCCGTGGAATTCTTCAGGCCAGAATACTGGAGTGAGTAGCCTTTCCCATCTCCAGGGGATCTTCCCAACCCAGGGATCAAACCCAGGTCTCCTGCATTGTAGGCGGATTCTTTACCAGCTGAGCCGCAAGGGAAGCCGAAGAATACTGGAGTGGGTAGCCTATCCCTTCTCCAAGGGATCTCCCCAACCCAGGAATCAAACCGGGGTCTCCTGCATTGCAGGCGGATTCTTTACCAACTGAACTATCAGAAAGATCCACTGGAGATAGGGAAAGGTATGTATACTCTGTAGCTAACTTTGCCAAGATGCATATTTCATAAGGTGAGGCAATATGATGTTATCATTACTTCTTTTATTAACACTTCACTCACTACTTATGGTGAACTGTTCATTTGATATGCTTGAAAGTATAATAATCAGTGACATTTCTAAAATGTATGTACAGCAACCAGGGGCTTAGTAACGCAGGACAACCTGAAGCACATGGTAAGTAAACTGAATGATAGACCAGGCCAGTGTATCTCAGAAATTTCCTAGAGAAATCAAGGAAGGGGCCTTGATTGATTCCTCACTTTGTGGTGGGTAGGATAGGGTAAAACTGCACTAACTCCTTGAGTTTAAAGAAAGAGGGGTCAAGTGACAACTCTTTCATATTAACCTCTGCTGACCCCAGTTCTGCATGGCGAAGTATCAGTAATAGTGTTGGTTTAGATTTTATTCAGGATAATCGAAGAATCTGGAAGTTCAATAAAAAAACAAACAGTGGCCAAAAGCTGATTCCTTCACTCCTGCCATGATATGAACTGAGAGTTAATAATGTGAGATTCTGTGGACGGTTGTAAACTTCACTTCCTTGCTATGCTGCCTGTGCCTAATAGACTGAGCCCTCTGTTTTGTTTGTTGATGTGGATTATTTTTCAAGTCATCTTGGGATGGAGAATTGAATAACAATTTTAAGTGAAGGTGCCTCCTTCAGTGGGAAAGTATCTGAATATATATATTTTTTCAGATATACCTTTTTCAGTAGAGGGAAACACAGTTTGGAAACCTGTATCTTTTTTCTTTTATTTCTCTTCTTGGTTCTTAAAATTTTCTGTTCCCCTTTAAAAAAATTAAGAAAAAATATTTTTAAAGGAGTAGGAACTCCTTTAGTTCAGTTCAGTCTCTCAGTCGTGTCCAACTCTTTGCGACTCCATGTTCTGCAAGCGCGCCAGGCCTCTCTGTCCATCACCAACTCCCGGAGTTTACCCAAACTCATGTCCATTGAGTCGGTGATGCCATCCAACCATCTCATCCTCTGTCGTCCCCTTCTCTTCGCGCCTTCAATCTTTCCCAGCATCAGGGTCTTTTCCAGTGACTCAGTTCTTTGAATCAGGTGGCGAAAGAATTGGAGTTCAGCTTCAACATCAGTCCTTCTAACGAATATTCAGGACTGATTTCCTTTAGGATGGACTGGTTGGATCTCCTTGCAGTCCAAGGGACTCTCAAGAGTCTTCTCCAACACCACAGTTCAAAAGCGTCAATTCCTTGGCGCTCAGCTTTCTTCACAATCCAACTCTCACATCCATACATGACCACTGGAGAAACCATAGCCTTGACTAGACGGACCTTTGTTGGCAAAGTAATGTCTCTGCTTTTGAATATGCCATCTAGGTTGGTCATAACTTACCTTCCTACCAGCAAGCTGGTACCCCTCCAGTACTAGTTCCTAAACAAGTGCTTTATTCACTGTCATTAAACTGGGATCACAGAACATTAACGGGAAGAAGCCTTAGGAGTTAAAGCAATTGACTCCACTCTTGGCTTTCCCGACTGAAAGAACCCCGAGGCCTAGAGAAACTGCAGCGCTTGCCCTCCTGTGGTGTGACTGACACCGAACTGCTTCCTGTCTGTCCCGGTGAGCTCCTGCCGGTTCCTTTTGCACACTGAAAAGAACACGTGCCCTTCTCTCTGTTTTTATGCATCTGTACTTCATTCCCTATCCCCATGTGTAGTATCCCACGGCCAGGATAAAATAAAAAAAAATTGTGGGCATCCCTATCTTCTGAATACTGGGCAAACTCAGTGGACTTTTGTTTACTGTGAGGTTTTTGATCTCAGAGTCTCAGCTGTTAAATGCAGTGTGTTCTGAGGATAGTTTTGCCACCTTAAGCTGGTCCAGCAGTGCCCTCTGAGAACACTGAGATCCCGTGACCCTGTGTAGATCTGTGTGTGTGGGGACTTTACAGAGAAAATACTTTCTTAGCCCGAAGTAGTTTACAATCTCATGGGCTGTCTTGAAGAGAAACTGCTGCGATGTAAATATAAACCTTTCAGCTCTTCCCAGTCTTTGGCAAGTTACTGTTATTCTGCTTACATTTGTTTCAGAATATAGTAATAGTTATAGTATAAATATTAATCTTTAATTTTGTACGATCCTATTCATTAAGTTGTGCTGGGCTGAATATTAATTTGACGCACTAACTGAAAGGTCATAAGGAAATTAATTAGAAAATATTGCTGCAGTATTAAATAATGATTAATTAGAGGCTTTAGTGCCCTCAGGGCATTCTGGCAAGAGGGGGGAATAATCTAAGTGCTTTCTTTGGCCTTGCTACTTATTAGCTTGTTTATCTAGGGTAATTAACCTTTTTGGATAAATTCATTTTTTAAAATGGATACTATGCATTGTTTTGAAAACATAACAATGTGCTAAAAATTATCAATATATTCAGAGGCAATCTAGTTATTTGCAGGCTTACTATTATAGTTATAGCTATGATGTATTGACCTCTCACCATATAGTAGTGCTCCTTGTCCTGGCCAATTCACTAGGATTTCTTTTGGAGAGCACAGAATAAAATATATTATTTGGAAGCGCTTTGAAAACTGCAAAAGGCAAACCCGCAGATTATCCAGATGAATGGAATTGTTAACTTTTTCCTTTCCCTCTGTCCTTCCATTCTCCACTCCCCCAGTCTCTACTTAAAGGGGCAAAATAATCCAGTAGCAAGTGACAGTAGGAATTCGAATGCTTTTATAGTGGAGTATAGTTTTAATCCTCAGTTTTGAGGATTAAAAACCTCCAAGGTGTCCTGTTGCTCTGTCTGAGCCACGGTTTGGATATCTCTGTACACAGAGAGAGCCAGGGGTTTGTGCTGCCTTCTGTTTGCGTCCCTCCTTCCTCGGCATTCACAGCACATGGAAGATACTGTGTTGAGTGACTGGGTGGCCCAGTGTGCTTATCATGAGCTCCAAGATCTTCTATTGTTGCAGCACCCCTCCCTCCAGCCCCCTGTCCTTAGCGCAGTGATTGGTATATAGTTGGAGAAGGCAATGGCACCCCACTCCAGCGTTCTTGCCTGGAGAATCCCATGGACGGGGGAGCCTGGTGGGCTGCAGTCCATGGGGTCACAAAGAGTCGAACACGACTGAGCGACTTCACTTTCACTTTTCACTTTCCTGCATTGGAGAAGGAAATGGCACCCCACTCCAGTGTTCTTGCCTGGAGAATCCCAGGGACGGGGGAGCCTCATGGGCTGCCGTCTATGGGGTTGCACAGAGTTGGACACGACTGAAGCGACTTAGCAGCAGCAGCAGCAGGTATATAGTACCCTCTTAGAATATACATTTGTTGGTTTGACCTGGGGCTTCCAGGTAGGGTGGCGGCTCCTGGATTTACTGCCATCTGACCCTTTTCCCACTTTGTTTGGAGGGGGATCCTTGTTGCCTTTGGGAGTCATGCAGTCTGAGAGCCCTTGTCTAGGCATGCACTGCTGATGCTGCTGGGCCGCCTTCCAGCCGCCCCAGGGCGGCCCCGGTTCCCTTTCAGAGGAGGTCGTGCAGGACATGCTGTGGCTATCAGTTAGTGAGTCATGATGCTGGAACCAGGAGAAACCTTTGTGGGCATTTTAATATTGCCAGACTCCTCATTTTGTTGGAGAAGGGAATGGAAACCTACTCCAGGATTCTTGCCTGGAGAATGCCATGGACAGAGGAGCCTGGCGGGCTACAGTCCATGGGGTCACAAAGAGTCGGACCCAACTCAGCTACTTTCACTCACTCATCATTTTGTAGCCAAAGACTGAAGTGTACTAAAGGCACTGGAGGATGGGCACTGACTTTTCCCTCCTGATTGCTTTAGGGCAAATAATGTTAGTGTCGCTGGGCCCCATGCAACTGTTGCAGTCACTCAGATGAATAAACTCTACCGAGAGGATCTGGGAAAATTAGCACTACTTACCCCACTCCAGTACTCTTGCCTGGAAAATCCCATGGACGGAGGAGCCTGGTGGGCTGCAGTCCGTGGGGTTGCTGAGAGTTGGACATGACTCAGTGACTTCACTTTCACGCATTGGAGAAGGAAATGGCAACCCACTCCAGTGCTCTTGCCTGGAGAATCCCAGGGACAGCGGAGCCTGGTGGGCTGCCGTCTATGGAGTCGCACAGAGTCAGACACGACTGAAGCAACTTAGCAGCAGCAGCAGCACTTGCCTGTAGTCAAGGCTGACTCCTTTGGCAAATTCATTTTGTGTAAATTCCAGAGGTTATCGTGTCATCATTCCAAGATGTTCTTTATAAGCAAGGATGAAAAAGGTGCTTTATGTCTTACTATTTAATAATAAGCCACCAATGCTGAGATAACCAACTGAAATACTTGAGTACTTAATAAAATAATAATCGCTACACTTTGTAGTGTGTCTAGTATATGCTGAGCATGCTGCAAACCCACTACCATCAGAAACAGCTGTTTGGATAGGATGCAACAGTTGTAAAAAGAGCCGTAAATTCCAGGCAGAGCTGAGTGGACTAGGGTACGCCCTGGACAGCCAGTAATGGTTATTATTATTATTTTTTTATCAGAATTGATAAAATCGTGATGTGAGTTGAGGGAAGATGGGTGGGAAGACTTTTAGGAGACTATTACAGTAGGCAAAGGAGTGCTATGGAATACCTGAAGTTGTGACTGTGGGTGAAGGAAGATTCTTGCCTCCACCTTGGAGAGGTTTGGGGCTATCGCAGGCGGCCTCTGCTGCTGAGGGACGATGGAAACGCGGGAGCAGACGAGACTGAAGGATTTTCAGCGAAGGCGTGGGGAAAACCATATGCCTTAAATTTCACACCTCGGGTCCTACTTAAGATATTAGGCCTTAATTTTCAATTCCTTTGATGGATCTGTGTTATATAGTGTTGATTCAGGAAAGTTCGGGTGACTCGGAGAATGACCGAGATGCTTTCTAGGAGTTATTTGCATTTAGAAACCAGATGACTCCCCATTAAGCGGTCTGTACCATCAGAGAAGCCATTGTCTGATCCTGGGGACCCTTCCTATCTTCCCTGTCACCCTGCTCTTTTGAGGACTGAAAGACGTAAGCCTGCTCTTTAGTTGTACATGGCTTCCTCTGCCCAACTGCTTGTCCCAGCCACGTCTCCTATTTTCCATACTAAAGGATACAAAACAGTTGCTTCATTTTCTTCCATCATGAACGAAGGCCTATTGCTCTTTAAAAAGCTGAACATTTTAATATAATTGAATAAAAATTATTCTGTGCTCGATAATTACTTAGAAAGGAAATGAAAATAACATCTTCATGTTAAATATTCAGAATGTTTCAGACCAGTGTGTTTATGTAATTTCTTCCATTTGCCATTCAGTCATAATGGCTTTCTAGATAAAACTGGTGCTGCATTTAGAGTCATTTTCAGGCGGGGCGAGGAGCGCTGCTAATGGGGGAAACTCGGGTCCTGGCTACCATGCAGTAGTGTAGCTGTCAGCAGTTTAATACTACTAAATAATCAGGTGTGCCTGCCGCATTGTTTTTGTACCTCTTGGGTGAGCACTGTTGGGGAAAAATAACGCTCTTCTGATATGTGATGTCTCTTTCCTATGAGACTGACTTTACATGGAAGGATTATCTTCACTGGGCTCCGCCAGCGGCTCAGCGGTAAAAGAATCCACCCACCATGCAGGAGATGCGGGTTTGGTCCCCGGGTCAAGAAAATCCCCTGGAGGAGGGCAAGGCGACCGACTCCAGGATTCTTGCCTGGAGAATCCCATGGACAAAAGAGGCCTGTGGGCTACGGTCCATAGGGTCACAAAGAGCTGGATACGACTGAGGCAGCTGGATACGACGCGTGCCACTTCCTGTTCCAGGGGAGCTTCCTGACCCAGGGGTCCAACCCACATCTCTTGTGTCTCCTGCACTGGCAGGAGGATTCTTGACCATTAGGGCCACCTAGGAAGCCCCTTCTAATAGTAGTCCTAATTATTTCAGACCTGACCACACGTTTTGTAGAGCCCAGAAATTGTTTGACTGTAACAAGATGATGAGTAGATTTATTCTACTGTATTTTCAGAATTTCAGCTCAAAGTGGAGATCAGAGGGCACTAACCACTCCACATTCTAAGGATGTTGCCAGCAGCTCTAAGGGATGAGGTACCTTTCTACCGCCAGGACCCGAAAGCTTCACTTTCCTTTAGACTGCCAGCTAGGTGGACTTCCAGCTGGGGAGTGCAATGCCCACTTCCTCTTCTGATACCTGCAGGCCCTTTCTTTCCCCTGGTTCAGGGAAGGAAGGGCTCACCCTCAACCCCGCCTGCGTCTCAGGGCCAGCACCCACCTCTCCGCCCGCTCCCGGGTCCTCTCCGTATCCTGACAGGGAGTTGGGGCAAGCAGGGTGAGTGAACGTGAGGCCAGCTCCAGCGTTTATCAGCAAGTCTCGAGGAAAGGGAAGCCATGCTCGTTTGCTGGACACACTGTAGGTTGAGCTTCCCCTGTGGCTCAGCAGTAAAGAAATCACCTGTCAGGCAGGCTGTAATGACCCAGCCTTCCCCGGTGGCTCAAACTGTAAAGAGTCTGCCCGCAATGCGGGAGACCCGGGTTCAATGGCTGGCTGGGGAAGATCTCCCAGAGAAGGAAATGGCAAGCCACCCCTAGTATCCTTGCCTGGAGAATCCTACGGGTGGAGAAGCTTGGCGGGCTACAGTGCACGGGTTGCCAAGAGTCAGACACATGACTGAGCGACGGACACACACTGTCATGCAGGAGACACTGGAGACTGGTTCGATCCCTAGGTCGGGAAGATCCCCTGGAGGAGGAGGGACAACCCTCTCCAGTATCCTTGCCTGAAAAATCCCATGGACAGGGAAGCCTGGTGGGCTACAGTCCATCGTGCCGTGAAGAGCTAGACTCGACTGAAGCAGCTGAGCATGTTGTGTAGATGGTAGCTTGTCAGCCTTGTCTGCACATGGAAATTATCCAAGGAGCAACGCCCAGGCTGCACCCTAAACCAGTTAGGTCACATCTCATTGTGCGGGCCACCAGCCTCAGGGGCTTTGAAAGCGCCCCGGGTGATTCTAAGAGCAGTCAGGCTTGAGGACCGCTGCTGGAAAACGTGCAGGGAGGGGCAGAGGGGTGTATGTGAGGGTCTTTTATTCCCCAGGTCTGGGTCTTAGCCAAAATTCCTTGAAAACAGCAAGTATCTCACTCAGTATTTTGTCAAATAAATAAAGATAAAATTAAGGTTGAGGTTTAATCTGTCTCGTTTTGTAGCAGAAGGCTATGTTTGCCTTTAAGTGAAAGGTCACGATTATACTTGGACTTTTTCTGAAGGGTAAAACGTACAGGAAAATGATAAGATTAATATATCTTATTTGCCATCTTGAAAGCTGCATTTTATTGTCACACTGTAAAATGAGTTTTATCCCAGCAAGATAATCTGGCGGAAGCAGTATGATTGGCATGGGGTAATGAGACATCTGAGTCCCCTGGAGACACATACAACAAAGTCTTTTCCAGCAAGCTCACTCTGTTATCCTGTTCTGACTGTGTGTCCTAAGAATTTAGGTGTTTCATTAAGAACGCGTGTGCCTTTTTCTTTGTCCTTTTTTTGGCTGCTTCACGTAGCTTTCAGGGTCTGAGTTCCCTGACCAGGATCAAACTCGGGCTTGAAGTGAACACAGAGTCGTAGCTGCTGAACCTTGAGGGAAATCCCAAGGAAGGCGTGCGCTTGTTAAAGGCACCGCTTCACTGGCTTACTCATTTCTTTCTTTTTCTCACAGCTCAAGAGATGGCTGCCCAGTGCGTCACAAAGGTGGAGCTGAATATTTCCTGTGACAATCTTTTGGATAAAGACATAGGGTCAAAGTCAGATCCTCTATGTGTGTTATTTTTGAATACGAGCGGTCAGCAGTGGTATGAGGTAATATTAAATACTTGCAGCTGAAAAGCCGCCTGAGTTGCTTTTTTGACAATATGAAGAGTTTATTTAAAAAGTTAAAAAATAAAACCATCTCATCTGTTAGTGCAGTTTTTCAGGCAAATTAGTCCTTGATTGTGAAATATTTCATATACATATAGATGCTTCCTTTAGCTATCATGCCAATATTTAGACACATGTAGTATATAAAGATAATAAACAAATACACCTTTGATCTGAAGAAACTTTTTTTGTTTTGGTGGGTTGAATTTAGGTTGAGCGCACAGAAAGGATTAAGAATTGCCTGAACCCCAAATTCTCCAAGACATTTATTATTGATTACTACTTTGAAGTGGTTCAGAAATTGAAATTTGGGATCTATGACATCGATAACAAAACTATCGAGCTGAGCGATGATGACTTCTTAGGAGAATGTGAATGTACCCTTGGACAAGTGAGTACGAATGGTACAGGTGTTTTCTACAGTTGAGCCAAACCATCAGGTGTTTTTGATAAATTCTCTTTAGTTTAATTGTTGGGCTTTCCAGGTGGCACTAGTGGTAAAGAATCTGTCTGGCAATGCAGAGACTTGGGTTTGATCCCTGGCTTGGGAAGATCTCCTGGAGTAGGAAGTGGCAAGCCACTCCGGTATTGTTGCCTGGAAAATCCCATGGACAGAGGAGCTTGGAGGGATACAGTCCATGGGGCCACAAAGAGTCGGACATGACTGAGCAACTGAGCTTATGTTTGCCTTAAACATTATGGAATTTATCTTACTTTTTATGAGGGTAGGGACCATGGTTCTTTTGCAAAGTGTGTATTAGTTCTCATGAGTTAAAGATGTTCCGTTTGCCATTTCAATGAATAGTACCATTACTCTAGCTGCTTGTCTGCTCTTTACAGATTTCAGTACAGTGTTGTTCTTACGTTGAGGTCGTAAATGCTGTCAAGGCGACGGCAACTTCTCTGACGTTCTAACTTGCATGACCGATGCCTCTTGACCCCTTGATAGCCCAGCACAGTCCCTTTTCCTGGCTTGCTCCTCCTTTTGCCTTGGGCATGAACCCAACTCCCCCTCGCAAGCCTTCTCTGACACCCTAGAGTCGTTTGGGTCACCCTGCTGTGCTCACTTGGTGGTCTTCTCCACTCCTTCTACCTAAATGTTTACCATATTTTATTGTAGTCGATTAATTTTATGTCTTTCTAGGATATCACAGGTTGGGTTGGAGCACGGGTGTGTCTGTGGGCTCACCATTGTGCTCCCAGCTCGGTTTGACTTCTAAGGGGAGACAGTGACCGTGTTTATGGGATTTTCGGAGGGAGGAGTTATTTTTTTTCAGTGGGTGATATCTAAGATTTGTCTTTTATGAGTTTATCTTTTAGTCTTGAATTTTTTGGAGATCATTGTATTTCCTATGTCTCAAGGACAACATGGAGCTGGTCAGATTTCTAAAACTTTGATACTTGTATCAAAAAGAAAATTAAAGAAGTACTTATTTTTTGGGAAAAAAATCACAGTATATCTAAAGTTATAGCAAATTTGAGAAACATACCTGTGAGAGTATGTGTGCTAACTGTATTATTTTAATCAAAATGATATCTTATGAGGATTATACATTGAAGTTATGTGTCAGTTGAAAAATTGACAGGAAACCCTTGTTACCTATAGGGGTTTTGTTTCAGCTTAGTGATTTGTATATGTCATGAGGATCTTGCCCTCTTTTTTCTTTACAAGGAAGAATTTGAAGTGGTTGATAAAGAAACTAGTGGTTTGGGGAGATTTTATCCACCAGGATTGGCTCCTTGAAAGTTTTTTTCCATTTGGGTGCAGATGCATTTTGTAATCTCCAAATCTTTAAGGAATGAACTTAATGTTTCCATTTCTAATAACTTTGTATACTTTATTCTCAACCGTCTTTTGAAAACTGTTTAGTTTAAGCATTCACATGTTGAAGTGAAATAGCTCTTTGTATCACTTTCCGGTTTTAACAGATTGTTTCCAGTAAGAAGCTAACCCGACCACTGGTGCTTAAAAATGGCAGACCTGCAGGAAAAGGGAGCATTACGGTAAAATAAGATCCTTTAAAATACAAGTCTTTTGCCTCCTGAGATTTAGCACAAGTGGACAAGCTGAGACTGTGTATATCAGACAGAGATTCTACAGTAGGCGTTATCGTTTGATCCTGAATGTCGCCCTCCACCCTCCCTTGACTTGCCTTAGAGTGATCGCAAATGGAAACTGTGCTGTGCCTAAAAGAAAGTCACACACACCGTGGTAATGCTTGCTTCTTCCTGATGGAAGCATCAATTCCCAGAGTAGGAAGAAATTACTTAATAATGTGAATGGATCAATTTGGCTCTCAGCAAATCAAACATAGGCCCCTCGCATGACAGAAACTTTCCATAGTGGTTTTGATTCCTGAATGATCTTGTAGTATGACGTGGCCATTGAACCGCTCAGTTCTTAACCGTGTTTTGTGTGTGTGCGTGTGCACTTTGCTGTCCGTCCTCTTACCTAAATTTTTCCTTGCTGATTGCTGGACCTGGGCAAGTGAATATATGCATTATCTTATTTTAGATTTCAAATTATATAGTGCCATGCTTTTAAATGTTCTAAATGTTCTAGAGTTGCTGTCCAGGTAGTCACAGCTGTCTGAAGAGACAGCTGTCTTGCTTTAGCTCTGCCTGGGAATGGGAGGCTGAGAGAGTCGTGTTTCAGGATTATTGCAGTTATCAAACACATTTCTCTGAGTAGTTGTTTGCTCTAGTTTAGGTGCCAAAGAATGTCCAGTCTGTTGGGGGTGTTGACTTCTATGTGGGGAACAGAGATCATTGCAAGTAGGTAGCGTTATGGCTTTTGAGGCCATCACAGCCTAGAATTTGTTTTTGACTAGAGTAAGTCTTTCAGTTACCTTGGATGAAAAATATGGAGCTGATATTTGAATGTGTAATGTTCTCTAGGTGTAACTTACCCATGCTTCTCCATCTCTGGAGAGCTCTCACCAGTGCTGTGCAGGGCTTTGATTTTTTCCATCAGAAGAAGGAAGATCCAGTTTCGGCAACAACATTAAAAAGAAAGTTGCATAATGTAAATTAGGCATATTTTGGAAATATATTTATTTCACATGCATAAAGGAAATAATGACAATTCTTTCTTAATAGTACCATTTTGTTACTTATTTTAGACTATACAATGTCAGTGTAGACTTTGTATACTATTAGATAACAGACTAAATCAGTACTTCGTGACTGTATCAGAATCCCCAAAACATTTTCTTTTACTTACCTTGTCTACTCATAGATTTCAGCTGAAGAAATAAAGGATAACAGAATTGTCTTGTTCGAAATGGAAGCAAGAAAACTGGATAATAAGGTAGGTGGGTGATGCAGATTTCAACAAGGATATCATCTTTTTTTCCCCCTCACATTGGTTACTTTTTGAGAAAATAATAATGCAATTAATATTATGAACTCTATCATCTAAACATCATGGAGTATTAGTTCCAAACTCTATTTTCTATATGGATGCATATTTAAGCAGAAGATATTTCTCTTTACCTCTTTCCCCTGGATGTAACCAAAGAGTTTGTATAGCTTAAAAGAAGAGTTAATACAAACATTAACGTTATTGTAAGAGATATTTTAGAGTGTATTTGAATTACTTAAAGAAAAAAGCTAAAATTCCATGCTTTATTGATTAGATTTTCCTCTTTGGGGCTTCTCAGGTGGCGCTAGTGGTAAAGAACCTGCCTGCCAGTGCAGGAGACATAAGAGTCATGGGTTCGATCCTTGGGTCTGGAAGATTCCCCTGGAAGAGGGCTTGGCAATCCACTCCAGTATTTCTTGCCTGGAGAATTCCCATGGACAGAGGAGCCTGGCAGGCTTCAGTCCATAGAGTCTCAAAGAATTGGACTGACTGAAGCACAGATATTGAATCAAAATTCAGCAAAGCCTTTTCTTTTGGAGAAGAGAAAGGCTACTCAATCCGGGTATTCTGGCCTGGAGAATTCCATGGACTGCATGGTCCACGGGGTCGCAAAGAGTTGGACATGACTGAGCAACTTTCACTTTCACTTTCCTCTCTGCATTCAAAATTTAGGATGAATACTAATAAGAACACTTAAGTGTAGTGTATACCTTGGATTGGAATAATTCTTTGAGTGACTTTTGTATGTAATTCTATAATGCAATCAATATTCTTCATCATTTTCATCTACCTTACAATGCAGTTTGCAAATATCTTAGACCAGCCAGATATCCTTAGACCTAGCTAGTTATTTTTTAAAAAATATTTTGGAAAAATGTAAACATACACAAAAATAGATATAGAAATATCTATCTAAAATATCTAAAAAATCTATCAAAAATATAGTATTTCTAAAAAATTCCATGTTCCCACCACCTATCTTTAAAAATGTTACAACTCCTGTCCAATTTTATCTCATCCCTACCCTGTCTACTTTCTCTCCTCCCAGACAGTGTATCATTGCATCCGTAAATGTAGATGTATCTCTAAAGACTTTTAAAATAATACAGTTACTTAATGTGTCTCTTATATTTTTTTAACCTTTACGTTCTCCCCTTCCCTTTACTTCCCTTTCTGTCTCTATTGCTCTCTTGTTTCCTCTCTCTCCCTCTGTCCTATCCATCCATCCATGGATTTATTCAATAAACTGACTCCTTTGTCCTATAGAAGTTTTCACACACAGTATACGCTAGTTAAATCCCTGTGATGTCATGTAATATGTTTGTTTCTCCATATTTTATTTCCTGATTTCTATCAGCTGAAATTGAATCTAGAGGTATGATCTCGTGGCATTTTGAATTGGTATGAGTTTCATAGGTGGTGACACTAATTCCATCAAGAGGCTCACATTGTCAAGTTCTGTTTTTTGGGGTATTAGTGACCATTGATGATAACTACCTAGATATACTATTTTATTAAGAGCCTTCCTGCTGCTGCTGCTAAGTCACTTCAGTCATGTCCGACTCTGTGCGACCCCATAGACGGCAGCCCACCAGGCTCCCCCGTCCCTGGGATTCTCCAGGCAAGAACACTGGAGTGGGTTGCTATTTCCTTCTCCAATGCATGAAAGTGAAAAGTGAAAGTGAAGTCGCTCAGTCGTATCCGACTCTTAGCGACCCCATGGACTGCAGCCCACCAGGCTCCTCCGTCCATGGGATTTTCCAGGCAAGGGTACTGGAGTGGGGTGCCATTGCCTTCTCTGATTAAGGGCCTTAAAATATTGTTATTCTCATGCTATCATTGCTGCTTCTTTTATTACCGAGAATACTTCTCTAGAGAGAAGTATCTTTCTTCACATTAGGCATTTATTTATTCCAAGATAGTTTGTCCAGAAAAGGCAAGCTGAAGTGTTTGATTTTTTTTTTTATATTTACTATTTTTTAGAAGAATAAATTTCTGTAAACTTGACTTTTACAGAAGAGCTTAAATTTTTTTTTTTTTTTTTTTAGTATTTCCAGGAACTCTATTAATCTTATTGATGCTTAAAGTATCCCAAGTTTGACCTATGGGAGGGAACCTATTTAAGTTTGTTCCTGAGCCATTTGGCACAGTCTCAGAAGTCTTTGGCTAGCTTCTTGCTTTGTGGCATGACAGATGTTCCATGCTTATTTTATCTAATTTCTGCCCCAGATTGGCAGGTTAAAGGGAGCCTTTCTATGGTGAGTCCACGATGTGGTACTAAGGGGTGCTTAATGTTTATTGATTGCTGTTGCTCATTCTTTCTAGGACTTTTCAGTAGATAGCTATAGGAAAGTCTTTTCTTTTTTAAGGAAAACTAAATCGTAAACTTGTATAACAAATTCCAATTCAAATGTAAAATTACAAGGCTGTTATTTCTTTAATTCTGTAGTTGCACCTCTTTTTACGTATGTCAAATGTTGATTCATAAGGAAACTAACATAACTGCTTATGTTTTGCCCTATATAATATCTAACAGTTTAAAAATACAAATATACATGTTACAGCAAAAATATTTTTACTGACAATAGCTTGAACTTTCTTTGAAGTGTTTTTTTGCCTTTAGGGTTATATATTCCACTTGAATTATACGAATTTAGTTCCTGGGTTTTAAAGGAATAATTGTTCTCTGAGTGGTTATGCTGTAACATTAACACATAATCAGATTTTGCTTTTGATATTTAGAGATTGCTTTAAATTTTTTTTGGTTTAATTTTGCTTTATAGTCACGTATAAGATGGTTCCAAAGCTAACAGAAAACAAGGTATATTCAAGAAATTTAGCTTCTTTCCCTGTCCACGCTGCAGTTTTTTCTCTTGCTGTATTTTATTCATTTGTAAAACTTACATTTAATGGCTTAATCCTTCATTTTCCAAAAAACTAAGGGGTTTTTTTGGTGTCTATGTACACGTGTGTCTCTGTGTGTCTCTCTGTGTGTATATAAATGTACAAATAGATAGATATGGATGTATATGTCATATAGGTAGATATGAGTGTGCACGCCTGTGTGTGTGTATATATTTACATTTCCATACCCTAGCCCAGCCCCAGTCTTTGATTAAGTGAAGCATGATATATTAATATCACGCATGCATTTCTCTGCCTTGCTCTTTTGACTTAACTCATCCTGGAGGTCAGAGTCAGGGACTTCTACTTCTTATTTTAGCTCTTCTGTTGACAGCTTCATGAACTGTCAAGCAGGGTCTGTTTTTTGACCTTCAATATGGTAGTAATGATATTCTCCCTTTCTCAAAAGATTATCTCCAAGATAAAAAAGACAGAGGATGTTCATGTGCTTTTGGGAAAGTTAGCTTCTCTGGGTATAATATTGTTCCTAGTTTTATAAAATGGAGCATAGAGAGGCTTATTACATTGCTTAAATTCTTCTTAGAGAGAAGGTTAAATTTTAAAAGTTCTGTGTAGTCTTTGTGTTTTTATTTTTGACTATGAGGGATGTGTTCCTTTCCTAACATTAAAGTATGCCGAGGAGGGAAATAATATCTTAGTTCTTAATTTAATATTGAAGTAAATTCAGTACTGAAACAAATCTTCAGTTTAGGAACATATGTGCATGCATTCCTGTGGGCTTAACAGATGTCCTTTCACTTTCACAAATAATAAGTAATATATGCTAAGGCAGATAGAAGTTTCAAAATGAAGATAAATAAAAATGAGAAGGTAAAGTCATCCACAATCTTACTATCTGAGTTTTACCTTTGTACATCTTTCCAGAATTTTATGTCCCTGTGGAAGAGCATCTGTGTGTGTATGTGGGTAAGATGGCGCTAAGGAGACGTTTGGACACTCACTGTGCTCGCGCGTTGCACAGGAGAGCTGTGCCTGGTGAATCACAGAGGAAAGAGAGCACATCTTGTGCCCTCCCAGCACTTCTGTTGTGCGCTTCACGTGTCTCCTTGTCTGTGCTCCCTTGCGTTTGTGCAAAGAAACGTGTGGGATTGCCAAACGGGTATTGGACATAGCAGGGTAAGATGTGAAATCAAGGCTCAGATCCATCAGTTCATTAGCTGTGTGATTTTGGCGAAGTCTTTAACTCCTCTGAATCCAGTTTGTCCTGCCTCTCGTGGAGCTAGTACGACTACTGTACGGGATCATTTAGATAAAATTACTTAGTGCTGTGTGAATGAGTGAATGATACTAATAATGAAAATAAGCTAAAAGCGTCCTGGGTTGATAATGGGTTCTGTTGATCACTGTATTCTAAAGCCATCATGTGTTTTGAGATGTAAGGGTGTAAGGATAATGAGCATTTATCAGGAATGCCTTAAAAGTTCTCCTCGTAGACTTTAGCAGGTTTATGTTTGTGAGGAATGTATTGGGATTTGTATTTATTGCTGTATTGTACTATCTCTCTCTATATATGTCTATCTGTTTATATGTCTATCTGTTTATATGTTTATAGAATTAAACTTCAGGTACTAAAGACATGTAACATGTATAAAGTGTGGTTTCGCATGTTTTAGGAGGAGAATAATTGCTTTGCTTTTTATTTTAATGTAGGATCTATTTGGAAAGTCAGATCCTTACCTAGAATTCCACAAGCAGACATCTGATGGAAACTGGCTAATGGTTCATCGAACGGAGGTGAATATCTGAGTTTGAAAAGTAGGGTTGAAGTTTCCTTTGGAATTGTGATAATCTGAATTTTAAAAGTTTATGTACTTATAAAAGTATCCATCTAAATTCAGACGTATATAACTGCCAGAGACACAAGGCCAGCATGCTCGTTTCTTTTTTTTTTAATGAGAAGGTGCTGCTATGCTTAGTTGTTTTTTTCAATTACTTACTTTTGGCTCAGCTGGCTCTTTGCTGCTGCCCCCGGGCTTTCCGCGGTTGCAGTGAGTGGGCTCTGCTCTCTAGTGTGGAGCCCGGGCTTCTCATACTGCTGGCTTCTCCTGTGGGCTGAGGGCTCCAGGCGTGCGGTTCAGCGGTCACGGCACCCATGGGCTTAGTTGCCCCAAGGCCTGTGGGGTGCTGCAGGAACTGAACCTGTGTCTCCCGCTCTGGCGGGTGGGTTCTTCACCTCTGGGCCCCAGGGAAGTCCCTCCGCCTTATTTCCAAAATCCTGTAAAGGACACTGAAATGTATGCCAGTGTATCCTTCCCTAGATCTACCAGATGGCCACACCAGCGCACGGGAGTGTGCTCTCTCTTGTTCACGCCCTCGTCCATGACCTTTTGCCAAACTATCCTAATGTAGGCAACAGACATCGTGGCTCTTCACCTTTAACTGCTACAGGTATTTCTCAAGAACGAAGGCATTTCTCTACACCTCCATAACTGAGAGAGTTAGCGCTGATTTAGTAACGTGATTTACTATCCCGTTCATCTTCAGATCCTCCCAATTTCCCCAAACACGTTTTTTATGTGTTTTGTATTGTTTAATGCAGGGTCCGTTCCAAGTTCACATTTTGCATTTGGCTATTATGTTCCCTAGGTGACTCAGTGGTAAAGAACCCTCCTGCCAGCGCAGGAGACATGGCTTCGATCTCTGGGTTGGGAAGATCCCCTGGAGAAGGAAATGGCAACCCGCTCCTGTATTGCCTGGGAAATCGCATAGACAGAGGTGGACTGGCTATGGTCCATGGGGTCACAAAAGAGTTGGACACAGCTTAGTGACTAAACAACAACAAATTAGTCTTTAAGCACTAACTTATTTTATGTGAAATTGTGTTGTCAGTTGACCTTGTACTTACCCTATCCCATCTGGAATGAGCTATTTGTCTTAGGAAGCCTGATTTTTCCTTTAAGAGGGTAGGATTTGCACAGCAGGGTATGAGTGCTCATTACTGCTGAGCACTTCTAGACCTTTTCAGTGGAAATGAGAAATACGTTTGTGTATATATGTTTATATATTACACATTAAAAAAACCTAAAATCATGAATTTATACCATTTTTCTCATTATCAAATATAGCAAGATCCTTTCCCAACCTTTCTTATTCCATATTTGAATCTTGTGTCCTGCAGTGAAAACTCTGGTTTCCAACAAAACCAATAATCTTCTGAAATTTTTAAGTGCATCTTGTAATGGTTGGATGTATTTCCCAGTTTTTTTTCTTTCTCAGAATGTACCTTGACTAGACAGTCCCTCACATTCTTCATATAACAGGTGTATAATATGGTCCTAGCTAGATTTTCACTGACGAAGTTGGGTGGGTGAAGAGGTGAAGAATGAACGGTGCAGTTGGTAGGAACCTGGGAAAGGCAAGAGCAGAACATTAACGATGAATGGAATGTTTTTCTAACTGGTTTTTATTATTATTATTATTTAATAGGTTGTTAAAAACAACTTGAATCCTGTTTGGAAGCCTTTTAAGATCTCTCTTAACTCTTTGTGCTATGGAGATATGGATAAAACTATTAAGGTAATTTGAAATTATATATATATTATGTACACACAATCACACTCACTGCTTTTATAAATTAGTTCATTGGCTAGTACTTAAAGAAAGTAAATGATGTAAGTTTGAATTTTATTTATATTTAGGAATGCTAAAATAGAAATGTTTCTGATAAGCAGTCAGTCTAAAGGAGCAGAGCCATTTTAGTGATCTGTTGACCTGTTGAATGCTTAATCAAACATTGTGGGTTTTATTTTATTCTTCATTTTTAAAAATAAAATATTTAAGTCTTCCCTACTTTTTAATAAGAGTCTTCTGCTCTGTGAATAGAAACAGTTAACTGCACTCTTTGGCTTTGGTGTGTCCCTTGCAATAAAAATAGGTATTACTTTAACTGAGAACCCAGAGCTTCCTTCTGCCTTCAGCGCAGAGCGCAATAGTGGTGACATTTCCCGTCACTGATTTTCAGTTCAGTTCAGTCGCTCAGTCATGTCTGACTCTTTGCGACCCATGGACTGCAGCATGCCAGGCCTCCCTGTCCATCACCAGCTCCCGGAGCTCAGAGGAAGGTATAATTTATTATTTATATTATACTATATTATATTTATATTATATTATTTATATTTATTTGGATGGCTTTAGTTGTAGAGTTTTTAAAGGAAGGCAAAGTAGATGCAGGGAGCTGCAGCAGATAGCTAAGAATTTTTTAAATGTTTTCACGTATAGCCAATATAGATGTATTATTTTAAAGACACTTTTATATTAGTCACTTCTTTACGTAAGATTCCCTATAGGAGCCTTTTCATGTATTGCAGAGGTCAGCAAACTGGGGTGAGTTTTTTGTTTTTTTTTTTTTTTCTTTTGATAATTAGCATAGTGAAAGCAGGCACAGTGATGAAGGGATCTGAGTCAAACCACAGTCCAAGACTTGACTTAGACCTTTAACCAGCTAAGGGATCTTAAACAGGTTTTCCAACTTCCTTACTTAACTTCCTTACTTATATAATGGAGAACATAATGTCTACATAGCAAAATAAAATCAGGAATAAATTAATGTATGTGAAAAGTTTCATAAACTGTTAAACACAGTAGAGATGCTATTATTATTGAAAACCATTTCATTTCTTAGATCCATAAATTTTTTCCTCATTTTTCAGAGAATTTTAAAGATCAATATGATTTGTGTGATATTTCAAACAGCAGTGAAAATTTTGGTACAAAATAAATAGAAAAGTAGCCTTGCACATTACTTTGGTCAACTAGAAAAAATGCACAGCGTGAGAGTTTTGAGTCAAGTTTTATTGGGGATAATCTGAGGGCTGCAGAGACAGCACCTCGGAGAGCTCTGAGAAACTGTTCCAGAGAGGCAGGGGAAAGGTCAGTGTTTATGTGATTTTGGTAAAGGGGGGAATACATGCAACCAAGCACAGGTTTTCCCTGAAGGTTTCTACGAGTCTTGTGAAGCTTCTGCTGGTCATGAGAAACCATCGTGACCGTGAAGGATTTTAGTGCTTTTCTAGATATGCGGAAATGCAAGAATTGGCTTCATAAAATCAGCTCCTGCGAATATTTAACTGTCTGAAGACCTGTCCTGCCAGTTTTTCCCTGAACGTAGAGTGCCTCACTTCTGCTCTCCACCCTGAACTCCTTCAGGGGCCACTGAAGGTCCGCAGCTGCAGCGTCACTTGATTTAACCCCTGTAGAGGTGATGGCAAGCCCCCATGGAGCGGGCCAATCTGTAGTTGACACTTTTTACTGTTATATTAAATCTAGACCTTTTGCTTTTCACATTAAAAGTAATAAGGCTTCATTAGATCTAAGAAGTAAGAAAGGCTAGGAAAAAAATGCTTAAACTCTGTTTGATTGTTTGTAATAATATATTAACAATGAAACAATATTTCTTAAACTTCTTTTTTTTGTGCACAGTGTCATGCTCACAGGGCTATTTTGTTATAGTAAGTAAACCGATTTTTTGAGCTTTCTGTGATGAATGTCTTCATTCTTGAAAGATTCTCCACTTGTTTTCACTATACGCCAATTGGTTCGCCACCCCATCTCTGTCTTTCTTTCTTGAGTTCTGTATTTCTTTGCAGTCATCAGAGAGTCATCCATCACTGATTCTCTTGGTGTTTGGAAATTGCTTAGAGGTGTAGTAAAGAGTTATAGAGCAGAGAATAGAGTCGGAATCATTGGTAATTTCTTTGCTGCAGTGTGAATGTCCCAGTGTTGCCATTCTAGCATGGATTATTATTTTCATAAAATTGTGCGAATAAGAAAAATAACCATGCATGTCTAAACTGAGAATGCATTAGTGAATGTAGTATTGTGTGACGTGTGCAGTCTTTTGCATATATACATATGCAATATGTATATATGTGTACATTTCAGGTTCACAGACTACTGAAGCTGTTGTTTAAAACAGCTAATAGTACTGGTTTTCGAATTTTTGAGAAGGGAAATTAAATGACATAAATCGTTACGCCTTTTGCCTCAAACTGTATCTGAACACATGTCAGCATAATAAATGTCACATTTTCCTTTAACATCTAACATTTGTCTTTAATGGGACAACAGTGAACTTTTCTTACAAGTTTATTATAGTGAGTTATCAGGAATTACATTTTAAAAATGTTTTTGCATTCCCAGAAGTTTTGGACAGTCTAAACATGAACTGTTTTAGCTCTTCCGTAAGTTTTGTTTGAATAAAATCTTGGTCTTATCAAAGCCTGATCTTGTTGTCTTTAGGTATAAATTGGAGTTGCCTGAATGCAAATCTAAAATGCAGTGTTCTGTTTTCTGTAATTTAAAAAAAAACCTCTTAAAAATGAAATTATTAAAATATTATTTTAACTTTAATTTTAATTCCTCTAGAAAATTATTGATGTCATTCATTTTCTGTCAGATAAAGGGCTTTCGGTTTAAAAATTGAGTATGAAAAAATAAAAATGAGTATCAGATATATAGATCAAGAGTTACTGACTGAAGTGCTGGAAACAAATAAAAGCACTTACTGTTACTCAGAATTGCCATTCTAGATCTAGCTTGTTTTCATTTATTGACTGTTTGATTTTTAGTCTTGAAAAATAATGAAAATATATGGAGTGAAAGACTTCCTGTTTTGATAAGCACTCAACTCACTTTTCATAGAACTGAGGAAAAAAAATCACTTTGCTTGGTGAATATATATAAATCCTGAGTGTTTTAGCTTGATGATTAATATAACTTGGTAAAGGATTATAGCATAGGGCAAATGCAAATTACTTTTCAATTATAGGCCTTTTATCTTAAATCATAGGCTCTAGAAGTATTCAAAAGTTTCCTTGGCACAGATTTACTTTGTCGGTTACCACGCAAGATAGGTCCTTTTCTAAGACCATTAAATTCTTCTGTCTGCCTGGCATCCTCAGCAGATGCTGTGTGCAGCGCATGTAATGGATGTTTGCAGGAAGAAATGTTTGTAATTATAAAGCAGTGTAAAAGCTTAAGTTCTTTATGATCACACTGAACACTTCCGCTTGCTAAGAGTTCACACCATGTTAATTTTCTCACTGCAATGATTATTCTGATATTCTTGTGAATATTTACACTTTGACAGCATCTGCCAACATGGAAATCAGATACTCTCAGCTCTATTCCATGTGTTTTAAGAAATAGTGAACATTTAATGGAAGCCATAGCTCAGACTGGACTTGGCCTTGTCTTATATGGAAACAGCATTGTGATGACCCAGTGTAGACACTTCCTCAGTGGGCTAAATACTGTTTTCCTGGAATTTTCCTTTTCATTGTGGGAGTTGTGATCCTCAGACTGATGCAAATCCAACTTCATTGAATCTAATTCCTAAAAGAAGCCAAGCCTCACCAGATTTCAGCTAATGAAATACATTTTCCATAGTTATAAATCATCTAGAATTTAATTATATGATTTTTAGCTGCTTAGAATACTGACTTCCTTTCTTCCTTCAGATAGATAATGGCTTTTAGCCACTGTAAAATAGCAAAGTGAAAAGTGGATGAGAGAGAAGGTCTAATTCCATTTCGATTTTATTAGAACTTGTAAAGGGCATATACGAGAACTGGAAACTGCTCAACATGGAATTTCAACAGTATGTGTGTTTTTCATGTGCCTGCAATCTGTCTTAGAATCTTATCCCAAGAATAGCCAGGGCTTGAAAGGGTTTCAGTATTATTCCTCTAGAAACTTGGTTCCTACTTCTCCAAGTAGGACTGTGTATTAAACATTTTCACTTATTTTAATTAAAAGTGCGCTTCTTGGCAAGTCCCATTTATTGCAACCAATTCTTTTAAACAAAGTGATTTTTATATATTTTTATTATGCTTCCTTATAGGTAGAGTGTTATGATTATGACAATGATGGGTCACATGATCTCATTGGAACATTTCAAACCACAATGACAAAACTGAAAGAAGCCTCCAGAAACTCACCTGTAAGTTGCACCTTTGTTATTTGCATATACCTTATATTTGGCCCTGTATTTGTTGCTTCATTTTTTCCTCTTGAAATAGCAAATAGCTTTCCTTGCTTTTACTCTATAATATGTAATATTCTGAAATCTGTGAATTTTGTTTAAGTAGTCAGATGATTCAAAATTCTTACTTAGGGTGAATTTACATTTATGTTTAGAAGTTTGGTTTCCTTTCACTATGGACAAATATATGTGGTTTGATTGAAAAGCCTTCGTTTTAAAGATCTTGGCACTTCATTGGCCACAATAATTAATATCTACATGAGACAAATACCAAGGCTTAAATTGTGGACATTTATTCTCCTTTTGGATCCTTTAGAAATTGGCTTTTACCTTCTGTCCCTCTTTGACGTGTCCTTGCCCAAAGGAAGGATAAAAGCATAGTTATACTACTTCAAATTATGTAGTATTAAGTTGCCAGCTAATGGACTGATTTTGTTAGGATCGTTTGTTTGCCTTAATTACATTCAGTTTGTTAGTTAGTATTCCCACATATTTCTGAGATTGCTTCTGAAACTTTCCTGTCTCTGTGGCAAAGTGCCTAAAAACTATTCCAGAGTGTTTTTTATATAAAACTTATAAACTGCTTCCCTCTTCCTTAACTTTCTAGTTTGAATGAAATAAGTTAATTCTCTTTTTAGCTTACCTAGAATATGCTCTTATATAGCATTTGCTTTTGAAAATCCAAACGTGAAGTTTAAAAGGTAAGAGATTATGGTCAGAATGGAAGGTCTTTTTTTTACCAAGTTATGTAAGTGAAGTGACCCAAAAGAAGATACTGATAGTTTTAGATCAAAACTTAAATACTAAATGAGTAAATAAAACTTAATAGCTTTTTGATTGACATAATTGGGAGAAATGAGCTTTGAGCTAACAGAGTGGGACTAGAACTCTCAGTAGGTCATACAGAGATCTCTAGTCCTATCTCTACGGGCTTGCCAAGTGGCTCAGTGGTAAGGAATCCGTCTGCCAGTGCAGAAGATGTGGATTTGATCCCAGGGTCAGGAAGATCCCCCGGAGTAAGAAATGGCAACCCACTCCAGTGTTCTTGTCTGGAGAATTCCATGGACAGAGGGGCCTGGTGGGCTACAGTCCATGGAGCTGTAACGAGTCAGACACGACTGAGTGACTGAGCACAGAGTCCTGTCCTTACCCCCTGGTCACAAAGCCCAGGTCCTTGCGTAGCAGAAGTGCTTGTGTGAAGTAAAAAGGGCTTTTCCAATCACACCTAATGGTTCAAATGCAAAGGTTGAATTAACAGTTTAAATTAAAACAACAGTAAAATTCAGCTGTAAATATTCTGCTGAAAGATATATATGTTTATTTTTAAGGGCAGAAATAATGGAAAACTGTGACAATCTGAACATTTCTATACAGCAAGCTTCCTAAAAGAACTAAATATGAGGAGCGGTGTGTATCGTCGTTTCTCTGGTTTCAGTTTGATGTTATTTTGCAGAACCAGTAAATGACCTGCTTTTAGAAGAGAATGAACCAGAAACTAACCGCGTAATACTTTACAGAGCACGTAGGTGGTGGTGGTTTAGTCGCTAAGTTGTGTCTGACTCTTGCGACCCCATGAATCGTAACTCGCCAGGCTGCTCTGTCCAGGGAATGTTCCAGGCAAGAATCCTGGAGCAAGTTGCCCTTCCCTTCTCCAGGGGATCTTCCTGACCCAGGAATCAAACCCGGGTCTCCTGCACTGCAGGCAGGTGATTTACCAACCGAGCTATGAGGGAAGCCTCTTCAGTTCCGAAAAGGGGACATTAATCCTATCTCGCAAGGTTGTTGGCAGAATTACATGAGATAATTGATGGAGTAATAAAGTGTTCGGGGTCTAGGACCTCACTCCTTTGATGCAGTTGGGGAGAGGATGCCAGTCTTAGCATGTGGAACTCTCCTAAATCCAGCTAACTTGGTCCTTCCCTCCCCCATGATAGAATGTGGCTTTTAATACTCATTAAAAGTTGCAGTGACAAGGTTTATCCACTCAGTCATCAAAGGCAGGACTCTATCTTATCAACTCTGTGTTCAGTACCTGGAAGGTGCTTGTGGCTTGGGTGGATACTGTGAAAATGTGGATAAATGAAGTGAAGTAATGTAGCCTTTCGGTTTAGGGCATTTCTGCATCTCTAATATTCAATAATTAGTGTGTATGATAATGACTGAAACTCTGAACCATCAAGAGATTTTTTTATTTTAACATCATTTTATTTGGTGTCATTGTTTCAAAGGTATTTTTAAATGTTTGATTCTTAGAAAATTAGTAATGCCTCTGGCTAAAGTATGTAAGTTGCTTTCTATTGACCAGAAGAGGTGACTTATCCAGTATTCACTGAGTGTTTCTTATTACTAGGCAAGACAGTGAGAATTTCAGGGTATAACTTGGAAGTGACTGTACCCTAGCTATGAAAAAAATTAATGAAATGAAACAGTTGAGATTAATGCCAAGTATGTAAGTTTTATGTAGCTGTGGAAGCTTAATGAGAGAGACGGTGGTCAGAAGAGACTAGAACAGGAGCTGATGCTACGCGGAGCAGGATGGCTTGAGCCAAGCCTCCAGAGGCATAGTGGGTAGGAGTTGGAAGGGAAGATGGTCTGTTTGTGGGAAGAAGACATTAGATCTGTTTCTGTGCATATTCCCAGTGGAAAGGGATGATCTTTGCTGCGTATTTTACCATGGAATTGGGCTTCATATATTTCTCTTTTCTGATGGTTGTTTTTTTTTCTTTTCTAAGCAATGTGTTTTTGTGCTTTGTGTGGGTGACAGCTAAAAATAATATTTTGTTTCTTTTGTTATAAAGAAGAAAGATGATTACTTGGAGCATTTAGAAGGAAATGATCTACAAAGGAAACATTTATACTTAGAAACTATTTTAAAAGGTACAAAGTTTTAGAAGTGCTTTTAGTAAATGTGACTGATAAATATTTCATATATATATAATATAGCGTGCAATCATTTCACAGTTGTATTTTGTAACAGACATATCAGTAGATGGTTTGATTCTAAGAAAAAAGTCATTCACTTAAATTTACATGAGCACTTTCTAATATCACTAATAATATTGAACATTTTGTCTTTTCTTCCTGTAGGTTGAATTTGAATGCATAAATGAAAAAAAGAGGCAAAAGAAGAAAAGCTACAAGAATTCAGGGGTTATCAGCGTGAAGCAGTGTGAGGTCGGTTGCTCTTGACAGCTTATAGTGTAATGAGATCACATTTTAAGTTCTTCTATGAATATAGTATATATCACACAAGCACTTTGAACAGTTGAAAATTACATGAGCATCTGGGCCCCTTTAGAGAAGAAAATAGGAAATAGTAGAGAAATCTTTCAAGTAACTTTGCTTCCAAGGTTTGACAGCTCTCTAACAAAGGACAAATTAAAGTTTTTCATTATCTTAGGAAATACCGGGCTCCATTGGTGTTTTTCTGGTGCATCAGTGGAAATGACTTAGCTCAGTGCATCAGTCCTGGTTATAATTTCAAGATGAGATGTTATGAGTGAAGGGGAAAAATCCAAGAGATTTCTTGGGTGGGAGTTTTTGCTTTTGTTTTTGAATGTATTAAAGTCTCAACATATTAAACTCATTACTAGTTTCTGAAAACCAGTGCATTTCATCTTTGGCTATTGATATTCTAATCTTAACATGCTATAATTATCTCGAATCTTACAGATTCATGACATGTAGGGGTAGGTTGCTTTAAATTCAAATGTAGGGGTGGGTTCTATGTATTTATATCTTGTGCTTTTATATCAGTTTATAAATAATTAAAAATGAATGCCAGGGAGCTCTTTGCTTCTCTTAAAAAAGTAGGAAAGTTTTAATTTTGTTTACTATTTATTTCTAGATTACAGTGGAATGTACATTCCTCGACTATATCATGGGAGGCTGCCAGCTGAATTTTACTGTGAGTAACACGCTGGATTTTTCACAGTAGACTGTAGTGTGTGGCTTTTTCCTTCTATTTTACAGTGTTCTTTCTTTTACTGCCAAACTGACTTTGTGATGAAATGTACACAGTCTGTTGAATATGGTCTCTGCAGAGAGTTTGTCTAGGTTCATCCAGAAGCTTTTGGCCTTGTCGATAATACCTTTTCCACCTGCAAAAAAAGCATGTGTGTATAAATCAGTGATTATCCTGCAGTAATTTAATTAACAAAAAACATTAATCAAACGTACCAAAAAGTCCGCTATGTCTAAAGTCATAGATATAATAATCTATGATTTAAGACATCTAGAAAATTAGGAATAGCAGGTTGCTTCAGGCTGAGGCTGTAATTGTTTAATTGTCGGGAAAATACCTGTTGGCTCACAGCCTTGTTGGCAAATCCGAGCAGCGGGCTCAGGGATGAGTGTTTCTGTGTCAGCAGTCAGTGTATGTTTCCTGGACATCAAGCGAGGATGCCCCTGCCTTCCCCTTAGTAAGGACCGCAATTGTCATTTGGCAGGTGGGAGTGGACTTCACTGGCTCCAATGGTGATCCGCGTTCTCCCAACTCCCTTCACTACATCAGCCCCAACGGTGTGAATGAGTATCTGACTGCAATCTGGTCTGTGGGGCTGGTCATTCAAGACTACGATGCGTGAGTACGACTCCAGTGCACATCTCCCCAGAAACGGCAGTGTCTGTGCCTTCTGCTGGTCCTCCGAAGTAGTTGATGGGATAACGGTGCCAGGGAGAAGTAACTTTCTCCTTAAAATTTCTCTTGTCTTATCTTTCCTATTTTTCCCTTTGTGAACAGTCAGTGTTTGCCTTTGACCTTTAATCTCTGGCTGTGATTAGTTATAATGTATTATGTGTAGAGTCCTTCTCTAACAGCTGACTGTTGGCAAGGCTTTTGTTTCTTTGATCTAGTTTTCTTGGGGCTTACTCATTAGGGATAAGTTATTTCTGTGGTTGAAGTCCAGAAGACACATTTTGTAAACACTCGTAGACACTAATTTTTAATATGTCTATTTTCTAGGCAGTTGTTGTCAAATTAGTTTCTTAATGGTGATTTTCAACAAGCGCTACAGGATAACTTGATATAATTGCTATGAAATATTTTGAATTGATTCTCAATGGATAGATTTTGAATAGATTAAAGTAGGTCCTTCTGATGATGTCCTAAACAATAGAAAAAAAAATCCACATTATCAGTTTTTTGTTTTGTATCTGTTAGGGTACAGTATACATTTTCACTTGTTTTTGTCTATCATTTTATGATAAAAGTCCAACATATTGATGGAGTTTTTCATTACTCTATTATGCCATTTAGATGAAATTCTTAGACAAACAAATTTAAGGCAAGGGTAGCAGTTCCAATACCAGCCTAATAGAATTTAAGACAAAACTCATTAAATGCAATTAAAAAATTACTTTATAGATACTGTTATATAATCCAAAATGAAAATATAAGTATGGATATGGTTAGTAATAGAGTATCAATGTATTTCAATCAAAAATGGCTGGAAATATGATAAAAGTTTCAAAGAAACACAGTTGCAATGGGACTTAGATTAAAAAACTAGTAAATTTACAGGGTTACTTTTTCAGAGTGCTTCCTGGAAGTTAAAAGAAAAAGTTAACTAAGAAAAGCTTACCACATGAAAATTAAAAAAACTCTTACATAGTTCTTAGATCAAAGAGGAAATCAAAGTGTAAAAGCAGACTGTCTAGAAATAAAGGGTGTATACATGGTCTCCAGCAACTTAGTTCCCCAGCCCACAGCAGTGGAAGCATCAAGTCCTAAATGCTGGACCACCAGGGAACTCCTTTTCTTTCATTTTTTTCAAGCATCTCCAGGGACTTGAACCTAGGCCCTCCAGTTAAAAGTCTGATTATTCTACCAACTGAGGTACCCAGGCAGTACCCAGGCATCTTTATAAAGGAAGATTTCTGACACTTTTATTTTTAAAAAAGAATTGAATATAAATGGACTAGCTTTTCAACAAAGTAAAATTCAAGGATAGAAAGAAAAATATACATACAGTAATAGGGGATTCCATATACATGTTAGCTGTTATATGTCAAGGAAAATTTTAAATCCTTTCTATATGATATTCATCTAATCCTCATGCTTGGTTCTGAGATAGGTGGTATCATCATCTTCATTTTACGGATGAGAAGCCTGAGGCAGGAAGGCTAAAGTCACGTGTCCAGGGTCCCTCAGCGGGTAACGGCAGACACAGAACCGCACCTGGGCTGTCTGGCTCCGGAGACTTGTCCTCACCACTCTGCTGTGCTCTGCTTCCTCCAGACACACAAAGTGATGACTTACACACACCAAGTTAATAAATTAAATGACAAGATGATTCTTCGCAAGTTCAACAAAATTTAAGAGAATCTTTGGTGATACTGATCCCTAAGAAAAAGAGAAAACGTGTAGAATATTAGTAATGAGACAGAGATCATAAGCGTAAATTCAGAAGAAAAATCATTAAACATTGTATGTTAATGTTTGGTAAAATGTTATACTATTTCAGTGAAAAAATCTAGGTTGAAGGATGATTCTTTTAGAAAGCTACAAATTACCAAACTTGGCTCAAAGAGGCAGAGAACCTCGTCAGACCAGGAACTGGTCAAAGAGCTCTTCTCACAAAGGCACCAGCCAAGACAGCTTCATGCATAAATGAGAAATGAATTCAAACCTGAGAGAATCAAGGGAAAAATGTTAGAAAGTAGTGAAAATTCAAAAGGTGGTGACATACAACATAAAATAAAAAATCAGCAATTTTTCATGAACCAGCAAAAACCAATTGAAGAAACTATAGTGAATAAAAGATCACAGTTCATAACGCAATAAAAAAATGAGAATAAATTTAGGCAAAGGTCTAGGATATTTAGTGAGAGAAAACTACAGAATTATACCCAGGGGCAAAGAAGGAAAGATATGTCATGATTCTAGATAGGCAGATGTCACAATGATGAAAATATAACGTTTCTCTCTGGATTAGTCAGTTTTAATCAAAATTCCAATGGAACCTTGAAAAAATGATTCTTATAATTTTCTAGAGGGTAAAATGAATCAGAATAGCCAAGTTTTTCAGGGGAAAAAAAAAGGGAAATTTGTGCTTGCAGATATTAAAACTTGATATGTGAATATATATATATATATATGTATATATATATATATGACTTATTTCCCTAGTGGTTCAAATGGTAAAGAATCTGCCCACAATGTGGGAGACCCAGGTTCGATCCCTGAGTCAGGAAGATCCCCTGGAGAAGGGAATGGCACCCCACTCTAGTACTCTTGCCTGGAGAATTCCATGGACAGCGGAGCCTGGCACTACAGTCCATGGGGTCACAGAGTCAGACGTGAATGAGTGACTAACACTTTCACTTTGGGCTTCTCTGGTGGCTCAGCTGTAAAGAATCCGCCTGCAATGCGGGAGACGTGGGTTCCATCCGTGGGTGGGGAGATCCCTTGGAGGAGGGTGTGGCAACCTGTCGGGGTCCAGCCCCGGTGGATCCAGGGTGATTCGAAGGTGGGGATGGAGTCGGCGTCTTTGGAAAAATACATATTTAATCACAGATATAGAGAGATTGGAAATGGATAGTGCAGTAGGAAGATGAGTGGAGAAAAAGAGGCTGAATAACTTGGATTATGTGGAATAGCATCCATGCTCCAGATGGGAATTCAGCCAGAAAAACGGGAGCAAGAAAGAAGCGACATGGGGGAATCAGTCTTTCTGGAAACTGATCCGATTTCTTTATTTTTGGGTTTGCTTATATACTTTTTGTTACACATAGGGATGAATACAGAGTCACGTGGGGGTCAGCAGTCCTGACCTTTATCAAAATCAGGTGCTTCACATAAATGTATAAAAAAAAGGTCTTAGGGATATTACATCATCTTCTGGCCATGAGTGAGACCTGCTGACATTTTATGATCCTTTCTTTCTGATAACCAAAACAGTTATTTCTTCCAAGGGTGTTTTTTCTTAAACCAGGCACCACCCTCCAAATAAAGTTGCATTCCTATAGGGTGAGGGTGTAGTGAGTTACAATCAAGAAAGGAATTTATTTAACCCAAGGTTAACATGATTAATCTTAAAGGTTAATACTTATTTCTCCTATATGCTTAGAGGTTAATACTTATTTCTCCTATATGTTAGTTATATTCATTATAAGGGCAGGGAACATGGAGATTTAGCAGCAAACATCAGCCCAACAAGTGAAAATCCTTTCACCAATGCTCCCCTTAAGATCTATTTAGTCTTAAGATATGATAAAGTTACATTCTTACATAGCAAGGACACAGTGATTTATAACAAACTACAGTGATCTATTACGAAAGAGAAAATCCATTAACTCAAAAAGTCTAGTATTGCTAACATCAAAAACTACTGTATTTCCTTTTCTATATTCCAAATACATTGATTAATATATTCCCAGGTGCCTAAGGATATGGAGGCCTGGTGGCAATCATTGACTCAACAAGAAGAAAAAGCCCTATGCTAATTAAGACTCAAAATACTCCAAAACTCTCTGTGCTGTTTCTGGTTGAGAGGTAGTAAACAATCATGTGGCAGGAGTATGGATAATCCTGTCACACAAGCTAGTCTGTCAGCAGAGAGGTTTGACCTGAAACATCGTTGTCCCACCCAGAGCAGGGAATTAGCAGCAGTTATTGACACAACAAATGAAGAACCCTTCACCAATATAATCCCTAACCAACACACTATATTAATAATTTCTAACTCCCCAAAATAATTTGCCTTTAGTAAGTCTAAAACATCTCATGCCTCTCAGATTGGGAGGCTGTAAACAATCACATGTGGCCGGACGAACCTATACAGGTGGGCTAGATAACTTTCAGAGGAGTCCACAAGCTGAAACACTCTTGTCACGCCCAAGAATTTTTATGCCTTGGAGCTGCGTGTTTACTCCTTCTCCGAGAGAAACGGTTATGGGGGAGAGCCCCCGTAAAGTCAGAGGTGTAGGTGAGAGCATAAAACAGACTCTGGTTTTGGGGTTAGATGCTCGGGAACAGGGGGTTTCCTGAGGCTTGATCACGCCTTTGCATATGCCAAGCCTCCTTCCTCATGACCTTTGCCATGGGCGGAGTTCCTCACGCTGGCCCCCGGCAGCAACCCAATCCAGTATTCCGGCCTGGAGAATCCCATGGACAGAGGAGCCTGGCGGACTACAGTCCATGGGGTTGCAAAGAGCAGGCCCGACTGAGCGGCTAAGCACAGCACAGCAACACTATAAATGTTCCGTGTGTACAATATGAAGTATACATTAAGAGTATGGGACTACTACACGACCAGTAGAAACACGCAGTCTTGAAACAGACCCAAGAATGTCTGTGAATTTAAGTATATGATAGAGATGGCATTTTGAGGGAAAGGGGCTGTAACAACTGTCAAACTTAACGTGAACTGGATTTGAATCCCCGACTTGTGCTTGTATATGTTAGGATACTTGTACAGACTATGGACAGAACTGCTGAAATAGATACCCCAGCACACCGTGATTTTGACAAAATAGAGATTTGTATCTCGTTCCTCTTACACGTCTAGAGATAAGCAGTTCAGGGCTGAGAGGGCCGTGATGCCCCAGAGCGTCTGCCCTGGGTCCGAGTTCTCATCCTCTCCAGCCAGTGGGAGGAGGACAAAGGGACTGAGGAGGTGTGTGCTTTCCCCGAGGGTGCGATTCAGAAGTGGCTGCAAACCCCTCCTCTCACACATCGGCCAGAACCTCACCCCTGACCACTGCCAGCCCAGAGAGGCTGGGGTCGGGCGAATGTCACCAGGGGCCCAGGGGATCCAGGGCTAAAGGGGGAGAGGTGGAACCTGGTGGATCCTCATGAGCAGTTTCTGCTTCACGTGCCACTCCTGATGAATTACACATTTAATATCAAGATCAAGGCTTGGAAGTTCTGAGAGAACATATACGTGAATTGTCTATAATATTGCAGTGAGGACAGCCTTTAAGCAAGACCGAGAAGGCAACACTCATGGAAGAAGTTTTGGGTGTTCACAGTCGTTAACGTTAATAACTAGGAAGGGGAAGCTCTTTTAAAGTTAAAGGCAGACTGTCAACTGGGAAGAACATTGTGCCATCGGTGACACAGGCTCTATCCTCAGCACAAACAGAACCATGGAGAATTAATATAAAAAGGAATCCTGCGAGAAGAAATGGTAGTATCATCACTACAGGGTTCTGCTGGGGCAAGCCGCTGGTGTCTGTCCGTTGGGGGAGAATCTCCATACAGTGGAACGCCTGGCGGCCACTCTCATGATGCTGTATATTCTGTCCAAATTATCTCTAAACCCTTGGGCCAAATATTCATACATTTTGCTGCAGAAATGGAGAGTTTTATGATGTATAGCATTTGTACCATATTTCTGTGGCCAAACGTACGATATCTTATTCATATTAAGTGGTATAAATACAGGCTAAAAATAACCTCTTGTCAGTTGAGATCACACTTTGCTGCCAAATGACAAATGAAACACTTGTGCTTTCTAAAGCTTTATTAATTTATTTACATATTTATTTAGTGAAATGATAAACGATACATAAGTAGAGGTGTGTTAAGTGTTAGTTGCTCAGTTGTGTCCGACTCTTTGCCACCCCGTGGACAGTAGCCTGCCAGGCTCCTCTGTCCATGGCATTTTCCAGGCAAGAGTACTGGAGTGGATCGCCATTTCCTCCTCTAGAGGATCTTCCCCACCCAGTGATGGAACCCAGGTCTCCTGCATTGCAGGCAGATTCTTTACTGTCTGAGTCATAAGGTCCATATTAATAAATACATATAGAAAGACTTTAAATTCCTTCAGTGTGCAGAAAAATATTTAGGATGGGAGTTTCCAAATATTAACGTTAGTTCTAGTCTTTGTTTTATTTTTATATTTTTCTAAGATTTTGAATGTTTTAAAAGTAAGCTCATATTGTCTTATTATGAGTAAAGATACAAATGACCTTTTGCTTTTTCCAAATTTTCATTTTAGTGATAAGATGTTTCCAGCTTTTGGCTTTGGAGCGCAGGTCCCACCTCAGTGGCAGGTAGGAAGAACTCTTATTGCGAAGGTTTGCCTCCTAGCAAAGCAAAACCAGCCTCATCAGTCCTTCTTTCATCTTTTGACAGGTTTCTCATGAATTTCCAATAAACTTTAATCCATCCAATCCCTACTGTAATGGTAAGTTAAAAATCAACATGAATTTTTAAACTGAAAGCCTTGCTCAGTCTTTGTCAGTTGTTTTTTCTCTATGATTGAAAGCTACTCAGATTTCCTTTCTAGGTTTCTTTTTGTGACATATTGAATTTCCTATCATGTAAAGTAGAATTTTACACCAAGTTGCTGGTTAATGTGGTAAGAAGGCAAATCACTATGATAATGATGAAGACTGCAGGCTCAATTCTTCTACCTTAAGAGGTCTAATAGAATAAAAGATTTCTCAGTCTTGATGGGAGATCAATGAGTAATCATTTGATATTCAGATATAAGTTGATTTAAAAGTGAATCTTCAATAAAATGAATCATTTAATATGCAGGTGTTTTCCTCAGATTAACAGTTAACTTTCTATGAAGAAAGTGTCCAGCATCTAATTACTTGTTACATAGGTTCTGTAAGGAGGTGGAGGCAGGCTAAAGAAACACAGAATTAAGCTCCAGGAGTAGCTTTCCTTTGTGTAGAAAACAGGCACAAATATTGCTGTCATTCCACTTTTCTGTTTATCCCTCAAATATCCCAATGCCTCTTCCTTTTCAGTATATTGCTGCTGCTGCTGCTAAGTCGCTTCAGTCATGTCTGACTCTGTGCGACCCCATAGATGGCAGCCAACCAGGCTCCTCCGTCCCTGGGATTTTCCAGGCAAGACTACTGGAGTCGGTTGTCATTTCTTTCTCCATTTTACCATATTGAGCAATGCCAAATCTCCCACAAAATTAAGATAAAACTGAACAGTTTGGAGGAGGGAAAGGTAGGGGCAGAGGCATAAAAGTGTAGACCCTATGCTAATTTTCTGCAAAGGGTCCTTTAACCGTTGCAAGATACATAGATTTCTAATAGAAGAGGATGTCCTTCCCTCCTCTTCTTAAATGATATTCATACAGTAGAAGAGCATGAATATTTTGTTGGGAGTGGTTTGTATTAGGATTTTCTCCTTTTTTGCAAAACTCTTTTCTCATACTAATTCAGTGTCCCTTTATGCACATTCAGCGGCTGTGGTTGTGACCTTTCATATCCCTAGCCATATGAAACTGGGGATATTTTTCTTTTTTTTTTTTGGATTTGGCAATGATTTATTGGATATGATACCAAAAGCACAGGCAACAAAAGAAAAAATAGATACATTAGACTAATTAAAATTTAAAACTTCTGTAAATCAAAGGACACCGTCAAAAGAGTGCAAAGTCAGCCCATAGAATGGGCATGGGCACCTCATACCCACAATAAATAGCCATTATTTCTTTTTTTTTTTTTAGTCATTTTTTCTTTTTAAAAAATGTGCTTCATGCTTATGATGAAATTGGAACAGTTTTTAGAATTTGTTGTAATTAGATTTTATGTTTTGCAAGTAAATATGGATGACAGATCATGGGATGATTCGTTTTAGAAGTTCATCCGCTCTGAGTAATAAGAGCCCGTCTGTGGCCTGTCACGAAGTGCAGCTTTTCTGCTTTCGGTTTAGTCTGGACAAAGGAAAGAATCATTTTGGTTTCAGACAAAGGAAATGTCACACAGAAAACAATACAACTTTATTTTAAGACAAGGAAGTTTAATCCCCTTCTCTTAATTAGTCACTGAATTTAGTTGCCCATAAAAAAACATGTCTCAGTTGTTCCTTTAATGCAATGGAAAGATACTAGCATAATTCAGTTTTAGTTGAGGAACTGAAGGCTGTTGATATTTATGAAAACATTTAATAGCTTCGTATACCTTATTGAAAAGCAAGCTAGATGATAGAAATGGAAGAAAATATTACTGTTGCTTTGGTTATGGGTTCAATTTTTCTATAGCATATATCATTACAGAAAGATCCTGCTGCTGGCTTATGTTAATATTATTTTTGTTACTACTGGACTGACTGATCACTAGTTACAGCCTCACCTTATGCATATAAAATCATCTCTATGTATGAATTAGTTACATTTTCAAAGGTAGTTCATAAGACCACTTATTCTCAAATTCAAAGTGCCTAAGGAGTTTATTGGCTCTCAAATTCTAAGTGGAGAGAGTTGATCTTGTTAAGCTTTTAAACCAAATATACACTGCTCCTCTTTATTAATCTATGTTCTATGGGAAATTTTAAAAGCAGGACACTTGTTTTGGTTGACGTTAAAAAGTCTTTTAAGATTTTCTTGATACTCTCAGCAAAGGACTGTGGGGGAGTTTCTATAGGCTTTCTAGGCCCTTACCTACATCCCAGACACTCTGTTGTGTATTAAAGGCAGACTCCTCAGCAGTGCCTTAATCAGGGATGCTGTTCAGCTCTTGATAAGCTGTGCTGCAGGAATCAACAGTCTCCAAGTCTCAGTAATTTGTAATGACAGTGATCTGTCTCGCTCACTTGACAAATCACTCGACTCTTGGCTAGACCGCTGCCCTCCCCTGTTCCTTCTCCTTCTGGGCCTCAGGCAGTCTGGAATACGCTGTTCCCATAGCAGGTGGGGGGGGAAGCAAGAGAGCTGGCAAAAACCGGCAGCGATTCTTGAAACATCTGCTTAGACTTGGCTGTCGTGTCTGTTCACTTGCATTGGGTGAAGCTACGCCTCAGGCCTAAGCTGCAGCCCACAAACACACGCTCGAGTGTTTCTGCAGCAAAATGTGATAAACAACCCGGAAGTGAATACTTGCAATTAGTACAGTCTACTATACCATGCTTAATCTGTAAGTTATCGAATAAACCCTTGGCTAGAATTGGCATTAAGTTTATAGCTATCTGACATTTTTTTAGAACCTCTGGTCATATATGCAGAGGTTTCCATTTTTATCAGTTACTATTTCTTAACTTGGCATCAGTGGTAATTTGCAGCATCTTTTGCATAGTTCTTTTTTCATCAGAGTCTCATTCTCAAAACATATCAAAATTAAACAGTGTAACAGCCCTACTGAAGACTAATGAATAATTTGGCTGAGGTGAAGGCAAATGCCTTCTACTGGGGGAGAGTAAAGTTTATAGGTTTTTTCTGTGTGTGTGCTGGAGCATCGCTATGGAGCTTTGTAATATATACGTTAGAGAACTCCTAAATGTGGAACTTTTGACTCTTTAAAGCACTGTATGTTAGTATATAAATTAAACCAGCCACTATGGTGAATAGTAGACAAATAAATTGTGCTTGAGAATTTTTAATCCTGCTTTTTTTTAAAATCTAGGAGTCCAAGGCATTATAGAGGCATATCGGGCCTGCCTTCCTCAGATAAAACTCTATGGACCGACTAATTTTTCTCCAATCATAAATCACGTGGCCAGGTTTGCTGCTGCAGCCACACAGCAACGGACAGCTTCTGTGAGTGCGCTGTTGCCAGGGGGCAGGGAGGACGTGGGCTGGTAGTTGCTCCCAGTGCCATTTTCCTGTTTATTTGGTCTGTCGAGAGGCAAACACGGGGCATGAAGCAATGATGTGTCCTCCTTGGGTTGGGAGTAACATCTGTTAAATTGGTGAGCATTAAAAACAAGAGAATAGCAAAACAACCTTTATACGTAATGAGTTTGTTCTCTATCTTTTGAAATAGTATTCCTGGGTAGGTTCTGAAAAAAAAAATTTTTTTTGAGGAGATTTAGCAAGTTAAGGCTTGAGGAAACTTACCACTTCAGTTGCTGTTGCAAAATACGTGTTTGACCCTGGAGAACGAACCTCATTCAGCTTCAGTATCCTCAGAAATAAGGCAGGGATAACTGCCTCAGACAGTTATTGAAAGAGTGTGAGGAGATAAACCATAAACACTCAGCACGTAATTGCTACTATTATAATTCTTCTTTCCATTCCAGACGTAAATGACCCAAAAGATGGAGTCACAACTTCATGTCACATTTTATCACTCTCTAAAATGATTTAGCAGAGATGGCAGGATTGAGAGAAAGATTCCCCTCTGCCCCTCCCTGAACCATATCCATTTATTCAAAAGTGTATTTTAGCTTGATAAACAATTCTACTTCCATATTTGATCTTTTAAGAATGTAGTTGTTGCCAGTTGCTCCCTTGCCAGGTACTTTGACATATCCAATCCTCCAGTTCAATCAAAATGTTTCTGTGCTAACTTTCATCTTGCTTCTGTGCATTTTTGCCAGCCTTCTTCTGTGGTCTGTTGCACTTTTAATTAACCTACAGTTTTTGTATCAGTTAATTTCCTTGTCATCAGAGAATCTTAGAAGATTTCATATAGATGGTATCCTGGGTAGAGACTGACAAGGAAAATGAGCGGCGAAATGACTCATCAGGAGGGAGATGCCATTAACGGTTGCTTTTATTCTTGGGGAGCTCAGCTTGCTCAGCGGACATTATTGTCATTTTTTGGCAGCAATATTTTGTGCTCTTGATCATTACCGATGGCGTGATCACAGACCTCGATGAGACCAGACAGGCGATTGTTAACGCTGCCAAGCTGCCTATGTCCATCATCATTGTCGGGGTTGGAGGCGCGGACTTTGGCGCCATGGAGTTCCTAGATGGTGACGGCGGAAGCCTCCGCTCCCCAACCGGCGAAGTAGCCGTCAGGGATATTGTCCAGTTTGTGCCTTTCAGGCAGTTCCAGAACGTGAGTACCACGCCTCCTTGCCCCTCATGTGCTCTAAGGCTTTTGAACAGAGACTCTGCCTGTTCATAGCCGGGCAGTTAAGAGTAGATGTCTGGAGTCGCCATGCATATATGCTGAGTTGTGTCTCGCTCTTGGCAGCCCCGTGGTCTGCAGCTCACCAGGCTTTTCTGTCCATGAGATTCTTCAGGCAAGAAGACTGGAGTGGGTTGCCTTTTCCTCCTCCAGGGGATCTTCCTGACCCAGGGATCAAACCCAGGTCTCCTGCAGATTCTTTAACACTGACCTAGTAGAGTGTGTGAATTTTCCATTTGAAGAACCTTGATTAGATTTGGCTTTTTTTTTCAGGTTGTATTCTTGTGTGCCTCTTATAGTCCTTATGATAAAGTATTTAAAATGATGTTGTTGTGACTGCTGTTTTAAAATATATTTTATCTTTACAAATGTAACAAGAGAAAAACTATGTAAGTATATGATGAATTTACCAAACTAGAAGTTGATTCGATGAAAAACCTCTGAGGAGATTGTTTTACCCAGATTACTCTAGTGTAGCATCTTGTAAAACTATGGTCCAGAATCATAGCCAGGATATTGACGTTGATACAATCAAGGTCCATCACAGCAGGCTTCCTCATGTAGCCCTTTTACAATCGCACCACTTCCCAGCCACCTTCACTCCCTCCTTAACCCCTGGCAACCACCAGTCTGGCTTTATTTCTATGTTTTTGCCCTTTCAAGAATGTTATATAAATGAAATCGCATAGTATATAACCTCAACATTGGCATTGTTTCACTCAGCTTAATTCTCTTAAGAGTCTTCGCACTTGTTGAATATATTCCTTTTTTATTGCTGAGTAGTACTCTGTGGTATGGGTATACCAGTTTAACCATTCACCCATTAAAGGACATCTTGAGTTGTTTCTAGTCGTCATCGTCATCTGTCAAACACAAAGCTGCTGTAAACATTCATGTACAGGTTGTTGTGTGCACGTAAGTTTTTATTTTTCTGGGATAAATACCCATAAGTTCAGTTGCTGAGTTGTATGATTGTTGCATTTTAGTCATTAAAGAAACTTCTGAACTTTTCTGGCATAATTATGTCCTGTCACACGCCCACCAGCCGCGTTGTGCATGGGAATGGATGGAGGGGAATGAGGCGGGTGTGTATGCAGAAGGTGGCAATGTTAGGGATCTTTGTGATGATGAAGCTGTTCTCTATCTTGATTGTGATGGTGGTTATACTGATAGACCCTGATGATAAAATGACATATAACTGTGCACACACAGACTGGTGAAATCTGAATATGACAAAAATGTCCTGTAATATAAATCATGTCATTTACATAATTATGTAAAATTGTGTCATAGCTTTACATTCCCACCAGCCAGTGTATGAGTGGGAGTGGGTGGAGGGGAATGAGGTGGGTGTATATTAAAAAAGGTGGCAGTGTTAGGGATCTTTGTGATGGTGAAACTGTTCTGTATCTTGATTGTGTTGGTGGTTATACAGATATGCTGCTGCTGCTGCTAAGTCGCTTCAGTTGTGTCCGACTCTGTGCGACCCCATAGACGGCAGCCCACCAGGCTCCCCCGTCCCTGGGATTCTCCAGGCAAGAACACTGGAGTGGTTTGCCATTTCTTTCTCCAGTGCAGGAAAGTGAAAAGTGAAAGTGAAGTCGTGTCCGACTCTTAGCGACCCCGTGGACTGCAGCCTACCAGGCTCCTCTGTCCATGGGATTTTCCAGGCAAGAGTACTGGAGTGGGGTCCCTTGCCTTCTCCCTATACAGATATACCCCCATGATAAAATCACATGTGACTGTATACACATAGGCACATACACACACACACAAATGAGCGCATGTGAAACTGGTGAAATCTGAATAAGTTCTGGGAGCCGTTCCTAGTTTTTTTATTGTACTATAGTTATATAAGATGCTACCTTTGGAGGAAACTGGGTAATGGGTACATGGGACCTCTCTGCACGGTTTGTAATTATTTCAAAATAAAAAGTTAAAAAAAATTAATACCCAGAGAATGAAAGATCCACATTTAAAAGTTGAAAAGCAAAAGAACCAACATCATTAAATGCCAAAATGCAGGCACCAAAAAAGGACTTGTTAAATGTGAGCATACTAAAGCATTCCTGAGTAACGGTTTGTTGTGTTTTTGTGGCCTATTCTCGAGACAAGATACAAGTCTAGAAATTGGAAACTAACTGCTTTTTCCTGGTGGGTGAGGAATTCTTAGTCTTTTATCAAAATCCCAGTTAAAAACTTGGTTGCTAATAAAATTGCTTTGATTTTATCTGTTCACAGGCTCCAAAAGAAGCACTTGCTCAGAGCGTCTTGGCTGAGGTCCCCCAGCAGGTGGTGGGCTACTTCAACACATACAAACTCCTTCCTCCCAAGAACCCGGCTACGAAATGAGAGGAGCTCTGGTCGTCCGAGCAGAATTCTTTGTGTGTGTGGAGCAACAGATTTCTCTTCATCCCAAATCGTGAATCTGTCATTTTACACCCTTCTCACAAACCCTACGATTTACGATGCAAACCTAGCTCTATGGAGTATGTCTATTTAAAGCATTCTTTTTATACTTGTCTTGGAGGAAAGTGCTAACTTAGTCTTTGCCCAATCAACTCAGTGATTGCCAGTGATTTACAGTAATTGTGGTGAGGCCATTTGGATTAGAAACCGGTGTGAGAAGAGGACACGTTCTTGTGGTTGCTTACTTTCATATGATGAAAATGCTATTTTTGAATGTTTGTCAATAGAAAGAATGGGAAATTGTTGGAATGATGCGATTTGCAGGTTGCTGTGCTTTGCTCTAGGCGATGTATGTCTTAGAAGCCGATGTCCACACGAGATGGCCAGAGTTTCTTAAATTAGATGATACTGCATTTGTATCTAGAACTATAGTTTGTGCTTTTCTGTGGGATAAAACTACCTTCACTTGCGCTTGAGTTTGGCTGCAACTTAGACATGCACAGTTCAAAACAGAATGCATCCTCATAAGACTTCATGAAAGGTCCCAAATTAGAAAGGAAGACACATACATATTCAGTTCTTAAAGCTGTAAAATCAACAAGTAAAAGGAGCTTCCTGTAAGCCATTTTATTTGCCTTCCTAGATCTTTCATTTTCACTATTTAATACTGTAAACATGGTCAGATTTGACCTTTTCATTGATTGTACGTGACACTCGGGATTCTGTACGTGCATTAATGATAGCTTGTCCTAGACTCAGCATTATTAGATGATTTCAACTGGAGTTTGTTAAAATGGGTAGGACTGGGTTTGTCCAGGAAAGCTATAAGGACCAAACATATAAGGGGAAATTCGGAATTCCACTTTCTGTTAGTTAATGAAAGACTTTACTTATTAAAAAAGGCAAGCTTTATATTTTCCTTGCAAAGGTCGCATACATTGATTTCTACATTTATATAGATTCATTTAGATATTTTCTCCTTTTTTTGTTAAAGTGATTTTTTACTCTGATTTTTTAAAACTCATGATAATGGTTATTAGTCAAAATCCTATTTTACATTTTAATAACATGCTGCTTCCTAAGCCCAGAATGTATGGTATTAAGTAAAAACCTATTATAACTTAAAAAAAAAAATCCAACTGCTGCATAGGATAGAGTGGACTTTCCACGCTTTTTTTTTTTTTTTAGTATTTTTTTTTCCTGATGTTTACACTTTGGAATATAGTCCTTAGCAAACATTACCTTTTCAGAATAGATTAAGGTTTTACTGAGGATCTGTGTGCCAGGTACTATGCATGTCTGTGTGCTGGCGGTCATGAAGTAACGTCTGGTTACTGAGGATTGCATGTCGGTCACGGATCCCTAAGTGGATGCATGCTGTGCTGTGCTGAGGTGCCTTCCAGGCTTACTGAAAATGCGCCGCTGCGTGGGTCCTTTGTCCCCTGAAATATTTGAAGGAAGCAAACCCTCAGCCATGAACAGCTTTTGGCTTCTCGGAAGCCGCTCATTGCCCAGGTCAGGCTGAGAGGGCGTCTGCTGACCATCTTGGGTGCCCGCCCCCGGCGAGTGGTTAACACTTTCCCGCTCAGCCAGCTGGCCTCTGGATGTGCGTTGTTAACCTGAAGGTACTTATTAACTAGTCGTCTGTTACCCTATAGTATGACTCATGAGATAACAAGTCATCTCGACGGCAGTCAGGAGAGGAATAAACTGCTGATTCTTCCAGGAGTTTGCAGCCTTTGTGTCTAAGATGTCCTGCTTTCAGTTCTCTTTGTGTGCTGGGGAACAGCATATCTATTTTGCTTTGGTTTTCAGAATTTTCTTTTTTAAACATACATGGCCTTTAAAAGAAATGATTTGCATGTGATCTTGGTATACTGCAAGACAGAAGTAGAGGTTCTTGTGTGACGCTGGGGCGGGGTCCAGGGCTCACCTGAACCCCATCCTGGTGGCACTGGGGCCGCCTGCACAGGGTACCTAGGGACCGCTGGTCAGAAGCATTCATTGTTTCATCGGCCAAATCAGTGTCCAGTCACCACTGTCATTGATTTGGTCTTCATAATTTTATACTCTGATTTTAACCAGAATTGTTCCCTTTTGAAGATTAATTTTATATTATGCATTTTTTATTTGATTCATCAGTAAGTGCTATTATTCATAAGACCTGTGATTCCAGTAGATTAGGGGAACTGATACCTTTTTGCAGTTTTGAATAAAAGGATATATAATTTCTAAATTAACATTTATAAAATTCTTATAGCTTCAACATTTTGCGTCATCACAGGCTGCTTTAGTATTGTTTTATATTAAAATAGCCCTTTTCCCTTTAGTGCCACCATTCATTCAAGTGCCATTAGTCCTTAAAATGCATTTAAAGAAAAAATAGCCAGATTGACTTTCACACCTCATACAAACAGATACATCACATACATATACGAGGGTGACAGTGCCTTGGATGGATGTGATATTTCTCACGTCTGCCTGTACTGAGAGAATAGCAATTAGCATGGTCATGTCACCTTATGCTTGAAATTGAAAATTTTGAGATCAGAAAAATTTAAAGTCAGATCAGGGATTTACAGCTGTCTACTTCGGTAGTGCCTTAGGCAGCCTTTCCAGAGTAAATTCAGGGCCCCCTTGTTGCCCATGCCTTATTTAACGTACTTTGCCTTATTGTGTAAATTTTCTGGAAAATCATCTCCAATAAGATTTCTCCTAGTCTCTTTATATGTGTGGTTGGTAGTCATGGAAGTGACACGTATGGTAAACCAGAAGCTTGGTTGAGATTTCGAGAGACTATTTCATGGTTTTATGTCATATTTGATAATAAGTGTGTAAGTTACTAATATATGAATTGATGTTAAGTATATCTTCCATTTGGATAAAGTCATTTCTTGATGTGTTACAATAGTACCTTGTTTTTATTTTTGTTCTTTCTTCAAATGATATTGGTCGAAAAGTTAGAAATAAAGTTAGTGCTTTAATCAGCCTGTATTCTGTGTTTTTCTGAATTAAACAGTTTGTGGGGTTTATGCTTTTATGGGATGTAATCACTTAAAGATATTAGATGTATTCAAGGTATTTTTCAGGGTACAATAAGGGAAAGGTTCTCAGCTTAACTAGAGTGCTCACATGAGAATTATGGCACTCATATTTTATTGGTTGTGTTAGGCAGGACAGTATATTCATCTAACTTTTTTTTTTAAGTTGCTTCTATCAAGTTGCAGTCATGGGGCAAGGTCTTGGGGGAACAGTGGTGACCTTGGTAGCCAAAGATGCCACCTTCGTGGAAATCATGGACTGGAAGAGAGAGAAAAGATTGAGTGAGTAATTGTAGAGACATGAGATCAGTGTGGCCGAACCCTGTCGGGGGAGACCTGACCCATCTAGCTGTCGAGGAGCACCTTTCCCAGGATGTGCACTCTGTTCAGGTTGAGACCTGGCCTTCACTGGATGCCGAACGTTCAAAGCGTTTATGAAGGTGTCGTATCAACAGCAACTATGGGGTTGGATGTTTGGGGAATGGGACGAATTTAAGTTTGGTGGAATACAAAGTGTGAGAGGGAGAGTGTGAGAGAAGAGGGGAGAGAGGAGACAGGGTGGCAGGTGGCTTTGCATCCTGTCCAGGCCCCGGGGGCATTCAAGGGCATCCCTGCTTAGGCTAAATGGACTTAGCAGCTCTGATGTGATCCTAGTCGGGTTTTTGAAAAACAGAAGGGCTTACATTAGGGCAGATAGGAGGGACCCCATTGCCAAAGTTGCTGTGGCCACAGTGGTCTTGGTGAAGGCCTGATGAGGGAGTAGGTGGTGGTCGCCTTATGGCAAAGACTGCTGTTTGGTTACCCACTTGCCAAGTTCTGATTCTAGGTCAGTTTCTGATTTCTACACTTTTCCTGCCACAGCCCTGCCTCCACACTGGATCGTCTATTGATTAGCCCCGTGTCAGTTCCTTCATGGCTGCAGTGCTGACTCACGCCTGATAATGCACAGAGTCCCAGCACTGCCAAAGCCTTCTCATCTGTCACCCTTGTAGCAAGACCAGCACCCTCGTCATTTGTCATTGAGTGTTCCCAGGTGGCTCAGTGGTGAAAGAATCTGCCTGCCAATGCAGGAGATGCAGGTTCAGTCCCGAGGTCCAGCAGACCCCTTGGGGGAGGAAATGGCAACCTGTTTCAGGATTCTTGCTTGGAGAATCCCATGGACAGAGGAGCCTGGTGGGCCACAGTCTATGGGGCCGCAAAGAGCAGGACAGGACTGAGTGACTGAGCACACAGCTGTTTGGCCAACTTCTCCAGAATACTCTCAAGAGGTTGCAGTGTCCTTGAAGAATTATACTTTGTCTTGGCTACTGATCTTCTTCTCTCTAAAAGGAAATGATCGGGAAGCAAATATTATAAGCAGAATTGTAACCTCTTACAATAGGTAAATGAGAGCCCTAGTATCTGATTTTTTCATAAACTCAGCATGCCAGGTTTCACAATAGCGCTTGATCATCTAGGACTGGATGCAAGAATCTCGGGTTGGGGAGATCCAGAGAGTTCTCAGAGAGAAGACCGAGCGTGATAGGATTAGTCTTCAGCCACGCCTTCCAGCCAGTGTTTTTGAATAAATATTGAATAGTTTAGTGAAACTTGCTCAGTCATGTCCGACTCTTTGGGATCCCATGGACTATACTGTCCATAGAATTCTCCAGTCTAGAAAGTCTAGAATATTGGAGTGGGTAGCCTTTCTCTTCTCCAGGGGATTTTCTCAACCCAGGGATTGAAGCCAGGTCTCCCGCAGGGCAGGCAGATTCTTTACCAGCTAAACCACCAGGGAAGCCCAAGAATACTGGGGTGGGTAGCCTTTCCCTTCTGCAGGGGATCTTCCCAACCCAGGAATCAAACTGGGGACTCCTGCATTGCAGGCGGATTTTACCAACTGAGCTGTCAGTTCAGTCGCTCAGTCGTGTCCAACTCTTTGCGACCCCATGAATCGCAGCACGCCAGGCCTCCCTGTCCATCACCATCTCCCGGAGTTCACTCAGACTCCCGTCCATCGAGTCAGTGATGCCATCCAGCCATCTCATCCTCTGTCGTCCCCTTCTCCTCCTGCCCTCAATCCCTCCCAGCATCAGAGTCTTTTCCAATGAGTCAACTCTTCACATGAGGTGGCCAAAGTACTGGAGTTTGAGCTTTAGCATCATTCCTTCCAAAGAAATCCCAGGGCTGATCTCCTTCAGAATGGACTGGTTGGATCTCCTTGCAGTCCAAAGGACTCTCAAGAGTCTTCTCCAACACCACAGTTCAAAACCATCAATTCTTTGGTGCTCAGCCTTCTTCACAATCCAACTCTCATATCCATACATGACCACTGGAAAAACCATAGCCTTGTCAGGGAAGCCCAGATCATTTAGTACTAGCAATCAACAGGTGAAGTCAAGTGAATAAAATTTCTTGGTAACCTCAAAGAGTTTATGATCTAATATGAGAAAGGAGACAGTACATGATGCTGAAACAAGAAAGGAGTAAGGTGAGGCAGGCTTTTTGTGAGACTTTACCTATTCCCCCCACCGCCCCCCCACTCAGTTTCCACACTGTTTCTCGGTCTCAGGCGGTGGGGTCGCTGGGGGCGGGGCAACAGGACCTTGCTCCCGGGCCACGGAGTCCGGGCTCTTTCGAGTCCTAGCAGCTGATGAAGGGCCTGTCCCAGCGGGTTCATGGGTACAGCGGTTGACCAGGTGGCTGCCCAGCAGCTCACTGTAGGAGTGGGTCCTCCTGCGGACCTTATGGATACGGTGCAGCCGGCAGAGCACAGGACCCTGTGCACCGCGGTGTGCTATGCCTGCTTGCCCGCAACCTGCGACAGCTGCTGCCTGGGCTCAGAGAGGAGCCCTCCAGCTCGGAGGCACAGGGCCCTTTGATGGTCTCTACAAACATCCTCTGTATGATGCACAGGGACCTTGGTGACCTGCAGAGACACGGACAGACTCTTGCCGATACCGTTCCTTACTTGCCGGGGTCCAGCCCCGGTGGATCCAGGGAATTTGAAGCGGGGACAGAGTTGGCAAGAAGAGCCTTATTTATTGAGAAATATAAAGAGAGATTAGGAAAGAATAGTGTAATAGGAAAATTAGTGGGGAAAAGAGGCTGAATAACTTAGTTTACGTGGAGAACCAATAAAACTCCGAGACAAGGAGTTTGCACCGTCTACGTAGGCCACCGGCGCCCGCTTGAATAGCAGACAGTGCCCTGCCTTGGGCTCCCTCTCACGTGGGTCTTAGAAGCCAGGGCAAATAAGTAGACACGGAGAGCCTCCATGCTCCAGATGGGAATTCAGCCAGAAAAGGGAGAAAAGAACGACATAGGGGAGCCAAGCATTGGTACCAGACCCACAACTTTCTTTTCAAAAGCAGCTTATATACCCCAAGTTGTACGTAAAGAAATAATGGAATATGCAGAGTTATGCAGGGGCAGCAGTCCTGACCCTTATTGAGACCAGACTTTCTTTTTGCATACCTTCCCGTATACAAAAGGTCTTAGGTGGTTTTACATCATCTTCTGGCCAGGGGGCCTGTTAACATTTTTATGGCTCTTTTCCTAGATAAATGTCTATCAACTGGAAAACTCTTTTTCTCTTGAAGTGTTTTTTCTTTAATCTGCATCATCCTCAAAGTACTAAATAAAGTTACATCCCTGTAGAACAAAGGTGCAGTGGGTTATAACAAAGAAAGTACTTAACTCAAAGATCTAATGTTGCTAATGCCAGGGCTACTACCTGTTTTTCTCTATATACCAACTATACCTACAAATAAAAGATATGAAAATTTGGCAGCAAGTATTGGCTCAACAAAAGAAACCCTTAATCAGTCCTATTCTAAATAGCTTTGACTCCTCGGAAGCCCCTACATTCCTAGGATGTTTTAAGCCTCCTGTGCCTCTCACGGTCAGCTGTAAGAGTCTGGCAGGCAGGCTAGAAAGCCATCAGAGGGGTTTTTGGATTGAAACACTCTTATTATGCCCAGGAGACTTATTATCTAAAAGCTCTAAGTTAACTTATCCCAGAAAAAGGTGGTGGGGGGACAGCCCCCTGTTAATGTCAGAAGAGTAGGTGGAAAGCATAACACAGTAAAGCAGGCAGACTCTGGTTTTGGGGGTAGATGCATGAGCAGATACAGCGAGGCTCCCTTATGGCCCGACTTGCCTTTGCCTGTTGGGCCCCTTAACCTCATGACCTTTGCCACAGGCGGGACTCCTCGGGCTGGCTCCCGGCAGTTCCTTATCCCTTCAGTCATCTTGGTCAACAGTACAGTTGTTCAGTCGCTCAGTAGTGTCTGATTCTATGACCCCATGGACCACAGCACGCCAGGCCTCCCTGTCCATCACCAACTCCCGGGGTTTACTCAAACTCTTGTCCATTGAGTCGGTGATGCCATCCAGCCATCTCATCCTCTGTCATCTGCTTTTCCTTTTGCCTTCAACCTTTCCCAGCATCAGGGTCTTTTCCAATGAGTCAGTTCTTTGCATCAGGTCGCCCAAGTATTGGAGGTTCAGCAACAGACCTTTCAATGAATATTCAGGGTTGATTTCCTTCAGATTGACTGGTTTGAGCTCCTTGCAGTCCAAGGGACTCTCAAGAGTCTTCTCCAGCACCACAGTTCAAAACCATCAATTCTTTGGTGCTCAGCCTTCTTTATGGTCCAACTCTCGCATCTGTACATGACTACTGGAAAAACCATAGCCTTGACTATTTGGACTTTTGCAGGCAAAATGATGTCTCTGCTTTTTAATACACTATGTTTGCCATAGCTTTCCTTCCAAGGAGGAAATGTCCCATCACTTCGTGGGAAACAGAAGGGGGAAAGGGGGCAGCAGTGACGGATATTATTTTCTTGGGTTCCAAAATTGCTGGGGACAGTGACTGCAGCCATGCAAGGAAAAGGTGCTTGCTCCTCGGGAGGCAAGCTATGACAAGAGTCCAGAAGGGACCCTGCACACTGCTTCTGGCAAGATGCCCCTCTCTCCTGGCCTCCAGCGACCATTGTGCCAACCACGACCTTAAGAGCAGGGTGGGTCCTGCTCTTCCTCACCAGCTTGGTCTTGATGCCTCTCACTCTAGTCTCCACATGGCTTCTCTGTGAACCCATATTCTGACCACACCCATCTTCTCTCAGATGCCTCTGTCCTTGGGAACTGAGTCATTCATTTGCATCTTCTGAACAATTCCTTCATGTTTCTATTCTAATGAAACCTTGCTGTCTTTAAGAATCTTACCTCCTCTGCAGCCCTCTCAAATGGTTCTTTTCTCTTCCTGATCCACCACTGGGCTTGGAAGCAGGTGAAATGTACCCCTAAGTCCTCCTTTCTGCTTTCAGATGACATTTTCCTACACTTTAATACAACCAGCTCTGAATATCAGATACTTAGACCAGACCACACTGTCCCTCATCCTAGTAATTGTTTTCGCCCCCTTACCTCAGCCCTTACTCCTAAGTTCATACCTTGTCATTATCAATTACAACACCCTCCCTAATCTCAATTTCAGGTACCCCATTTTCTAGCAACAACCCACTTTCCAACTTACTCCCTCTAGTAGTAAAACTCCAACAAATCATTCTCCATCAGTACCTTCAATCCACTAAACCTTCCAAGTGTTCAATGACTTTCATGGCGTGAACCCCTCCTCCTTCTTTTGTAGACGTCTTTCCTACTGGTCTTTGCCTTGGCCATCCTGCCCCACCATGTGAGCGTTCTTGCTCTTACTTAAGTATGCCTGGCATCCTCCTGGCTCAGGGCTTTCACACGTGCTGTTCCCCTTCCTGTAGAACCCTTCCTGGTCACTTGTGAGCCCTGCTCCCTCACCTCTTTCAAATCTTCATTCCAGCATCAGTCAGTGAGACCTTTGCTGACCATCCTATTTAAAATTGTGCCTCTTTCCTGAGGACATTCTGTCTCCTTTCTGTGCTTAGGTCCCCCCCCCCCCATAAATTTAATTTTTATTTTATATTGGGCTATAGTTGATTTACAATATTGTGCTAGTTTTGGGTGTACAGAAAGTGACACAGTTATACATATGCATACATTCATTCTTTTACAAATTCTTTTCCCATATAGGTCATTAGAGAATACTGAATAGAGTTCCCTGTGCTATACAGAAGGTCCTTGTTGATGATCTGTTTTATATATAGTAGTGTGTATATATGAATCCCAAACTCCTCCTATCGAGGTTTCCTTCCTCCCTGCAACTTTCATCTTTGGTAACCATAAATTTGTTTTCAAAGCCTGTAAGTCTATTTTGTAAATAAATTCATTTTATATCATTTTCTTTAGATTCCATGTGTAAGTGATATCATATGATATTTGTCTTTCTCTGTCTGATTTATTTCACTTCGTATGATAATCTCTAGTTGCAACTATGTTGGTACAAATGGCATTGTTTTATTCTTTTTTCATGCCCGAGTAATATTCCATCATATATATATATATATCACATCTTCTTTATCCATTCCTCTGTGGAAAGACATTTAGGTTGCTTCCATTTCCTGGTTATTATAAACCATGCTGCAATGAACACTGGGGTGCATGTATCTTTTTGAATTGTGGTTTTCCCTGTATGGATGCCCAGGAGAGGGATTGCAGGATCATATGGTAGTTCTTTTTCAGTTTCTTAAGGAACCTCCTTACTGTTCTCCATAGTGGCTGTACCGATCTACATTCCCACTGACAGTTTGGGGAGTTTGTTTTCTCCACACCCTCTCCGTGATCATCATTTTGACTGGTGTGAGGTGTTACCTCTTTGAAGTTTTGATTTGCGTTTCTCTAGTAATTTGTGATTTGAGAATCTTTTCATGTGCCTCTTGGCCATCTGTATGTCTTCTTTGGATAAATGTCTGCTTAGATCTTCTGCCCATTTCTTGATTAGTTTGCTTGTTTTTTAAATACTGAACTGCAAGAGCTGTTTGTATATTTTGGAGATTAGTTCCTTGTCAGTCATATCATTTGCAAATAATTTCTTCCATTCTGTGGCTTGTCTTTCTGTTTTGTTTAATGATTTTCTTTGCTTTGCAGAAGCTTTTAAGTTTAATTAAGTCCCACTTGTTTATATTTGTTTTTATTTTGCCTATGTTTTTCTCTAAGAGTTTTATAGTATTTGTCTTACATTTAGATCTTTAATTCATTTTGAGTTTACTTTTGTGTATGATGTTAGAGAATATTCTAATTTTATTCTCTTCTATGTAGCTGTCCAGTTTTCACGGCACCACTTATTGAAGAGACTTTTTTTCTATTGTATATTTTTCCTTCTTTTGTTATTGTTTAATTTGCCATAGGTTCATGGGTTTATTTCTGGGCTTTCTGACCTGTTCCATGGATCTACATTTTTGTTTTTGTACCAGAACCATACTATATTGATGACTGTAGCTTTATAGTATAGTCTGAAGTCAGAGAACCTGATTCCTCCAGCTCTGTTCCCACCCCACCCCCAACCCCTCAGGATTGCTTTGAACCTGTAGATTGCCTTGGGTAGTATAGTAATTTTGGTAGTATTGATTCTTCCAATCCAAGAACATCTATTGGCATTATCTCTGATTTCTTTCATCAACATCTTATAGTTTTCAGAATACAAGTCTTTTGATTCCTTAGGAATGTATATTCCTAGGCCTTTTATTTTCCCTGTTTGGGTTTTATTTATTTTCTTTCTTGTTATTTCCACCCACTGACATGTTAGTTTCAGGAAATCAGGGATTTTTGTTTATTTTGTTCACTGTCTGGAAAAGAACTTGGCATTAACTAGGCCCTCCCTACTAATCACCAAAAGAATGAATGAATCTGGTATGTATTAGAGCACATAGAGGGGTAGAAGTTAATGCATATGAGAAAATATTGAAGTTTAGAGTGGGGAGATTTTCTTCTAAATCTGGGTAGCAGTTAGAACAATGGAGAGGTCTGGAAGAACTTCATGGGTGGGTTGGCATTCCATCTGTGATTTGATGGTTACATAGAGTTTTGTCATGTAAAGAAGAGACGCCAGACCAAAAAATAGACATTGTCCATGGGTTGAAGTCAGAAAGTAGGGTCAGATGGGACCATTATTGGTACAGGGAAATGAGCATGTGCTTGTAATAATCCTTTTATTTCATAATTGAATCTTTTTACTCACTTTTACAAATGGCATATCAAAATTGCAACAGTATTCATCTTTCACATTCCTAGTTTAGTGAAATCTGTGGTTAATCCATTTCTGAAGGACAAGATAAATTCAAAAGTTTCCTGTCAAATTTGGACTATAAATATGGTCCTAAAATGGCAGACTTAACCACCGTTTTGCTCTATGAAATCTCAGGAAATGCACTTGTTTATTTCAAAAAGTCCTTCTTTGGGTGGATGCTACTTTTATCAAGCTTGTCCATCATCTTCCTGTTTGAAAAACAATGTATCATCTTTTTTCTTGGATTTTGCCATCACACACACATCTGATGTGATCCTGGATTTTGTTTTGTGTTTTGTATTTCCTCATCTGAGAGCGTTATTGTCTAGAAATGTCAGCTTGTATTTCTTAATGATTCATGTTTATTTGACCTTTGCAATGTCACCATTCTAGTCACAAAAGTTATAGTAGGAAAAATACTGCCAGTTGTAAAAACTCATAGAGGAAAGCATCAAATTTTACTATAGTGTATATGGGTAAAGTGCTTAAAACATGAGCTTCAAGTATCTTTTGTCTGATTAGATATAATCAATTTCAGGACAGCATAATGATTAATATCTTCTGAAGATTTTTAAAAATTCCTCCTAGGTAGGTAAAATAATTATTTTTAGTATAGAATAGGTCCAAATTACAGAAAGTATAGATGCTTCTCTTGTTAGCATCCTATGTGGCATTTTTCATGTAATGCATAACTGAAATGAAACATAGTATGTTATATTTTATTTTAGGGTTAATTAATACCAGTTAAGCCAAGATGTTCCCTAGACTATGGAGAGGGACCAAGTTACTCCTCTCCTGTGGGTGTACTTGGAGATTTTAGCTCATTTTAATACAACATGTGGTATAGTTGTACATTTTAAAAATGATTTCAAGTTCAAAGTTCTCGTCCTATTTTAAATAAAGGTTTTATTTATCTTTGACATGGTCTGTGTGTAGGGTTTCCAGATTTGGAAAACACAAGTTTAATTTGACATCAAGTTTAATTTGAATTTCAGATAAACAAAGCATAATTTTTTTAGTATAGACATTTCCTAAATATGTCATGGGACACACCTATACTAAAAAATTAGTCATTAACTGGGTGTTCTGTATTTTTTTTTTGGCAATCTACCTGGATGATAAATTGCAAAAATGGCCCAAATCCTTCCCTCCTCTGTATCTACCCCCTTTTACAGTAACAGTTGTTATTTTAAGACCTTAAGTTTTAATTAGCAAAGGAAACTGATCTAGTCTGACAATGCAAAGGGGAGCTAGGCATTTTTTTAAAACTAGAGGAAAGCTCATAGGTTGTGCTGAGTTTTAAAGGCCACAGATGAAAGTAAGGTAAGAGGTATTTTTTGTAATTAATTTTGAGCAAATAACTCTTGAGGATGACTTCAAGAAATCAGAGGAAATTGCTTGTTGAATACACTTGGGCCCACAGGGAAACAATTCACTTTTGTAGAAAGACATTGCGTGTTTGGCCATGTAATGTTCATAAAGGGTAGAATGCCTGCTGAGGGCTTTCCACTTCCTAGTTCCTTCTCTGAAGACCTTTTCAGGATACCTTCCTTTTAACCAGCGTTTTGCGTACACCTTTGGTGACTGATTACTGAGGTTAAGATTCTGGTGGGGGTGGGGAAAGAACTTTCATATATCTCTGCATCACCAATTAGCCAGTTAGTCAACCACTGCTTGTCAACTAGTCAAATGATTAATGATCATGGGCTCTCAAGGCTCCAGAGAAGAGAGATGGATGGCTTAGCAGTAGTAGAAGAGAGAATAAACAGGGGAAAGCTCAGTTTTTATCTCTGGGGACCACCGGATGTCTGGGTTTTGACTCTTGATCAAGAAAAGGGTGGTGGGATTTATAAGCTGGTGTTTAAAGTGCCAAACTCCATGGGTGACCGCCAGAATCAGTTTTCACTGAAAGTTTTCTAGTGATCTCACTGGTTAGTCAGCCTGCCTCGTATACGTGGCTCCAGGAATATACGATCCCCATTGGGAACCTCAACTTTGAACTCTCCTGAAGCTTAGATTCCTTACATAGTTGTGGGTAGTTCAGTCCTAAAACAGATGTGATCAGGTCCTTGTGGGACTAAGGACACTGGGAGTGTGTTCATGGGAGGTTAGGCAGACCTTCTTGTGCTTGCCTAGGCAACTTTTCTCTTTCTCCATGGTATCCATTACCTTTCAATAAAATCCCTGTGAAGTGTGTGCATGCTCTGTGGAGTGTGGTGAGCCCTTTCCAATATCCTAACACAGGAAATCTTTGTGCTCATAACGATCAAGGGCAAGTGAGTGAGGAGGGCATGGCATCCCACTCCGGTATTCTTGCCTGGAGAATCCCATGGACAGAGGAGCCTGGAGGGCTACAGTCCATAGGGCTGCAAAGAGTGGGACACAACTGAAGTGACTTAGCATGCACGCATGCAATGCTAGATTTAGTTTGCATTGCCTGGAGAGCACACTGTGAAGGCAAGGAGACGGTGGAAGAAGAAAGTCCTGCAGGGAGACGTGTCAGTGCTGACTTGTAGTACTGAGCAAGTGGAACCAGGGCTGCAGCATGAGTCTGGAGAATTGGCAGGAGACAGCATGTCTGTGGGGAGTTTGGGGACCAGGTTGGGGGCTCTTCTATGCCTGTAGCACTTGGAAACCTTTGTCAGCAGCAGTGAGACTTAATGTTACTTGAAATCGAGTATAGAATATTAGAAGATACATCCTACTTCTTGAGGGGATCTGTGTAAGAAAGAGAAAGCCTGAATGAGCACTTCCTGGGTATTGATGAATTCTCAGCTGAGAGAAATGAAAAGAGTATAGAAAAATGAGACCTGGAGGGCTCCATGCCTTGAAAAGCCAGATATTTTTCAGCAGAAACTCCAAGGCTTGGCAGAGTGATAATGGTAGACTTGAAGAGTCTGGTCCTGGTCTCAGCACTGGGTGGAGGAACACCACACTTCATTTGGGGATTCCATTTACTTTCAGCTCAGTCACTGAGTTGTGTCTGACTCTTTGTGACCCCATGGACTGCAGCATGCCAGGCCTCCCTGTCCATCACCAACTCCCGGAGTTTACTCAAACTCACGTCCATTGAATTGGTGATGCCATCCAACCATCTCATCCTCTGTCGTCCCCTTCTCCTCCTGCCCTCAATCTTTCCCAGGATCAAGGTCTTTTCCAATGAGTCAGTTCTTCATCAGGTGGTCAAAGGACTGGAGTTTCAGCTTCAGCATCAGTCCTTCCAACGAACATTCAGGACTGATTTCCTTTAGGATGGACTGGTTGGATCTCCTTGCTGTCCATGGGACTCTCAACAGTCTTCTCACAGTTCCAAAGCATCAGTTCTTTGGCACTCAGCTTTCTTTATGGTCCAACTCTCACATCCACACATGACGACTGGAAAAACCATAGCTTTGACTAGATGGGCCTTTGTTGGCAAAGTCATGTCTCCTGATTTTTAATATGCTGTCTAGGTTGGTCATAACTTTTCTTCCATTCACTTAGCTACCTTTTAATGAACACACGATATTAGTTATGCTATCCTGGGGTAGGGGCAACCCCACCTTATACAAATTTTTTGTTTTTAATCAGAAATTTTTTTTTGAAATTCATAAGGGAAAATGTCTCCCTCATCTATGTTTTTTTAACCAATTTCTCACTGTCCTCTTCACATTTTTCACATGTTTAAGCAAAGTATGGAATTGTTATCAACATTGGGTTGTGGGCTTGGTGTCTGCTAGGAACTAGGAGATGATAAGACCCTGTGGTTTTATATAGAATGAATGAATGTATCAGAGTTTGTTGAGAGAAGTGTGGTCAACATCTGTGGAGGTTGTGTGTGTGTGTGTGTGTGTGCGCGCACGCGCTCAGTTGCTAAGACATGTCCGACTCTTTGTGATCACATGGACGGTAGCCCGCCAGGGTCCTCTATCCATGGGATTCTCAGACAAGAATACTGGAGTGGGTTGCCATTTCCTCTTCCAAGGCATCTTCTGGATCCAGGGATCAAACCTGCATCTCTTGCATCTCCTGCATTGGCAAGCAGATTCTTTACCACTGAGCCACCTGGGAAGCCCTGTGGAAGTTACAAATCCAGTTTTCAACTACTATTCTTCTCTGTAACTAAGATGCTGGGAACTCTGTTTGCCATGTACCCAAAAAATGAGCTGATATAATTTAAGGTGGGCATTCCACACATTCACTCGCAGCTGTGGCTCCCCTAGTATGGTTATTTCACACCTCCACAGACCTGTCTTATCAGGTCTGCTTCTTGAATCGCCATGAGATACTTCTCATTCTTGTTTCCTGCTTCTCCAACCAACAGCTATCTCCTGCCATAGTTCATGAAACTAAGTATGCTAGTCTCCTGGTGCTGCCATATAGAATAGTATAGCATAGAATAGGGATTTAACAACAGACAGTTATCTTCTCACAGTCTGGAGGCTGGAAGTCCAAACTCAGGATGCCTGAAATTTTGGTTTCTCCTAAGGCTACTCAGTGATCAATGCAAAGAAATAGAGGAAAACAACAGAATGGGAAAGACTAGAGATCTCTATAGGAAAATTAGAGATACCAAGGGAACATTTCATTCAAAGATGAGCACAATAAAGGACAAAAATGGACTTCACTGAACAGAAGCAGAAGATATTAGGAAGACGTGACAAGAATACACAAAAGAACTATACAAAAAAGATCCTTAAGACCCAGATAATCACGATGGTATGATCACTCACTTAGAGCCAGACACCCTGGAATGCTAAGTCAAGTGGGCCTTAGGAAGAATTACTACGAACAAAGCTAGTGGATGTGATGGAATTTCAGTTGAGTTATTTCAAATACTAAAAGATGATGCTGTGAAAGTGCTGCACTCAATATGTCAGCAAATTTGGAAAAGGCAGCAGTGGCTACAAGATTACAACAAACTGTGGAAAATTCTTCAAGAGATGGGAATACCAGACCACCTGCCTTTTGAGAAATCTGTATGCATGTCAGGAAGCAACAGTTAGAACTGGACATGGAACAATAGACTGGTTCCAAATCAGGAAAAGAGTAAGTCAAGGCTGTAAATTGTCACCCTGCTTATTTAACTTATATGCAGAGTATGTTATGAGCAATGCTGGGCTGGATGAAGCACAAGCTGGAATCAAGTTTGCCGGGAGAAATATCAATAACCTCAGATATGCAGATGACACCACCCTTATGGCAGAAAGTGAGGAGGAGCTAAAAAGCTTCTTGATGAAAGTAAAAGAGGAGAGTGAAAAAGTTGGCTTAAAGCTCAACATTCAGAAAACTAAAACTAATATCATGGCATCTGGTCCCATCACGTCATGGAAATAGATGGGGAAACAATGGAAACAGTGACAGACTGTTTTTTTGGGGGGCTCCAAAATCACTGCAGATGGTGACTGCAGCCATGAAATTAAAAGATGCTTACTCCTTGGAAGGAAAGTTATGACCAACTTAGATAGCATATTAAAAAGCAGAGACATTACCAACATTAAAAAGCAGAGACTTTGCCAACAAAGGCCCGTCTAGTCAAAGCTATTTTTTTCTAGTAGTCATGTATGGATGTGAGAGTTGGACCAGAAAGAAAGCTGAGTGCTTTGACTCTACTGACCTTTGTTGGCAGAGTAATACCTCTGCTTTTTAATACACTGCCTAGATTTTTCATAGCTTTTCTGCCAAGGAGCAAGCATCTTTTAATTTCAGGGCTGCAGTCACCATCTGCAGTGATTTTAGAGCCCCCAAAAGAAAGTCTGTCATTGTTTCCCCATCTATTTGCCAAGAAGTGATGGGACCAGATGCCATGATCTTAGTTTTTTGAATGTTGAGTATTAAGGCAACTTTTTCACTTTCCTCTTTCACTTTCATCAAGAGGCTCTTTAGTTCCTCTTCACTTTCTGCCATATGGATGGTGTCATCTGCATATCTGAGATTATTGATATTTCTCCTGGGAATCTTGATTCCAGCTTGTGATTCATCCAGCCAGGCATTTTGCATGATGTACTCTGCATATAATTTAAATAAGCAGGGTGACAGTACACAGCTTTGACGTACTCCTTTCCCAATTTTTAACCAGCTTGCTGTTCCACGTTCAGTTCTAACTGTTGCTTCTTGACCTGCATACAGGTTTCCACCAGGTAAGGTGGTCTGATATTCCCATCTCTTTAACAGCTTCCCACAGTTTGTTGTGATCCACACAGCCAAAGGCTTTACCATAATTAATGAAGCAGAAGTAGATGTTTTTCTGGAATTCTCTTGTTTTTTTCTATGATCCAATGGATATTGGCAATTTGATCTCTGGTTCCTCTGCCTTTTCTCAATCCAGTTTGAACATCTGGAAGTTCTCAGTTTATGAACTGTTGAAGCCTAGCTTGGAGGATTTTGAGCATTACCTTGTTAGCATGTGAAATGAGTGTAATTGTGTGGTAGTTTGAACATTCTTTGGCATTGCCCTTCTTTGGGACTGGAATGAAAACAGACTTTTCCAGTCCTATGGCCACTGCTGAGTTTTCCAAATGTGCTGGCATAATGAGTGCAGCACTTTCACAGCATCAACTTTTAGGATCTGAAATAGCTCAGCTGGAATTCCATCACTTCCACTAGCTTTGTTCGTAGTGATACTTCCTAAAGCCCATTTGACTTGGCACTCCAGGATGTCTGGCTCTAGGTGAGTGATCACACCGTCATGGTTATCTGGGTCATGAAGATCTTTTTTGTGTAATTCTTCTGTGTATTCTTGCCACCTCTTCTTAATATCTTCTGCTTCTGATAAGTCCATACCATTTCTGTCCTTTATTGTGCCCATCTTTGCATGAAATGTTCCCTTGGTATCTCTAATTTCTTTGAAAAGATATCCAGTCTTTCCCATTCTATTGTTTTCCTCCGTTTCTTTGCATTGATCACTGAGGAAGGCTTTTTTATCTCTCCTTGCTATTCTTTGGAATTCTGCATTCAAATGGGTATATCTTTCCTTTTCTCCTTTGCCTTTTGCTTCTCTTCTCTTCTCAACTGTTTGTAAGGCCTCCTGAGACAACCATTTTGCCTTTTTGCAATTCTTTTTCTTGGGGATGGTTTTGATCACTGTCTCCTGTACAATGTTATGAACCTCCATCCATAATTCTTCGGATCTAATGTGTTGAAAGTATTTGTCACGTCCACTAATCCTATGAATAGGATTAGTGCCTTCATAAAAGAGACTCTGGAGGGATCCCTTGCCCATTCAACCCTGTGAAGACACAGTGAGAATGAGCCTTCTAAGAACCATGTTGGGCTTTGATCCTGCACTTCCCAGCCTCCAGACCTGTGAGAAATACACTGTGTTGTTCATAAGCTACCCTGTAAGTGGTGCTTTTATTTCAGCAGCCCAAATGGTCTGAGATAGTTGTATTTGAGACAGGCCTGACTTTAGCCATGGCAGAAGGACTGAGAAAATGTGATTAAAGTGGATAGTGGGTAAAAAGTGATTATTTATTTGGATTGAACAGAAAATATGAACTGGATGGTTAGCATTGAAGTTGAAAAGGAAAGGGAAATTAGCAAGATTTAAGAAGGAGACAGGATTTGGTGCACTATATAAGCAATGTAAGAACTGCTAATTATTCTTAGATTTGAGTCCGAGAGTCTGGTAGAATGAAGATATTATCTAAAAAAGGATAGTTTGGGAGAGAAAATAAATGACAGAGGAAGAGCATAATGGAGGTTAATTTTACTTTCTTTATAGACTTTAAGTGGAGAACATATTATTCATAAGCTCAGGATTTTTCTCATTTATTTTTTTTCCCTATTATTAGACTTTTTAGAGGTCCTATTTTTACCTTTTCTTTCTGGTGCTTGTAATCACTCTCCACAACAAACTCCCGTTTATCAAATAAGCACTATTTAACAATTTCTCTCTGTTTGCTTAACTCTGGAAAAATACCACCCAACCTTTTGTAAAATTTGTCATGTCTCTGTGATACTCTTAATTTTTTTTTATATAAAAATGATGAGAAACAAATGATACATTTTATTCTAGTGATTAATTTATACATGGTTTGCTGAATGTGTCTGTGTTGTAGGCTTTTTGGCTAATATAATTTGTTAAAACACTCTCAGCAAAGTGCTGTTACAGTGACCACCTTCTGAGACTTGGAAATAGCCTTATTATACCGAACTTAATGTTATACAGTAATGGCATTTATTAGAATGGAATTCTATATGTATTATTACTTCCGACAGCAGCCTGGCTTTTTTAGCCTCCTCACAGCATGAGACTTTGGTAATTATGCTAATGCTAGCTGATTCATGAGGACAACTTCCTAAAGTGCACTTAATTAACTCGGAGATTTTGTAAACAGCTGTACATGTAGTTTCCGGAAATTGTGGGGATATGTCAATCTGACATGTGTACAGTCTGCCTTCCTAACCTCATCAGTTTTTACTAAAGCTGAAAACAAGAAGCTCAAATTTGGCACCTTCTGAAGCAAATGCCTACAATTTTCTGAGAAACGTCGCTTTAGCCTCCTGGAAGATGGGGACAATCTAATTTCTCCTGTTTAAGTCTGTTGAGCTAGATGAGACTTTTAAGTTGATATGAATGAAAATATTAAAGCTTGTGTCTTTAGTAAAGGGTACAGCTTTTCCAACATGTTGCTGCAATGTGATTTTGCTTGTGGGTTTGGGCTGCCCTCTTGGCTCAGACAGTAAAGAATCTGCTTGCAATGCAGGAGACCTGGGTTCGATTCCTGGGTCAGGAAGATACCCTGGAGAAGGGAATGGCAGCCCACTTCAGTATTCTTTCCTGGAGACTCCCACAGACAGAGCAACCTGGGGGGCTACAGTCCATGGGGTTGGAAAGAGTCTACTCAACTAACACTTTCACTTTCACTATTGTTCCTATTGCTGACCAGCAGTGCTCTTCAGAGGACTTCTCTGCAAGGTGGGTTTTATATCCACTGAGTTCATAACGATTGCTTCCTTTAATCCCACCTGGTGGGTTGATCTGATACTTGACCGACTTATAAACCTGGCTTGGACAAAAATCACTTGATGTTTGACATTTTATTAAAATCTCATACTCCCCAAGTAAGAGGTAATAGTCATATACATAGAACATTTAACCAAGACTAACCGTGCAATGCAAGACTTTAACACGCACACACAATTAAGAGAAAAACCTAGTGAATCATTTCAGAGCCAAGACCAACCTAATCAAAACGGAGGGAAGAAACATCATCAAGAAAGTACAGAAGAAAAATAACCTTCTAGGTACCATTAGGAGAATACCAATTGCACAAAGCTGATGACAACGGAGAATAGGGATTTTTTCCTTAATAATCTTATTGCCACTGCAGAAGATCAGACTCTAAGCTATGCCCTAGAAACTAAGCTAGAGATTTGCCTGTGGTTTCTCAAGGGTGCCGTCAAGGTCTTTTCCTGTCATTAGTTAAACTCTCATCCTGGCTATAATCTCTCGGGGAACTAGCTAGAGACTATCTTAAGATCATCACGTATTTATTGCTTAGCCTTTTCCTTGACTTCGATCGTCAGAACCTCTTCCCCGGCCTCGGCAGAAGGAGCCATGCTGATGATGAGTGATTGACGGGTAGTTCCTCTGGGTAAAACTGCCTTTCTAATTGCCTGGGGCGCTTCCTCCGCTGTAATGGGACTCGTTTGACATTTGGATGCTTCAAGTGGTTTCTCTGCTGTTGCTCTTCCTTTATCTTCAGATTCTTTTCCTTTATCCTCTTCTTCCTGGTTTTCATCTTTTCTCTAGAAGAAAGTTATTGAAAAGAGTTGATTGGTACTGAAATCATAATCAAGGATGTTGGAGTCTTTTGATTAATACGCAATACCTAAGGATCACGGTCAAAAGATTGACGTAATATGGGAATTGTGTCTGCCTTTGACTATCCTTTAACTAAGTTTCCTGATGTACTAGAGAATGGGGTTGAGCTGTCGTCACCTTTGAATTCAGGGTTAGTGTGCGTTACATTTCTGTTCCTGCCAGGGAATTTGCTCCCAGTTGGCCCCCATGGTCTCTGAATTATTAGACTTAGTGCTCAAGATGCTTTGCTTTTCAAATATTTACTTATTTATTTTATAAAGATAAAATTTTAAATATTTATCGTTTAATAAAAAGGTATTAGCCCAATACCAGATAATGCTCTAAAAACACTCTAGAAGTATAGTTGCCCTCCTGCATAAGCTCATGGGAGCGTCTCAGGAGAAATTCCTGTCTCCTTCCTGGTACAGTCTCTCCATTTGCCCCATAGGTATTTGATATACTTTAAGAACCTTTGGCTTTTAGTGTCATCTGTAGAAATTTCACATTAAGACACATACCATGCTCTTTGCTGGTGACGCTTGAGATCAGTTTGACAGAGGCTTGTACAGGGTATGAAGGTGCATATACAGAGTTGAGAACCTTACTTAACACACTGACTTACAGAGCTGTTTTCCCCATAAGTCTTCTACACAAATTATTATTTGCCTGCCAATTAAATGAGGCATCTGGTGTACCCTGACCTGCATCCCAGTGTTGTGTGTGTGGAAAAGGAAGAGGCAAGTTTGAATCTCTTGAGTGTGATTGACTTTATAATATTTGCTTTGCCAATTTTCGGAAAAAGTCACAGATACTCATTTCTTACTGTTTTAGAGACAACATAATAACTAGATTCAGAAAACTTGAATCTCTGCTCTGTTTTTCAGGATCTGCCCTCATAAACTTATCATGAGAATCAAAGAAATATGAAAAAAAAAAAGAGAAAAACTAAAACATTTCAGTTTCATGACATTTCTAGGAATTAGGAGACAGCTTGGTGTAGGTGTTGAAGTCTGAATTTTCGACTAATAACTTTTGCTCTGTCATTGATGGTGATCTTATCTAAACAATTGATCTGGATTTCAGTTTATTCAGCTGTAACATGAAAGCTGTGATGTCCTCTGTGAGGTTACTTCTGACATAGTGATAGTAATTGAATGAATACTGGTGAAAATGTTTAATGGCTGGTAAAATGTCTTACACATTTTGTGTAAACATATATATATGTTTATGTATATACAGCTGATCCTCATTATTCATGGCAGTTTTGTCCTACAAACCTGCCATGAGCACTGAACTAGCAAACCCTGCTCTTTGGGGTAATGCAGGTTTAGGATCCTACAAGCCTCTGGTTTTAACGTTTTTGTCAACTGCTCAATACATAACCTTGTTTTACATGCATTTCTATTTAGAAACACCTTATTTAATATGTATGGTTTATTCATTTCATTGAACTCACAGCCAATAGCACTCTGACTCATGCCCGGATGAAGCTTGTCTAATACACGTGTTTCTCTGTAGGGCACATCACTGCATTTTTGCCCTTTGGAACACAGTACTTTGGCACTATGTTTGAGGGCCATTTTTAATAGTGGGAGGGGGGAAATGCACAAAAATACAAAAAACACGACAATAAATAGACCTTGAAAAGTTCATTCATTCACAGTGTGAGAGCTGAAACAAGAAGGCAAAGTGTCTCCTTGTTCAAATTCAGCTGAAAATATGTGCCCCCAGCAACTTAAATTTTTGCTACTCTGTACATGTATGCCTGAGAATGACCTCTAAACCCCTTAAATATTGGTTTTGAGGTTACAGACACACTTTAGTGAGTAAGCAGTTTCACAAACACAGAAAACACAAATTGAGCCATCAGTGATGCCATATATACTGGTGCTGGCTTTAGTCGCTCAGTCATGTCCAACTTTTTGTGACCCCATGGACTGTAGCCCGCCAGACTCCTCCGTCCATGGGGGTTCTCCAGGCAAGAATACGGGAGTAGATTGCCATTCCTTTCTCCAGGGTATCTTCCTGACCCAGGGATCGAACCTGGGTCTCCTGCATTGCAGGCAGATTCTTTACCTTCTGAGGAATATAGAATCACACAGAAATCAGTCCAGATTAAAATGGCTACCCACTCCAGTATTCTTGCCTGGAGAATTCCTTGGACGGAGGAGCCTGGCGGGCTATAGTCCATGGGGTCACAAAGACTCAGACACTGCTGAGCGACTAACCCTTTCACCTTTCCTCATATATATATCTATATATATCATCACAAAACACTAAAACTGTCATAATAAACCCAGGGGGGTTAACTGTGATGATACATGGGTATATAGTAAATAATAATAAGTGCTGTGTACAATGTAGCAACTATATGCATTAGATGAATCCAGATTATCCCAGTGTCTGGCACGGGATTAAAGTAGGAGCTTGTCTGAGTGTATTTCATCTGGAGGTCTCTGTTATAGCCCTCCTTTCCCTCTGTCCTATTACCTGACCGGTTTGTTCTCTCTTCAACGTGAGTAGTCTTGCAAGACCTGCTTTTCCAGAGCTTCCCAGAAGAGCTTTAAACATTTTGGGTGTTTCTTGTTTCGGTGGGAAGAGAAAGGCAAGTCCTTTGTTTGGGGGGGTTGCCCCTGTGCCTGGAGCCTTGTTCTTTAGAAGCACTCTGTGGGCAGGAGAGAAAGGCCATTTTAGATAGCATTGTGAGGATTCTGGAAAAACTTCCCAGAAATACTATCTTTTCGCCTAGTCTGTGAAGTTTTCAGTGCATGACCACATAAACAATAGTATGTTAGGTGGCTCTCCTGGAAACTGTTGACTGCAGCCATGAGCACAGGGTCACGTGAAGCCAACTCCTCTCTAATGGTTTTTTTTTTTCTCTAATGAGATGTCAAAGGTGGTACCTGGCTTTCTTCATGAGCAGCTTTTCAGAATCTGGATAATGCACTAGAATTTCTTGGAGGGTCTTTTTGTCCAGAGTTAAAAGGTTGGCGAAGCCATGGGCCACCACGTTGGCTGTTCTCCGGTTCCCTCCTCTTGCTGCTAGAAGGCTGTAAGAGAGAAAAGCAAATCTTTGCCATCATTTTCTATCTCCCTCCACCAAAATCTTTTAAAAAATAAATATCACATGTTAGAGCCATTTATACTGCTTCAGGGTCATTCCCTGGAGGTGAGAGTTCAGGTGATTCTGTGGAGAGAGTCAGGATGTGGCGGCAATAGAAGTGGCAATAGCTTTTAACATGTTTGGCATCTAACTCCTGCCTCAAATCAAGGCTTTGTAGCCATCAGAGCCTGGGAGGCTCTTCCTCCCAGATTCCAGAAGTGCCACCTCTCTTTGGTGAGAATCCTCTATTTGCTCTTCCAGACTCACCTTTTATCCCTCCTGACATCTTTGCCTTCCAGGAAGCTGAACTGTGGGTTTGCTTTCTGATTTGGGGTGAGCCAATGGGAAATTAAATTAAAAGACGCTTCTCCTCGGAAGAAAAGTTATGACCAACCAAGATAGCATACTCAAAAGCAGAGACATTACTTTGCCGACTAAGGTCCGTCTAGTCAAGGCTATGGTTTTTCCTGTGGTCATGTATGGATGTGAGAGTTGGACTGTGAAGAAGGCTGAGCGCCAAAGAATTGATGGTTTTGAACCGTGGTATTGGAAAAGACTCCTGAGAGTCCCTTGGACTGCAAGGAAATCCAACCAGTCCATTCTGAAGGAGATCAGTCCTGGGATTTCTTTGGAAGGAATGATGCTAAAGCTGAAACTCCAGTACTTTGGCCACCTCATGCGAAGAGTTGCCTCATTGGAAAATACTTTGATGCTGGGAGGGATTGGGGGCAGGAGGAGAATGGGATGACGGAGGATGAGATGGCTGGATGGCATCGCTGACTCGATGGACGTGAGTCTGAGTGAACTCTGGGAGTTGGTGATGGACAGGGAGGCCTGGCGTGCTGCGATTCATGGGGTCACAAAGAGTCGGACACAACTGAGTGACTAAACTGAACTGAACTGAATGGGAAATATGAGGAGGAAGTCAGAAAGCAGGTAGAGAGTGGTTTTGGAGCATTTATTCCCCCATTCTTGCCCTGCCAGGACTTAGGTTAGCAAAGGCTGCAGTTGCTACCAAAAATCCACAGCCCCTGACATGTGGCCATCTCCTAGAAGAACAACTCCTGCAGATTTCTTTCTGGGCCCTGATAACATGCCCTGCCCTTGTCCCCTTTAGGCTTGGCTGTGAAAACAGCTCCCTTGTAGCTAGCTTTGAGATGTATCAGCATCTCTTGTTGGGTACTCTTAGATTTGTCTTTTAATTTTCTTTGACTGACTTCTGTCAATAATGCCTTTATTAAAGTCTTCTTAGTTAATTTCCTTAAGTGTACATTCTGTTTCGCCTGTACTCTGAATAATAAAGCTCTGACAGCAAATCTTAATGATACTTTGGTAACACTAGGTGGATTCAGTCTCTTCCTATAAGTAATTTCCAGATCAAATTATTTCTCAGAATCATAAATTGCTCTGTAGTACGGTCATTAGGGCTTCCCAGGTGGCTCAGTAGTAAGAATCTGCCTGCCAAGCAGGAGACATAGGTTTGATACCTGGGTTGGGAAGATCCCCTAGAGAAGGAAATGGCAACCCTTTCTAGTATTCTTGTCTGGAAAACTCTATGGGCAGAGGAACCTTGGCAGGCTACAGTCCATAGGGTTGCAAAGAGTTGAACATGGCTGAGTGAAACAATGGCAATAGTCATTCACTTCCCACTTCCCACTTGGAATGTTCGAGAATTGTGGGCTTTATATCTCTCAGGGTATAGCTGGGGCATTTTGCCTTTTGGAAGTAGCCAATAGATAGTTACCAAATAAATGAACAATTGAGTGAATGAAACAAATGAATATAACTTCTATCATTCAGCAGTAATCTAGAAAATAAGGGTTGGTCTTTAAAAACAAGACGATAAAAAGCACATTTCAAATGTAAAACAAAAAACAAAAAACAAAAAAACCCACTACAGGCTCTGCAGTGAGATGGTAACACTCACTGAGATTCAGCCTCTTGGAGTCAACCATTTAGAAATGGAGAAAGAAGTCTCACATTAATGAAAACAATCTCCAGGGGTGGGAAGGTCTGAGCAAGCAGTCTGGCAATAGAAATGCTCATGCTTTCACATCCCTGCCTTTGGGGGCAATGAGATGTGAGAAGCTGCCTGGATCTTGGGCCTGAAGATTGATATCAGACCATGTGTATTTCTCCAGCTGTTGTTGCAGAAAATGGAACATTCTGACTGGCCGTAAATCATTAGAAAACTAACACAGAGTTTCAGCTGTGACATGTAAAGAGCTTGGAAGTTGTCATTCCTGTCTTTACCACTTGAAAAAGTTGAACACACTGAAAAACCAATGACTTTTCTCAGACCTGTCAGAAAACTGAGGTTGCAAGGTCAACTCCTGCCCCAGTCTGGAGAATCAGATGATTTCAGAGGTCATGGCTAGACCTGCTTATCTGGGCAGAAGCCCTTGGAGCTGTAACTGGTAGGGAACACTTAAATGGTAATTTTGACAAATTGCTATAGGTTGAGAGTAAATTATCAAGAGAATGAGAAACTCAGAGGGCCACAATTAGGGGGAAACTGATACTTTTATGGGTTTGACGTTGAGAAATTCCAGCAAATTCTCATGGTTAGAGCCAAGAAAGATCTGCTTGTTGCTCTGGCAGTAAAAGGGGATAATTAATCATTGTTAAAAAACAAAACAAAACAAAACTCCCAAGGTGTATTTTTTTCTCCATCACAAAGGCCTACATCCAGGGAAAAAGATTACCAGAGTCTTATCCACCTTTAGGAAGGGCATTTCTCTCACTCTAGGCACTTCTAGCCTTCCTGTCTTATGTAATAGGATAAGAAGGACCTGTGAAGATCACACCCCAGGGACATAAGTGCCCTAAAAGGCTGAGATTTAATCCTAAAGTCTGAGCTCTCCCCCATACCTTAGCACCATGTCAAAGGGGCTTCTGTATATAAAGAGTGGATAATAGTTGCAAAATGCAGACTTGCTCTGAGGAGGAGTATTTAAGGAAGGCCAAAGGCAACAGAGGAGATGGAAACAAGGGAGCTAGAGACATTTAGAAGCTCTAGCACCCACAGCTGCAGCAAATGGTAAACACAGCTCAGCTCCTAATGAGAGGAATACAACATCTCATTCTAAAACTTTTGCCTCAGTTCCCATTACATCATATAAAACTTTTAACAAAAATTACAAAGCACACTAAAAAACAAGTGAAATACAGCTGGAAGAGCCAAAGAAAGCATCAGAACCAGACTGAGATATAAAACAGATGTTGGAATTATCAGATAGAGAATTTAAAATAACCATGATTAATATGTTAAAGGATCTATTGGAAAAAGTAGGCATCATTCAAGAACAGATGCGTAATGTAAGCAGAGAGACAAAAATTCTAAGACAGGTTCTAAAGGAAATGTTAGAAATCAAAAATACTGTAGCAGAAATGAATAGTGACTTTGACGGGCTCATCAGGAGACTGAGTATGGCCAAGAAAAGATTACATGAGATGTGTAGAAAGTTCCTGAACTGAAATGCAAAGAGAGAAAAAGAAAATAAAAACAGAACACCGAGAACTGTGAGACATTCTAAAAAAGTATTACACACACACACCCACACACACACACCCACACACACACAGAAGCACCTACCAATCTCTAATACTAAAAAAAGAACTTGAAGTAATTATGGCAAGAACTTTCACAAATTAATGACGGACAACACACCACAGTTCCAGGAAGCTCAGAGAATACCAAACAGAATAAATTCCTACCCCCATTCCTTAGCATATCATATTTGAATTGCAGTAAACCAAAGACAATCTTGAAAAGAGATAAGAGGGGAAAACATTACTTATAAAGGAATGATAATAAAAATTATGGTGAATTTTTCATCAGAAACTATGCAGGTAAGAAGAGAATGGAGTGAAATATTGTGCCTGAGAGGAACAAAATCATCAACCTAGAATTCTATGCATAGTAAAATTATTCTTCAAAAGTGAAGGAGAGACAAAGATTTTCTCAGAAAACCAAAAACTGAGGGACTTTGACATTAGCAGAACTACTTTTTAAAAATGTTGAAAGAATTTCTTTGGGAAGAAGTAAAATCATACAGATTAAAAAAAAACAAAAACAAAACAAAAACAAAAAAAACCATATATACAATACGTAACTAAGGATTACTTTTGAAAGAAAAAAAAACAAAAAAACAAACAAAACTTAGGTCTATAAAGAGAATGAAAGACATGGGAGAAGGAATAAGCAGAGGTAAATAAAAGTTTTATTTTTCTTATTTTTAATTGATCTAAAGTACAACTTTAAATAAAGTAGCTGTGTATTGGGTGACTGAGCATAGGGATAAGTGAAATGACTGACATTAATGTCTTCAGGGCTGGTACGGAAGGCCGTTATAAGACTTCTGGATTACCTGTTAAGTCAGTCAGTTCAGTCCCTCAGTTGTGTCTGACTCTTTGTGGCTTCATGGACCACAGCACGCCAGGCCTGCCTGTCCATCACCAACTCCCGGAGTTTACCCAAACTCATGTCCATTGAGTCGGTGATGCCATCCAACCATCTCATCCTCTGTTGACCCCTTCTCTTCCTGCTTCCAATCTTTCCCAACATCAGGGTCTTTTCAAATAAGTCAGTTCTCCCCATCAGGTGGCCAAAGTATTGGAACTTCAGCTTCAGTATCGGTCCTTCCAATGAATATTCAAGACTGATTTCCTTTAGGATGGACTGGTTGGATCTCCTTGCAGTTCAAGGGACTCGCAAGAGTCTTCTCCAGCACCACAGTTCAAAAGCATCAGTGCTTCGGTGCTCAGCTTTCTTTATGATCCAACTCTCACATCCATACATGACTACTGAAAAAATCATAGCTTTGACTATACAGAACTTTGTTGGCAAAGTAATGTCTCTGCTTTTTAATATGCTGTCTAGGTTGGTCATAGCTTTTCTTCCAAGGAGCAAACATCTTTTAATTTCATGGCTGCAGTCACCATCTGCAGTGATTTTGGAGCCCTAGAAAATAAAGTCTGTCACTGTTTCCATTGTTTCCCCATATATTTGCCATGAAGTGATCTGCCATGAAGTAATGTGTGATAGTGGTGTAGTGTAAATGTGAAGGTAAACTTTTTTTAAAATGTGTATTTAAAACACTGAAATTTTTTGCAATGAATCATAATAGATATGTTAAGAGAAAAACAGAATTATATAAAATGCTCAATTAAAACCAGAGAAGGCAATAAATAAATAAATAAAATAGAAGGAAGAAAAGCTTACTATTAGGCCACTGTAAGGCATGAGACTTCTACCTGAACTTCATGTTAAATTTGAGTCCAAGACTATTCAGGTCACTTAAGACTGGATTTACTCCTCCTAGATGGAAACTATTTCTTTGGAATCCACACATGCTGACCATGTTAATGCCCACTTATTTTGTTCAAGATTTCACATTAAAAACTTAAAAGTTTGTTCCTCCATGGCCAAAAAAACCCTGTTTACTTTTTAGTCCTTTCCTGAAGTTCTCCCCAAGACAAGCTCTGCCTTCAATTTCTTTTCTTTTTTGAGGAAGAAAAAGAAATTTTACTGTACCATTCATCTATTTATCGTCTATCTTCTTGCCTGTCTAGAAATGGATGTTAACATTTGAAGGACAGTGATTGGATGAGTCTATTTCATTCACAGTTCCATCTCCTTGGAATAGAGTAATCCACTGGCTAGGCAGGGCTAGATGGCATTGAGGGGCTTAATTTGGACCTGAGATTGTCTGTGTGTGTGTCAGACTATGACAGCAGAAGAGAAAATAACATATTTAAATGTCAAGTTATTTTGAGATTTCTTAAGCTTTAATTAAAGTTGCCTACAGGTTACACATTTGGAGCGCTTGATGAGTTTTTGAACGGAAGAGATTGTCTGCCAGATGGATTTTGCCCAAACTCTCTCAGCAATGTTTAAAATAGCATCTTTCTTTCCTTCTGTCCACAAAATGCTTCTCCAGCATTCCACCAATGGAAAGTTTCACTCACTAAATAGCTTAGTAAGAAGATCTCTAAATATTTCCAAGCTCACAGAGTTTCAGAAATAGCACGTGCTGGAGGGTGAACAGCTGAGGTTAATGATAAGTGTCCCCAGGTCAAAAATAGTGAATAGAGCAACAGCTCGGAAAACGATGGAATGGATTCTAATTCCAGGTCTGCCTCTGTTTGCTGGGACCTTAAACAAGAACTTAAGGACCTTTTAGATGTTTACTCCAATCACATAAGTAATTATTGAGCACCTATCATGTTTTCAGCAGGCCTAAAGGAAAAACATTAAAGCCTGATATGGTTTTATGCAAAGAGTACAGATTTTGAAACCAGATAACTCTACCGTTTATTTATTTATAATGATTAATTAAAATTTTAAAAATAGAACTATAGTTGAACTTTGCTATTTATTAAGTGTATTTCTGGGCAAGATACTTAATCTCTCTTTTGGGAAGCAAGACCATTTTTTAGCACCTACTATAGGTATTATTATCTTTAGGGAGAAATAGGTGTTTGTAGACTCTTGACATTCAATTATGAAGGTGTAATTAGGTAAAACTCCCGGCTGAGTAGTTTTAAACCCTAATTTGGGGTATGTAATTGTAACAAATATCAATAAATATAATAAAGTTTATTATTCAAGGTTTTCCAGAGAAACAGAAAAAACTAGGGTGTGTGTGCGCGCGCACGTGCGTGCGTGCGTGCGCACACACACACACACACACACACACACTTAGGTATGTATATATAAAAGGAGATTTATTGTGGGTATTGGCTCACGTGGTTATGGAGACTGAGAAATCCCACCGTCTGCCATATACAAGCTGGAGACCAGCAAGCTGGTGGTACAATTCAGTCTGGGTCCAAAAGCCTGAGAGAGCAGAAAGAGGAGCCTCTGGTGCAAGTCCAAATCTGGGTCTGAATGTTCAGAACCAGGAGCTCTGATGCCTGAGGGCAGAATGCGGATACGCTAGCTCAAGCTGAGAGGGTGAATTTGCCCCTTTTTTGCCTTGTTGTTCTATTCAGGCCCTCAGTGGATTGGGTGATTCCTCCTACATTGCTGAGGGTGATCTTCCTTACTCCATCTCTGATTCAAATGCTAATTTCTTCCTCAAACACCCTCGCAAACACACCCAGAAACAATGCTTTATCAACTATCTGGACATCGTTTAGCTTCATCAAGTTGACATACAAAATTAACCATCATATTACCAGCATGAGAAAGGTGAATAAGTGAATGAAATTGGTGATGGGAATGTCAGAGGGAAAAGGTATAAATATATTTAGTGTGAGATGACCTGCATGTGCACAACTTGATAAATGTCAGGAATCAGTAGCAATATGGAGGTTATATATGTACATATATAGCATATTTACACATATATCTATTATACATGTATAATATACACATATATTATACATGTATGTAATACACAAACATCATGTACATATAATATGTAATATGCACATATACAATAAACAATTATGTCTATATATGTGTCTATGTATACATTGATGCATGTTGGGTGCATACACCAGAAAGAGCTAGAATATTCAGATGGTCCCTTGTCAGTCATTCATTCCCAGTTGTTTTCCAAGTGTGCCACGTATGGCATCATAAATTGTGCACAGCACACACCAACTATAATATGAATGGAACACACCCTCACAGCCCTTTTTAGCAGAGCTGGTTTATGCAGAAAGCATTCACAAGGAAAAGTAGAATACAAAAGAGCCTAAGAACAAAAGAAAAACAAGAATGGAAACATAAAATGAGGTTTACACAAGATTGCAAACTCTGCCACCAGAAGGCTTCTTACATCATAAAAAGCGATCAATTCTTAGTTTTAAGACAAAAATACCTCTGGAAGGGCTTTAGTAGAGAGGCCACTACGTAAACTGGTGGACAACATGTTCATATTCTTATTACAGATGCAAAACTAAGTTAGCCGGCACTGTTTGTGATGTGGTCCTCAGTAAATGCCATGTGTCATTCCAAAGTCTAGTTCCATCAGAGCAATTCTGTGGGCGGGAAAGGCAGTCAGTATAGTGCATATCAGATACTCCTCTCTCTTTGTTTTCAGTGGTACCCAGACTATCTAGAAAAAAATAATCCTCCTAAACAATGCCTTTCTCAACTGTTCTCTTGATTAGTAGTTTTTTTGAAGAGTTTGGGATTGTACGGACCATTACACTTTGGAGGCCAATCATGCAGAAGCATATAAGAAATCCACTGTATGAACTGAAAAGGAAAGGAAAAAAAGAAATTAGAGATGAATTAGGAGTGTGTAGAAATAGCATACTCTGTAATGACCTAGATACTGTGCTAAGTTCTGGGGTTATAAAGATGATTAATATCTGCCCTCAAACCAATAGGGTACCCACCTACACTGTTGGTGGGAATGTAAATTTGTGTAGCCACTGTGGAGAACAGTGTGGAGGTTCCTTAAAAAAACTACCATATGATTCCTCAATTACAGGAGAAAAACTATTAAAAATTCCAACTTATGGAGGATGAACAACACTTTGCTGAATAACCAACAAATCACAGAAGAAATCAAAAAATAAATCAAAATGGGCATAGAAATGAATCAAAATGAAAACACAAGAACCCCAAACCTGTGGGACACTGTAAAAGCAGTGCTAAGGGGAAAGTTCATAGCACTACAGGCATACCTCAAGAAATAAGAAAAAAGTCAAATAAATAACCTAACTCTACACCTAAAGCAACTAGAAAAGGAAGAAATGAAGAACCCCAGGGTTAGTAGAAGGAAAGAAATCTTAAAAATTAGGGCAGAAATAAATGCAAAATAAACAAAAGGGACCAGAGCAAAAATCAACAAAGCCAAAAGCTGGTTCTTTGAAAGGATAAATAAAATTGACAAACCATTAGCCAGACTCATCAAGAAACAAAGGGAGAAAAATCAAATCAATAAAATTAGAAATGAAAATGGAGAGAGCACAACAGACAACACAGAAATACAAAGGATCATAAGAGACTACTACCAGCAATTATAAGCCAATAAAATGGATAACGTGGAAGAAATGGACAGATTCTTAGAAAAGTACAGCTTTCTAAAACTGAACCAGGAAGAAAATGGACAATCTTAACAGACCCATCACAAGCACAGAAATTGAAACTGTAATCAGAAATCTTTCAGCAAACAAAAGTCCAGGTCCAGACGGCTTCACAGCTGAATTCTACCAAAAATTTAGAGAAGAGCTAACACCTATCCTACTCAAACTCTTCCAGAAAATTGCAGAGGAAGGTAAACTTCCAAACTCATTCTATGAGTCCACCATCACCCTAACACCAAAACCTGAAAAAGATGTCACAAAAAAAGAAAACTACAGGCCAATATCACTGATGAACATAGATGCAAAAATCCTTAACAAAATTCTAGCAATCAGAATCCAACAACACATTAAAAAGATCATACACCATGACCAAGTGGGCTTTATCCCAGGGATGCAAGGATTCTTCAATATCCACAAATCAATCAATGTAATTCACCACATTAACAAATTGAAAAATAAAAGCCATATGATTATCTCAACAGATGCAGAGAAAGCCTTTGACAAAATTCAACATCATTTATGATTCAAAACTCTCCAGAAAGCAAGAGTAGAAAGAACATACCTCAACATAATAAAAGCTATATATAACAAACCCACAGTAAACATTATCTGTAATGGTGAAAAATTGAAAGAATTTCCCCTAAAGTCAAGAACAAGACAAGGGTGCCCAGTCTCACCACTACTATTCAACATAGTTTTGGAAGTTTTGGGCACAGCAATCAGAGCAGAAAAAGAAATAAAGGGAATCCAAATTGGAAAAGAAGAAATAAAACTCTCACTGTTTGCACATGACATGATCCTCTACATAGAAAACCGCAAAGACTCCACCAGAAAATTACTAGAGCTAATCAATGAATATAGTAAAGTTGTAGGATATAAAATCAACACACAGAAATCCCTTGCATTCCTATATAATAATAATGAGAAAATAGAGAAATTAAGGAAACAATTCCATTCACCATTGCAATGAAAAGGATAAAATACTTAGGAATATATCTACCTAAAGAAACTAAAGACCTATATATAAAAAATTATAAAACACTGGTTAAAGAAATCAAAGAGGACACTAATAGATGGAGAAATATACCATGTTCATGGATCGGAAGAATCAATATAGTGAAAATGAGTATACTACCCAAAGCAATCTATAGATTCAGTGCAATTCCTATCAAGCTACCAGTGGTATTTTTCACAGAGCTAGAACAAATAATTTCACAATTTGTATGGAAATACAAACAACCTCGAATAGCCAAAAGCAATCGTGAGAAAGAAGAATGGAACTGGAGGAATCAACCTGCCTGACTTCAGGCTCTACTACAAAGCCACAGTCATCAAGACAGTATGGTACTGGCACAAAGACAGAAATATAGATCAATGGAACAAGATAGAAAGCCCAGAGATAAATCCAAGCACCTATGGACACCTTATCTTTGACAAAGGAGGCAAGAACATACAATGGAGAAAAGACAATCTCTTTAACAAGTGGTGCTGGGAAAACTGGTCAACCACTTGTAAAAGAATGAAACTTCTTGCCTGGAAAATCCCATGGATGGAGGAGCCTGGTGGGCTGCAGTCCATGGTGTCACTAAGAGTCGGACACAACTGAGCGACTTCACTTTCATTTTCACTTTCATGCATTGGAGAAGGAAATGGCAACCCACTCCAGTGTTCTTGCCTGGAGAATCCCAGGGATGGGGGAGCCTGGTGGGCTGTCATCTATGGGGTTACACAGAGTCGGACACAACTGAAGTGACTTAGCAGCAGAAGCAGAACACTTTCTAACACCATACACAAAAATAAACTCAAAATGGATTAAAGATCTAAACGTAAGACCAGAAACTATAAAACTCCTAGAGGAGAACATAGGCAAAACACTCTCCGACATAATTCACAGCAGGATCCTCTATGGCCCACCTCCTAGAATACTGGAAATAAAAGCAAAAATAAACAAATGGAACCTAATTAAAATTAAAAGCTTCTGCACAACAAATGAAACTATAAGCAAGGTGAAAAGACAGCCTTCAGAACGGGAGAAAATAATAGCAAATGAAGCAACTGACAAACAGCTAATATCAAAAATATACAAGCAACTCCCACAGCTCAATTCCAGAAAAATAAATGAGCCAATCAAAAAATGGGCCAAAGAACTAAACAGACATTTCTCCAGAGAAGACATACGGATGGCTAACAAACACAGGAAAAGATGCTCAACATCACTCATTATCAAAGAAATGTAAATCTAAACCACAATGAGGTACCATTTCACGCCAGTCAGAATGGCTGTGATCCAAAAGTCTACAAGCAATAAATGCTGGAGAGGGTGTGGAGAAAAGGGAACCCTCCTACACTGTTGGTGGGAATGCAAACTAGTACAGCCACTATGGAGAACAGTGTGGAGATTCCTTAAAAAACTGGAAGTAGAACTGCCTTATGACCCAGCAATCCCACTGCTGGGCATACACACCGAGGAAACCAGAATTGAAAGAGACACGTGTACCCCAATGTTCATCGCAGCACTGTTTATAATAGCCAGGACATGGAAACAACCTAGATGTCCATCAGCAGATGAATGGATAAGAAAGCCGTGGTACATATACACAATGGAGTATTACTCAGCCATTAAAAAGAATACATTTGAATCAGTTCTAATGAGGTGGATGAAACCAGAGTCTATTATACAGAGTGAAGTAAGCCAGAAAGCAAAACACCAATACAGTATACTAACGCATATATATGGAATTTAGAAAGATGGTAATGATAACCCTGTATGTGAGGGAGCAAAAGAGACATAGATGTATAGAACAGTCTTTTGAACTCTGTGGGAGAGGGAGAGTGTGGGATGGTTTGGGAGAATGGCATTGAAACATGTATATATTATATAAGAAACGAATTGCCAGTCTATGTCAGACGCAGGATACAGCATGCTTGGGGCTGGTGCACTGGGATGACCCAGAGGGATGGTACAGGAGGGAGGTGGGAGGGGGGTCCAGGATGGGGAACACCTGTACACCCATGGTGGATTCATGTTGATGTATGGCAAAACCAATACAATATTGTAAAATTTAAAAAATAATAATAATTTAAAAAAAGGTATTAAAAGCTAAAAAAACCCAACCTACCATATGATTCAATAATTCCACTCTTGGGTATGTACCCAGAAAAGATAGAAGCTCTAAAAGAGATACACGCACCCCAGTGTTATAGCATCACTATTTACAATAGCCAAGACGTGAAAGCAAGTATCCATTAACAGATGAATGGATGAAGATGTGTTATACACATCTTTGTGTATGTGTTACACACACATATACACAATGAAATACTAGTCATAAAAAAGAATGAAATAATGTCATTTGCAGCACCATAGATGGACGTAGACATTATCGTATAAAATGAAGTAAGTCAGATAAAGACAAATATTATATTATGTATATGTGGAATCTAAAAATTAGTGCAAATAAACTTATTTGTAAAACAGAAACGGACTCACAGACATAGAACACAAACTTATGGTTTCCAAACAAGAAGGGACAAGAGGTAAATCAGGAGTATGGGATTAACAGATGCACACTACCATATATAAAATAGATAAAATTATTTACTGTAGAGCATGGGGAATTATATTTAATATCTTATATAAACTATAATGGAAAAGGATAAAGACAGAATATAGATAGATGTGTATATATGTATAACTGAGTCTCTCTGCTGTGTATCTGAAACTAACACAATATGGTAAATCAGCCATATTTCAATTAAAAAAAAAAAAACTGACCTCAAGTTTCTTGCGATTCAGGAGTGGGAAAAGCATGAGTGAGGTTATCTGACTTTTTCTAGTTGTCTAGTCAACCAGAAAATATTGATAATGATATTAGTAATAGTGACAGTTTTATAGTAATAGTAATAGCTAATATTTTGGGGTATTTTTCTAAGTTCATTTTGTATATTAATACAGATAATGCTTTTCAATCCTATGAGGTAATTATGTATTATTATTACTCCATTTAACTTTCATTTCATGAAGAAATGAAACCTCAGTTTGGAACCTTGCCCAGAGTCATACAGTTCATTGTTGATGAGTTGGATGCAAACCCAGACAGATTTCTTAAACAGGGACGCACAGTTCAGAATGATTAATGCGTTGATAACTGTAAGAAATGAGAATGCTTTCTAAAATGTAGAAGTTTCTTGACTAAAAGCATTTTCTCACATAGAATTATTCCCTATAGTAGAAATAAATCCAACTCTAAATACTGTCTATGGAAAGAACAGCAATCATATCCTATGCCGAGTGAGAGATCACAACTTCAAATATCTACTCTCATTAAGCAAATTTCCAACTGGTTATATTTGGAAGGTAGGAGGTTAGGTCACCTAAGTAGGCTTTTTTGGAGATATTCTTTAAATCTTTTCAGTGTTATCGGAAAATACTTCATTGCTTGAATATTTTTACCATTTCACTAGAAATAAATTCTAATGAAACTTTAGTGGGTTAGCAAATATCAGAGGATGTTCTTATGTCACCTCTGCCCAGGCTGCTTGCTCTTTGCCGTGACTTTGATATTCATAAAGTTACTGCAAGGCAAACACATGTTAACCTAGATGTTTGAGAAAAATCTCTGGGTATGGAGTTTCATCAGGGTTAGAGGGTTCAGATTTCACAGATACAAAACATGTATCCCTCTTTCCCCCAAGAGGTCTTGATTTCAGAATTGAATTGGCCTTAGAAGTGGATGATCAATGAAGAATCCAGGTAAAAATTCTAAGAAAGGAAAACGGAAAAAAAAAAAGAATATCATACACTTTTTACTCCATGCTTCGTTTATATCCCTTCAACTACCCAGGAAGATATATGATACACTGCTAGAAAATAGCTAACGATGTCATACATTAATGACCACATCAACCTGGTGAGGTAGGTTCTCAGCCTACACTTATTGACATGGAAATTGAGGTTCAGAGTCCAGTGAAGTGACTTATTCCAGAATGGACACTTATGCTTTCCACTGTTGAAATCCAAGACCAGAGCTGACCTCAAGTCATGAGGTCTTTTCTTTGTACCCTAACTCTAGCGTTGCTAATGACGCCACTGTTATTGTTCTAATGATACAGATTTGCCTATGGATGCCAAAAAAAAAAAAAAAAGTCAGGGAGGAAGCCTGCTAGGCTGGCCAGGATAAGCTCTGCCAAATTCTGAGCATTAGATTGTTTACTCCCTCTCTGCTCTTCCAAACAATGGTAAATATCCTTGGTTTTCATAGAATTAGAGTTAGCAGATGGTCACTTTATGAGGAGTTCTGAGAACATCTGAATACAGGTTTAAACTGGTACCAAGTATCAGTGTTCTCCAAGCCAGGCTTCAACAGTATGTAAACCTTGAACTTTCAGATGTTCAAGCTGGATTTAGAAAGGCAGAGGAACCAGAGATCAAATGGCCAACATCCATTGGATCATTAAAAAACCAACAGAGTTCCAGAAAGATATCTACTTCTGCTTTATTGACTATGCCAAAGCCTTTGACTGTGTGGATTACAACAAACTGTGGAAAATTCTTCAAGAGATGGGAATACTAGACCAACTGACCTGCCTCTTGAGAAATCTGTATGCAGGTCAGGAAGCAACAGTTAGAACTGGACATGGAACAACAGACTGGTTCCAAATAGAGAAAAGAGTATGTCATGGCTGTGCATTGTCACCCTGCTTATTTAACTTCTATGCAGATTACATCATGAGAAACGCTGGGGTGGAAGAAGCACAAGCTGGAATCAAGATTGCTGGGAGAAATACCAATAACCTCAGATATGTAGATAACACCACTCTTATGGCAGAAAGTGAAGAGGAACTAAAAAGCCTCTTGATGAAAGTGAAAGAGGAGAGTGAAAAAGTTGGCTTAAAACTCAACATTCAGATAACTAAGATCATGGAATCTGATCCCATCACTTCATGGCAAACAGATGGGGAAACAATGGAAACAGTGACAGACTTTATTTTGAGGGACTCCAAAATCACTGCAGATGGTGACTGCAGCCATGAAATTAAAAGACGCTTACTCCTTGGAAGAAAAGTTATGGCCAACCTAGACAGCATATTAAAAAGTAGAGACTTGGCCAACAAAGTTCAGTCTAGTCAAAGCTATGGTTTTGCAGTATTCATGTATGGATGTGAGAGTTGGACTATAAAGAAAGCTGAGTGCCAAATAATTGATGGTTTTGAACTGTGGTGTTGGAGAGGACTCTTGAGAGTTCCTAGGACTGCAAGGAGATCCAATCAGTCCATCCTAAAGGAAATCAGTCCTGAATATTCATTCACTGGAAGGGTTGATGCTGAAGCTGAAACTCTAATTTTTTGGCCACCTGATGTGAAGAACTGACTCATAGGAAAAGACCCTGATTCTGGAAAAATTTGAAGGTGGGAGAAGGGAACGACAGAGGATGAGATGGTTGGATGGCATCACCGACTCAATGGACATGAGTTTGAGTAAACTCTGGGAGTTGGTGATGGATGGGGAGTCCTGGCGTGTTGCAGTCCATGGGGTCACAAGGAGTCAGACACAACTGAGCGACTGAACTGAACTGAACTGATAACAAAGTTGTTCATAGGAATATTGTGAAACTTAGGTGAGGGTTGCTCTTTGCTCTGAGGAAAAAGATGTTACACAGTCAAAGACACTGCCTCTTGAAAAATGTGGTGAAAATACAAACACATCTTTAAAAACATGGTAGTATTCACAGTATTGAGCTAGAAAAAGATGGAAGTAAAATTTTTCTCCTTCAATATTAATCAATCCTCTTACCGCTTTCAACCCTGGGATTTCTTTGGAAGGAATGATGCTGAAGCTGAAACTCTAGTACTTTGGCCACCTCATGAGAAGAGTTGACTCATTGGAAAAGACTCTGATGCTGGGGGGGATTGGGGGCAGGAGGAGAAGGGGATGACAGAGGATGAGATGGCTAGATGGCATCACGGACTCGATGGATGTGAGTCTGAGTGAACTCCGGGAGATGGTGATGAACAGGGAGGCCTGGAGTGCTGTGATTCATGGGGTCGCAAAGAGTCCGACACGACTGAGCAACTGAACTGAACTGAACTGAAGTGAACCCCTTTCATACTTCCAATGTATCTATTATTTCTGTATTTTAGGAAAAGCAGTGTGATGGAGGAAAGGATAACAGAGTTATTCCAATGAAGAATAAAAGTATGGAATTAAAATAGTTCAAAATAACTAAAACTCTACCTTATGTGCTTCTGTGTGCTAAGTCGCTTCGGTCATGTCTGGTTTTGAGACAGTATGGACTGTAGCTCGCCAGGCTCCTCTGTCCATGGGGATTCTCCAGGCAAGAATACTGAAGCCGGTGCCATGTCCTCTTCCAGGGAATATTCCTGACCCAAGGATCGAACTTGCATCTCTTTTGTCTCCTGCATCGGCAGGTGAGTTCTTTACCACTAGCGCCACCTGGGAAGCCCAGAACTCTATCTTGGTACTCGCACTTTGAAAACTGAGTGTTTAGGAGAAACGGGCACACATTGTTTGAAGGGAACAAAGTTTAAAATTATTTTGCAAAATATTTGCCCTTTTCCCAATGGCTTAGAGTAAATATTTGTTAAATATTCTGCTAAATACGCAGAATGTGTGATTTGACCAATATAGCTGGTGGAAATCAGAACTTAAATACTTTAAATGAAATCCAGAGTACATAAAATATCAGTTCAGTTCAGCCACTCAGTCGTGTCTGACTCTTCGTGACCCTATGGACTGCAGCACACCAGGCTTCTCTGTCCATCACCAACTCCTGGAGCTCACTCAAATTCATGTCCATTGAGCTGGTGATGCCATCCAGCCATCTCATCCTCTGTCGTCCCCTTCTCCTACCATCTTCAATCATTCCCAACATCAGAGTCTTTTCAAATGAGTCAGTTCCTAAAACATATCGCTGCCTAAATTCTACTCAATATCTTGTTCTGTGTGATGAGAAAAGAATGTTGTACAATGAAAGAAATGTGGAAAGTAAATGATTGCATTTATGAAAATAAATAGGCCCAGAGGAAATTAATTCATTTAGAAAATATTTATTAAGGACCTATTACTTTCCAGGCACTATTTAGAGAAATGGAAATTAAAACAACCTATTAAAATGCAAAACCAGTGAGAGTAATGAGGTAATATCACTGACGCTAGGGAAAAATAGCTTTATATTGCATGTTGTATCATAAATTGGTTCAATTTTTCTAGAAAATCATCTGCCCATATATTCCAAAATTTATAGAAATGTTTCTACTTTTCGACCTAGTTATTTCACTTTGGGGAATAAACTTCAAAGAAATAAAAGAAAAGCAAAATGACTTTATAAGGACAAACATAGCAGTCTTATTCTTAATAAAAGCTGACAAAAAGGGCACAAGGCTGAATATGCATGTTCATGACAAAATGAATGTGTATTAGTACATTTACAAAGATAGAAAGATAATGATGTTAGCTTATTTATTCATTAGCTATTTATTAGACGTTTATGTGGGCCAGGCATAGTCCTAAGGGCTGGGGATCAAGAGCAGATTGAGTGTGGTGTCTGCTAGGGCCTGTGTCTTTGTGCACAGTGGAAAAATAGAGCCTCTCTGGGCAAATGCAGTCCTGTAGGTCAAGCTTGGCCAGAAAAATGCCCCCTTTTGCAAAGTAAAGGGCACCTGTGCTTGAGGGAAGTGCAGCAGCAGGGCTCACACTCAGGAGCGGAGTACAGGCTGCATTGCAGACCTCCCAGGCCTGCCCTGGACATCCTGACGCAGAGGGTGACTGGCACATCCATACAGAGTAGTCCTGGTGCTTACAGTTTAGTGAGGAAGGAAGAAAGATGCTGAGGAAATAAATGCACCAGTGAGTGTGTGATTACAAAGGTAAGTGCCCTGAAAGAAAGGAATGTAGCCTAACCAGAGCATATAGCAAGGAGACCAGGGAGGTCCCTACAGTGGAGAATAAAAGAAGTCCTGAAAGAACCTGAGGTTAGGTTAACGGGGTGGGCAATGCATTTGGGCAGAGGTTAAAAACTCCCCATGGTTGCTATGGAAAAATAGCATGGATATTCATCCAAAAAATTAAGACTAGAACTGCCATATGATCCAGTTGTTCCGCTTCTGTATGTTCATCCAAAGAAAACAAAGACTAATTTGAAAAGATATATGCACCCCTATTTGCAGCCATGAAATTAAAAGATGCTTACTCCTTGGAAGAAAAGTTATGACCAACCTAGATAGTATATTCAAAAGCAGAGACATTATTTTGTTGACTAAGGTCCGTCTAGTCAAGGCTATGGTTTTTCCAGTAGTCATGTATGGATGTGAGAGTTGGACTGTGAAGAAAGCTGAGCACTGAAGAATTGATGCTTTTGAACTGTGGTGTTGGAGAAGACTCTTGAGAGTCCCTTGGACTGCAAGGAGATCCAACCAGTCCATTCTGAAGGAGATCAGCCCTGGGATTTCTTTGGAAGGAATGATGCTGAAGCTGAAACTCCAGTACTTTGGCTACCTCCTGCGCAGAGTTGACTCATTGGAAAAGACTCTGATGCTGGGAGGGATTGGGGGCAGGAGGAGAAGGGGACGACAGAGGATGAGATGGTTGGATGGCATCATGGACTCGATGGACTTGAGTCTGAGTGAACTCTGGGAGTTGGTGATGGACAGGGAGGCTTGGCATGCTGCGATTCATGGAGTCGCAAAGAGTCGGACACGACTGAGCGACTAAACTGAACTGAACTGATGCTTGTTCATTGCACCTCTATTTACAATAGCCGTGATATGGAAACAGCCTAAGTGTCCATCAGTGAAAGAATGAAGATGTGGTATACATATGTAAAATACATAACCAGTGGGAATTTGCTCTAAGATTCTGGGAGCTTACCCTGGTGCTCTGTTACAACCTAGAGACGTGGGATGGGGTGGAAGGTGAGAGAGAGATTCAAGAGGGGGGACCTATGTATACCTATGGCTGATTCATGTTAATGTATGGCGGAAACCAACAAACCAACACAGTGTTGTAAACAACTATTCTCCAATTAAAAATATATAAATTAAAAAGAAAAGACGTGGTAGATACATCCAACGGAACTCTACTCGGCCATAGAAAGATGAAATCTTGCCATTTGCAACAAAGATGGACCTTGAGGGTATTGTACTGGGTGAAATAGACAGAGGAAGACAAATACTATATGTTTTTACTCATATGTGGAATATAAAAAACAAAAACAGCGCAAAATAAATGAATAAACCAAACCAAAACAAAAACATAGATACAGAGAACAGAATAGTAGTTACCATAAGGGGTTTGGAGAACAGTGAAATGGATAAAAGGGGTCAACTATATAGACAGATGAAAACCCCACTTTCAGTGGTAAGCTCTCAGCAGTATAACTCAAAATGTAATTCAGAAAACAAAGATCATGGCATCTGGTCCCATCACTTCATGGGAAATAGATGAGGAAATAGTGTTAGACTTTATTTTTTGGGGTTCCAAAATCACTGCAGATGGTAGTTGCAGCCATGAAATTAAAAGATGCTTACTTCTTGGAAGGAAAGTTCTGACAGACCTAGAGAGCATATTTGAAAGCAGAGACAATACTTTGCCAACAAAGGTCTGTCTGGTCAAGGCTATGGTTTTTCCAGTGGTCATGTATGGTTGTGAGAGTTGGACTGTGAGGAAAGCTGAGCACCGAAGAATTGATACTTTTGAACTGTGGTGTTGAAGAAGACTCTTGAGAGTCCCTTGGACTGCAAGGAGATCCAACCAGTCCATCCTAAAGGAGATCAGTCCTGGGTGTTCATTGGAAGGACTAATGTTGAAGCTGAAACTCCAATCCTTTGGCCACCTCATGCAGAGTTGACTCATTGGAAGAGACCCTGATGCCAGGAGGGATTGGAGGCAGGAGGAGAAGGGGATGACAGAGGATGAGATGGCTGGATGGCATCCCTGACTTGATGGACATGAGTTTGAGTAAACTCCAGGAGTTGGTGATGGACAGGGAGGCCTGGTGTGCTGTGATTCACGGGGTCTCGAAGAGTCAGACTCAACTGAGCGTCTGAACTGAACTGAATGTATAGATGAACCATATCTAATGTTATAAACCAATATTACCTCATTTTTAAAATTGAAAATTAAGAAAAAATAAACCAGCCCTCCACGATTGGCTGGCATGAGACACATTCAAGGAATTGAAGTACGGATTAAAGCAGGCAAGGGGAGTGTGGTGCACCCTGCAACGGAGAGGTAGGCAGGAGCTGGACTCTGCAGGGTCTTGGAGGTCAGGCAAGAGCTGTGATCTTATTGTCTAATCTTATTTCTAAGAAAGCACTGACAGCATTGAGTGTTTGAGTGGTTTTAAGCAGGAGGGCAATGGCACGATCATCCCTGTTTCTGAAAGACCCCCCCGCCCCCAGCCTATGAGTGGGGCCTGGGTTACAGAGGGCGTGGTGGTTGGGGTGGGAGACTTGAAGCAGCCACTGCAGTTGTCCAGTGAGAGAGGGAGGTGGTGTGGACGAAGCGTGGGTGGCGGAGAAGGAAAGGTACAAATGATAGAGACAAACTTTGGAGGTGAAACTGATAGGTGTCAGGAGTGGACCGGCCACGTGGGGTGAGTTGAAGGGGTGCCATGCAAACCTTTTTTTTTCCCTAGTAAATTTCAAAAGTTAACAGTGTAAAGAGCTTAGTTTTATATTAGTTTCCTGGGGCTGCTGTAACAAATTCCTGCAAAACCAGTGACTACCAACAACAGATATTTACTCTCTCACAGTTCTGGAGGCCAGAAGTCCAAAATCAAGATGCTGGCAGGGCTGGCTCTCTCCAATTTCTGCCTCCGTCTTCACGTGGCCTTCCCCTCTCCTTCCTGTGTTTGTGTGTCTTCTCTTCTGTCTCATGTGAGGACACTTGTCATTGGATTTAGGGCCCATCCGAGAAAATCCAGAATGATTTCACCCTGAGATCCTTAGCTTAACTACATCTGCAAACTCTTCTCCCCATCTTCCCCCACTGCCAACTCACAGGTTCTGGGGATTAGGGCACGGTTATATCTTTGTGGGGGCCAATGTTCAACCCACTACAAGCATTATGTGAACAATCTTTTATTTACTGCTTGACTTCCCTGGTGGCTCAGATGGTAAAGCATCTGCCTACAAGGTGGGAGACCCGGGTTCCATCCCTGGGCTGGGAAGATCCCCTGGAGATGGAAATGGTGACCCACTCCAGTATTCTTGCCTGGAAAATCCTATGGATGGAGGAGCCTGGCAGGCTACAGTCCATGGGGTCGCAAAGAGTTGGACATGACTAAGCGACTTCACTTTCTTTCTTTCTTTTTTCGCTTTGTATGGGCTACCAGGACTGACCTTTATGCATACATATTGTCTTCACAAGTCATTTGAGAAGCTCTGAGAGGTCTGCCCTCACCTCCCAAAACAACTGCTAAATCTAGAGGATTGATCCTTGTGAAACCTTTGTAGTCTATAACCTCCTGTGTATGCGCCATCATTGAGTACAATTCAAGCATTTTATCACCTGCTATTGGAATCTTGCTGTTTCCTTGTCTCTTATTTGTAAGGCCCTTCGAGGAGATGATGGTTTACCATTCTCGTTCACCAGGCCAGGTGTGGCCCTTCCATGAGGTACTTCACATTATGCTCTAAGGTGCCTCAAATATAATTTTTTAAGTCAAATCACAATTAACTACTTAATTAATTAGAGATTTCTGAATAGCACCTGCAAACTATTTTGGATGGCAGAGTATCAGTGAAAATCAACACATTGTATAGTCTCTCTATAGCTGCTGGTGACTTAAAGATGGAAAGTTTTAGCTCTTATATTTTAATTGTTTAGTCTATTAAGATCTATTTGAGCAAATTAATTATAAATTAGTGGGAATTCCTGTTGTAAAGTCATGCATGAAATGCTAAGGAACAACAGGGAGCAAGCAGCTGGTTATTTTGGTGGAGGTTAGAGGTGGCTTCCCCTGGAGAAGTGCATGGCAACCCACTTCAGTATTCTTGCCTGGAGATCCCACAGACAGAGGAGCCTGGCAGGCTAAAGTCCATGGGGTCGCAAAGAGCTGGACCCAACTGAGCAATTAAACAGCAGCTGTAGAGATGGCTTCAGAGAGGTGACATGTGAATTGAAGTCTTGAGAGGAGAACAGATATTTTCTAGGGGGAGGTTATCCAAAGAAAGATGAAACCAGTAGGGATTCCTATTGAAATAATAAGAGCACTAGCAAGGGAAAAATTTCAGATGCATTTTCAGGAAAAGTGAGATTTTTAACAGATGCAGAAGAAGGAGAGGAAGCAGTTAAATATATTCAAGGAATAAGACTCGGCAATAAATGTATTTGTGAAAAAAAAATAACGACAGTGGAGTCAGAAGAACTACAAGGCCATCGCCCAGCAGACCCCGGGTCTCTCTATTAAAAATGGGGTGTGTGAACTCTTCAGATGTTAATTGGAAATGTGGTCTGGGTTTTCTCCATGACAGGCTGTAAATCTATATTTTAGTCAGGGCTTTGCTCTTTTGGATTAGTATGTAATGTCCTTGAAAGCCCTCAGTTCTTTCCTTTCTTTCTTTCTTTTTTTTTCTTTCAAAGAAAAAAGAACCTTCTTCAAAAAGTTACATGATGGTGTTGGACTTAGCTCGTTTTTACAAAGGTCACAGCATTTTTGAGTAGAAAACACGATTGCTAGATCTTTCCAGTATCTAGATATTTGGCAGGCAAGCCTCCATTGCTGGAATAAATAACTAGAGTGCCAGGGGCATATGACAGCTGTGGGCCTGCGAAGCCTGGGAGTATCTGGGAAAAAGCAGACACATCCTATCTCTCCTCAACCACAGCCAAGAAGACAATCGAGGCAGAAATCTCCCTGTTGCTTGAATTAACCAGATTATTGAGCAAAGTTAGAGCTTGTCTGGTCTACTGGTTTCAATTTGGGTTTACAAGCCCAGTGAGTAACAGGAGATTTATTTGAGAAATTGCTGTCAAAAATCTAACAGTCCTTTCAATAGCAACTCAGCAGCACCTGGATTGTATTTTTAGAGTATTTCCTCCCGTGATGATAATATCAGCAATTAATGTTCTTGTATTTATAAAGCCTTATTCTTCAGGGAGTACTCGACCCTTGAGAGAGGTCACCTAATTAATTTCTGCAATGTTTTAGATTAGACTGTTGCTTGTTTTGTGACCTTGAAGATTGCAGTGATTATTAAGTCACTAAAATATTAAATCACTTTTGCAAGGACTCCCAGTAAGGAAGCAATACGAAACAGGCAAAGAACACACAAAGACCTGGGCATTCTGGGAAGCATTTTCACTCCTGCCACAGAGCAGGACCCCCACAGGCGTGCCCACCCTGTTTTAAGCAAGGAGGAAAAGTTAAAAAAGAGAATCCACATTTTCATCGGAGAAATAACATGCTTCAATATTCTAAGGAAACCTTAGTCATGCTCATATAAACTCATCTGAAATTAGTCATATCTCTGGAACCTTGAAGATAACTTTTTAGCAGCTCTGAAATAAAAGGCTGAATGAGCACCTTTCTTCCTGGTATGGTAGAAAGATCACTTGACCGTGATCCATGAAACTTATGTTTGAATATTGTCGCTTTCACTTATTAGCTATATTATCCTGGGCAAGATAATTGATGCCTTGGAATTTTCCCAATTGTGAAATGGATATGTTAATAACTGCTTGACAGTGCACTCTACCTTAAGGGCCAAAATCCTAGTTCAAGACTCCATCATCTTTCACTTGAACCACTGCAACTGACTTCTAACTGATCTGCATTTCATTCTTGTTCCGCTGCTGCCTTTTCTCCGCATAGCTGTTAGAGTGATCTTTTAACATTACAATTCAAATTGTATCATTCTTTTGCTTAAAATTCTTCACTGGCATCCATTGGTATTTCGAATAAAATGCAAGTGCCTTACCATGGCCTAAAAGATCTGTACAGTCTGGTCCTTGCCTACCTCTTTGTCCCCGTCACCCCACAGGGCCCCGCATTCACTGAGCTCCAGTCATGCTGACCTCTGTGACATTCAACCAGACATGGCCGCCTTCCCTTTAGCCTTCCACACTTGCAGTTGCATCATCCAGGAGGCTCTTCTGCCACGTCTTGATGCTTGCTCCATTTACTCTCTCAAGGCCCAGTTGGAATACTATCCGTCCAGAGAGGTGTCCCTGGACACTGTATGTGAAGTGGCATCCCTAGTCACTTTCCAACAATTTTTACCTCTATAGCAGTTATCACAATGGGAGTTTATCTTATCTAGTTAGTTGTTTATTTATTGTGAGCTTTATCCCATAAGACTGTAAGCTCTTGTTCACTGTTTACACAGTACATTCCCAGAGTTTAGAGCAATATCTGACAGTCTAGCATGTACTAGGCACTCAAAATAAGGGTTTATCAGATGAATCCATGAGTATAATAATATATATGAAGAGTTTAGCCCATAAAATGCTTAAATTTGCTGTCTGTAGTGTCAGACCTTTGTATCCACAGGCTGTGCACTTGCACACAAGGCTGTGCAGGCTGGTCTGTTGAATCCTGGGGTGTGGAACCCTCACACAAGGGACCCACAGACACAAACGGCTGATTCTACTATGCTACTTTAAGTAAGGAACTTGAGCACTGGTGAAATTTGATATCGGTGGGGGTCCCGGAACCAATATCCTGGTAGATATTAAGGGTCAACTATTCTTACTCTTGGGGACTCACTTTTAGGACAAACTATTCCTGGCCAATAGCAAATAATAATAATATCTAATATCTATTGAGCTCCTAATAGATGCTGAACATTGCTCTAAGTGCCTTTAATGAATTAACTCACTTATCGACCCTCTGAGATATGTGTTATTATTATCCAAATTATAAAGATGAGGGACAGATGGTTCAAGTAACAAAGAAACAAAGATTTTTGTTCCTAAGTAGAGGGATGGGGATTTGGACTCAGGTAATTTGGTCCCACAGCGATAATCATTATCACTCACCTACTCAAACTGTCTTATCCTGGCATTCAAGCTTTCCAACAATCTGATGTCTGGCTCTCCCAATCTCTTCTTTCATCATCCATTCATTCATGCACACATCCATTGTTCAACATATATTGAGTAAATACCTTATGCCAGGCCCTGACCTAAGTCTTGGGTTTAAATGGTCTTTGGAGGAAGGGAAGGATAAATAGAAATGTGAAAATCTTTATTTTATCCATGTTGTCAGCACAATAAAGCCATTGATGAATTTGAGCAGGAACTTTACTTATTTTACGACTTAAGACTTCTCTTTTATGAAAAATGACAGTCTTCAACATTTACAGGGTGTCTTTCGGATACCTGATTTCTCCAAACACTGCCCCCGCTTTCAGCGTAACCAGAACTTGAGTGCCATCAGCACCTCCAAGAACTTGGACTTCTCCTTGCTTAATGATATACATTTCCTTGCCAATTTCTCCCTGTATGCCAAATAAAAAGAGGAAATGATCGTCACTTTATTCTTGACAATTATGCCCCAAAGTAAAGAAATATAAACTCCTCTAGATGAATAAACATAAACGAAGGAAGTGTAAAAGTAATTATTTGAAGACTTGAGAGAGGTATGGACATTAGTTTGACACATCATGTGAAAAGAAATGGTAGGAAAAGTGGTACTCTTCAAAATGAGAGCACTGTGCGCCATCACTGGATAGGCAAAGATATTTTAGCTGGCACGTTGTTTCAGGAATGGGATTGGAGAGAGGAAATTAGAGATTGTAAGAATAGCAACCTTTTCTTTTTTATTTTTTAGTGACCACTGCTTTGCTTTGAAGAAGTTGCTTAATTTATCCAGAGAGTATGGGTTACAGTCATTCAAAGATGAACTCTACTCTTCTGCCTATAGCACTGAGATCTCATTTTAGTAACTGGGGCATAGGAGACCTTTAAGCTATTATTCTTGTTCCACATTGAAAGTGTTAATGCAGCCAGTTGTTTTTATTCAGTTCTTGTTTATCTCTGGGGACCCTGGAACCAGGGCAATGACCCTTGTTCAAAGCCCCGAGAACTAAACTCTTGGAGTGTTCACATAGCCACTGGTTAATGATGCTATTCTGTATGCCTCAGGCAGCGTGGCGGGATGTACCAGGCTGTCAACACTGTTTAATGTAAACACAAAGATTTATGATGTGTACTTGGTGTCTAGTTTGTAGTCTGAACCATGGCTGGTCATGGAGCTATGTGACCAGACCCTTTTAAAAACTCTAGACTCCAAGACTTTGTTGAGTTTTCCTAGGCAGAGATACTTTGTTCTTGTCCACAGCGAGTGATAAAGATGAATTTCACGTTACCCTCATGGAAGGAGGACCTAGTAAATCTGCACCTTATTTTTCTAGTCTTTGCCTGTGAGTGTCTTTTTCTTGCTTTTCCTGCACTGTGTGCTTTACTCTAATAAATCTCAAGTGATAAACACCACTTTATATTGAGTCATGCAAATCACCAAACTAGCGGGTGATAGTGGGACCCTTGGAATACATCTCACTCCAGGATCCAAAAAGAATAAACATGCTTTACAAGAGACCTGAATGGCACTTGGGTCAAGAAAAGCTGTTCAGCTTTAAATAAGACAGTTGTCATAATACTAGGCAAACTGGATAATAGTACCTATATGTCTTAATGAGTTGAGTCTTGATCAATCTGAGCAATTAAAAATAGCATAAATACAATTAATTCTATTATACTTGGCTTAGGAGGGGACTAGATTATTTGAGTTCATCAAATATTCTTGTTAATCATATTTTCAGAAGATTAGAACACACTAAAATTAATTTAGGATTAAACAATGTTGATTATAGTTTCTGCTCTGCAAAGACTGAGACAGTGTCTACCTTGTTCCAGGGCTGAGCACAGGAATTATGACAAAGACAACTCATTTATGAATAATTTATAATGTCACCATTCTCTGGGAAGTTCTTTAATACCAAGGATTATTTTCCTGATCATTACTTACTGTCACATTCTAACTGTTAGGTTAAGTTTAAAGTTTTTAGGTTCTACCTCTTAGCTGACATCTGTGACATTCTCGTTTTATCTCCCTATGACTTTTATGAGGAAGTTAGTGTAGGTATTATTATTTTCATTTTGCAGAAAGAAAATAAAGGCACAGATTGACTTACTGGCAAATATTTGGCTGAGTAACCAACGCTCCATGACAGTAATTAGAAGCAAAAGGAAGCCTAGAATGCATATCTCTGGATGAAGCAATGCAAAAAAGTATATTTAAATTCTGCATTGTGGAGAATATTAAGCATATATTTATTCCCAAGTGTAGATCTAAGTAGAAATTCCAATACAGATGGATTTAATTATAGTTATTTTCATAATATCAATACTAATAATACAGCTTGCATTTTGCAAAGTATTTTTAAACTCACAATGTCAGATTTTACATTGTTCATTATTTTATGCCTGTGTTTGTTCGATCAGAACATGCTACTTTATAGCTGCAAAATATTTTCATAGATATTAACTTATTTAATTCTTGCAAAAATCTCAGTGAGGTCATGTAGGAAAGATATCATTAGTTTTATTTAAATTTGGTAGTGTGTAAGTCACTCAGTCATGTCTGACTCTTTGCAACCCCATGGACTATATAGCCTGCCAGGTTCCTCTGTCTATGGAAGTCTCCTGGCAAGAATATTGGAGTGGTAGCCATTCCTTTTGCCAGGAGATCTTCCTGACCCAGAGATCGAACTCAGGTCTCCTGCTTTGCAGATCAGATTCATTACCATCTGAGCCACCAGTAGAGACTTGAAAATTTAAGTGCCTTGGGCAAATTTGTGAGGCTGGCAGATGGCAGCATTAGAGCTGGCAACACCTATGTCACCTGACCATATAATATGCATATTAAATATGATACAATATATCTGTACAGATAGACCACATTTAATGATGAATCCAATATCAAGACTGATCTCTTTAAAACCAACAAAATAGCTATGAATTATTTTTAAAATGAAGGCAAGTGTCTGCAAATTAGTTTTTCAAGAGATACTCCAAGAAGTAATGATTAGAACATGGCCATATTCCTTCATTTTTTGCATGAAGTCATTCTCAAGGAACTGGAATGATTTTTCAAAGGCAGTTTTTACAGCTGACTGGAGGTAGAAGTACATAATGGGTACTGAAATATAGTTCAGCACTTTTAATTATTTTTTAATGATCATTTCAATAATTTTCCAAGGAGATCTGGCATAATCACCGAACCAAAACTTCCACTATTTCCTGCATATTTCTAGGCTAATTTAAGACTTTTCTGCAAGTTAATTAGCATTCAAATGAAGTAGACATTCCTTAGAGAAGAAGATTCTGACAGCAAGTGCAAAATAAGACCAAACTAAGCTTTTGTGGTTGGTTTACGTGCTAATCTGGAGAAAGTATAGAAATGCAAGCGCTTCATATACAATAGGGTAACCCTTCCCAAGAGAGCATTTAAAATTGTCTATGTCTGACGCAGGATGCAGCATGCTTGGGGCTGGTGCATGGGGATGACCCAGAGAGATGTTATGGGGAGGGAGGTGGGAGGGGGTTCATGTTTGGGAACGCATGTAAGAATTAAAGATTTTAAAATTAAAAAAATAAAAAACTAAAAATAAATAAATAAATAAAATTTTCAGAGTTCCCCTGTGAAAGGCTATTCCAAGGCTGGCAGGGGTATTATGACACTCAGATTAATTCTTGCAAATTAATCCTGGGAAAACTCCCAAACACTCTGTGAAGCAGTCCAAGCTAGCCACTCAGTAAGTTTAGGAGCCATCCAGAGGATTAGGGCTTCTCTGGTGGTTCAGACAGTAAAGAACCTGCTTGCAATGCAGGAGACTCAGGTTCAATCCTTGGGTTGGGAAGAGGGGAATGGCTTCCCCGCTCCAGTATTCTTGCCTGGAAAATTCCATTGACAGAGGAGCCCGGCTGGCTACAGTCTATGGGGTCACAAAGAGTCAGACACGATGGAGTGACTAACACTTTCACACATTCAAGCATATGTATCTAACTCCTTTGGGGAAAGTTGGGAATGCCAACCCAGTGTTAGGAGCTGCTTAGAGGATTAGGGAGGTCAGCAGACTCAGTCCTGAGCCCTGCATTTCTTCAATTATTTAAACGACCTCTAATGTTGTTTGTGTTTCTTCCCTTTCCTACAGTGATTTGTGGAAATGATAAAGCAGAAGCAAAGCTGAATTCAGCTGTCTAAAATCTGGTCAAGTAACAACTTTTCATCTCTGTCTATGTCTCAGTTCAGTTCCGTCACTCAGTCGTGTCTGACTCTTTGCGACCCCATGAATCGCAGCATGCCAGGCCTCCCTGTCCATCACCAACTCCCGGAGTTCACTCAGACTCACGTCCATCGAGTCACTGATGCCATCCAGCCATCTCATCCTCTGTCGTCCCCTTCTCCTGCCCCCAATCCTTCCCAGCATCAGAGTTTTTCCCAATGAGTCAACTCTTCGCATGAGGCGGCCAAAGTACTGGAATTTCAGCTTTAGCATCATTCCCTCCAAAGAAATCCCAAGGCTGATCTCCTTCAGAATGGACTTGTTGGATCTCCTTGCAGTCCAAGGGACTCTCAAGAGTCTTCTCCAACACCACAGTTCAAAAGCAGCAATTCTTCAGTGCTCAGCTTTCTTCACAGTCCAACTCTCACATCCATACATGACCAGTGGAAAAACCAAATCCTTGACTAGATGGACCTTTGCTGGCAAAGTAATGTCTCTGCTTTTGAATATGCTATCTAGGTTGGTCATCACTTTTCTTCCAAGGAGTAAGCGTCTTTTAATTTCATGGCTGCAGTCACCATCTGCAGTGATTTTGAAGCCCCCCAAAATAAAGTCTGACACTGTTTCCACTTTTCCCCATCTATTTCCCATGAAGTGATGGGACCAGATGCCATGATCTACTATTAATTAAACCCCTTCTTTAAAACAGAAACGGAAGCAGAGAAATGTGGCTTGGGTCTCATGTCTTTTCATTTCTGCTCTTCTCCCTGCTTACTTTTTTCGCTTCCTTCATTTGTGTTCAGCTGATCTGTTTTTATTACTTAGTGATGGATGTGATGTAAGGAAGAAATTAGAAATGAGAAGGCTGCCTCTACTCTGCATTTCACACTTTGTTAAGCAAGTTTTCACTGCTTAGGGGCATGAGTGCTAAAGTTTCTATGAGTTGTCTCAATTTTCAGTCCCTGCTGCTATTGGCACAAATTGAAAGGCTATTTGGGTGCATTAAGGCCATGCCATCCTAAACGCATCATTGATCGAAAGGAGTCCTTTAATCGAGCTGTGGTTTGCATTTCCCATTTTAATGAAAATGATTTCATATCATCAGTATGCCCACTTTTAATCTGGGCTTATTTGTGTGGGCTTATATACTCTTACCTGGAAAATCCCATGAATGGAAGAGCCTGGTGGGCTGCAGTCCATGGGGTCGCTAAGAGTCGGACACGACTGAGTGACTTCACTTTCACTTTTCACTTTCATGCACTGGAGAAGGAAATGGCAACCCACTCTGGTGTTCTTGCCTGGAGAATCCCAGGGATGGGGGAGCCTGGTGGGCTGCCGTCTGTGGGGTCGCACAGAGTTGGACATGACTGAAGTGACTTAGCAGCAGCATATATTCCTCAGATGGTAAAGAATCTGCCTGCAATGTAGGAGACCCAGATTTGATCCCTGGGTCAGGAAGACTTCCTTGGAGAAGGGAAGGGCAACCCACTCCAGTATTCTTGCCTGGAGAAATCCTGACAAGAGAAGTCTGGCGGGCTACAGTCCCTGGGGTCGCAAAGAGTCGGACATGACTGAGCGACTAACGCTTTTACACTGTATTCCTCGTTTCATTAATATCACAATGTCTCATCCACATTTTCCTCTTTTACTACTAGAAGAGAGCTCCTTCTCAGTCGCCCTCTGTTATTCTTCTCCAGTGACTTCTTCCATAAATACTGTTTTTCTTGTTTTTCTTTTACAACCTTGGTCTTTTTCATGTCCCTTATGTTGAGCTTCTTATGATAGCAATTCTGTTATATGCTGGTCCCTAAAGATTTACCTCCAGTTGTATCCTCTCTCGCAGACTATATTATTTCCACCTCTGCACCTGGGGGCCTTAAAGTACCTTCCCTCTATTTGACTTTGTCTTTAGCCATAATCCTAGTTGATTATGTGCTTTAATTCCTTAAGTTTGTCAAGTTCTGTCTTGCCTCATGTCCCCAAGTCTTCATCTAAAAAACTGTCCTCTCTAGTTTGTTTTTCTTTTTTTTTTTTAACTAGAGAACTATTTCTGTTTAGATTTTCACAAAGATCATGTCTGATAATCTGACAATCTCCCCACCTCTGAGTCCTCCAATCTAAATTAAGTACCTTTGCCACCACACAAATTCTGTGTTCCCTTCATAGAAGTTAGCACGTTTTGGAGTTACGCATTTACTTAATTTGTTTATTGTTTGTCTCTTCCATCAGGCTGGTGATATTCAACTTTGGCTGCACGTGAGAATCACCTGGGAGGCCTAAAAAGTATTGATATGTGTGCTCTACCAGACCAGTTGAATTGCTGGGGATGGAGCCCAGACTTCTAAATTCTGGTGATTCTGATGCAGACCGTGAACTGAATACCCCAGCATCAAACAGCAGGCCTCTGAAGGACAAGAACCACCCTTTTCTGACATATACTGAATATATCCAGTTAGCACAGTGCCTGGCCCATAGCATTTCAGAATTATTTATTGAGTTTCACTGAATAGATGACACTAAAATTTCCCAGCTTTTGACGTGTAGTTCCATACATTCTCTCCATAGACAGTTCCTTCCTTCTGCCTGAGCTCACGTGAACTTTTTTTCCTTCATCTGGAATGCCTGCTTCTTCTTTCTCCTAGTTCATGCCGATTCACTTTTCAGGACTTTGCTTGACCAATATCTTCTCCAGGAGCTCTTACCAGTACCCCAGGGAGAAACATTCTCGATCTCTGTCCTACCACAGCTTGTGTTTCCTTCTCCCACCACATTTAACATGTTATTTGGGGATGTAAGTGCCTCCTTCCCCCACTTGTCTGTAAACTCCCTGGGGTTTTGGATCCTCTTGCATTCCTTTGAATCACTCATCATTCTCTAGGTTTAGTTTTGATTGTTGCCTTCACAACTGATTTAATGTCTCAAGATGAAAAACCCAAGGTCATCATTCCTTCTCTCTCCCTTAAGTTAGTAATCAGAGATGTGCAAAAATACTCATTTTGGAGTTCTTTGTAATAGCAAACACTTGGAAATTGATTATGATACATTCATAGACTGGAATACTATGCAGCTTTAAAAAGGAGGTTGTAGATTACTTCCTATGGTATATTGTGACGTGACAAAGCAAGTTTCACCCATAAGGGAGGTATGATGCTAATTTTATGAAACAAGCTGTAACTATCCATCAATCGATTTATAAAAGAGATAGGTTGAAATATATTAATAGTGGTTATTTATGGATGGTGGAGCTTTTGGCTTTGTGCTTTTATGTGTCTCCCATGTTAAAAATAATGACCATGTATTGCTTTGTAATTACAGCAAAATTTAAAAAATATGGCACTGATTATCCATTAACTGTGTGAGCTAAATGGAGGTAACTGATAGTTTGCTGAAGACATAAAAGGGGCAGAATCACCTTTCACTTCTTAAGGGAAAAGGTAGAATTAAGGGAAGGTATTTGGAATTAATGGGGTATGACAGTTGATGACTTCTGTATACACAAACCAACTTTTCAGACCACCCACACTCATATGATACAAGTAACGAAATCCATATTGTCTTATTCTGTTTTGAACTCTGAAAGCACATTATTGTTTTACAGAATTGCATCTCATAATTATTTTCATACTTTGGAACTCACCCTAGGCAGATTTTGTTTAAACTGTTCTCCTGACTTATATCTGAACTCCTCAAATATATTTATTTATGAGCCATGCATTTGAAAAATTGCAGGCACTCACCTTTTTGCAGACAAAGTCACCAGGTAAATAGACAATGGACTTCAATCTTAGCAGCATGTCATAAATCATCTGTGTGTCACAGCCCTAAAGAAAAAAATAATAAAGAGAAAAATGATCCTTATGGATACAGCTAAGAGGCAAATATTCCAAGAGATTTTAAAAGGCAGTGAAAATAAACAGTGATAGATTTTTGTCTGTGTTGATGCTAAAATATTAGTTGCCAGTAGATATGGACTTGTATTAGAAAAAAATATAGAAAAAAAACCCCTACAGTATAATAGAATTTAGATGCTGGTCAGATATATTGGATCCCCCTGGAGAAGGGACTAGCTACCCACTCCAGTATTCTTGCCTGGAAAATCTCATGGAGAGAGGAGCCTGGCAGGCTTAAGTCCATAGGGTCACAAAGAGTTAGATACAGCTGAGTAACTAAGCATGTACTCCTGCAGATATATTTGGGTTTTAATCCTGTTTCCACTACTTATTGCTATGTATCTACATATCTCATGGCCTTATTTTCCTAGTCTGTTAAATGGGAGTTAAATGGTACTAATTTTGTAATAGTAAAATTTTACTTATGTAAAACTTAACATTAGCTGAATAAATGATAAGTATTAAAGACTACGGTAATGTAATGGTAATAGCAATTGATTATTAATATATTAACACTGACAAATAAAATATTTCCACATCTTTTTCTTTTTAATAACATCTTTCATACTATTTGAGATATTACATTTGCAAACTTGTATGTTTTTCTTCCCCAACTTGTCATCTTCTTTAACTGTACTTAAGAGATACAAAAACAATATCTGCTAAATAAGTGACTGTTCATATTCACTTCAGTAGTGTAAGAAATAAATTTGATTTGTTTGAAAATCTGTGTATATTTGTTCTTTGTCTAAATAATTATAATTTATCTATGTGTGTGTGTGTGCTTAGTCACTGAGTCGAGTCCAACTCTTGGCGACCCCATGAAATGTAACCTGCAGGCTCCTCTGTCCCTGGGGATTCTTCAGGCTGGAATACTGGAGTGAGTGGCCATTTCCTTCTCCAGGGGATCTTCCAGACCCAGGGAACTAACCCACGTCTCCCACATTGCAGGCAGATGCTTTACCATCTGAGCCACCAGGGAAACCAATAATTTATCTACAAAATAGGTTAAAGAAAAATCTGTAGATGTTCCAAAAATCTCACCTCACATAGTGATTTTGAATTTTCTACTTTCATTAGACTTTCCACTCCCCATAGTCAACAAAAGAGTCCAAAGTGCAGTACTTGGGTGCAATCTCAAAAATGACAAAATGATCTCTGTTCAGTCCAAGGCAAACCATTCGATATCATAGTAATCCAAGTCTATGCCCCAAGCAGTAATGCTGAAGAAGCTGAAGTCGAACCATTCTATGAAGACCTAAAAGACCTTATAGAACTAAGACTCAAAAAAGAAGTCCTCTTCATTAGAAGGGACTGGAATGCAAAAGTAGGAAGTCAAGAGATACCTGGAAGAGCAGGCAAATTTGCGCTTGGAGTACAAATGAAGCAGGGCAAGACTAACAGTTTTGCCAAGAGAACACACTGATCATAGGAAACACCTTCTTCCAACAACACAAGAGAAGACTCTACACATGGACATCACCAGATGGTCAACACTGAAATCAGATTGATTATATTGTTTGCAGCCAAAGATGGAGAAGTTCTATGCAGTCAACAAAAACAAGACCAGGAGCTGACTGTGGCTCAGATCATGAACTCCTTATTACCAAATTCAGACTCAAATTGAAGAGAGTAGGGAAAACCACTAGACCATTCAGGTACGACTTAAATCAAATCCCTTACATTGCATTACAGTGGAAGTGACAAATAGATTCAAGGGATTTGATCTGATAGGCAGAGTGCCTGAAGAACTATGGATGGAGGTTTGTGACATTGTGCAGTAGGCAGTGATCAAGATGGTCCCCAAGAAAAATAAATGAAAAATGATTGTTTGATGAGGCCTTACAAATAGCTGAGAAAAGAAGAGAAGCTAAAGGCAAAGGTGAAAAGGAAAGATATACCCATTTGAATGCAGAGTTCCAAAGAATAGCAAGGAGAGATAGAAAGCCTTCCTCAGTGATCAATGCAAAGAGATAGAGGAAAACAATAGAATGGGAAAGAATAGAGATCTCTTCAAGAAAATTAGAGATACCAAGAGAACATTTCATGCAAAGATGGGCTTAAGAAAGGACAGAAATGGTATGGACCTAACAGAAGCTATTAAGATATTAAGAAGAGGTGGCAAGAATACACAGAAGAACTGTACAAAAAAGATCTTCATGACCCAGATAACAACGATGGTGTGATCATTCAGCTAGAGCCAGACATCCTGGAATGCGAAGTCAAGTGGCCCTTAGGAAGCATCATATGAATAAAGCTAGTAGAGGTAATGGAATTCCAGTTGAGCTATTTCAAATCCTGAAAGATGATGCTGTGAAAGTGCTGCACTCAATATGCCAACAAACAGGGAAAACTCAGCCGTGGCCACTGGACTGGAAAAGTTCAGTTTTCATTCCAATCCAAAAGAAAGGCAATGCCAAAGAATGCTCAAACTACCACACAATTGCACTCATCTAACACACTAGCAAAGTAATGCTCAAAATTCTCCAAGCTAGGCTTCAACAGTTTGTGAACCATGAACTTCCACATGTTCAAGCTGTATTTAGAAAAGGCAGAGGAACCAGAGATCAAATTGCCAACATCCACTGGATCATCGAAAAAGCAAGAGAGTTCCAGAAAAACATCTATTTCTGCTTTATTGACTATGCCAAAGCCTTTTACTATGTGGACCACAATAAACTGTGGAAAATTCTTGCAGAGATGGCAATACAAGATCACCTGACCTGCTTCCTGAGAAATCTGTGTGCAGGTCAGGAAGCAACAGTTAGAACTGGACATGGAACAACAGACTGATTCTAAATAGGAAAAGGAGTATGTCAAGGCTATATATTGTTACCCTGCTTATTTAACTTATATGCAGAGCACATCATGAGAAACACTGGGCTGGATGAAGCACAAGCTGGAATCAATATTGCCGGGAGAAATATCAATAACCTCAGATATGTAGATGACACCATCCTTATGGCAGAAAGTGAAGAACTAAAGAGCCTCTTGATGAAAGTGAAAAAGGAGAGTGAAAAAGTTGGCTTAAAACTCAACATTCAGAAAACGAAGATCATGGCATCAGGTTCGATCACTTCATGGCAAATAGATGGGGAAACAGTGGAAACAGTGAGAGAGTTTATTTTTGGGGGCTCCAAAATCACTGCAGATGGTGACTGCAGCCATGAAAAGACGCTTGCTCCTTGAAAGAAAATCTATGACCAACCTAGACAGCATATTATAAAGCAGAGACATTACTTTGCCAACAAATGTCTGTCTAGTCAAAGCTACATACATGACTTTTCCAACAGTCATGTATGAATGTGAGAGTTGGACTACAAAGAAAGCTGAGCACCAAAGAATTGATGCTTTTGAACTGTGGTGTTGGAGAGGACTCTTGAGAGTCCCTTGGACTGCAAGGAGATTCAATCAGTCCATTCTAAAGGAGATCAGTCCTGGGTGTTCATTGGAAGGACTGATGCTGAAGCTGAAGCTCCAATACTTCGGCCACCTCATGCGAAGAACTGACTCATTTGAAAAGATCCAGATACTGGGAAAGATTGAAGGCAGGAGGAGAAGAGGATGAAAGAGGATGAGATGGTTGGATGGCATCACCGACTCGATGGACATGAGTTTGAGCAAGCTCCAGGAGTTGGTGATGGGCATCGAAGCCTGGCGTGCTGCAGTCAGTGGCGTCACAAAGAGTCGGACAAGACTGAGTGACTGAACTGAACTGACTTTCATCAAATATTTTTAGTTTTCCCTCCCAGAACTGTTAGCATGTAGCTGTTTTCTTTTTGTGCTTGTCCCTGTTCATTTTTTAGGAACATTATTATTTTCAGATAATTAATCCCATGTAGAAAAGCAAAGTATCTACCCCCAGTTCATGGATTGGATAATAATTTCTTTAGCACTCATGCTGCTGCTGCTAAGTCGCTTTAACCATGTCCGACTCTGTGCGACTCCATAGACAGCAGCCCACCTGGGTCCCCCATCCCTGAGATTCTCCAGGCAAGAACACTGGAGTGGGGTGCCGTTTCCTTCTCCAATGCATGAAAGTGAAAAGTGAAAGTGAAGTCAGTCAGTTGTGTCTGACTCTTGACCCCATGGACTGTACCTACCAGGCTCCTCCATCCATGGGATTTCCCAGGCAAGAGTACTGGAGTGGGGTGCCATTGCCTTCTCCAATAGCAATCATAGGTTTCCATAATAATTTCAGTAGCAAACATTTGACCTAGAT